>NC_132924.1:107353760-108603760 GCF_047675955.1 Chlorocebus sabaeus | reverse complement strand
CTTTTTTTCCCCTTTATTTTCTGCCTCCCATGTTTTGCTTAAGATTTTTTCTGAAGTTTTAAATTTTCGTCTATTATTTGGGTGGACCCTCTTGTGAATGCTCTAATTGAATGAAGTTTTATAATATAAACAGTGTTGCTTTTAGTCGTTAGGATTAATTTTTCTTTTCATGGAAATCCCGTCTGTGTGATTATATTTTTTCCTCCAACTTTTATTTATTCTTAGATGAGAATTAGGATTCTGCATTAAATCTTTCTGCAAACATTTTTCTTACTGCCAGTAGGGACCTGCATATTCCTTGGGTAAAGAAAATGTTATATTTTGGTTTTGTCATTTAAAATGATACAAAGATGTTATTAGTACTTTTTAAAAAAGGAACTTTTGGTATTTTTAAACAAGTACAAAAGTAGATATGAACCACCATGTAGCTGTTACTCAGCTTCAAAGAGTATCAAATCTTAGTCATTACTTTGTTTCATTCATACTAGAACTTTTTTTTTCTCTCTTTTTTTTTTTGAGATGGTCTTTGTTGCCCAGGCTGGAGTGCAGTGGCACGATCCTAGCTCATTGTAGCCTTGAACTCCTGGGTTCAAGCAGTTCTCCCACCTCAGCCTCTCAGGTTACTCTGACTACAGGCATGGGACCATACCCAGCTAATTTTCTTATTTTCTGTGGAAATGGGGTCTCACCCTGTTGCCCAGGGTAGTCTCAAACTTCTGGGCTTAAGTGATCCTCTTAGCCTCCCAAAGTGCTAGGATTGCAGGTGTGAGCCACTATGCCATGATATAATAAAGTATCTTTATTTATTTATTTTGAGATGGTGTCTCACTCTGTCACCCGGGCTGGAGTGGCAGTGGTGCCATCCCAGCTCACTGCAACCTCTGCCTCCTGGGTTCAAGCAGTTCTCCTGCCTCAGCCTCCCGAGTAGCTGAAACTACAGGCGTATGCCACCATGCCCACCTAATTTTTATATTTTTGGTAGAGACAGGGTTTCACCATGTTGTCCAGGCTAGTCTTGAACTCCTGACCTCAGGTCATCTGCCTACCTCAGCCTCCCAAAGTGCTAGGATCATAGGTGTGATCCACAATCAGGATTATTTAATCAACTTTTCTTTTTCCTTTTTTTTTTTTTTTTTGAGATGGAGTTTTCTTGTTGTTCAGGCTGGAGTACAGTGGTATGATCTCGGCTCACTGCAACCTTCACCTCCTGGGTTCAAGCGACTCTCCTGCCTCAGTCTCCTGAGTAGCTGGGATTACAGGTGCCCGCCACCACACCTGGCTAAGTTTTTGTATTTTTGGTAGAGACAAGGTTTCATCATGTTGGCCAGGCTGGTCTCGAACTCCTCACCTCAGGTGATCCACCTGCTTCGGCCTCCCAAAGTGTTGAGATTACAGGCCTGAGCCACTGCACCCGGCCTTAATCAATTTTTCAAATAGACTTTGCTTATGGAACCACTTCTTGGAAAATTTGGCACAACCTCTTCGTAGAATTTATCTTGTCAGGAGTACTTTCATAATGATATAATTAGCACTGTCCAAAGCAGTGTACAAATAATGTGTGCTACATGTAGTATGAGTCCAGTCTGTTAGTATAGGGATATCTTCAGACTGAAGTTCTAGGAGTGAGGCTTCCTGAAGAAGATGAGACTTGGATAAAGAGTGTATAGGCTAGCATCTCCAGAAGGAGAACATTATGTACGTTCTATATAGGGGATAGAAGCTTGTCTTTGTCCATTTTATGCTGCTATAACGGAATACCACAGACTGGATACTTATAATCAACAGAAATGTATTTGGCTCATGGTTTTGGAGACTGAGAAGAACCAGAACATGGTGCTGGCATCTGGCAAGGGCCTTCATGCTATGTCATCCCATGGTGTAAGGTAGAAGAGCAAGAGAACAAGAACAGAGAGGGCAGGACTTGCTTTTTATCAGGAACCTACTTCCATTACTATGGCATTATCACTGATGAGGGTAGAGCCCTCATAGCCTAATCACCTCTTAATGGCCTCACCTCTTAATACCATCACACTGGCAATTAAATTTCAATATGAGTTGTGGAGGAGACATTTAGACCACAGTAAAGAATGAGCAAGCACTTGGTAGGGGCCAGCATGATGTGAGAGGGATGTAAGGAGTCTGATCTCAGTGGAATAAAGTGTTAATTACTGGGAATGGTGGCAGATAAATTTATATAAGTAGGGTAGAACTAGATTATGAAAGGTGTATTGGTGTCAGGTTGAATGTAATGTGCTAAGCAATAAGAAGCCAGTAGAGGTTGATAGGGAGCAGGAGAAAACATGTTGAAAGTGGTTTTCAGAAAGATTACTCTTTCAGTAGTGTGGGGCATATTTTGGGGTTGACAGTTAGTTGAGTTTTGTTTGAAAAATTAGAGACCAAACCACTGAGGTAAGGAGCTATTCTGAGAGATGTTAGGATGGAAATTCTACAGGATTTGTCAGATAATTGATTCCATCTTCTCTTTAGTCCCTCATGCCCTAAAGTGACACCAAGGTTTTAGAGAACTGAGGAAATGCAGTCTATTTGTCTTTGATGGTAAACTGCAATTTGTTATCCAAGCCCAGCTTTTGTGAAGGAAGTGATAGATGATTACTCAAATAACAGCCTCAAAAAGTTTTAGTAGGTCTGGTGTGGTGGCTCACACCTGTAATCCCAGCACTTTGGGAAGCTGAGCTGGGAGGATTGCTTGAGGTCAGGAGTTCGAGACCAGCCTGGCCAACATAGTGAAATCCCGTCTCTACTAAAAATACAAAAAAATTAGCTGGACGTGGTGGTGTGCACTACTGTGGAGGCTGAGGCCGGGATAATTGCTTGAACCTGGGAGGCAGAGGTTGCAGTGAGCCAAGATGGCACCACTGCACTCCAGCCTGGGCTACAGAGTGAAACTCTGTCCCCCCAAAAAAAAAAAAAAAACTTCAGTAGACAATAGCTACCAGTGTTTTTAAATGATTTTAAAGATATTCACTGAAGAATAGGAGCTTGGAAAATAAAGAAATATTCTTTATTACAGTAAGAGAAATGAACATACTTCATGTGTAAAAGAGACATTTAGGCCTTACCTGCTTCCTATGTGTATATTAGTTCAGAATGGTCTTAGGAGACTACTCACATTTGAATAGCTATAACTAGTAAATATTACTGAATGACTTTAATAATGGCCTGATCAGAGCTAAAGAAAATTCTGATGAAGTAGGGCATTAAATATTCCTGACTACCAGCTGCCTTTAAGGATGGATAAGGCTAGGTTCACGGGCTGAGGAAGTATATAGGGAGATTGTGAAATGAAAACTTACCCTTTCATTTACTTTGATATCTTTGTTTTGCACAGGTATTATTAAAAAATAGGTCTGGTTAAACATCAACTGTATATGTTTTGGTTGGATTTTTTTTTTTCTTAAGTTCTGCGACCTTTGAAGTTATTTTTTTATTCTTTGTTTTGGTTTGTAGACCCTGCATTAAGCCAACTTTCTGGGTCTGTTGTGTACTTCTGGATAGCATACTTTGTTTGGTGAAGGAAAATTTTACATTTTATTTTAAAGCTGGGAGAAAAAATAGGTTTCTTGTTTATTGCTTTGTAAATGAGGTAGATGAATAATACTGTATTGCCACTTATTATCTTCATGCTTCCTTTAATGTCTCAGGTATTCCTCCTCTACTGTATTTAGCATGTGGATCTCAAAGTTTCCCACAGTTGTGTCTGAAAACATCTCAACTGTGCTTATAATTTTAAAATTAAACTTAATTTTACCATTTTCTTTCTTGTTACTATAAAATATTGGACCTATCATAATGCCATGTACCTTTTAGTGACTTGGGAAATACTCATAATGATTAAGATGATGCAATATAGTACATTATTGGGAAATAATCTGTTTTTCATTGGCATCGCCTCTATCCTTAGACCTCTTTCATTCTAGTAATATGACAGAAAAATTTTTGACATTTTAAAACTTCCTTATTTAGCTGGTCGTGTATGCTGTTGAAAATGAACACTAGACTAGAAAGCCATTGCCTTCTCCTTGGGGGGTTTGTTTTAACAAGGGGTTTTAATTTTAAATTTGAGATTTGAATTGAGGTCTCGTTTGTTTAGAGAATCTTGAGAAGGATTATACATCTTCTTGTCACCAGTGCATGTGGGAGAGAAGAAAATATCAAATATGGGGTATACAGGAGAACCTTAGTATTTGGGAATAGCTTCAGTGATAGCTGCCGAATCCAGTGTTTTCCCCAGGAAATTTGTATTTAATCCCTTGGAGTATGGGATGACTTTATGAGTGTCGTAGTGGGTTGCTGTGGGTGAAGAGAGGAGAAAACGACTCCCTGTTTAAAAAATCTTTTCCAAATAGTTCGAAAATTTGAGATTAAATTGAATTAATCTCAAATTATTAATAGTTTATGGGTTTTTTTTTTTTATTCATACAATGCTTGGGAAGAAATTGGTTTTCTGTGAGTGGCCTTGGGGGTGCTTTGGGTGCTTTCCTTACCCAGGAAAAGGGAGGAGAGGCAGAAAATAAAGTGGGGAATAGTAGCTGCTGTGGATTTTTGCCTAAGGCATTGATGGCATTGTTTTTTTGGCTGCTTTTATCTACATACCTTTTCTTTTTCTAGTTAGGCTGTCATTACTAATTGGAAAGGTTACATACAGTCTAGTCTCGCCTTTTCCAAATCAAACTAGTGTCCCTGTCCTGGTTTGTTAATTTTAATCTCTCCATCTCAAAACCTGACAAATTCATGTCTTTTCTCTGCCTGAAGAGCAGGGAAAACTGGAAAGAGAAGAAAATGATAATGTTGTGGTTAGGCACCACCTATCTTTTAATATGTCAGGATTGTTTTATGAAAGAACCTCTGCCTTTGGATTTTAATTTTATGTAATCAGTTATAAAAAAATTGAATTCTCGGTGAGTCCTTAGAAACCTTTTAAAGGATCCTTTAGCCATAAAGTTGGTGAGAGGTTAAAGAGTACCTATATCAGTTAAATGCTTTGGGGATTGTTTTTGCTTCTACTAAATTTTTTTCTGCCATACAGGACCCAGTCCTATATGTGAATTTTGCTTCCAAAAAGTAAAGCTGGCAGTCTTTTAATCCTAGCACTTTGGGAGGCCGAGGTGGGTGGATCACGAGGTCAGGAGTTTGAGACCAGCCTGGGCAACATGGTGAAACCCTGTCTCTACTAAAAATAGAAAAATTAGCCAGGCGTGGTGGCATGCGCCTGTAATTCCAGCTACTCGGGAGGTTGAGGCAGGAGAATCACTTGAACGTAGGAGGCGGAGGTTGCAGTGAGCCGAGACCATGCCATTGCACGCCAGCCTGGGCGACAGAGCAAGAGTCCATCTCAAAAACAAACAAACAAATAAAAACCCTTGAAGATTGTATTCAAATCTATTTTGATTCTGATGAAAGCAAGGATGACAGCAAAATACTTTAATATACGCATGCCAATGAAAGAACACAAGTTAGACCTGTGTCACCATATATTCTTTGTCATGCCTAGCAAGTATTTTCAGCAGCTTTGGGGAACTCTGAATGATATATGGTGTATTCATGTTTGTAGATTGTGGTTTTTATTATATACTATTAAATTCTATAATTTAAACTTGACATATTAGAGGATTTGGAGTAAAGGATTAACTTATACGTAACTTTTTATAGTTGAATATAGTTTTCAGTTTCAGTTTTGAACTCTATTTGTTTTTATTACTTCTGCTGGGAGTATGCTGGATAGTATGGAACCAGGCTTCCTAAGTATGAATGTTGGCTCTACCACTTACTATCTGTGAGACCTAGGTTGTTACTTTACCGTCTTTGGGCCTCAGCTTCCTCGTTTGTAAAATGGAGATACCAGGATTGTTATGTGGAATAAATGGGTTAATGTATATAAAGTGCTTGGAATAGTGTTTGGCACATAGTAGCTTTGTATAAGTGTTTGCTATTTTTATGCATTTGAAGGAATCAAAAACATTCATCTTTGATTTCTCTATTAATTCAGTACACTTGTAAAAAAATTTCTAAGTACTAAACATACATTTTCAGTAGTCACTTGACCACATAGAAATATAAGGAATGTGTTTGAGGGGTAATCAGAAGATTGGCCTGCCTGGAATTCCCTTGAATCAGAGAGTAATGGAAAATGAACCTGTATGGATACAATAGAAAATGATTATCAAGTGTTTTGAACTAAGGCATAGAAAATTAGACGTGACTGATAAGAGGGGAATCATTGCAAGGTTGTTATTGTTGTTTTTAAGCCATGAGAGTGATGTGTTTAAAATAGTGTTTAGGGGAAGATAGTTTTGAGTGTCCTTGGTAGCACAGAATTATTTCACTATATGCAGAGAGGATTTTTTTTGGTCTGTTTTGTTCACTAATCTATTTTAAGCAACCCAAACAGAACCTGGTTGATGGTAGATGCTCAATAAATGCTTACTGGATGAATGAACCTTAAAAGAGACTGTAAGAATCTATTTTATTTTTATTTTTATTTTGAGACAGGGGTCTCACTCTGTCACCCAGGCTGTAGTGCAGTGGCATGATCTTGGCTCACCGCAACCTCCGTCTCCTGGGTCCAAGCGATTCTCTTACCTTAGCCTTTTGAGTAGCTGGGACTATAGGCACGTGCCACCATGCCTGGCTAATTATTGTATTTTTTGGTAGAGGTGGGGTTTCACCATATTGACCAGGCTGGTCTTGAGCTCCTGGCCTCAAGCAATTCACCTGTTTCGGCTTCCCAAAGTGCTGGGATTATAGGCATGAGCCACTGTGCCTGACCCTATTGGAATATAAAAAAGAGCTCGGTGCAGTGGCTCACGCCTGTAATCCCCAAAATTTGGGAGTCCGAGGCTGGAAGATACCTTGAGCCCAGGAGTTCAGGACCATCTTAGGCAATTATAGTGAGACTCCATTTCTTTAAAAAAAAAAAAAAAAATTATCCAGGCTTGGTGGAGGCACTCATGTAGTCCCAGCTTCCTGGGAGTTTGAGTGGGGAGGATCGCTTGAGCTTGGGAGATTGAGGCTGCAGTGAGCTGTGATTGTGCCACTTCACTCCAGTCTGGGTGACAGAGCCTCTATCTCAAAAAAAGAAAAAAAGAGAAGAACAATGGACTCAACTGAAACTTTTGGGGTTCCTACCTTTCGGGGTAGAAGTGAAAAAGGTACTATTAAAGGAACAGTAGGAGAGGTAAAAGGAAGATAGAAAAGTTTAAGTCTCAGAATCCAAAGGAAGAGATTTTCTAAGGGAAAGGTCAGAGAGAGAGACAGAGAGAGGAATAGGAAGATTCAGGGTAGTGTTGCTTCTAGGTACCCAAGGAGGTTTCAGGAAGAAGGGCACAGAGGTGGACATAGTCCAATACAAAGTTTGAGGAGAATGAGAATAGAGAAAGAATCTTTTGGCTTAGTGGTTTGAGGGTCACTGACCACATTAAAGCAGTTTCAGTACACGAAGAATTGTAATATAAATCAGATTGTGGGGAGGTTAAGGAAGATGTTAAGTAGAGACCGTGATAAAGACTATTCAGTTGACCTGGCAGAGTGGCTCACACCTGTAATACCACCACTATGGGAGGCCACGGTCAGCAGATCACGTGAGGTCAGGAGTTTGAGACCAGTCTGGCCAACGTGGTGAAACCCTGTCTCTAATAAAAATACTGAAATTAGTTGGGCATGATGGTGTGTGCCTGTAATTCCTGCTACTTGGGAGGCTGAGGCACAAGAATCACTTGAACCCGGGAGGTGGAGGTTGCAGTGAGCGGAGATTGTGGCACTGCACTCCAGACTGGGTAACGGAGTGAGGCTCTGTCTCAAAAACAAACAAACAAAAACAACAACAACAGAAAAACTATTTAGTCAAGAAAATAACTGTAAAAATGGCCAGAAAACAATATAATAGGAGCATTCATATTTTTTATATGTATACTGT
This sequence comes from Chlorocebus sabaeus, assembly GCF_047675955.1. Classification (NCBI taxonomy): domain Eukaryota; kingdom Metazoa; phylum Chordata; class Mammalia; order Primates; family Cercopithecidae; genus Chlorocebus; species Chlorocebus sabaeus. The sequence continues at coordinate 108,595,827 of NC_132924.1, read as the reverse complement.
AAGAGAGTCTGTTTATTAGAGGTGAGAAAACTTGAAACAGTTTGTGCTGAATATTACTCTTTTTTTTTAATTTTGGAGACAGGATCTTCCTCTGTTTTCCAGGCTGGAGTGCAGTGGCGCGATCATAGCTTATTGCAGCCTTGAAGTCCTGGGCTCAAGCAATCCTCCCACCTTGGCCTCCCAAAAGCACTGGGATTTACAGACGTGAGCTATTGCTCCCACCCAACCCTGAATGTTTTTTTTTATTTTTTTATTTTTTGAGATGGAGTCTCACTCTGTCACCCAGGCTGGAGTACAGTGGCGCGATCTTGGCTCACTTCAAACTCCACCTTCCGGGTTCACGCCATTCTCCTGCCTCAGCCTCCTGAGTAGCTGGGACTACAGGCACCCACCACCGCACCTGGCTAATTTATTGTATTTTTAGTAGAGACAGGCTTTCACCGTGGTCTTGATCTCCTGACCTCGTGATCCACCTGCCTCGGCCTCCCAAAGTGCTGGGATTACAGGCATAAGCCACCACGCCCGGCCCTGAATGTTCTTAAATTTCTTTTTCTTTTCTTTTCTTTTCTTTTCTTTTTTCTTTTCTTTCTTTCTTTCTTTTTCTTTCTTTCTTTTTTCTCTTTCTTTCTTTCTCTCTCTCTCTTTCTCTCTCTCTCTCTCTCTCTCTCTCTCTTTCTCTTTCTGTCTTTTCTGTCTTTCTTTCTTTTCTTTTTTTTGAGACAGGGTCTCACTCTGTCACCTAGGCTGGAGTGCAGTGGCGAGATCTTGGCTCCCTACAGCCTCGACCTCCCGGGCTCAGGTAATCCTCCCACCTTAGCCTCCCAAGTAGCTGGCACTATAGGTCCATGCCACCCATTCAGCTAATTTTTTGTTGTTGTTATTGTTGAGACAGAGTCTCACTCCATTGTCCAGGCTGGAGTGCAGTGGTACAATCTTGGCTCACAGCAGCCTCCGCCTTCCGGGTTCAAGCAGTTCTCCTGCCTCAGCCTCCCCAGTAGCTGGGACTACAGATATGTGCCACCATACCTGGCTAATTTATGTATTTTTAGTAGAGACAGGGTTTCACCATGTTGATCAGGCTGGTCTGAAACTCCTGACCTCAGGTGATCCACCTGACTTGGCCTCCCAAAGTGCTGGGATTACAGGTATGAGCCAACTTTTTGTATTTTTGTGGAGATGGAGTTTTGCCATGTTGCCCAGGCTGATCTTCAATTTCATAGTAGGGAATATGTATTATACATGTTTCTCCAGGGCTCTGCTACTTGCTAACCACGTGATCTTGGGAAATTTTGCTTAATGTTTTTGTGCCTCAGTTTTCTGCCTTGTAAAATGGAGACTAAAGGAACACCTATTTCATACATCTATTGTGAGGATGTAATTATTTAATCTTTTAAAAACACTTAGAACAATGCTATGTGGTAAATGTTTGATAAATGTTAGCTATTATCTACTGCTGAAGTAAAATAGAGTAGAATTGGTGGCTTGAAGAGAAAAAAATTGAAAAAAAGAATTTAGTAAAATTAATGCAAAGTAGTGGCAAGAACTAAATGGAAAGGTCTTAGGGCCTTTTCTCTGGATGTTATTGGAGAACACTTTGGATATCTACTTACCCTATTTATTTACACTTGGATTTCAGGCCCCTTTCCTCTAATATTTGCACTGTTTTACTTTTTTCTATAACACTCATGTTCTGATATATCATATAATTAATATATATACTGTTTGTTGTTGATCTCTTTCCACTAGGGCAGGGATATTTGTTTTGATTCCTGATGTATTTCAGGTTCTGGAAATAGTACTTGGCACATAATAGGTGCTCAATATTTGCTTGTTGGATGAGTAAGTTAATCTACCATTGAAGTGGGATGCATGGAGAAAAGCATTCAAAGTGCTAATGGTCCTTTGTTTTTTTTTTTTTTTAAAAGACGGAGTTTCGCTCTTGTTGCCCAGGCTGTAGTGCAATCTCGGCTTACTGAAACCTCCGCCTCCCAGGTTCAAGCTATTCACCTGTCTTAGCCTCCCGAATAGCTGGGATTACAGGTGCACACTACCACGCCTGGCTAACTTTTGTATTTTTAGTAGAGACGGGGTTTCACCATGTTGGCCAGGCTGGTCTTGAACTCCTGACCTCAGGTGATCTGCCTGCCTTGGCCTCCCAAAGTGCTGGGATTACGGGTGTGAGCCTCTGCACCCTGCCGCTGGTGGTACTTTTTTAGAGAAGAGCCAGTTATCAGATTGATGGATACTATATAGGACTCTACCTTCTCAAAGACTTCCTCCTTTTTCTCAAATGAGTTTTCTGAATTTTATCTTGGTACAGGTTTTCCTGAAGTCACTTGGGAAATCCATTTATTAATAGCTGAGGAAATGAATCTATAAATGAATCTCTTTTTTTTTGGGTTGGACAATGCTTGTATTTTACATTTGATTAGCTAATGAAAGCCTATCTGTGAGTGCTTATTAGATGCTAAGCACTATTCTAACCTAGAACTATTTCATCTAAAATTATTTTTCTAATCTAAAACTATTTAATAGTTTAAAAAAATTCTATGACACCTTACAAGTGCATTACAGTTTCCTTGCAAGCCATTATTAAGGTTTAAGAGGAGGCCCTTTTTACTGAGACCGAGAGCATGATTCCCCAAACTGTTGTCTTCCTTTGGCAGGGAGCTTCAAATACCACATTCCTTCCTCCAATATTCATAGCTTTGACACCACCACTTGCATTAGTCCAGCAGGACTAATCTCATTATGTTCTTTATCCCTTTTCCCTTTTTATGTCAGTTACTCAGTCTCCCAGGTGATACTCACGTCCCCACAAGATTTGGTGTATTTACTATTTTTTTTCAATCCTCTTCAACTCTTGAAATCTTGCCATTGTGCAACCCAGTGGAATTCACAGTCTATCATCAGCAAAATTTCCTGTATCCTTGTTTGTTCTTTCTCTGAACATTTTGTCTACTTCGTATTTTGCTGAGGATGCTGCTTCCCCTGTGACTCTCTTATACATTGGCAATTAAATATTTCATTTTTTTCTGATGATGCCATCAAGGATCAGTGGGGAGTCCTATGCACTGAGACTTGAAACTACATTTCCTGGCCAGGAATGGTAGTATACACCTGCAGTCCCAGCTACTTGAGAGGTGGAGGCAGGAGGATCCCTGAGCCCAGTTCAGGGCCAGCCTAGGCAACATAGTGAGACCCTGTCTCTAAAAACAAACCAACCATTTTCCTGCTCTGACCTACTCCACTGAACAGGAGTGAAGAGGGAGCCTGGTTCCACTGACTAGAACCAGGAGCCTGGAGATGGGGCAGTTGTCTTGAACCATTCTCTTGTTCTCTTTAAAACTTGTCTCTTAACAGATTATATTGTCTGTAAACCCTCATGTTTGCTGGCACCTACTGCACCCTGGGTTATACCTTCTCTTTTCTTGACTAGTTTAGCTCCTGGCTCACTGTCATTCTTCTAAATACTAAGTCTCTTTTAATTCTTGGTAATTTCAATATATATATCACTATGGTCCTTCTAATACTGTGACCTCTTAATTTCTAAATGTCTTCTTTAATGATCTTACTCTCTAGCCCGTTTAAGGCACTTCATGGTCATATCTTTTTTATGCATTAAAAAAGATGTTTTGTAAAGATGGAGTCTTGCTGTGTTGCCAAGTCTGGTCTGAAACTCCTGACCCCAAACAGTCCTCCTTTCTTGGCCTCCCAAAGTGCTGGGATTACAAGTGTGAGCCACCACACCTGGCCTCATGGTTGTGTCATATACCTTGTTATTACCAATAACTTGAAGCTTCTTCATTTTTTCTTTATTTTAGAGACAGGATCTTCCTCTGTTTTCCAGGCTGGAATGCAGTGACGCTCTTTCTGACTGCTGTTTTTTCAGCCCATTCTAGCTGGTACAATGGGCTTTACCATCATTGAAACTGTCAGTCCACTGATTGTATTCCCTTTTCACTGTACCTTGCCCCCTTGATTTCCTTTCTTTTTTCTTCAATTGCCAGTCATACTGCATATGCCCTCAACTCACTTGTTCCTTTCTTGCCTCTTCATAATTAGTTGGCAAAACCTCAATCTTAGTTAAATCAACTCTCTGAGTACTTCATATCTACATCTGTGCAGCTGAAAGTGACTGAAGAAAAATACAACTATGGTAACTGCTTTCACTTTAAATTCATGGTAAGAAACCTCAGATTTCTTGTCCTGAATATTGTCTGGCAACTGTACTCTATTTTCTTAGTCCATTCAGTCTCCCCTTTCGTAGATGACTTAGTTTGTTCCCTTGCTTTTCTCTTCAAACTTCCACCCCTCTTCCTCATATTCACCCTCAGTTGATGGACCTGATTTCTACTTCATCGTAAGATGCAAGCAGTCAGAAGAACACTTACAGACTCCTGCCAACGCATGTATGTATTGACTACATGTGTACTCACAGACCTTGCTGCTGTCTTTGTGTTACTATAGATTTACTCTCTATGTTTCTATGTAGTCCCAGGTCGTCTGATGAATACATTAGGTCCCATCCTTTTATATTTATTCTGGACATTGCCCTAGTCATTCTCCCTTCTCTCTGTATATCATTAATTCGTCACTTCTGGATAATTCCCATCAATATACAAGCATGCTGTTACTTTTTTCGTCATAAAAATATCTTCCCTCAATTGCTTTTTCTTGCTCTCTTTCTGTAGAACCCCATAAAGCATTGTCTAAATGCACTTTTTCTAATTCCTTTCTCATGTTCTCTCTTAAGCCTGTTCTAATCAGGCTTTGCCCCTACCACTGTGCTAAGATTGCTTTTGTTAAGGTCTTCCAACAAATGACATTGTTAAATTTAGTAGTCAGTTCTGTCTTTATCTTGGGTGATGATCCACGTTTGACAAAGTTATTTTCTTCTTGTCTTTGATGTACTTGTCTTTTAGGCTACTTGCCTTTTAGGCCACTATGTTTACTTGGTTTTCCTCAAAATTCATTGGGTGTTCCTCCTAAGTCTTCCTTAGATTTTCCTTTTTGCCTACCTCTGAACACTGGAATATCCCAAGGCATACTTCCTTGGTTATCTTCTTTATGTATGCTCACTCCCTTAGTAACTTCCCTTGGTTTGGTGGCTTTGAATGTTTTCTCTCAGATGAATTTTTTTAGCTCAGATCTCTCTCCATAACTCCATATTTTTATATCCAGTTGCCTATGTAATATCTCCACTCGAATGGCTCTTAAACATCTCACACTCAACATGTCCAAAATGGAATTCTTGCTTTTCCCTCCCAAACCTGCTCTCTCATACCTACTCTGTCCACATAGGCTTCCTTATCTCAGTTCTTGGCAGCTTTCCAGTTGCTCAGGCCAGAAACCTTGGAGTCATTCTTGACTCTTTTGCTGTCTTATCCTCTTATCCCACATTCATTCCTTCAGGAAGTTGTTGGCTCTAACTTTAAAACATATCCAGAATTCAACCAGTTTTCACTGTCTCCACAGCCACCATCATCTCTTGCTGCGTAATGGCAGCAGCCTTTTAACAGGTTTTCCTGCTTCTACTCTTGCCTTCTGTAGTCTGTTATTAACATAGCAGTCAAAAAGATCCTTTGAAAATTTAAGTCAGATGGCAAGAGATTTTGTACTACATTTAAGAAGGTGAGTTGATAAGATTAGAGATTGTTCTAGCCAATGGCATTTTACTAAATCATGTCAGCCCTGAAGGCACGTTTTAAGGCAGGCTTTGAGGATGCTTGTTTGTATGCGTGCGGAAGGAGTTGTCAGAGGTGGTTCATAGCTTACCTCTTTTCTCCTCACTAACCCTTGTCTTTTCCACCATGTGCACAAAAAGACATCTTTATTCCTGAGGAAATTAGAAAGGGAGGGCCTGAATTGGTTGCTATTCCTGAAAGTTTCTTTGAATGGAATACTGGATCATCCTTTTTGAAGAGGTCTGTTGTTATTTCATTATTACCTCCTTTAGCAACACGCTTGTTTTCCTCCAGCCCCTGCCAAGATTAGTGTCCTGTATCTACATTTGCCCTGTTTCCCATACTCCCAGATGGAAATATTGTATTTCTTAGGACTTTTCGCTGTATTTGAATTAGTATTTTATACTCGAAACTTTTCAGAAATCCTGAAACCCATTCTTACGCTTTCTATGTGAGTTGGTTTTATTTTTGTTAATACTGTTTCAACAGAATGATACTGGACGTGATAGTAAAAGGGAAATTCATACCAATATGTAATGAAGAAATCATGTGTGAAATTTTGAAGAAAATGAAAGATATTTTTATTGAGTACTTTGAAGGTACTTGTCATAACCTAACAATGCTAATGATTTCTAGAGGAGTTATATACTACACTGTATGTAAAGAACCTTGGAGATTGGTTGGCGTAAAAAGAACTCCACAGTTCATTTCTTTTATCTGTTTACATTCTTTTCTCTAGAGGCAAATGTTCTTTAATCAGTTTTCCTTTGATTCTCTTTCAGAGAGGCTCATGTAGTGGGATCAACAATCATATCACTGTTGTGGCGTAGTATGTATGTTATTATTGATTTTACATTCTTTTAGATTGTAATAATCTTTTGGTCTAAAGGTAGATCTATGCCTGTTTTCTCAAGCTGTTTCTTGGACCTTTGTTGTCCAATATGGTAACCATTAGCCATATGGGGCTACTGAGCACATGAAATGTGGCTAGTTGGCCAGGTGTGGTGGCTCGTGCCTGTAATCCCAGCACTTTTGGAGGGTGAGGCGGGCAGATCACACAAGGTCAAGAGTTCAAGACCAGCCTGGCCAACGTGGAGAAACCTTATCTCTACTGAAAATACAAAAATTAGCCAGGTGTGGTGGCGGGCGCTTGTAATCCCAGCCACTTGGGAGGCTGAGGCAGGAGAATTGCTTGAGCCTGGGAAGCGGAGGTTGCAGTGAGCTGAGATCACGCCCTTGTACTCCAGCCTGGGGGACAGAGTGAGACTGTCTCAAGGAAAAAAAAAAAGAAATGTGACTAGTCTGAATTGAGATTGTGCTAAGTATAAAATACACACTAGAGTTAGAATCCTTAGTAACAAAATTTTATCAAATGTATAAAATTTCTCATTAGTAATTTTTAAAATATAGATTACATGTTGAGCTGATAGGTTGGGTTAAATAAAATTAATTTTACTTGTTTCTTATTTTTTCTGAATATTGCTGGTGGAAAACATAAACTTATATATGTGATTTATATTATATTTCTCTTAGTGCTGTCTTAAACTTTCTCTTTTGCCATAAAACTTCTGAAGTTGTTTTTAACTCAATTAATGATCTGTTACATATTCACTAAAATATGATTTTGGTATTATGTATTATAAAATAATTTGTTTTTTCCTGAAGGAACAACTTTTATATTTTTATCCTTCTTAGTACTAACTTTCTCAAGTCTTGAGTTTTCTTTTTCCTTTTTTTAAAAACCCTTGACTTTTGCCAAACCTTACCCATGGTAGTACTACACAAGCATAACTTATTCTTTATCTGCATTGCTTGGGAGAATTGTTGAAAAGGGAAATTGAAATTATGAGTATCAGAGTTGATCTTTTATTTACTTTCCTTGTTAATATTAGGACTGTTAATAATAATACATTTTATAATTCTTCCATTATAACGTAATTTTAAAATTTTAAATAAAGGCAAATTTTATCAGGTAAAAAAGCGGATTGAAACAGTTATATATGAGGAAAGAAATTTTTGTCTGCTTTAACATAAAACTCAGCAAATAAACAAAACACCTGCACTAACTCATTCTACTGGCACACATTTTGTACATTTTTATAAACTTAGACTCTAACAGCCACTATTGGCTTTTTTTCTTCAAAGATTTCAGTTTAGACTGTGCACAGTGGCTCACACCTATAATCCTAGCACTTTGGGAGGCCGAGGCAGGTGGATCACTTGAGGTCAGGAGTTCAAGACCAGCCTGGCGAACATGGTGAAACCCCTTCTCTACTAAAAATATATAATTTAGTTGGGTGTGGTGGCACGTGCCTGTAATGGTACGATTCTCTTGCCTCAGGAGGCTGAGGCAAGAGAATCGCTTGAACCTGGGAGGTGGAGGTTACAGTGAGTTGAGATCATGCCACTGTACTCCAGCCTGGGCAACAGAGCTCAAAAAAGACTTAAGTTTATGGTATTATTTATATTTATTTGAAGAAACCTTTTGAAAACAAGATTTATGTGGAGTTTAATGAATTTTTTTTTTTTTTTTTATGAGATGGAGTCTCGGAGTCTTGCTCTGTGCCCACCACCATGCCCAGCTAATTTTGTTTTTGTATTGTTAGTAGAGACGGGATTTCACCGTATTAGTCAGGATGGTTTCGATCTCCTGACCCTCATGATCTACCTGCCTTGGCCTCCCAAAATGCTGGGACCACAGGCGTGAGTCTGTGCACAGAGGCATGCCTGGCCTCTGTGCTCCAAAGTATATTTCAAAAGTAATCCACAATCTAATATCAATTCTGATTTTTTTTTTTTTTAAGAAAACAATCCATGAGATAGTAGCAATCCGTATTGCTATTATCAATATACTCACAAAAGTGGCTTTGTTAGGCATTTGGAAATAATATCTTTACTGAAGAACTATTACTTTTATTGCTCTTACCAACTCAAAAGAGTCCATAATACCTGCTTAGGTATGGAAAATTAGGCCTGGTGTGGTGATTCACACCTGTAATCCCAGCACATTTTGGGGCCAAGGTGGGAGGATCACTTGAGCCCAGGAGTTCCAGACAAGCCTGGGAAACATAGGGATACTGCATCTCCACAAAAAAATTTACAAAAAAAATTTATCTGGGTGTGGCGGTGTGTACTACCACTACTACTTGGGAGGCTGAGGTGGGAGGATTGCTTGAGTCTGGGAGATTAAGGCTGCAGTAAGCTGTGATGGCATCATTGCACTCTAGCCTGGGTGAGAGGGAGACCCTGTTTCCAAAAATAAGAAAAGAAAATCATATAAAAGCACATGTACAGAAAGAGTATACATGAAGTTGAAAAAAAAAAAGTTTGGGCCAACAAGTTAAAACTTTTTAAAAAATGATTGTAATTGAGAAAACATAGATTTTATAAACAAGGACAATGAGGGCAAAAGATATCTAGGGTAGAAAAAATAGAGATACTATAGATAATAGGAATTTGGGGAAGTAAGAAAATAAGCAAAGTCATAAAAGTTCACATTTTTGGATGCTTAATGGAAGCATAATCTTGACAGACTGAAACAAAAATTTTACCACTTGTTAATTTTCTGGATCTTAGTACTCTTTACCTTTTTTATTTCTTTTATGCTTTGAGGATAGTACTGATTTCTGTTGGCTGTCTAGAACTAGATTTGGATTGATTCATAAACATTTCTTTTAAAAAAGTGTTTTGTTTTGTTTTTTTGGCCTGTGACACAGCCTCAGTAGACTATTCTTATTATGTGCCCCAAAAGAACAATTTCTGAGTTCATCTGTGTTGTGTATATTAACTCTTTGTTCCTTTTTATTGCTGAGTAGTATTCAGTGGTGTGGATATACCACAGTTTAGCTGTTTACCCACTGAAGGACATTTTGGTTCTTTTCGGTTTCTGGCTCAATTAAAAGAGCTGTTATGAACATTTGTGTACATGTTTTATATAGCGTAAGTTTTTATTTCTGTCAGATAAATGCCCAAGAGCAAAATTGCTGGGTCATCTGGTAAGTAGGTGTTTAGTTTTAAAAGACACTGGTAAAGTATTTTCCAGTATGTCAGTACAATTTTGCATTCTCATAAGCATTAAATGAATGGTCCAGTTTCTCTGTGTTCTAGCTAGATGTTATCAGTTCTTTCATTGTAGTCATTCCGAGAGATCCGTAGTGATATTTTATTGTGGTGTTTACTTGCATTCCCTAATGGCTAAAGATGTTCAACTTCTTTTCATATGCTTATTGGCCTTTTGTAATTCCTTTTCAGTGAAATGTCTGTTTGTGTCTTTTGTCCATTTTCGAACTGGTTATCTTTACTGCTAGATTTTTTGTTTTAATATCTTGAGACTTTTCTAGATATCTTATTTTGTCTCTTTCATTTTATTTTTATTTTTCTATTAAGTTATTGGGGTACAGGTGGTATTTAGTTACATGAGTAAGTTCTTTAGTGGTGATTCGTGAGATTTTGGTGAGTCCTTTATACACTCTGGATACTAGTTCTTTGTAAGATACGTGGTTTGCTAGTATTTTCTCCCTGGTTTGGGTTATTCGCGGAGCGAAAGTTTTTAATTTTGATGAAGTTCAGTATAGCAGTTCTTCCTTTTGTGGATCGTACTTTTTGTGTCAAGTATAATAACGCTTTACCTAGTGCTAATTCCTGAAGATTTTCTCTAAGTTTTTTCCTAAAAGTTTTATACTTTTACGTTTTACGTTTAAGTTTGTGATACATTTGGATCTAGTTTTTGTATAAAGTAGGAGGTTTAGGTTGATATCTCTTCCCCCTTCTCTTCCTGCTTCCCTTCCTCCTTCCCTTCCCCATCCATGGAAGTCCCAATTGCTCTAGCAGCATTTATTGGAAAGGCTGTCCTTCTTTTATTGAATTGCCTGTGCATCATTGCGAAAAATAATTTGGGCATATTTGTGTGGATACATTTCTGTGTTTTCTGTTCTGTTCTATTAGTCTTTATGTCTCTTTCTTCATCAATACCACAGTTTTAATTGCTGTAGCTGTATAGTTGTCCTTAATATTGGGAGGCATAATTCTACTTGGTTTTTGTTTTGTTTTGTTTTTACAAAACTGCTTTAGGTCTCCTAGGACTTCTCCTTTCCATATAAATTTTAGAATATGTTTGTCTATATCTGCAGAAACAAAAAACTGCCCATCGCGGTGGCTCAAGCCTGTAATCCCAGCATTTTGGGAGGCCGAGGCAGGTGGATCATGAGGTCAAGAGATCAAGACCATCCTGGCCAACATGGTGAAAGCCCATCTCTATAAAAATACAAACATTTGTTGGGCGTGGTGGCACGCACCTGTAATCCCAGCTACTTGGAAGGCTGAGGCAGGAGAATCACTTGAATCTGGGAGGCAGAGGTTGCAGTGAGCCGAGATCGCGCCAGTATACTCCAGCCTGGCGACAGAGCAAGATTCCGTCTAAAAAAACAAAAAAAAAAATCCTTCCTATGATTTTGCTAGGAATTGCATTATACTATGCATCAATTTGGGGAGTATTGATATCTTTATTATGTTATATTTTCTGATCAATGAACATAGTCTCTTCAGTTATTTAGATCTTTGATTTTACATTAGCATTTTATAATTTTCAGCATATAGATCCTGCGCGTATTTTGTTAAGATTTGTACCTAAGTATTTCATTTTCTTTGGAGCAATTGTAAATAGCATTGTATTTTAAATTTGAGTTTTCATGTTTATTAATATATGGAAATATGATTGATTTTTGAATTTTGATTTTTTTTTGAGACAAAGTCACTCTGTTGCCTAGGCTGGAGTGCATGGCACAATCTCGGCTCACTGCAACCTCTGCTTCCTGGGTTCAAGTGATGCTCGTGTCTCAGCCTCCCAAATAGTTGGAATTACAAGTGAGCACAACCACACGCAGCTAATTTTTGTATTTTTAGTGTAGGTGGGATTTCACCATGTTGCCAGGCTGGTTGCAAATTCCTGGCCTCAAGTGATCTGCCCAACTCAGCTCTCAAAGTGCTGGGATTACAGGCACGAAATAAGACTGATTTTTGTATGTTGACCTTGTGTCTTATAACCTTGCTGAACTTAATGATTCTGGGGGGATTTTTTTGGTAGATTTCTTGGGATTTTCTAAATAGTCATGTCATCTACAAATAGGGTCAGGTTTTTTTCTTCTGTTCTAGTCTGTTTGCCTTTTATTTTCTTGTGCTGACTGGAATTTCCACAATTATTCTGGATAAGATTGGTGAGAACAGCCAATCTTGTTTTATACTTGAAGTTAGGGGAAAACATACTACTTTTCTTCTTTAAATTAAATTAATTTATTTATTTTGAGATGAGGTCCCACTCTGTCGCCCAGGCTAGAGTGCAGTGGCGCGATCTTGGCTCACTGCAACCTTCGCCTCCCAGGGTCAAGCGATTTTCCTGCCTCAGCCTTCTGAGTAGCTGGTACTATAGGCGCTAATTTTTTGTATTTTTAGTAGAGGCGAGGTTTCACCATGTTGGCCAGGCTGGTTTCGGACTCCTGACCTCAAGTGATCCACCTGCCTTGGCCTCCCAAATTGGTGCTAGGATTGCAGGCGTGGGCCACCACGCCTGGCCTAGCTATAGGTTTTTTTGTAGATGTGCTTTGCCAAGTTGAGGAAGTTCTTCTCTATTCCCAGTTTGCTTAGAGTTTTGTTTTGCTTTGTTTTTGAGACAAGGTTTCACTCTGTCATCCAGGCTGGAGTGCATTGGTGCAGTTTTGGCACACTGCGGCCTCAACCTTCAGTGATCCTCCCACCTCAGCCCCCCGAGTGGTTGGGACTACAGGCATGTGACACCATGTTCGGCTAATTTTTGTATTTTTGGTAGAGACGGGGTTTCCTCATGTTGCCCAGGCTGGTCTCAAACTTCTAGGCTGAAGCAGTCTGCCCTCCTTGCTCTGCCAAAGTGCTGGGATTACAGTTGTGAACCACCACAGCTGGCCTGCTTGGAGTTTTTTTTAATATCACGAGTTTTGTCAAATGCTTTTTCTGTCAATGATACAATCATGTGATTTTTCTTCTTTAGCCTTTTGATATGGCAGGTTATGTTAATTTATTTTTCAAATGTGGAACCAGCCTTGCATACCTGGAATAGATCCCATTTAGTTGTGGTTTGTAATTTTTTAGTGTATTGTTTTATTTTATTTTTATTTCTTTGAGACAAGGTCTTATTCTGTCACCCAGGCTGGAAGGCAGTGGCACGATCATGGCTCACCGTAGCCTTGACCTCCTGGGATTACGCGATCTTCCCACCTCAGCCTCCAGAGTAGCTGGGAGTACAGGCATGTGGCACCACACACCACATCCAGCCAATATTTTTTTCTTTTAATTTTTTGTAGAGATGGAGTTCCTCTATGTTAGCCAGGTTGGTCTCAAACACCAGGGCTCAAGCAGTCCTCCTACCTTTGCCTCCCAAAGTACTGAGAAAACAGGCATGAGCCACTGTTCACAGCCTAGATTTTACTTGCTAATATTTTGTTCAGGATTTTTCTTTTTTTCTTTTTTTTTTTTTGATACAGAGTCTCGCTCTGTTGCCCAGACTGAAGTGCATTGGCATAGTCTCGGCTCACTGCAACCTCTGCCTCCCAGGCTCAAGAGATTCTCCTGCCTCAGCCTCCCGAGTAGCTGGGATTATAGGCACCCACTACCACGCCTGGCTAATTTTTGTATTTTTAGTCGAGACAGGGTTTCACCACGTTGGCCAGGCTGGTCTTGAACTCCTGACCTAAGGTGATCTGCTTGCCTTGGCCTCCCAAAGTGTTGGGATTACAGGCGTTAGCCACTGTGCCTGGCCTTTCATCTATTTTTATGAGAGGTATTGGTCTGAAGTTTTTCTTTCTTTCTTCTCTCTTCTTTTTTTTTTTTTTTTTCATATCTTTGTCTGGTTTTGATACCTGGCTCTCTGGACCTCAGGATTTCTTTCTTTCTTTTTTTTTGATACAGGGTCTTGTTCTGTCACCCAGGGTAGAGTGCAGTGATACGATCATAGCTCATTGCTGGGTCCAAGCAATCCTTTCACTTTAGCCTCCTGAGCAGCTGGGATTACAGTTGTGTACCACCACACCTGACTGATTTTTAAATTTTTTTGTATACAGGGTCTCCGCATGTTGCCCAGGCTGTTTTTGAACTCCTGGGCTCAAGCAATCCTCCTGCCTTGGCCTCCCAAAGTGCTGGGATTACAGGGATGAGCCACCACCCTCCTAGGATTTCTTTACTGGGAGCTTTTAAACTATGAATTCAGTTTCTTTAATTTTTTAGATTGATGCATAATATCATACATTTATGGAGTACATGTGAGTATTATATGCATAGCATGTGTAATGATCAAGTCAGGGCATTTGAAGTATCTATCACCGTTAATATTTATTCTTTGTGTTGGGAATATTTAAAATTCTTTCTTGTAGCTACTTTGAAATACACAGTACTTTGTTGCTGACTATAGTCACCAGTACTCTGCTATTGAACATTAGAAGTTATTTCGTCTATTTGGCTGTATATTTTGTACTCATTAACCAACTTCTCTTTATCCCCTCTCACCCACCCACCCTCTGCAGCCTCTAGTATCTATAATTTGCTACTTCTATAAGATTAACTGTTTTAGTTTCTATGTATGAGTGAAAACATGCAGTATTTGTCTTGCTGTGCCTGGCTTATTTCACTTAATATAATAACCTCCAACTCCACCTATGTTGTTGCAAATGACATGATTTCATTCTTTGAATCCCAAATCCATTGTGTATATATACTACATTTTCTTTATTTCATCTGTTGATGGACACTTAAGTTGGTCCTTTGTCTTGGCTATTGTGAATAGTGCTGCAATAAACACATGAGTGCAGGTGTCCCTTTGATACACTGATTCTTTTCTTTTGTATGAATACAAGTGGTGGGATTGCCAGATCGTACGATAATGATATTTTTAGTTGTTTTTTTATAATTCTCCATACTGTTTTTCATAGTAGTTGTATGGATTTACATTCCTACCAACAGTGTTTAAGAGTTCCCTTTTTCTCTGCATGCTTGCCAGCATCTGTTATTTTGTGTGTATGTGTGTTTGTTTGTTTTTAGAAATATCCATTCTAACTGGTGTAAGGTATATCTCATTGTGGTTTAGAATTGTATTTCTCTGATGATAGTGATGTTGAACATTTTTTTCATATACCTGTTGGCCATTTGTGTGTCTTCTTTTAAGAAATGTCTATTCGTGTCCTTTGCCCACTTTTTAATGGGATTATTTGTGTTTTTTTAATTGTTTGAGTTTCTTGCATATTCTGGATATTAGTCCCTTGTCACATTAATAGTTTGCAAATATTCTCTTTCATTCAACAGATTATCTCTTTATTATGTAGATATTCTCTTTGCTGTACAGAAGCTTTTCAGTTTAATATAGTCTCATTTGTCTACTTTTATTTTTATTTTCTGAGCTTTTGAGGTCTTAGCCATAAAAATCTTTGCTTAGACCAATGTCCTGATGTGTTTTTTTTTTTCTTCCAGTTTTATATTTTTGGGTCTTACGTTTAAGTCTTCAATCCATCTTGACTGTTCTTTTAATATGGTGAGAGAGAGAGATCCAGTTTCATTTTTTTTTTTTTTTTTTGCATATAGATATCCAGTTTTCCCAGCAGCAGTTAGCCTGTCCTTTCTTTAATGTGTGTTGTTGGCATTTACATTGAAAATTAGTTGTCTTTAAATATGTGGAATTACATGAATTAAGTGGATATATATGATTTAGGAAGTTGTATATTAAGCTTATAGCCAGGAATACAATGGAAGGAACATTTGTATCCCTAAAAGACATTTTATGGGACACAGATGAATGCCTCTGCAATGGTTCTAATAGGAATTTGAAACTGCCGTGAGCTATGATCATGCCACTGCACTCCTGGCTGGGCAACAGAGCAAGACCTCATCTCTTTGGGGAAAAAAACATTTCCAGAATCTGCATTTTTGACAAGATTGTGTGATTAAGTTTGGTAGGCTCTGGTTTGAAGGAAAGTTAATCAAATAGGACTGTATCTAAGTTGAATTGTAGATGAGAGAAATTATGGTAAGGAATCAGTTCAGATTCCTTTATTTCCTATATTAGTAATCCACTTGAAGAAGAGACCAAAGGGTATGTAAAAAGAGAATTCTTAAATAAAAAAGTAGGATTTAATGACTAGGATTTTGAGAACGGAGGAGAGTGCTATATCAATGATTATGATCAAGTTTTGGCACTGGACTACTGAAAACTTGGTGGACCATTGACAGGAAATCAAAACCCTAGGTGACATAAAAAGCTGTGGTGGTTATTCTTTACTCCCAGACTACTAGAAATTACTGTTAACAGAAAGTTAGCATAATAATAACACTGGAGAAAATCTTGAGAAAGGAATTTAGAAAAACTCTTAATTTCAAAATCCTAAAATAAGCAGCATTTTTTGCAAATTATCTTCTTAATATGTGAACTTTTTTTAGATTGTTAGTAGTTTAAAGCCAATTTGTATACTTTTAATGTTTCTTATACTTGTTTCTTCAGAATTCAATTAGTTTTAAAGGAATTTTTTTCATTATAAAATACATAAACTCTCAAATTCTTTTTGTTTTGTTTTGTTTTTTTGATATAAGTTCTCACTCTGTCACCCAGCCTGGAGTGCAGTGGTGCAATCTTGACTTACTGTAGCCTCTACCTCCCAGGCTCAAGCAATCCTCCTACCTCAGCCTCCTGAGTAGCTGGGACCACAGGTGCCACGCCCGACTAATTTTTGTGTTTTTTATAGAGACCAGGTTTCTCCATGTTGCCCAGGCTGATCTCAAACTCCTGAACTCAAGCGATCGCTAGCCCCAGCCTCCCAAAGTGCTGGGATTACAGGTGTGAGCCACCATTGCCTGACCTTTCTTCTTTCCTTTTTTTTTTTTTTGAGTCAAATTCTTTAAAAAATGCAAATTATAAATAATAACTCCAGTATTTATGTTTTAGATTGGTGAGGATTAAAATACTTGGTTCTGGCTGGGCGCAGTGGCTCACACCCGTAAGCCCAGCACTTTGGGAGGCCGAGGTGGGCGGATCATGAGGTCAAGAGATTGAGACCATCTTGGCCAACATAATGAAACCCTATCTCTACTGAAAAAATACAAAAATTAACTGGGCATGGTGGCGCACTCCTGTAGTCCCAGCTACTCGGGAGGCTGACGCTGAAGAATTGCTTGAACCTGGGAGGTGGAGGTTGCAGTGAGCTGAGATCGCGGCACCGCACTCCATCCTGGTGACAGAGCAAGACTCCGTCTCAAAAAAAAAAAAAAAGTTTGGTTCTAATAGGCTTTGGTGAGACTGTGTGATTGGTGCAACTTTTAAAACGACAATTTGGCAATGTTTGTCAAAGCTAAAAAAAAAATGCACATACCATGCTTCATCTAGCAATTTCATTTCTAAGAATTTGTTCTACAAATATACTGGCTCTGTGTCAATTAATCCATAGGCTGACTCATCAAATTTACCGGTTGTGGTGTTGGTGTATTCAGGAAATTTTTTTTTAATAGATATGGTCAAAATTACATCACTTCATGGGAGAATTTTTCAGTTTATTCTGATTTCTTTTCAATCCCTTTAAAAGTTATGTATTTCCCGCAGCATCTTAGTATTTTTAGGATTATTTTGTCAATTTCAGAGTGTCTCTACCAACCTACTTTTTGGTGTTTTTGACTAAAGTTTATAGCTGTTTATATTGGATGGGATGATCATAACAGGTTTTGAAGATTTTTGATGAGATTTGGTTGACTTGATTGATTGATTGATTCAGAGAGAGTTTCACTCTGTCACCCAGGCTGGAGTGCAGTGGTGCGATCTCTGCTTGCTGCAACCTCCACCTCTGGGGCTTAAGCGATCCTCCCACCTCAACCTCCAGAGTAGCAGAGACCACAGGCACATGCTACCATGCCTGGCTAATTGTATTTTTTGTAAAGATAGGGTCTCCCCCGTTGCCCAGGCTGGTCTTGAACTCCTGAACACAAGTGATCTGAGCTACTGTGCCCAGCTCTATTCTTATAATATAATTTAAAGGACTGTTCAACTTGTAAGCTAAGGGTCATGGCCTGGGTTGGTTTTTATGAATATATTCAATATTCAGAAAAACATTTCACAACCAGTAATTATTATTTCACTATAACTCTAACATATATCTACCATAAATGTGTGTTGAAAAATAGACAGCTGCATCAGTAAGAAATGCCAATATTTTGGTTCTTAATTGTTATAAAAATTAAGAGTGATACCTTAGTTGAGACATTGGGGAATAATAATAAAATTAACAACTGGAATAATAAAATATTTCATTCAAATAAGAATGTGAAATCTCATCATGAAAGACAAATTAAGAATTATAATGACTAGAAAAACAATTAGCAAATATGTTAATTAGTATATTAATACATATATATGTTTTCACAAATTAATATTTATAAACAACACCACATTTATTGGTATTTAATAAATATATGTGCATATTAATAAGCATATATCTATTACTATATTAAATATAAACATTTACACACATAAGTACATGTAGTGTATTAATATGTGTCAACATAAAATATATATTAGCATGAAATATAAGGTTCATGTGTCTGAGTGGTTCAGCTCTTTGAGATAAATATGTAAATTTGGTAATTTCTGTGAATTTATTGTTCAGTGAATCAAGTTTTGTAGAATGAGTTTGTTTCTGTTGTACTGACATACAGGATTATATGTTCAAGTGTGTGCATTACCAGTTGGAAACAGGAGGGTCAGTTGTGTGTTTGTTAAATTATTTGTCCATCTATGTGATGAAATGTGTTGCAGCCATGAAAAATAGTGAAGTAGAGATGCATCTATTAAGATGGAAGAATGTGCAGTGCATGTAAAGTGAAAAAGGGTTCAGGATAATGTATGCATTCTTTTCCTTTTCAGTTAAAAGAGAGTACTATAAGATATATTCGTGAGTGTATGTTTATGTATGTATAGGATGTATCTATAAGAATACACAAGAATTGTTTACAGTGATTATTAGGACTTTAAAAGATGGAAACAAAAGTTAATGGGTGTCCTTTTATTGACTTTAATTCTGATCATCCAGTGAGTAAAAGTAAAAATAATTTTTTTTTTTTTTTTTTTTTTTGGGTTGAGACAGTCTCGCTCTGTCACCCAGGCTGGAGCGCAGTGGCGCAATCCTGGCTCACTGCACCCTGTGCCTCCCAGGTTCAGGTGATTCTCTTGCCTCAGCCTCCCGAGTAGCTGGGACTTCAGGCATGTGCCACCATGCCTGGCTGATTTTTGTATTTTTAACAGAGACAGGGTTTCACCATTGTTGGCCAGGCTGGTCTCAAACTCCTGACCTTGAGTGGTTTGCCCACCTCAGCCTCTCAAAGTGCCTGGAAAGCAAGTGTGAGCCACGGCACCTGGCCTAAAATTAAATGTTTATAGCCTATATATTCATTACAGAATATGTGAAAAATGGCAAAATAGAAGAAAAGTCACCCAAGATAACTATTGATAAAAGTTTGCTTTAATGTATTTCCTTTCAGTCTTTTTGTTTGTTTGTTTTTACAACCTCTGTCTCCCCGGCTCAAGCTATTCTCCCACCTCAGCCTCCTGAGTATCTGGGACTACAGACATGTACCACCTCACTCAGCTAATTATTTTGTATTTTTTGTAGAGATGGGATTTTGCTGTATTGCCCAGGCTGGTCTGGAACTCCAGAGCTCAAGTGATCTGCCCGCCTTGGCCTCCCAAAGTGCTGGTATTACAGGCGTGAGCCATTGTACCCGGCCTTTTCTTTGTTTAAGAGACAGGATCTTGCTCTGTTGCTCAGGCTGGAGTGCAGTTTTGGCACAATCATAGCTTACTGCAGCCTCAATCTCCTGGGCTCAAGTGATCCTCTAATTATGTATGTAATTAAATACATACATACATACATAAAATAGATAATTTACTTTTAAGGCTACTATTCTGCCTATAACTTTATCTCTTGATACTCTTGCTTCCCCAAACATAATTTTATCAGATTCCTTTAAACTTAGTCTTTAACTTGATTCTTTTATGCATACTTATTACCATTTTAGTTATGAAGATACTACTTTTAGGCATGTTTCACAACTCTCATAATAATTGCAAAATGTTCTGCAGTTTAATAATGGTTTTTTTGAGGACCTCAGATTTTATAAGATTATAATAAAGTGTCTTAAGTTTCTTGAAAGTATCAACTGTTTTCAGTTGTTTGAGTGGTATCTGAATGAATTGGCATGCTAAGTGACTTTTTTTATATCAGAATCTCTTATCTCTGTTTCCATACTGTCTATCAGTCTTCTCACTGAAGGTTTACTATGTAATTTAGCATAACTATTCTGAGCATACCAGAGTTTAGAGTTGCAAGGTATGTTCTAAAAGACTACCTTTTCTCCCTTCCTCTACCCCACTGTTGGGTGCTTCCCTCCAAGTCTTCACCACCAGCCGAATAGTGGAATCAAATTTCATATAGTAGGCTTAACTGTAAGGGTTCTGCAGATATGGAGTTAAGTCGAGATTTTGTTCATGGCTTAAAAATTTGTTTTAAGTTTGAGGTCAATTATATACAATGAAATACATAATCTTGAGTGTTAAATGAGTTTTGACAAATGTGTGCACCTGTGTAACCCACATCTTTATCAAGATATAGAACATTTCCATCACCCAGAATCTTCTCTCATACTCCTTCCTACTCAGTACCTGTCTCCCAAATTCAACCTTTGTTCTGATTCTGTCACCAGAGCTTAGTTGTGGCTGTTATGGATTTTTATATAAATGGAATAATTTTGTGACTGGCTTCTTTTACTGAGCATAATGCTTTCCAGATTTGTTCATGTTTCACCAGCACTTCTTTTTTATTGATGACTGGTATTTAGTATTCTGTTGAATGAGTATACCACAGTTGGTTTATTCATTTACATGTTGATGGACATTGAGGTTTTTTTTTTTTTTTTTTTTTTTGAGACAGAGTCTAGTTCTGTTGCCCACGCTGGAGTACAGTGGCACAATCTCAGCTCACTGCAACCAGCTCACTGTGCCTGGCCAGGTAGACATTGAGGTTCTTTCTATTTTGACTATTATGAATAAAACTGCTTATGAACAGGCGAAGCATGGTAGCTTACGTAAATCCCAGCACTTCAGGAGGCTGAGGAGGAGCATAGCTTGGGCCCAGGAGTTTGAGACCAGCCTGTGCAACACAATGAGACTTCATCTCTACAAAAAAATTAAGAAAATTGTGGGGCATGGGGTCATGTGCCTGTGGTCCTAGCTACTCAGGAGGCTGAGGTGGGAGAATTGCTTGAACCTGGGGGGGTCAAGGTTGCAGTGAACCATGATTGCACCACTGCTCTCCAGCCTGGGTGACAAAGCAAGACCCTGTCCCCCCCCCCAAAAAAAAAAATTAAAACACCAGGCTGGGCACGGTGTCTCACGCCTGTAATCCCAGCACTTTGGGAGGCTGAGGCGAGTGGATCACTTGAGGCCAGGAGTTCAAGACCAGCCTGACCAACATGGCGATACCCCAGCTCTACTAAAAATATAAAAAATTAGCCAGGCATGGTGGTGCACACCTGTAGACCCAGCTACTCGGGAAGTTCAGGCAGGAGAATTGCTTGAACCTAGGAGGCGGAGGTTGCAATGGGCTGAGATCGTGCCACTGTACTCTAGCCTGGGCGACAGATCAAGACTCCATCTCAAAACAAAACAAGCAAACAGAAAACAAACAAACAAAACAAACCCACACACCACTACCAACAACAAAAAACTGCTCATGAACATTTATGTATAAGCCCTTTTGTGGATGTATGTTTTCATTTTTCTTGGGTTAATATATAGAATTGGATTTGCTAGGCCATATGGGAAATACATGTTGAAAACTATTTTGCTCTGGACCATAGTGGTAGAGGGGAATGGAGGTGAGAGGTAAGTCAAGGCTATACCATAAATGACCTTATAGTTCATATTAAGGAGGGTTTTATCCCAAGTATAAAAAAAGCCATGGAAGTGATGTCGGAGAATAAAATCATCAAATTACATTTTTATGCCTGACTGCTTTTTGAAGACTGAGTTGAAGGTGAAGCTTAAGGAGGAAGATCCAGTGAAGAGGATATGTCAGTTAGGACTCTGTTGCAAAGAACATAAAACTTGACCAAACTAGCTTAAACAAAAAGACAATTTTTGTTTTACATAAATGAGAAGGTCCAGGAAGCATCATTCATTCTGAAATATTTAAATACTAAATATGTCTGATTCCAAAATTTGTATTTCATCAGCTCTTACTTCTCTTCTGAACTCCAGATATGTTCACTAAAGACATCCTTATGCTTAGAAAAGTGCCTGATGTAGGCGGGGCGCTTTGGCTTACCCCTGTAATTCCAGCACTTTGGGAGGCTGAGGCGAGTGGATCACGAGGTCAGGAGATTGAGACCATCCTGGCTAAGACGGTGAAACCCCGTCTCTACTAAAAAATACAAAAAAATTAGCCGGGCGTGGTGGCAGGCGCCTGTAGTCCCAGCTATTCAGGAGACTGAGACAGGAGAGTGGTGTGAACCTGGAAGGCGGAGCTTGCAGTGAACCCAGATCGCACCACTGCACTCCAGCCTGGGTGACAGAGCGAGACTCTGTCTCAAAAAAAAAAAAAAAAAAAAGTGCCTGGTTTATATACTAGATACTCAATAAATAATTTTATGAATAAACTGATGTTCTTGGGCATCCCTCAGAGTTATACTGGGAATCATACTTGAAACCTCCTGCTCTTTTATCATCATCAATAATTATCTATCCTCCTGACAGATTTTTTGTCAAACTTGCTCAGTTTTCTCAATCTTCACTGCCATTACACCCCTGACTTCTTTCCTACCCTTCTTGAGAACCTTCTGTGGTCTTCGTATGCTGCTGCTTTCTCCATTACAGTCTCTAAAGGTTGGAGTTACTCAGGCCTTGGTCCTGTATCCTCTTCTCTTTCTTTGTACCCTTCCTTGGATGGAAGGTAAATATTTAAAAAGGAAGATAGTAAGTATAATATTAAGAGTAAGGCATAAGGTTTTGAAGTGATTCTGACATACAGTGAACTACATGCTAATTTGCTATAAAGGGAAAGTGGAAAATATACCAATAGGTACTCTAAGCAAAAGTCCAGGGAAGGAATAGATGTGTAAAAATATTATTTTTATTTTATTTTATTTTTTGAGACAGAGTCTTGCTTGTCACCCAGGCTAGAGTGGAGTTCAGTAGAATGAACTTGGTTCACTACAAGTTCTGCCTCCCGAGTTCAAGCAATTCTCATGTCTCAGGCTCCTGAGTACCTGGGACTACATGTGGCCACCACCACTCCTGGCTAACTTTTGTATTTTTAGTAGAGACAGGGTTTTGCCATGTTGGCCAGGCTGGTCTCGAACTCCTGACCTCAGGTCTCCTGCCTGCCTTAGCCTCCCAAAGTGCTGGGACTACAGGTGTGAGCCACCGTGCCTGGCCAAGATGTGTGAAATTTTTGGTAGAGTTCTTCATGGCTTATCTGAGAGTGGGGAAATGTATTGTTCCTTTGCTTCCAGAATCTACAGATTAACTATTCAAAGTATGACCTTAGGCACACATCAAGTCATCTGTAATAATATTTATTTTTTAAAATATTATTTATTTATTTATTTATTTATTTTGAGACGGAGTCTTGCTCTGCTGCCCAGGCTGGAGTGCCGTGGCATGATCTCTGTTCACTGCAAGCTCCACCTCCTGGGTTCATGCCATTCTCCTGCCTCAGCCTCCCGAGTAGCTGGGACTACAGCCGCCCGGTTAGTTTTTTTGTATTTTTAGTAGAGATGGGATTTCACCGTGTTGTCCAGAATGGTCTCGATCTCCTGACCTCGTGATCCATGCCCATCTCGGCCTCCCAAAGTGCTGGGATTACAGATGTGAGCCACTCTGCCTAGTCGATCTGTAATAATATTTTATTTTTGTAAGCCAATAAATGACTTTAAAATTTGTAAAATAAATGAAAATGTATGCTTAAATTAAATCACCGAACAAGGAAGTTGGTGCTTAAATTAAACTGTCTCTTTTTAATTAAAAAATTTTTTAGAAACAGGGTCTTGTACTGTCACCAGGCATGATCCTAGCTCACTGCAGCCTCAAACCCCTGGGCTCGGAGCCTTTTGCTCCAATCTCTTAACTAGCTGGAACTACACATGCGCATCACCATGCTCAGCTAATTTATTTTTTATTTTTGTGGAGATGGGGGTCCTGCTATATTGCCCAGGCTGGTTTTGAACTCCTGACCTCAAGCGATTTTTTCATCTCAGCCCCCCAAAGTACCAGGATTACAGGCATGAGCCACTGTGCCAGGCCCCAGAAATTTCATGTCTTTATATCATAGACTGTTGACTAAAGAAGGCTGACTCACAGTGATGGTGGGGAAAGTAGTGGCAGCATGGAATAGACAGATTTGCACAGTAGTTTGCATAGCTATGTTTAGACCATAGTTGATAAATTTTGAAACCTTGAAGAACCTGAAATTTGCCTTCGTAAATAGAGTGAAGGTGACAGAGTGCATAGTAAATTTATTAATCATTAATATTTGTTCCTTGAGCAACATCATCATCATCATCGTCATCATAAATGCCTAGTATTGTATCTGATACATAGTATGTGCCTAATAGTATCTTTCATTTTAAAAGGAGTTAAACTTCAGTTTCCTGGAAAATACACAGATGGTGAAAGATAAAAGTAAACATTACTAAAAACTGAAATGCTCTGTCCTAGAAATGGAAATGTACAGTTATGCATTGCTTAACAATATGGCTAGTTCTGAAAAATGCATCGTTAGGTTATTTTGTTGTTGTGTGAATGTCATGGAGCGTACTTACACAAACCTAGATGGTACAGCCTACTGTACACCTAGGCTATATGGTATAGCCTATGCTCATAGGCTGCAAATCTGTTGTACAGTATATTGCTGGAGTGAATACTGTAAGCATTTGTAACACAATGGTATTTGTGTATTATACATATCTAAACATGAAAAAGGTATAGTAAAAATATGGTATAAAAGATTAAGAAATGCTACACCTGTTTAGAGCATTTACCATGAATGAGCTTGTAGGACTGGAAGTTGCTGTGAATGAGTCAGTGAGTGTTGAGGGAATATGAAGGCCTAGGACATTACTGTACACTACTGTAGACATTGTAAACACTGTACAGTTAGGCTACACTAAATTTATATTAAAAATTTTCTTCAATAATTAACCTTAGCTTGCTTTAACATTTTTATATTATAAGGGTTTTTTTTGGTTGTTTTTTTTTTTGAGACAGAGTCTTGCTGCGTTGCCCAGGCTGGATGGAGTGCAGTAGTGTCGTCTTGGCTCACTGCAACCTCTGCCTTTTGGGTTCAAGCGATTCTCATGCTTCAGCCTCCTGAGTAGCTGGGATTACAGGTGCATGCCACCACGTCTGGCTAATTTTTGTATTTTTAGTAGAGACATGTTGGCCAGGTTGTTCTCAAACTCCTGATCTCACATTATCTGCCCACCTCAGTCTCCCAAAGTGCTGGGATTACAGGCCTGAGCCACCATATATGGTCTACATTATAAACTTTTTAATTTTTAAAACATTTTAACTTTTATAATAACACTTCACTTAAAGCACACATTGTACATATCCTCAAAAATTTTTCTTTATAGTGTTACTCTGTAAGCTATGTCTATTTTAATTTTTTATTTATTAATTTATTATTTGAGATGGAGTCTCGCTTTGTCACCCAGGCTGGAGTAGTGGCACAGTCTTAGCTCACTGCAACAATTGCCTCCCAGGTTCAAGCGATTCTCCTGCCTCAGCCTCCTGAGTAGCTAGGATTACAGGCACTTGCCACCATGCCCAGCTAATTTTTGTAGTTTTAGTAGAGCTGGGGTTTCACCGTGTTGGTCAGACTGGTCTTGAACTCCTGACTTCAAGTGATGCACCTGCCTTGGCCTCCCAAAGTGCTGGGATTACAGGTGTGAGTCACCATATCTGTCCTTATTTTAATTTAAAAACAAAAACAAACTTTTTTGTTAAATACACACACATACACACACATGCTTACATTAGCCCACACCTACACAGGGTCAGGATCATTGTTTTCCACCTCCATGTCTTGTCCCACTGAACGTGGAGCTGTCATTTGTGATAACAGTGCCTTCTTCTCTAATATTTTCTTAAGGACCCGCCTGAGGCTGTTTTACAGTTAACTTTTTTTCATTAGTAGAAAGGAGTAAACTCTAAAATAATGATAAAAAGTGTAGTATAGTAAATATATAAACCAGTAACATAGTTGTGTATTATCAAGTATTACATACTTCAGGCATCCATTGGGGATCTTGGAATGTATTCCCCTTGGATAAGAGGGGACTCGTACTGAATAATTATAAATTAGTGATCTCTGCCATAAATACAAAAATGTGGGTGTGTGTTGTGGGAGTGGCAGTCAGCGTGTATATGTTCATATCTGGTGTGGGTGAAGATCCCAAGGGGAGACCCAATCTAACAGGAATGGAAAAAAATACTCCCTTAAAATGTGTATGTGATTAGGTTTTTATATATTTATATAGATATAAACATGTAAATGAATAAAACAGTGAACACTGTCCTTTTATTTAAAATTAATTTATTAAAACCAGAGAGCAGCAGCTTAGGAAATACACCAGATTTATTAAAAATCTACTTTAATAGCCCAGCTGTCTTTCAAATTATCTGTGATAATCTAGTATATCAATAGCAATCTGATGTATAAATAATAGTGTGTATACAAAGAAGTACTCTAATTCAGATTCTCTTCCAATTCAAATTAGTAGCTTTAGTCTGTATTTCTTGTACCTTATGAAAAACTTCTTTGTGCAGTATCTTTAGATTTTTCTAGTCATTACTAAACACTAAAAGCGATTTATTAGCAGTAAATATCAAAACATTGGGCTTTATTAAATAACAGTTTTCTTGAGAATGGTGACAAACTTAAATTTTAGAATAAAATTTTTTATTTTTAAATTTTATTTTTTTAATTTAATAGTATTATAGAATGTTGATTGGCATTTTATTTTATTCCTATTGTAGGTTATCACAGTTTTTTAAAACTTTTAGGTTTGGGGGTACATGATAAGGTTTGTTGCATAGGTCAACACATGTCATATCACCCAGATATTAAGCCCGGGACCCAATAGTTATCTTGTCTGCTCCTCTCCCTCCTTCCACCCTCCCCACTTCCCCCTCAAGTGGAGCCATGTTTGTCATTTCCTTTTTTGTGTTCATAAGTTTTTATCACATAGATCCCATTTATAAGTGAGAATGTGCAGTATTTGGCTCTCTGTTCCTGCGTTAGTTTGCTAAGAATAATAGCCTCCCACTTCATCCATGTTCCCGCAAAAAACATGATCTTGTTCTTTTTTATGGCTACATAGTATTCCATGGTGTATATGTACCACATTTTCTTTAATCTGTCATTGATGGGCATTTAGGTTGATTCCATGTGTTTGCTGTTGTGAATAGTGCTGCAGTGAACATTTGTGTGCATGTGACTTTATGGCAGAATGATTTATATTCCTCTGGGTATATACTCAGTAATGGGAATTCTGGTTTGAATGGTAGTTCTGCTTTCAGCTCTG
Organism: Chlorocebus sabaeus; assembly: GCF_047675955.1. Classification (NCBI taxonomy): domain Eukaryota; kingdom Metazoa; phylum Chordata; class Mammalia; order Primates; family Cercopithecidae; genus Chlorocebus; species Chlorocebus sabaeus. The sequence continues at coordinate 108,568,507 of NC_132924.1, read as the reverse complement.
AGGAATTGCCATACTGCTTTCCACAATGGTTGAACTAATTTACATTCCCACCAGCAATATAAGCGTTCCCTTTTCTTCGTAACCTTGCCAGCATCTGTGTTGACTTTTTAATGGCCATTCTGATTGGTGTGAGATGATAGCTCATTGTGGTTTTGATTTGCATTTCTCTAATGATCAATGATACTGAGGTTTTTTTTTTTTTATGTGCTTGTTGGTGGCATGTATGTCTTCTTTGAGAAATGTCTGTTCGTATCCTTTGCCCACTTTTTAATGAGATTGTTTGTTTTTCCCTTGTAATTTTTTTTTGTTCCTTATAGATGCTGGACATTAGACCTTTGTCAGATGCATAGTTTACAAATATTTTCTCCCATTCTGTAGGTTGTCTGTTTGTTCTGTTGATAGTTTCTTTTGCTGTGCAGAAGCTCTGAAGTTTAATTAGATCCCGCTTGTCAATTTTTGCTTTTGTTGCAATTGCTTTTGGTGTCTTTGTCATGAAATCTTTGCCAGTTCCTACATCCAGGATGGTATTTGCCTGGGTTGTCTTCCAGGGTTTTATAGTTTTGGGTTTTACATTTAAGTCTTTAATCCATCTTGAGTTAGTTTTTGTGTATGGTGTAAGGAAGCAGTCCAGCATTGTTTTACCGAACTTCAAACTATACTACAAGACTACAGTAACCAAAACAGCATGAAACTGGTACAAAAACAGGCACATAGACCAGTGGAACAGAATAGAGGGCACAGAAATAAGGCTGCACATCTCCAGCCGTTTGTTCTTTGACAAAGCTGACAAAAACAAGTAATGGGGAAAAGATTGCCTAACCAATAAATGGTGCTGGGATAACTGGCTAGCCATATGCAGAAGATTGAGGGTTATCACATTATTCAGTCCCTTTAAAATATGTCACTTAACTGCAAGAAGTTTAATGTAATAATTTTACATTTTTAGAGTTTTAGAATGGGGACGGATCTTAGAGGTTTATCTAATACAGTCTCTTCATTTTACTGACCGAAGCTCAGGCCTATAGAAACCTATGACTTGACCAACTTCTCAAAACTAGTTATTTTAAGAATCCAAGACTGTAACCTAGATCTGCTATACACACCTTATTTTCTAATGCTTTCTAATTTGAATCTACTTGAAATACAGAATGTGCTTAATAGTTGCATGTTTAGTTAGTAAGAAAATTAGTAAGAAAATCTTACTAATTAGTAAGATTAGTTAGAAATTAGTAAGAAAATCTTATTTTCTTAGTAAGAAAATCTTCAGTAGCAATGGACAAAAGTGTAAGGAAGTATTAGGAAGGAATTGAGTTTCCTATGAGAGGAAGGGTCTTTGTGACATGCAGTTGATAACTCTCCTCCAGTCTTTTATTATTTCATTCCTTTCATCTCTTTTTTCTCTTGGACCCCCCTACCCCCTTCTCTCTTAGAGTGCAGATGGGATGACTGAAAAGTGGACCTTTTAGAGTAGACCAGAATAAGGAGATTGGATCAAGGGAGATGGGGGCAGAACTGGTGGGTTAATTACATTTTGTAACTTCCCAAGCTGGTTCTAATGTTCCAGCACAATTACTGGAAACCAAAGGAACTAAAAACATAGATTTTTTTTTTTAGAAGCACTTCACACTCCGCTGAAGTTGGTAATATTATAAAAGTTGTAGAATTCTCTGTTAGTCTTCCAACCTACACCTGTGAAGTCTACTTTTATGTTTTCTCTTTTAAACATTTTCCTTTTTTTTTTTTTTAACCTTTTCTTTATCCTTCTGTTCAAACTTTGTTTGCTTCAAGTGATTTTTTTTTTTTTTTTTTTTTTTTTTTTACAAGGGAATAGAAAATATAAAGTGAATATACTCTTTTTTTTTTGGAGATGGAGTCTCGCTCTGTTGCCCAGGCTGGAGTGCAATGGCCGGATCTCAGCTCACTGCAAGCTCTGCCTCCCAGGTTTACGCCATTCTCCTGCCTCATCCTCCCGAGTAGCTGGGATTACAGGCGTCCGCCACCTCGCCCGGCTAGATTTTTGTATTTTTTAGTAGAGATGGGGTTTCACTGTGTTAGCCAGGATGGTCTTGATCTCCTGACCTCGTGATCCGCCCGTCTCAGCCTCCCAAAGTGCTGGGATTACAGGCTTGAGTCACCGCGCCCGGCCAAAGTGAATATACTCTTAAGACAGATACTCTTTCTTTTGATAAATCTCTGGACTGTCGTGGTTCTTATCCTTGTTTAAAGAGAAGAGTTGCTGAAGTGGTTAAAAATATTTTACTGAAATTTCATCTTGGTAAAAAAAGACAAAGTTAATTTTTAATATTATTTTTATTATATTTGCTCTGCTTATTTCCTTTTATAATTTAATTTTATTTTTTGGGGACTGGATCTCGCTCTGTCGCACAGGCTGGAGTGCAGTGGTGCCATCTCAGCTCACTGCAGCTTCCACCTCCCGGGTTCAAGCAAATCTCCCACCTTAGCCTCCTGAGTAGCTGGAATTACAGGGATGCGCCACCATGCCTGGCTAATGTTTGCGTTTTTAATAGAGACGGGGTTTTGCCATGTTGGCCAGGCTGGTGTTGAACTCCTGACCTCAGGTAATCCACCTGCCTCGGCCTCCCAAAGTGTTGGGATTATAGGTGTGAGCCACTGTGCCCGGTCTCTGCTTGTTATTTCGAAAGTTTAATAGGTAAAGCAGGGACAGGCTGTGAACTGAGATAAGGACAATTAGATGATGATATTTATTCCTGTAGCTGTGAGTCATTATGTAGCCACAGTTGGGTGTACAGGGCTTGTTAGGAGCAGCCTTTCAGGGAGTATCTTCTGAATATTTGATAAAAGTAGTTGATAAGTTATGAACATTAGCAAAACCACTTATTGTAATAAGCATCTTTAAAATTGCTCATTTCTTTTTTGCACACTAGGCTTCATAAAAATTTAAATTATAAATTTTGATTAGTCTGTGTAGGGGTGAGAATTAAAAGGAGATACGTGAAATTTATTTCTTAAATGTAGCTAAGAATCATTACACTAGATTTTTCAAAAAAATATAGTGACTGGCACACATCACCTAAAATTGTGGGGTAATTTTCTGCTTTCACAGATCTTTGTAGAATGTGATCTATACCAGGTGTTGGCAAACTATGGGCAAACTATGCCCTATAGGCCCCATCCTATTCATGGACTGTTTTTTGTGAAGTCCATGAGCTAAAAATGGTTTTTACATTTTTACAGGTTTGTAAAAACAAAACAAAGAATATAGAACAGAGATCGTATGTGCCTACATAGCCTGAAATACCTACAATCTGGCCCTTGCAGAAAAAAATTTGTTGAATCCTGAAGGAAGCTCTACATGGTCACATAGAACCATTTCAGGCAATTCAGAATTACAGGCATAAGTTGCCTTATTATGTACTGCTTTAATAAGTGCTTCATAGATACTGCATTTTTTTCAAATTGAAGGTTTGTGGCAACCCTGTGTCAAGCAAGTCTGTCAGTGGCATTTTTCAGCAGCATACACTCACTTCATGTTTTGGTGTCACATTTGGGTAATCTCACAATATTTAAAACTTTTTAGTGATTGTTATATCTGTCATGGTGATCTCTGGCCAGTGATCTTTGATGTTACTATTATAGCTGTTTTGAGATGCCAGAAACTGCACCTGTGTAAAATGACAAACTTAATTGATACACGTTGTGTGTGTTCTGACTGCTCTGCTGACTGGCTATTGCTGTTTCTCTCCCTCTGGGTCCTCCCTACTCCCTGAAACACAACAATATTGAAATTAGTTAATTTTCTAAGTGTTCAAATGAAGGAAAGAATCACACATCTCTCACTTTAAATCAAAAGCTAGAAATGATTAAGTTCAGTGAAGAAGGCATGTCAAAAGCCTCATGAGATAGGCCAAAAAGTAGGACTTTTGCACCAAACAATTAGCCAAGTTCTGAATGCAAAGGAAAACTTGAGGGAAATTGAAAGTGCTGCTCCAGTGAACACATGAATGATAAGAAAGCGAGACAGCCTTATTGTGGACATGGAGAAAGTCTGAGTCGTCTACTTAGAAGATGAAACCAGCCACATAGTTTTCTTAATACCACAGCCTAATCCAGAGCAAAGCTCTAACTCACATCCAGAGCGAGGCTCTAACTCTCTTCCATTGTATGAAAGCTGAGAGAAGTGAGAAAGCTACAGAAGTTTGAAGCTAACTGAGATTGGCTCATGATGTTTAAGGAAGAAAGTCATTTCCATAACATAAAAGTGCTAGGTGAAACAGCAAGTGCTGATGTAGAAACTGTAGTCATTTGTCTGGAAGATCTAGCTAAGATCATGGATGAAGATGGCCACACTAAACAGATTTTTCAATGTAGATGAAACAGCCTTCTAGGACTTTGATTATTACAAAGGAGAAGTCAGTGCCTGGCTTCAAAGCTTCAAAGGGTAGGCTGACTCTTATTAGGGGTTAATGCAGCTGGAGACTTCAAGTTGAAGTCGGTGCTCATGGATTATTCTGAAAACCACAGGGCCTTTAGGAATTATGCTAAATCTACCCTGCCTATGCTCTGTAAATGGAACAACCATTTTATATAAGGGACTTGAGCTTCCTCTGATTTTTGTATCCATAGAAGGTGGGGAGGTCCTGGAACAAGTCCTTCAAGGATACCGAGGGATGATTATATTTCATGTTGTATACCACAGCTTGTAAAAGTACATCCTTAGAATAGAGAGAAACCATTTGCCTAATAGTCAAAAGATTTCTTCAGGGAGAAGTATAAGAGAAAAAGATTTGAAAGCAGTCTAGGATTTAGACTTATGGTCAATTGTGAGGTTTCCTTGTTGGTTTAGATCAGAGCAGAGGTTGGTAAACTGCGTCCCACTGACGAAATCCTTCCTGCTGCTTGTTTTTGTGAGGCATGAGAGAATGGTAGAAAGCCTCACTGACAGCATATCTGTTTACAGCGTGGTTTAGGGAATGTTAAGCCCACTGTTGAGACCTAGTGCTCAGAAAAAAAGATTCCTTTCAGGCTATCACTGTGCATTGCCCTGGTGACCTGAGAGCGTTGACGGAGATGTACAAGGAGATTAATGTTGTTTTCATGCCTGCTAACACAACATCTATTCTGCAGTCCATGGATCCAGGAGTAATTTTGAGTCTCACATAATCTTATTTAAGAAATACAATGTTCATAAGGCTATAGTTACTGTAGATAGTGATTCCTCCAGTGGATCTGGGCAAAATAAATTGAAAACCTTCTGGAAAAGATTCATCATTCTAGAAGCCATTAGTAACATCCCTGCTTGATGGGAGGAGGTCAAGATATCAACATTAGCAGGGGTTTGGAAGAAGTTGATTTCATCTCTCATGGATGACTTTGAGAGGTTTAAGACTTCGGTGTGGGAAGTAACTGCAGATATGGTAGAAATAGCAAGATAACTGGAATTAGAAGTGGAGCCTGAAGATGTGACTGAATTGCCGCAATCTCGTGATAAAATTTGAACAGATAAGAAGTTGGCTCTTAACAATGAGCAAAGAAAGTGATTTTTAGAGATGGAACCTTCTCCTGAAGATGCTGTGAATATTGTTGAAATGACAACAAATGATTTAGAATATTTCATAAACTTATTTGACAAAGCAGTGCCAGGGTTCGAGAGGATTGCCTCGAATTTTGAAAGAGGTTCTGCTGTGGGTAAAATGCTGTCAAACAGTATTACATGCTACAGAGAAATCTTTCGTGAAAGTTTGGCAAACTTTATTGTTGTCTTTTTTTAAGAAATTGCTACAGCTGCTCCGTCTTTTGGCAACCACCACCCTGATCAGTCAGCAGCCATCAACATCAAGGCAAGACCCTCCACGAGGAAAAAGACTGTGACTGTCTGAAGGCTCAGATGATCTTAGCATTTTTTAGCAGTATTTTTAAATTAGGGTGCATACATTGTTTTCTAGACATAATGCTGTTGCATTTGCGATATACTACAGTATAAACATACCTTTAATATGCACCGTGAAACCAAAAAATTTGTGTGACTTGCTTTATTGTGGTAATTGCAGGTGCCTGGAACTGAATCTACAATATCTTCGAGGTATGCCTGTATAGGTAAAATAATACAAATGAAGAAAATCAACACACATGGAGTGTTTGTTACAATGTTGTTTACAGTAGTAGAAACTTCGAAACGAATGTTTAGTAACAGGAGACTGGTTAAATAAATGATAGGACATCTGTGTAGTAGAATATAATATTCACTGAAAGTCATAACCTGTGATTTACACAAAGGAAAAATGTTGATTGCATTAAGAGTGGGGGAGACCCAAATTCCAGAACTGTATGCAGTAAGATCCTTTACAGAACACACACAAACACATGCACATACATATGCTCTTGATATCTGTATAGTTACAGAAAGCTTTATATACTAGAGTATGGAGTCCTGGGTGACTTAGATATTTTTTTCTAATTGTTGATTTTATTTCATTGCTAATTATTTTACAATGAAGTTAAATAATTTACTTTTGAGTATGGAAAAGTTAATCTGAATAGAGTTTTAAGTCACAAAGAGAACAGGTATTTTATGTAAAATAGTATTAGAAGCCTGGAAACGCTATTGAAACTTACAAATTTTTGGAAAAATTAAAATAGAACTTATCTCAAAATCCTAGTAATTTATTATTATTAAAGTTTAAACAGGCTGAGCATGTAATAATGACATTTCTGTTAGTCGCCCAAAGGAAATAGTACTATTTTAAGGTATATCCCTTACAATGTGAGATATTGTGTATCATAGAGAACACTTCTTTCCACAAAAGCATGTATTGGTGTTACTTTCAGATACAGATTTTGACTTAGCCAGATCATAAAGTTAAGCCTCAAATAACATTTCTTCCTTCCATTTCTCTTTACCTTTGTCTTCCCTTCCCTTCCCGTCCTTTCCTTTCACTGTGTATTACTGAAGTACAGTTAGATAATACTGACTTTTTACAAATGTATGCTCCCTGTTGTCGCCAACATCCAGTCTTCTTTCTCTTCTCTCTCTAGTATTTTGTGGTTTAATGTAAATGTGTTTCACATCTCATTAAATTTATTCCTTGATATTTGATGTTTTATTTGATGCTGTTTAAGTGTTATTACGATTTTACTTTGTTTCCATTGCATGTTGCTAGTATTTCAAAATACAGTGGATTTTTGTATATTGGTTTTATAGCCAGTGATCCTGCTAAATTAGTAGTTATAGTAGTTTTCTGTTATTTTGGGGTTTCTATGTACAAAATCATGTAATCTGCAAATAAAGACTAGTTTTACTTCTTTTCCCATCTTACACAGTAGTCCTCCCTTATCTATAGGTGATACGTTCTAAGACCCCCAGCGATTGCCTGAAACCGCAGATAGTACTGAACCCTGTGTATACAGTTGGCCTTGTGTATCTGTGGATTCATCCAGCCATGGATGGACAATTTTCGGGGCTGGGGCGGAGACAATAAAAAAATACAAATAAAAAACTCTGTTACAGTAACTGTTTATATAGCATTTACTGAGTATTACAAGTAATCTAGAGATGATTTAAGATAAATGGGAGGATTATGTATGTTATGTGCAAATAGTAAATAATTTTATATAAGGGACTTGAGCTTCCTCTGATTTTTGTATCCATAGAAGGTGGGGAGGTCCTGGAACAAGTCCTCCAAGGATACTGACGGGTGATTATATTTCATATTATATACCACAGCTTGTACAAGTACATCCTTAGAATAGAGAGAAACCGTTTGCCTAATATGTAGTCAAAAGATTTCTTCAGTGAGAAGTATAAGAGAAAAAGATTGGAAAGAGGTCTAGGATTTAGACTTACGGTCAATTATGAGGTTTCCTTGTTGGTTTAGACCAGAGCAGAGATTGGTAAACTGCATCCCACTGCAGAAATCCTTCCTGTTGCTTGTTTTTGTGAGGCATGAGAGAATGGTAGAAAAAATAATTTTAAAAAATCAGTATTTTGTAATATGAGAAAATTAAGTGAAATCCAGTTTTCAATGTCCATAGTTAGTTTCATTGGAATACAGCCATGCTTACTCATTTGTGTATAGCCTGTGACTGCCTTTGCATTTAAGCAGTAGAGTTGAGTAATTTTAACAGTTTGAATGGCCAGTAAAGCATAAGATATTTACTGTTTCGCCCTTCAACAAAAATGTTTCCTAATCTCTAGATTCTCTTCTGTTTTCGTCAATGTTACATTTTTAAATGGGGGTTTTACTTTCTAAGATGGCAGTGGTGTAAGTGAGTTTCCATCCCACAGTTCAGTAAACAGAATATTCTGTTCTCAGATATTACACACTTATATGTTTTAGCCTTTTTTTTGTTTGTTTGTTTTGAGACAGTCTTGCTCTGTTGCCCAGGCTGGAGTGCAGTGGCACAATCTTGGCTCACTGCAACCTCCACCTCACAGGTTCACCTCGTGCCTCAGCCTCCCAAATAGTTGAGACTGCAGGCATGCACCACCACGCCCAGCTGATTTTTTATTTTTAGTAGAGATGGGGTTTTACCATGTTGGCCAGGCTGGTCTTGAGCTCCTGGCCTCAAGTGATCTGCCCGCCTCAGCCTCGCAAAATGCTAGGATTATAGGCCTGAGCCACAGTGCCTGGCCTTAGTCTTTTTTTTTTAAACCTATGGGCTTAAATTTCCTGAAGTCATTTAAAGTATATATTTATTTAAATAGACCATTTTGGTTGCAAAATAAATAAATTCCTTTGTCCATAGTTGGATGCTAGACTTTTATTTTGAAATTGTTTTTAAAATGTGTATAGAATATATTTATGTGCAATTTCAAGATGAGTAAAACTAGCACCCATATATGTATTGACCATTATTTTCTATATTCAAAGCACAGCCTTTCAGTTGGTTGAATTGGTTGGCATTGCTATGTGAATTTAAAGCTTTTTTCCCCCCACATAGCTTTTTTTTAGGAGAACAGGATTTTGCTCTCTTCCCCAGGCTGGAGTGCAGTGGTATGATCCTAGGTCACTGCAGCCTTGAAATCCTTGGCTCAAGTGATCATCCCACCTCAGCCTCCCAGGTAGCTGGGACTACAGACACACACCACTCACCTGGCTATTATTTCTTTCTCTTCCTGTCCTGTGCTGTCCTTTTTTCACATGGGGCCTTGCTTTGTAGTCCAGGCTGGTCTCCTGGCTTCATGTAATCCTCCTGCCTCAGCCTCTCAAAGTGCTGGGATTATGAGTATGAGCCACTGTGGCTGACCAGTTTGTTTTCCACAATTGTAATGGACCTAGTGTTGTGTATCAGTGGTCCTTTATGTTTATAGAATGTTTTGTTTTGTTTTATTTTATTTTATTTTATTTTATTTTATTTTGAGACATTGTCACTCTGTCACACAGGCTGGAGTGAAGTGGCCTGATCTCGGCTCACTAAAACCTCCTCTTCCCCGGGTCAAGTGATTCTTACGCCTCAGCACCCTGGGACTACAGGCACATGCCACCACACCCAGCTCATTATTGGACTTTTTGTAGAGATTGGAGTTTCACCACGTTGCCCAGGCTGGTCTCAAGCTCCTTTTTATTTTTACTTATTTACTTTTTTTTATTTTTCTTTGAGACAGGCTTTTACTCCTGTCACTCAGGCTGGAGTGCATGATCTTGGCTCACTGCAACCTCTACTTCGCAGGCTCAAGTGATTCTCCTGCCTCAGCCTCCTGAGTAGCTGGGACCACAGGTGCACAGCACCATGCCTGGCTAATTTTTAAAAAATTTATTTATTTGTTTTTTATTTTTATAGAGATAGGGTTTCACCATATTGCTCAGGCTGGTCTTGAAATCCTGAGCTCAAGCGATCCACCTGCCTTGGCCTCCCAAAGTGCTGGGATTACAGGCATGAGTTGCTGTACCTGGCCTTGTTTTATTCTTGAAAACATTCTGACACATACGTTCTCTGTGAGACTTTCTATGGTAATAGTAATTTGGTTAACATTTTCTATTGGAAACAGGAATGAACTAGTTGTATGTGGACCAGAGGACACTTGACTGTACTATTTTAGTTTTATGGTGTAAAACGGTTACCATTCTAGGCTTTACTGAGTCATAATAGAAGTGAGGCACACGGAGATTAGGGAGGAACAAGCATTAAAACATTAAATTTTTTCTTCCTTTTAAAGAAGAATTAATAGCCATATTTCTGTATTTTAGGCCCCTTAAAAGTATTTATTATTTAATTTTATCCCAGATGGCTGCATGGTAGCATATCTAGAAATCAAATATATATATGTATTTTTTTATAGAGATAGAGTTTTGCCATATTGCCCAGGCTGGTCTTGAACTCCTGAGCTCAAGCGATCCACCTGCCTTGGCCTCCAAAGTGCTGAGATTACAGGCATGAGCTGCTGTATCAGCATATATATATATATATGTATATATATATTTGTATCTATATATGTTATATATTTATATATGTTATATATATAATATATATAAAAAACAATTCCAGGAAAATACTCATACATAAGGTTGTTTTACTTTTGTTTAAATTTTCGAAAATCGTTTTCTTTCATTTAAAAATCATTATTTACCCAGATACCTGTTATCTGCACTCCTTTATGAATTCTGTCTTACTGTACCCTTCCTCCATGTCCCCTTATGCCCCACCTAGACCCAAACACCGAAAACGGTGGACTTCTATATGAATCACTGCTTTCCATGAAGTGGAAGTACAGAAGTGGTGACAGGATGTTCCTGAATGAAGTTTGAGACAGGTACACTGAGAGAGAGCTCTTCGTGGGCAAGGAACATAAGATTAGCAGCATGCCACCTGGGGTTAGAATTTAGGAGGTGGTAGAATCTAAGTGACTAGATGACAGTTTGGCTAAAGAAGTGGTTGCATTTCACCAGGCTAATAAACGTGAGCTTAAAAACATTGACTGACTAAGACTGAGTCTTGCACTTCATTTTCAGTTTAGTGTTTCTCCTTGGATTAATTTTTTCTGTTTTATCCGTTGCTAGTGGTGTACTGTAAATTGATGTACAGAAGTATCTCTAAAAAGACTAATTTATGAGTCCAGACAGACTAGAAGGGTTTTAAGCTTGTAATACCTGGATCCTTTTGTTTTAATTAGGTTTCTGGATAAGTCCTTACAAACTTTAAAGGTGTTATACCCTATCAGATACTTTTTCCCCCAAATAAAACTGTTTTTTTTTTTTTTCAGTTGAAAATAAAATTGATATAGGCAATTCCTTTTCTTGACAACCTTCACAAGTGTGGTAGAGAATTATTTAGGACACTAATTAGTCTCAGCTTTGATTTTTGTGCAGATTTGATTTTACCTATTAATAGCACTTTCATCAGGTGTAGCCTTTAATTTCATAAACTCCTAGCCTCCTCCTGAGAGAGCATTAAATTAATAGGAAACATACTGATGCTAATCTCTAATTATACATTCAGAAGTTTTTCATCTCATCAATCACTCTATTGTCCCTTTTTGTTGTCCGTTATACTTAAAATTTCAACTAATTTAATATAGTTTTTCTCATTATAAATGTTCATTTCCAAAGATTGGAAAATAAAGAAAACAAACTACCTCTAGCCCTCTACTCAGTGACAGACACTCTATTTTCTTTTCTTTTTCTTTTTTTGAGATGGAGTTTCGCTCTTGTTGCCCAGGCTGGAGTGCAGTGATACGATCTCAGCTCACTGCAACCGCTGCCTCCCAGGTTCAAGCAGTTCTCCTGCCTCAGCCTCCTGAGTAGCTGGGATTACAAGTGCATGCCACCACACCCGGCTAATTTTTGTATTTTTAGTAGAAACAGGGTTTTGCCATGTTGGCCAGGCTGGTCTCGTTATCCTGACCTCAGGTGATCCACCTGCCTTGGCCTCCCAAAATGCTGGGACAGGCATGAGCCACCGTGCCTGTCCCTATTTTCTTATATGTCCTTTGATATACTCTTCTATTACTATTCCTCTTTTAGAGACAGGTTCTCACTCTGTCACCCAGGCTAGGGTGTAGTGACGTGATCATAGCTCACTGCAGCCTTGAACTCCTGGGCTCAAGCGATCCTTCTGCCTCAGCCTCCACAGTAGCTGGCACTACAGGTGTGCTCCACCATGCCCAGCTATTTTTTGTACTAATAGGGTCTTGCTGTGTTGCCCAGGCTGGTCTTGAACTCCTAGCCTCAGGTGATCCTCCGTCCTCAGCCTCCCAAAGTGCTGGGATTACAGCTGCAAGCCACTGCACCCAGCCTGAATCACTCTTTTATGTGTCTCTCTGCCATACTCTATGTACAGTTTTGGGAGCATATAATACTTGCATATGTCTATGGTACAGTGTTGAATAAAATAGGCACAGTCTTTGCACTCAAAGGATTAAAAGTCTAATACTCTTTAAAAAGTTATCTTTTAAAAATTAATTGCTATTATAGAAGAAATACGTAAATAGTCTTTTTGCAAAAACACATAGATAAGGTTCAGGTTTGTGATTGCTCCCATTCCCTTCTTTATTTTCCTAACGGTAATCATTATTATCAGTTTATATGTCATTTTTCCCCCTAAGGTTTTGCTTATCCTATACGTATGTAGAGAACATGTATGACTTTTTTTTAGTGTAAAAACAGTTGGCTGGGTGTGGTAGCTCATGCCTGTAATTCCAGCACTTTGAGGGGGTCAAGGCAGGCAGATCACTTGAGTCCAGGAGTTCGAGACCAGCCTGTCTATCATGACGAAACCCTGTTTCTATTAAATACACAAAAATTAGCCAGGTGTGGTGGTGCATCCCAGCTACTAGGGAATCTGAGGGATGAAGATCGCTTGAATCTGGGAGGTGGCGGTTGCAATGAGCCAAGGTCACACCATGCATTCCAGCCTGGGGTACAGAATGAGATTGTCTCAAACAAATGAACAAGACAAAACAAAACACAACTGTTATACAGTACCTACAATTAGTTTTCTTTTCATTCAGTATGTTAGTATGTCCAGATTTAGTACTTTAAACTGCTTTATTTCATTTTATTGGTATACAGTAACTTAGCCTTTCCTATTGATAGACATTGGGAGTCCCAATTTTTTGCTATTGCAAAACATTCCTGCAATTGCTTGTACTCATACAGATGTGCAACTGTTTCTCTAAGGCAGTCATACAGAGGTGGGGTTAGTAGATCATAGAGGATTTGTGATTACCCTTGAAATTTTACCATTCATGTTACTCTTTTTTTACCTTCTTTTTTTGGAGGGTCTTATTTTTCTTTTTGAGTCAGTCTCACTTTGTCACCCAGGCTGGAGTGCAGTGGCATGATCTTAGCTCACTGCAACCTCTGCCTCCTGGGTTCAAGTTATTCTTATGCCTCGACCTCCCGACCATTCATGTTACTCTTTTTTTTTTTTTTTTGAGAGGGAGTCTCACTCTCTTGCCCAGGCTGGAGTGCAGTGGCCCGATCTCCGCTCACTACAAGCTCCGCCTCCTGGGTTCCTGCCATTCTCCTGCCTCAGCCTCCCGAGTAGCTGGGACTACAGGTGCCCCCCACCACGCCCGGCTAATTTTTTGTATTTTTAGTAGAGACGGGGTTTCACCGAGTTAGCCAGGATGGTCTCGATCTCCTGACCTTGTGATCCGCCCGCCTCTGCCTCCCAAAGTGCTGGGATTACAGGCGTGAGCCACTGCGCCCGGCCTCATGTTACTCTTAAAGTTGGACCTTAGAGCAGTTGATCTTATGTCACTCCCCTCCTAACAGACATTTTATCCTTTTAAAATCTAACAAATTAGACATTGTTGTTATTTTATAGAGAAATGTGTGATTCAGTTTACCCACATTTTTACCACATCTTTCTTTACCATCCCTTCAATTTCTGTCTGTGGCTGGGCACAGCGGCTCACGCCTGTAATCACAGCACTTTAGGAGGCTGAGTCAGGTGGATCACTTGAGACCAGGAGTTTGAGAACAGCCTGTTCAACATGGTGAAACCCTGTCTCTACCAAAAATACAAAAATTAGCCAGGTGTGGTGGTGTGTACCTGTAATCCCAGCTACTTGGGAGGCTGAGGCAGGAGAATCCCTTGAACCCAGGAGGCGGAGGTTGCAGTGAGCCGAGATGGTGCCACTGCACTCCAGCCTGGGCGAAAAGAGTGAGACCCTTCCACAAACAAACAAACAAACAGAAAAAAACAATTTCTGACTGTCCTCCTGGATCATTTTCCTCCTTCTTAAAAAACATCTTCAGAAGTTTCATTAGTGGAAGCCTTTTACTGGTAAATTGCCTGTTTTTGTTTATTTAATTTTTAATTTAGCCTCATTTCTCTTTTTTAAGAGTCAGGGTCTTACTATGTTGCCCAGGCTGGCCTTGAACTCCTGGGCTTAAGTGATTCTTCTGCCTCAGTTTCCCAAGTAGCTGAGATTGGACGTGTTGGCCACTGTGCCTATTTTTAGCTGTTTATCATGAAAGTTTTTAAGCATACATGAAAGTAGAACAAATATTATGATGAAATCCAGTATTTCCATTCCTCAGTTTCCTGTTATTGATATTTTATCATTTGATGTTTAAAGAGGGGTCTCTCTACTTCTCTGTGTCTTCTTTCCTGCTGGAATATCCTATCATGAAGTCTGTAAATACTTCAGAATGTGTCTCCTAGAGAAGAGGTTAAAAAAAAAACCCCACAATATTCTCATTCCTAATGAAATTAGCAGTAATTCCTTGACATTGTCTAACACCTAGTCCACATCAAAGTCTTTTCAGTTGTCTTTGAAATGTCTTTTTATAATTTTACTCTCATTTTTCAGGGTTGTTATTTCCTAGGTGCACTCAGTTGTAGGTTGACAGTAATTTTCTCTTCATATCTTGAAGATACATCACTGCCTTCTGGCTTCCTTGCTGTTACTTGCTGTTACTCTAATGATCATTCCATTGGGTGAAGGGTTCTTTCTTTATGGCTTCTTTTATGGTTCTTGTTGTCTATTGTTCTGCAATTTTACCACTTTGTGTCTGGATGTGGGCTTATTGATCCCACTTGGGTATGTTGTACTTTCTGGGTCTAGGGATTACTTTTAACCAATTCTTGGAAATTTGCAGCTGGTATCTCTTTCTTTTAAAACTTTGAAAAAGGAAATATATATATATTTAGAAACATGTAAAACATGTACAGTTTCTTTATAAAGTGGATATCTTTGTAGACTCTTCCGAGGTCAAAAGCAGAATATTTCACGTACCTCAGAATCCTCCTCCTCCCATATACCCCTTGCCATTTGAAATCCTCTCCCTTTCCTTAGAGGCACTCACTATTATGACTTTTATTACCTTTATGTGCATCCCTAAAATATAGTTTCCTTTGTTGAAATTTACATGACCAGCATCATATACTTTGTCTTGCTGTTTTTGCTCAAATTATGTTTGTGAGATTCATCTGTGTTGTTACCTGTAGTTCTTCATTTTTATACAGTCGTTATTACTTAAGATAGTTTTTCTTTCCCTTTTCCTCTCTCTCCTGTCCGTTTACTACTCCCATTCATGTGCTTAATGATGTTTCATATTTGTCTGAGGCTTTGTATTTTTTTCACTCTTTTTTTTCCCTCTCTATTCTTTGGATTGCATCATCTCTATCAGTCTGTCTTCAAGTTTGCCAGTTCTTTTTTTCTGCCAGTTCAAATGTACTTTTGAGCTCCTCTAGTGATTTTTTCTACTCAGTGTTCAACTCCAGAATTTCCGTTTGGTTCTTTTTAATAATGTCTCTTTATCGATATTGTCTATTTGTTGTGATACTGTCATTATACCTTCCTTCTGCAGTTATGGTATCCTTTAGTTCTTTTGACATATTTATAATGGCTTTTTGAAGTCGGTTAAATTCATCCTCTGGTTGCTCTTGCAGGTAGTGTCTTTTGCCTTTATTTTTCTCTGGTATATGGGTTATACTTTCCTGTTTCTTTGCTTCTTTCTTTTTTTTTTGAGACGGAATTGCTCTGTCTCCTGGGTTCAAGGAGTTCTCCTGCCTCAGCCTCCCTAGTAGCTGGGATTACAGGCGCATGCCACCACGCCTGGCTAATTTTTTGTATTTTTGGTAGAGATGGAGTTTGACCATGTTTACCAGGCTGTTCTCGAACTCCTGACCTCGTGATCCGCTCACCTCAGCCTCCCAAAGTGCTGGGATTACAGGCGTGAGCCACTGTGCTCAGCACTTTCCTATTTCTTTACATGGCTTGTAATTTTATGTTGGAAACTGAACATCTTGTATAACATTGCAACAACTCTTGGTACTGATCTTTCAACCCCCTGCTCGTTTCCAGGGTTTGTTACAATTATTTGCTTATTTGTTTAGTGACTTCTCTTTCCCTATTTTAGTGACTTCTGTTTCCCCCTTGCAGTGTTTAAGCCTGTGGTGTTGCTCCTTAGGGGCACGGACTTGTGTATGCCCTCATGGCACCTGGCAGTGTTGGGCTGACAGTGTTTGGCAGAGCTTTCTTCTGTTTCTTTTTCTGACCACACCCAGCTTTTTATCTCCACTGATTTCTGGCTGCTCTGCTGTCTTTAACAATACCCTAGGACATAAATTGCTTCTTAGCCAGATCCAAACAACTCTCGAGGTCATTGCACATACGATTTGTTCAGACCCGGAGGGTGCATCCCAGCTGTCTTATTCCCTGGTTCTCACCTGCAAACTAGCTGACCTACAGTTTAGCCTGTAGTTTGAATCTCTTCCAAAATGCCTTTCACTCAACCTTGTGTTTGATACTGCCTTTAGGCTTGAACATCAGACTCTTGCACACGAAATCACTTCCTTTGGGAAAAGATTCCCAGCTATCTCTGGGAACATGTTAAATTATATGAGATACTTTGTATGCTGCTTTTGATTTAAATCTTAGAAAAGTAAAATACACATATTTTACTACATAAATAGCAAAGCGATAGAGAGGTAAACAGTCCTACATAGTTGATTTTTCTGTATAATGGCAGTTTAACCTTTAATGAGAGAGGCTTTTAAAAGTTGTTAGGTAGATGGATTTCTAAAACATAAGTAAGCTTTTCTTGCTTCCTAAAGGTAATACAGTCCTGAGTTCTATAGTATATGAATATTCATGGTAGATATATGTTGGTACTTTGGCACCTAATTTAAAAGGGGAAATTAAGTATTAGTGCTGATATTTAAACTTTTTCACTTAGCACACTGTTGATAGCTACTGTTTAGTCTGTTTTCTGTCTTTGTGTAGTTTATGCAAATAATATGCTTTGTGAAATGTTATCTAACAGAAACAATGGACAACTTAAAGTGCTGTTTCTTATTTTCGAAGGTTGTCATTTACAACAGACATGTAACAAATAATTTATTCTTTCTTTTACGTATTCATCAAATGTATGAATGCTTAGTATTTACTGGAAGCCATGTTGTAGCTGTGTGGTATACTGTCATAAATGTGACGCACCAGGTAATTTCTGCCCTCCTAAAGTTTCCATTCTAGTGGGAACAGACTAATTAGAAAAAATATATAGTTTATAATTTTATGTATATATTGCATGTATGTTTTTTTTTTTTCTTTGAGACGGAGTCTCGCTCTGTCGCCCAGGCTGGAGTGCAGCGGTGCAATCTTGGCTCACTGCAACCTCCGCCTCCCAGGTTCATGCTATTCTCCTGCCTCAGCCTCCTGTGTAGCTGGGACTACAAGCGCCTGCCACCACGCTCGGCTAATTTTTTTTTTTGTTTTGTATTTTTTAGTAGAGACGGGGTTTCACTGTGTTGGCCAGGATGGTCTCGATCTCCTGACCTCGTGATCTACCTGCCTCAGCCTCCCAAAGTGCTGGGATTACAGGCGTGAGCCACCGCACCCAGCCATATTTTTCTTTTTTTGACTTTTTTATTGTGGCAATGTATATGGAACATAAACATTTACCATTTTAACCATTTTCAAATGTGCAGTTCAGTGGCATTAAGTACATTCACTTTGCTGTATAACCGTCACCACTGTCTGTTTCCAGAAATTTTTTCAGCATCTCAAACGGAAACTCTGTACAATTAAGTAATAACTCCCCATTCTTCTCCCCCAGCCCCCTAGTAACCTTGATTCCACTTTCTGTATCTTTGAATTTGTCTATTCTAGATACCTCATAAAAGTGATATCAGGCTGGTCATGGTGGCTCATGCCTGTAATCCCAGCACTTTGGGAGCCCGAGGTGGGAGGATCACTTGAGCTCAGAGTGCAAGACCAGCCTTTGCAACGCAGGGAGACCCCATCTATATAGATATTTAAAAAATTAGCCGGGTGTGGTGGCACACGCCTGTGGTTCCAGCTACTCAGGTGGCTGGGGTGGGAGGATTTGCTTTATAAAGCCCAGAATTTTGAGGCGAGGCTACAGTGAGCTATGATCCCACCACTCACTGCACTGTAGCTTGGGTGACAGAGTGAGACCCTGTCTCAAAAACTAGAAACCAAAAGTGAAAACATAAAATATTTGTCTTCTTGTTACTGGCTTATTTCACTTAAAGCATAGTGTTTTCAGGGTTCATTTATGTTGTAGCATATATCAGAATTTGATTCCTTTTATGACTGACTATATTCTAATATTCCATGGTATGGAGATACCACATTTTGTGTATCCCTCCATTGATGGACACTTGGATTACTTCCCATTTTTTGGCTATTGTCAAGAATACTGTTAGGAATACTGGTGCACAAGTATCTGTTCAAGTCCTTTCAGTTCTTTTAGTATACACCTAGGAGTGAAATTGCTGGGTCATATGCTGATTCTAAGTTTAGCAACCACCAAACTATTTTCTGTAGTGGCTGTACTGCCTTACATTCTCGTGTATTATTGTTTTTTGAAACAGGGTTTCACTGTGTTGCCTAGGCTGGAGCGCAGTAGTGCCACATCATGGCTCACTGCAGCCTCTCCCTCCTGGCTCAGGTGATCCTCCCACCTCGGCCTCCTGAGTAGCTAAGACTACAGGTGTGCACTACCATGCCTGGCGAATTTTTGTAGACATGGGGTTTCATCATGTTGCCCAGGCTGGTCTCGAACCCCTGGGCTCAATCGATCTGCCTGCCTCAGCCTCCCAAAGTGCTAGGACTATGAGTGTGAGCCATTGCGTCCAACCTTTCATGTATTCTTATACATATCTTTTGAACAGGACCCTAAACACAAAACCATGTATACAGCAACACTTTATAAGTGATAAGACACTTTCAAACATAATTTTGAGTGTGTGATTTTATTTTGTGTACTTACTGCATGGTATGTGAGATTTTTGGTGATGCAGGAGCATTATTACACATGTCAGAGTTACTAGTTACAGTTGATGTAGAGAAGAAGAACTCAAGTAACAGGGTAAAAATTTGCCATAGAATTTAACTTTTTAAAAAGTAATGTCGTTTTATTCTTTGGGCATTTGCACTCTACTCCCAAGTGTACATAGCTCCAACATCAGTAATCATCACTTCTGTCTTACCATGTTGGAAAGGGCATGAGTTTTGAAGTTGGGTCCTATTTTTGAATTGTATCTTTAACACTCTAGCTTCAGTTTCATATTTTATAAAGGGTTTAGTGTGTTCTTGTGAGGATTGGATCGTGTATATGAAAAGGATTCTTTTTTGTTCATTTTGCGACAGGGTCTTGCCCTGTTGCCCAGGCTGGAGTGCAGTGGCGCAATCTCGGCTCACTGCAACCTCCGCCTCCTGTGTTCAAGCAGTTCTCCTTTTTCAGCCTCCCAAGTAGCTAAGATTACAGGCATGTACCACCATGCTTGGGTAATTTTTTTGTATTTTTAGTAGAGACAGGGTTTCACCATGTTGACCAGGCTAGTCTCGAACTCCTGACCTCAGGTGATGTGCACACCTTGGCCTCCTAAAGTGCTGGGATTACAGGCATGAGCCACTGCGCCGGCCTTTTTAGTTTTAATTTTAATATTAGTTGTCTGGCTTATGAAGTAAAATTATTCTCTAAATGAAAATCTGGGCAAGGGTATTTTGGAGAGTCAATTTCAAAGCTTATTTTAAAAGCTTAGTTCAGAGGGGTACTATAATACATTTAGGAAATTGCTCTATACTTGAAATTCCCTAAAAGTTTGTGTTTCTTCATTATTCAGATGAGTACATCAAATTCTAGAGCTTTTGAATTTCTTATCCAAGATCACATAGTTACTTTGTGAAAGAGATGAGTCAGTCAACTCTTTGACCTTGTATTGCAGTGTTCTACCACATCAGACTACCCTCCTCCTACCTTTTACTATTTATGAGATTACTTTTGGCAGCCGGCTTCTGTGGCTTCTCTCCATGGTGCTGGAAGTGCACAAATGTACTTACTTTTGTGTTAACTATCTAAAGGATTTCTTGCTCCTTTGACCCTTTTTGTTCCTCTAAACCTCCTACTAAACTGAAAGATACATACTCTTGTAAGCTTTTTTAAAATTAAAAAGCAGATAGAAACAATCAAAAAGCAAAACCTCAGTATATCACTTTTTATTTATAGTAATTTACCTTCTAGAAAGCTTTTCTGTTCATAAGCCCCAATGTATTGTTTCCTTCCCAACATTCCATAAATTACTTCACTAAAACTCTAATAACCTGTAGTTAAGTAAATGATATCTTAGAATCAAAGGTATTAGAAGTGTAGATAGCACCCTTTGATTATTTCAGTTTACTTTTCTGTTATTGGAACCTATATTTGAGTCTGTGTTTTCTACAGGTACAGTTTTGGGATGTTTAAAGTTGGAGGACCTATTAGAAGTCAGCTTTAAACTCCTAACTGTATATATGCTGAAAAGTGATAGTGGCAAATCTGGGCATTTCTTTTTTTTTTTTTAATTTTGTTTTGACATATAGATTCACAAGAAGACACTATTTCATTGTATTTTTCTTCTAATTATTAGCAAAAGTGAGAAGTAATTTAATTTTTCTAAAGGAAATGAAAACAATTTTCCTCTTTTTTTAAAGGGCCATTTGAATTGTGAAAAAAATACATTTTTTGCAGCAATTTAGATAATATGGATTTTTCTTTAAAAAAATTAGTAGTCTCCTAACTCCATTTTGTCTTTTGTGAAATAACAACATTTTGGTGTCTAAACCTCCATATGTTTATTTTCTTAGTGAAATACATTAAATATATATACATACAGGGTTTGTATATTTTTATGAAAGTAATTGTATATTCATACTTGCTGTTCTTTAAAAAATATAACTAGAATAGACACTCTGATCAACATACCTTATATCATAATTACTTAATGATTTTCCTATTAATGGACGGTATACTGTTTGCAGCTTTCTACCCCGCCCCCTTTGTTTTTTTTTTTTTTGAGACAGAGTCTTGCTCTGTCACCAGGCTGGAGTGCAGTGGCACGATCTCGGCTTACTGCCACCTCTGCCTCCTGGGTTCAAGCAGTTCTCTTGCTTCAGCCTCCCAAGTGGCGGGGAATACAGGCGTATGCCACCATGCCCAGCTAATTTTTGTATTTTTAGTAGAGGCAGGGTTTCACCATGTTGGCCAGGATGGTCTCGATCTCTTGACCTTGTGATTCACCTGCATTGGCCTCCCAAAGTGCTGGGATTACAGGTGTGAGCTACCACACCCGGCCTGCAGTTTTCTACTCTTATAATGCTGTAGAACATAGCCAAACACTTGGCTCTGTTGGTGTCACTATTTATGTAGGATTGATTCTTAGTTAGGAGGTGGTATAAGGCAGTGGTTAAGAGCACAGATTATCTAGGGCTAAAACTTCATAGAAGGAATCCAGGCTGTACTAATAACTGTGTAACTTAAGGCAAAGTAATGTGTTCCCATTTCCTCTTTTGAAAGAGGGACTAGATCATTGATCCTCTCTACTTCTCTACTTTGGGTAAAAACTAACTTCTTTGACAGGCTAGATGGGGTTAAAAAAAAAAAAAGTTACCTGGCTGTTAACTAAAGAGATTGATCATTTTTTTTCATGTATTTTAATCACTTGTAATTCTTCTGTGAACTACTTACCGTTTTCTTGTCTCTCTTTTTTTTTTAACTTGTCTTTGTCTTACTCCTTGGTAGGATTTCTTTATACATTCTGAACATTAGCTTTTCTTTATATGTAGCAAATGTATCTTTTACTCTGATGCTTATCTTCAATTTTATTTATATTTTCTTCTTTCCATGTTGCTAAGTTGATTAGTTGATTGTCTCCTTTTATGACTTGTGAATTTTTGTTTTGCTTATGAAGGCCTTTTGTATCCCAAGATTAAAAAAAAAAAAAAAATTCTGTTTTTTTTTCTTTAACACTTCAATAATTTATTGATCACTGGATCATTTGGGATTTTTTTAAATTGCAGTATTAAATTATATACTATTATTTTCTTCAAATGGATAGCCCAGAGTCCCATCACTGTTTATGAAATGGTCCAGCCTTCCCAACTTGAGTTATACATTTTATCAAATATTAAAATCTCATAAATTCATGAGTCTGTTTCTAGATTTTTCTACTTTTGAGACAGGGTCTTACTCTGTCACCCATGCTGGAGTGCAGTGGCACAATTATAGCTCACTGCAACCTTGAACTCTTGGGCTCAAGCGATCCTCCTGCCTCAAGCCTCCCAAGTAGCTAGGATTACACCACCATGTGCACCACAGCTAATTTTAAAATTTGTTATAGACATGGGGGCTTTACTATGTTGTGCTGGTCTTGAACTCCTGGCTGGAGTTGAACTCCTGGCCTCAAGTGATCCTCCTGCCTTGGGCTCTCAAAGTGCTGGGATTACAGTCATGAGCCACTGTACCCAGCTATATCTAGATTGTTTAGTTTCTTTGCTCTTTTGTCTATTTTTATACTAATAGGAAATTATTTAAATTACTGTAGCTTTATAGTATAATTTAGTATGTGATAGGGCAAATTCCCACTTTTCCCCCCAGAAGCTTCAAAATGATTCTCATGCATTTATTCTTGTATGTAACCTTTAGGATCAGTTTGTCCAATTATGTGAAAAATTAC
The DNA here is from genome assembly GCF_047675955.1 of Chlorocebus sabaeus. NCBI lineage: Eukaryota > Metazoa > Chordata > Mammalia > Primates > Cercopithecidae > Chlorocebus > Chlorocebus sabaeus. The sequence goes on along the minus strand of NC_132924.1, from coordinate 108,545,617 downwards.
CACCATGATTTTGGTGGGATTACTATAGAATTATAGATTAGTTTGCAGGCTATCAGATTTTAACTTAAAATGGTGTTTTCAACCTAACCTTTTAATCTAACAGTGACTTTAGCCTAAACTGTTACCTGAAAATTTAAAACTCCCCATAATCTAAAAAGTTATGTTTTTTAACTTTTCAAAAAGTGTTTGTGATATGAAGGTCTATTTGTTCCCTTCTTTCTTCCTGTTTCTTGTAGGCTTTTTGTAGTATTACCATAGGAATACTTTTGTTTAGCACATGTTTTTCAGAAGTTTTCATTGGCATGTTATTACGTAATTAGTTGTATAGTTAAGGTCTATGGTTCTATGGCATCCTAGTTTTTCTGAGTTTTAACCTATATTTTCTGTGTCAAGAGTTTGATGTTAACATGTAACTGTAGATGACTGAAGTCTCTTGTTTTCATTTGATTCGTTTTATAAATTGTGACAAACTTCAGAATAGTGTAATAGTCTTTTAGTTATGTGGCAATATTACTAGGTTTTAGGTCAAAGATGAGACAGTTAAGAGTGCAGTTTTACCTTACTTATTCCCCTAAAATGTGTTACGATTAGTGCTATAGGCTAGTACTAAATGTTTTATCAAGAAAAAAAAGAACTTCTTTTATATTTACATTGAATTTAAAATATTAATGATGCCAGGCCTTTTGTTTTGATATTCAAAAATTTTCAGAAATCCATTCTCAAAGCCATTTCAGGTTGATAACAGTAGTTGCTCAGTCAGTTTTTTCAACTTTTTTGACAGTGTGACTCTTAATTGTTGACTGTGCCATTTTTCCAGTAGTAAACAATGTATTTTGTTTCTTCTCATGCAGGTCGTCAGAGTCCTACATTTTAGCTTTCAGTGCTGAACTTCCTTCTCCCTTAAATTATTATAAACTTTTGCTGCTGTTTAATAAACGTGAAGATGTCTCGCAGTCCTGACGCAAAGGAAGACCCTGTGGAGTGCCCTCTTTGCATGGAGCCCTTGGAGATAGATGATATCAACTTTTTCCCTTGCACCTGTGGCTACCAGATTTGCCGATTTTGTTGGCATCGAATTCGCACTGATGAAAATGGGCTTTGTCCTGCATGTAGAAAGGTAAATACTTCAAAATAACTTCACAGTGATTTAATTGTATAGTTTTTCCTGCCATGTATATGAGCAAGTGAATTTAAAAGACTGTGCAAACCTCACCTGATTATCTTATTTTATCATGTATATTATTTTAAGACATAATAAGGTGGAAAGAACACTGCACTGTGAGTCAGGGCCATGTCTTGGCTTTGTTTACTAGCTGTATGATCTTTGTAAAGTCATGTAACCTCTCTGATTGGCCTTTAGTTTGTTGTTGTTTTTATCCGAGGAGAAAGACATGGTCAGGGATGCTTACTGCTTAAGAAAATTAAGAACAGAGAGGTAATGGATTTGGATAGGGTTGCATGAAATTAGAAAAACATGTTATATTACATGTGGGAGGAAATTCACTTCAATTTTCTAGTACAAAATAGGAGAGAAGATGTTTACTAAAGAGGATTAAAATGACAGAGAAATCCTGGTTCAGAAGATAATAATTGCTCATTTCTTGAGCCCTTACAGCAATTTTAGGCTGGTATTGATATTCCCATTTTACACTCAAGGAAACAGGAGCTTAGAGAACTTATCCAGAGTCATCAACTTGTGAGTAGTAGGTAGGAAGTTTGGAATTCAAATATGTCTTTTGAGTCTATATAGTCCATTCTGAACTATTGTATTATTGAAAAGCCCCTCCTAACTCTAAAAATCTATTATTTTTAATATTCTGTGAGTTTTATTGTTTTGATAAGCACCAGCAACACAATTACAGTATAGTGAATTAACTACCAGGATAGGTACGACTGCTGCATATGTATTTTGAAGGACTTTATTTGTGACCTTAGGGATTAATGCAAATATCTGCCACTTTATTATGGAATTTGCCTTTTCTTTGATGTTTGTATAATTTAAACTTTATTTTCTAGTTACCCATTTCAAAGACCTCTTGTGTTCATTACTGTCAAATTTTGAGAAAGCTGAAATGTGCTTTAGATATCTAAAATTTAAAAATTAATCTGCCTCTCAGTTTTCTTATCTGAGAATTTGTGGTAAATCTCAGAAGGCGGTGCATTGTTTATTTATCATTAGATTTTAAAGATTAATCCAGTGGGTATGTATATGTATTATATGAATAAAAAGTTAGGTCTATTTCAATGTTAATGTAATTTATACATTTATATAGTTACATATATATTGTATATATAACATATATAATGTGTGTATATAATTTGTATATGTAATATTTCACATAGTTAATATAGTTTAAGAAATGTGAATGGAAAGGTAAATGAAAACCCTAACATTAGCTTTGGACAAAATCTATATAAATTTTTGTTTATGAATTTTAAACAGTTATATTTTAGAAATTGGTTCCCAGTCTTTCTATAAGAAGACAATCATATTTAACTATTTCATCAGAAGTAATGACTTTCAGGATTGCCCAAGACTCTAAGGATTGTAAATTTGTTGGCTTCATGTGTTTATCTTTTTCTTTTCTTTTTTTTTCCCCTTTGGGATGTTACGAAGTCACCTTAAAAGGACCAATTATTAAATTGTCATTTGAGAAAAATAAATAAGTTATTTGGGGAAATTACAAAGAAAACCATTTCAGTCTTAAGAGATTACCTAAAATTACTTCAAGTCCTTAGAAAGTTAAAAAAAAAAAAAAAGATTTTAAAGGTAAAAACAGTATAACTTTAGCAACACTTGATATGAATAAAAGGGTGTCCTGGGAATACCAGAAAGTGTGAGGAATCTCTGAAAGACAAGAAGGATGTTGGGATCAATTTCAAGGAGGAAGCATTAGATCAGCTCAAGAGAAAACTGCTTTAAAAAAAAAAAAAAAAAAAAAAAAGAATGACAGTGCCTCAGGATCCTAGGAAACATATCAGTGTAGTTGGTCGAGTATGGTCTCAGAGCAGCCTTATGGGCCTACCCCCGTTTTTGTACCATGTAGCAGAGACAGATGCCCTCTAATTAAAACAGTGATTATAAATTTGAATCAGAGCCTTAAGGTTAATGGAAGCATTCTGGAGGAACTAGGAGCTTCTATGCCTAGCAGATTACCTGTCTAGCAATATGTCTTTGCTACAGTCACAAAGGAGAATCTTGCAGTAAACAGAAATAGCATTTATAGGCAGATTACCAGGATTCTCACATGTAAAGATGTACAAAAGCAAAGAATTAACACAGATTTGAGGAAAACCAACATCATGAAAGAGAAGCACAAAAATCAGTAAATAGAAGATCCTAACACAGGAAACAAAACAGAAAGACATTTAAAACTATCATTGGTACCTTTCAGAAAGGAAAGAGAGAATGGCATATTCATGTAGAAAGACTATATTTCCTTATGAAAAGAACCAATTAGAGAGATCTTGAAAAAGCTTATAGATGGCCTGAAAAGCAACATTTCAAGAGCAAATTGGTAAATTGGAAGCTTGTGCTGAGTGGGTTTTTATTGAAGAATATAATGCAACAAGAGAAAAAATTGAAAGCATGAAAGAAAAGCAACATAGATCCACAGGTTCTAATCTCTGCTGAGAGCAGTCTCAGAAGAGTGAACTAAAAATGAATAGGAAGAAATAATCAAAGAACTAATAGAAGAAAATTCCTCTGAGATTAGAAAGACCCTGTGAGTTTGAAGCAAGATGACTGAAAAAGATCAGTATCTGTTTATGTAATTGTGAAATTTTAGAACATCTGGAATAAAGGGAAAACTTTAAAAGCTTGTGAGAGATAAATATTTAGAATACAAAAGAACAAGGCTAAAATTAATACCAGTATTTTCATTTTACAATTATAGAAAATAAACTAATTGATAAATTTATTTTCTCAAATTTTGAGGGAACGTATCTTTGAAAGGAGAGCTCTCAATTTTATTAATGTGTAAAGGCATAATAAAACATTTTCACACATGCAAAGATTCATGAACTTTATTATTCATGAACCACTATACAAACAAATGGAGAGTTGAGGAAGACTGCAAGGTTTTGACTGAACACCTGGAAGTAGAGAATGGCCATAAACTGAAATGGGGAGGACTTCACCAGGAATAGATATTTGAGAAGATCAGAAACTCAGTTTTAGACATGTTAAGTATGAGATTCCTCTTAGAAATCTAAGTGGAGATATTGCGTAGACAGGTGAATGAATGTACATTTCTGGATTTCAGGTAAGATTCTGGTATGGAGATAAAGATTTAGGGGTTAGTTAGCATATAGTATGTTATTTATAATATGAGACTGGATAAGATCATGAATTGAAAAGATAAAAGATTATCTAACGATAAGCACTGAAACTTTCCAACAGTTACAGAAAAAAGAAATCCAGATTACAGAGGTCTAAGACAACCTCCTTTTAGGGTCTCCAAGTTAAATCTTTAGCTGAGATGGTTGTTGTTATTAGGCCAGGAATAATTTTTTGGTTTCTTGTTGACTTAATCACATATCCTAGAACTTCTCCTTGGTCTCCTGGTCACCAGACTTTTTATTGCAGGCAGCAGAGTCTTGGAGTCTGAGACCTGGCCTAGTCTTGCCAGAGAATATGCTCAGCATAGCGCAAGATAAATATTATGAAGTTGCCTGTGTCGGGCAAGTCTTTGGTCTCTGGAGGCCATCTACAGTGGTTGTGTTAACACGGAGGAAAACCACAGTGTTGCTAGAGGCCTAGAGAGGGTCATGAAACTACCATTTACATGTAACCCAACCCTGCAGAGAGAGGGTCTACAGAGGCCATGCTGTGAGATGGCATATTGAAATGTTCTGAAGAAACAAGTAGGGAGCTAGTTGAATCAAGCTCCTGTTTTTGGTCTACAATATGAAATGTGCCTGTTTTGCAGAAAGTTTATCTTAGCTTTAATATTTTTGAAAAGCAGGGACAGCCAGGTTTTAAAAACCAAGAGAGGTTAGTGTTCCTGTTTGGTCGTAGCTGCTAAACACAGGCACAGGCTACTTGGTTTTTTTCTTTGACTGCTTTTATGTGTCCTTTTAGTGCAGCATTTCTGAGAAAGCTACTGGTAGAAACAGCAGATATGGGAACATAGTGGTGCACTGATGTGGCATTATGTATTGATTCCCATGGAAACCAGAGACTATACAAGGAAATGAGAACTTCAACAGAAGTATTATTATTTTTGTTTCAGAAATAATAGAAGATAATGTATCTATGAAACAAAAACAGGATGGTGGTTTGGACATGGTGGCTTATGCCTATAATTCCAACATTTTGGGAGGCCGAGGTGGGAGGATTGCTTGAGATTAGGAGTTTGAGACCAGCCTGGGTAACATGGCGCGGTCTCGTCTCGAATAACAGTAAGAAAGATTAGCTGAATGTGGTGGCACATTCTTGTAGTCCCAGCTATGTGGGAGGCTCAGGTGGGAGGATCGTTTGAACCCAGGAGGTTGAAGCTACAGTGAGCCATGTTCATGCCTGTGCACTCCAGCCTGGGTGACAGAGCAAGATACTACCTCAAGATAAAAAAAAAAAAAAAAAAAAAAACAGGATGATATAAAGAAGAATATTCAGTGAACAATAACCATTGTTATTGAAAATTAAAATATAATAACAAAAATAATTGAAGGAAAGCATTGGAAGATGAAGTTGAGAAACAAAAAGCAAAAGAGATGAAATATTTGGGAGAAGAGATTAAGTTCATTTGAGAATCAATCAAGGAGGTCAAATACCAAACAATTAAGTGCTCTAGGAAGAGATCACAGTGATACAGAGGGGAAGTAATCATCCAAGAAAATGATTGAAGAATATTTCCCAGAACCAAAGAACATATTTTCAGATTGAAAGGGCCTATCAAGTGTCCAGCACAAACTTTTTTATTTTGAAATACCAGAATACCAAAGACAAAGAAGTTCTACAAGCTTCCACAGAGGAAAAAAGTAGATCACATGTTAAAGAAAAGGAATTCAGATTGTTTCAGACTTCTCAATAGCAAGACTTCAAGCTAGAAGACACTTCTGAAGGAGATTAATTTTCATCTTCGGATTCGTATCTGCTCAACTGTTAAGTGTGAAGGTACAAGAAAAGACATTTTCAGACGTGAGAGGCCTCAAAATTTTTTTTACCTTCCATGCATTCTCTCTCAGGAATCTATTGGAGGATGTGCCCCACCACCATGAAGGAATAAAGAACAGAGAATCATGGGATAAAGGAAACAGGAGATCCAACGCAGGAGAGAAGCACCTGGATTCCCGAAATGATGGGGAAGGATGACAGCTGTGCCCAAGGTAAAGAGGGCAACCAGTCCAAAATGCAACACATCAGAAAACTCCAAGAGGGATTTGTAGAAAAAGATAAAATTAAAAGAATACTTGGTGTTCCAAAAGAGAAATGTCTTGTGAGGCCATTTTGCCACTTGGAAGAGATTTGATGGTTGAATTAGTAATAAACACCTAAAAATATAACCAGACAAAACAGATTAGGGGAAACAAAAAGTTGTACAGAAATGAAAAGGCAATCATACTATGCTACAGTGGCTCACATGTGAGGTAGGGGTCATGATATATATTTTTTTCCCTATGCTTATATTCTGTTGTTGCAGCATCATTTGCAGAAAAGACTGTCCTTTTGCTCTTGATTGGTTTTGAAATCTTTCTTGAAAGTCAATTGCCCATAAATGTATAAATCCAATTCTAGCACCTATATTTGTCCATTGATGATTATATCCATATGCTCATACCAAACTCTCTTTATTACTGTCATTTTTGAAACCTGGCATGACAAGGTTGTCAACTTTGTTATTCTTTTTCTAATTTATTTTGGGTATTCTAAGTACTTAGCATTTGCACATAAATTTTTGAATCAGTTTGTGAGTTTCTACAAAAAGCCTACTGGGGTTTTGATGGAGATTACATTAACTCTATAGACAGATCATTTTGAGGAAAAATGACATCTTAAAAATGTTGATTCCTTTAGTTCATGAATAAGGTATATCTTTACATTTTTCTAGGTTTTAAAATTTTTTTAGCAATGTTTTATAGTTTTCAGTATACGTAATAGTACAGCATGCTTTGTTATATTTATCCATATTTTATGTTTTTTGAGTTATGGCACATGATATTGTTTCTTTCTTTTTGAGATGGAGTTTCACTTGTGTCGCCCAGGCTGGAGTGCAGTGGCGTGATCTCGGCTTACTGCAACCTCCATCTCCTGGGTTCAAGCGATTCTCCTGCCTCAGCCTCCCGAGTAGCTGGGACTACAAGCGCGTGCCACCACACCTGGCTAATTTTTTGTATTTTTAGTAGAGACGGGGTTTCACCATGTTAGCCAGGATGGTCTCGATCTTGTGACCTTGTGATCCACCCACCTCAGCCTGCCAAAGTGTTGGGATTACAGGCGTGAGCCACCACGCCGAGCCCGATATTGTTTCTAAAATTTCATTTTCCAGTTGTTTATTGCTAATGTACCACTTTTGAATGTTGACCATCTGTATCAAGAAACCTTGTTAATTAAATAGGTTTCCTTTCCAATCTCTGCTTTTAAAAATTTTATTTAGTGACAAGGTCTTGCTCTGTCACCCAGGCTATGAAGTGCAGTTGCACAAATACAGCTCACTGCAGTTTAGAACTCCTGGGCTCAAGCGGTGCTTCTGTCTCAGCCTCCCCAGTACGAGGGACTATAGGCATGTGCCACCATGCCCAGCTAATTGTTTAAAAGATTTTTTTGTAGAGGTCTTGCTATGTTTCCCAGGCTAGTCTTGAACTCCTGGCCTCAAGCATCCTTCTACCTCACCCCCTCCAAAATGCTGGGATTATAGGCATGAGTCACTGCTCCTGGCTCTGTATTTTTAAATTCTTTTTCTTGCCTTAATTCTACTGGGTAACTCCTCTAGTGTTTAATGTTGAAAAGAAGTGATAAGAAAGATATCTTTGTTCTCAATCTTAGCAGGAAAGCGTTAAGTATTACACCATTAAGTATGTTGCTCTCTGTGCATTTTTTGGTCTGGTCTTTATCAGGTCGAGGAAGTTTTCCTTTATTCCTAATTTGCTGAGAGATTTTATCATGAATGGTGTTGAATTTTGCCCAATACCTTTGTTGATACATTTGAGATGGTTATACTTGTTTCTCCCTTTATTCTGTTGAAATGGTAACTTATGTTTTTTGGTGTTTTTAAAGCTACAGGGTCTTGGTCTATTGCCCAGGGTGGAGTACAGTGGCCTGACTGTAGCTCACTGCAGCTTCAACCTCCTGGGCTCAAGCGATTCCCTTGCTTCAGCCTACCAAGTAGCTGGGACTACAGGTGTGTGTGCACCACCACACCTGGATAATTAAAAAAAAAATTTTATCTTTGCAGAGACGGGCTCACTATGTTGCCCAGGCTGGTCTTGAACTGCTGCCCTCAAGCATTCCTCCTGCCTCAGCCCCCTAAAGTGTTGGGATTATAGGCATGAACCACTACGTCTGGCCTATGTTAATTTTTGCATCAGCTTTTCCTCTCAAAGATAAACCCTACTTGATAATGAAGTATTACCCTTTTTATATTCAGTTTGCTAATATTTTCAGAAGATTTTTGTGTCTGTGTCATGAAGGGTGTTTCTTTGTAGTTTTGTATTATTTTCAGTTTTGGTATCAAAGGAATACTGTCCACATAAAATGAGTTGGGAAATGTTTCCTCATCTTCTGCCTTCTGAAAGAATTTGCATGTCATTGGTATTCTTTTTTTATATCTTTTCTAAATTCATTATTGGTGTGGACTCTACTAGGTAGCTTTGTTGGAAAGACACCTGTGAAAACTAGCTATCACAGTACTCCTCTATGTAGACCTCTGGAATTCTTTCTGGGTTAACTCCATTTTTGTGGTATTTTGCCCCCATAAATTTCTGTCTCAGCTTCTTCTAATCACTGTCTGTCTCCTCCATTCATTATGACTTTTGGACCCAGTACCAGGATCTGGTAAGTGCTGGAAGAGCAGAAAGCAGGGATAGTTATGGTATTCGTCTGTTTTATTTCTTTTTTCTTAGAGATCACAGTCCTGCTGTTCATTGCCTGCTTCTTCAGTGTCTGAAAATAGTTATTTCCTGCATTTTGTCTAGTTCTCTAGGTGTTTATGATGCTAGGACTAGTCTGTTACTTCCATGGCTGGAAGTGGAAGTGTGTAAATAACATTTGCATTTTATAATAATATAATCCTGAATATTGCCCTAACTAAAGTTATGATAGAAATTAGAAAGTGGACTCGGATGTTTGATGAGGGAAACTGACAGAGCTAAGTTTTCAAGTTGCATAATGTGATGAAATTTAAAACTGAGAAATCAAGAAGTAGCCATATGAATGTATTATTTAGAGATATGGTAGAAAATGACAAAGAATCATCTAAAAGAGTCAACATGATTATTTCTAGGGAGAGGCAACTGGTTGCAGAGGAGGAGGGAAAATGGGGGACTGCTCTTTTTCCTAACAAAACTTGTAGAACCGATTTACTAGAAGCATATTCAAGAAAAATATCAATGAAAGGAGGGAAAAATGATACAGTGGGCAAATGGAAATCATAGGAAAGAAGATACAATAGTACTGATATTAGTCATAATGAAATTCAAGATCAAACATATTTTAAAAGGGCAAAAGGTCCACAAAGTCATGAATCTTTATTTACTTACCAGTACAGCTTTGAAGTATATTGAGCCATTATAAACACCAGGAGAAACTGACATCCATATTTATAATGGAGAGACTTCACCTTCTGTATTTTAGAAATAGATGAAGTAGACAATAAAAAGAAAATGGAGAATATGAATAACAGAATTAGCAAGATGTGTGTGTGTGTGTGTGTGCATGTGTGTGTGTATAACTTTGTACAGATAAATTTGTCACAATTTTAAATACAAGAGCTGTGGTCAAAAAACAGGCCACAATGGAAAAATTAGCCAGTTCCAAAAAGTAAAACTCCCTTGTGTATTTTAAAAATTTATCCTCCTTGGGAGACTTTTTAAATCTGTGGGCTGTTGAATTTCCTTAGTTCAAGATAAAAATTAAGCTATTATTTCTTCAGATATTACCTTTGTTCTCTTTCTTCTCCTCTGTGACTCTGACTAAATATTTTTCAGATTTTTTTTTTCACTGTCTTCTATGTCTCTTAATCTCTTTTCTGTATGTTCTTTCTCCTTAATGCCTTAGTAAATGATTTATTCTGATCTGTCCTCATATGTGAATAGTTTCTTTTGGGTCCAATCTGCCCCTAAATATGTCCATTGAGTTTTAACTATTGGTTTTGTGTTTTCCATTCCTAGAAAGTAATGTTTGCTCTTTTTCTTTTTTCTCTTGCTGTTATTTTTAAATAGATTATTATACCCCGTAAGTATTTTCAAGGTTATATGCTTTTTAAACAGATGAGCATTATTTTTAAAAAAAATCTTTGCCCAGTAATTCCAGTGGCTGAAGTCTGTGGGCTATGTTTCTGCTTATTGTTGCTCATGTTGTATTTCTTTGTGCTTGGTTAATGTGGCTGCTTCTTTGTTGTTGTCATTGAGAAAATTATTTGTAAGGTTCCCCAAGGACTGGCGTGGATTTGCTCCTCTCTAGAGAGGCTTCAATTTGGCTTCTGCTGGGTAAGCATTGGCATTACGGCTGCCATGTGCTTAAAGGTTTTTGGTCTAGCCAAGCTATATATCTCCATGCTGCAACTCTTCCCTAGGGTTGACTTCAACAATTTCTCCAGGATGATTTTCCCCTACGTACTTTTCCTTTTTTCTTACCTTATTCTGACCCTTCTGTAGTTTGTTCTTACCCTGAGACTATCCTCCGGTTTGTAATTTGTTCTTATCCTGAGCCCACCATTTGGAGGTGGACTGTATCTCAGCTTATCATGGGGCCTGTCTTGCCAAAGACTACCATGGGCTGGTGTTGGGCTTTGAATGTTCTTTCTCCTCAGCTCTTTCTCTCCCTACCCCATTTATTGTTAATCAGATTTTCTGTTTAGCCTCTGAATTTTTACTTTCAACCAAAAATTGGGTTAGGATTTTCCTAGTATAGATTTTTAGGATGTTAGTAAAAAGAAAAAAAAAAAAACTTTTATGTTGTATTTTTCATAGTTTTTAGTAAGAGGGTTAATTAGCTCTCCATTATTGGAAACCAGAACCCTAAAAAAATAGTATAATAGTGTAATCAAATTAGATGTTAACAGCAAAAGGATTTTTTAAAAGTTCATTTACCTATAATACATAAATTATGGTCCTCCATAACTCTTGGTTTAAAGAGATCAAAATGAAAATTACAAATTGTTCTAAATAAATAATTGGAACATGACTTCTGAGTATCTGGCATGAGACCAAAGTGGTATGTAGCAGAAAAGTTAAGCTGTGAATACATTTATTAGAAAACAACAAAAATCAGAAAAGAATAATGTGACAGTAGAAGGGATCAGAAAAAATTAGAAAAAGAATAAGCCCAATGACAGTGGAAGGGAGTAAGCGGAATTTTGTGAAATAGGAAAAAAATAAAAAGTTTTTCTATAAAGATTAGAGCTGGTTCTCTGAAAAGACCAATAAAATAATTAAAGTCTTAGCAAGTTTAATAAAAAGTAAAGAGAAGACACATGTAAATAATTACATTTGGAATAAAAGTGGGAACATAACTACACATATGGAAGAAATTAAGTAATTATACTAGAAACTGCAAACCATGTTAACTAGTAACTTGGCAGTTTATCACTATTAAAAATAATGTTATATCTAAATACTTCTCCATAGGTAACCTATTTTGCATTAGTTTGATATGTAATACACAGTAGTACCTTTAAAGAGAAATTTTCTGCTTGTAACTTTTCATTTGTTATTCCTATATATAAGTTATTCCTAGAAATTTAACATGTGTTTTAGTTAAAAAGTTGATCGGATGTATTTTTCCCTTTTTTTTTTTTTTTTTTTTTTGATACGGAGTTTCACTCTTGTCCCCTAGGCTGGAGTGCAATGGCATGATCTCGGCTCACTGCAACCTCCACCTCCCAGGTTCAAGTGATTCTCCTACCTCAGCCTCCTGAGTAGCTGGGATTACAGGCGCCTGCCATCACACCTGGCTAATTTTTGTATTTTTAGTAGAGACAGGGTTTCCACCATGTTGGCAGGCTGGTCTCGAACTCCTGACCTCAGGTGATCCACATGTCTTGCCTCCCAAAGTATTAGGATTACAGGCGTGAGCCACCGCACCCAGCCTGTAGCCTGTATTTTTCTTTCTTTCTTTCCTCCCTTCCCTGCCCTGCCCTGCCCTGCCCTGCCCTCCCCTCCCCTCCCCTCTCCTCCCCTCCCCTCCTCTTCCCTTCCCTTCTGATTATGCATTTGCTATTTGATTAATAAACCTTTTGATTATGCATTTGCTATTTGTGGTAAGCATATTTTATATTTTTCAGGTGTTAAGATTAAACAACTAGTATTTACAACTTCTTTTAAGGTACTGGAACAAGATACATTTGGAGGGTAAATTGTAGTAGAATACTCTGTCTCTTGTTGTCCTGTGTTTGTATCTTTTGTATTATGTAGCAGTTATGTTCCAACGGCATTGACTTTGAAGCCTGATGGAAATATATTTCCATAGGAACAAAACTTGGAATAACACAGCAAAAAGACTCAGACAACAATATAACTCAGTGTTATATGCTCAGCATGATGGTGCATCAGTAATATACTTGATAAGAGTTGATATTGCAACCTGATTTTTCTTGTGTCACTCTCCATCAATTTTTTTGTGTTTGTGCATTTTCAAATATTACATGACTTTGCCTCATGTTTAATCAGTATTTTATACAACTTCATATAATGCTAACAAAGGAAAAAGCTTGAGGGTGTTTGTCACATTCTGCCAGTTCTCAGAAAAATCTAAGTCCCAGAAAAGTTACATCATTGCTTCTTACACTGTCTGTGATGAAGAATCAGATTTTTCTTTTCTTTCTTTTCCCCTGTGTGTTGAAGATTGATATAGGTTGCTATTATATATGGCTAGTATTTTGCTCGTGTCATATGTTTGACTACATTGAAACATATCTTATTCTGCAGAGTCCACTGGTGATGTACCTGAATGTTGTGGTAGTGTCAGTTGCTCTGAGAGTTTCTGAATGCTTATCTCAGTTTTTGTACTTTCCTTGTTATGGACTGGTAAAATGCAGTGCATCGACTATACTTTGAAACAAAACTACGAGCAATCCATATGTTTGATCCATTCAGGCAGTGGAGCATCACTATTTTAGATGTTAGTGAAGAGCAACAGCTTTGAAATGAACCTAATTGGTTTTTTGTTTGTTTGTTTTTGAGAAGGAGTCTGGCTCTGTCACCCAGGCTGGAGTGCAGTGGCACAATCTCAGCTCGCTGCAGCCTCCGCCTCCGGGTTCAAGCAGTTCTCCTGCTTCAGCCTCCCAAGTAGCTGGGATTACAGGCTCATGCCACCACACCCGGCTAATTTTTAAAAATATTTTTGGTAGAGACGTGGTTTCACCATGTTGGCCAGGCTGGTCTTGAACTCCTGATCTCAAGTGATCCGCCCACATCAGCCTCCCAAAGGGCTGGAATTCCAGGCGTGAGCCTCAAATGAACTTAATTGTAAATGCTTCAAAAGGAGCTACCCCAGGAATTCTGGGGTAGAAAACATCTTTTCTAGGTGCAAATGAAAAATTTAAGTTATGGAAAAGTATTTTAATTAGTTAATATGTAGTTTGCTTTTATATCTTTTTACATTTGTGCCTTTAGAGCTCCAAATTGCTTCCAGGGATTAAAATCATCCAGGCAGACAGATTAAGACTTGAAAGAGATAATTAATGTAGGTACAGAAAAGTAAGTGGAGAAGAAAGTTTTGAGAGGAAGCATTAAGAAAAAACGTAAATGTGGAAGACTACGTAATTGATTGAGGAACTGAACTTACCTTAATAGATCTTTAACAGTTTGGTTCCTTAAGTATAAAATGCAGGAAATAATTTATGTTTTAATTTTAAAAAGTGTGTGTGTGTGTGTGTTTGTTTTGGTGGCTTTTAAAAGACAGAAATGCTAAGTTTTCAATTCTGGAGAGTAGCTTTTGATGTTCGCTTGGCACATATTTATTGAGCTTCTGAAATCATACTAAATTTATATATGATCCTGGAGAAAGTCCTAAAATCATACCAAAATCAGGTAAATTACTAAGCAAGCTGCTTTGTGTGCCTTCCACTCACAAATAAGTTGGAGTACACCAAACAGGATCAACTAACTCAAAGATCCAGATTCTTAACATGGGAATCAAATGGTATGGGTGTTTATATCCTACCAAACTGCTAAGGATTAAGCCTGACTCTTTTTTGGGTCACCAGCTCTAATTCATTGATGATAAGATAAACTATGAAGAGTATTAAGTTTTCTTAAAAAGCAGTAAGTTAAAATCGAAAGTGGGAATAGAAGGGAAAGAATAGGGTTTTTGGAGACCTCAGGGTATATACTACTAAAAGTTGAGGACTATAAGGTAAAACCTCACTTTCTTAATTGCCATCAGCATTAGTCTGGGTATGTTCACAAATTTGAGAGTTTTTTTTTTTTTTTACACTTACATATGAAGAGATGGAAGTTAACTTTACATTAAAATCGTAGCAAAATTTCAGGCTTGTGGCTATTTGTTCCACCATTCCTTGTTTCCACCTTTTTTTTTTTTTGGTTTGGCATTATTTCTGTTGTTCCCCACTCTTATATTCTGATAGGTGCCAATTTCCCAACCAGTTGAGTCTCCATCCCTGGAATCTCTTCCTATCCAGTTTAACATATTATGGCATTTAATGTGCCCCTGTGTTGGTGTTGTGTGTGCAGGCGTCTGTGGCGGGGGGGAAGAAAAGAAAAAATAATGTGCTGCATCTTCCATTTATCATTAACTATTTGTTTTTACTAGTAATAATTGGCTTCTGAATACTTACCTACAGGACACAGTGTTAATCACTTTATAGGTGAATAAATAAAGTACTGTAGTTTCCATTTTACAGATGAGAAGACTGAGGTAGAAAGGTCATATGACTTTACCAAAGTCACTCAGATAGTAATGGCTGAGCTAGGATTCAGTGCCAGCATTCTGTCTCCAGAGCCCTCATTTAGTAGCCCTGGCGTTAATAGTAGGAATGAAAATGGTATCAAAATGCTAAGAAAAAAACGATCACACAACAGTGTGATTGCTAGTATTTACTGAGAGATTACTATGTTCCGGACACAGTAGTAATTGCTTTAAAAACAAATGTGTAACTTCATTAATCTCCTAGCACATAGTAGTAGCTTTTCATTAAATATTTGTTAATTATAATATGTAAAATCCACATTTAGATGCAAGAACTTACACTCCTTGCCTCTTACGTAGTACCTTAGAAGCTTAATCTTCCCATAAACTCTGTTGGACACTGCAGGGAATATCAAGATTGGTTTGTTGTTGTTTTGCCTTTAAACTGTAGATGTTTTAGCACTAAAAGTGGTCTGTGCTAAACTCCAAAAGTTTTTTTTATTAGAACTATTTTATTTAACATTTGTCTTTTATTAAATAAAAAAATTTAAGCAATTAAAACATTCTCATAAATGGAGAACGTAACAAATAACCCACATACCCACCACTGAGAATCAGATAATTACTTATGCAGTTTTTTTATTTTTTAATTTAATGCTAACTTCTGTGTTTGTTTCATGCTTAAAGCCATATCCAGAAGACCCAGCAGTTTACAAACCACTCTCCCAGGAAGAACTGCAAAGGATAAAGAATGAGAAAAAACAGAAACAAAATGAGAGAAAACAAAAAATATCAGAAAATCGCAAACATTTGGCTAGTGTACGTGTCGTACAAAAAAACCTCGTCTTTGTTGTAGGTTTATCTCAGCGCCTAGCAGACCCAGAGGTAAGTTCTCTTGTTTTCTTTGTCATCTTGATATTTTTTCTGTTTCCTTGTCTTACTTGGAAATAATAGTTGACCCTGCTCAATTGTGTGATTCCTCACATTATATCTTAAAGGAGAAAATAAGGAATTACTTTTGAATAGTTGCTAAGAAACCAATGACCAGTCGTGATCTTAGGCAAGTGTCTTAATCTGTCTTGGCTTCAGTTTCTTCAGTTGTAAAACTAAGGAGTTGAACTAGATTTCTAACGTGCTGACAGTCTGTTAAAACTGGATAATGATTCGATTTTGCTGTTAAGGCTAACATGTGACATGAATACTCTGTTTCTTTCCTCTTTTCTGTATCTATATAAGGACCAGCAGTGGAGATGCAGTTACTTGAACCCACTAGAGATTTTAGTAACCTAGATTTTAAAAAGTCTGCCCAAGTAGTAACTGTTGGTTTTTCAGACCTGTTGCTATACTGTATCATCATTCTTTACTTACTCATTTTAAGCCAGTTTGGAGGAAGAGGGAGAATTTGGTAATGTGAAATAAAGGACCAATTTCTTTGTCATTCATTCAGGGGGAGGAGAGAGCTTAACCTTATTTCTTAGTACCTCTTTTTTCTCTTCTTCCGCCATAAGCCTTATTAGAGTAATGTCGAACTCATACTTTCCTTGAGGCCCTTAGATAAGCATCTGGTAATTTTTAGTTTCTGATATACCATGAGATACTGACTAGATTGTTGATAAGGCAAATATAAGCTGATCGACAGGCAGAGTGTTTACTTGGTAGGAGAGAGCTGGTTTTGAGGGATCTTCCAAAAGATCCTTGAGAAGAGTTTAAAGTAATATTTGGCATGGTACCCATCAGAAGAAAGACTGTAGTGAACATGCTTAAGGAGGTAGGAACCTTTGGACTTGGCTGAGCGTGTTAAAGGTCCCAGAAGGAGGATCTTTAAGGAGTATAATGTCTGTTTTTGTAAAAATTAATTTACCTGTAATCCCAGCACTTTGGGAGGCCAAGACGGGCAGATCACGAAGTCAGGAGATCAAGACCATCCTGGCTAACATGGTGAAACCCCGTCTCTACTAAAAAATACAAAAAACTAGCCGGGCGAGGTGGCGGGTGCCTGTAGTCCCAGCTACTCGGGAGGCTGAGGCAGGAGAATGGCGTGAACCCGAGAGGATGAGCTTGCAGTGAACTGAGATCCGGCCACTGCACTCCAGCCTGGGTGACAGAGCAAGACTCCGTCTCAAAAAAAAAAAAAAAAAAAAATTATTTTAAAAAATAGTTTTTATTGATGATGTGTTTATATGTGTTGCAACTATACAGGTCTTCAAAATCAATACGAAATGATTTTGACCCTGTGAAAGTTGGGGACATTACTAAGAAGGATCTGTCACGGATGATAAACATGGAGGCAACTCAAGAATTACTGGGACCTAGGTCCAGGGATGCTGGCAGTCATTAGTTACGTGATACTCAGGAGACCAAGTTCTTTCCAAATCCAAAGGAGTGGTCTAGAGTTGACAGAAAAAAACTTCTTCAGTAAGAAATGTTCAGCAAAGAGCTCATTTTAGGTGTATGACTCAACTTCTTGTAGCCAGTTCTCCCTCTTTTTTTTTTTTTTTTTTTTAAGCTAGTGATTATTCCCCAGGCAGACAGAATCCTACCTCAGCTTTGATCATTTCCTTGAACAACACCTCAACTTTGCACTAATCCTTTTATCTCCGTCTTTTAACTCTAAAATAGAGTTTAAAAAGTGTGAGCCACTTTTTTTCTAACCACAGGGCACTTCTATATACTCCTCTAACTAGTGGGCACTTATGCCAGTATTTACTCATACTAATCTTACTGATTTAGAATCTACTTTTTTCTTTTTTTTTTTTTTGAGACACGGTCTCACTTTGTCACCCAGGCTGGAGTGTAGTGGTATGATCATGGCTCACTGCAGCCTCAACCTTCTGGGCTCAAGTGATTCTTGTGCCTCAGCCCCCCAGGTAACTGGGTCTACAGGTGCATATCACCACACCTGGCTAATTTTTGTATTTTTTTGTAGAGATGGGGTTTTGCCATGTTGCCCAGGCTGGTCTTAAACTCCTGAGCTCAAGCAATCTGCCCGCCTTGGCCTTCCAAAGTGCTGGGATTACAGGTATGAGCCACTGCGCCCAACCTAGAATCTACTTTCGCCTTTCTGAAAGTGCAGTTCCAGTAAATGAATGGAACTTTTATCTTGATTTGAGAGCTCTTGGATATGGATGTTCCTGTTTTTATTAATACATCTTGGATCTGATCAACTGTAGTACTGGAGGCATATGAAATAGCATCCAAAATTTGGATGAAATTAAGGCATAGACTGAATATGATATTTGGATTATAAGTTTCCTACCTCTTCTTTTGGGCATGTGATTTATAAGAGGGTTGTTTGTTTGTTTGTTTTTTGCCCAGGCTGGAGTGCAGTGCATGATCTTGGCTCACTGCAGCCTCTCCCCCCCCCCCCCCCCCCCCCCGGGTTCAAGTGATTCTCCTGCCTCCACCACCTGAGGAGCTACGATTACAGGCATGCGCTGCCATGCCCAGCTAATTTTTTTTTTTTTTCTTTGTATTTTTAGTAGAAATGGGGTTTCACCATGTTGACCAGGCTGGTCTTAAACTCCTGACCTCAAGTGATCCCCCTGCCTTGGCCTCTTAAAGTGCTAGGAGTACAGGTGTGAGCCACTGTGTTTTATATTTACTTACAGAGATTTCTTATTTCCATTTCAAGTAACTCTAGTAAGATTAATCTGAACTATTATACTGAAGGAAATGAATCTAAGTGGTGACTACTGAAAGAGAGTACTTTATCATGAGTCTATGCTTAAAAAATATACTCTACTAGTTTTATATGTTTGAAATAATTCTTTCTTGGTGAGAGGACATTGGATTTTCTTAAATAAAATAAATGGGCACTTTCCTTTATTTCTCTTGAAAGTCCAGAAAGATCAGAGACAAGTGTTTTGTTTTTTTTAAATAATACCACTTCTAAATAATATCTTTTACAATTCTCTTAATTTGTCTTTATAACCTTTTTAGTATTTGTATTTAGTACTTAGTATTTAGTATTTAGTACTTCACTAGAAAACTCAAAAGAAGGTTCAAATTGTTAGCGTCACTTTCAAGTCAAAGAAGGATCCTTGTAATTTATTTATCTTTGGATGACGAACAGTTTGATATTTGACCTAATTCTGATTGACAGAATAGGAGAGTTTAGGAACAATTAAAGCTTATTTTGAAAATAATTTTTGCATACCAAAAATCTTCATACCAATATTGATTGTCAAATGTATTCATTTGTTGGTTGATAGACAAAAAAGAGATCTTAGAAGACAAGGTAATTAGAGCCAACGATTAGATCAGAGGTAATGATGATCACCTAAGTCCTAAAATTTTAGGTTTGTGAGGACGTAATTGATTTATTCTGCAAATTAATTCTTGAATGCCTACCATTGGCTAGATATTTTGATGTTGGGGGTGGTGGGAAAAGTAGTTAGCAAGCCAGACACAAGCTTACAGACTGGTAGGGAAGACAGAATTTAAGTGCTTACATGTGTGCTGAGTGTTTATAAAAGGAAAGTACACAGCTTTTTGGGAACATATATTAGAACAGTTAGCTAGTGTGGAGATTGACAAAAAGCTTCTCTGAGGAAAGGACAATTAGGGTCAGCTTGAAGAATTAATGGGTGTTATCTAGGTAGCACATAAATAAGAGTGTCCTGGGTATATGTGATAACCCAGGAGAGCAGTTTGTTTGATGAACTGTACGGCTTTAAAGACACAACATTTCATTTTACAAATAAGAAACTGAGGCAAAAGGAAGTTGAGTGACTTGCCCATGGTCTTACAGTTCCTATTCCAGGGTATTCTGTGTTGATGATTACTGTGTTTTTCATCCATCCATTCATCTATTCACTCATTCATCCATCTGATTACCAAGTTTTTGTTTTTCTCTGTAGTGTCTGTGAATACTTGACTGTTTTCCCAAGGAATATATAACAAGACATTTTGGTTACTAGGCATGCCCTTGGACATTTATAATTCTGTCACATGGCCATTTATTTACTATGTTAGTAGGAAAACTGGTCCACTGTGAAGTACATCGTGACATTGAGTATATAGATAATGTGCCTGTGTACAGGGTGCTCTGTCTACTCTCCATACCCTTTATTTGTTCACTAGAATACTATTTTACTAGTTGTTTAGGCAGAATCTAGAGTGTTCAAGTTAATAGGGAAAGTTTAAATTCATTGTTTTTCCCTTGCCTGGGCAGCCTATTTCTTGTCAACCACTTGCCATTTGCTAATACTTTGAGGCCCACTATTGTTACAAATCCGTGTAATTCTTTTTGTTTAATGCTAAGACAGTTCACTTTTTCAGTAAGTATTTATTGAGTACCTGCAATATGCCAGGCATTATTTAAGACACTGAGCATTCACTGATAAACAAGTAGTAGTAGATAAATAAGAAGTACCTTCCTTTTTACAAAAGTAACAGGATGAGAAGTATTGTGTGCTGTGAAGGCACAAGGGATAGCATTCCACCTTGGGAGGGAGGTATGTACCCCTCTTCTGTCTTTGGGGTAAAGTGCTTCTGGCACAGCAACCATACAGATGCTTCTGGATGAGAAAGACCTCGATCTGCAAGTGATTTGTTTGGCTGGAAGATTAGATTGCAGTGGTCAGAGATAAGGTTGCCAAGGTAAGTGGTAATGGATCATGAAAGGCTTTCTAACCATGCTAAGGAGTTTGCACTTTATCCTCAAGGCAGGGGAAAGCTTTTGAATGTTCTTAAGAACAGAGTGATGTGGTTAGATTTGTGCTTTGACAGTACCATTCTGGCTGCAGTGTGAACATGTCATCATAATTACGTACCAATCTGATGTTGTTATAAAGGTGTTACACCCAAACGTTGGCCAGAAACCATTTCCGTAAACCAGTGGCCTTCAACCTTATCAGACTCAGTGTCCACTTTTCAAAAACTAATGTAACACCCCTTGACTTTCATGAAATGACTTCTTGATAATATAATTTGTCTACACACATAATTTGAAAAAGTATATGTAAATGAGGAATAAAAAGAAAGTAGTTATAAAAAGACTATTTGTACATTTAAATGCTTGGACACTTCTTCTCTAGAACCTTGCTATTCAAGGTGTGGCCTCTGGGCCAGTAACATTAATATCACTGCAGAGCTTATTAAGCAAACTCTTCAGCCTTGCTTCAGATCTAGTGGATCTGAATCTGCATTTTAACTAGATCATCGGAGGATTTATTTACATATTGAGGCTCTAAACTACTATTTTATCCTGTGTAATAAAGAAGTAAGATACTTGCACCTATTTGTAAAATCATGGACTGTGACAGCTACAAATGCAGATTGTTACTGGTATATGTATTGGACAACTCAGGTGCCATGAAACATCAATAATGTGATTTTTCTCAGATAACTCTTAGTAAAATTTTAAACAAAACATGTGTAGTCATCCCCTAATTACATATTATTTGCTTTCCTGTAAACTCAGTGTATGGCAAAACTGGGAAAATACTTTGTAATTATGTATAATATGGAATTTGTTTCTGGCTCAATAAACAGCTTCAGGTATGTCTTGTAGTACATTCAGAAATTGTGCCAGACAATTCTTTGTTGTACGGGGCTAGCCTGAGCCTTCCTTGTAAGACATCTCTGGTCCCCATCCACTGAACACCAGTAGTCTCTCCCAGTCACTTTAACCGTCTCTCCCAATAAAAGCTTTCACAAATTTCCAGACTGCCCCTTGAGTGCTTCCCTCATTGAGAACTACTACCATAAACCTATGATGCTGGTGCAGTACAACCTGTGACCAGCCTCACTGAACCCTCTGGAGTAGCTGTCTTAGCTATGAGGCTGGTTGCTGAGTTGGTATTCATCCAGCTGGAAGATTGAATACAGTTCCAAACTCCACTAGCCAGAAAGCTTTTTCAAACTCTGCTCTTCTCTCTTTATCAACCCTGAGACTTTGCTACCAATAACCTAAGGGTCATTGTGTTAGCCACTATTACTATCATATCCCTCAGGGGTTTTGGGTGGAAAAAAGATTGAAACTTAGTGTAATTACCTCACCTTCTAATCTGTTAGAATTGGCTACAGCAAACGTAACAGTTACTTTATACTTCCAAGCACCTAAAATAAAATATGGTAAGATTAATTACTTTCTGTTAATTAGGTAGAAGACTAAGAATTAATGATACACCAGCCATAGATTTATTCATGAAGCTTTGATTCTATCAAATGCAGAACAGAATAGCTAAATTATAAGTCTGTAAGAATATTATCAAATATGAATGGAAAGAAATACTTTACACACACTTGAATAGGTACATGCCGAAAGCTTTCATTTGGAGAGAGCTTGCTATTTGGAGAGATTGTAGGAACAGTAGGTTTAAAGGTACATTCTAGGAAAACAAAATTTTGAGGTAGTTGCAAATTATGGGAGATGTCTTTTTATCAAGTTACATACTGGTCAGATTAGCCAAGGTTAAGTTTGTAAGAGAAGCTGAAAGAATGCATGTAGTGTTCACAAAGTAAAGGAGATGAGGTACGTAGGGGAAATAACCACCAAGAAGTAACCAGGTAATAAAGAAAGAAACATATAAATCTGTTTCCCAAATGTTAAGTACCAGGAAAAGTAGGGAAAAAACCTCATGAGACGAATGAGATTGGTAAAATTGATTGACACAGGAAACTGTATGCACAATGATAAATCATAAAGCATAGAGGGTTGAGTGGGCACTCTTGTTATTTGAAATGTGTAATTTATAAACAATGTTATATACAATAGATTTATGAGTAAAGACTGTCTCTATGTCTGTTCTTTCAATTCTGTCTTTACCTTTAATACATAATTCTGGTCATTGTTTTTGAAGAATTGCTTTCATATAAGATCATCTCTTAATGGCAGTGTACTTAAGATCTTTGATCTGTTTTGCGTTTAAGAATACTGTACAGGTAAGATCCCATAGATACTGGAGCTGTTAGTAGAACGTAGTAGATAATACCAATTAGTGAGTCTCAGTTTCTGTTCAGTGGGTCAAGAAAAGAATAGCTTTTAGACTCTTGATTTCCTGTAGGTTAGCTATACAAACTGCAATTAGGAGGTAGTGACATTTATTAGAAAACTTTAAAAATTATTATTTTCCTTTTGCTGAAGAGGGATGATGAATGTCTCCATTATAAGGATAAAATTGTTGAAAATGGGGACAGTTTATACCTTATTTCTTCTTCTTTTATAGGTTTTAAAACGACCAGAATATTTTGGGAAGTTTGGTAAAATACATAAAGTTGTCATCAATAATAGCACATCATATGCAGGCTCACAGGTAACTAATTTTAGGGATGTTTGCCCTTCCTCCCTAAGGTCTATGCTTGACCTGGGCTGTTCCAAAGGAAACTTTGCTCTCTGATTAGAAAGCTTGAGGGACAAGGACTTTAGCAGTGTAGTGACCTCTGTTGGTGGGGTGGGGGATTTTTTGGTGCTTATTTGACCCTTCTAGGACTTAACAATTAAGAGGGAAATAGTAAAACAAACATTTAGTGATGGAGTAAAGGGGAGGGGGAGGTGAGTCTGCTATCAGGCAATGTAATAATTAGATGAGGATTAGATAGTGATTTCTAATCTGTAATATTTTCAGATATTGAAAATAGTATCTTTGTTATGCTGGTGTTATCAGAATGGTTTTCTAGATTGCATTTATTTTTGAGAGAACATAATTTGACATAGTCTTTAAATCTTATTTTTTAATCTAAATTTTAATTTTTTAATAACCTTGACGAGCCTGTCAAATGACTTAAAAAAATAAATGCCAAGCCAAAGTAATATTTTATTCACATATATTACAGTATTCTTAAAATCAGATAAAATTCATTGAGTATTATTACTTTCAAATGAGCTAGTTTAGTGTTTAGTCAAAACTGCCACTACTACTACTAATTATTGTCATTAGTAATAGTAGCAGTCAAGGTCTTTAGAATTCCCTAGGTTGCAGTACAATTTTTTTTAGTATTGTTTAATTTGAAACTAATAACAGTGGAATGGGATTTTTTCACTTTAGGGTCCAAGTGCCAGTGCTTATGTAACCTATATCCGGTCAGAAGATGCTCTCAGAGCCATACAGTGTGTCAACAATGTGGTAGTAGATGGCAGAACACTTAAGGTAACATAATCCTCTTGATCCTTTTTTTTTTTTTTTTTTTTAAGGGAGATGAGATAAAATATAGTAAGTAGAGGAGAACTGAGCATTTATATATTAAATTTGACTGTTAATTTGAAGAGTTTCTCTTAGGGTTCCATACCATCTATTATAGCTAATTTGTTTACTGCTGATTTCTGTAGGGTCCTCTTTTACCAGATAGGAATAAACACATTCATTATTAGGGGATAATCTTTAAAAATATTGCATTTTTACATATATTTTATTTTGTGATAATAGAACCATTATTTTCTTCAGAAATAGGTAGTCCTTAAATATATGGACATTGATTCAGGTTTGAGTGAGGAGTCCCACTAAGCAAAGCTTTATTGTTAATGGAAGAAGGATGGCATAATTAGAAAAAGGAATTTGCCTTCTTATGTGTCTAACCACTCATAATGTGGAACAGATTTTTTTGGTCTATCTCCTATCTTGATATTTGGGGA
This sequence comes from Chlorocebus sabaeus, assembly GCF_047675955.1. NCBI lineage: Eukaryota > Metazoa > Chordata > Mammalia > Primates > Cercopithecidae > Chlorocebus > Chlorocebus sabaeus. The sequence continues at coordinate 108,521,015 of NC_132924.1, read as the reverse complement.
AGATTTGGGTGTTCAAGTTTTGGAAACCATAGACAGATGTTTCCTTTAGTTCTTCCAAATGAGCCTCATCTATAATAAATCCTGCTAATAATAGTTTAGTTCTCTAGTATTTGCAGCCATATTTTTTGTTTTGTCATGTTTGTGCCTCATTTTAGGTGACCTGAAAACGCTAAACATGGAGATTCTTATTGTGTTGTCAGTTCACATTGAGTCTTTTCCTTTACCCCTTTTCCTCTTGCAGGCATCTCTAGGTACAACAAAATACTGCAGTTACTTCTTAAAGAATATGCAGTGTCCAAAACCTGACTGCATGTATCTTCATGAATTGGGGGATGAGGCGGCCAGCTTCACAAAAGAGGAAATGCAGGTAGTAAAGTCATGTGAATTATCGACTTTGCAGAAAAGGGAGTACTTTTTTTTTTATTAGTTAAAATTGCAAAAGCAAAAACTATGGATTTGATTTTGTAAAAACTGATATTACTTTAAAGTAGCATTTTCCAAACAAAGTGTTTAATGGAAGGTGAGTTCTGCAGGATATTGTTACAATAAAAATGTGTCTTTGGTCAACTAAATTTGAAATGCTAGATTAATGAAGATGAACAGGTTGTTTTAAGACTGCTCAGAGTCCTTAATATGCTAATACATATCCACGAAGGGAATTTACAACCAGAACTTAGTTGACCAGGAAAACACTTTGGGAAATGCTATTTTAAGAGGAATGTCAACAAAATGAAAGCTAAGTGGGATATTGTAATTATTCGTTAAACCAATCTATACTCCTTACAGAGCTTGCTAGAAAATAATACTGTCAAACAGTGCTGATAAACTAATATTATTTTTACAAAATTATTCTCCCCATGGAAGTGTCCACTAAATCAGTATCCTGTAAAGGGTGAATTGAAGGCTTAATATCCTATGTTCTTTTTTACATTTCCTCTTCTCCTGTCTCCTTTCAATTTGTAGTATAAACATGCCTTAACAAGTAAAAATGTTGACCATACGACATATTAAATGAGGATTATACCAAAGCACAATGCTGCACTTCCCTATTGTAGATGAGGACTTCAGATTGTTGCTGTGGACTTTTCAGGAATACTTCTCATTTAGAAGGTGGGGGGCATTCATTGCTACCTTTCATTCTCCAGGTCAAACTAGAGAAAGTCTGGTAGGGGCTCCTTTAAGAAAAGATTGTTAAATGGAGTATTACCTTTTTTGACTTGGAGCTAGTACAGATTAAATCCCATTATAATAAATACATCAGAGTTTTCTTGACAGTATGGTCTTTATGATTCAAAAACAATGTTCAAATAAGATCTATCTGATATTTAATAAGGACAGATGACTTAACTGATTTCTTAAAAAATGCTTTTTTTGTTTTTTGGATGAAACCTTCTTGAATGAAATCTAAGGTAGAACCATTTCAAACTACATTTTAATTAGTAGAGGGTATACTTTATTCACATTTCCTGTCAATTTCTCTCAGAATTTTCAAGTCCCACCCAGCTGATGTCATTTAAAGTAATATTAAACAATAAAATAAAATGTATGGGCAGTCCTTTGGAACTTGTTTGTAATGGGATTTAACCTGTCTTTATGAACTGCCCCTGTAGAGTCATTTTAATATCAAGTTGAGCTCTTTATGGCTTTCCACAGATATTAGTGAAAGCCGTATCTCCTGAAGTATTGATTCCAGAAATAATTTTCAAGACTTTTCGTGTTTTAAAAATGTAAATTTCAAATCTAATGTATTTTTAAAAATAATTTAAAACTAATTTCATAATGTTGTCCTGAATTTATCTTGCTCTTCTGTAGCTGAGTTTAAAATTACTTTAAAAGGAGATTTTTTGTTGTTGTTGTTAAAACACTTTCTTGATGTAGGAAAGAAATTTGAATAAATTTTATGGCAAAAATCAGAAAATCTTTCCTTGTTACTGCATAACTCAAAATTTAGTGTCATAGGAGATATTTATAGGTCCAGTTGAAACAAGCAAGTTGCCTCTCAGAACAGGGAACGATGCATTGTGCAGTATATATGACACAATTACGCCCAATTAAATGCAATTGCCCTCACTTGTTATTGTTTTGATTTGTTCCGTTTTGGTTTTGTTGTATAACATCTATTTAGACCATAATTTTTAAAAAGTTAACATCCCTGAAGGTAAGTAAAAATATTCTTCCAGTCTAGATATACATGCAAATAGTAAAACAATACTCAAAGTAATTTCATTATCATTTATTTTTGTGTCTAATTAGCTTCCACAGGCAATCTTTGCCTAATTTTTCCCATAATATTTGTGACATTGCCTTTTGATATACACCTACCCAGCTAGAGTAAGCATAGCATTCTCTTGTGTATAGAGCAGAGGTTGGCAAACTTTTTCTGTAAAGGCTAGTTAGGAAATATTTTAGGGTTTTTGAGCTGTGTATGTAGTCTCCTGTCACAACTACTTTACTCTGCCTCTGTGGCACTACTATACTCTGCCTTGGTAGCGGAACGACAGCCAAATATGATGTGTAAATGAATGGGCATGACTGTGTTCCAGTAAAACTTTATTTACAAAAACAGACAACTGGCTGTAAATTGCTGACCCTTGGTCTAGAGTTTAAAATACATTAATTTTTATTTTATGTTTGATAACCGTAGAAGAAAAGAGAAAGTAAAAACTAATTCATGGAAGTTTTACTTAGTGTCAAGATAATGAAAAATATAGTAAAACTGTTCATCTATGTGTTACTTCAAGTGCTAATCTCCAAATTAAAAAGGAGATTCATGAATTTTGGCTGATTTTTTGGAAAACTCAGTAATGACCTGTTACAAGACTTAATTCTTACGTTAAAGACTTGGAAGTAGGTTTAAAGTGGACCTTACACTTTTTGAGCTAGCAAAAATGTTCTCCCCTTAATATGCTTTTCTGTACAATAAATGGGTTGATGAAATGCCTTAATTTATCAGATATATATCATGTAATTTTGTTGGAATGAAAGTTTTGTGATATCCTCACAGGTTTCTCTTACTTGATTTATTTAAAAAGTTATTTAAATTTTATTTTTTTAATGTTTTATTTTTAAAAAATCTTATTTGTTTTATTTAGAATATATTTAATAATTCAGAAGATTATTCAGTATTTTATACCAGCCATTTTGTGAATCCCACTGCAGTTTTAATTTATTCTTTCATTAGGCGGGTAAACACCAAGAATATGAACAGAAGCTACTTCAAGAATTATATAAATTAAATCCCAATTTTCTTCAGCTATCTACGGGTTCAGTTGATAAAAATAAGAACAAAGTGACACCACTGCAGAGGTACGATACGTAAGTATTGATACTCATAGTCAGACATCTTACCTTCTTATCAGTTGATCTTCTCTTTTCATTTTAGATCTTTTTCAGGCAAAAGCCTTGTTGACAAGATCTATCATTTATGCAGAATTGTTTAGCTGTATGGGAAATGTTGAGTCACAGTTTCTGGGTTTGAATGTTTGCTGCCTACTCTTCCCTGGTAACACTTCAGACTAGCTTTTTGATGGGTTCACCTTTTGCAGTGATTTGCAGACTACTCTGAGCCCAGGGAATACTTTCCTTGTTAAAGAGAAAATTAAGAGATTTTAGGTATTAAAAGGCTCTGATTACCTAATTGAGGTCTCTCTTGATATAATTAGGGGGAGAATACTATAAAAGGGAAAGTGGGTGTTATCTGAAGGAAGGCTTGTGTGTTGGGGACACAAATATTCAAGAATATCTAGTTCCAGGAATCACTAAAGTTATTTAAATCCCGTAAATGAAGGGAGTATCCCATATTAAGAATCTTACTCATCTTAGACCAGTCATCTCCTATCTTCTACCTCATCGTGGTTTTGGGTAAACTATATTGTGTCAATGCTTAAATAAATTTATAATCTTCAGTTAGAGAGTCTCATTCTGATATGGTGATCTTCATATCTTGGATTATATTTTGTTATGGCCTGTCAGAAAATCATATTAATAAGTATAATAATTTGGGGATTTTATTCTATTCTGAACTTTCGTTAAATTTGATGTGTTAGGATTTTTGTTATTTTTTATTTGATAAGTTTAACTTTTATCAAATGAATTTTAAAAGTAAATATTGTAATTAATTTATGTTGATGATCTTTTTTTTAAATTCCAAAGTTAAATTTGTTTAAATGTTGTTTTAATGTCTAGGTGTTAAATATTATAGCCCAGTGTCTATTGGGTGCTAAAATAATTTAAGAACTATTTTCAAATATAGCTAATAATAACTAAATGGATTATTGTCTGAGTCCATTTCTTCAAAAACACATTCTTGTCTTTAAATTTTGAAGTCTGTGTTTATTCATTTTGATAGTAAAGATTATTTAAATTATTAAAAACCAAATTATACACATAAACATATATGCACATGTGTATGTAAATATAAATAAATATAAAATAGACCACAAAGCAAAATATAAAGTTACTGTATAGCAAACTATGTAAAATTTGTTTATATCAAAGCTAAGAATAAAAGCTAAGTCAAAACAGATCTTTCTGGTTTGACAAGCTTTGATCTTTTCCTTTAATCTTTTGTACCCACCCTTTTCTAACCCTGTATGGTTATTTTATGACAAACCATATGCTATTATTTACCTTACTGGTTGCCATCTCTGTAGTGCTTAGTATAAGAATGAAGTTATTGTAGTAAACAGTGGTTTATTTCAGATGCTTTTAACATTTATGCACATCATTGTTTGCACTGAAAATGTTGTCATTCTAATTTAAGTCATATTCTGTGTTTTATAGCCCCTGGTGATTTCAGAGCAAAAATTTAAAATTTAGATGATCTCTTTTAAATAACATTTGTTGTCTTCTGAATATAAAACTAATATGTTTTTATTGAAGGAAATATGAAAAATTTATGAAAGCATACAGAATAAAATAAATATTACATATGATCTTAATACCCAGAACTTTTCACTGAAAGTGATTTGTGTATAGCATGCCCTCCAGTAATGCCATTTCATTCAGTGTTGTTTTGTTACAATGTTGATTAGAAAAAAATCGATTCCCAGCTGGGGCCACTGCCTCTGTGAACTTTGCCTGTTCTCCCCATGTCTGCGTGGATTTTCTCTAGGCACTCTGGTTTCCTCCCACATCCCAAAGCTGTGCACGTTAAGTGAATTGACATGTCCAAATTATCCCATTGTGAGTGAGTGTGAGTGTTTATGTATGTGAGGGGACTCTGCCAAGGTTGGTTCCTGCTTTGCCCTCTGATTTGCTAGGATGGGCTCTGGCCACCTGCAATCCTGAACCCCAATAAGTAGGTTGAAAGATGAATGCATGAATAAATACAAATTATTGTAAAATATAAATTTGTAAAGTGTTAATGTATTTTCTTATACACTAATTCCTTGCATTGTGTATTTTCTTAGTCTTTTTTCTTCTTGTGAATGCATGTATACCATTATACACAGAGTACCTTGGTTTGTTACATTTGAAAACCTAATACATATTATTATGAATAATTTCCCCATGTCACTAAAACATAATTTTTTCTGGCTACATAGTATTTCACTATATGTTCATATTTTAAATTTATTAAGCCAGTCTTCTGCTGTTGTATGTTATGTTGACTTTGTTATTATTTATAACACTGTCATGAACATCTTTACATATAAATGTTATGTGGTTGTAACATATAAATGGTTATAGCTTTGATTGTTCCTGCAAATAGAATTGCTGAGTCAGAGTATGAGAGTACCTATTTCCTTGAATTGGGTATTTTTTTTTCCTTCTGCATACTTGCCAATTTGATAAACAAAAAAAGCTGTCTCATTTTAACTTGTATTTGATTAACAGAGTGGACTTTTTATGCACAGTGAGTTTATATGTTTCCCATGTTTTATTTGTATGTTTAAAAGTTTTATATGAGTTATAGAGATATGAACTTCCCCAATCAGTTGATCAATTATTTGTGTTTCAAAATACGTTGAATTTATAAATCAGTTTTGGAAGAATTTATATTCTATGACACTGGGCTGGGCCTGGTGGCACATGCTTGTAATCCCAGAACTTTGTGAGGCTTTGACAGGAGGATCACTTCAGGCCAGGAGTTCGAGAGCAGCCTGGACAACAAAGCAAGACCCCTGTCTCTACAAAAAAACAAAAACAAAACATTGACTTCTCCCAACCATTAGCATAGCATATCTCTCTTGTGCCTTTCAGGAAAGATTTTCTTTTTCCTGTTTTACTGTATTGGATCTCCTACCACCTCTTTCTGTTTGAAAAATCCTTAGGCTAAACAATGCAAAAACAGTGTTAGACTGGTAGCACTAGCAGGTGTTCTTGCCTCATACTTTACTTTTATGGGGATGTCTCTAGTGTTTTATTTACTCTTTAAGGATGATTTTGATCATTTACTTGAGATAGGTATTTTTAATCACACTATGAAACACCTTGTTATTCCTAATTTATTGAGACTCTTTTCCTTTAGATTAGAAATGAATATTGCAATTTACCAAAAGTATCTTTGGCATTTATAACAAGTAGTTAGCTTTTACTGTGTTTAGTCTGTTCTTGCATTCCTATAAAGAAATGCTTGAGACTGGATAATTTATAAAGAAGAGAGATTCAATTGGCTCACAGTTCTATAGGCTGTACAAGCATGGTGCTGACATCACTTGGCTTCTGGGCAAAGCAGGAGGCAGGCACATCATATACAGTGAAAGCAAGAGGGAGGGAGTTGTGGGGGAAGGTACCACACACTTCTAAATGACCAGATCTCCTGTGAACTCAGAGCAAGAGCTTACTCATCACCAAGGGGATGGCCCAAGCCATTCATGAGAGGTCCACCCCCACGATTGAAATGCCTCCCACCAGGCCCCACCTCCAACATTGGGGATTATAATTCAACACGAGATTTGGTGGGGACATACATTCAAACTATATTATTTACTTATTTTCGTGATCAGTTATTAATAGATCTGCTAATATTTTATTGGCTTTGCCTTTTATTATAAAGTATAGTCAGGTAGTCTGTAGAGCACATTCATAACTGTGTTGGTAGCAGGAGAATGTCTAGAAGCCACAAGTTGTAAAGGGGGAAACAGGAGGAAAAGAGGAAATATAAAACAAGTAAACTCATTTACTAATTTTGCCCAAAGCCAGTGCTGTAGAACCTCAGCTGGAATCAGAATAAAAAAAATTATTTGAGAGTCTTGCTGTCACCTAGGCTGAAGCACAGTGATGCGATCATAGCTCACTGCAGCCTTGACCTCCCAGGCTCAAACGATTATCCCACCTCAGCCTTCTGAATAGCTGGGACTACAGGTACCCACCACCACACTCAGTTAATTTTTCTCTTTTTTGTAGAGATGGCGTTTCACCATGTTGCCCAGGCTGGTCTCAAACTCCTGGGCTCGAGCGATTCGCTCGCCTTGGCCTCCCAAAGTGCTGGGATTACAAGTATGAGCCACTGTGCCTGGCCAGAGCAAATTTTGACATAGATGTACATGCTTTGCATAAGTACATGATATAGAAACTTTTTTTTTTTTGCGGGGCGAGGTGGGGGGTGTTTTCTGTTTTAATGCAGTTACCCAAATTTATTAAGTGACAATTAATGGCCCAAGTTGCAGAGAGTAAGCCTTTGGCTGACTGTCAGTCATAGCGAAACGTGTGCTTTGGTCTCCACTTCCACACTGCCATCACCCAGGGTAGGCATACAGAGGCAGTAGTTAGTAGGGATGAATTTTTAGATAAGATTTCTTCTCACAGGAAAGACTTGCCAAATTAGAGTGATGAGCAGTGTAACTCTTTCCTTCCAAGGTCCTACCCAAGAGATAGGTTTCTTCTTCTTCAAGGTAAGTTAAAACTTAAACTTTCTAGGAAAAAAACTCAAAGAAGGGTTTCATTTACACATTTCTTGGCATTTCTAGATAGTGGGTAGCAGTTTTACAGAAAGAATTGCAAGAAAGCAAAGCCTGGAACCTTGTAGATTGAGACACTAAGCTTAAAATGTGATTTTCTCTTATTTTCAATTAAGCCAGAGTACAAATCTTAAGAGTACCATAGCTATTAATCCTCAGTGAACCCTGACATGGTCCCCGTATACACATATATGTTAGTAAGTGAATTTTTCTATAATATATTTTGCTCCTGTTTCACCTAGTGAGCAGAAAATTCTAAAAAAGGAATTTGTCATCTGCTCCCCTTCATTATTATGAATTCGAGAGTGTATCAGTCATAATGAGTTTTGAACTATGTATGTGCTATGAATAAGTTGCTTTGAAATGATGAATACAAGTAATGAGAGTGGGGAAGTGATGAAGCCTTGCAGTAATGATGCTTAAGGACTGGCTATTTTATTATTTTTAAGTTTGGCGCTTTGAAATATCTTCATTTAGATTGAGATGCTATTTAAGTACCAGCTGTGAAAGGAATAGTAACTAGGTAGGCTTCTGTGCCCAAGACAGTGAGCAGGCCTAGTTACAAGAATTGTGGGGTATGCAGATCAGTCAGTGTAAATGGTTGTGACTTGCTATTGTGGCTGAAACAAGCCATCATTGAGGAAATGGAGATGTTCAGCTTTAGACTTAGGTGGAACGAGGGTGGAATGAAGGTTTTGAGTCTTCTGTGTTCATTTAATATCCTCAGTAGGCCTGTGTGGTATATATTGTTTTCTTACTACAGGTAAAAAAACTTAAGTCTCAAAGAGTTTAAACAGTTTACCAGTATCCCACACAAATAAGCAGTAGACAAGATTCTGATCAAAGTCTCTGTGACTTTAAAGTCCAAGCTCATCCCTCATTCTCCCACTCTTCAGTCTAGAAGAGGTAAAATTCTTAAGAGCAACTCTTAGTAAAAAGTTTTTAAAACATAAATCAAATTCGCTTAAATGAAACTGTGCCATAACTATGTAGTTTGATTTTGAAAATCTCTGGTGCTTGAGGCTTATTACCTGAAGACAGATGTAGTGGATGGATTGTAAATTCCAAGGAATTGATGTTATTTTTAGCAAAACTTTCTCTGAGCCACAGATTGGTGGCAGTAATGGATTAGCTAGAGAAATGGTGAAAGTGAAGCTTCTGTAGGAATTTATCAATTTTTATTACATTTGAGAAGGAGTACACATCTTTTAAAATAAAATTACAGCTATATCCTTACTGAAAATCAAGTATAATCTCTGATAGACTGAAGGTATAGTCAGAGTACCTTATTAATTCAGCAGAACGGGAGTGGTCACTGCATGAATTCTGTTCTCATACCCTGACATTATTTGGTAAAACTCTTGAGATTTAGAAAAGGCATAGTTCATAGATTTGTAGAAAAAAGTCTCAAGCAGAGATTGTTAGATTATGAATAGGCCTCAGGATATTTGTGAACACTGAAATTTTACGTAAAATTTTGCACCTGTGCACATTTTTTGAGAGAGAGGACTGACCTAAAAATAGTTATCAATTAAATATTGGTGTAGAGGGCGCTGGTCTGCTGATACCTCTAGATTTATTAGAGGTGAATTCAGGAGTAGAATAAAGCAGTGATTCTCAAAATATGGTCAGATGCCATGAGAAATGGACTAGTAAATTAAGTAGGTGAATTAAAGTTTGCTAAGATTTTATATTTACATTAAAATCAGTGGATTACTAGATTTTTCTGAGTTTATATCTCAGAATCTTCCTTATTTCTCTTAAAAAGTTTTCTTCCTATGTTGTATTTGGCTGTATACAGAGTTAGTGCATATGTGCATATACAGTGAAAAACTAGTAAGTGAACTGGAATATCTTGCCCCACCTAACTAGAATATGGTCAAAAAAGAAGTTAGAACCACTTGTCTAAAGCATTTGTTCCAGAGGGTGGGGTGGAATGAGTGTGGGGTTAAAGGGCAGTTAAGGATAGGGTTGTATGTGCCCTTATTTACTAGAATAAAAGTAAAGCAAATAAGTGTGTTTAGGTTTAACTTAAATATAAATCTTTTAAAAAGATTAAGTGTATTACTGAAATACAGAATTTATGAATAAGTGGAGACTTGCTGTTTTTGAAAGGTTACCACATTTTGTGATATGTTTAGGATAGTAGATGTCCATATTTTGACCTTATTATTAAAAACAAGTTCTTTGTACTTAATAGTTACCAAAACATTTATTTTCATTTGTGTTAAGTAGATGATGGGATTATGAGAAAATTCTAATTAAAATCATATTTACACAACTACAATCATTCTAGGTTTAATGAGGTGTATTTTTCGTGCCCTTTTATTTTATTATTTTATTATTTTATTTATTCTAAAGAGGCAGGATCTTGCTGTGTTGCCCAGGCTGGCTTCTAATTCCTGAGGTCAAGTGATCTCCTGCCTCAGCCTCCTGAGTAACTGGGACTATAGGCACGTGGTGCTGCACCCAGCTTCTTATTCTGTTAATAGCTAATTATACCACTTAGATGTGGCCATGTTTTAGTAGCAAAGTAATACTTTAAATGTTAATGTGTATTTGAAGCCTGTGTCAAAGTATATTCTGTAAAGGCAAGTTTTACCTGTTGATAACTTAAATATATCCTTTGTCTTAGCAAGTGTTTAAATATATCTCAGAATTACTTAGGGACTCTGGTAAATGGTAAAATTAAGATAGATTCTTTGAAAAGATTATCTGTGGTAGTATTTAATTTAGAAGCAAAATGAATATGTATTTGTGTATACAGTAATATGACAGTGAAATTTGGAAATGTCTGTTATATTGACTTTTATTCTTATGTAAATTTTATGTTTAAAGTGTAAGTAAATTTTATCTTTTGTTTAAAATGCAAGTAAAAATCAGTAAGTCACTTTGACTGTTATTCTTTTGAATTTGCTAAGCAGAAGAACTAAACCTTCTTTTTTTTAGTCCACCCCCCTCCTTGAAAATGTTTTTTCTTTGATTCTTCTACTATGTAATTGGTTTATGTTGCAAATGTTTTAAAGCAATCATCACCATTAAGGAAGTAGTAAAAGAAAGTAAAACTGAAGCACTGCCTTTGGAGCAAGTTAGAAGAAATCAAAACTTGGCTGAACATTTACAAATCCAAACTGAGACCCAGCTGTGTCAGTGACTACCTGTTTGCAGACAGTTTTGAATTTGATTTCTTTATCTGTAGAACAAAGTATTTAAATTTGATTTTAATGATTTCCTTCTACTTGTGAAATCTAATAATTTGAGAGACTTTGAGGAGTCTTGATGCTTTTTCATTGTGTTCCTCTTCTCTTCCTTTGTTGCAGTGATCATCAAATACCAGATGCCTCAATTTAGACTAATTGAATAGAATTCCCATGATGGAGTCCGGATATATACTTTTTACTTTAAATAAATAAATATGTATATATTTTGTGCATGTACGTATTTTAAAAAGCTCTGTTGCACTTATGGGTTAATTTACAAATATTTGCTCCTGAGAAATATGTAATCTCAGCCAGGTGCTGTGGCTCACACCTGAATCCCAGCACTTTGGGAGGCCAAGCCTGGCAGATCACTTGAGGCCAGGAGGTTGAGACCATCCTGGTCAACATGGCGAAACCCCGCCTCTACTAAAAATACAAAAATTAGCCAGGCATGGCAGCATACACCTGTAATCTCAGCTACTTGGGAGGCTGAGGCGCAAGAATCACTTGCATCTGGGATGTGGAGGTTGCAGTGAGCCAAGATAGTGCTACTGCACTCCAGCCTGGGCAACAGAGCAAGACTCTGTCTCAAAAAAAAAAGATGGAGTCTTACTATGGATTTTTAAAACAATTTAGGACTGAAACTTAAAAAAAAAAGTGATATCATTTGTATGAAAATACATACTTTTGAATTTTTATGTACAGGGATTTATACATACAGCATTGGCCTCTAGGAATATCTTGATCGTGTTATGAGACCGGATTACCTTTTAGTACTTCTTAGTCCCACTTGAATCCTGTACTTTTCAACGAACTGCATGGTATTTATGGACTTGATTTCTCTTTCTCAGATCATGACAGTTTCATTGTATGAGTGAAGTACAGGTGTAGTCAGTCTTCTCAACTCCTAGCCTTTTCAGAGATGGTTGTCAACCTCTGTTTTTGCCTCTCTCATTCTTTGTTTTAGTTCAGTTTACATTATCTGCTTTTCTTTCCTTCTATCCTTGAGGATAGAATTGGTATCTTCAATTTTTCAAACACTTTTCTAGCTTTTTCCCTCACTAGGCAACTTCTGCCCCACTGCTTTGTGCTGTACAAATGGTTTTTTTAAAAAAAGTCTCCCATTGAAAATGGAATGAACAACAAAACATTAGCTTCAAAATGCAAGTAATTTTGTTTAGTGCAGTAGAAAGAGGTTGATTTAAGAAAACCTGTAGGTTTTTTGTTTGTTTTTAAATTTAAAAAGCCCTGTGCAATTTATCTTAGTACATCCAAATTCTTATATCTGATAACATTGGGACCTGGCAATTTTTGACCAGGGAATAGTCCATTTCATGGAATACTCTCTTCATGAGTAAATCTGGTATTTATTAAAGTTTTTATTTTCTTAGCAGTTACCCTCTTAGCATGATAATGGGTAGGTGGATGCTGAAAGTAAAAGAAATTTATTAATATGACCACAGCTTAAGGAGACTCAGTGCTTAATGAGGAAGGAAGTTCTACATCTGATGCCAGTGGAGTTGTGAGGACTCTGACCTGTTGGTCGTAGTCTCGAGATAACTATTTTCTCTCCAACCATTAGAGAAACAAGGAGTTCACATTTTTTGAAATTTGTAAATATAGTTTTTCTTTCTGTTGGGGTTACCCATGTATTTTCAGGGATTCTCCTATCTTTCTTTTATTCTTTTCCACTGATAGTTCCAATTATTAATATAATACCAGGAGTAACTATAATTGACTTTTTATAGCCCACATAGAAAATAAAAATTTCTAGTTCTATCTTTATTGTTTAAGCTTTTCATTTATTATTCCCTTAATTTGTTATTGTTAAAATAAATTGAGAAGAATATAGTAAAACTAAGTAGAACATACCTTTACTGGTTTCTTGCCATAATCCTGATTTTTCAGCAGCTATTATCGGATAGATAACACAATCTACAAATTTTAAAACATCTTTCATAAAACTTTCCCAGATAAAGCATAAAGTATTATGAATCAGTGCTTAGGAAATTGCAGTTGGGATGGTGGACAAGGTGATATAAGTTATTCTAATTAGTCGTAATCCAGAAACATCCTTAAGATTTATTTTTTATGTAATATTTTCATATGTTGTCCTAGCCATTAGCAAGACTGACCTCATTTATATTGAAAATTATTATTTAGTGCTCTTATGGAAGCACTAAATTGGGTGGTGGCTGGGAAGATGAACCAAGATCCAGACACTAGAAATTGTCCTTTGTAATATCTTTCTTTTAGCCTTTTGTTTCTATTATTACCTCTTTCTCTCAACTTGAAGACCTTATTAGCATAGTGTAAGTATAGTGCAAATTTATCTCAGATTATCGCTATTATGTTCTGCCACCGAATTAATCTTTCTAAAACACTGCTTATTTAGGTCATTTCTGTGGCCTCTGGAGCCTAACCTGTGTTTACCTTTCTGTCCTTACCTTCCATTATTATTCCAGCTATCCCATTTGTCAGCTAGACTAAATATTTAGCTCTCCCAACACTGTCTCCGACATTTTGACCCTTGACACAGGAGGTATTCCTGCCTTTAATGCTGTTCTTTCCCCTTTCCCCCGTTCTTCTTCTGCTGGGTAAATCTTTTTAAGGACCTACTTAAGTTTGAACTCCCCTAGGAAACTTTCCCTAGTTGCCCTACTTGTAGTAGCTTTGCTTTCTTCTAAAGATTTATGGCATTTTTGTTTGTTTGTTTGTTTGAACAGTTCATTTGATAGCAAGAACTGGCTGATGTTTGTTTGTACTTACCTTCTTTGTGCACTTATCTTCTTTCCCCCCAATACTTCTAAACTTAATGGGCTCAGGGCTGTATCTTTCAACTGTTTGCATTACCCACATTACTTAATATTCATTGATTTATTGCTATTTTATGAATAGTAAGTAAAAATGCTCTTCAAGTAAATTTCAAATCTGTTTGCTTATGATCAAGAACATCTGGCATTGTCTGCAGAAGATGCACCTGGGATTCAGATTGGGTACTAGCCCTTGTTAGATTTTTTTTTTAGAGCAATTAAATATGGTACCAGTAAGTTATCTATTTGAAAGGGGACTCTGTATATATTTTCAGGGAATAAAATAATTTTAAGAAATTTGGAATCTTAATTTTTTTCCTCTAACACAGTATCAGAACAACATATTTGAGTAACGATAGTCATGTACTGCATAACAGTGTTTTGTTTTGGTCAACAGTGGATGGACCACATATACAATGGTGGTTCTATATAGTTATAAATAACTTTTTCACTGTACCTTTTCTATTTTTAGATATATTTAGATACACAAATGCTTACCCTTATGTTACATTGCCTACAGTGGTCAAAACAGTAACATGCTGTACAGGTTGGCAGTGTAGGAGCACTAGGCACTGTATAGCCTCGGTGTATAGTAGACCATGCCATCTAGGTTTATGTGAGTGCACACTTTAATGTTTCCGCAACGACAAAATCACCTGTCAATGCACGTCTCAGAATGTATCCCATCATTAAGCAACACATGACTATTTTTGTTCATGTGCTGAGTCAAAGTTAGTTATAGGAATGATATCAGTACACTGTTGCAGCACAAAGTTATAGAGATTTTATTTTGTCTTTAAGTCAGACAAGATAAAATGGATTTGAAGTCAGTGATTCTCTAACTTTATCATGGTGCTACCTTTTCTCTATATGAAAATAAAATGTTAATGTTTTTGTTTGAATCAGTAGTTTGCCCAAAAGTGTTTCTTTTGTCTCATTTGACATGCCTTCTCTAGGGTTATGATTAGTGTATAGATATATTAAAATAAAACATTGCTCTTAAAAACCTGTAGAGAATATTTAAATAACTTTTATGCCCTCTGTCAAACACCTGGAAAAATGTCAGTATTATTTCAAAAGCTGAAATGGGGAATATGTTTATCACATGCACAAAAATAAATGGTAGATTAGACTTTTGATCTATTGTAAGCAGTGCCTTTTTTCCCCTATAAGCTATTGTTTTACCGATTGTTGTTGGAGACTCTAATTAGAATATAAGTTCCTTAAGGGTAGAGATTTTATACAGGTTGAGTATCCCTAAGTTCAAAATTCTTGGGAACAGAAGTGTTTTGGATTTCAGATATTTTTTCTTTTGGATTTTGGGATACTTGCATTATACTTATTCGGTGAACACCCCAAATCTGAGAATCTGAAATCTGAAATGCTCTAGTGACCAATTTTCTTTGAGTGTCACGTCAGCGTGCAATAAGCTTCAAATTTTGAAGCAGTTCGGATTTTGGATTTTCGGATTTGGGATGCTCAACCTGTACTTCTTTGTGTCCTCAACATTTAATCAGTGTTTTACTTCCCAGTACCTCAGTAAACATTTGTTAAGATGGTAAAGTGTCTGGTTAGTTTTTTTTTTTTTTTGGCTTTTGAGGAGTTTGTTTTTATTGTAGGAGAAGGACTTTATTCTGATTTTATTCGATTTGTTTTCTTTTTACAGCCCCATTGACAAACCTTCAGATTCTCTCAGTATAGGGAATGGTGATAATTCCCAGCAGGTAAGATTTGAATACAGTATCACTTGATTTATTTGCCATACTCCGAAAGCAAGGTATTCCATGCAGGTGAATGTTCTAAAAATGCTTTACTGACACAATTTAAAAACACTTTTGATGCTCATCTTTATTAATCATATTATAATTAGCCTTTTTCCCCCAGAATATATAGAGCACAGTTTAACACTTTTTTAATGACTCAGAATTATCATTATGACCAAATACTATTATCTTTAGAGTCTGCTAATGTTGTTGGTCTTCTTGACCCTGTGCCAGATGGTCCCAGGCTAGCATGCCTTCTGAGTTCTTGCTTTTAAGAATTGTATTCCTACACTACATAGTCCCCTTACCCCTTGCTGTCTACTTTAATTTTCTATTTCAGTCAAGTGTATTTGTTCCTGACAGTTTCCCTTCTTATTTCCCCCAAATGACTTTCAGCTTTGAAATGATAAGCCAGATAAGCTGTTCAAAGTTGAATCTACTGTGAAACTGAGTGGAGTGCTGACCATTAGAGCATGCTTTATGTCGTCTTGTTGCTCAGGGACCTTTTTTTTTTTTGCTAGTTTTTCACTCCTTGAGTTTCTATACATCTTCTTACATTGGTAAAATAAATGTAATTTAGTTCCTTCCATAAAGAATAGCCAGTCCTCCACAGTATTTGTGAAAAACTTAGAGATCTAAAATATAATGCTTTTCCAAATGTTTTCCTGACACATTTTGTAAAAGAATGTGGAAATCTGTATGTCCCCTTGTATATTTTAGTTGCACATTAAATTTTTTTACAGCTTAAAAGTAGTTGCAAAGGATGTAATTTCCAGCATATTAGAAATACTGATATCTGAGAAATTTAATGTTTTGATATCCCATCATAATGTTTTGATCACAATCATGTTTTATTATCCTGTCATCCATTTAAAAATATACACATGCTCTCCTTTAACAATCAGACGTTTTACATTTTTTTCTCTGTGAACTAATTTTTCTCTGTTATTATAGAGTTTTATCTTAATGCAGTATAGTTTTTGCTTGAAAAGCATATACTTCTCTTAAAAATAGGCATATACATTTTTGAATTGAAATAAATATGTTTTTGCAGTCACAGACTTCAAATGCCAGTTTTTGTCTTCTGAATTTTGTTAGTAGTATTGAGATGACCCTATACATAAATGTAGATTTTAATTTTAAAAACCATGAAACAAGTAGTAATAAATAGTAAAATTATATTGAAAATTCATCTCTTAATGAAGAATAGGGCCATTTTAAAATTGGTTTTTGTGTATCTCTAGGTGAATGTTACCTATTGGTAAAAGAGCCAAGTTACAGCAGCAATCTGGTCATGTTTTTTATTTTTCTAAGATGTGTTGAGATACTTTGTTCATATAAATAGGTGGATGGAAGGAGGAGTATTATATCAGTATCACTCAAGTCTTTCAATTTCTTCTCAATTAAATACCTAAGAATCATAGAAATATTTATTATGTAAAATTATTTTTAATGATGTGTTTGGAAGCAACTTAGATATTTCTTTAATTTTCTTGAAAACTAAAATATTGAGAATCACGTAGCATGTAAAATGATCTAGTCCTTACAGTCAGTCACTCTTTTATCACCAATTCATGTATTTCTAATAGTTTGTGTTTGGTTTCTGGAAAGTTTTCACTCTTGAGCAAAATACGATAGTAAAATCCCGAATGAGAAATATTATTTTCTTGGTAGTAAGAGAAGTAAGGTTGTAAAAAGAGAGGAGACGGCCGGGCCCGGTGGCTCATGCCTGTAATCCCAGCACTTTGGGAGGCCGAGGCGGGTGGATCATGAGGTCAGGAGATCGAGACCATCCTGGATAACACAGTGAAACCCCGTCTCTACTAAAATTACAAAAAATTAGCCGGGCGTGGTGGCGGGCGCCTGTAGTCCCAGCTACTTGGGAGGCTGAGGCAGGAGAATTGCTTGAACCCGGGAGGCTGAGGTTACAGTGAGCTGAGATTGCACCACTGCACTCCAGCCTGGGCAACAGAGCGAGACTCCATCTCAAAATAAAAAAAAAGAGACTAGTTTAATCTTTTCAGGCAGACTAATTTTTTTAAAGAGTATATATGTAAGTTAATGATTTAATTGATTTTTCTGAAACTTCATGCTTTCATTAAAACATCTTCAAGTACCACAGTTTGCAAAGCACTATTCTAATACATTTAGTTGCAAACTTTTAAATTGTGGCTTACTAAAATGTATAAACATGTAGTTATTATTTGTTTTCCTTTTTTATTCAGATATCTAACAGTGATACGCCTTCACCACCACCTGGTTTGTCAAAATCCAATCCAGTCATCCCCATCAGTTCATCCAATCACAGTGCACGGTCCCCTTTTGAAGGGGCAGTAACAGAGTCACAGTCGTTATTCTCAGACAATTTTCGCCATCCCAACCCTATCCCAAGTGGGCTTCCTCCTTTCCCCAGCTCCCCACAGACTTCCAGTGACTGGCCTACAGCACCAGAACCACAGAGCCTCTTCACATCAGGTATATAACAATAGTACCAAGTATTAGTAATTATGCTCTTAACATATTGTTGACAGACTAACATGAAACTCATTAGTGGATATATTTTTATCTTTTGCCTCTCTGTTCTCTTTTATAAAAATGTAAATATTTAAACTACATGGAATTAGGTGGTTAGATACATAGTTGTGTGACCTAGAAATTACTGTGTTAAAAGATTTCTCCAGACGTAAAGGGTTATATTATTTTACCAATAGTAAAAAGCTTATTCCTTTGGGAATTTTTATTTTTATTTTTACTTTTTGGAGGTGGAGGTCTTGCTCTCTCACCCAAGCTGGAGTGTAGTAGCGTGATCTTAGCTCACCGTGGCCTCACACCCTGGGTTCAAGTGATCCTCCCGCCTCAGCCTCCTGGTTAATTTTTTAAATTTTTTGTAGAGACAGGGTCTTGCTATATTGCCCAGGCTGGTCTTGAACTCCTGGCCTCAAGTGATCCTCCCACCCAAGCCTTCCAAAGTGCTGGAATTACAGGCATGAAGCACTGCACCTGGCAAGGACTTAGATTTTTAATTAGATATGTATTTTTATTTAATTAGATTTGTGTTTAAGATTTCCCCTCCCCAGATGACAAAGATGTAAGTTATTTAGTAGTAACAGTTATGTTACTACTAAATGGTATTTTTGAACCATTTCCATTTTTATCCATTCTAAATTCTCTCATTACTATGAAAGGTGGCATAAAAGTAATATTGACAACAGCACCTACAGAGCAGAAAATTCCAAAAAACTATAAGGATTAATATAAATAATTTTTAATTAAATTGTATTTTTTCTTAGTATAAAAAGCATATATTCAAAATTATTTGTACTTTGATAAATACATTTAAAAAATAAACTTTACTAATTAAAATCTGTTAAATTATATTTATTATTTTATTTCATGGAAGTGACTTAGGTTGGTTTTGATTATGAATAGTTGAGAGTATAATTGGAGTGTCAAGTACATTTTTTCCTTTGATTAGCAAAATCAGTCTATATTATTCAGTTTTTGAAGCTAGTAGCTTAAGAGTTAAGTAACTGCTAGAAGTATATAAGGCCTTTTGTAGTTCTATGATCTTAATGTGCTAAGAAGTCACATAGATTTTGCACGTACTTAATTTGTAATATGACATGTTTAACTTCCAGTAGCGTGGGTACTTATTAAGTACGAAAGTGAGCTGTGTATCTGATACTCATCACTATTTTTCTTCCCAACAGAAACAATCCCAGTATCATCCTCTACAGACTGGCAAGCAGCTTTTGGCTTTGGTTCTTCTAAACAACCAGAGGATGACTTGGGTTTTGATCCCTTCGATGTCACTCGAAAAGCCTTAGCAGACCTGATTGAGAAGGAACTGTCTGTTCAAGACCAACCTTCCCTTTCACCCACATCTCTTCAGAACTCCTCTTCACACACTACAACCGCCAAAGGTCCAGGCTCTGGATTCCTGCATCCTGCTGCAGCTACAAATGCCAATTCTCTCAATAGTACCTTTTCAGTCTTGCCCCAGAGGTTCCCTCAATTTCAGCAGCACCGAGCGGTTTATAATTCATTCAGTTTTCCAGGCCAGGCAGCCCGCTATCCTTGGATGGCCTTTCCACGCAATAGCATCATGCACTTGAACCACACAGCAAACCCCACCTCAAATAGTAATTTCTTGGACTTGAATCTCCCGCCACAGCACAACACAGGTCTGGGAGGGATCCCTGTAGCAGGTAGGTTCATTTAAAGCCTTTGAGAATTTTTGAATAACTCATATTTTCAGGTTGTTGGGTGGACAGGGAAGGAACTGTTGAATAACAGAGTATTAATATCTTGGAAATTTCTATGAAAAATTAGTCTTTATCATAATCTAAAATATATTTTTCATTAGATGGATGCCTTGTAATATTGAGCTTTATAAGGATGGTGGAGTATTATTGTTTGGAAGCATTTTACTTAATAGGATAATTACCAAACTTTCTATGGTATTTAAATGAAAAAGAAGAAAATGGTCTCTGAAGTTATGGTACTATAAAGTCCAACACCGTGGT
Organism: Chlorocebus sabaeus; assembly: GCF_047675955.1. NCBI lineage: Eukaryota > Metazoa > Chordata > Mammalia > Primates > Cercopithecidae > Chlorocebus > Chlorocebus sabaeus. The sequence continues at coordinate 108,500,809 of NC_132924.1, read as the reverse complement.
GAAAATTAAGATTTTATATTCTAAAGTAAAATGGTTAAGAACATTTTTTTTAATGATAATTAATGAGAGCATGAGGGATAAAGCCACTCTCTATCCACTTTTGGCAGTTACTTGTTTTGACTGATACACACATACACACACATCAAAACTGAGCTATAAATAAAGTACTTGAGAACTCATTATTAATGTTTTACAAGCATATCATATGTCTCAGACATATACCTTTTGTGAAAGAGAAATTGTTCAAGGAAAGATACTTTCCCATTTGATCTGCCACCATGTTTTTATTTCTAGGGAAAAATATGAAGTATATATAAGGTAATGTAAGTTTGATGCCAAAATACTTCTGGTTTTGTACTGCTACCCTTGAAGGTTTCAGAACTTTTGGGTTTTAAGATTCTATATAACATTTTTTAGATGAAGTATCTTCTTTATCCAAGGGAGTCATTCTTGTTAATAGTGTTCTCATTTAACCTTGGCCTTAGAGACGATGTTAAAAAAAAGTTTGTTTCTCTCCTGATTCTCTCAAGTGAAATAGAATAATGATTCTCTCAAGTAGAGTACAATAGTTTCTCACTCTGTTAGAATAGTTCTTCACATAATTCATACAATTTATTGTTATCCCTTGTCAGGTATGGCATGGCACAGTATTATCGTAATAGGATGCTTTCATCAGCAGCAAGGTGTTTACTCTCTTGTTTTTAGCAAAGTTGATAGATGAATTTACAGAGGTCTATCAAAGTTCTTTATCCCTATTCCCTTTGGGACCGACAATATTTCATGTTCTAGACAAGTAGCTAGGTTAAGAGAGTATAGTTTGTGGCTGTTGACATAGTGAAATTAACTATTGATACAGTGAAGTTAATTTACATAAGCCTGGTAGCACCTAATGTAGTGACTTGCACAGTGATGGGACTCTTACTTGTTCATTTAATTATGGTAGTTAGTAGGTAACCCAGAGTGACATTTTTCAGTCCTCTTCTTCTACATGATACTTGTGAAACAATGTGTTCAGTTCCAAATACTCCTTTTATTTCCTTCCATTCAAGATAGCATACTAGAATGTAATTTTCTTTCATTTTGCTTTAATCATTTAGAAATGTGGCATTTTAATTACTAGTAGTGTTTCTCATAATCAATTATAACATTCATTAAAAGTTAAAGTTAAGTTCCCCCAAATCATCAAAACATTTAAAAATTAGACCAATTACAGTGAATGTGAGGGTTCGTATTTGCCCATCAATGAATTAGGCCATGTGGGAAATATTAAAGATGTTTAAGATACGGATAAAATTTCCACATACTTAAAGTATAGTTGAAGAGACTAAAATAATGTATGAAAGTGGTAACTATATGTATGATACTGGAATCTGAGAGACATCAATGTACCCTGTAATTCTTGGGGAGGCTTCACTGAATAAGTAGGAATTGATCCCTACTATCGTATCTTAGATTTGGGTTAGGAGCAGGGGAAGAGAAAAGGCCTTTTATGTCGATGGAAACTTCCTGAGTAAAGGCATAGAGGGAGGAATTAGTATGCCATTACACTGAGAAGTAATACAGCTACCTCCTATAACAGGAGATGCTTCTTAAATTGTATAGATATAATGAATGAGAAGACGAGAAACTCTTGACAATGAGGCAAAATGGCATGGACTTGGAATGATGCCTTTATGGGATGCCTTTATGGGATTCTAAGTTATTAGATTCTAAGTAGGATGCCTTTATGGGATTCTAGTTATTAGCTGTCTTCTTTTTGTGCTTTTATTTGACTTATTACATGATGATCTTTGATTTTCTTCCAATTTCATAGTCATCATATTATTCCTTAGCACTGAAGAGTAGTTTTAACCCTTATATTTCAAACCAATATTCTCGGGATGCCACACTGGTAATGAGAAATCGCTGATTAGTAAGTTTAGTTGTCCTTGTGTTGGTTATTTAAAATCTTCATCTAAAGTAGATGCTTTATGGGAAAAATGTGGCATTAAATTATGGTCCTATCTTTGTGGATTTTGTTTCGATTTTTAAAATTTTTACCATATACTCAACCATAGAGCATTAAAAACTTTTTTTTTTCAGAGATGCTAAAAATGTAGTTACCAACTTTAGGTTCTGAATCATTGTTCTATTTGGTAGGGGGTGGGAGAGTTTATTTTGGATTTTCAATTTCAGGCTATGCAGACTTTCTTGGTATTTAAATGGTGACTTATGGTTAAGCTTATTATAAGGTTATTTTTAAGGCTCTGTTGACTAGAGAAATTTTAGTTTTAATATACCAACATTTTAAAATCTTTTATCAAGAGTCTCACACACCAGAATCCTCTCATGGATTATAAATATTTGGTAGATGCCTCAGGAAACTGAATGTGCTAAGCCTCAGAGTGTAATTGTAGCCAGAAGATTTAGGATTTTCAGTAACTGTTATAAATGACAGAAAGTGAAAACCTGGAAAACTATATACATCTTAACTATGTCTAATTTGAAGCAATTTAATACCTAGGTAACTCACTTGCACCAGTTGTAACTCACTTGCACCTGAGTTGAACTATTGAAACGGATTCAACTTTGTATCTTCTAGCAGTTATCATGATACCTTACACAGGGCAGCTGTCACTAAATGCTTCAATAATAGAGAGAGTACATACTTGTTTCAGTGGGACCTGCTACTTTAAGATATACTTAGACAATATTTTAAACTAATTCTACACTCTGGAAAGGCATGTATATTTATTCTCTATATATGTAGAGCAAAATATGGTCTCTGACCTATACGAGCAAATCAGAGACGGCAGTCACCTACATGTCGTACAAATACAGTGTCTACTTATTATATATTTGTACTTAAATTTTTATTTTTGGTTTGTTCAATGAATTATTAAAGATTGATATATCTGAAACCTATCATGGGAAAAACAGTTGCCAGAGGTTTGACAGAAATGCAGCTTCCCTTTTTTTTGGTCTAATAGAAAACTTTTTTTGTGTTTAAAATTAGTAGTTATTTCCTTAATTAGGTGAAACCTTTTTTAGCAGCGTTTGGTTTACTAAGTTTAGAAAGATTTTTGAAATAAATATTCTTGGGGGAAATTTTGATTCATGGGCAGGTATAGTAAATTCATTCAGATCTTTTCTTTATTATTGGAACCATGTGCCTTCTTTCTAAAAAGTTATTTACCTTGTCCTAAAAAGTGACTTTATTTTGTCCAGTTCCTTCATTTTAGGAATAGCAAAGCTGTGTTTCAGAAAGCTTAAATAATTTGTTAATGATCACATACCTCAATTATTAGTGGAATTAGGATAAGAACTTAGATCTCAAATTCAACAATGGAAATGTTTTTGTACTACAATGATGCCCTCCTTCATAAATGAAGATCACTGGCATGTACTTTAACTTGGCTTTCTTCCCGTGGTAATTGATTTTTGCTCTCACACACTTGCAAGTCCCTTTTTATCAACAGTATCAACTCATGAGACAAATTGGCCCAGCTCAGGGGTGTATGGCCTATTGATACAAAATAAAGTTTATCGACTTGATGGAAATCAGTCTCTTTCTTAGTCCTTATTAATATCATTTTCTCACTAAGAACTCTAGTCTAAAATTTGCTTTACACAGCCTCATTGCTATGTACTTGGGGTCTATAAGAATCTTTGCCAATTTACTGAAAAACTACAAAATCACCTGTTATATGGATTGACAGACTCTTTTTCTGCTTTGTCAGTTATCTTTCCAAATGTAATTTTGCAGATTTGTTTAAAAGAAAAAAAAACTCTGCCAAGTTGTTTTTATTCCATGATGTTAAAAATTATTTGAAAAACATAAGTCAGTAAGCATTGTTGTTTCAAGATATACCTCAAAAATTTGAAACTGTTTAGGATTGGATTTTTTTTTTTCATGTTTTTGTAAATTTAAACTTTACTTTTGAGAGGGCATTTTTCTTTAAATTTTCTTTGTTTCTGAACTGTTTTAACAGTGACTTGATTGAATTTTGAGTCATGTGTGAAACAAGTCACTTGTAGTCAAATAATTATCAGTTATAATCAGGAGAACTGATCTCATTCATCTATGATTCTCTGACCTAGAAGTAGTCATCTCATTTTCAGTCAATTGGATCATTGTACTGTTAACATGTTACTATTTTTTCAGTGACTTCAAAGGTAAACTTGAATTTTCAGATGCTGTATGTTAATTTACTAAGTTAATATTTATAGGTATTATTTCATTTTTTTCTAGTACATAATTTATGCTTTTAAAACATGGATTTATAATTTTTCTCTTAAAAATCAGTTTTCACTTCTGTAAAGCAAGGTTTAATTTTTTCACAAAATACTATTAATATTTACCATTTATTAGGAGTATCTATAAGAGGTCCAATTGGCTTGGAAAAGAATGGCTTTCCTGGTCTTTTTTTTTTTTTTTTTTTTGGTAGTATATTTATAATCTAAATCTATTTTATTTGTTCTTATCTCTGACACAATATTACTTAGGATATATTTAGAATATAACTACTTTCCAGGTACTTGATAAGTTTATATTTTAAAATTCATGTCTTGTTTCACACCTGGATTCCAAACATTAAGCATGTATTTTATATATGTATCAGCATTCCAAATATTGAAATCATTTTTAAAGGGACTGTTAACAAATCTAGTCACCCATAACTAGACCATGACTGACTTTTCCACAGGGGAAGAAGAGGTGAAGGTTTCGACCATGCCACTGTCAGCCTCTTCCCATTCATTACAACAAGGACAGCAGCCTACAAGTCTCCACACTACTGTGGCCTGACAACAGAACTGAGAGGAGAGGATTAGACTCTGGGGTGCTTGCATGGGCAACTGGATTTTTGCATGATTCCTTTATGATTTTGCATTTAATGTATACACCCAAAAGAGCCAATATAAACGTTCCTGATGCCTACAGCTAGCGTGTTACCTCATAGTTGCTGAAGTATTTCTTCATTAGGCCTTTAACATAATTTATTAGTGTAATAATTTTGGCATTGTTTCTCATGAGTGATACTATTTCTAACTCATAAAAACAAAACTTGTAGTACTAAGATCCCAGGTGAGATTAGCTAGAATTGTTCTTATTTTGGCTCTATTATTGAAAAATTATACAAAGGTAATGGTAGTACCTTTTTTTCTGGTTTGTGAAAAAATAATATCCTAATCTCCTGAAAAATTTGAAAATTAACAAGATAATGTCTGTTGCGTTCTTTGAATACTTGAGAAGAAAGAATACATAAAAACAAAATCGGTGGTGTCATTTAATGCTCAGAAGGATATTGTTGGCGATTGTTTTTAGTTGTCTAGATTTATATCCTATAATATGCATTACATGTGTAGAAACTGTTTTGTTCTCTCTCTTTTGCACTTTTGCACTTTCTTTTTGAATGGTTGTTAATTATGCGTAGATCGTTAAAAGATAATTATAGCCTAAATGCAATATAATCTCTTTTCTAATGCACTGCCTAGTATACCAGGAAATGCCTCAAAAACAGAACTTCAGTTTATAGTTGACTTATCTGAAACTTGAATACCGAGTAAACATTGTATGTGAAAAGCAACCATGGTAGTGTAACATTGTTACTGAACAAACAGTAATTCTGTGGGATATTGTTTTGGAAATTCATTGTTTAATAATTAAAATGTGATAATAAGATAATATTATAAGTACCTGACCAGAATGAGACTAAGGCAGAAGACAAGAGATTGGATGTCCTCTAAAATTAGGCCACCTAAATTGTAACAGATAATTTTAATCAAGAGAATAGTGGAGTACTTTATTAGGACATAATGTGAAGTGATATTTCTGAAAATACATTTCTTGAAATAGTTTTAAAACTGATAATAAAAGAAAAGAAACTGTACTTAGTTCGGAACAATGGACAAAAGCTGATTCAGAAAACATGGCCATATTCTGCCTAAATGAAGCATCTGGGAAGAAAGGGAAAGTCACACCTCCTTTTGATATTTTAACCATTGTGATAAAAGGTATGCTTTAATTTGTTAAAAAAAAAAAGTATGAAAGGGGATAATGTGAATACAAAAAAAGAAGCCTGGAGATTGAAAATAATAATAGAACATGTTATTAGGAGATGGTACTTAATGTCATGTTGGAGTTTTCAAGGTTACCTCTATATAAAATTGGATTACTTTCTACTAGATATAATGTGACAAATTAAATGACTTTATCCCAAGGTACAGTGAGGTAAACAAAAATCTATTCTTAGATATCCTTAGATTTGGTTAACTGAGGCTGTAGAAGCAGCAAATTGTCTAGCCATTTAAGTTATTTTTGTAAAATTCAGCGTAAATATCAATCGCTAATTTCTATCTAGAAGTGATTTTAAGACATTACAAGAACATTGCCAATTTGGAAAATACCAATAAAATACTGTAGACTTATTAAACATCAGCCTTTTACTATAGCTTAATTTAATTATGGTTTTCATTTTTACTGTAAGAGGCCAGGACTTCACTTATGTCTCCTGTGGGGCTGAGGCTCCTGGGCCTTGTTATTATAACAAACTCTGGCTCCTTATAATGATGCCTACTAGCTCAAAGCTTTCTCCAGCCTTCAGTGTTAGCCTTTCATTGCCTGGATCTTCTTACAAAGCCATACCAAGTGGTTAGTTCCATTTGCTGCTTGGTGTTGAGAGGTATACCTGTTAAATGAGGCTTCTTTCCTTTCTCATTCATAGTCAGTGTGGAAAAATCATCAGGTAGTTTGCCCAGATATGCCAGAGCCCTAAATAAAATCCCAAAATGATCTCCCTGCCTGCTTCTCCTCCCCACTCCCACTTACATGCACACCATAAATCAGGAAAATGCTTTTTGGGCAATTAGACTTTGACTTCTAAATTTTTACATAGAATGGCTAAACATGATCTTTTGACTCACTTTGTAATCCCTAGACCGACCTTGTAAACTTCACCTTTTTGCTTACCTAGTATTTTATTTAAATATGTTTTTTTTAAAAAACTGAAGTCTTAAAATCATAGTCATAATTAATTTTACACTAAAGGACAGAAGAAATTGTATAACACATAAAAGAAGCCAGCACTTCACATAGCAAGCAAATTGAAACCCAAATGACAGAAGAATGACAAATTCTTTAAAAGCTTCAGGTTTTGATGTTGTTGTTGTTGTTGTTAAATTCCTGCATGATGCATCATGTGCAAGGCAAACTTAATACACTTTTATACCCTTAACCTTTATAAAGTGACTAGCTTTTCCCTTAACATAGGAATTTTTAACCTGGAGCAGACTTTTGAGAGTACATACAGAATTGTGGGTTTGTGTGCATGTACATATGTCCATTTTTTTCTGGGGAGAAGATCCATAGTTACTAGATTTGTGAAGGATTTGGTGACATGCTTCTCCTATCAAAAAAAAAAAAAAAAAAAAGAACAGCTGCCTTGAAATGTTTTTAGTGCCACTTTAGGGAATAGAGTCCTGTACTGAATGATTTTAGTTGTATGATGAATTATAAGTGCCTCTTTATTTTCTCTTAAGATTCCATTAGAAAATATTTTCTGACTAATAATGCTTTCCTTTTCATCCTATTATTGAGTTTTCGTTTTCCACATGTCACTTTTGTGTACTCTCCCCTTATTTTGACAAAGCATTAATTAAATATTTGAGTACCTATTCTGTATAGTGACTTGAACTAGATCTTGAGAGATATAAGGTTGAATAAAATACGGACCTTATCATCAAGGATAAGGATTCTAGTGACAATTATATTTCACATTATTTCTATCAGGTCTTGATAATATTTTAATCACAGGAACCACCATAGCACTCCAGACTCATTTTATTATTTATCATCTCTCAGTAACTGCTCTGATAGTGGCAACAAAGGGTATTGAATACTTATATTTCAGATTTTAAAATTTATGATAATTTGGAGGGAGGTGAAAAAAACTTTGCTAGGAAAGATATACGTTCATTATTCCACGGATGTGTGAGCTCATGTCTCTTTCTCTTAGCATCCTGGGAATTAAGTAGAGCCTTCTGTGTAGGTGTTCCTTTAAAGAAAACAACTTTAATGCATTTTACCTCTGCACATTTCCACTGACATGGCTTCTATTTGTACGGTATTCCAGGCACTGTCAAGACTGCCAGAGCTCTGGGCTGCTGTAACACAGGTCCGTAGGTGCTCCCACAGAAGCATTGCCTCAGAAAGACAAGAGAAAGGAACAAATTGCAGGTGCTTTGAAATCTTACAGTGGCCTGTAGGGGTTGGGATAGGGCAGTAAGGAGATCAGTTGAGGTATTCAGGTACAGGTAAGCTTGGATAAGTATGCTTAAAGCCTTGAAAACCAGAAGAGTTTAGTCTTGATGCGAATGTGGTCAGTGGTAGAGAACTATAAGTTCTTGGCAAAAATGTAGCTTGATCATAGCATTTTAAGAAGAGTAATTGGGTAATAGATTTGATTGCAATTAGGACCAGTTAGAAAGTAATTCCAGTAATATGCCGTTGCTGGCCAGTGCAAATAAGTTGGCCTAGACTAGCACAGTAGTGGTTGGAATGGAGAAGAACTATGAATTAGAAATTGGAAAGCATAAGAGCTGAGAAAAGGCTTTCAGATTTGGTTAGATCTCTGGTGATCTTTAAAACTGTAACTTTCAGAGAAAGGTACAGAATGGAAGCCCATCGTTTCAGGATGAATGAGGAAATGTCAAGAATATGTATGCAGCAGTCATTGACTACTTAGTGTTAAGACATTTGACAACAAAGTTGAAGAGAAAAATAAGATGCTAACTAGGTGGGTGGTAGATCTTAGAAGGCATTGCTTTAATATAAGGGAGAAGAAGAACCTAAATATTTAAAGGCAGACCATACAGAGCCAACTGAGAGGAAGAGATTGGCAGTGCTGAAGAGAAGATAGCTCCTTCAGTAGGATGACAGATGTCTTTGGGGGAAAGAGATAAGCTCCTGAGAGGAGAATGTGGGTTAGCTTAAGAGAGGTGGGTGGCCGGGTACGGTGGCTCACGCCTGTAATCCCAGCACTTTGGGAGGCCGAGGCAGGCGGATCACGAGGTCAGGAGATCGAGACCATCCTGGCTAACACGGTGAAACCCCGTCTCTACTAAAAATACAAAAAAAATTAGCCGGGCATGGTGGCGGGCATCTGTAGTCCCGGCTACTCAGGAGGCTGAGGCAGGAGAATGGCGGAACCCAAGAGGCGGAGCTTGCAGTGAGCAGAGATCGCGCCACTGCACTCCAGCCTGGGCGACAGAGCGAGACTCCGTCTCAAAAAAAAAAGAGAGGTGGGCTATATCTTCCTCTGTGATTTGTAAGAGCAAGAAGAACCTGGAGAAAGAGAAAGATGAGAATTGATGAAAGGGCTCATATGAGTAATTATTAAAAGGCATTATTGTTTGAAAACGGGTGAAAGTGGAATTGGGAGCTTGTTAAAGAAGGAGATGTAAAAAAAAAAAAAAGTCTTCTATGAGAATAAGCCCAGAAATGCATTGTAAATAGTTGCTGTATGTTTTTATATAAAGCAAGATAAGAGTCAGCTTAAAGATCTCTCAAGTTCAAATATATATGGTTTTGTATGTTCCTCTGGTTTAGCACAAAGCATGAGTGGAAAAAACGAATATTGAGAGTTTGGTTAAAAGGGGGAAAAGACAAAGACATAGAGACATTCAAGAAGACCACAATGAAATGCATAATCTTGTGCCAAGAAGAGTCTATTAAGGCAGTTTCCTGTGAAGAAATGGTGTGAGTGATGTGGAAGGGAGGTGAATGATTTTAGATTTTGACAATGACAAAGAACATGTTAGTGTTGCTAAGGGAATGATAACTGGGAGACTGTGGTCACTGTGATAACCACTCAATGCTAAATGATGATTGAGAACCAGAGAAAGGAGAGGGCTGGAGGTTGGAAAGAAGCTTGTCTTTTGTAACCCTTTATACTCTCTCCTCCAGTCTTCATGAGTGTAGGAAGTCAAACTATGTGAGAGAGAATTGTAGAAAGCCTGGAAGCAATTCCATGCATCCGCAGTTGGGCACCTGCGGAATCCTGGGTCAGGTTTCCAGTGAGTTGAAAATGATGAAAGGAAAACTTCCTTCCTCAAAGCACGGTAGGAGGACCAGGAAAAGCCAGGGATGAGATGAGACAGGTGTAAGTAATCAAGCCCCAGTGAGTGTGAGGAATTGGTAGAAATGTTACTTATGATGTGAAAGATTTAGACAGAGGGTTTAGGTATGGTGTATGATGAGTTCGGTAGTTGTGGAGCCCTTATTACAGGTAATATAGCTTCTCCCAAACTCACAGGCAAACTGGAAAGCTTTTTTAAAAATGGGCTTCCACCTATGAAGGGAAAGTATCTCTTCTTACATAGTTGGCTTAGGTAGGGCATTCTGCTTTATTTATATATCAAATAAGAATTAAAAGTAAGGTATTGGTGAACAGTAGAGATAAATTAAGAATTTTATTGTAACAGGTTATAAAAATATTTTGATAATTTCCCCCAAAGAGAATGTACTATATGAATAAATAAAATCTATAAAATATTGGGCTAATTTACCCTTGTTTCTTATATTTTGTGTACTTAGGAGGTGACCTCTAGGAAAAAATTGCTGAAGAGGTAGTAGAGCAGGGTGAGGATACTGTATACTGTTATCCCTAGGTATCTGTAGGGCATTGGTTCCACAGATAGCAAAATTCTCGGATTCTCAGGTCCTCAATATAAGATAGTGTAGTATTTGCATATGACCTGCACATATATGGCAGGCTGTACATTTTAAATAATCTCTAGATTACTTCTAATACCTATTACAATGTAAGTGCTATGTAAATAGTTGTTATACTATATTGTTTAAGAGACTAATGACAAAAAAATCTGCATGCTTAATAAATTACACAGTTTTTAAAAAAATATTATCTATTCGAGGTTGGTTGAATCCACAGATGTGAAAACCCCAGCCCAGATACCTGGGGTCAACTGTGTTTTTTTTTTTTTCTCCTAGTCAGTTAATAGCAAATATTCCCAGTTTGGAAGCAACCTTAGTTTTCTTTTTTTTGTTGTTGTTGTTGAGACGGAGTCTCGCTCTGTGCCCCAGGCTGGAGTGTAGTGGTAGTGGCGCGATCTCGGCTCACTGCAAGCTCCGCCTCCCGGGTTCACGCCATTCTCCCGCCTCAGCCTCCCGAGTAGCTGGGACTGCAGGCGCCGCCACCAGGCCCGGCTAATTTTTTTTGTATTTTTAGTAGAGACGGGGTTTCACCATGTTAGCCAGGATGGTCTCGATCTGCTGACCTTGAGATCCACCCACCTCGGCCTCCCAAAGTGCTGGGATTACAGGCTTGAGCCACCGCGCCCGGCCCTTAGTTTTCTAATAAAGTGTTTTAAAACTCACTCCATATATGTCAGCTGCAATATGAACTGTGACATTTAAAAAGGATAATGCTTCAAAGTACAAATCATTGCTCAAGAATACTGTTTGTGAAACCTTGCTGATGGATTGAGAAGCCACTGCTCCTTGGACCTCCTTACCACCCTGTGATTTGCTTCTGTGAGTTGTAATCGAGCCACCTAACATTGCTGGTCATACTAGCCTTCCACTTCTTAGTCAGGGGCTATTTCCAAAGAATCACTCTTGATAATTCAAGAAGCATTAAGAAGATTGTACTCGCTTTTTGGTCTTTTAGAGAGTCTTCTCTGGGTTTGAGTTATAGAGAAATTGAGTTTAGGTACCTAGAACTGAGAACAAACCTAAGTAACCTAGCCACTTGAGAAATGGACTGAAGTACCCAGATGTTCCATAAAACAGCTTGAAGTTGTTGACCTTGAGAACCAGTTCCTTTTCTTCAGGTTCCTCTTGAACACACTTCCTAAGGCAACTATTGACTTCACTGTCTTAGCCCACTTTACCTTTATTCTAAAGGTAAAGGAACATACTGTGCTTATAACAATTTTGTTGTTCCAGCTCCTGTTGGGTGCTTAGACCCACTATTGTGCTGTTACAAAGCAACATCCTAAAATGCTTTTTCCTCTTATATAATTTATAAAACTTTTAATGCACCCATTACCTTTCTTTCTTTTTTATAGTGGGTGAAAGTCACGTAACATTGAATTAATTATTTTAAAGTGTATGATGCAGTGACCCAGTACCATTTTTTAATTATCTCAATGGTAAAATAGCAGAATAAGTAACCTACTCTGCTGAAAGAATTTTAGTCTGTTCCTTGTTGGGGCTGTGTGGTAATAGCTGCTTCTAGATTCTGTGTTTTACCCAGTAGGCTAAAAGGCAAATGTTAAACCTTAAAATATTCCGTATTTCTGAACGGCAGTACTCCTGCAACTTAAGCTTGTGAATCAAGCAACTTTTATACAACCTTTTAAAAAGGTGTTGGGGGGGCAATGCAAGGAGCTCTAGGCAAGAGACAGGAGATTTGCTTTTCTGAGTGGTAAAAATGTTTGAAGCAACTCTAAATAGCTTTGAAATGCTAGTAACAGTCTTACTGTCTTCATGACATTTAATTAGCATTATGTAAGAAAGCATTTGTTTAGCAAAGGTAAACCATAAGCCTAGCTCTCTGTATGCATGTGCAGTTGAATGTGTATGTGTTTTTGTATAAAGCAATTTTCATTTAAATCCTCCACTTAATGAATGTAGCAGAGGAAGATGTCTCAGGTCATTTCGGTGACCTATGACCTATGTCTATTCATGTATTTATTCTTGCTGTGTCCCAATTAATTCATATCTTCAGGATAAATGCCATATTTTTATTGTCTTTCTCCAATTATTTTTTTTGAAGGAACCAAAGACGCTATTTAAATGCAATAAGGTTGTAATAATACTGGTGCCCACTTCACCCTGGTCATGTTTTTTCTGAACAGATATTTCATAGCTTTTCCTCATCAAATTCCAATCCCACCCCTAAGATACCCATCTATAACACAGTCTTTGGGAAAACCCAAGGAAAGGATAATTTAAAAATGATTTGTTTTGGAATCATGACACTTCAAAGCTATGAATAAATAAATGTAGTCTTTAACAATCCTTCTTTTAAAGACCAAGTAATAACAATGATGATAATAAACAAGGCTTCAAAGGATTGAGATTTGTCTATAGTCACATTCTAACAGTTTCTTTAGCCCTCACCATGTAAATGTGCTTTCATGCTTGTAACTCAGTGGAGGAAAAAACTTTTAAGATTCAGAATCTGTCTCTTCTGTAAACATTGTTGTGTCTTACAGTTTAATTATAGTAGTTCTCTCAAGTCAAGGGCTTACAACTGTGAATATCATTGCAAACAATGAATTTGAAGGCTTTCAAAATGACCACCAGCTGGCAGCTGTTGTCACAGATCCTGTAGGTTTTCAAAGCTGCCCTGTGTTAAATGTGGCCCAGTGATCTTAGAGTAACTTTAGCAGGGGAAAAAATTGTAACCTTGCAGGTACTCTTGAAATAAACTTACGGTAACTACATAATTACCATTGTTAGAACTAAAAGAGTAAAACAGGTGAAGTTTAATTTACCCAGGATTTTTCTGCAGTACCAAAGAGAATTTAGGGGCCAACACACATAACCACTAGACTGGTGACATCTCTAATATTACAAAATGGAAAAAAATTTATAGTAATGGCACTAAGATGTATTACATACACACTAAAGGTGTGATCTCAGATTCATCTTTGAAGAAGAGCTACCCTGTGCTACACCATGTAGAATGATAGCGTATCTGCTGATTTTTTTTTTCCCCACAATCAAGGAAGTTGTTGTTTTCAGCATAAGGAAACAGGCAGAGCTCCACAAGGATTTAAAGATGATAATGCTGTCACCATCTCCAAGAAGAAATGCAAGAAATCTGCAATCAACTTTTGTAGCCTAGCACTGTTTCTTAATATAGTGAGATATTGGCCCAAGGACTGCACTAGCGTTTACACTCTGTTATCACACTTGCATACTGAAATAATGTATCGATGGAACCGAAAGTAGTGATCTAGAACTTTTGTTCTAAAACGTTGTCATGTTATATGTTGGCATTTGCAAGAAGTCTGACAACTATTTATTTATTTTTATTTTTTCCGTTATTACATCTGTATGTTTAGTATCCAGCTAAAGGTAAAAGATTCCCTGGGTTATGACTTCATCAGCCAAGTAGGAAGTTTTGTCATTGGCCTTAAACTGAATGTTTGGTTACAGCCATAGTTCCACTTGGGTTTTCTCTGTTAAAAATGTTAGTTTCTAGTAAAATTCATGATTATGGATGGCTGATATACATATATATACACACACACACACATATATATATATACACACACATACATACATATACACACACATACCCTACTCCCCCCAGTTCCCATTTAGAGTAAGATTTGCTACCAGATAGGTTTCCTTTTCCTTCTAAACTTAACATTTACTAATTAATCTACCCGTAGTCTTCCCCTGGTTCCAGACAATTGTAACATATCTTGATTTCTAGTCTGCCCAGTGTTGATAGATGTAAACTCGTAAGACCTCACCTGCATTTTAAATGGTAGTGACTAATTGAAATGAAGCATATTATTAAAATAAGCAAGGATTTTATATAATCTCCAAATAAACACACAAAGCCCTGCAACCTTTGTTTTGTAACTTGCTTTCAGATTTTAACTATTGACTATTATGAGTCTCCTTCTGATAGCTTATGTTCACCTCTCTATCCAGTTTCTTTTTCTTTGGTCAAAGAAATTTCTTTCTCCATGTAATTTACCACAATTAGCAAGGAGATCATGACTAAATCTTAATGTACACTACCTGTATGATTTTCCTTCTGGATCCCTGACAGGCCTGAATTTTCCCTTTTCTTCTTCTTCTTTTTTTTTTTTGAGACAGGGTTTCCCCGTGTTGCCCAGGTTGGAGTGCAGTGGTGCAAACACGGCTTACTGCAACCTTGACCTCCCTGGCTCAAGTGATCCTCCCACCTCAGCCCCCCAGGTAGCTGGGGCTACGTTCACACACCACCACGCCTGGCTAGTTTTTGTATTTTAGACAGGTTTTGCCTTGTTACCAAGGCTGGTCTGAAACTCCTGATCTCAAGTGATCCATGCGCCTTGGCCTCCCAAAGTGCTGTGATTACAGGCGTGAGCCACCGTGCCTAGCCAGTTTTCCCGCTTCAAAGGAGAGAAGTCTCTCCCCATCAGTCTACTAAGTGTTTTCTCAGTCTTTTTACTCAATTACCAGAGTCAGCAGACCCTCTGTCTCCCCAGTAACTACTCTTACTCACCTTTCAGCTTATTCCAAACTGCCTTTGATCCTAAACGAGTATATATATATATTTTTTCCCTCCTTCTGTCTCTTTTATTTTGTTTGAGACACTCCATTGTCTAGGCTGGAGGGTAGTGGCGCGATGTTGGCTCGCTGTAAGCTCCGCCTCCCAGGTTCAAGTGAGTCTCCTGCCTCAACCTCCCAAGTAGCTGGGATTACAGGTGCAGGCCAACACGCTCGGCTAAGTTTTGTATTTTTAGTAGAGACAGGGTTTCACCTTGTTGACCAGGCTGGTCTCAAACTCCCAACCTCAGATGATCCACCTGCCTCGGCCTCCCGAAGTGCTGGGATTACAAGCGTGACCCACTGCGCCTAGCTTTCTCTCTCTTTTAAATCAAAAGAACACATTTAAACAGAAATCATAGTCTGGATTTTGGAGCAGATTGGGGAATGACCACGGCACTGTAAAATTTTGAATCAATAAAGATTTTTGACATTGTATAACTTGGGCATTTTTCAGTTCCCCCAACTTCTAAGATAATTCTAGCTCTTATAAAAAGTCAACACTGCTCAACAATATGACTAAAATTCAAAGTTTTGCAAATGTTTTTAATAAATTTTTTTTCAGTAAAGCAGTTCTAATTCAGTTTATAGCTCTAGCATATCTGAAGTAAGAATATTGCAGTTTCTGATTTGTATTTGAAAATATTTTCATCTGTTCTTTTTTGCCTTTCTTCTTTTGAAATAAGATTCAACATTGACTGAGAATTGGTTCTGTCAAGATTGTCTCTGGCAATCTGTCCCTAATTCAACTATAAATTATAGCTAAGGATGAACACTTAAATAATTATATATTTTAAATGATTTTTAAATTAAGGCCCCCGAGTGATGTGATGAGCATATACATTTTTGAATGCAGGGTCTCTTGAAACTGTCTTCCACAGGAGTATCATCATATAGGTCTGGAAAAGATGTGTTCTTATTAAGACTTAATTCCATTTAGATTGAGACACCATTTGCAAATTGAAAACAAAAAGTTTATATTTCCCCTAGTATGTGAATATACTGTAAGGAGGAATAAAAAGCAAAATAGTCTTTTTAAAAAACAGACTATCGTTTAGAGCTATTTTAGGTTCACAGCAAAATTGAGTGGAAGGTACAGAGACTTCTCATTACATTCCCTGCCCCTGTCACATGCACAGTGTTCTCCATTATAAGCACCCCCCCACCAGAGCGGAACATATGTTACAGTGTATGAATCCAATTGATGATCTGGGTAATGAATAGGTGGCACACAGAGGCGTTTCAGGGTCGTTTTTAGAAAGTACAGATTAGTTTTAAAACTAATGTAGCTTTTTCAGATTGTCTTCTTCCACTTAGTAATGTGCGTTTTAGTTTCCCCTAGCGTTATTTTTTAATCACACATTTTACATAGCTAAAATAATTGAATTTCAGAATATAAATGCTTATTTTAAAAAACAGACATTTGTTTTAAAAAAATCTGAAAACCTTAATAAATGTCTCTTGGTTTGGGTAACTAGCACAATGGGAAAGAACTCTTAAAGATGTACGTTTGGTCTGTTGTATTGGAAATGTTTATCACCATGGCTATATCCATCTCCACTTCATTTAGTTTTATAAAATAATGAAGTTATATCATTTTCTGAAATAATTTTTCTTCTGAAATTAAAGTAAATCATCATTTAATGCCTAAAGAGTACTCTCTAAAAATGAAACTTATAACTGGATTATGAAGAATCTGTCAATTAAAATGATGTTGCAGAAAAGTGAAAATTTTATTCTTATTTGGGATTTTTGTTATGTTGATTTAAATGCTTAAGACAATTCGATGCTGATAGGAGCCATCTTTTAGAAAAAGATAAGACTGACTGATCTTCACTATTGAAATAAAAGTGTGCTGTGTAATCAAATGCAGTAAAGAACTGGGTTTGATGTTTTAAATAACTTTTAGATAACTTGAGTCTTTTAATTTGGAAAATTATGAACATCAGCAATCTCAGGAATTTCAATAGATATATAACCATAAAGAGATTTACTGTATAGGAAGCAAAATACTTTCATCTGAATGTAAGCCTGAAGAGAAACTTCTGCCCCAATAAAAATATTTTATTGCCACTAAACAATCAAAAGCTATTACTGACTTCATTTGGAATGGCCAGTCCCGAGTGATCTGCAAAGAAATAAGCAGAACTTTACTTGACTAGCCTTAAAAAATAAAAAATGAAGAACAGCATGGTTTTTAGGAGGCTGTTAGAGAATGTCATAGCATCAAGCTCCAGAGAAAATGGTACAGAGCAGACATGCAATAAGTGTTTGTGGAAGGAAAATTGATGGTTGAAAGTGGTGTCAATTCTGGAGGCCTGCAAAGCATGGATCTGTTTTGTGTTAATCTGGACTTTTGGAAGCATTCAGTCAGATTCATTTGCATATGAGTTATAATTCATTTTTTGGTTCTATTCTGGCATTGTGGTGTTCATTGTTAAGATTTTGCCCCCTACACATCACCCACTCACTATGTGATTAATTTTTCTTCTTCCTTTTTTTTTTAACCTCTGAATTTGGGAAACCTCAGCTCTTGACTTTTCCTTATTTTTCCAACACCCCCTGTACACACATACACACACACACACACCCCTTTTGTTTATTTATTTATTTTTTGAGACAGAATCTCACACTGTCACCTGGGTTGGAGTGCAATGGTGCGATCTCGGCTCACTGCAGCCTCTGCCTCCCAGGTTCAAGCGATTCTCCTGCCTCAACCTCCCAACTAGCTGGAATTACAGGGGCCCACCACCATGCCCGTCTAGTTTTTTGTATTTTTTAACAGAGACAGGGTTTCACTATGTTGGCCAGGCTGGTCTTGAACGCCTGACCTCGTGATCCACCCACCTCGGCCTCCCAAAGTGCTGGGATTACAGGCATGAGCCACTGCGCCCAGCCCTAACACACACCTTAAAAAAAAAAAAAACTAACATATTTTTCTTAACAAGTGATTCCTCATTTGCGATACCCATAAATCTGTATATAAATATTGGTAAATCTTCCGTGAAACACATATACGCAGTTCAGAAAGTCTCTCTAATACCTCTTTTTCAGAATGCTTCGTGTGTACTCCTGAGGTGTTTTAGGAGCTTTGTACTTTGCTAGGTAGGGAGTTCTTTAGGGCGAAATTGTTAGAAATTTTTCGTCTTGGTTAAGCCAAAGTCATTTTCCAATTGTACTTCTTAGGTGCATTTTGTTAAACACATGAAGACCACTTGTCTGTTAACTTCTGGATGTAGATCAAACAGCCTCACTTCTTTGAACCATTCCACGCTCAACATGATTTTGAATTCTCTCAGTCTGATTCTCCTTTACACACATTTTGACTTGATGTTTCCTTTCTTAAAATATGAAGCTCACACTTGAATATAATAATCCACATATGATCAGATAATCTCTTATTAAAATTTGTTACTAATATTTGTATTTTCCCTTATGTTTATAGAGTTCTTTTATAAAAGTATCTTGTAGGGTAGTTATCTCCATTTGATAAATGAGAAGCAGGGTGGTTATCATTTGTGATTTGCCTAAGGTCATACAATTGCTAATTTAGACATTGTACATCTATTTATATGGTCTTAATGTTACTTTTTTAGGCGTTCCATTACCCAGTTGCCATACCAAGTGTCATAAGCCTATTAAGCAAAACCACTAGACCTTTTCCCATACATGCTAATGGTTAGATCTTCTCCATTCTGCCCTTTACGAATGCATTTTTAAAAATCTAATTATCTGTTAAATTGTATGTGTTTGGATTTGGTATTGTTAGAATGTATCCTGTTTATATATCCCCATCTTACAAGTTTGTGTTATGAAAGAACTATGTGATTATAAAATGATAGATGCATGTTATTAATAACACCATTAGTAACATTTGTCAAAGAATGTAAGAGTTTTGAGAATAGTTGTAGTTTCCGCTATTCTGTCATCTGTAGAATTGGCTTTCCACTTGCATATTTAAATGAACTTTGTGGGTTTTGTTAAGCATAATAAAAAGCATGGGGTCAAATATAAGCCAAGAGTATTACAGAGACTTTTAGGCTGACTCAGTATCTCATATTCTGTGTAGATTCATCTAAACACTGCTGTTCCCCATGCTATACTTTACCATGTTATCCCAAAAGGGAACCATCAGCAAATTTTACCAGAAACTGCTGAATTCAAGACATATTCCAGATATATTATACTTCTGACATGCTAGGAAGCCTATCCAAAGAATAAATTACTTTGATAGAATTTGTTCTTTATGAAAATTCATTTTGACTCTCATTGATAACTTTATTCCATTTTTGGGGAAAATTGAGCAATCAGTGGGGTGGGAACAGAGCTAACTACAAACTCTTTGAGTTTAGACGGGCAACAGAAGGGGAAAGGAAGTGGGCCGTGGAATATATAAGGACTTTTCCAATGGAAAACAATTGTTAGTAGAACCTCTATGACTACTTGTTCAATTTCAGAATTAAACTTCCTGTATATTTTAGGTGGAACAAGCTGAGTTCTAGTCGAAATGCTACACATTATTTCCCATGAAAAATACCCCCAAACACAAGCAGACAGAACAGTGATTGATAAACCCATCATATTCATTTCTAAAGAAATCATCAAGCCCCAAATGTTTTAGAATTTTCTGAAAAACTAATTCTAGACTGGGCATGGTGGCTCAGGCCTGTAATCCTAGCACTTTGGGAGGCAAAGCAGGCAGATCAGGAGTTTGAGACCAGTCTGGTCAACCAAGGTGAAACCCCGTCTCTACTAAAAATACAAAAAATAAAATTAGCTGGGTGTGGGGGCATGTGCCTCTAATCCCAGCTACTCAGGAGGCTGAGGCAGGAGAATCGCTGGAACCTGGGAGGCGGAGATTGCAGTGGGCCGAGATCGAACCATTGTACTCCAGCCTGGGTGACAGAGCAAGGCTTGGTTTCAAAAAATAAAAATAAAAAAATAATAATTCTAAGCATGTTGCTTCTAGAGTCCGCCTTTCCTCCATTTCTGGTACTTTTTTAACAGCGGTTTTGTGCGCTTACCTGTGAAGATTAAGAGCCTGGGATAAAACTCATTTTCAGCCTAAAGATTTAAACTCATTTGAATTGAGTAGATGCTTTTGTGATGTCTTTGCATCTCTCCTGACTTAACAGTTCCCTTCTTCACATTACTTAATCTGTCCTTTTGGTTAGAAGATCATGCTCTTATCTAAAGACAGAAGGAAGCAAAATGAATATGGAACTACATTGCCCTGCCTTTTCTCCTGTCTTAATATGGCATCAGGCTGAGCAGTGGCCTTTCCTGATATTCCCCTTATTCCAAACATAGCTTTGTCTTGCTTTCAGCATTTTTCACTTTCCCCAGATCATTGTGTATTCTCACTTTAATCCATAAGAATTATACTTTTATATACAAGTAGGTTATATACCTCTACCCATCTTTTCTTTCTTTTCAAATCTAATCCCATCAGATTCTCCCTGTGTAACAACCAACTTCTTTAGATTTCCTCTAATTTTCTTTTCCTTATAGATTTATTTATTATTACATAGTCAAAATGTCATGTTTTAGCATCTTCTGTGGCCTGTGAATCACTGCTCTCTATAACCATGGGACCACTCCCACCCATCCTTTTCCCTATCTTTTTTGGATAGTTGTTTTCTTAAAAAACCTGGAAGCAAGCTGGGTACGGTGGCTCACGCCTGTAATCCCAGCACTTTGGGAGGCTGAGGCGGGTGGATCATGAGGTCAGGCGTTCGAGACCAGCCTGACTAACACGGCAAAACCCTGTCTCTACTAAAAATACAAAAATTAGCCAGGCGTGGTGGTGCATGCCTGTAATCCCAGCTACTTGGGAGGCTGAGGTAGGAGAATCGCTTGAACCCGGGAGGCGGAGGTTGCAGTGAGCTGAGGTTGCACCACTGCACTCCAGCCTGGGCGACGGAGCGAGACTCCATCTCAAAAAAAAAAAAAAAAAAAAACCCTGGAAGCCAATGTTCAGGGTTATATGTTTAGGAAACATAAAGTACCTGCTGAAGTTCAGGTTCAGGCATTATTTACTACATAGAAATGATTAAATCAAGGTCCTTTTCCTAGAGGAGCTCAAAGTCTAGTTGTAAAAAGTGAACATGTAAACAAATGATTGTAATACACTGTGGTATTTGCAAAATAGCGAGGATGCTTGCCATCTAAGAACTCAAGTATAATTATTCTCATTCCCTGCTTTTGTAAATCCCAAAATTCTTGTCACATCCTCCTAGGGTTTCTGTTGTTTTTGCAGTAGCCAACCAGTTCTTCATCGGTCAGAATTAAGTCCAGAATAAAAGTTGTCTTCCTTATTTTCACCTTGGAAAAGAGAGATCGTCAGCAAGGAATGTTTTGTCAGATTTATTTTCTTCTAGCCGATTTAGACTTCAAAGATGTTAGGGTGGTTGACACCCTCCATGTCTCTGCAATTTTGTCATTTGTTTTGGGAAAGTAGTGTTGGGTGAATATTCTGGTGATCTGTGTATCGTCTCCTTATTTTACGTTCCCTTGACCATCTTTGGAACTCCTCACAGGGCTTTGTTCATGGTCACTGCTCAGTTTTGTGCTCACTTAAATGCTTCCCTCCAGGCTGCTGCTTTGACGTTTTACAGATCTTTTAAATGAATCTTTTTTGTCCCTTGCCTTCATTTAGCGTTGCTTACATATTCTGGTTCAGGTCTCATCTGATCCAGTCTGTGATGCTTCTAAGGGTGTATGTATCTTTTGTATTAAAATTTGTTTACTTTTTCCTCTTTTTTTATATAACTTTGCACATAAATATTTTTGTTTTGTTTCTTAGATTCCGATTCCTTAGGTCCTTCAAAAAGCAGCCATCTAGATTCTTCTTGTTCTCATTAATCTGATTCTCCTTCAAGACAGATTTATAGATCCTTCTAGGAACATTTTAGAAGAGAATAATACACATTATGCAAAACACATCTACTTATATTTTGAAATGTTCCCACTGTATTTTCTTATTTGCTGCCTGTGGCCTGTGCATCCCTGTGTTCTCTATGGGATGTCCTTTCCCTCTTCCACATCAGCTGCTTTTCCTCTGATGTTTTCTTATTCGTCGTTTATCCTATATGTAGAATGGAAGAATTATTCACTTCTTTCTTTATGCCCCACAGGTCTTTGCTCATACTAGAATAGCATTTATTATCCCATGTTATAGTTATTTAAACACGTTTGTCCTTCCCTTCTAATTAGCCCCATAAGTCCTGCCAGGACACAGACTGGTTGGTAGTATGTTTGATGGCAAGAACAAATGCTTTGGAGTCAGACTGATTTTAATTGCTGACTGCAACACTAACTCTATAACCTGGGACAAATTCTTCTTGGAACTACAGCGCCTACTCAAGTCTCCTCATTTGTAAAATGAACCTACTACTTAACCTCATTGGATTGTTGATACTAAAGTAATTTGAGGACATAAAGTGTATAGTGAGTGAAGGAATAGTGGCTGGAGTAGAAAAATGGGTAGAATATATCTTAGAGACTTTTGTTTAATATCTTGTACACATAATACTAGAATATTTGTTTTTAATAAAACATTCCTTTAAACAGTTTTGATGCATTGTACTTTTTAAAAGTGTATTTGCTTGTGTTTTGGCATCTGAAATGCTATTAAAAACATATCATCTTAGTGGCTCATTTTCTTCAGTTTACATGCAGAGAAGCCTCTTGGACCCCAAAACTTAACTTACTCCTCCTGCATTCAGAAAGCTCTGCATCTTTTTGGAGAGAACCATCTGTTCACAGCATTATATAGATATGAATTAAACAGATTTTGTTGGGGAAAGTCACTTTCCAGCTCTTCTCAAGTCAGACCCTCAAGTCTGTGGATATCTTGATGCATGTAACATTTCTAAAACACTGAGCTACATGCTGAAGAATGTACAGGATGTCCCCATCAGGCTTTTCAGCGGAGTTGTGAGAAGGTGAAGTATGAGTACATGGAAGGGTGGACAGTAACTGCAGTTGATGGCACAGCACAGTGTGCTGCCAGATGAGTGGTTCAGACCCTAAGTGCTGTCTGGTGGAAGAGAAGAGACTTTGACTTTTGGAAGATTGAATAAAAACTACTTGAAGAGAACAAGAAAGCATTCTAGGCAAGGAGAATGGAGGGAATAAAGTTTAGAAAGCACAAGTCGTATGTAGTGGATCTGGATTTTTCTGTTTATGTCATTTCTGCTTCTTTCTACTAGTATAAACAAATTTTGCCTTTTTTGTTGTTGTTTTGGCTGTTACTTTGTTCAGGTTCTTTGTTTCTGCTCAGAACTCTCTTTTTCATTTGGGTTCTTAAGATTTTCCACTTAATCCAAACTCTACTTTCAGATCTATTAAACCCTTAAGATTTTGTCTGTGACCTAGTGCAGTATTGGTCTGTCTTGCTTTATAATAAACATAGTTCTAGAAATTTGAGTGTAAACTATTTAACTAGAATAACGTTTTTCATAAACTGATTTTATAATGTCTGTCTGTAACAATTCATTTACTGAGAAGTCATTTTCTCTGCATATTTTAGTTAATAAATTGGAAAGATTTTTGTGACTGCCCTGATGTACAGTATGCTTATATTATGAAGGCTTTCTTTTAAATTTCAATATGGCAAATTTTGTCTGCTCTTTGAAGTTTAGTTCAGCATAAATCATTTATATTTGAGTCACTTAGAGATTCATTGTTGAGGTCTGAGGAAGTTGAGACTTTGTTCAAATCAAATACTGATGAAGATGCACTCCATCCCAAAACTGGGACGAGATCATCTGTAAGAGGGAGGGCTGTGGGGGCAGGAGCTAGGACAGGTTGTTCCCTATATCTTTCTAAAAATGCACAAAGATTTGGAAGTCTAACTGGCAAAGAGTTAATCATAGTAGGAACCAGGTTTCTGTTGTGTAGCCACTTGCACCAAGAAAGATTTGTTTAAGTAACCTAACCACTGGAGCATGTGGTTTTGAACTGTAAAGGACAAGAGTGAAGATGGAAGACAAAAGCTTTTTAGAAAAAATCAGGTTGTATTGAGCCTTTGGGTAATGACCATTAAATATGGCTCACAAACTGAAGTGCAGAATAAACACTTTTAGGTGTATTTTGTGACGGGGTCTGTCAGTGAGAGACGTCCTCGCTGAGGATAAATGCACCCTGTAGGGGTGTATTTATTGTTCAATGAGAAGACCTTGAGGAGGTGGCACCAAAAATAAAATAGAGGCAAGAATTCCAAGAAGGCACAATATCCTGATTTGATGGCACAAAAATATATTCGTGGAAACATATCTACTGGAATTGTCTTGTTTGGGGGCTTGTTTTGCGTGTGTTTTATCTCAATATGTTGTCACTATGCAGAGGTCTTCTATGTCTTTACCCTTTTAGCAGCAGATCTTACTTTTCAAATTAAATTTTACATGGTGCCCTACGTAAACTACATGAAATCAAGGTGGGAAGGAAGGATGCCTTGTCCTGGTACCCTGCCCCCTCAACTTCCATTCTTTCAGGTGAAGCTTTTATGCCAGCTGGAAAAACTCATTGGCTTATTGCCAGTGACAGGTTACTGTTATGAGCAGGTTTGCCCACATTTTGCTATTTATAGTTTTACATTTCATAATAATTAACATATTGCAGTTAACCTGGAGAACAGAAAGGAGGGATAACCACTCTGTATGCTATTAATGCTAACGGTGTGTGCTTGCCCAAGCAGTGTTCTGTGAAAGGTCTGATGTCAGAATTCATTCTGAAATATAGTCTATAAGATAGTCATTGTTTAAAATGCCTTTCTGTGTACTTCCTAGTAAACAGTTGGACTAGTACAGTGTTATGTAGAAATACTAAAGATAGTTTCAACCTGTTGTGAGATTTTCAGGTTTGGCGTGGGAAGAGGGGGAAAGCTATGTAGTAACTAAAATGGCAACTCCACGAATGCTACTGTTCTTCACCCACCAACACGTTCCCATACGTGTCCCAACTGGCCTGTCTTTTTACTGAACTTATGTAGCTTATTTTAATCATATACCACCCTGGGCATTTCTTCTGTTGCTTTTTCAGATGTAGTTGTTGAACTTTTCGTGTATTTTCATTGTCCCACTGTCTATACTTTTAGCCCCTTAAAAACAGAGGTCATGATTTAAGTGCTTTTATGTTCCACACACACTGTAGGCACTCAGTAAAGAGTTGCTTTGATTTTTAGCTTGGCGGTCTTAATATACGCATTTTATACTGATTTTTTAAACTTGTTGTTGCTAAAAACTAGATTTGTCAACTTGTTTAGTGCATCATGATCGGCTTACTATGGATTCTGCTACCTTGACCAGCAAAGTAGCAGAATTTTAACTATAATTTCTTCTTTAATAAGAGGTTTTCTGAGGCAGGCAAACGAAGTATACTGATACTTCTTACACAGTAGAATATGAAAGTGTGGCACATGGCGTCTTGAAAGTACTTTAAATTGTGTGCCTTTGAGTTCTACACTGAAAAAGAACTACTACCAACAACTTGACCCCCTTTCCTGCCCTCGGATTGTTTAGAACTGAAAATAGTGTTTTGTTGTACATCTATGCCATAAAGTAAAATTTTTTAACATCAGAAAACATCTAAATATATTATCAATTCTTTAAGAATAAACACTCCTTCCCTGATGTATTACACTATTACTAATTACTTTAAAAATAAAATTAGTATTGTTTTTAATATAAAATGTTTGGTAACTTGATTTTTATTATACTTTGCTTGCTCTTTTCACATCTTATGGTAAGTTTAAAGTACTTTCTGGTATCTTTGTAATGTTTTAGCGATGAGAAGGCTCAATATTAGATTGACTTCACAGTACCGCTGAGAATGATGGGCGCTATTCCTAAGTTCCTAAAAGGAGACTTGTACACAGGGCTAGTTCCTGGCAGTAAGAAATACTCTGCCTTAGCTTCTTGGAAAGTTTATATCCATTCAGTATTGACCACCAGTGGAGCATTTGTTGTTAGGCATTTAGCAAGTAATAAATGTGCTCCAAATTGCATTTCCTTCTCTTACTTTTATCCTTATGTGAGAGAGTAAGGCAGGTGTTATTTTTACTTATGAATTAGGAGTCCTGGGATATACATGGCTAAATTATATTGACAGCCAGTTGTAGAGATGCCTTATACAACCTATCTACAATGTTTTCTATATGAAACCTACTGACTTATACACGTTGAATTGTACTCCAGTGTGAAGTCCTGTATAAATAAAAGAAAATGAACTTGCATCAAGTTGAGTCAGTGGTCAAAGTCCTGGTACTATTCAAAAGGAAAATGTGCAGTCAAGTGAGATCATTTAAGAGCCCTAGAAGCAAAGGAATTGACTTCGTTTGTGTCAGTGGTTCTGGTTCTCAACTGGATGCAATTTTGCTTCCCTAGAAGACATTTGCAATGTCTAAAGACAATTTTGGCTATCAAAACTGGGGAGCTGGTACCCCTAGCCTCTAGTGGGTAGAGGCCGGCAATGCTGCTTACCCTCCCACAGTGCTCAGGACAGCGCTCCACAACAGAGAATTATGTAGTTCAAACTGTCAGTAGTGATGAGGTTGATAAACCCTGCTGTGTGTGTTTCAAAGAATGGAATTGCCAGAAGCCCTTGCAGCCAAGACAAATTTGGGTCATTGGGAGGGAATGGGGAGTCAAGGACGTGACTTCAGGTATGGCTGGACTGAGATGAGCTATTTTGATGGGGTTAGGATTAAGCTGATTTCCTTTCTCTCACCTTTTCTTTGTGCCAACACTTGGCATAGCAATAGTGGAAAAAACAGTGAAATAAACTTCTTTTCTTCTAAGCTAGATGGAATATGGTCCTATTCCAAGAGCTAAAAGCATCATTCTACTTCCCTGTAACACTTGCAGCTTTACTGTAAGCCACACACCCATGCTGTCAGGCTCCCAAAATGTCAAGGCACATGATGTTTTGGGGGGAGGAGGGGTGTAAAGATTGTTGCATTATAAACTAGCTAATTTATTTCCCAAGGTATCCTGTAATCATAGTGCACCTGGGAGGATCTAAATTTCTCACTGTTTCTGCATCATGTGCCATATGTGAATTTCTTTGGCTAACATACTCTTGCTTGATTTGATTAGTCTACAATTACAGGAACAAATGTCCCTTAAAACAAACTTTTTTAAGAGTAGTTTTAGGTTCTCAGCAAAACGGAGTGGGAAGTACAGAGAGTTCTCATATAACCCCTCTGCCTTTATTGTCTTTTGACTTTATTACTGATTTTCAAATAAGATTTATGTAAATACAAGTGTTATTCTGTTAATGCAAAATTAAATGTTCCTCAGTTTCATTGCTCACTAAATGGTAAAGCAAAAGTTAGGAGCAGATTGGTCTGACTTATGGGATATTCTCTCTCTCCCTAGTCAGTAGAAGAGGGAGGATCATCATTTGCATGGACTTCTTAGGGACGTTAGCCACTCGGTGTAAGAGCATTTATCCTCCTGAACATTTGTGTTTCTCTCTTGCCTCCTTTCAATCATGGATCTTCCCCTGGACTTTCCCTTTAATATTTGACCCTTTAAAAAATTAATAGTCTGTACAGAGTAGATCAAGAGAGAGTAAGCTTGCTTGCTTTTTTTTTTTTTTTTTTTTTTTGTCAGGGTTCAGGTTCAGGTTCTCAATAACAAATTTTGTGAACTTGGGCAAATTATTCCTGAGTCTGTTTCTTTATCTAGTAAATGCAGATTATTTATCCACCTCTGCCTACCTCTCAGGGCTGTTGTGAAGATCAAATGAAATAATTGACTATTAGAGTGCCTTGTAAACCATACAACTCAATACAAATGTAAAATAATATGCAAATATAAGAAATGTGAGGTTTAGTAAATTACATCACACGCAAACAAGCGTGTCTTCTCATGTTTGATGCTATTCATAAATAGACCCAGAAAACTGTAGGGCTCCAGGATTCGGGCTGTGAATGATCGGTCGAACTGTTGGAGTAGGGCAGGCAGACTGTGTTGGACATTATTCCATCTAAAAGGTGTCAGCTCCTGCCTCCTTGGCCTTAGTGACTAAATGGAAATACATTCTTTTCAAATTCAAAAGCCTGTTCATTACTGCTTTTCTCTTCTGAAACACATTGCCAGTTTTATAATCAAGAAGGACTTAATTATTTTTCTTTTTCTATTGCTTATGTTTATTCTTCATAAAATGACTTTTCTTCCATTTGATGGGCTGAGAAATAAGCTCCTATATTGGACTTTGCAGACTTGGCTTTTTTATAGCGTAAATCAGCTCAGCTGGCTAAATGCCTCACTAACTGAAACTTCATAATGTAGCTGGAACTAAATTGTGCTCTGGAGCATTGAGTCTTTAAACTGGATTATTGATTTACAAACCCATAATGGTGAAGAGGCTATAGAGAGACAAGAAGCTCCCTCTCCTGATCCTTGAGCAGGTTTTTCCTCACTTACTTCAGGGGCTCTGAGCTCACGAGCAAAATCCTAATGAAGTTTATCTTGCTAGGACAACCCATTTTAAATGCTCAATAAAGAAAGAATAATTCTTCTCCCGCTTAACCACTAAAGAACAACATATGTTTCTAACGTAGCTTTTTATTTTTTTTTTTATCTTTCATTTTTTTGTTGGTAAATCTCCCAGACAACAGCAGTTCTGTAGAGAGTTTAAATATGAAGGAATGGCAGGACGGGCTAAGGGCACTTCTACCCAACATTAACATCAACTTTGGTGGACTGCCCAATTCTTCTTCCCCCTCCAACGCCAACCACAGTGCACCAACCTCCAACACTGCCACCACCGACAGCCTGAGTTGGGACAGCCCTGGCAGCTGGACAGACCCAGCCATCATCACAGGTAACTTTCTCACTCCCTTCAGCTCCACTGACTGCCAACAGTTTGGTTTTTAGCACAGATAAAATAAAAACCAAGATCTCTTCAACATAAGCTTCTTTTCACAAAGCTGCAAGTGTGGAGTGGCTTGTTTCGTTCTCAGGGGTCATACAAGTCTCATTTAACCTGTCAGCCTAGTTGTGTATTAATAAGAAGGCATTTGGTGCCTAGGTTGCTTCTTCTGGTTTAAGTAGGTGTTAACTTCTAGCAACATGTGTATTTTGTAGGCCTCAAAGTACAAAAGGATCTGACTTACTCTTCTTATAAGGAACATACTCCACTTTTTGTTATAAAGCTCTCTATTATAAGGCTGTCTTGTTACGCATCCCTGTCAGAGGAAGAAAAGCACAATTGGGAAATGCCGTCATGCAGTTCTGGGGAATGGTATTTTGCAGCTGTGCCTCTGTGACAGTGGGGGACTAAGTCTAGTTCAAGAGGAGGCATGGGTTTGTGTGACAATAAGTCTTAGTTGTTGGGGGAGGATCAAAGGAACAGAAGGTTTAAAAGGTCTCATGTGGAAGGAGTTTAAAATTGTAATCTCTTCTGTGTTTCCTTTTGGTTTTGTTTTCTAAATTTGTTTAATGACCTTATTCTTTCCACACAAACTCACCATTTTCCCTCTTTTTTCTTTTCTTTCCTTAGGTATTCCAGCATCTTCAGGAAACAGTTTAGACTCTCTTCAAGATGACAATCCTCCACACTGGCTAAAATCCCTTCAGGCCCTCACAGAGATGGACGGCCCCAGCGCTGCTCCATCACAGACCCACCACAGCGCCCCCTTCAGCACACAGATCCCGCTGCACAGAGCCAGTTGGAATCCCTACCCTCCTCCTTCAAACCCTTCCAGCTTCCACTCCCCACCCCCAGGCTTTCAGACGGCCTTCAGACCCCCCAGCAAAACCCCCACAGATTTACTACAGAGTTCAACACTGGACCGCCATTAGGCAAAGAGGAGCAACCATTAGAAAATGCAGGATTTGTCCCACTCTGTTTTCTCCCTCTCAGCCCACCACCCACAGCTCCCTTCTCATCTCTTATGTTCTGAAGAATCCAGTACCTGATCAATTTTTTTTCTCCCTACCCCCAGATGCAATGCGATCACAGGGTCATTACCATCTCTTTATTAATTGTAAAAGTTTTTGTTGATCCAGCATTTGAGTGACACTGTTGAATGTTTCTAAAAATGCCTTTTTAAGGAGAGAAAAAAAAATCAAAGGGCAGTCTCAATACTTAGAAAATTATTGTTTGTCTGTTGCGCATAATAATGACATAATCTGCTTAGCAGAAAATGGCGATTAATCTATAGGAAAGGTCAAGTAAATGCATTATCAACTGCAGAAGTTTGAAAACCAGGTTCATTTACGTGAGATTGCTAAATGCATGGGGGAAAACAGTGGTCCTAGCATCCATCTTGTATTCAGCTTATCATTATTGCAGGGAAAATGCTTTTAATTTAAATTAATTTTTAATTATTTTGGCAAGTTGATGGCAAGGACTTGATTGTGTCGTTAAGCAAAAGAATGTATTGGAAGTTGATGGAAAGACAAATTCATCTGTAATAGTAACTGGCTGATTGCTAAAGAGTTTATAAGGAGGTGAGAAGTAATTTTTTTAAAGGAGAAAATTTTTTTGGCTTTAGATTTAAAGTAAATTGAAATGTTTTAAAGAAAAAAAGTATTCACAGATTTAATACCTATTAATAATATAAGAGCTGAAATGTAAGTGATTTCTTCAGTCCTTCTCCTCTGTCAGAATCTTTTTTCTTTTACCGTAAATTCACCTGACGAGGGCACTCTGAGATAGCACTGTTCTGGGGCCATCTGATCACCATCAGGAGCAAATCTCTGACCTCCTTGCCTGCAGCTTTTACTTAACCCTGTAGTTTCTGGACGTTTGTGCAGTATTGAAAAGACAGGAGAAAAGAAAACAAAAACCTGGTTATAACCTGACGCTAAAACTAAAAACAAGGAAATGTACCTCTTTCTTCAGAATTAAAACTAAAATCTTAAATAAAACAGAAAACTTGATGATGACACTTGGGTTGTTCTTGTTTTTGTTTTTCCATTTTGTTGCATGTGAGTTTGAAAGATTTTGTGACAAGTAGCCATCAGATGTTTCCATTTGATTTTACATCTTCAACAATAGGGAGGGAGGATGGCTTAGAAGAATAAAGTGGAGGATAAACAACCATTTTATTGTCAGTCAGTGTCATCCTTGAAGTTCAGCCCATCTTGTCCTCAAGAACCCTCTTCCAGTGGCTTTTAGTAGAAGATTCCTCTTTCTGCTATTGTATTATGCAGGCCAAGCCTTCCCAACTGAGAAGCCTCATGTGCCAGTAATGGTGAGGTTATTGACATGCTGAGATGTTGATTCTCTTTAGGGACACCTGGCGGGAGCAGCAGCCACTATGTCACACAAGTGGCACCACTTTGTGCATGCCGTGATGGGAAAGAGATCGGGAAACTCTGATGTAGATGATCCACAGACACATCTTTTATGACTGACCATTTTAGGAAGTACCTGATGATGGGGCGATGATCACACCACTGACCAAAAGAGGGTAGGGGATAAAAGTTACCTGTTCCCCAACAGGACAGCAGGATCTGTGTGGTTTGTATGTCTTGTCTTGGGCTGCATTCAGAAGCCCAAAGCAGGAACTGGCATATTTTCAGCCATGTCCATTAAGGGAAGCTTTGTCGGATCAACTAGATAGATAGAGATTATACGTTCTGTGTTTTCAGGTGGGTTTTTTTCATCCTTACCTATACGCTGTACTTTAATTTGTTAAAAAAAAGTTTCCACACAAGTTTTAGAAACTTAAACATGGTATTCTCAAATAAATGTCACCACAAATAGATGGTGACCAAGTGGATAGTAAATTGTTTTGTAAAATTAACAAAATTTCCCTGGGTAAGTGGAGAGGACTAGAAATGACAGGCTCTCTTTGCCCTTGAACTTTGCTTCAGTCTCCTAAACCTTCACATTGTACTGCAAAATGATGGACCAATGCACAAATAATATTCAGATGCCAGTAAATTGTAATCAAGGCTTTTTGCGGGGTGGGGAGGGAGTCCTGAGATGGGCATATCAATAAAAATGTTGCTTTTTCTGTAAAAGGAGGGAACTTCCACCTTATAAGGCTGTGCTGTAATTGTGTGTATGTTTAATCGGTCATACAGAAGTTTATAGAAAGCATGACTTTACAAAAAGTATGAGGAATAAAAATAATAATGATCTGTGTGCCTACCACCGAGGTTAAAAATAGAGGCCGGGTGCAGTGGCTCACACCGGTAATCTCAGCACTTTGGGAGGCCGAGGCAGGCGGATCACCTTAGGTCAGGAGTTCGAGACCAGAACTCCTGGCTAACATGGTGAAACCCCGTTTCTACTAGAAAAAAAACAAAAAAATTAGCCCGGCATGGTGGCTCACACCTGTAATTCCAGCTACTCTGGAGGCTGCGGCAGGAGAATCGCTTGAACCCGAGAGGCAGAGGTTGCAGTGAGCCTCTCAAGATCGTGCCATTGCACTCCAGCTTGGGCAACAAGAGCATGACTCCGTCTCAAAAAAAAAAAAAAAGAACCTCAGTATCTTAAAAGCCCGCTATTTGCCCTCTCCAATTAGACCATTTTCTTTCCACCTCATCTACAAATTTTAGTTTAATTTCTGTGTTAATCTTCAAGAGTTTTGTCAGCTGTGTATCTATCCTTGAATAATATATTGTTTAGTTTTAAAAAGCTGAGTAATAAACCCAAGCCTAACTGTGGAAGGAAAGGGCAATGTTGTCAGTATTAGATTAAGGCTTTTAGGAGAACGTAAACTAAACAGCTTCTAGGGCACAGTTTGGCTTTAGCATCTCTGATCGTTTATGAAAGCGTCTTCTGAGAAGTGCAGTGGCCAAGGTTATGCGTGAGTCCTGGAAAACAGGGCTTGCCAGTTGGGGTAGGTCTTGTCATGTAAGCACAGTCCCGGTTGCCTGGCAGAAATATGGTCTGCAGGATCAGTCTGCTGTCCGTTTCCTGTGTCAAAGCTCACCATGGCTTTTCGTCAGTCCTCTGGAGTAGATCACAGACACTTCGTGAATTAAGTGTCTTAACCCTTTGGGGTGAGGGGTGGGGTTTAAAACAAGTGTCAGCTGATTAATTCATCAGGGCTTGGCAGGGAGAACAGAAAGTTCATTAGGCTTGGTCCAAATCAGAAAGTACAGAAAGCAGCCTGAACCAAACTGACTTAGGCAGCCTGTTGGTATAATAGCAGTGGGAATCTTGGTACTGACAGCTTTCATGGATCACAATACTCAGATCTGGTACGCAGCAGTCATTTCTAATATTTCCCTTTGTTCTCTCTCCTTTCTTGGACCTTCTTCCTATATTCCTAAATCCCATACCGTAGTTTTTTTGTTTGTTTGTTTTTCCTAAATCTTATTTTGCTGGAGTGACACCCTCCAGTATTTCTTAAGGAAAGGTACGTGGGAGATAAATATTTTAGTAATTAGCTTGTCTGAAATAATATTTAATTCTACTTCTGAGTTGATAGTTTGGTAGATACAAGATTCTATATATTTCCCTGCAGAAATTTGAAAGCTTATTACCTTCTTGCTACCAGTTTTGTTGTTGGACAATCCAAAGATGCTCTTATCCTCTATATGTAATCTTTCTCCCTCTCTGGAAGCTTGTAGCAAGTTTGTCTTCCGTGTTCTGGGACTCCACAGTGATCTGCCTTGGTGTGGGTCTATTTTATTTATTTATTTATTTATTTATTTATTTATTTATTTATTTATTTATTTATTGAGACGGAGTCTCGCTCTGTCGCCCAGGCTGGAGTGCAGTGGCCTGGCTAATTTTTGTATTTTTAGTAGAGATAGGGTTTCACCATGTTGGCCAGGCTGGTCTCAAATTCCTGACCTCAGGTGATCTGCCTGCCTCAGCCTCCCAAAGTGCTGGGATTACAGGTGTGAGCCACCACACCCAGCCAGGTGTGGGTCTATTTTAATTCATTTTGCTGGACACAGTGGATATACAGTATGTTTTTAAAATCTTATGACTCATTTTCTTCAGTTCTCGGAGATTTTCTTGACTTATTAGTGAATTTCTTGCACTTTCTTTTTCTGTTCTCCCTTTCCAAAAATTCCATTGTTTAATTACTAGACTTTCTGGACTTCTGCTTTTTAAAATATTTTCTCCAATTTTCTATCGGTATCTTCACTTTGGCTGTTCTTTCTAGGAAGTTTTCTTTCAACTTTATAGTTTTCTTCTGCTTGTGCTGTTTCTCCAAGTTGCTTTAATCTGTTTGCTTTGATTTCTATCTTCCTTATTAGAGATTTCTACACTTGATCTTAGCCAAAAGGCCAAGAAGTGATTATATTAGAGACTCTTTAGACGCATGGTAATCCTTGGTTATCTGCTCATGAATGAGATGGAAAATTGATGGGGAGTTTTGAAAACGAGTAGGGCTTGCCAACTTTGAATTCCCCTATTGGAAGATCTGGGTTGTCTCTTCTAATGGGTAACCTCTGTTGTCATTGTCTTTAGCACCTGTCTCTTGGCCTTGGCTGGTCAGATTCCATAGAGAAGAGTCTTACAATGGCTGGCCTAGCTGGTAAGGGTCTGACTACCAGGGCTTCAGAGCTGTGTTGGGTCTCTTTATGTATTTAATATTATACTACATATAATCTCCCCGATGCAGTCTTTACCTCGCCAGATAACTCTCCAAATATCTGCCCATTTATGAGAAGAATAGCATGGAGTTGGGGAATGAATCTAGGGAGTTAACTTCTTAAAACAACTTTCTTAGTAACATTTATTTAGCCCCACTCCACACACTTTATCTCTGGTTTTAGCCGTATCTGGTCCTGTCAGTTTCTGTGCCCTTGAGGATTTTGTGATGTAAATTGGATTGGAGCTCAGTTTTCCCCGCTGTTAGCTTAAGGTTGGCCTTTCTCAAATGAGCTAGGTGAGTCCACCCAACCGTCTACTTTCTAGGTCCTTAGATTTTATTGCTGTCATTTCCTCTTGTTATCCCTGTTTTTCTTTTGTCTGTTACTTGAATTTTAATGGACCTTTAGGAAGAAATAAAATTAGATATGTAAGTTCAGTCTACCATCTTAGCCCAGATCTGTGCTCTGATTTGATAAACTAGTAGGCATAGTTTGTCTGCCAGTGAAGTAGAGGAAGGACTATCTTTTGCTATTGGCCAATGAGTGCTAGTCACCATGTTGTGTATCCCTTGGTTTGAATAGTACCTGTTTGTTTCATTTACCTTGAAGTGGTTTCTCTTTTTAACATCCCCTTTTCCAAAGAAGCTCTTGGTTTATAGTCAATAGTTTGTTTTTCAAGAGGTAGTCACACAGGGGATAATTTTAATGGTTAAATTTTAG
The DNA here is from genome assembly GCF_047675955.1 of Chlorocebus sabaeus. Taxonomy (NCBI): domain Eukaryota; kingdom Metazoa; phylum Chordata; class Mammalia; order Primates; family Cercopithecidae; genus Chlorocebus; species Chlorocebus sabaeus. The sequence goes on along the minus strand of NC_132924.1, from coordinate 108,465,289 downwards.
GCTGGATGTTAAAGGCAAATTTTACTGCAGTTTCAGGGTCGTTTGCAAGTCAGATGGATGTGGGTCATTTTTTAGCCTTAGCTGAATTAGAACAAGTCTAGAAATTGCAGAGAGGGAAAAAATAACCTACTGTTACCTATGTATGCTGTGTAAGAATTGTGTTTTAAGGATGGGTAGTAATAACTGTCAACAATGTATATCTACAGAGATTATGCTATCGTATTAAAATACAGAGTTGAATTCAGTTAGCACTCTCCAACACGGTTTGCTTAAACTTGAAGACACAAGGTATACTGCACATGGCTTTTGAGTTTTCTATTAAATATTAACCATCATTTAATTTTATATCCTTATTATTACAGTATGTAAACTCTTAAAAGTTAGAAAGCTTATATATCTTAAGCATAATTTTGAGATATGCCCTTTGTCAGATGTATTTACTTCTGCCCAAGTGGCCTATCCAAGTGAAAGATGACTGGAGGTCATTAGCATGAACTATTTGAAGAAATCAAATATTTATCTTGTCCCCAAAATCAGTACTCTATTTTTTGTGCTTGTTCAGTAATTGTTAATTTAGTTCAGACTTAGACTTCACACAGTCATAGGCAGTTTTCCAGCAGGAAGAGCTGCCTTTGAAAATACTTTTTTTTTTTTTTTTTTGAGACAGAGTCTCACTCTGTCACCCAGGCTGGAGTGCAGTGGTGCAGTTTTGGCTCAGTGCAACCTCCGCCTCCTGGGTTCAAGTAATTCTCCTGCCTCAGCCTCCCAAGTAGCTGGGATTACAGGTGTGCACCACCAGTCCCGGCTGGTTTTTGTATTTTTAGTAGATACAGGGTTTCACCATGTTGGCCAGGCTGGTCTCGAACTCCTGACCTCAGGTGATCTGCCCTTCTCAGCCTCCCAAAGTGCTAGGTGTGAGCCGTCATGCCTGGCCTGAAAATACATTTTAAAAGTTGTTTCTGAACATATTAATTTAAGGAAAATGAGTAAATTATTTAATAAATTCCTTTAAGGATAAAATAATTATTTGTATTGGTGATAACCCAGATGATTTGGGAAAGAACATGCATATTGGCCCAAATGTTCATGGTACACCTTGGCCATTCTCAAGAATATATTCTGGCCGGGCATGGTGGCTCAAGCCTGTAATCCTAGCACTTTGGGAGGCCGAGGCGGGCGAATCACGAGGTCAGGAGATCGAGACCACCCTGGCTAATACAGTGAAACCCCGTCTCTACTAAAAAATACAAAAAAACTAGCCGGGCGAGGTGGCGGGCGCCTGTAGTCCCAGCTACTCGGGAGGCTGAGGCAGGAGAATGGCGTGAACCTGGGAGGTGGAGCTTGCAGTGAGCTGAGATCCGGCCACTGCACTCCAGCCTGGGCGACAGAGCAAGACTCCGCCTCAAAAAAAAATAAAAAGTTAAAATAAAAAATAGAATATATTCTGCATTTGGTCCATCTCTGAGGGAAACTGAGGGTATGGCAGGTGTTAGTAGGTGTAGTCATTGGACCTCCTTCTCTGGCTTCCTTTCGTGGGTGAAGGAAGTAAGTGTACAAGATCAATAACAATGAATAGGCCAAATAGATATTTTTGGTGGTCTGAATGATTTAAAAACTCTAATAAATAACTCAAGAGCATTTAAAGGGAAACAATCATCTGTGGCTTTCTTATTTTCAGCTTTAGTATTTGCAAAGCTAAAGTACTGTTAATAAAATGCCTGGCATATGACATCGAGTCCAGAGGCACTTTTTAATGTTGTTGGTTTTATATAATGAATTCCAGTGCTCTTATCAGATCCTATCATGTGGGAAAAGTAGGGAAATAGGCTCAGAGACGTTGAGGTTTTGTACTGGGTCACAGGTTTTATAGCAGAGCTAGAACTACTTGTTACCCATCCTCACCTACATTTGCATGACTTTGGTTGTCCTTCCTTTCTGTTTCAAAGTTGCAAGTACTTTTCTAGCTTTCTTGTTTATGGAATTACCAAGATGAGGTATTATTTGTCCCTCCCTTATATTAGCTAAGTAGTGGTGGGTGAAAGGGTGTGGAGAGTTTCTGTATTTGTTCATCCCAGATCATAAGGTATGAGTCAAAGTTTAGTTGGGAAGTCCCTTAGGGATGTCTTGATTATTTTGTGCTCATATTGAGTTGTATTTACATTCAGTTGAACTACCAAGTTAGCCAGTATCTTCTGGATTTTATGCAGATAAGGAACAGGGATGAGGTACTTGTCTTCCAATGTTTGAAAGACAAGAAGAGGAAATAGGATGAAGGATGCAGCTTGGACTAAGACGTGGAAGAGAGATTTGGGTTCAATTTAGTTTTAATAATTTTTGAAAACACCTTTAGGCTTAGCATCATGCCAGGTGCTTCCGGGGGTACAAAAGTAAAATGATCCCTGCTCTCTAACTGAAAAAGTTTGAATAGTCAGCTCTAAAACTGAAAGTGAGTGTGAGAAGTGGGAAGTGCCAAGGTCGCTCAAAGAAAGAGCTTTGGACAAACTTGAGACTTGGGTTGGAGGGAACACTGAACAAACAAAGACATCAACATGAGCCTGCCTGGGGCATGTTTAGGGCTTGCAACTTGGGGTTCCTGTAGGGGACTTGTGAGAAATAAGGCTGGAAGGGTGAGTTGGGCACTGCTTTTGTTTCAAATGACAAGTTCTAAGTAGGAGAAAGGTATGATAGGATTTTGCTTTAAGTCCTAAGTGGAAATGATGAAGATGAGAGAGCCACTGGGGTAGGGTTCTTTGCGTCAATTAAAGGACCCAAAGAAATCTAAGGTTTGGCCACAAAAGGACTATCAGTGACCCTAGAAATTGTATGCAAAAATGGTATGTGCATTAGTGTTTTATCAAATTATTTTTAAAATGTGCATGATGCAATAAAGTCTGGTAAGCTAGAAGAATAGTTCAGGTGAAGGTTTCGGGCTGATAAAGGGATTGGGAATGGAAACAAGGAGAAAGAATTCAAGAGAGATTTCAGAAGTGCTAGAGATTTTTGCAAGTTACTGGCCATAGTTAAAGGATGAAAGAAAAACAATTTCACAGCCATCTTAGATTTCTTAGATCCTCCACTAGACTGTAAGCTTTTTGAGAGCAGATAGCACAGCTAGCTTGTTAAACATTACATTCTCAGAACCTAGCTGGCACATAGTAGGCTCTCAAGAAATATTTCAGTAATTCTTGCCTGGAATTACTGAAATAGTTGCATATTTCAATATTGCATATTGAAATATTGCAAGTTTTGAGCCAGATGACTGGAATAATTGTGTCATGTTGAAAACAAATGTGGACTCATGAAAAGGAACAAGTGCAAAAAGATGAATTTGTTGACTTGAGGTTCCAGCAGGTCATCCAGCTGGTGGTGTCCAAGAAATACTTGGAAATTTGTGGGGATACAGAGGAGAAATACAGTGTTGGAGTCATCTTTATAGGGAGAGAGGTGAGATGGGAGCCTTGGGAAAAACAGATGCTAGAAGTCTAAAATGAAGGAGATCTGAGTGTATGGTGTCGGTGTAGAACAGTTTCTAGGCAAGAATTACTGGAAATTTCGTGCTATGTCAGTCAGGGTTTCATCAGGAAGCCAGGGATTTCACAACCACTGGAAGGACTTGGAGAAGAAAGGTCAGGAAGACCTCTGCTGGCTTTCAGGAGCTCCAGAAGTACAGGAGTCATAGAAAAAGCCTCCACCAAAAAGCCCTCAGCTGCCTGCAGCACCAAGTCGGTAATTCCCAGGAAGACTCTGGGAAGTGGCTACCCAATGCCCCATTTGCCAGGGACCACCTGCCTGCCCAGAGATGACACCTGTAGAATGATGGCTTTTTCTCTTACATCTTTCAAATTGCCCTAAGTACCTCCCGTTAGTAGGGTCTAACCTGGGATCCTATTGGAAGGAATCAGAACTGTGATGCAGGAGAGAATAGCAGGGGTGGGGCTGATGTCAACAGAAAAGCTAGCCCCTGTGGTTTAGAGCATCTCACAGGGCCATGTCACCTCCTTGTCAAAACTCTCCAAAAATATCTCTCCCTCAATACTTTCATAATGAAATTGAAGTTTGGCTGGTGTGGGACCTGGAACCCTCTCCCCTAATAGGAGGATATTCTTCATTTCATGCGACTGTGTCTCTGTTCTGTGCATATCTGTTTTCTCAGCCTAGAATGTATATATTATTCCTATCCTCACCCTGGCAATCTGCTTCTTGCAGCTTTTTCTCACACCTCTAGGCAGATTTAGGTGGCTCTCCCTGCCTTTGTGTCTTATACATGCCTTCATTATGCTGCAACCTCCTTGAAGAAGGGATGCTTCTTTTCATCTGTTTATACACAGAGTTTAGCACAGTTCCCAACATTCAGTTTGAATGAATGACAGAAGGAAAGCAGTTTTGGGTGGTGGGGTGCAATTAAGTTTTATTGGCAGGAGATCAGTCATGAACTTTAAGACACTGGTTTTAATCCAGTGGAGGTGCTGGAACCCAATTGCAGTATGTTGAAGAATGGAGAATGACTAGGAGTTAAAGAACTGGAGATAGTATACTCTGAAGAAGTTTGATAAAGGGATAATGATAACACAGTTTCAAGTAAAGGAAGTTTTTTTTTTCCTCAAAGGAAATCATAAGCCTTTTAGAGGAGACAAAATTATTTGAAAAAGTAAATTTGAACAAGAAAGCTGAGTTGAAGGGCATCAGGAACATGCATGGATGCTTCCCTCCAAGGTAACAGCAAAGAAAATAAGAGAGAGGGTTTTAAGGTAAAGAAAGGAATATTAAGGGAACCGCTTGGCTCAGCATAATGAGGTAGCAGAAGGTGGAATAGGAATTTGGAGCTTGAGAACATAGGAAATGTGCAATACTTTGGAGAATGTAACAGGAAGGCAAAAGAATGCGTTAAAAGAGTAGTAAACAAGCAGCAAGGGCCCAGTTGAGGTTACAATGTACAGATCCAATCAGAATAATTCGATGTGGCCTTGACTGTTCATCAATCTTAGAGAGACACAAAGGAGGCATGGAGATTACCAGGAGCTTCTGACCGATAGAAATGGTGGAAAATCATGGGGTTGAGGCTTTGGGAGGGGGCGAAGGTATCATTGAGGCTTTGGGAGGGGGCGAAGGTATCAAAGTGCTCACCATGGCCCATAGTATGAAGATAAGGGCTCACCATGGCCCGTAGAAGGCCAGCAGTAGGGGGCGCTCTTCAATCATGTTGTCAATCTCCTGGAACTGAATTGGTGCCCACAGCTGGGCACAGAGAAAGTACACAACCTATTGTCAGAGCACACAGCCATACAGTTGGACCCCTCTATGATCCCTAAAATTTCTTTAAACGTTTCAGATTTTATGATAATTTTGGGATTACTGCATAAATTACCAATAGCCAAAATTCAAAATTAAGTGTAAAATTTAACAATGTGTACAGAATGCATTATTTTATAAAACTCACAATCGCCTAATTCACATATTGAGTTTCTTCCAGGGATACCTGTATTTTCTTGTTAATAATACCCACATCATTCTTTTTTTCCCCATCTGCTCAATAACCATTTTTTGAGCATGGAGGTACTAGACTGTGATATGTGTTAGGGACACATTTGGGAATAGAACAGTCATGACTCTTTCTTTCTTAGAGCTCAGACTTAGGTGGTGAAGATGATCATTAAACAATCCAGTGAATATACCTAGTCATATGAAAATGCAGAAGAATATATTTAGAAGTATGTGTAAGCAATATCCAAAATACTAGACCCCCCAAAAAAATATTGACTAACTTACCCTAAATTTAAGACTTCTGTAAGACAAATTGCCATAAGCAAAATTAGATCAACAATGGACTGGGAGAAAATATTTGTAACCCATGTAATAGACTGAGGATTAGTATCCCAAATATATAAAACATGCCTACAAATCAATCTTTCTTAAAAATACAAAAAGCCAAAGACAACTAATAGACAATGATTACCGAGAATGTTTTGTTCTTATGATTAAGAAAAACAAAAAATATTCCTAAGGGTATAAGAAAATGGGTATCTTATGTACTTTTGCTATGATTATATATTGGTACATACTTTTATGGGGTATGAACTGACAATATGAAATTGCCCATTCACTTCAACTGAATAATTTCCCTTCTTGAACTCATACACAGAGAGGAATATATAAAAGCATTCATTATAGCATTGCTTATAAGAAGAAAAATACAAAATAGCCTGAATGTTCAGCAGTTCATTGGTAGGCAATACTACAGAACACCATGAGAAGAATAATGACATGTATTTTTGTGTGCAAAATCTACAAGTCACACAATGAAAAAACTATATGTAAATATACAGGTTTTTTTGTTTGTTTATTTGTTTGTTTGTTTTTGAGACAGAGTTTTACTCTGTCACCCAGACTGGAGTGCAGTGGCGCGATCTCGGCTCACTGCAACCTCTGCCTCCTGGGTTCAAGCAATTCTCATGCCTCAGCCTCCTGAGTAGCTGGGATTACAGGCATGTGCCACCATACCCGGCTAATTTTTTTGTATTTTTAGTAGAGACGGGGTTTCGCCATGTTGCCCAGGTTGGTCTGAGCTCAGGCAATCCGCCCCCCCTTGGCCTCCCAAAGTGCTAAGATTACAGGCATGAGCTACTGCACCCAGCCTAAATATACTTTTAAAGTATATCTGCAATATTTTCTACATTAAACACACAGGAACTAAAACTACATATTTGTATGTGCCTATGTAAATGGCAATGCATAGACAAGACCTGGAAGAGTTCATGCCAAAATGATGATAGCAATTACCCCTATGAAGAGGAGTGATGTGGGGTTGGGGCTGGCCAGGAGACATTAAGGAAAATTTCTTGCATGACTGAAACTGTTTTATCTCTTTAAGCCATACAAATGTATTAATATATTATAAAATGAAAATATTGATATAATTAAAAATTATGCCTTGAAAGGAAAGTATAACATACAATAGGTGTGCAATGGAGAAGCTGCTTTTCATCAGGGCATCAGAATGTAAACGCACTTGGAGAGCAAACAGCATGTTTGACTTTGTTTTTGTTTTCGAGATGGTGTCTCTGTCACCCAGGCTGGAGTGCAGTGGAATGACCATGGCTTACTGCAGCTTCAGCCTCCCCAGGCTCAGGTGATTCTCCTACCTCAGCCTCCTGGCACACCACCACCCCCAGCACATTTTTGTATTTTTTGTATAGACTGGGTCTCACCATGTTGCTCAGGCTGGTCTCGAACTCCTGGCTCAAGGGATCCACCTGCCTTGCCCTCCCCAAATGCTGAGATTATAGGCATGAGGAATTGTGCCTGGCTGCATGACTTGTTTACTCCAGTCTACCCAGTAAAGACATCAGGTGGATGGGTGGGCAGTTGGATGGATGAGAAAGCCCCACTGAGAAAGTGACTTGCCAATCAAAAGAAGAAAAACAAGGAACCAGCCCTGCCAACTTCACCAGCAGGAGAGCCGTGTTTGTGAGCATGTGAAGAGACCCCACTGTGGGAACCTGGGCATATCCAGCTGGAGGCAGCCCTTGTTGCCTGGTGCACAACGAATGAGGAGGAGAATGGTATAAGATGAAGTGTGTGAGTTGATCAGGGGCCTCAGGGCTCATGGCTTTAGTAGCTAGTCATGAGGAGTTCTATTTAGTCCAAAAAGTGATGAGTATACCCTGACAATGACTGAGGTGTCTCCATGGAATGAGTGTACTCGCTGAGAAAAATAAGTAGCATAGTGTGATTTGACTTGCTGCCAGTCACAGTGAGTGGGTGATGAGGATTAAGACTTGGTTCTTAGCAGCCAGTGCAGTGGCTCATGCCTATAATCCCAGCTTGAGGCCAGGAGTTTGAGAGTAGCCTGGGCAACATAGTGAGACCTCACCTCTACAAAACATTAGGAAAAAAAAAAAGACTTGGTTCTTAGAAATACCAGCCTACATTCTGTCTATCTAGCACATGAAACTTTTTTTTCTTCTTCTTGAACTGGAGGTAGGGGGAGAGTGTAGAGAAAGAATAGAAAAGGGTTTATAGTATAATGGTTTAGAGTTACAAACTCAGACTGCCTGCATTTAATTGCCAGCATTACCATGTGCCATCTGGGTGACAACGGATAGGTTACACAAATCTCTAAACTTCAATCTCCTTTCCCTGTATGTCAAATCAGGTTAATAACATGTGTACTATTATCTTAGAGTTATGGTGAGGTTTAAATAAAATTATCCATGTTCAGTACTCAGCATTTTGCCTGTCCAATGGCTTGAGGGATCTGGAACATTTAGGCCAGAAAAGAGAGGAAACCACTCACAAATATTTGAAAGTTTTGCTGAGAAGAGGAATTATACATTATTTGCATGTCCTACTGAGAACAATGAAGACTTATGAGGAGAAATTCAAGGGCAAGGGCAACCCAGTGTAAGGAAGGCCCAACACAGCCAAGGATCGATAAAGGGAATTCCTTGCTTTTATTGAGAGGTTGGACTAGGTGATCTCCAAAAGTCCTTCCAAATTCACTGATCAGTAATGGCACCAGATAATCTTGGAAGTGAGTATAAAGTCATGTCAAGTCCTGCTGTAATCAATTTACAATGAAGACCTCTAAATAACCTCAAGATTCTCAGGCATTAGCTGAGAAACCCCTAATATGAAACTGCAAAAAGTATTACCACTTACCTTACGGCCTTGGGAAGGCCACAACACCACTTCTGGCCTCTGTTTCTTCATCTGTGCACCGACATCGTTATACTCATGTGGCTGCAAGGCTTAAATGAAATATTGCAAATGCAAGTGCTCTGAAAACTGAAGTGCAATACAAATGCAAAGAATGATTGCTGTAATAATTTGCTGCAAAATGTTTTCTTCTCATGAAAAAGTGCTGCCATACTTTACACTGGTGGCTGGAGATTTGGGCATGAGCTGTTAGCCACATGGATTTCTTTGGTGTCAATGGAGGTGCATCTGGGCAGCCCCCACCCCGCCAGGCCACATTGCACTCTGGACTTCCCTCCTCCTGGGAGCAGTACCCACAATTTCCCATCAAGAAGACCTTCAGTTCAAGTGGCTTCCAGGTTTGAATTATGCTGAACAGCCCTCCTGGGGAAAGGCAATGCTTTGGGTTTGATTGCCTCAGACTATCAAGATGACAACTTTGAGTAATTACCCTGATTATCTTTGACACTTAAAGAGCTACTAATTTTTGTTTTTTTGAGATGGAGTCTCGCTCTGCCGCCCAGGCTGGAGTGCAGTGGCCAGATCTCAGCTCACTGCAAGTTCCGCCTCTCGGGTTCACATCATTGTCCTGCCTCAGCCTCCCAAGTAGCTGGGACTACAGGCGCCCGCCACGTCGCCCGGCTAGTTTTTTGTATTTTTTTAGTAGAGACGGGGTTTCACTGTGTTAGCCAGGATGGTCTCGATCTCCTGACCTCGTGATCCGCCCGTCTCGGCCTCCCACAGTGCTGGGATTACAGGCTTGAGCCACCACGCCCGGCCAAGAGCTACTAATCTTAACCAGATGTTGTGATACAACTGTTATCCCCACTTTTCATTTTGGAAGAAGATGCTCCTTTGTGGTATCTGGCAGAGTTTCCAAATGTATTAGGTTGGTGCAATAGTAATTGCAATTTTTGCCATTACTTTCAATGGCAAGTACCATGATTACTTTTGCACCAACCTAATATTATGGCATCCTGTGCTCAAGAAGCCTTTTAGGGACACCTAATATGTCCTTACGCCTCCAGAGAAGGCAGCATTTTAACCCAGTATAGATGGATGAACATTTTATTGATTTACTTATTAAACATACAGTTATTGAGTACACAACAGCCAGAGTGCCAAGAATGAAAAGACATGTTCCTGACTACTTAGGAAATCACAAACTCGAAGGGGAGACTGACATGAATATTTCTTAAAGCTTTCAATTGTGAAATATAAGACATAATGAAAACTACATAAAGCCAAGATGTGCAGAGTGTTGTAGCAACATGTGGAGGGAGGGATTAGTTCAGTGTGAAGAGTCGGGGCCAACTTCACAGGGGAAGGAACATGGAAGCTGGAATATAAAGGATGAGCAGGGTTTACCGGGTGAAGCCCAGAGATTTGGGGTGGGGTTGGCAGAGGGGATGGAGAGGATATGGCATTCCCAGCCAGGGAAGTGACAGGTGCAAAGACAGTGAGAAAGGCATGAAAGTGCTTACCAGGTAGTGGTGTGATTGGGCTATTTTTGGAGGAGTAGCAAGAGGTACTGAAAAGATAGGTTTAAGCCAGACTTTTAAAGGTCTTGACTGTCATGCTAAGGAAAGTAGGCTTCGTATTGTGGTTGACATGGAAGACTAGGCCTTCTCGTATCTTTGAAAGTTACCTTGGATTGTACTGTGGTTGCAGAGAAGCTAAGAGAGGAGTGTCATGGTCAATTATGTCAAATGCCATGGAGACCAAGTAGGACAAAGACTGAAAACAGTTCATAGAGTTGGAAATTTGGAGGTCACTGATCACCTTTTCCAAGGGGAAGGCAGAAATATGATTATAGCAGATCAAGAAATGAATAGATGGTCACACTTCTATGTGGCATCTGAAAATGTTGAGCTTCTAGGAGTAGAGAGTAGAATCGTTGTTACCAAAGGCTGGTGAGGTGGAGTGGACAGGAACAGGGGAGACAGCAAAAACGACTGGAGGAGAAAAAAAAACAATAAACACTGAACAATTGTGTGTGTGTGTGTGTGAGAGAGTTTGGATTAGTGTAATATTAACACACACACACACACACACACACACACGAAGTAATGAAACCAGTTTAAAAGCTATTGAGAAAAAGCCAGACACAAAAGGACGAATATTGTGTGATTCCACTAACATGAGGTACCGAGAGTAGTCAAACTCCTAGAAGAAGAATAGTGGTTATCAGGAGCTGGAGGGAGGGGAAAGGGGAGTTACTGTTTCGTGGGTACAGAGTTCCAGTTTGGGGTGATAGAAAAGTTCTGGAGGTGGAGAGTGCTGATATTCAGGCAACAATGTGAATATACTCAACGTCACTGAATTGTACACTCAAAAAGGGTCCAGACAGTAAATTTTATGTTGTATCTATTTTACCACAATAAAACAACAAAGCTACTGCAGTAGTCCTGGTAAGAAAGTGTACCTGAATCTGAATTATGACCAGAGGACAGAGAGGAAAAGAGTAATTTAATTTTTTTCTTTTTTTCCCCAAGAGGAGTAACTTAAATTTTAAGAGACATTTCTGATCCATGATTGACAGGACTTACATCTGTATGAGAAGGTGGAGGAAGAGAAAGTGATGGAGATGACTGAGGTCTTTGACTTGAACAACTACCTGCATGTTGGTTTAAGAGAGAGAATGATGAGTTTGACTTTGTGTGGTCTAATATGCAGTGAAAATATACATGTATGTATACACAAGCGTGCACGCACACACACACACACAACTAGAGCTCAGGAAAAAGGACAGAGAGATAAAAATTTAGGAGTTGTCAACCTGTGGCTAGTATGGAACTGAGATCACTTAGGGAAGAAAAAAGGAGCCATAAGTGGGATCTTGGAAAACATCAACTGGTGAGACTGAGAAGGAACAGAGGGAAAGGAGGGACTGGGAAAAAATGGTTGCATGGAAGCTATGAGAGAAATGTCATGGTTAACTGTGTCAAATGCACTGGAGGCCAAATGGGACAAAGACTGGAAGCAATTCATAGATTTGGAAATGTGGAGGTCACTGATCACTTTTTCCAGAGGGAAGGTAGAAGTGTGATTATAGTGGATCAAAAAATGAATGAATGATCTCACTTCTATGTGGAATCTTAAAATGTTGTGCTCTTAGGGGTAGAGAGTAGAGCAGTGGTTATCAGAGGCTGGCCAGGTGGATTGGATGGGAATAGGAGAGACGTTGATCAAAGGGGACAAAGTTTCAGTTAGACAGGAGGAATGTTTTAGTGGTCTATTGCACAGCACAGTGACTATTGTTAATAATAGTGTATTGTATATTTCAAAATTGCTATAGCAGACTATCCTAAACATTCTTACATCAAGAAATGATAAGTATGTAAGGTGATAGATATTTAATTAGCTTGATTTAATGATTTCACAGTGTATAAATATGTACTCCATAAATATATACAATTATTATTTGCTAAATAAAAATTAAAACTGATTTTTTTTTTTAAAAAGGGAATGGGATACAGCAATGAAAAGAAATGAATGATGGCTATGCAACAATATGGACTAGTCTCACAGCATACTATTGGGAAAAAAAAAGAAGCAAGATGCAAAAGAACACATAGAGTCTTGTTCCATACGTGTAAATATTTAATTTTAAAAACCTGTAAAAGAAAACTACATAAGTGATATTATGAAAGAGAAGAGTGAGCACAGGATTATTAAAAAGTGAGAAAGTTGCTTACTTCTAGAAGAAGGTGGGGGTTATGATCAGGGAAGCCATGGGGCAGGGATTCCAAAATATTGTGTATGCTGATACTTCTTGACCTATATGACTACAAGAGTGCTTACTTTAAAATTATCCATGATATGTGTATGAACAAATTTGATGCGTGCATCTTTCTCTATGTAGATTATACTTCACACAAAATATAACCAGGTCAACAATCTTATATCTGCTTCTGAAACTATTCAGAGAGCAAATTTTCAAGCAGCAAAGTTTTAGTTTGGGGTGCTGCTTTAATGTAATTACATCATCGCCTTTGACCAAATCTTCCTGAAGAAGAAGACATCCTTTCCTTTAGTCAGTTTCTGCTAATGAGGAAGGCAAGCTTAATAACTTTGTGGCAACATCACTCTTGCTAGCACAGTTTACTGGCAAGGTGAGCATCAATTTCATTTTGGAACTGTGTAGTATGGTGAGCAGAGAAAAAAAATAGCATCTAAAAGTGCTGAGAAATCAGTTTCCACACTCTAATGTTAAAATTTGAATACTGTACATTCTTAACTCTTCATGTTGAACTAGTTTTAGTATTTTGGAAAGTTGCAAAAACAGTACAGAGAATTCCCATATACCCTTCACTCAACTTCTCCTAATGCTAACATCTTATAGAACTACAGGACAGTGACCAAAACCAGGAAATTAACAATAGTGCAGTACACACACACACACACACACACACACACATACACACACATTTAGTAATAAAATTATTGAGAACCTTTTAATGTAGTTGGCAGTCATTTGGATTTTCTTTTCATGAGGTCTGCTTGGATTCTTGGCCAATTTTTCTCTTGGGTTGTCTAATTTTTTTTCAAATTGAATTTGTGCTTTTTCTGGTCATCCTCATTCAAGAACTGTTATTGGGATATTAATGTATCACTTCATTTAGGGTGACAATAATAAACCCATACATGTTAGCACAGTTAATGTATTTTATGAGGAATACCTATATTTTCAGAAACAAGGATCAGTGTAGAGGGTGGCACTATTTTGCATTTTTGCGAGTTTCTTTAATGTCTGGCTTGGTGAAGGATAGCTAAACTCTCATACCTGCTTCCTCATTCAATTTGTTGGGGTTTTTTTTTTTTTTTTTTTTTTTTTTTGGCTTTTATTCAGTGGTGTTGGTGTACAGAGTTTATTCAAACATTTTCCAATTGGTAGGCATTTACTTTTTTCCAGTTTTATGACTTTTATGTTGTTTTTGCTACCACGAATAATGCTTCAATAAACATCCTTGCATGTTTCTTTTTAAAAAAAAAAAGTGAATGGGAAGTGAAGAAATGGAGGTAGTCGGTGGAGACTAACATTTTAAAAAATATGTGATTCTTCATCTCCTTTGCAAATAACACTAAAAGTTTTATTATTAACCCTCATCCTTCATCTCTTTATGTGTTCACTCTTAATTTCCTTTAAAATACACTCTTACTTGTTTGACTATTAGTTGTTACTATCTTCAGCAAAACCTCATATCTCTGTTACACCCTCCACCCTTCTTCTCCGGTCTAAATGTGAGGCCCTTCAACTAAAGAGACAGGAAACCACTCGATCAAATATTCTCTTATAATTCCAAATGGTCCTGTATAGATAGCTCACTCTTCAGTGGGCAGCTCCCTTCGTGTCCTTAGAGAATCCCCTCAGTGATGTCCATGATACCCTCCTCTTTGTAGAAAAGGATGGTTTTCTTGATCAGCCATCAGGACTTAAACGTCACCAGTGGTTGGGATACGCACGGTTGACATGTGACACACTCGATGTTAGGAAACCTGGAGCCCACTTCTGTGGGATCTCTAACTACTTGTGTGAACACTGAATACCTATGTCACTTTGCTTTCTGGGCCAGTTTCCTCATCTATAAAATGAAGGATTTGGTGTAAGTAATTTTGAAAATTCTTCCCTGTTCGTTCTTACTTTAGTACCTTGCAACTGTGGCATCCATTTGCCAGATGATTGGCCAGGGCCACGGCTGTCGTGTATGGGAATGTGGCAAAACTAGCTGGTCCATACTGGGACTTGGCTTACAACTCACTCGTGCAGAGCGCTCCTCAGTCCTTTTCCCTGGGGTGGGGGTGGAGGGCTCCAAGGCCTCAAGGCTAATCCCAATCAATGAAGCCCTTCTCCCAGGCTGGCTTCTTAGGGCCATGGCTTTGGTTGATGGATTAGTTAAGGGCAGGAGCTGATCTGGAAACCCTGGGAGGGAGGAGGTGGGAGAAAGATATGGGGCCAAAGAGCCCTAAAAAAGTGACATGAGATTCTCCTGGCTGCCTCACACAGACAGCGTCCCTTTCCTGTTCCACGATGGTGCCCACATTCAAGTCACGCATGAGGACAGGCTGGCTGAATGACAGTGGGCTCCTAGTACAAGCCCCTTAAAATAGCAGAGGTAGGGCTCCACTCCAAAACAGTGACAGTATCAGCAAGTTAATTAAGAGATCTGCCAGGGACGATGCGAAATCTGGCATGTGGCCCATTCAGATCAGCACTGCTCAAGATGAACTGAGCGGGTGTTTGTTTGTCAGGCTGAGCTAAGTCAGGCTGAGAGAACAGCTCCCCGGAGAAGGTTTCATGTCAGATATTCAGAAAACTTCACTCCTCGCCGGGACATATGCTCTCAGATCAGATGACATTTTGATGGAAAACTGTGTAGGATTTCCATTTAAGTATCCAATATCACAGCCGGTTTGCATCATGCCTTTTGATTTTCTTTTAATGTAGCCTATCTAAATTTCATGATGTTTCATTTGGAAACCGGTCCTTGTAGGAGGATACTGCCCATCGTTAGGCTTTAGATGAAGTAAGGAAAGTGCAGTTGCCTTCTCAGTGCACTGACAGTAGAAGAAAGGGAAGGACGTGTAGGGCAGGGGTCAGGGAGTTGAGCAAGTGGTTGGGAAAAGGTGAAAAGTGAGGAGGAAAAAGAAATGGGGGGCAAATGGGCCTGCTTCTTCATGGGATGTAGATCCCTGGCCTGCATGTGAATGCTGGTCTCTGGGCCAGGGGCTGTCAGAGGAGGTGTAGTTCTCCCCCAAATCCAGCCATTTTTACCCTATGGGCTGCAGTCCTGCATGTCCAGCTGCTGGCTGGCTATTACCACTCAATGTCCACCATCCCTTCACACCCAATATGCATGAAACCTTCCATTTCCCCCAACACACTCTGCCTCTCTGCCCTGTTTCTAGGCTGCCTTTGTCAGTACTGGCGAGGTGTGGAAGGGTGGTGTGGGCAAGCCACGGCTGGGGAGTGACCCTGGGCTCTAGTCTCCATCTTACACTGAGCTGGGCCTCTCTGGGAAGACTCCAGACCTTTTCGGGTTGGGAAACACAGGTGGAGCATTACCATGACCTGTGTGAGCTGCCCGGCAGTTCTGCCTGCACACCTCAGAGCATGATATCGGACACATGCAAAGTTATCAAGACTTCCGTTTGGACTGGTCATGACAGAAAACTCTGTTCACAAATGCCCACCTTAAAAGTTTTAAAAAAATTTTTAACTTCTTTCAGTACACGCCCACTGTAGCCAAACACTCTACGTCCTGCCTCCATGAGCTGACAAATACAAACTTTCTTCTGTCTTTGCTGCTGATTACTTTTATCTGGGTTATTATAATTTAGTAGCTGTGCACATTATCCGTATATATTAGAGATGGGGTCTCACTCCAGGCTGGAGTGCAGTCGCGCGATTGTAGCTCACTGAAGCCTCAGACTCCTGGGCTCAAGCAATCCTTCTGCTTCTGCCTCTCAAGTTGTTGGGATTACAGGCATGAGCCACTGCATCTGGCTCTTCCAATATTTTCCTATTGCTCCACTGGACCCATCTTCCACCCTTCTCCATCCTATGCTCTGCCCTGGGAGGCCAACCTATCTGGGCTACACCAACAGGTTCCTATGCTGTCTGGCTTTGGTTAGTTTGGCCAATGGGGAGCACAAGTCAAATATTAGAGGAAGGAAGGAGAGTGAGGCCATGATCTTTAGTCTCTTGGATCCCTACCTGGGAGGCTACCGGATCCCCCTCAGCCAAAGGTCACACATTCTCAAGTTATCTTCCTCAATGTGACTCTCTCTTCTTAGGGGCCAGTCCCTCTTCTCTCCTTTGCCCTTGGATCTAAGGGTGGTAACAGTACCTTCACTGTTACTAGCCCTGGGGTACTGGATATCCAATATAGTTCTCCCATATTCTACCTCCACCTTTGTAAATGATCTGATTTGATTGTTGGGAGTCTGAGTGGTGGAGCGTTGCACAATAGGGGCAAGAGGAGAACTTGGGAGGGGACTCGGAGGCACTGTTTCCGAGGCTTGTAGTTCTGCCTGCTAACCACCTGTTAGTAGCGGAGTGAGTAGCTGTGCTGCCCTACCAGGATCATCCTTAGGCCTTGCAAGAGGGGCCCACTCTGGCCCTTCTCTGGGTATGCCTTCTCCATGGGGCAAGGAATCTGGGACCAAAGGAACATGCCGACCTGGACCCCCTTGTATAGACCACACTCTCATTCTGAGATTCTGCCACTTGCAGACCCTGTGCAGGCCTCTTTCCCAGGTGTGCATTCCTAGGCCCCACTGAAGAGTAACCAAGGGAAGGTGTTGGGGAGTGGGGACATGGAAGAGCTCAGATGTTAGGACAGGGGTGTTCATTTGCACATACCCAAGGACTGTTGTGTGGGATGGAGCAGGGGGTGGGCTGTAAGCTGAGGTCTGTTCTCCCTGTGCCACCCCATTTGAACACAGAATTCAAGGAGTATGCATTTCAAATGCAAGTCAACTCCCAGGTTCTTATGAAGGTGTATTCATCAAGGTTGGGCGATGGAGCATATTCATTTCACAGTTAGCTGGCCTTGTAACTTTTCAGTCCATAGACACACAGTGTGTAGTATGTAAGCCTTCATTTGGATCTGTGCCTCAGGCCTGCAAACAGCATGGGTGGGGATCTTCAGAGGAGTCCTGATTGCTCCTGTTCTATGGCAGGCAGCCTGGCCCCATTCTAAAGATTTCCTCATTAACCCTTGCAGTGAACTCAGCCTTCTTATGAGGTTCTCTTCCTTAAGTCCAGCTCCATTAAGAAACAGATATGGTGACTTAGGAAGACTTTCTGACAATGAAGTGAAGGCCATTATGGGGACTGAGCTTGTGATCAGAATCCCAGCCAGGTGGCTTGTACTTTCTAGCTCGAACAAGAAAAGGCAAGGATTGGGCCCCTTGGAGGAAGAAGACAGAACAGATGGCCATGAGTGACAGTTCCCCTCTCTTGCCACAGAATCTGGAGGGGATGCCTCCTGTGGAGGGCAGTGTGACCCAAGTCACCTCTGCTGTACTCGGAGGCCCATAGCAGGAGCCCAGGCACGTGAGCATCTTGCCCCAGCTCCAGGAATTCCAGCCGAGCCAGGGAAGCTCGGTGGGTGGCAGGCGGCTGCCTGGGGAGGCTAGTGCGCAGGAGCAGATCCTTGGCTTCTGGAGAAGGTGGATGCATGTTGAAGCTACTGATAGGGCCCCTGGTGCAGGCACTTTTGGAGGTGACCCTGGCCTGCCCATTGGCTCGAGGAGGCTACCCCAGACTGCTGCAAAAAAGGAGAGAAGAAGGAAGGAAACGAGAGGGAGCCTGGATGTGAACAGGTTAGAGCTGTGGCTGGGCTGGATGGGGTTGTCCCAGTTTGCACCGAACCTGCTGTCTTGCTCTTCAGACACAGATGCTCCTTCTGACTCCTAGGAGAGCGTGGGTCTCTTTTTCTAGTGTTCTGTGGCTGAGGGGATGGGCACTTTATCTTGTGACAAGCCCCTCCACTGCTTTCTTCCTGCTCCCCCTAATGTATAGATGACAAGTGCCAACAAGGGCAGAGTCCTGCTCCCTGCTGGAGCCATTTTCCAGCCACATTTCTCCTGCCTCCGATCACCGTCACCAGGAAGCTGCCTGCCTATATAACTGCAGCCCTTGACCCACCATTGGAGTGAGGTCTGCATTGTCTTGCTGTGTTCAAGGCAAGTGAAGTCCAGGTAACCAGTTCCTGGGTAAAAAAGGGGAGAAAAAGAAGGGAGGTGGTACCTGCTTCTGGTGACACATGCTGAAGGCCCAGATGTGTCCACCCTCCCCGCCGCACCATGAACTTGGCTGGAGAGGGGAGCCAGCGAGGACGCCCAGGCAGGGCCTGACGGGGAGACAGGGAGATGCTCCAGGGAGCAAAGCCCTCCCTGCAGGGAAGGCTGGGTGTGTGTTAGGGCTCCGGCACCTGGAAGGGAGACGCTTCATGGAGACCTGGAGGGAGCTGGCAAGAGCGTGGCTGGAAGAAACTGGTCCTGAACCCAGTGTCTGGGCCACACCCAGCACCCTCAGCTCAGTGTGCTTCTGGTCTGAAGCCACCATTCAAAAGTGGGGGCTCAGTTTCTGCACGACCCATACTGCCACCTCGCCTGCTCATGCTTCTGGGGCCCTGGGAGCCAGGCTGAAAGCTTGGCTGGCAGCCGGTGAGGGTGAAGAAATAAATGGCACTGTGGGGGCAGGGAGATGGCTCTAGGACCCCTGCACATCCTTCTCCCTGGGTCCTAAGTGCCTCTAGGTGCCAGGCTCTTCCTCTTGGGGGGGGCTGCCTCCCTGGGTGGTACCTGGGGGGCAGAGGGGGCAGGCCTGGTCCTGGAAGGGGCACTTTGAGAGCCACGATGGCTGCGTGGGCTTCCCGCCAGCACAGCCTGTGCTTCGGGACCCCTGAGCCTCTGAGAGTGAACTTCAGTATGTGAAGGCACCTCTCCTTCACCACCAGCTGGCAGATGTGGGGAGAGCAATGAAGAGGTTGCCCAGCTCCCACCTGTTTACTTAAAAAATCACAAGATCTATACATTTAGAAGAGGAGACTTTATTTTTTGTAAAGGCTTACAGCCTGCAAAGTGCCCATCCCACGGGCTGGGAAGTGTAGCCCCCAGCCAAGGCCAGACACAGGCCCTTAGGAGGAGGAGGAGCTGGGGCAGGGCTTTATGTCGAATGGGTCGGCTAAACGTACATATTCAACAGGTTACAGGAGGAACTATGAACATTCATGAAGGTGGTCCTGACGCACATGGATTAAACATGCATGTAACATGCGACCCGTGTTCACCTTGGGATGGAGACTTAACATTTAAATGCGCTACAGTTAGGCCCTAAATGTCAAAAGGTGAGCAGAGACACAAAGGCACTCAAGTGTGCAGCCTCTGTAAACTGGCCAGAACCAGTCCGTGGTCAGTGGCCTTCTTATTCAGGAG
Organism: Chlorocebus sabaeus; assembly: GCF_047675955.1. NCBI lineage: Eukaryota > Metazoa > Chordata > Mammalia > Primates > Cercopithecidae > Chlorocebus > Chlorocebus sabaeus. The sequence continues at coordinate 108,445,648 of NC_132924.1, read as the reverse complement.
AGTTACTGCAATCAGCCTCTTGTCCAATGAAAGCTGTGGTTATGGCTGGTAGAACAGGAGGTTAGTCCATGCCTGTGAGCTGCAAGTGTTGTAATAGTTTCAGTATTGCTTATCTTGAGACCACTGCTTGTTTAGTGGCTGGAGAAAAGGAAGACCCTTGTGGCAGTTGGACATAGTCTATTCTTTTAGTGTAGGGTGCACAACTTCACTCTTCTCTGGCATGGTCCTAGGTCCTGTTGATAATTTGGTATCTTATTGCCACAAAGAGTCTGTTCCGTCAGGCTTATGACCTCTGTTGTAGCATTAATGCTGGTCAGTCATTGTGTCTAAACTGCAAAAAGGAGGCAGGTGTAAGGTGTGTCTAATTTCAATTCCATGATAGCCAGGAATTTAGTTTTTCAGGATTCTCTGGGAACCCCTTGGCCAAGAGGGCATCCATTCAGCCAGTTGGGGGGCTTAGGATTTTAATTTTAGTTTACACACCTCTCCTGTGTCTATTCCCCCCAGGGTCAGATCAGGGCCCTGTGTGACACAGATCGGCCCTGCCAGTCTTGATGCACTGGTCTGGCTCATGTGGCTTCAGTGGTCCTGTCTGGAGGGAGCCCAGCCAGGGGCTGTGCTGCCAAAGCAAGGCATGGAAGGAAGGCTGGTCCTGGCCCCCAAAGGCCCCATCCCCACTGCTTAGTGCCCTTTTGCCTGGTCCTGGCTTCCTCTTTCTGCTCAAGGATCTCACTCAACAGTTCTTGAATCAGGTGGGACCACAGTGACTGGAACCTTAGCCCAGGAACCCTAACAATGTGGTTCTCCCCTTCTTCCAGCTGCTGTTCCTGGACTGACCTGTGTGCCCTTGAGGCAGGTACCTTGAGGCTATTCTTAAGACGTTATTGTCGGGCAAGTGGCCTCGTGTCCACTCCTCATGCTGTCCTTTTTCTTTGGGCCTTCTCATCCATGCCTATGATGTCAGTGACCATGTATGCAGAGTTGACTCTCAAAGTTGACATCTCCACCTGTCTCCTGGGAGACCCTCTGTATGTACATATGCCTCCTTCACATTCTCACTTGCATGTCTCAAGTCACCCTGAACTCAACAACTGCATTTATGTTCATCCACTCCAAACCTGGGCCTCTTCCAGTTTTCTCTAACTCAATACAAATCCCCACCTTCCATCACATCAAAAAAACCCCAAACCCCATGTCATCCCTAATACTTCCTTCTCCCTTATTCCACCCAATGGCCAATTCATCACCAAGTTCTGTTGACTTTGCTCCTAAACATCTCCTCTTCCCATTCAGTTTTGCCCATTTTCACCTTCACCTTCACCATCACTTTGGTCTGAGCCACCACCTTTTATCATCTAGACTCCTGCAAAGGCCTCCTCCCTGGCCTTTCTGCATTCATTCTTCCCCTTTCTAGTCTGTTCTCTACGTAGCAGCCAGAGCAATCATTTTGGAACATAAACCTGCTCATGTCACCTCCCTAATTGAAGCATATCCATGACTTTCCATTGCTCTTTAGATAAAAGACAAAACTCTTAACATGGCCAACAAGGCCATGCATGTCTGGCCCCTGCCCACTCCTCCAGCCTCAATTTACAGCCCACTCCTCCTCACTCCCTGAACTCCAGGCTTCTTTTAGTTCCTTGAGTGTTTTTGTGCCTTTGCACAAGCTGCTTCCTCTGCCTCAAACCCTCTCAACTCATCTACCTATATCAAAGCAGTCATTATTTTCTCAGGAAAGCTCTTTCTGGCTTCCTTGACTAGGTAAAAAAAATCTTCTTGTAATAGTCTCACAGCACCACTTGCCTGTTCTTCATAGCACTTATCACATCTGGAATTATGGATTGATCTGTAGTAGTATTTGATTAATGCCTGTATCTTCTCCCAGACAATGTGTTTCACGAGGGCAGGGACCTGTGGGTCTGTTTTTGCTTGCTGTGATATACGCATCACCCAGCACGATGCTCAAAACATACCAAGTGGTAGTAAGTGCTCTAGAATGTGTTGAGTGGATGAATTGGTGGGTGGCTGGAAGGAAGAAAGCATGCAATGAAGGAAGGGATGCCTGTTTCCTAGGCATGCTCGAGCAAAACCCCACAGCTAACATTCTCTGTTAGGGTTCTGTTATTAATTGCAAAGGCTTTGTAGAATGGGAATAACATCTTTTATCTCCTTGCCTTCTTTTTGTAGGAGAGAAGAGGAATCGACCATTTGATAAAGGCCAGGACTTGAGCCTTGCCTCAGGAAAACAGCATTCGAGGCTTGGGAGGTCACCTGTGGTTGGTGGCTGCGTGAGCTGTGGCCTTAAAGTCCCTGAGACAGCAGACATGCGAAGTCAGGCCCTGCCATCGACATCCAGTCTGGCCCACCCTTTCTCCCATCCTAGGATGTCAGCACCATGGACAGGACCCAAGCCCAGCCCTGGAAGGTGGGGTCTGTGAGGAATTCTGGTGAAGCAGAGGGCAGTCCCATGCCCATCTCTAGGTGGAAGGGAGCTGGTGTACATATCTCCACTGGGTGTCACTGCTGCCCTTGTTTTCTGTCACCTGAGGCTCTGGCAGGCTGCAAGGTGATGAATCAAAGGGTGCCCCTCCCCCTCCTCCAACAATGGATGGGGAAGGAATTACCTGGATCAATTTAGAGAATGCTGGCTTGGGGCCCAGTTATAGGTTTTAGTTTTCACATGCTACTTACAACACAGTGGCCCCATTTGACCCCAGTGGTAATAGAGGTGGGGAAAACTCTCTGATGGAACAACATGAGGCTGTTTCCTGCAGCCAGGACTTCCTATCATGTCCATGTCATCTCCTGCAAACATCTGAGCAGGGTGGTGGCATGAACACTCCTGAGAAGGTGGAGGGGTATGGGGGCTTGGTGCCCCTGCCTCCCCATGGGCCTGTCCGCCCATAGGGTCAGCACAGGCCCATGTGTGCTCAGTATGCCTGGCCCTCGGGAATTTCCACGGGGCCGGGGCAGGTACACAGAATGAGCAGCTGCAGAGCTGCCCTGTGGCACCTGCTCCTGGAGGAAGCACAGGGCGAAGAAGATGGAGTCAGCTGGAAGGATGAGAGAGAGGCACTCACTGCTCTGTAGAAGCCATCCTTGGAGGGCTCAGGGGTTACTGGGACAAAGATGGCTTGAGAAAGTGAAGGGGCAGCTTTTGTCTAGTTCCTGCCTCCAGGGATAGCCCCACCATGTGTTGGGGTGGTGTGGGCTCACCCTCCAGGACTCTGAAGAGCGGCACTCCCCTCCTAGGGACAGGCCAGTGCTGTGCTGCCTGTTGGCCCCCAAAGGAACTTCAAGAAGCAGGTGACTCAAACTGCAGCAGCTTTCCTCAGCGCTAAGCTACTTTGCACCGACTTCCCTCTGAGATCTTTGGCACCCTCTCTCTTCCTTCTCAGCTCCGAGGTCAGTTTATTTTTCCTGTCAAGTGGCAGAGATTGTCCAGGAAGTATGCATGGGAAGGTTTTATTTAACGCTCTCCATTCTCTTTCCTAGAAGTCTTCCTTTGCCCTTTTCCATGGACCTTTTTATGGAGGAAGGGACTGTTGAGGTCATTACAAAGGGGATGGGCTGGTGTGCAGTGGCTTATGCCTGTAATCCCGCATTTTGGGAGATCGAGGTAGAAGGATCACTTGAGCCCAGGCATTCAAGACCAGCCTGGGTAGCAAAAAGAGGCCTCATCTCTACAAAAAAAATTAAAAATTAGCTGGGCATGGTGGTAGCACACCTGTGGTCTCAGCTACTCAGGAGGCCAAGGCAGGAGGATCACTTGAGCCCAGGAGGTTGAGGCTGCAGTGAGCCAGGTTTGCATCACTGCACTCCAGCCTGGGTGACAGAGTGAGACACTGTCTTAAAAAAAACGAAAACAAAAACAAAAAAAAACCCAACAAGGAAAACAAAAACAATGGGGATGGTGGCAAAGGTAAGACTACTGGTTGACTGCTGTGGTGAGCAGGTACTGGTGAGAAACCCAAAGTCTACCCATCTAGCATTGTATTATCTATCTTCTGGGATTTGGGGTTCTCTGACTGGAGACCATCTGCCTTTCTAGAGCAATTCTTAGAGTGTTTTTAGAGGTAGCAAATAACTTCCCTGCAAGCCTGCCCATCATTTGCAAACTAACCAATCCAGAGCCCATACTCTCAACCATCTCCTTTATCAGGCCAAACCACTGTCTTCATGCCATAAACACCCTAGGACCAGATGGCAGACAACTAGGGACAGCCCTATACCTTACAGCCTGCCAGAATTACTCAAACCAGCCAATCCTAAGCCTGCTTAGCTGCTTAGCCTGGGTCACCCATACTTCCCCATGAAAATCACAATCAAGATTTTTGCCTACACTTTCTCCCCAATCCTTCTGCCTTCTGATGACTTTGGTGCTTCCCCTTATGGCTCTGCATGGCGTGGTGTGCCCCCTCCTCTTGGGAACTGTGAGTAATAAACTATCTTTTCAATGGCTGTCATGTCCTGATCTGCCAGCCTCACCATAACCCAACAAAAACAAAATCCCAGGTACGTTTTAAAATTAGCAAAGGAGATGAAGAAGGACCTTGGTAAAGCCATGCCCCTTTCTGAGGGACCGTTTCACCCTCTGAAATGGAAATCAGATTTCTAAAGTTTTAGAGAAAATCCCACCCTGTGACTTCCCCTGTGGCAATGACAGCAGCAGCTCCTGCTCTGGGGGTCCACCCACTGAGTGGCCAGCCTCACATTGTCCATCCTGAGCGCAAGCACAGAGGAGCAGAACACAGCCTGTGCTTTCAGAGATCCCCTGTTGTTTTATAGTCAGAGCCCTGGACAGTGGAAGGAGGGCCCTGAGGCCTACCTCTTTATGGACAAAGAACTGGCCCAAGAGAGCAGAGGCACTACTCAATGACTGACACATGCTGAGTCAACTTGGATAATCTGAGCCAATCCAGTTGCTATTGGCTGTGTACTTGTGTATGAGGTGCTGTGTGGGAGGGGAGTGGTGAACAGTGAGGCTTGGAAGAACCAAATCAGGTCATGGAAGACATCATAGGATGTGCTAAGGATTAGATTTACTTTATTCTCAGGGTATGGGGGAGTCAGGAAGAGTTAAAAATTTTTTTTCTTTTGTTCTATTTATGTATTTATTTATTATTGATATGGTTTGGCTGTGTCCCCATGCAAATCTCATCTTGAATTGTAGCTGCCATAGTTCCCAAGTGTTTTGGGACAGACTTGGTAGGAGATCACTGAATCATGGGGGTGGTTCCGCCATACCGTTCTCGTGGTAATGAGTCAGTCTCCTGAGATCTAATGGTTTTATAAGGGTTTCCCCTTTCGCTTGGCTCTCATTGTCTCTCTTGCCTGCTGCCATGTAAGATGTGCCTTTCACCTTCTGCCATGATCATGGGGTCTCCCCAGCCACGTGGAACTGTGAGTCCATTAAACCTCTTATTCCTTATAAATTACTCAGTCTTGGGTATGTCTTCATCAGCAGCGTGAAAACAGACTACTATAATCTTTTTTTTTTTTTTTGAGATGGGGTCTCGCTCTGTTGCCCAGGCTGGAGCGCAGTGGTGTGATCTCAGCTCACTGCAGCCTCCATTTCCCAGGTTCCAGCTATTCTCCTGCCTCAGCCTCCTGGGTAGCTGGGATTACAGGCACGTGCCACCATGCCTGGCTAATTTTTTGTATTTTTAGTAGAGACAAGCTTTCACCATGTTGGCCAGGTTGGTGTCAAACCCTTGACCTCAGGTGTTCTGCCTGCCTCAGCCTCCCAAAGTGCTAGGATTACAAGCATGAACCACTGTGCTTGGCCTACTGCAATTATATTTTCAGAGACAGGGTCTGGCTTTGTCACCCAGGTTGGAGTGCAGTGGTGCAATCATGTCTCACTGCAGCCTTCAACTCCCGGGCTCAAGCAGTCCTCCCACTTCAGCCTCCTGAGTAGCTAACAGAGGTGTGTGCCACCATGCCCAGCTAGTTTTTGTAATTTTTTTTGTAGAGATGGGGTCTTGCTATGTTGCCCAGGCTGGTCTCAAACTCTTGGCCTCAAGCAATCCTCTCGTCTGGGCCTTCCAAAGTGCTGGGACTACAGGTGTGAGCTACCATGCCCAGCCAAGAGTTTTGAAAGGGAAGGACATGACCAGATTTATGTTTCAAGAGTTTACCTGGACTTCTGTGCATAAAATCAATTAGTGGAAGAAAATAGGCTGTGATGTGACACATAAGGAAGCCAGTATAGAATTGAATGAGAAGTAATGAAGGGGCTTAAATGAGGTTAATATATTTGCTACCATCAGACAGAATGGAACACACATGAGAAATATCTAGAAAGGGAATTTGGTGGAATTTGGGAAGAGTTGCATATGGTGGACCAGTTTACAAGGCTGACGCTCAGGCTGTGGCTTGGGTTGTTTGTTGGATGTTGGATTAACTGAGACAAGGAGACTGACCAAATAGATTCCCTTCTTCTCTGGGCTTTGCTTTCTTCTATAGTTCCTTCCTCCTTTCATAGTCTAGATTTCTACTTCTCAGAAAATTTCTCTGCAAGAAGGTGGAGGCAAAATGTGGGAAGGGATGTTGACATGAATAGGCCCTGTTAGTCTCTGAACATCTTGCCAGGCTGGCCTTCAGCAGAGAACTGAGGAAAGGTGGGTCTTGATCAGACCCACCTTGGGCAGAAACCACTATGAGAACCACCTTGCATGCTTCCCAGGAGAAGCAGCGGCCCACTCTTCAATTCATAGCCCAAGCCAGTGCTACTCAGTTCCCTTAGAAGCGATGAAAGAGAAGATGAAGATTTAACTGTGAGCAAGATATATTTAGGTCAAACTCCTATCGAGAAGAATTGAGGGGAAAAAGGCCTGAAGCCAAAAGCACCATTCTCTTCTTATAAAGCCAACCATGGGAATTCCACATGTCAGATCTTAGAGGTCTCTGGCCCTGGGCCCCACACTTCCCAGTTGCAGTTGATTCACGTAGAGGAGCAAGTGCTGCACGCTACAGTGAAAGGACATTGTATCAGTCTATTTTCACGCTGCTAATAAGGACATACCTGAAACTGGGGAAGAAAAGCAGGTTTAGTGGACTTACAGTTCCATGTGGCTGGTGAGGCCTCACAATCATGGCAGAAGGCAAGGAGGAACAAGTCACATCTTACGTGGATGGCAGCAGGCAAAGAGAAGAGAGCTTGTGCAGGGAAACTCCCCTTTTTAAAACCATCAGATCTCATTCACTATCACAAGAACAGTGCAGGGAAGACCCACCCACATAATTCAATCACCTTCCAACGGGTTCCTCCCATGACACATGGGAATTGTGGGAATTAGAATTCAAGATGAGATTTGGGTGGGGACACACCCAAACCATATCAATCATGCAGGAGCCAGGTGCTCCTCAGCCCTGGGCTCCCACATCCCTCAGCTGCAGTCAACCCTGTCTAGTGATGGAGCTGGGTGCCAGGACACCACCGCTATAAGGATAGCACCAGGGATGGTACGATGAAGGGTACGACCTTGGGCCTCCTCCTTGAGGGCTGATCCTCAGTGTGAGCATTTTTCTGCAGGTGGCATGCAGAAAGGACAACCACTCTGATTCTGTCCCATCCATGGCCTGTATGACCACAGTCACAGTCCTGCAGAAATGTTCTGGGATCTGGTGGCTAGCCCTCCTTTCTCCTTAAGGTGCCCATAACAAGTATACATTGAGTCAAAACTGCAGATGGGCCACAAGTAAAAAACATTAACTTTTATTGTGAACCTCCATTCTGCTGGGGCTTTGCAAGTTCAACCTTCCAGCTTGCGGTCCTCCCCGTCTCTGGAGTTTGCAGCTAAGCTCCAGTTGTAGTGCCAAGGCATTAAAGAAGGTTCCATCTGGCCCTGTGTCCTAGTCCTCAGGTGTCCCTGAAGTGTCTGTCATCTGTGTGGTCCACATTCTTCAGTTCACATATGTCCCCACTGAGAAGGCCCCATCAACCATCGTGACCAACTCTGAGTCAGGCTTGAGGACCCAGGAATTATTTGACTGCTTCTGTGTCCTGGTGGGGGTGCTGTTTGTGGCACTGATTCTCTGGACCCATCACACAGATGTCCCCTCTCTGGGTTCTTGCTGTACCCTCTGGACTCTCACCAAGGAATGGGGCACAGTTACCTCTTGCCCCATTTGTTGGCCAGGTTGGTGTCAAACCCTTGACCTCAGGTGTTCTGCCTGCCTCAGCCTCCCAAAGTGCTAGGATTACAAGCATGAACCACTGTGCTTGGCCTACTGCAATTATATTTTCAGAGACAGGGTCTGGCTTTGTCACCCAGGTTGGAGTGCAGTGGTGCAATCATGTCTCACTGCAGCCTGGGTGTTGGTGTGTTGGGGAACACACCAACACCCAGCTGTCTTTATGTTCCTTATCTCACTATTCATCTCCCAACCCTCCAACCAACTACTGGCAGGGAGAAAGTCTTTCTCTATAGATAGTGCTGTTTTCTCTGAGGTATCCAGCATTAACTCCTGCATGGGTAAGACCTTCAGATGCAAATAAGAAAAAAAAAAAAAGCAAGGGACAGGTATACAGGTATTTTGCTTTCTGTCCTCTCACAATGAAGGGAAGGAAAGAGGAAAATACTTGAAGAAAAAAAATCGATTATTCTTCTTCAAACATTGTTCCTCCAGTTTTCTTTCTTCCCAATAAGTCTGTGTCCCCACAAAGAAGAGGGGAACTAGGCTCTGCCCAAATTGAATATCCCTGGTCAGTGGCTGCTCCACTCAAACTGCCTGCCCTGTGGGTGAGACTTTCCCAGGATCTCTCAGGACAGCTGAGGAGGCCGCACACTGGGCAGAATTCTCTCCTCCCTCCTCCTGGCTGGGGGCCTGTCCCCATTCTCTCCCTTGCTTTCTCTATCCTTGCTATGGGTTCAGATATCTCCCCTAGCTCAGTCTCTGCATTGGGCTCCCCAACCGCTTGCTGAATACTGGGGCCCTTTGGTCTTGGCTGCTCAGTTAGAGGTGTCCCCACCTGATGGCTGGTGACACCTGTCAAGTGCCAGCGTGGGCTGCTGGCTCTGGTAGAAAGCCTCTTGCCCCAGAGGGCAGACCCTGACAGGTGCTTCAGAACTTCCACTGGAGGGAAAATTATTTCTCTCCAGGAGGAAGGTCAGTTCTTTTAGAAATTCTCAGTCTGGCATAAAGGGCTTAAAAATCATCCTCCATGCCCTTCTCTTTCTAGATATTTTCCTGGGAATCAGGAATTAATCTGGTCCACAGCCTCTAGTCGTCTTCATCACCCCCTTTCTTCATCCTGGCAACAGCCCTGAGTCTGCTGAAGGCATTTACAGTGGTCTGTTGGACCCTCTCCCATGCAGCTTAGGGAGCGCCCTCTGAACCCGGGCCTCCTAGAGGCACACGATTCTGCCTGGGCTCCCCACTGCCTGGAAGGCATGGCTCTGTCTTGGTTTGTGACCAGTCCCCGATACAGACATGCTCTGCCTGAGGGGTCTTTGTCAACCAGGTTGAGTCTCCACACTGAAGGGTAGGACTCTGAGTCTGCAAAATCAGGGGTGCAAGAAATTACTCTACTGCTCTAAAGCTTGGTGAAGTGAGGATTCCTGCCAGCTTCCCTTGGAGTGGTCCTCTAGGGCAGGTGGGGAGGAAAGAGGGAAATACCCATACAGAAAATGTGCGTTTATAGTTCATACTGTTTGATAGCACAGTAAGGGAAATTTGCTGACTCCTCCACCCACGATATCCCCACTATGGTAACCAGGGAGTATCCGCCTCTTTCTTACGTCTTCCTCCTGCCATTCTTTCCCTTCCTTTGGAAGAACTGCCCCCTTGCTCCTTCTATGTGCATCTTGGAGAGCTGCCACTTATAGGAACCCACTTCCACCCCCATTGGCTGCCTGAATGGGTGGGCACATTACCAGCCTGGGCCAATCAGATCTTGTCTCCTGGGAATTTGACTGTTGAGTGATGGCACAAGCAAGAGAGGGTGGGTGGAGCTATGTCACCTGAAAGTAATACCCTATAAGAGAAAGTCCACAGATTTCTGCTGCTGTGATCTCTAGAGCAACCATTTCTATCCTTCCCAGTGCCTGGTTGTTGAACTCATTCGATGAGCACCCAGTATTCTTTAAACACATATTTGTTTCTTGCTTAAGTTGGTCGAGTCCATTTCTATGACTTGCAAGAAAAACCCTAACTCTATCCTCTGGTTTACACCTCTCAGGTGCCCTCTGGTTTCTAATTTCTCTGATGGCCAGGCAGTAGCAGGATGAATCGTGGGTTGCCAGGAAGGGCTTTAGAATACTGTCCTCTGGGCATGTGGGTAGCAAGTAGCCACAGGAAGGCTGCAGGCTGGTCCTCTGGCCAGGGTGAACACTCAAGGAGGCACACTACTGGACACCTTCAGGGTGAGGTAGTTTATTGGTCCAGGACCTCTCCCTCCAGACACATCTCTTTCTGAGAATCCATTCTGACTTTCACAGGACTCTGCTCTGTCCAGCTTATGGGAGCCCAACCTTCCACTCTGAGCCTTGGTGAACCAGTGTGGGGAAACCTAAGTACAGTATACAGGAAGAGCTGGAATCAGGAAGATGCCAAAGTTGGCTGCAAGACCTGCTGCTACAGAGCAGGAGCAGCTTAGAGCAGTAGTTACATTTTGGCAACCTGTTTTCCAGTTTGGAATCAGCATGATATTAGAGTAGTGATTTTCAACCATAGACACTCAGTCAAATTATCTGGGTTTAAAACAAAATCAAAAGCTGTTGCTGTGTGTATGGGGTGGTGGGGAGTCAATTAAGTAGGAATCTCTGAGAGGTAAAGCAATATGCACCCAGGACTGGGAACTGCTTCCGACCAGGTGAACCTCTGTAAGCCCTGATCCTGCTGCATTTATGGGAAAAGTTTAGGCTGGGCCCTGGGCTCTGTGTCCTGGCACCTCAAGGAAAGTTGCTGGCTCCCATCTCTGAACCTCTCTTCTGAGCCTGTTTGCTCTCAATTAGTGCCTTCTGCCCCTGGCCAGAGCGTTTGCACCTGGTTCCTGCCTTTTCTAAATGATGCTAAGGAAGCGTGGGTGACCTGACACCATAAGCTGATTTTGCACCTTAGTTCCACATGTGCCAGCTCCATCCCCTCCAGGTGTTTGTTCCTGGCTCCAGGGACCCTACCTGGATATTCTTCCCTGGGCCCTGCTTGTCCAGTAAAAGACCTTGGAAATGGAGAGACAGAGATAAGCTGAAGGGTTAGCAGAAGCAGTTAGTTATACAAGAGCAGAGGTGGAAGATTATAAATGGCAAATTGCCCATTATGACTGTTCCTGTTAAGCAGCCCTTGAGTAATATCTGTGTTCTGCAAGACTGAACTCAAATAAAAACTTGCAGTATGCTTAATCCCTGAAGAGAAAAGCAAAGCTGTTATCAGTTGAAGAGAAGAAAATATAGTTTTTTTAAAGTACTTAGTTATACTCGTTGCTTTTGCTTATTTAAACCTATCTACATTGTATGTTAGTTAATAATAAAGATTAAAAATTATATGCTGAAGACTTAAAATTGAGTCTTTCTTTTCCTTCTCTCTCTCTCTCTTCTTTTTCCTTCCTTCCTTCCTTCCTTTTCTTTCTTCTTTCTTTCTTTTTTTTTTTTTTTTGAAAAAAACCAACACTATATTAACTATAGACTTTGGGCGATAATGGTAAGACAATGTTCATGTGTGGCTTTATGTACACTGGCTGTGTGAAATTGGTTTAATTCATCTGACTACTGAGGCTTGATGGCAGGAGACAGCTTGTGGAATAAAATCAAGAAATTAAAAGGTGACCACCATCACTGCTTTTGTGAAGCTGAATGGCCTATGTGCAGATACTGAGTTAGGACGGGCAATAAAGTCTCTATTTCCTCTGAAATTCCCCTAGGGAATAATCTGGCTAATGGGAAGGAATATAGTTATGAACTTATGACTAGAAAAAAGATTATTTATTACTGTAATATTACTGTCTAGACTCAGTACCTGCTGGGTGATAATAGATTTTGGCCCCAGAATGGAAGTACTGAATATTGGACTTTGATAAAATTAGAGGACCTTTGTCAGAGAGTAAGGAAATGGGACAAAATACCATACACCCACTCTTTTATGCTATTGCAGAATCAGGACTCAGGACGGGAAAGGGGCCATAGGATATTAGCCATGCAGGGAGGTGTGAAGAAAGTACTCCCAGATAGTCAAACTCAGGAAAAAAGGACAAGAAAGATTTAACCCTTTTATAGGCCTTGAACCTGGCAGCCACTATGGGTCTCATTGAGGCAGCTATGGCTCAGCCAGCAGCCACCCTTCCCCCTGGTCAAGGCAGACCCATAACACAGCCCATTCCCACGGGGCCAGCAGCTGCTTTCTTAGCTGCCATGCCAACTGCTTCCACCCCACATTATGAAGAAGTAGATTTAAAAGAGGGGGCCACAGCCCCTTCTGAGTATGAGGGAGCTGGAATGGTCTCCCCCTCAAAGATTTGGCAGGGCACCCAGTTTGGACAGGGCAAAAGTAGGATTGGGGCAGGGCAATTCACATTTAGGCGATTACCAGTAGAAGGTTTAAATAAAAATAGACAACCTGCAGGACATTGTTAGACATACAGCTCATTTTTAACATATGACTTACTGAATTAGAAAAGTTCTAATCCACCCTACTGGGAGGACCCCAAAAGGATGGCAGACCTTTTAAAATCCATTTTGCCACCCATCAATCCACTTGGGCAGATATACAGGCCTTCCTGAATATGCTTTTAGTGGCAAATAAAAAATATATTAGCAATCAAAGAGGCAAATGAGGAGGTGCAGCACCTCCATAAAACCAACCCACAAAATACTCCCAATCCTGCCATGGACATTCCAGGTACAAACCCTCATTGGGACCCCAACCAAGCAAATGATATGGCTTGCCTAGAACACTAATGTAAGTGTGTCCTAGTTGGACTCAGAAAGGGAATACTCAAGCAAAATTGCCTGAACAAAGTCCAAACAGTCATCCAGAAGGCAAATGAGGATCCTTCTGAATTCTGAGAACATATCTACCAGGGTTTTTGTAGAAATAGAGGCATAAACCCTGAGAAGTCTGAGAACTCAAGGCGATTAAATGTGACTTTTATTTAGAGAAGTGCCTCCAACATAAGGAAAAAAATTAGAAAAATATGATGAGGTGCTGGAAATGACCCCAGATCAGTTGGTGGATGTTGCTTTGCAGGTGTATAATCACAGAGACAATAAGGGAGAAAAGGAATAACCACCTGGCACTGCATATATGGCACAGGCAGGGTTCCTCAATGCCCTAGGAACCGGGGCAAGCCCCCTAGGCCACAAAAAATGTGCTTACTGCATGGAGGAAGGCCATTGGAAGGCCAACTGTTCAAAACTAAAAGAGACAGGGGGCCAAAGAAAATCAGGATCCATCCAGGAGTGAGGTCATGGACAGATGTTGGGACAGAGCTGTGATAATTAATGGGGAGGCCCACGGGCTCCCTTAGGTCTTTCAAAACCAATTAACACTTCCCCAGAAGAGCCCTGGATATTATTGACAGTGGAAAGCAAACTTATTAATTTCCTGGTTGATACAGGGGCTTCATACTCAATTCTTAACACCCCAGAAGCACAGAGCATAAGAATAACAGCACCTATGATGGGAATAGCAGGGGGTATCCAGCAAAAAGCCTCTTTTCAACCTTCGATATATAAGTTGGGGGATCTGGAACTAAGGCATGGTTTATATGTATGTCAGAATGCCCTATCTCTCTGCTTGGATGATGCCTACAATGTAAATTAAATGCTCAAGTAGCCTTCTTCCCTGAGGAACAGCAGTGATGCTTGCAGGTTCCCCCATGGTAAGCACTTTGGTTACAGATGTTGCTTACCCTCTAAACAAAGGAGGAAAAACTTTTCCCTCCAGAAATCTACAAAAAAAGTGAGTAGTTGTGGCAGATAGAACTTTGGGAAAAACTAAAAATGTGCGGCCAGTGCATATATAATTAAATAAAGAGCTAAGGTGACCCAGAAAAACAAAACCCACTAAAAAAGAAGGCCTTGAAAGAAACACAACCAATTTCCAAAACTTTTAAAGGAATGGGCTAATTCATCCTTGCAGGTTCCCATATTACCCTCATTCTTCCTGTAAAAAGGTCACACTGTGATGCATACTGATTTGTCCAGAACTTAAGAGCAACTAATGAGATAGACCAGGATGTTCACCCAACTGCGTGTAACCTTTCTACTTTACTAACTGCCATACTTGGAAACTACAGATGGTTTTCTGTGTTGGACCTTAAAGATGATCTTTTCTGTTTTCCAATTGAGGAACCAGCTCACCAGTTATTCACTTTTAAATGTTAAGACCTGGAGACCAAAGTGACTTTCCAATATTGTTGAATAGTACTGCTTCAGCGGTTCAAAAACTCTCCCACTGTTTTGGGGGAAATACTGGCAAGAGATTAGAGACTTGCAACTAGATGAAGGAGTTTTGTTACAATATGTGGATAACCCTGATTTTGAGAAGTACCTATCGCTATTCTAGTCCTAAATCAACTGGCTCAGTGTAGGTAAAAGGTATCCCCTGTGGATATAAGATATCCTAGCAGAAAGCTCACATTTGCAAACAAAAGATCATTTATCATGGCTCCAAGTTAAGGCTAGACAAGAGAAGCCAAATGACTGATTGAAAACAGGCAATAGCAGCCATCAAAACCCTGGGGAAGGGGAGGCAATTGCATGGATTCCTGGAAATGACCCGTTTCTGTGGGATCTGGATTCTAATTTTGGGCTGACGGCCAAACCACTTTAGAAAGCCTTAAAGGGACTAGATTCAGAGCCCCTTTAAGGATAAATTAATAACAACCCCAGCACTGGGGATACTAGGTCTCCAGAAGCCATTCAAACCTTATATCCATAAAAAACAAGGAGTCAATTTGGGCAGGTTAATTCAAATGCAGGAGGCACACTGCAATCCATAGCCTATTTCTCTAGGCAATTGAATCAGACAACCAAGGCATGGCCAATCTGCCTTCAGACTGTGGTAGCTACCTGTATAGTTTTGCAAGAGGTAAAAAAATTTTCCCTGGGACAGTTGGTTACAGTGTTTGTTCCCCACCAGGTATTGACTTTACTAAAACAAAAGGGAGATTATGGCTCACTGCAGAGCAAATGGGCAAACACCAGGCCATTCTCTTGGATGACCCAAAGGTTACCTTGCAGACTACTACACCTCTAAACCCCACCACACTGCTCCCAGCTACAGGACCCAATTCTGATTTACAGCATGGCTGTTTAAAAATCCTTAATGCAGGCCAAGCAAGGTGGTTCACCTCTGTAATCCCAGCACTTTGGGAGGCCAAGGAGGGTGGATTGCTTGAGCCCAGGAGTTTGAGACCAGCCTGGGCAACATGGTGAAACCCTGTCTCTACTAAAAATACAAAAATTAGCCAGGTGTGGTGGTGCATGCCTGCAATTCCAGCTACTCGAGAGGTTGAGGCATGAGGATTGCTTGAGTCCAGGTTGCCGTGAGCCAAGATTGCGCTACTGCACACCTGCCTGGGAGACAGAGCGAGACTCAGTCTCAAAAACAAAACAAAACAAAAAATCTTTATGCAGTCTATTCCAGCAGACCAGACCTGGTAGACCAGCCAGAGATCGAGAACTCTACACCAGTGGGAGCAGTTTCACGGAGGATGGACAGCGCCACGCCAGGTATGCCGTGGTAACTATCAACCGGGCAAAAGAAGCCCTTGCCCTTCCTGCTGGTACCTCTGCACAAAAGGCTGAGCTAATTGCCCTCACCAGGCCCATGGAGCTATCCCAGGGAAAGTGGTTACACTGATTCTAAGTATGCCTTCACGCTAGTGCATGCTCATGGGACCATCTGGAAAGAGAGAGGCCTCCTGACATTAGGAAATAAAGACATTAAACACCCAGTGAAAATTTTAGCTCTATGAGAGGCGGCTGCTCTGCTCACCCAGACCTCCATTATGCATTGCCCCAGGCACCGAAAAGATGACTCATTGACAACTAAAGGAAATTAGGCAGCTGCTGGGAGCTTTAATTCCCCATTTGAACTTGTCAGATTTCAAACCCTGTTACACTGAGCAAGACAAGAAGCGTGTCTGGGGACTAGGGATTTGATAAAACAGACTCAGATTCATTCTGGAAAACTGATGCTTAGGGAACAGTCTTACTCCCCGAGGCCCTGGTCTATCCAGCTTTAAAACATTTGCAGGAAAGAACACACTATGAGAGAGGCACCCTTGCAGACCTTGTGTGGCCATATCTCAGGGGCCCCCACCTTTGGAAAGCTATTCAGAAAATTACACAGGGGTATGTTTTGTGCACCAAAAAGAACTCCAAGACTGAACATAATCCTGCCAACAGAGGAATGCAACACAAAGGACTGTGCCCCTTTAAAGATTGGCAGGTGGAATTCACTCAGATGCCTACAGCCAGTGACATAAACTCCTCCTGGTATTTTTTTTGAGATGGAATCTCGCTCTGTTGCCCAGGCTGGAGTGCAGTGGCTCGATCTTGGCCCACTACAACCTCTGCCCCACAGGTTCAAGCGATTCTTGTGCCTCAACTTCCCAAGTAGCTGGGACTACAGGTGCGTGCCACCATGCCCAGCTAACTTTTGTACTTTCAGTAGAGACGGGTTTTCGCCATGTTGGCCAGGCTGGTCTCGAACTGCTGACCTCAAGCGATCTGTCTGCCTCAGCCTCCCAAAGTGCTGGGATTACAGGTGTGAGCCACTGTGCCCGGCGCTGCTGGTATTTATAGACACCTTCTCAGGTTGGGTAAAAACATACCCCACCAAGTCCAAAAGAACCACAGAAGCAGCTAAGACATTATTCCAGAAAATCATTCCCAAGTTCGGACTCCCATGCACTACACAGAGTGACAGCAGTCCTTCTTTCATTTCACAAGTTACCCAAAAGGTAAGTCAAGGAATACAGAGCAAATGAAAACTACATTCATCATAGAGACCACAGTCAATGAGCACGACAGACAAGATAAACCACTCTTCAATCAAGACAGTGGCCAAACTCTGGCATAAAACTAACCTGAGTTGGGATAGGGTTTTACCTGTCACCTTGCTCCTGGTCAGGGTGGCACCCCGAAGCAGGCTTGGGTTAAGTCCCTTTAAAATGATATAGGAGAGGGCTTTCCAGACCCCTTTGCCAGAAACTCCACCTTTGGATGTGGTCAATAAGGCCAGAGAAACAGCATGTGCAGCAGTTGGGACAGACGTTGCTGGCTGGCCTGTGAGGGTGGGGGACTGTGGTGGGCAGTGGGGTGGCTCATTACTCTGATCCAGGCTGGCCAGGCCTTCCCACAGCAACCAGTGGATGTTGGCCCTGCTCCTAGTCCTGGCCCAGCAACTCGCCCGGCCCAGGGGATTGCAGTCTTATTGTTTTCAGGAGAACTCCATAGCGGCAGGAGCTCCTGACTTCCTGATACCCAGCCGTTCCCATCTTACTTCTGGGGTGAATGTGGGGCCCTAAGCACGACGGTGGAGGATCCACGCTTCCTCCATGGCCACACTTGCTGAACCTCAATCAGAACCTCTCTGGGCCGTGGGCCATCTCCTCTGGAGCCCCTGCCCAGGCCCAGAGGGTGGTGTCTTCACTCACCATCCTCTGTATGTCATGGGCTGTGGAACCGCCTAGGTTTGAATCTCAGCTCCCGCATTTATTATGAACCTTGAACAAAAACGTAATTCAACAACATCTGAATTTCTTTCTTTTTTTTTTTTTTTGAGACAGAGTCTCAGTCTGTCACCCAGGCTGGAATGCAGTGGCACGATCTCAGCTCACTGCAACCTCCACCTCCCGGATTCAAGTGATTCTCCTGCTTCAGCCTCCTGAGTAGCTGGGACTACAGCCGTGCACCTCCATGCCTGACTAATTTTTGTATTTTTAGTAGAGACAGGGTTTCACCATGTTGGCCAGGCTGGTCTTGAACTCCTGGCCTCAAATGATCAATCTGCCTCGGCCTCCCAAAGTGCTGGGATTACAGACGTGAGCCACTGTGCCTGGTTGTCTGAATTTCTTACTCTATAAATAAAGATGTGAATGCCAGGTGTGTCATGAAGATGAAATAAGACAGTCCATATAAAGGCAGAGCACAGTGTACAAAGCCGTGTTCAGTAACAGTCAGTGACTTAGCGGCTTTTGACGGTCTCTTCATCTTGGTTTTTCTGTCACAGCCCAAGCCTCATCTGTCTTCTTCTTCAAACCTCTTTTGAATTCAAATATCTAAGACAGGTCTCCTCAATCAACTTGGAAAGTGTATTTTGCCAAGATTAAGAACGTGCCTATGACATAGCCTCAGGAGGTCCTGAGGACATGTACCCAAGGTGGTTTTACACATTTTAGGGGGACATGGTAGGGGGTATGACGGGTTCCAGGTCATAGGGGATAGATAAGAGACAAAAGTTGCTTTGTTTTGAGTCCTTGATCAGCCTTTCACTGAATACATAATTTAGTTTGGCTCAGTGAGTCCACATTTTTTTTTCTTTTTTGAGACAGAGTCTTGCTCTGTTGCCCAGGCTGGAGTGCAGTAGAACAATCTCAGCTCACTGCAATCTCCGCCTCCAGGTTTCCAGCAATTCTCCTGCCTCAGCCTCCCAAGTAGCTGGGACTACAGCTGTGCAGTACCACATCCAACTAATTTTTTATTTTTAGCATAGATGGAGTTTTGCTATGTTGGCCAGGCTGGTCTCAAACTTCTGACCTCAAATGATCCACCAGCCTGGGCCACCTAAAGTGTTGGGTTTACAGGTGTGAACCCAGCCTGAATCTGCATTTTTACATAAATGATAGGGCAGAGGAAGCAATCAGACATGCGTTTGTCTCCAGTGAGCAGAGGGATGACTTTCTGTCCCACATCTATGAAGATGAGACATCAGTTCATACTGCTAGGGTGAAATTCCACAGAGCTGTCTTAGGGTAAAGATCTTGAGGTCCACTAGGAGTTTCCTTGTAGGCAAATTGCGAGTGAGGTATGCAGCGTTTTTATCTTTGCAGCTATCTTATTTAGGAAACACATGGGAGGCAGGTTTGCCCAAGGTGATGCCCAGCTTGACTTTGTCCTTGGCTGAGTGATTTGGGGGTACCAAGATTTCTTTTCCTTCCACAATCTCATCGTCATGTTCTTCCGGGTTTCCTTTTGGACCAAATCCCATTGACTTTTATGTGGGTCCTGCCATGTGCTTCCTGAGCCTTGGGAGCCAGTGCCACCCTTTCCAGAACATTCTGCCACCATGAGGAGCTGGTATTTGCTTGCTTTGGACTTCATGAAGTGGGGTTTGATCAACAGCTTTTGAGGAGGGGCTTTCAAGTGTTCTGTGCAGAATCAGCGAAACTACACCTTCCTGGACTTCTCTCTTTAGAAGGCAGATTATCAGGTGTTTCTGGGTCTTTGGGAAACAAGCACAAAGGGTTGGAAGCATTTGTCTCTCAGGCTCTCACCTGAGAGAGCCTTGTGAGGCCTGAAAGGCTTGTGAGGCCTTTGCCGTACCCATGAGCCTTAGCGGCTGTGGCCAGGACAAGAAGTAATCTTCCTTGTTAATCATCTCATTAGGTATTGCAGGGGTCAGGCTGTTCCAGCTATTTTGCAACAATTTCCATTCAGCTCAACCAGTCACAAGGAATCAGCTTAGAAAATGGAAAAGTCTCTATTTTCCAGCCAGATCCCCCTCTTTTTCTGCCGCCTCGAACCTGGTTTCCAGAAAGTGCTCTTCTGCCACACCCTGATGGGCTGGCCTCCGCTTGGTTTCCTGAGTGCTGTGGGGGATCATTAACTCCTCTGCAGCTACCAAAACTTATGAAACGTTTCCTGCAACCGAATGCACCTTGGTTCCCTGCAGGACAGGCTGGAGCGGCAGCCTGTTAGAGATGAGCAGGCAGGTAGGAGCTGGAGGCCCCTCCCTCCTGGGGGCTGCCTGGGCAGTCCTAGGACCCGCCCTCGGTGCAGAGTTGTGCCTAGAGAAGTTAATCTCCGTCTCCTGCGGCACTGTGTGTGTGTGTGTGTGTCTCTTCCCTGCCCTGCTTCCCCAGAGGAAGCCAGAAGGAGAAGACCCCAGTTGCCATGAACTCTGCCGCCACCAGCCTTGAGCACTCCACTTCCTCGGTGAGGCCCGGTGGGAGACAGAGGGAGAGAAAGATGGGGAGCCGCAAGAAGGGCTGGGGGGAGGTCCTACTGCCCTGAACAGGGGAGCAGGGAGAAGGGCTGGGGGGAGGTCCTACTGCCCTGAATAGGGGAGCAGGGAGAAGGGCTGGGGGGAGGTCCTACTGCCCTGAACAGGGGAGCAGGAAGAAGGGCTGCGGGAGGTCCTACTGCCCTGACTCCTTCTTAGTGCTAAGGCCTAGCCTCATGCTTTAGATCAGATGAGACCTGGGCAGCACTCTCTCCCCACCTCCAGCCTTAGTGCCCCTTAGTGTCACCTGTGGTTACCGTCACAACAGACACAGAATCTGCCCCGAATAAACAGTAAATTACAAAAGAGGGGGGAAGATTTGGAAGATTGGATTTCCTGGCAATCCCGGCAGCTGATCCTGTTTGCAACATCCTAATGCACGGGGTGGATCTGTTGAATCTGAAGGCCTGTTTTCCAGGTTGCATTTCAGTTTCTCTTTTCAAAAGCTTTTTCTGAATGGAAGCAAAGTGAGAGAGAGAAAGAAGTCACTTTTATCGAGCAGCCAGTATGCCCTAAGCACTTTCTGAACTTTATTTTATTCCAAACAAGCCAATGGAAACAGGCACTTCTGTTCCCATTTTACAGATGAGAGACCTGAGGCCCAGAGAAGTCAAGTCACAGTGACACATCTGATGGTCTCTCTAGCTAAGCCCTGAGCCCTGGTCCCACCACCCCCTCCAACTTATTTTGGCCACCTGAACATAACAGGGTGGACTAGGGGGAGACCCTCTGTTCTTGCCAATACCTGCTGCACGGCCGGTTCTGCAGCCCTAATCAGGCCCCGCCCAGATGTCTGGGGACAGGGACCACCCACGATCCGGGCTGGGCTCTCAGGCTTCCCTGAAGCCTGGCCGCAGTCCCCTGCCTGCTGCTGGTCAGCCTTCCAGCAAAGAGCCACACACATTCTCTTCTGAGAAAGTGTAGGAGGCACCAAAGAACTCACGTCACTCAGCGGAGGTGCCGCTAGCTCTTGGGAGCCAAAAACAACCCCTAAACAACGACACGAAAACTTGGGAAATGAGTTGATTCCATTTTCTGGAGACTATTGTGTGTTCCCACATTTTTGGCTTCCCTGAGGCAAACTGGAGAGTGGGGGTTCTGGGCACCTATCCCTCTCCTCCTCAGCGGCCTTTCTTCCTGCTGTTTTTCTCACAGCCTCAGATCAGCACCCAGATGACAAAGTCACCATTCTGAGATGCTGCTGGTTTTTGGGAGCACATGGCTCTGCTGGAACCTCCTAGAGTTATAAACTGGGGGAAGGCAGCTTCCCGACCCTGAAAGCTTATGACCCAGCTAGGCAAAAGCAGGAAGAGGCGGCATCTAAAACATATCTCTGATACAAGGGAGAAAATGGCACATGATGCACCAGAGATAAAGGCCACAGGCAGTTGGGGAATCAGGAAAGGTGATGGGGCAGGAATTTGAGCTCCTCCAAGGAGGCCGCGAGTACAAGAAGCAGGTGGTGGAGATGGAGGGGGGCCCGGGGTGAGCAAAGGCACTGAGGCTGGACCATGGAGGCCACACTCGGAGAAACCCAGACAAACCCACTGGCGAGAGCCAGGTGAATGGGAGTGTTAGGAAATGAGGAAACGAGCCCAGGTCAGGTGAGCCTTGGAGGCTGGAAAGAAGGAAAGGCTGTATGGCGTGTAGATGGTGTCAGACGGGGAAAGGCATTCACCTTCCCCCAAGGAATTCCCCGCCTTGTTATTACTGCTCTCCGCACATCTCTGCTGCCTCCTGCTCTGCTAGTCTGTCCCTGGGAGCTGAAGGACTGTCCCTGTATGCCCAGGGCAACACCTGCAGGTGACAGCCCTCGACTCCACTTGTCCCTGTGTGAAACCTTCCTCCTCTGGTGGACCTCAGACAAGCCTTGTAATGTCAGTGAGCCTCAATCTCCTCATCTGTCAGAGGAAAGCAATGAGATGGTGGTGAGACTTAAATGAGATTTTTTTTTTTTTTCCTCCTGAGACAGAGTCTTGCTCTGTCTGGAGTGCAGTGGCACAATCTTGGCTCACTGCAACCTCCGCCTCCAGGGTTCAAGCAATTCTCCTGCCTCAGCCTCCCAAGTAGCTGAGATTACAGGCCCGCACCACCACGCCAGGCTAATTTTTGTATTTTTAGTAGAGATGGGGTTTCGCCATGTTGGCCAGGCTGGTCTGGAGCTCCTGACCATAAATGATCCACCTGCCTTGGCCTCCCAAAGTGCTGGGATTACAGGCATGAGCCACTGTGCCCAGCCTAAGTGAGATGTGTTGGAAACTCTTTGTAAACTGCAAAATACTATAAAATGCCAAACCTCAATCAGGATGCCTCTTTTGATCAAGTCTTATGGTGAAATTTACAATCCATGCATTGAGTTGACAGACTTCTCCAACCAGAAGAGGAGGTTGTGGCTCATATTCTCATACCACTCTCAATGTCAGGGAGCGCTCTGTGAAGAATTCATTCTTCCTCCAAAAAGGGGCTTGCAAGCTTGCTTCTGCCGCTGTGTGAGTCACAGGCACAGACTTCTCCCAGCAAGGGATTCTCTGGGATTAAAAAGTACTTCATATGTATATATATGCACGCACACACATATACACACACATATGTGTGTGTATATATGTATGTATATTTTGATTTTTTTTTTTTTTTTTTCTGGTAGAGACAGATTTTCCCTATGATGCCAGACTGGCCTCAAACTCCTGGGCTCAGAAGATCCTCCCACCTTGGCCTTTTAAAGCACTGAAATTACAGGTATGAGCCACTGTGCCTGGCCTACCCGTATTCTGATATGCTCTGAGGTGAGGCATCTCCTGCTTTAAGCTATCTTTGGGCTGTTCCTTGTTTCTGTGAATGTCTTTAAGCCCTTCCTCACCGACACACAGGACTCTTAGCATCCTGTATCCCTGCTGTTCGTTTCTATGTCCCCCTCTTTGCCTAGATGACTTGAGGAAGTTTACAACAAAAGGCGTATTTACAAACAATTAGGTGAATAACATAGAGATCAACAACCAAGCACACAGAACGGAGAAGAAAATGAGTATGTTCAGAGAAGGGCTGGGATTACTGAGCTCAAAGTATTCTCCCAGGCTCTGAGCTTTCTACCAGTTCTGGCTGGCGGGCTTCTTGGTCACACTGTCTTCACAAGGGAAGGACAAGTTGTTCTCAGGGAAGGCAAGGTTTCTCCCGGTTCTATGTGCTATTTTTTTTTTTTCATGTGGACCCTCAGGATCCATTTCCCAGAAAACTGTTTTAAAGCAGATGCAGAACTGGCTTCCACGACCTTCCCATGGTCCACATTGCTATAGACAGACCTTAGATGATTCAGAGATCATCAGACTGTGAACAGTCTTTGACACTGGCTCCTGCTCTGCTGGGAAAGAAAAGACAAGTAGGTTAGAGCCCACATTTTTTCCCCATCACGTTGTCTCCCTCGCCTTCACCTTCCTGAGAATTCTCAGAGGTCCTGGGAGAGGGTGCGATGTGAGCCTGCTGGCAGGACACACACAGCTGGAGCGGCCACGGCCCTGTGAGCTCATTCACGGGTACACGCAAGTGGATGGCACACATGTTGCACGCATGCTAGCCTGCAGGCATTCTTATGACCCCTCCAGATTCTAGAGGGGGAGACTGAGGCTGGGAGAGGCGATGTCAGGTGCTTGTGGTTGCTGAGCCGGGGGTGACAGAATCACGTTGGCCCAACTGCTGCTGCTCTTCTGTGACTTCCCTGTTCAGAATCCATCCATCAATCACTCCATCTCCCTCTCCCCCTCCTCTTTCCTCAACAGTGAAATTTCTCGCTGTTCCTCATGGATCCCTCCACACATTCACTGAAACCTCAGCATAAGCACTCAGGACCCAGAGCTCCCTCCAGTCTACCTTTGGCTCAGCTTTGACCACTTTAGGAAAATCAGATTTCTTCCACATGCAACCTGTGTTCCAAGCAGCCTCAATACATCCTTTTTTCCCTAGAAGTCTAAAGAGAGTAGGCATGATGTTTCGGAAGAGTTCCAACCAGCTAAAGTTAGAGATTTATTTTAAAAAATCAGTTAGAAAAATTCTCCATAGTCATTGGTTTGTACATTTGTTCATTCGTTTCATCAGTGCCAAGAGCACTATGTGCTAGGGATGGAGATAGAGAAGTTATGGGACTATACAGTCTTTTGGGTAAGGGATCATAGGATTATGATATGAGTGTTTGGGGCTGTGGTAAACATGCTCATGATTCCGTAGGAGTCCCTGAGGAAGGGCAGACCTTCTCTAGTCTGAGGCTGGCTGCGGTGGAGTCAGGGAGGGCTTCCTGGAGTAGGATGAGCAGTCCCTAAACAGATGAGCCGAAGCAAAACTCTTACATAGATGTTTTAGGACCTAGTGTTAGGAGATGAATGAGCAAATGCTGATCTGTGCTGAGAACCAAATGATCCTGCAGAGCTGAACCAGAGCCAGGTCAGTAGACCCCCATATCAGGATCCTGGACCTTAGCCCTGGGTTCTCCTTGGTGTGCAATGCCAGGCTTCCTCCATTCCTGCCATATGACTTCAAAGGAGCATACTGGGAAGGAATTAGGATGAGCATTTGCCAGCACTCGGCCCCCATGGAGAGGGACTGGCTTCCTTTATCTCCACACAGGACAGCGTGCCGCCCACTCCACCCACCTCCCCATCCTTTCCACCCAGCACTGTCCCAAAGTTAGGGCTTCCTTGGGGAGACCAATACTCTTACAATAATGGTTCTTAACTGGGGGCAGTTTGACCCCCAGGGGATATTTGGCAGTGTCTGGAGGCATTTTTGGTTGTCAGATGTTGGGGGAGGGAGTGCTACTGGCATCTCATGGGTAAGGCCAGGATGCTGCTTAGCATAATGTCACACACAGGACAGCGCCCATGCCACCACACACACAACACAACAAAGAATCGTCCAGTCCAAAACAATAGTGCCGAGAGGCTGAGAAACTCTGTCTTAGAATATAATGTCTCCTTAGCAGAGTGCTCTCCCGGAGATGGTAGGGGATGACTGCCCAGTTCTTCTGGTGGCTTGCTTGCCTCTTTCCACATCAAAGTTAGTGGTAACCCCCACCCCCGTCTCATCTCCTGCTGCTGCTTCTGCAGAGCGGAGCTGCTGATCCATTTAGGTGCAGGAAGCACGGCGCCCAGGACCCATGAAAATGCCCTCATTTCTTTTAAAACTGGAAGGGAAATACACACTTTAAGGTCAAAGAAAAAGTTTTAATATATTAATATAGGCCAGGTGCAGTGGCTCACGCCTGTAATCCCAGCACTTTGGGAGGCCAAGGTGGGCAGATCACCTGAGGTCAGGAGTTTGAGACCAGCCTGGCCAACATGGTGAAACCCCGTCTCTACTAAAAATACTATATATATATATATATATTCATCTTTATACCATGTAGTCCCCAGATCTAATTTATTTTATTGTATTTTTGAGACAGGATCAATGTAGTCCCCAAATATAATGTATTTTATTGTATTTTTGAGACAGGGTCAATGCAGTCCCCAAATAGAATTTATTTTATTGTATTTTTGAGACAGGGTCTTGGTCTGTTGCCCAGGCTGAAGTAGAGTACAGTGGCACAGTCATGGCATACTGCAACCTCAACTCCTGGGTTCAAGTGATCCTCCTACCTCTGAGGATACTAGTAGCTGAGACTGCTGGTGTGCACCACCACACCTGGCTAATTTTCATATATTTTACAGAGATGGGGTCTTGCCATTTTGCCCAGGCTGGTCTTGAACTCCTGAGCTCAAGTGATCTGCCCTTCTCAGCCTCCCAAAGTGCTGGGATTACAGGAGTGAGCCTTCATGCCCAGCTTCCAAATACAATTTTAAATATGTTTTCTATGGAGGAAGGGGCCCACAGAGTCCAAGTGCTCAGTGCCTGTGAGCATCATAACGTGGCCCTGCTCCGGAAGTGGTTCTCTGAGGCTGGGCTGATGTAAAGGGTATGTGGGCAGGGAGCTGGGCATTGGAGTGGATGACCTCGACATTCTCTTTGGAACTGTCTCCATGAGAAGCCCACACTATCCTCAGGCTGTGTCATTGTAGAGACCTGCCCTCTGTGATCTGACTGGGGACTAGCACCCTGCGGAAACACATCACATAGAGTGACCTGATCTTCATATTGGCAGCCTTACCACCTTCTGGCCACACCAGAGACAATGCTGTCATGTTCTTCTCACTCATGACCAGATGCTCAAATGGTGGCCCTAAGGGCATGTGCAAGGCCCTTTGAACATGTGGAAATATGGAAGCTCAGAGTAATTAGACCCGATAATATCGATGGGGTGATTACACTGTTCCAGGCGCTAGGCGATGTGCTCATGCTCCAATTTGATTTTCTCATCCATCTATGAGGTAGGTGCTATTGACGTTTCTTTTATATAGATCAGAAAACTGAGACAGAAATATAAGGAAGGGGCCCGATTAGTAATTTATCCCACCAATAAGTCGGAGGGAAGGTCTATAACTCAAAGTTAATTTTGGTTAAGCCGAGAGGAATGCAAGTTGGCTATCATTCCGTATGCGTGGCACTCATTTACAGTGTTACATTCATTCATTTCGTCTACACGGAGCACAGGGACTTCACTAGAAGCTGGGATGAGTGAGAAGAGAGAAACAATCCATGCATGCTGGAAACTGACATTTCAGCAGAAGGGATGGGTAAGGAAACCACCCATTACGATAAACATGTTGTGAGGAGGGCTTTGGCAGATGGAAACACTGGTCCATGTGGGAAAACTACCCGTTTTCTGATCTTGGAGTTGGCCCCATCTCCTCTCCCACAAAGCTGCTTCTCTGCCAAGGCATCCGGTAAGGCGCCCACTCCCCTCGTGTGGCCCCAGACTTCACACAGAGGCCCTGCTGCAGATCATAGCATAGGAAGCCACTGCTCTTTTGAGTCTGCAGCTAAAATCCTGAGCTGGCCCACAGTTGTCCCCATCCAACTGCCTCTTGCGTTTTGAAGGCCGTCTGTCCGGTTGAAATCAGGAAGTCCACTTAATCACTCTTGAAATGCCCAGAGATGTCCTTTTCTTGTTCCTAGCAGGGGGGTGATGTTGTGCTCAGCTCCCAACCTGTGGCCAAGGCAGGAGGACAGATAGGGAGCCCGGGAGTCCCGCAGCAGCCGCCTGGTCCATGGCATCTTGGACATCCTGCCATGTTATCTCTGTATCTTCTTGGGGATCCAGGAAATTCCTCCTGAAGAGGCTCTGCCTCAAAAACCACATCAACACATAGTCAGGTCAAATGAAGTTGTTGACCTCTCGCAGGAACTCAAAGCTCCTCCACCCTCTCTCTCCATGGGTGTTGGGAGGGGTGTGGAGGATTAGAGGAGGATTTTCCCTCCTACTGCACTGACTGGCCATATCCAAGCCTGGCTGGGCCATTGTTCTCCTAGGTGGGTTCACTGGGCTGGTTAAAGCCCAGTTCTCTTGGAGGAGGTGAGAGGTACCAGGCCAGTTCTCCTTCTTTAGAGCAAGCCCTGTGGATGATAACTTCTCTTCCAATTTCAGCTTCCATGAAAATGCCTGGTGGCCAGGCAAGGTGGCTCATGCCTTAATCCTAGCACTTTGGGAGGCCAAGGCAGGAAGATCGCTTGAGATCAGGAGTTTGAGACCAACCTGGCCAACATGGTGAAAATACAAAAATTAGTTGGGTGCGGTGGCTTGTGCCTGTAATCCCAGCTACTCAGGAGGCTGAAGCAGGAGAATTGCTTGAACCTGGGAGGCAGAGGTTGCAGTGAGCCAAAATTGTGCTACTGCACTGCAGCCTGGGCAACAGAGTAAGACTGTCTCAATAAATAATAAATAAATAAATAAATAAAAGGCCAGGCGTGGTGGCTCATACCTGTAATCCCAGCACTTTGTGGGGTTGAGGTGGGTAGATCACTTGAGGTCAGGAGTTTGAGACCAGCCCGGCCAACATGGTGAAACTCCCTCTCTACTAAAAATACAAAAATTAGCCAGGTATGGTGGTGGGTGCCTGTAATCCCAGCTACTCAGGAGGTTAAGGCAGGGGAATTGCTTGAACCTAGGAGGTGGAGGTTGCAGTGAGCCAAGATCTTGCCATTGCACTACAGCCTGGGTGACAGAATAAGACTCTGTCTCCAAAAAAAAAAAGAAAAGAAAAGAAAAATTGCCTGTATGATCAAGAGATTTATTTGCTAATGAGGGGTAGTTGGCCCTGTCTGTAAGGGTGGTTATAGCTAGTGCTTCTGGGCAGGCTATGAGATGGGCAATCTAACACTGGTGGATTCTTGGCCTGGAGAATATTATGGTCTGCATTGAATTCGTGGGTAGCAGGTCCAAGAACATCTATGAGAGACTGTGAAGGACTGTAGGAACAATGGCAAGGATTGTCAAAGTGCCCCTACAACACGTAGGCACCTATTCTCTGAAGCTCCCCCACCCCCTTATCTCATCTTCCCCAAGGGGGCAGCCAATTTTTAGATGACCACAATTTGTCTGCTGAATCTGCTGGGTTAACCAGAGAAAGAATGCAAATGGGGGACTTGGTCTTTTAGTGAGTTCAAGGTCTCCCCTTCCTCCTACACACGTTGCATCCTATCCCTTTATTCTACTGCCAAAGAGCAGCGCTGATCACATTGGGCAGATTATTTCAGGGGATTAACCATGACTGGTTAAATGGCCTCTGAGACAGTTGAAGTGGTAACAGGAGCTGGAACTGCTTCCTTAAAGAAGGCCTGGCCGTTTCTCTTTTGCTTTTCTTTTAGGACACCTTCCACCCATATGGCTGGAGAGACATGAGGCTTGTGCTTCCCAGGTGGACTGGCCCAGGTTTCTTCTGGGGTCCCAGGCCTGTCTCACTACAGACGGTGGGCAAGACACTCATGTGCTCTCTCCCTCTGGCTCGGAGGAGAGGGTGTGGTCCTTGGTCCTGTTGGGTTCCCACATTTTGAGACTCAGCTTTGCTTGGGGGTGAGTGGGGATTGCAAAAGCAGGCCTGTGCCATGTATGGATATTTTTTAGGTTTAATTTTTTAAAGACAAATCAACCTTCCTGTGGTCTAATTTAGCTCACACCGAGGTTTGGATCAGAGCCCCAACTAAATAAGAACATCCTGATTTGCCTTGCTTTGCCTTCTTTGTGTGCAGATTTTGCTCTGTGTTGTGTGGAGCAGGAGTGGTTGGGACAAGGATCAGGTGTTCTGGGCCTAATTCCTCCTAACAGCACCGGATGGGAACTCTGTGTAGAGCAATGCCTTACAGCCAGCTCTTCCTTCCTTCCTTCCTTCCTTCCTTCCTTCCTTCCTTCCTTCCTTCCTTCCTTCCTTCCTTCCTTCCTTCCTTCTTCCTTCCTTCTTCCTTCCTTCCTCCCTTCCTCCCTCCCTCCCTTCCTCCCTCCCTTCCTCCCTTCCTTCCTCCCTTCCTCTCTTCCCTTCCCTTCCCTTCTTCCTCCTCCTTCTCCTTCCTTCCTTCTGTCCATCTCCTTCCTTCCTTCCTTCCTTCCATCTCCTTCCCTCCCTCCTTCCCTTCTCTCCCTTCCTCTCTCTTTCCTTCTTTTGTTTTCCTTCCCTTTTTTCCATCTCTCCCTGTTTCTTCTCCTTTCCTCTCTTTTTATCCCTCCCTCCTTTTCTTCCTTCCTTCCTTTTCTTCCTTCTTTCTGTCCTTCCTTCTCTTCTTTCATTTTTTTATCTTGACTAACCCAGCACCTAACTTTTATAAACCAAGCCTACATCTGCTGGATTGATTTATGCTGTATTCTTAGGGGATGAGGTGGAGAGCCAATACTCTTGGGTAAACATGCAGTGGGACATTGGCTGCTCTTGCAGATGCCAAATCAGAGTGATTCTACCAGCACCAGGAACATGAGACCCTGTGGAAATGCTGGCCTCAGGTATCAGAGAGCCAGTTGCATCGAAGTGAAGGAGAGAAGCAAGTGGCTTCACATGTCTGTTCTCAGAATGTTTGGCTCAGTGGCCAGATAAGTGTGGGGACTGGAGCCATATATTGGCCAGTTAGCGTGGCTCAGAACAAAACTGACAACAGCCCATAAATGTCCCCCTAGACTCGGCCAACCTTTCAACTCTGGGGCTACAGTGTGTGAGATAGAGGCTGCATTAGTCTATTTTCACACTGCTATAAAGATACTACCTGAGGCTGGGTAATTTATACAACAAAGAAATTTAGTTGACTTACAGTTCTTCATGGCTAGGGAGGCCTCGGGAAACTTACAATCATGGCAGAAGGGAAAGCAGGCATGTCTTACATGGCAGAAGGGAAAGCAGGCAAAACAGAGAGAGTGAAAAGCCCAGGGTAGACTGCCATTGATTGATTGATTGATTGAGCCTCACTCTGTGGCCCAGGCTGGAGTGCAGTGGCTCAATCTTGGCTCACTGCAACCTCTGCCTCCCAGGTTCAAGCAATTCTCCTGCCTCAGCCTCCTGAGTAGCTGGGATTACAGGCACCTGCCACCACATGTGGCTAATTTTTGCATTTTTAGTATAGATGGGGTTTCACCATGTTGGCCAGGCTGGTCTTGAACTCCTGACCTCAGGTAATCTGCCTGCCTCGGCCTCCCAAAGTGCTGGGATTACAGGCATGAGCCACTTTGCTGGGATGGGAGACTTCCATTTATAAAACCATCCAATCTCATAAGAACTCACTCACTATCACGAGAACAGCATGGAGGAAACCGCCCCCATGATCCAATCACCTCCTACCGGGTCCCTCCCTTGACAGAAGAGGATTATGAGGATTACAGTTCTAGGTGAGATTTGGGTGGGGATACAAAGCCTAACCATCAGTGGCCCATTTCTGTGTTGATTGCTTGCCCTGTATCTATCAATCAATTGGTCAATCTGACATCTATATTTAATTTACCTTCTTTATAGCTGAGGCTGCCTGCTATGGGCTCAGCCCTACCCTGAGCTCTGGGTCTAACTCTGTCCTGTCCAGTGAAACTCCAGTAGCCTTTGGCCAATGGCTGCAAGCTCATGCTCAGGCTCTCCTTGTAGATGGTCTGCTCTCACAGTGGGCCTTGTTTAATAATGAGCCTCTTGCCTTGCTCTGAAGGCCCTGTCTTGGTTCCTGTTATCCCCTCCTATGCTTGCCTCCCTGCCTTGGTTTCCTCCCCAGGATATGAGTTCCTGGAGCCAGGGCCCTGATCCCGAGGCCAGTTCCTATGGCTGGGTCCCTGCTTCTCACCACCAGGCCTTGCTCATTCCCCC
This sequence comes from Chlorocebus sabaeus, assembly GCF_047675955.1. Taxonomy (NCBI): domain Eukaryota; kingdom Metazoa; phylum Chordata; class Mammalia; order Primates; family Cercopithecidae; genus Chlorocebus; species Chlorocebus sabaeus. Next base: position 108,414,290 of record NC_132924.1, on the reverse strand, counting down.
TGCTTGCCTTGTCTTTGCTTGTCACTCATGGCCAGGTGACTCTCAGAGCAGTGGGAAAGGCACCCCTGGTAATGTTGGGCACTGTCTGGTTTGGATTATGAGAATGGAACTGGAGGCCACAGCATCACACGCCCACTCCTCTCACTCTCTGCCCACAGCACTTCCTCACAGCCCTGGGGGGCCTTGTGGCGGTGCCACTCATCCTGGCCAAGGTCATGTGCCTGCAGCACGATGTTCTGACACAGGGCTACCTCATCAGCACCATTTTCTTCATCTCCGGCATCTACACGCTCCTGCAAGTGTTTTTAGGGGTCAGGTAGGTAAAATGGTTTCCCATGGGTTCTGACTTTTACCTGCCAGGGTGCCAGCAAGGCTTTCTTGGCTCATGGCTGGAGAGATGGTTGGGAAGCTGGTGTGGCATAAGGGAGGGTGCACAGGGTTAGGAGACAGAGCCTGGGTTCAGGTTTCAGCTCCATCACTTACTCTCCACATTGGCTAGGATCCTTGATGGGAAGTAACACAAATCCAGATCAGCTTGGGCATAAATGTATGCTTTATTAACTGATAAGGTGGAAACAAGAGAAATGCAGGGGTGCATCCAAGCCTCAGGAACACGATGAACCAGGAACTAAAATGCTGCCGGGATCCTCTCTGTCTCTCGACTCTGCTCAGGCCTGCCCTTAATATTTACAAGACCCCTGGCACGAGTACAGATGGAGACCCACATACTCCATGTCTAAATACTGGAAAGTTATAAACCAAGCTGACAAACTCTGAAATAAAACATGTTCTCCTCATTCTACCTGGTAAGGCCAGGTTTGAACTTAGAATCTTCTGCCCAGTTGGATCTCTGCTTTGGAGCCTGGCAACATGGCAAGGACCAGTCCCCAGCCTGCAGCCTCCCAGTTCTCTCTCCACTTCAAGCTTTACTCCAAATCACAAATGGTCTCCTGTGTATGGATGTGAACACCCCAACCTGCACATCCAACTTCTTTTCTCGCCTCCATGACAACAGACTCCCCAAATAACTGCCCTCAAACAGCTGGCCCATGGCCATCTTTGGGGTGTGTGCACCTGTATCATTGCCTGCCCTCAGCAGCGTCTACGGAAGACTCACAAGCAGCCTTTGGAAGAGGCTCAGGGCCATTTGGGCACAGCATTTCGGGGACTCAAAGGGGAGAGGGACATAGACCTCAGGTTAGCACATCCCCTTGGCCCTGCAGACTCCTCCCTGAGAAGCTAGAGTGGACCCTTTAAGGCACTGGGCTAAGTGCAGGAGGCTCTCTTCTGGCTGGAGGGCAGGACCGTCTCTTCCTTACTCTGCCGGCGCCTGGTCTTCTTACTTGCAGACAGCCTTCCTGCACGTGTGCGTTAGTCAGGGTTCTCAGAGAAGCAGAGCCAATAGGATATATAGAGATATATGAAGAGGAGATTTATTACAGGAATTGGCTCACACAGTCATGGAGGCCAAAGTCCTGCTACTTGCAATCTGCTACTTGCGAGCTGGAGAACCAGGAAAGCTGGTGGTTCAGGCTGAGTCCAAAGGACTGAATGTTGAGGTCAGGGTAGGGTAGGCCAGTATTGTAAGTTTCAGTCTGAGTCTGAAGGCCTGAGAACCAGGAGTACCAGTGTCTGAGGGCAGGAGAAGATGGCTGTCCCAGCTCAGGAAGAGAGCAAGAGAATCCAGTCTTTCTCTGCGTTTTGTTCTATTTGGGTCCTCAGTGGATTGGATGATTCCCACCGCATTGGTGATCTTCTTTACTCACTTCACCAATTCAAATGATAATCTCTTCCAGAGACACCCTCACAGACACACCCTGCAATATGTTACCAGCCATCTGGGCAGCCCTTAGCCTGGTGAAGTTGACCCATAAATTCAACCATCACAACGTGACTGCAGGCAGCACTCCTAGACATCCTCCTACTTACCACCCAAAAGCAAGTGAGGGCTGCTCTGGCTAGTCTCACATTGTAAAATTCCAGGAGAGCTCTGTTGCCCAGCCCTGGAGCTGCCTGGGCAACAAATATGGCAACTCCCATTCGGGAAGATTTCCCAATAAAGCAGAGTAGAGGAATTCTGCTCTGGGTAGACAAGACAGCAGACATTCACTGTGGTTTGGGACCTGTGCAATGCAGCTAATGAGTATATGTGCCTCTGTTCCCTTACAGAATCACTGAGATGCTCAATTGGTATAATCAGTGGAATCCCTTTTTTAAAATAAAAAAATCAAGTCCTCGTGTTCATATGTGGGCTGCTAAAATTAGCCCGAGTAAAATGGAGCTCTATTACTCCGGCCTGGACAAAATGGTGAAGCCAGGAAATGTGTCTTTGGAGACCATTCCTTCCTCATTTCCACACATCCTCTTTTTTTACACTCTCCATTACCATTCCCTATCCCATTGTGATTCCCTAGAACCTCACACAATGGCTTTTTTGGGTTACCACCTTCTTGGGAAATTTCTTTGTAGGTCCTCTAGATCTTTCTCATTCTCCTCCCTCCCTGCAAACCTGTTAGTCCGGTGTTCCTTCCCTTATGTCTGTTTAGCATCCAGTCCAAAGAGAGTTTTGCACAACCTGAAGCTTAGACAGTTTTTGGTGTCCCCTTTAAGAAAAAGAACAGAAAATTACAAATATAAAATCGTGCACAAAAGAAAATATTTATTTAGATTTAAGAAAGTAATTACAATAAATTACAGGTGTTAAAAAAACAGATAAATACTACAAATGTCACACATTTCAGAAAATAGCATGACATACTTATTATTTAACCATCTGACAGTCACCTATGATACTTTCTCCCTCTACATTTTATGGTTTCATCTCTTCAATGACCTCATTTTGCAGAAAAAAAGGAAAGATAACTCAGTCATTCCTCTAGGATGGGTTAGTCCAAGTTTATTTGTTATTACTGCTAGCTGGGATGCCTCGTTACGACTTTCCATGCAGACTGTGGTACTGCTATAGATTTGTGCCTTACAAACACAGGAGTTCTGATAAACTTTATTGGACCTGATTCCTATCAAAAAATGTTTAAATGCATAGTGAATTCATAAGTTTATATGCTGCATTCCTAAGTATATTCCTGATAGGAGAAAATGTCCACTTTTGCCTAGACATCAATAACAACCAATTCTCTGGCAATGTTGCGTGTCAGATGATTGTCAAGTTTTCCACAGATAGCTTCTGGCTCCATACATTTCAAACCTTGTTGGTCATCCACTATCCACATACATCAAGTGCCAGGTGCTAGAGGACATATTCACATCCTAAAGTGGCCTCTGGTCCTGCACCATCATGTCATGACATCGGGTGAACTGGCCCAGCGGGTGTAATTCCACTTTACACAGTGATGGGAGGGGCCCATCACTGTAATTCCACTTTCTATCTGATCTGCACCAAGCCTGTGCTCCGCTCTGGGGTTGCAAAGGAAAATGGAAAACATTCCCCACAATATGCTTCTGCCTATCTTAAGAGAAAATGACTCGGCAGGAACAATGAATACGCAATTAGTCTTAATTATCTGAATCAAAGCTACACAAGTGTAGACTGAGGTTGGCTAGTTATTTCCAGAGTAGATGGAATCTAGGCAGCATCTGGAGGAAAATGTTCATTCCTAGGATGGTCTTTGTGTCTAAATCAAATCAAAAGTACTTCCCAAAGTACTTCCTTTGCAAGTCATTTCCAGGAGACCTAACAGTGCTTAAGCTCTCCCTTTGTTCTGCAGAGGATGGGAGGCCAGTGCCTCCCTCTTGCACAGGTGACTTCCCTTCCCCCTCTTCCTCCTTTGTCACTATCTCTGTGAGCCAAGATGCCTTCCAAGGGTTCACTCTGGTCTATCAGGCCCCTAAAATCCGGACCCCTCCCTTCCAGGATCAGCCCCACAATGTAAGATGTTGCAGTAGCAGTGGAGAGGCCTTGTAACTCCCTGTGGAGATACCCAGGAGCCCCCACGCCAGCCCCCGCCCCATGAAGAATTACAAACACAAAGCTATTGTGAATGGGGGAGCCCCTCACCCAAACCTGAGGTGATGTTAATTTTGATTATGGAAAAGCTTCACGTTTGGAAACTAGAGGGCTGAATTCTAGCTCTGTGCTGTGGGAACTTGGATGAGTCATAAACCCTCTTTAAGGCTCCAGTTCCTCATCTGCAAATTAAACAAGATGAACTAGGTAGTATCAAAAAGTCCCTTCCATCTCTAATATTGTGGACACCTCTGATGTTGACAGAGAAATTGACCAAGTGTCCTATTTCTTTCCTTCTTTTTCATTTTTTTTGAGACAGAGTCTTGCTCTGTCACCCAGGCTGTAGTGCAGTGGCACCATCTCGGCTCACTGCAACCTCTGACCCCTGGGTTTAAGCAATTCTCCTGCCTCAGCCTCCCTAGTAGCTGGGATTACAGGTGTGTGCCACCACACCCAGCTAATTTTTGTATTTTTAGTAGAGACGGGGTTTTGTCATTTTTGGCCAGGCTGGTCTCAAACTCCTGACCTTAGAGAATCCGCCCACCTTGGCCTCCCAAAGTGCTGGGATTACAGGCGTGAGCCACCCCGCCTTGCCAAGTGTCCTATTTCAACTGAATCATCAGGACTGAAAAGGCCTATGGGGCTAGCCTTCTGGTAAGTTCTGTGAAAAGCACAAACTAATTAGAAATTAGGGTTCAAGGAATTTATACCCTAATTAAACATGCAAAGAAAAGAGGGAAATACAATTCAGAAATAAAATCATGCTCCTGTCTTTAGACTAAGCTGAGGGCAGAAACAAACTTGAGTTTTGTTTCACCCCTGCAAATGGGCTTCCCTCTCAGATCCTAATGAGTAACTTACCTGAAACAGATAGGTTGTAAAACCTAACTAATAGCTTATGAACTAAAGGCCAAGTAGATTTGATTGTTGGTTAAGCAATATTTAATGATGGGTTTTTCTAGATTAGAAACAAGAATGCCGATGTCGCAATAAGACTTCAGAAGATCTTAGCACTTCCTAAGTTAAATACTCAGAAGGGAAAAGGTAATAGCCACTGCTTTGGGCATAAGAGCTAACAGTTGTTTCACCCAGCGTTGGCAGGAGCTGTAATTCTCAACAGTGTGGATGGCTGCCTCCTTCTTATGACTTTAGAGGTCTTGGGTGTATCCCCTAAAGGTCTTCCTTACTTAGTGCTCACTTCTGAAATTCACGTAAAGGAATGCATCACCATTCATTTCAAAAGAAGACATCAAGTTTAAAAGGCAATCGCTAGAGGAAGAAAATATTGACTATGTGAAACTCCAGATTTTAACTAATCTCTGGAATTATTCATGATTTTTGCATAATTCTGGTAATTTCGTTTTCTGGAGTGATCCCAGGCGATATGTCTCCCTTTCTATTATCCTTGGAGTATCTCAAATGTGGAGCAAGAACTCTTGCCACAAAGCAATTCCAAAGTCTCATGCTTACTTGAATACAGTTTGGCCGGAGTCAGCCCTGGCCTGGGTCCTTTTCATCTACCATCTTCCCTGCTGGCTGAGCCCTACCTTGCCCTAGCTCTGGTTCTGCAGAAAGATCATGCTAACCACCAGGGGTCTGCAGCCATGTTGCCCCTGCCCCTGTTGAAAGGTAGGTTACCAGATGCAACCCTAGGGCTCTGGCCAGAGGGGTAGGAGAGTGAGCTGGTGATCAGCCATGTCAGAGAAACTGGAAGTACTGATGTGTTTGGAGGAGTAACCTGGGTTTCTGTTGGGTAGTCATCACAAGGAAGGCATGGGAGGAGCCCTTCCACAATTTAGCAGGTCCTTCCCTGATTGATGTAGGGAGCTCAGGGAAAAAAGTAACAAAGTTCGGTCCTGTGAGGTGCCCAGAATTTCTCAAAACACAATGACCCTTTTAAATTCAAGAAGAATTAATCAGTCCCATTCCACATTCCAGAGGCTCTCCTCCCCTCCCTGACCTATTTCAAATAAAAGTCCTTGTGACATCATTTTTTACCCACTCACTGGATGGGCTCCAAGAAGGGAACACAGAGGTGATGACACAGGAGAGGTTGGATTCCAGCAACTGGAGCTCCGGAGGCATCCATCCCCAGCTGGTGGTATCTCTCCCATTTACTCACAAGTTGGTCAAACTTCACACATCTGTAAGAATTAAAGAAAGAGGAGAGAAACACGAAGGATGGGTTTACAGTTAACAGAGTCAGGTTTATTTTAAACAAACCTGAGAGGGGCTGCTGGCCGAGTTAGGTTAGAGCCCCACTCTTTTACAGACTAAGAGTTTTTAAGGATTCAGGGTGGGAGAGTTTACCAGAGGTTTGGACTGCTTCTGTGTCTTTTTGTTGTGTTTATTTGGGAGGGAGAGTTGTATGTCTGTTCCCACACGTCTTTCTGCAGCTGCAGGCATATTCCCGGAGTCTGCTTTTAACTTTCCTATCTTAGTGCACCTGAAGGAAAAGGAATGTGCTTATTAAGGCCCACTGTCTTACTGGGGCCCATTGTATGAGGGTGAGGTTTGACAGTTACCCAAGAGACTTTCCCCCCACCTCCCTCTGTGTCTGAGCTGTCTTATCTGTATTTTACTCTGTAGTTAGAAGAGAAGTGATTGCCTTGAAATGCTTGAGGCTAGAAAGGGAGCTGGAACTTAAAGTGGCAGTATTTGTCTGAGATGATGGTGCTGTTGCGTCCCAACCCTAAACCTAGTTGGGGCTTCATCCTCTCCAAGTCCCTAGGTGCAGAGGGCATAGTGCCCCACCTAGTGGGGACTTCATCTTGCTCCTTGTTCTCCCTACCCCTGGCAACATCTCCATTTATATTCTCTCAGAGACCTCCTGTTCCCATTAGGAGAAGCTACTTTGTATTTTTGCAAACCTTGAAAATTAAATTAGATAATGCACATATAGTACTTTGCTCAGTTCCTGGCACAGAAAATTTATTTTTCACATTAAAAAAAGGATTATACTACATACACAATTTTATATCTTCTCCCTCTTTAAAATAATTTTTAATTTTCTTAATTGTGGAGAAAAAAACAGCTCCATCTTTTTAAAAGCATATATAATACATTGTAAATATCTTTCCATTTCAATTAATACATTCCTGCAATAGCACTTTGTAAAACACTGGTCGTTTAGTATTCCATAGAATAAATACGTTTTGGTTTAAGCATTTCCTATTAAGGAACATTTAAGTTGCCTCAAGTTTTCACTATTATTACTGCGACCAATGCAACTCTTGATTATGAGAGACATACATTATGGATGTGCTGACGTACACTTATCTAGTGAAAAATCAAAAAAAGACTGGAAGAAATGTTAATTTTTTTTCTGGGTGGTACATATATTAAAAGGTGTTACAGTTTATGTGTGCTTATAAAGTTTATCTAGTTACAGATCAAAAGAATATTGGAACAAACTGTTAATGGTTATTTCTGAGTTGTAGAATTATGGTAATTTAAATTTATTCTTAATATTTTTCTTGATTTGCTATTTGCTTTTCTTCAAAGTGCATGTGTTTTATAACTGGGGAAAATAAAAACAATTCAAAATGTTTTTTAGAATAGTATCAGGGCATATTTTGCGAGCTGTACCCTTTGAATCTGTGCCTAAGAGTGAAAGTCCAGGAGGCTGCTCGTGACTATCTTGGGACGGGGGCCTGGAGCTGTGGATCAAGGCCTCAGCCTCGAGACAACTGCTGAGATTCTGCAACCTTTGTGGTTTCACCTGCTTTTAATCTTTGTCTCACTAGTCTGTTTCTCTGTGATGATCAGCATTAAAGCCATAACAACAAAAGGGGCAGGTATGCTTGGTTTGGGAGCATAACAGAACAGAGGTCTGGAGCAAAGACCCCACTCTGTTGCCAGTTTGGGGTGTCACGGCACACTCCGGGTAGCAGATAAGAAAGACTTCCCGTCCCCACCAGAATCTTCCTCTTCTTTTCTTCTAGGCAGAGGCAAGCACTTGCACCTTTCTTAGCTGGTGATATAGATATTTTCTTCTGTATCTCTAAATAACACACTTCCATTACCGATTGATGTGCCAATACAAATGATGACAATTTCATTTTCTTTCACCACCCCACTCCCACCACATGCAAGCATACTTCCCATCCTCCTATCTTCCCACCCACCCGGTACAGGTCAACATTCAGTGTTTACATTAGAATGATGATGATGCTCTTCAGAGCTGAATCATAAAGTTCTTTTCCTGCCCAACTTTTTGTTTTTCCTGGAGTTAATATGTTTCTTGTTTTTGAGATACTTAATTTTCTGTCTACTTATTTCTAATTCAATTTTAAATGCTCTGCCTGTTGTCTAAATATCTTCTTAAAATTTTTATTCATATTAGAAGAGTAAACTTCATCTTCTTGATGAACTATCTCCTGGGGCTCTCTGACTTACTACAATCTAGAACAGTTGCTGTCTATTTCTGGTGCTCAGCTGTCATCCAGAGATGCCCCTTCACCCTTATCCTGGGAGTTCCCTTTCTCTGCTGAATCTTTTGTTCCCATGTCTTCCTCTAAAAAAATTTTTTTTTTGGTGAAACACATAATCCATCAACTCCCTGAGAGAGAATGCATGAGAGGTAAATTTTGTGAGACTTAGCATGTGTGAAAATGTCTTGATTCTCCTCTCAAATTTGATTGATAGCTTGGCTGGGTATAGAATTTTAGGCTAAAAATAATTTTCTTTCAGAAGACTGAAAATCACAGCTCACTGCAGCCTCAACCTTCTAGGCCCAAGCCATCCTCCCACCTTAGCCTCTCAAGCAGCTGGGATTACAGGCATGCGCCAATATGCCTGGCTAATTTTTGCATTTCTTGTAGAGATAGGGTGAAGTCTTGAACTCCTGGGCTCAAGCAATCTTCCCATCTCAGTGTCCCACAGTGCTAGGATTATAGGCATGAGCCACTGTGCCTGGCCTGAAACTCCTGTTATTCACATGTTGAACTTCTTGTACTAGTTCTCTAATTTTCTTTTTGTTTCTTTCCTATTTATATCTCTTTGGGTTTTTGTTTTTTGTGGTGGGAGAAAATCACATCAATTTTATCTTCTAACTCTTCTTCTGAATTAAGAGCTCTTTTTGTTCTCTGAATATTCCTCCTGATGCATCCTGTTCGTGTTTTAGAAATACACAATCTTCTCTTCTCTCTCAAAGACATAAATGAGACTGATTTTTTAAAGTTACCATCTCCTTGCAGAAGAAGTTACTTTCATCTGTCTCTGTTATTCATATTCCCTTTGTTGTTGGGGATTCTCGTATATCTGCATATATTTAAGAGCAGAGTCCTAAAATGTTGACTGAAAGGTTCTGAGCCTGAGAGTGGGTCTTTTTCTCTTTGGGCTCACTGTAATATGATATGCAGGAATGCCCCAAAACCCAATTGCAGAAAACACATTTCACAGTGTAATCTTTAAATGGCACCATGATCTAGCTGGAGAGGCCTAAATTTAGCCATCTTTATGCTCTTCCTGACATCTTGTCACATTCTCCCTAAAAGGATCGTCCAGTCCCTTGCCTAGAGGGTGAAGGCCTGGTTGGAAATATTCTGGAAGCTGAGTGAGAAAGTGAGCTGGAGGTTTTAGTGTTCAGAATGCACACATTAAATTATACCCCAGTATTCAGTATGGTATCCCTGCTTCCAAATCTACCTGATTTATTTATTTATTTATTTAACTTTAAGTTCTAGGATACATGTGGAGAATGTACAGGTTTGTTACGTAGGTATACACGTGCCATGGTGGTTTGCTGCACCTTTCAACCTATTGTCTAGGTTTTAAGCCCCGTATGCATTAGGTATTTGTCCTAATGCTCTCTTTCCCTTTGCACCCGACCCCCCAACAGGCCCCAGTGTGTGTTGTTCCCTTCTCTGTGTCCATGTTTTCTCATTGTTCAAGTCCCACTTATGAGAACATGCGGTGTTTCATCTTCTATTCCTGTGTTAGTTTGCTGAGGATGATGGCTTCCAGCTTCACCATGTCTCTGCAAAGGACATGATCTCATCTTCTTTATGGCTGCATAGTATTCCATGGTATATATGTGCCACATTTTCTTTATCCAGTCTATCATTGATGGGAATTTGGGTTGGTTCCAAGTCTTTGCTATTGTAAATAGTGCTTCAATAAACATACATGTTCATGTGTCTTGATAATATTGATTTATATTCCTTTGGATATATACCCAGTAATGGGATTGCTGGGTCAAATGGTATTTCTGGTTCTAGATCCTTGAGGAATTGGCACACTGTCTTCCACAATGGTTGAACTAATTTGCACTCCCACCAACAGTGTAAAAGCGTTCCTATTTCTCTACAGCCTCGCCAGCATCTATTGTTTCCTGACTTTTTAATAATCACCATTCTGACTGGCGTGAGATGATTTCTCATTGTGGTTTTGATTTGCATTTCTCTAATGATCAGTGATAATAAACTTTTTTTCATGTGTTTCTTGGCTGCATAAATGTCTTCTTCTGAGAAGTGTCTGTTCATATCCTCTGACCACTTTTTGATAGGGTTTTTTTTTTCTTGTAAATTTGTTTAAGTTCCTTGTAGATTCTGGATATTAGACCTTTGCTAGATGGGTAGATTGCAAAAAGTTTCTCCCATTCTGTAGGTTGCCTGTTCACTCTGATGCTAGTTTCTTTTGCTGTGCAGAAGCTCTTTAATTAGATCCTATTTGTCAATTTTGGCTTTTGTTGTAATTGCTTTTGGTGTTTTAGTCATGAAGTCTTTGCCCATGCCTATGTCCTAAATGGTATTGCCTAGGCTTTCTTCTAGGGTTTTATGGTGTTTGGTTTTACATTTAAGTCTTAAATCCATCTTGAGTTAATTTTTGTATAAGACATAAGGAAGGGGTCCAGTTTCAGTTTTCTGCACATGGCTAGCCAGTTTTCCAAGCACCATTTATAACAGGGATTCCTTTCCCCATTGCTTGTTTTTGTCAGGTTTGTCGAAGATCAGATGGTTGCAGATGTGTGGTGTTATTTCTGAGGTCTCTATTCTGTTCCGTTGGTCTATATGTCTGTTTTGGTACATGCTGTTTTGGTTACTGTAGCCTTGTAATATAGTTTGAAGTCAGGTAGTGTGGTGCTTCCAGGTTTGTTCTTTTTGCTTAGGATTGTCTTGGCTATATGGGTTCTTTTTTGGTTCCATGTGAAATTTAAACATTTTTTTTGTTGTTTTTTTGTTTTTCTTTCAAATTCTGCAAAGAAAGTCAATGGTAGCTGAATGGGAATAGCATTGAATCTATAAATTATTTTGGGCAGTGTGGCCATTTTCACGATACTTTTTCTATCCATGAACATGGAATGCTTTTCCATTTGTTTGTGTCCTCTCTTATTTCCTTGAGCAGTGGTTTGTAGTTCTCCTTGAAGTGGTCCTTCACGTCCTTTGTAAGTTGTATTCTTAGGTATTTTATTCTCTTTGTAGCAATTGTGAATGGAAGTTCATTCATGATTTGGCTCTCTGCTTGTCTATTGTTGGTGTATGGAATGTCTGTGATTTTCACACATTGATTTTGTATCCTGAGACTTTACTGAAGTTGCTTGTCAGCTTAAGGAGTTTTGGGGCTGAGACGATGGGGTTTTCTAAATATAGAATCATGTCATCTGCAAACAGAGACAATTTGACTTCCTCTCTTCCTATATGAATATCCTTTATTTCTTTCTCTTGCCTGATTGCCCTGGCCAGAACTTCCAATGCTACGTTGAATAGGAGTGATGAGAGAGGGCATCCTTGTCCTGTACCAGTTTTCAAAGGGAATGCTTCCAGCTTTTGCCCATTCAGTATGATATTGGATTTAATAGCTCTTATTATTTTGAGATATGTCCCATCAATAACTAGTTTACTGAGAGTTTTTAACATGAACCAAATCTACCTGTTTTCTTGTGGCCCAGAGACCCTGTATTTTGCCTTTTCTAGAGGATAAACACCTAGTCTTCTGCCAAGATGGGAGGACTGTCACCTGGCTGGTGCTTAAAGAGGACTTTGAACTTGTTTTGGCTTCACATATATCCCACTTTAAGAATCAATTCCTTGGAATGTGTGTTTTTCAGAATATTGCCATCTACCTATTGCTAGCATAAGATTCTGCTTCTCCAGGGCTGTTTAATCAGTTACCAATCTATATCTGCTTTTCAACTTCCAAAATTTTGTTGTGATTGTGTCCTGCTCCATTCTCTTAATCCTTGTGATTTATGCTTCTAAAATACATTTTAATGTCAGTTTAGTGGATTTTTAAGAGGGAGTGAGAGTGCAATCTGACATTTTTATCCAGAAGTCAATGTTTTTCTTAGTTTACAAGGAATTCAATGCATATAAATAACATTAAAACTTTGTCTTTATTGTCATAAACATTTTAAGTGTGTCTTTCATTTTAATTAAGAAATTTTTCTATGCCAAAGATTTTATGTTTCTATGGTAAAATTTATCACTTCTGCTCTTTTAAACTTAATCTAATTTTAGACTTAGAAATTCTTCCTATATCTAATAAATAAGATAAATATTGCCTTATTAAAAAGTACTGTGTAGCTAATAAATAAGATAAAATCATCTTATTAAAAAGTATTGTGTTATTTAGATTTTTAAAATTTAAGCATTGAATTCACCTAGAATTTATTTGGGTATATGTTGTAAAGTTAGGTTTTAAATTTTTTTTTTCTCCCTAACAGCCAATTTCCTCAACATCATTTGTTGACTAAATCCATTCCTCATTGAGAATCATGACTTTATTCATCACGTATTAAGTTCTTTTATACTCTGGGATGTATCTGTTTCTGGATTGCTATTTTTTCCATTAATCTGTTTGTTGTGTCTTCAATTAATACTGCACTGTTTTAAAATTAATAACTTTGTAGTGGACTTCGTCTGGTTGGGTATGATTTTCCTCATCTTTTCCTTTAAAATTTTTCTAAATTATTTTCACTTTCTATTCTTCTACATTAATTTGAAGTGAATTTTATTAAATAAGATAATCTCATTGGGATTTTAATTGAAATTGTATTACAATTATAAATTAACTTGTGATAATTGGCATCTTCACAATACTGAATTTTTCTTTCATAGAACATGGTATATGTCTCATTCAAGTTACCATTTTGTCTTCTATTCAAATTTTGTAAAAAAAATTATCCTAAGTTAATCTATAATGCAGCTGTATCCTCATTAATATTTTATAAGCATACTCAATAGTTTTCATTTGCTTCTTACAGAAAATTCTTCCCCTAAGTCTTCAGAGCAGGGAAACCTTTCCCTTCTTGTTGCAGGATTTTGTACAGGCCTGAATCCTGCAGGGTTTTCCATTTATTTATCATATAACCAGGAGGGGTCTATCTAGTCATGGTGCTTATCATAGAAGGTGACTAGAATGTCCTTCGTCCCCCAGTCATCTGAACACTTGGCTCCTGGCAGCCGTTTTTTTGTTTTTGTTTTTTTTTAACCAACCTAAGGTTGTGGATACAACTTCTAGCTTAGTTTGGGATACTTAGCTTCCATTCTTCTAGTTGCCAGGCCTGAGGCTGGTGGATGCCCTATTCCAACTGCTGGTATCTCAGTCTATGCTTAAGAGTCATTAAAAAAAAAAAAAAAAAGAGTCATTTGCAGTTCCTTTTTGGGCAGTCTGATTTTGTAAAGACCACTCACTTCCTTCATCATGAACAATTTTGACCACTTTTATCCTCTCCACTCATTTATATTTCTTGTTAAGTGACTAAAAAATTCAGAATTCTGGAATTCTCCCCTTTTCTTGTCTTATAAGCCAAGAATGTCATCTCTGAAAGAATGTGTCCTGGTATGGACCCTGGACCACCTGCATTAACGTCATCTGAAGTGCTTGTTAAAAACACACCTTTACAACTAATCACAACCAGTTACATATTTCTTTGTTCCTTCTCTGCTCCCACTGCTTCACTTGACTACAAAATAAATGCAAAAAACAAAAACACAGCTTTTGGCTAGCTGTGGTGGCTCACGCCTGTAATTCTAGAACTTTGGGAGGCCAAGGTGGGAGGATCACTTGAGCCCAGGAGTTCAAGACCAGCCTGAGCAACATAGTGAGATCCCACCTCTACAAAAATAAAAGTAAAAAAAGAAAAAATTAGCTGGGCATGGTGGTTTGCACCACGTAGTAGTCCCAGCTATTCGGGAGGCTGAAGCAGGAGATTGCTTGAGCTCAGGAGGTCGAGGCTGTAGTGAGCTATGATCATACCACTGTACTTCAGCTTGGGCGACAGAATGCAATCCTATCTCCAAAACAAAAACAAAAACCAAGCCAAAAATGCATTTTTCCTGGGCCCTCTTCCAGGTCTAGTAAAAAGTCAGAACCTCTCAGGGTTCTGGACATTTTAACAGAAGCCCCAGATAATTCTTATGCACATTCATATTAGGGAATCAAGAGAGGCAAAGTTAGAGTGGGAAGGTGGGGAGTCGGATGATGGCCTACTGATTTTCACAGCAATGTAGCCATGGACTTGGATGGATAATTGATAAGGTCACCTGGCAAGTTCTAGTTTAGAGGGTAAAGCGTGTGGCAGGTAATCAAGAATATTTTCCTCAATCAATCTCATCAATGAGGTAATTAGTAGCAATTATGCCTGAACCTTGGTTTTTGCCTAAGTGCAGCTGTAAATTTTCGTGCATTCCCCATGTGTTCTAATGAAATCTGGAGGAAGCATATCTGACATGATTAGTTACTCTCCAAGCTACCCTGAGAGCACCCCATCTCCTTCAGTTACTGCAACCCCTGCTGTCCTTTATCAGGCCTTGGTGACCTCCTTGAGACCTGCAGATCCAAACAGGGCAGTTGAATAGGCTTCGCTCTGTGTCCTCCCAGAGGCCCTCCGGATCTAAGTGGGCTTATTTGCAGATGATTTCCTCATACCTCATCCCTGTAGAGTGGGGAGAAACAAGGGGAAACTGTTGCTGATAAAGCGGTGATGAGGAAAAGCTCAGGTCGACTCCATGATTCACTTTAAGTGAGGTGGGGCAGCAGCCTGAACACAGGGGCCCAGCCCAATACCTCATCTGTTCCGCCTTCCTGTAAGATAATAACAGTATGGGTAATGCATGAATGAGCACCGTATGACTTACAAAACATGTAATGCTCACTACACTATTTGAGGCAGGTATGATTGTTAGGCTTATTGTACAGAGAAAGAAACTCAGGCATAGACAGATTAAGTGACTCACTTGTTTCCCATTCCATCTTGTTTGCTAAGTGTCTTAGTCTGCTCAAAAGCCAGTAGACTGGGTAGCTGAAACAACAGAAATGTTATTACAGTTCTGGTGGGTGGAAGTCTGAGATCAGGGTGCTAGAATGGTCGGGCTCTGGTGAGGGCCTTCTATTGGCTTGCAGACAGCCACCTTCTGTGCTGTGTCCTTACACGGCAGGGGTAGGGAGGGGAAAAGAGTCTCTTATAAGAGCACTGATCCCATCACGAGGGCGTCACCATCCTGACCTCATGTAAACCTAAATAGTTCCCAAAGGCCCCACTTCCAAATAACATCATATTGGGGGGTAAGGCTTCAATATAAGAATTTTGGGGGATACACACATTTGGTCCATAGCATTAAGTGACTTATACCTTCCCCAGAGGTGAGCAGTTTTGGTGTATTGGAAAATGGAGGCAATGTTAGTATCGTATTCTGGGAGCAACCCAGGGCATCTGTCTCCTCGGAGAAGACTCCTTGTAGGTTGGGAATCCCTGGATCTTCGTAACTGGAAGGCTTTGAATGCTGTCGGTTTCCTGTAGGCACAACTTCCACCCTCAATGCTGTAGCACTAGTAAGTCCTGAAACTGAGGTACTAGCAGCCTTTACTCTCATGCCGCAAGATTGCCTCTGCCACTCGTGGACACTGGGATTCCCCCATAGTTCTTGCCTTCAAGGAGATGAGAGTCTTAAAAAGGGAATTAGAGATGTGAATAAATAATTAAAACCAGCGTGGTCATATTGTTACATTCTAAGTGATGTGGTAGCAGGAGAAAGGAGTAGTTAACTTTCTTAGGAAGCCAGCAAGGCTGTGGTACTTGACAAATGATAACCAGCTGGAGGTGGAGGTCAGGGTTGGGGAGAGCCACTGAGAGCAGAGGCAGTCACGCTCACATTTACGGAATGCCTGCTATGTTTCTGGCACGATGGATACTATGAGGGGCAAAGTCAGACATGGTCCCTTTGACATCTCAGGCCTGAAGCAGGATATTCTAAAGCAGGATATTTCCCTGACCCCTTTGCAAGACTCACAGCAGGGGTGCCTCAGTTACTCAGCGCACCACTTTCAACTCCTCATGGGAGGGAGCATGCAAGCAAATGAGGTGGGAACTGGAGTAATGAGTGCTGGAACCAGCTGGCTGCTTCAGCACTGGCAGGAACAAACTCCATGTGGGCCCTGCAGCAGCATCCAGGTGGGGGTGCCTGTGACCCCCAAAGTCCCAGAGAGTGTGGTACGGTGCTTTTTTAGCTGTGCCATCCACAGACAGCTTAAGTGTTAACAGCTCAGTGGACCCTCTGCCTTTTCGTGTGAGGCAGCTGCCCTCCACCAGTGAGGACAAAGGGCTGGTGTGACAGCTTTTTGTATCCACACTTGTGGCTCCTGAGCTCTTGTCCAGCTTCCAGGAAAAATGAGGTCGCGTGAACAAGTTGCAGGATGGTAAATGTGGGGGATTTTATTGCTGATGAAAATGGCTCTCAGCAGGAAGGGGAGCTGAAAAGGGGACTGGGGGTGGGGGTAGGCAATCCTCCTCTGAAGTCCAGCTGTCACTGGCTGGATTCTTCCCTGAAGTTATGCCATCAAGCTGTCCCTCTGAAGTGAAGCCGTTTCTCTCCAACATCCAGCCACAGTCTCTGCTCCTCTCTGACTGAGTCTGGGGTTTTTATAGGCACAGGATGGGGCAGGGTGGGACCAGGGGTAGTTTAGGAAAAAGCAACATTCAAGCGGGAAAACAGGGATAGAAGTTCTCACTTCAGACTGCAGTTTCAGGCTTTTTGGCTTGAGGGTGGGGTTTTCACCAGGGACCTGCCCTTTTCTGCCTAGAAGTTCTCTGCCTCCTGTCCCCGTCAGTTCCTTATCTCCATCATCCTAAACTGGGGCAGTCTTCTCTGTTACATGCTTGCAAAGCACTGTATAATTTCCTTTTACAGCACTTAATCAGCGTTTGCTATGGCATACTTGTCCTTCCTCACTAGAGAGGAAACCTCTGTCACAGGGATTGTGTCTGACTTTGCTCCTATACCTGAAATGTAGGGCACACCTCCCAGACAGCAGACAGATTCGTAATTTTAAAATAAAAAATATGCACACACATATACACATTTACACACATATACATAGCGGCACCATTGTGTTCCAACCCCGTGTACACAATGTACTGTGCTCCATTCTCTTGTGGAGCTTTGTGGGTCTAGATTTGTGACTCTAGACCAGCTGTTCTCATGGATGGCTGCACATCAGATGTACCTGAGGATTTTTAGGCAATCCCCATGCTGGGCCCATTCCCAGACAAGCCCACGGACTTGCCTGGGCAATGCCCAGGAATCATGCATCCTAATGTTCACCAGCTCACAAAGTCCATTTCAGCAGCAAAACTCTTTCATAAACTATATTTTCTTCACATAAGATGTGTTCCTTCTCAAGAATCATCCTTTATGCTTTCTTCATGAAGCACTGATTCAAAAATACCCTTCTAGTATTCAGTAAAAGGACCTGGACTAGGTGGGTCAAAGTGACAAGTGCAGTCAAGATGCCATGGTCCCTCTGTCCCACCTTCTTACCCTAAAATTCTAATATCCAAAGCTGGCAGGCTCAGGAAGCCTTGATAGCCTCTGACCCTCTAGTAAGAGGGGTGGCTGTAGGTTGACTTACCAGGTTGTCTTGACCTCAGTAGGAAGGCAGGTGGGGCAGGCACTGCCAGAAGTTCTCACAGAGGCCAAAGTAAAAACCCCACCAGGAGTGAGGAGGGCTGGGCTGGGAACATACCCTGACAAAGGACGTATCTTATTGCCCTGCGAAAAGAAGGCGCCTGAAGGTCTTGGATTGCTCTTGGTTTCTGAAGACACACACAAAAAACTGGCAACCCAGATTTTAAGCTGTGCAGCTCTTGATAGTGGGAGAATTGACTGCTGGGCACTGCAGGTATGGGAGCTCTGCTGTGGGCCTGGGGCCTGCGGAGGGTTCTCTGGGGCTGAGGTAGAGAATGGCACCCACTAGGTGTGTTCACTGAGCTCCATGCCATCCCCAGATTCTTTCTCAGGGCGACTCCTTCCTCCTGAGTTTGCATCTCCAGGCCCAGGTGTGGATCTGGGTGCCTCCCTGCCTCCCTGCCTCCCTCTCCTCCCTGTCCAAAGTTTGACAGGGCTCATGGGTCTGCTTTGAAACTTGGTAGGATCTCTCTGCAACTGAGAACAGAAGGGTCATGGTTTTGCTTCTAAATTGGGCTAGGCCGGGCACGGTGGCTCACGCCTGTAATCCCAACACTTTGGGAGGCCAAGGCGGGTGGATCACCTGAGGTCAGGAGTTCGAGACCAGTCTGACCAACATGGTGAAACCCTGTCTCTACATAATACAAAAATTAGCCGAGCCTGGAGGTGGGCGCCCGTAATCCCAGGTACTCAGGAGGTTGAGGCACGAGAATTGCTTGAACCCAGGAGGCAGAGGTTGCAGTGAGCCGAGACTGTGCCATTGGATTCCAGCCTGGGCAACAAGAGAAAAACTCCATCTCAAAAAAATAAATCCATAAAAAACAAATAAATAAATTGGGCTAGGACTTCGGATTGAAGACCCTCCTTGGGGCCAGTGACAGGCCAGTGCTAGAGGACCTCATGGGTAACT
The DNA here is from genome assembly GCF_047675955.1 of Chlorocebus sabaeus. Lineage (NCBI taxonomy): Eukaryota > Metazoa > Chordata > Mammalia > Primates > Cercopithecidae > Chlorocebus > Chlorocebus sabaeus. Next base: position 108,395,509 of record NC_132924.1, on the reverse strand, counting down.
GCATCCTTTCCTTCCCTCCAGGCTGCCCGTTCTCCAGGGAGGTACATTTGCTTTTGTGGTACCTTCTCTGGCCATGCTCTCCCTTCCCACCTGGAAGTGCCCTGAGTGGACACTCAATGCCAGCCAGGTGAACGCCAACTCTCCAAAATTCACTGAGAAATGGCAGAAGAGGATCCGAGAGGTAACAGAGCAAGGGGGATGGCTGGGAGCAGGAGAGGTGTCTGCAACAGGGACTCCTGAGTGCGTGCATTCGTTCAACATTCCTTATCCAACTTTCTGCCAGGCAAGGTCCTGGACTTTAAGATACTGCGGTAGATGAGACAGAGAAGGATTCTGCCCTCACAGAGCTAACGTTCTAGTGGACATGTGTGGTGAGGTAGGGTGGAGAGAGAAAGACGCTAATAAGCAAATGGAAAAGGCAAATTTCAGCGAATTATAAGTGCGATGAAAATAAAACAGAATGATGAGCAAGAGAGGCACTGGGCTACCCAATGGAAAGGATGGAGAGTGAAAATGGGTGTTCTTGGAAATACTCCTGCATGTATCAAGGAGGAAGAGCTCAAGCATTGCTCCAACCAGTCCCAGGAAGTAGAGAGGGCAGCAAGTAGTACTCCCGCTTTATATTAATTCACTAAACATCATTAGTTGAACATCTGGCAGGTCCCTATTCACTGAATATCATTTGTTGAACATCTGGCAGGTTCCAAGCGTTGTGTTGGGACTATAAGGAGAGAGACACATCATGGTGGTAGTGGTGATGATGGTGGTGGTGGTAGTGGTGGTAGCAACAGATCATGGTTACTGAGCACTTAGAGTTTTCCAGGCACTCTACTACAAGTTTCTCGTAGATGCACAAGTGCCATATTGATAAATGTCTGCAGTGGGCTCAGATTAATGGGAGGTCCAACATGCCGGACTAGGGCTCAGCACCACTCGGTTAGTGGGCACTGACAGCTTAGCTTGCCCATTTTCGAGAGTTGTGCCCCTGTGTTTATCCCACCATGAAGCATGACCCTTGCTAAACTCAATTGTATCATCTGGGGAGAGGAACTGGTGGCCTGGAGCGGGCTCTGAAAGTCAGCAGTGTTCCAGGTTGGTTTATCTAAAGGGTCGAGAAGAAAGTTAGCACACTCAGGATTCTTGGCAGAGATCACCACAGGCTTAGGGACAGACCCCGGCAACCTCACCCAAAGTGGGCAGGTGGAGGGGTGGCCTGCGGGTGGGGTGCAGTTGTAGGTGGTACACTGTGAGAGAGTGAAGGTCACTTGAGATCTTTAGGGAACCTGAACCATCTACTTCCCAGCTCAACCTGAAACCCCTAGGGCCATGGCATCTGTGCATGGGCTGGCCGGGAGCCGTGCCCAGCACCCCCTGCTCTGGAGCATTACACAGCACAGCGTGAAGGTGGGGCCCAGTCCGATGTAATTTGCTCAGGCATGAATACGGCCCCCATTTAAGACCTTCTGTACCAACTCCCCGGTATCACTGGGACTGGACCAAGGATGTTCCAGAACTTAGGGCTATGGACCTAGAGCAGGGTGGGCTCCCTAGATATATCTGGGAGCCAAGCCAAGAAGCCTTAGACCAGGCAGGGCCCATCCTACAGCCCACCTTGATCCATGTTGAGTGTCCTCGTAGCCTCATTGCTTCAACAATTGCCAGTCTCCCATATGGGAAATACAAAGGACAAACATGGAAGACGGGAAACAATAGTAAGATTCCTATTCCTACCCATATTTGACCAAGTAAGAAGGAACAGGATCCACAAAACATCTCAGTGCCTAACAATGCTACTCTGTGCTTGATAATATTGCTCTAGTTTGATTTTTCCCTCCTTGCTTCCAAAGTTTGAACTAGTACCTTTTAAAATAAACTTTTCCTTTTTTTTGAGACAGAGTCTTGCTCTGTCACCCGGGCTAGAGTGCAGTGGTGCTCACTGTAACCTCTGCTTCCCGGGTTCAAGTGATTTTCTTGCCTCAGCCTCCCGAGTAGCTGGGACTGTAGGCATGTGCCACCAAGCCCAGCTAATTTTTTGTGTTTTTAGTAGAGACAAGGTTTTGCCATGTTGGCCAGGCTGGTCTCAAACTCCTGATCTCAGGTGATCCACCCACCTCGGCCTCCCAAAGTGCTAGGATTACAGGTGTGAGCCATTGTACCCAGCCATAAAATAAACTTTTAATTTAAGTCTTACAAGCATAAAGCAAAGAACACAATCAATTTTCAAAGTTGAGCTGATCTATGTAACCTAGCTCAAGAAATAGGCATTAACAACACCCCTTAAGCCCCATCATGCCTCCTTCCAGTCACCCCTCCCATAACGGTTACCACTATCCCAACTTCTAATACCACAGATTATTTTTGTTTGTTTATTGTGGAACCACACAGTACATATTTGTTAGTGTGCGACTTCATTCATTCAATATTATGTTTGCAAGATTCTTCCATATTGTTATGTGTGGTGGTAGATTATTCATACTCATTGCTGAATAATGTTTCATTATATAATGTTCCATTATGTAAATAGACAGCAGTTTATCAATTCTGTGTTATCCAAATTATGTGTTTAAGGGTGGTTTCCTGTTATTTGCTATTGTAAATTGTATTGCTATGAACATTTGTGTACTTGCGCTTAAGTGAACAGATATATGTACGTCCTCTGAACGTGTACTTAGCATTGGTTGGGTCATAGAATGCGTATGTGTCCACCTTTAGTAAGGACTACTAAATACCTCTCCAAAGAGGATCTTCCAACTTCCACTCCCGCCAGCAGTGTGTGTGAGCTCCAGTTACTTTACATTCTCGCAAACATTTTCTATCTTTTTTATTGTAGCCATCCTGGTGGTACATTTGTAGCTTTTTTATGATGCTGTTGGGATGCTTTAGAGTTAAGTATAATGGTCCCTCCTCAACTTGTAGTTCTGCTTGACTTCCTTGGGTCATTTTTTCCCTGTGCTTACCACATTAACTGGTGACCGGAGTTAAATATCCTGATATAGACTTTGTCAGATATCACCACTTCCATGATTTTCATTTCATTGAGTATCATGCAAATCTTCATCTAAGATAAAAGTTCAAGCAACAGACCATGTCCTAATGTGCCAGCATCACGTTAGGAATTGGCTACATTCACAGCGGTCCCTCCTCCTTGCCTATCCAGCTCAGCCAAGTGTACTCTGGGCCCAGTTTTATCAAGACAAAAACATTAAATGTGTTCCAGTTTGGTAGAATCAACTCTGATGCCATCATCTCTCATCTAAGATTGAAGACATATCTAAAAATATTGCTAAGAAATAATTTTACTAGCAATTTATTTTAAAGATAAAAGGCGAAAGTAGCATCATTTTAAAGATAAAGGGCAAAAGTAGCATCATTTTAAAGATAAAGGGCAAAAGTAGCAAAAGTACAGCAGTATTTCTGGTGACTCCAGTTCTTTCTGCTACTTCTTTCCTTTTTTCCCCTATTGGGATCCCTAAGTCCATTCCCTTGCTCCTATTAAAGGAGGAGTATTGCATTCCTTCTCTGTTATCCTTCAAATAGTGAGCAGCAAAATTAACACTGTTAAACCTACTTCATGTGTTCTTCCCAAGATACTTTCAAATAACTTAATAAGTATATTGTAACTGGGTCCTCTCCACTGGGTAGGGTGCCTCTTGAAAATACCAGATTTTTCAATACGGCTGATAAATGCCTTCAGGGTTCCAACAAGTGAAATTAAATTAATTTATATTATTCCTACTTTAGGGAACACAATCAAATCCCTAGTCCTGGAAAGGTTTCCTTATCTCTCCATTTCTTAACCTATGCCTTAGACAATGGTCCACTGTTGACTTGCTCTCGTGCTCCTCCTACCCTGGAAAGCCAGGCCTCTGTGCCTTTGTCACTAACATTTTGTTGCTTCAAGCACACATTCCAATTTTTTCAAAATTGTGCTGCTTTGTAGAAGTGATGTGAAATATGAAGAGGTCATTTGATATTGTATTTCTTGGTCTACTCTTGCCCTGTTCATGCTGTGAAAAGTGATCCTTGAGCTGTTGATGTGTAAGTTGATATCATGTTGGTGGATGATCTGCGCTGCCAGTCTTTTTATAGTACTCTGGGTCAGATCTTTAGTTGCAGAATGGGCAAAGCTCAAACCAGAAACATTGTCAATACCAGTTTTTAAAAAGTCTTTAAATTTCCCTTGCTCTGTGATATGTCCAGGATAGGCAGCCTGCCAGCTCTGTGATGGGCCATAAACCCTCAAAGTGTATTTCCCCACCAAAGGCACAGGAGCCCATTGCTGTTAACAGTCTGGACCATCCTGGGTGACACAAGTGGCAACAGATGGAGGTGGGGATTATGTTGTTTGTGAGCATGTGTGTGCATGGCTTGTGGTCCAAGGTGTCATCTCGTGGACTCTAGTGACTACTTTCAAAGATATACTTCCCTCCTCTTTTTTTTTGTTTTTTGAGACGGAGTCTTGTTCTGTCGCCCTGGCTGGAGTGCAGTGGCCCGATCTCGGCTCACTGCAAGCTCCGCCTCCCAGGTTCACGCCATTCTTCTGCCTCAGCCTCCCGAGTAGCTGGGACTATAGGCACCCACCACCACGCCTGCCTAATTTTTTGTATTTTTTAGTAGAGACCGGGTTTCACCTTGTTAGCCAGGATGGTCTTGATCTCCTGACTGCGTGATCCGCCTGCCTCGGCCTCCCAAATTGCTGGGATTACAGGCGTGAGCCACCGCACCTGGCTACTTCCCTCCTCTTTTTAAGACTAGGGGGCATCAACATGAACAATCAGTCTCTAAAATTTAAACATGAAGTCCTGTCCCATGAAAGGGAAGAAACATAAATAGCGTTTTCTGTGATCCACTTGCCAGATCAGTTAGTTTATTGACTGTGGCCCAGGAATCTGTGTAATTACATATGGTATAATTGCTGGTAGGATTTACATGTGCACAGTTAACACATCATATATACCTTGGTCCATTGGCCTGACTTAGACTTGCCGGACTTCTATCAGGGGTCTTCTGTTGGCTGGACAGAATGTTGCATTCTTCTAGTTCCAATCTTTCCCAGTTAATTGAGTTCCACCTTCAGAAAGATGCCAACTAGTGCTTTTGAATTAAAAGATTTATACAATGGGGCCCAAGCCTCTGTTGCTGGGTTTAGATTATACTGTGAGGTTATGGCTGCCCTAGGAGATGGGGACTAAATCACTTGCTTGTGGATCTTATGTATCCTTCCTGGGTAATTGTCTTTTCTTTTCCTGAATATAACTATTTCCCTGCAATCAATACATTTTGTTTATCAGGCTGGTCCTCATTTGAATGTCTTTCTAACATCCCTCAAGACACAACTGACATCTCTGATCTCAGACTTATTTGCTTATTCATTAGTGGTCTAATCCCAAACAGTGCCCAGTGGTGGACTGCTTGGTAACGGTCTTTCAAAGGGAGAGTGGTTGAGTCGCTGCCTTGGGCTACATCTGCACCAAAAGCCCCATGGCAGTGCTGGACACCTGTCTTTTGCAGGGTCAGTCCTCACTCAGCGTAGACTCCATCACCAACACTTCCCGTAGCTCAGGAGCACTGTGCCTGTGAGAATGCAATAGACTAATCTGAGCCCTAACTTGTGAATTTCAGCTAGAACCTTCTGTTACTCTTGGCTACTTTCAACAACAGCCTTTTTGCATGTGCTTGTACTCTGACATATAGTCCAAAAGTACACCCAGATGTAAGCAGACTCAATCACCTCATCAAATGCCTGTCCTTGTTTTTTATCTCAGGGTGGACCTGGCGTTAACAAGGCATTTCAAGCTTTAAAGAACTGTTCCATGTAGCTCCAGACCAAGATATACTTAAGGCCTTTACTTGTCAAGCTGGTGGGACCTGGAGTTTTGCCAGGTCAGTTGTCCAATCTCAGAGTGGTATGTGCTGCACTACCTTTTCCAAATCAGGAAGTTCTTCAGTGAAGTCTATTCATATCGTATCATCAATAGAATGAATCACAGCACACATGCGGCTTGTGAGTTTGTGGGGTTTCTTGTTTTTGTTGCTTTTTGCTATCCCCCGGGGAGCCTATACTTGGCTTTGGTAAATTCAAATTAAAACTGAGCATCTGCTCTGCTAGATTCCAGGGCAGGGTTTCCCTACACTCAGCCCCGCTGAGAACTACGATTCCTTATGTAAGAATCTGTTGCCTTCCTACTTCCCAAGAAGTAAGATCTGACAAGTGAATTCATCTTTACTCCTAGCTAAGCCCTTCTGCTGCTCAAATCCTTCCTGTGTTTTAATGCAATGTCTGCCTCTATCACTGCAATGGAACAACTAAAAAAACTTCAGTATGGCCGGGTGTGTTGGCTCATGCCTGTAATCCCAGCACTTTGGGAGGCTGAGGTGGGCAGATCACCAGAGGTCAGGAGTTTGAGATCAGCCTGGCCAACATGATGAAACCCATCTATACTAAAATACAAAAATTAGCCAGGTGTGGTGGCACATAGCTACTTGGGAGTCCCAGCTACTCGGGAGGCTGAGATACAAGAATCACTTGAACCCGAGAGGCGAAGTTTTCAGCGAGCTGAGATTGTGCCATTGCACTCCAGCCTGGGCAACAGAGCAAGACTGTCCAAAAATGCAAAAACAAAAAATGTCAGTGCATTTAGAAGCAGTTGCCTTGTGTTTTGAGGATAGTGGACAATAGTTGTGGAAAAGAATGTTCCTGGGGCCTGAACAGTATCAGTAGTGAGAGTGGATGTTTAGGGATTTGGGTCATGCCCTGCCAGCACTGGGGACTAGATTCCAAGTGACAAAGGCATTCTTATTTTCTTTAATACATTTGCTCTTTACTTTTGTGCTTGTGATATGTAGAGTCCTCTAAAGCAGGAATTTGCAAAATATGGCTCTTGGACCAAATCCAGCCTGTGACTTGTTTTTTTATTTTTATGGCCCATGAACTAAGAATGTTTTTAAAGGTTGTTTTACAAAAAGATCGTGCATCAGAAACTATATGTGGCCTACAAATTCTAAAATATTTACTATCTGGCCTTTTATGGAAAAAGTTTGCCAGTCGTTGCTCTGAAACATAGGGCCCAGGTGGAAGGGAGCCATCTTCACCCACACTGCCCCCAAGTGTTCAACACAGTGAGCCACAAACCTAGGGTCTTATCTGTGGTATTTTAGCTCCCTCTGCTGGGCCAATGTTTTTCACCAGTGCTGTAAATGCGAAAAAGTTCTTGCTAATTTCAACTTCATCTTATTAATTGATGATTGATTGGTTTCATTCACCGAGTCAGCCTATTGGAAGGGAAGACAGATTCCCATGTTTCACTAAGTTATACTGATCCACACACATCTCAAGGCTTGAAACCACTGACGGTCAGCTGACCAATTGTACAGCACGACGCTAGCCACAGATGAAAGTGTCAGCAATACGGAACCAATAGGAACATCATTACTCATTTGGGATGCAAGAAGTAGTGGAGAGGGAAAAGTGAATGATGATTCTCTTTTGCAGGAATGGTGGTTGTAGTAAAAGTGGAAAACCGTGGGCAGAAACGGCAAATTCAGTTTTCAACACCTTAGACCAATTTAAACGTCATCCTCCAGTATCATGGTAGTTTGAGCTAACATAGAACCCACAAACATTACCAACACCTGAAAATGCTGGATGAACTGTTATTAAATCCAGAATCAAGTTCAAAACCAAAGGGAAAACGTTACTTTCTAGAAACAAAGATGGGAATTATAGCCAGGATCATGGGGCTTATGATGGTTGGGTAAAGAATCAGACCCAGATATACGACCAAAGGCTAGGAGCTTGGGTTGTAATGATCAACTGGGATCTGGAAGAGCACCTGCTTCAGTGAATGGGTGAAATAATAATCCCATCAGCCCAGGGAATAAACAAGGAAAGTTTTATTCTTCCTAGAGATCTGTGGGAAGTGTTAGAATATGGAGTTGCATGAAAAATAAGGACTCCAACTCTACAATGTGTGAACACATATGGGTGTGGTGGAAAGATGTGCCAGCTCAGAAATTAAAGCTAAAACTGGTCCTGTCAATAAAATACCTGTGGTTCTCACAGAAGAAAATGTACAATTATTCTTTAGGGATATTTTGACATTCTAAAACACATAAGACACAGGGGAAAAAACAATTCCCCTGAAGATGAGTTCACAGACATAAATTTTGTCATTTCACACAAGGTAATAATGTATTATGAGAGAGAATCAGCAGAATCAAGAGCTAATAGAACAATTTAAAAGATGATATTAAATCAATATGTTTAAAATAATTAGAGTCAAGAAGCAATAGAAACCATAATCTAGAAGATAAAATGAAACAAGAACAAGGAAATTTGAACAGAGAACCAAACAGAAGTTTAGTAATAAAATCAAATAAAGTCATTGCAATTTAAAAATGCATTTAATGATTTAAACAGCATTTAGACACAGCTAAAGATATATTCATGAACTGAAAGATTATCTAAGGAAATAATCCAGAATGCAGCCCTGAGAGATAAAAAGATGGGAAATGTGAAATAGAGGATGGGAAATATGAAACAGAAGTTAAGAAATGTGAAGCTAGACTGAGAAGTCCAGCTTGTTTCTAGTAGGAATTCCTGAAGGTGATAATGAGAAAATGGAAAAGTGATAGTATTAGAAGAGATATAATGGCTAATAATATTTTAGAACAGATGAAAAATATGAATATTCAGATTTAAAAAGCACATGTAGTCTCAAGTGTAATAAACAATTAAATCTACAATTAGATATATCATAATGAAACTGCAACACAAATACAAAGAGAAAAATTTTAAAAGTAGTAAGAAAGAAAAAAATACCTACAAAAGAATAGCAGTTGGACATTTAGCAGCCTTCTCACTACCAACGGTAAAGGCTGGAAGACAATGGAATATTTTCAAAATGCTAAGAGAAAATATTATCTTCCTAGAATTCTATCCCACTGTAGAATCCCACATCAGGCAACACTGATAGCAAAATAAAGACATTTTCAGGTAAACAAAGACTAAGAGTTTATCAGTCACAGACCCTTATTGAAATAATTACTAAAAGCTAAACTTCAGGAAAAAGGAAATGGAATCTTGAATGAAAGAGTGGTGGAAAAGAAGCTATAAGTGAGCAGAGGAGCATACGGGTAGAAAACATAGGTGGATTAGTCAGCTTGGGGTGCCACAACAAAACACTATAGCTGAGTGCAGTGCCTGTATATGTCTATAGTCGCAGCTACTTCGTAGGCTAAGACCGGAAGATTGCTTGAGTCCAGGAGTTCGAGACCAGCCTGGGCAACATAGTGAGACCTTGCCTTTTCAAAACAAAAACAAAAACCAACCACAGACTGGGTGGTTTGAACAACTGAAATTTATTTTTTCACAGTACTGGAGGCTGGAAGTCTGAGATCTGGTTGCCAGCATGGTCAGCTTCTAAGGGGTGCTCCTTTCCTGGCTTGCAGATGGCCACCTTCTAGCTGTGTTCTCACAAAGACTTTCTTTGGTGCATGCAGAGAGAGAGAGGAGAGGAGAGACAGAAAAATCTCTTCTCTTTATAAGGGTACTAAGCCCATCAAAGGGGCTTTTCCCTTATGTATTAGTCTGTTTTCATGCTGCCAATAAAGACATACACAAGACTGGGTAATTTATAAAGAAAAAGAAGTTTAATGGACTCACACAGTTCCAGGTGGCTGGGGAAGCCTCAGAATCATGGCAGAAGGCGAAAGGCACATCTTACATGGCGGCAGACAAGACAGAATGAGAGCTAAGTGAAAAGGGAAACTGCTTATAAAATCATCAGATCTTTTGACTTTTTTACTACCATGAGAACAGTATGGGGGAAACTACCCCATGATTCAGTTCTCCCACCGAGTCCCTCCCACAACATGTGAGAATTATAGGAGCTAAAATTCAAGATGAGATTTGGGTGGGGGCACAGTCAAACCATATCACCTTACGACCTCATTTAAACCTAGTTTCTTCCCAAAGCCTCCATCTTCAAACACCATCATATGAATTCTGAGGGAACATAAACATTTACTTCACAGTACTAGGTAAATCTAAATAAGCACTAATTGTAGGAAAACGGAATAAAAACAATGATGAACAATGTCAGTAGAAACAAAACAAATATTTGACAACAACAGCAGAATGGTGGTAGAAGTTCAAGTTTTCTAAGGTCATTGTACTATTTGATGGGAGACTGACATTTTATTTACCCGTGGACATTGTTAAGTGAAGAATTCACATTAAAAAGTTGTGAGCAACTTCTAAAAGAATAAAATAACAAATCAAACATCCAAACAAGTAAAATAAAAAGGGGAAATAAAGCAAACTTAATCCACAGAGAAGTTGGCAAATTGCAGCCCAGGAGCCAGATCTGGCCCATCACCTCCTTTAGAGCAGACAGCCCACGACTAAGCATGGTTTTACATTTTAAGTGGTTAAAAAAATCAAAAGAAGAACATTTCATGACACATCAGAATTATCTGAAATTCAAATGTCAGTGTCTATAAGCGAAGTTTTATTGGAACACAGCTACACTCATTTCTTCACATCTTGTCTGGAAAAGTGACAGAGCCCGTATGGGCATAAAGCCGAAAATATTCACTTTTTTGGTCCTTTACAGAAAAAGTTTGCATAGTCGGGCATGGTGGCTCAAGCCTATAATCCCAACACTTTGGGAGGCTGAGGCAGGCAGATCATGAGGCCGGGAGCTCAAGACCACTCTGACCAACATAGTGAAACCCTGTTTGTACTAAAAATACAAAAAAATTAGCCGGGCGTGATGGCATGCACCTGTAATCCCAGCTACTCAGGGGGCTGAGGCAGGAGAATCTCTTGAACCCAGGGAGGCAGAGGTTGCAGTGAGCTGAGATCGTGCCACTGTACTTCAGCATAGGCGATAGAGTGAGATTCCGTCAAACAAAACAAAACAAAACACCCAAAAACATAAAGTTTGCCTACTTCTGCAATAGAAACTAGGAAAACAGAAAAATGCTGCAGCAAGATGTTCAATCGTGACCAAGTGTGCTAGTGTTGGGAGTCATCAACATCATCATCATTGTGACTACAATCAAGAATTAATTTTGAAGCCTATTTCCTGAAAAGCTTTGTTAAGCGAAAAAGTCCAACACACAGTTGGAAATACAGACTGGAGGGAGGAGTGAAATCAGAGCTGTCCTCTCAGTTCTTTTGGGGTCCAGCTTTGCCCCTGCACTGTCTAGGAACCACCTAGGGGTCACAATATTTCACCATGGGCTGCAGCATCCCGGACTATTAGGCTGACCTGGGCCGCGCTGAGGGGCTGCAGCATCCCAGACTGTTACGGTGGCCTGGGCCGCACTGAGGGGCTGCAGCATCCCGGACTGTTATGGTGGCCTGGGCCGCGCTGAGGGGCTGCAGCATCCCAGACTGTTACGGTGGCCTGGGCCGCGCTGAGGGGCTGCAGCATCACGGACTGTTACGGTGGCCTGGGCTGCGCTGAGGCCCACAGTCCTGACCACTTCTCCCCTTAATTTGCGGGGTGCCGTCATGGTCACTTCCTGTGTCCAGATGCTGGTGGGCTTCTCGGGCCTCATTGGCTTTCTCATGGGTTTCATCGGTCCCTTGGCCATTGCTCCAACTATCTCCCAGGTGGCCCTGCCCCTCTTCGATTCTGCAGGCAATAATGCCAGGATCCACTGGGGGGTTTCTGCCATGTAAGTGCTCCCTGGGGAGGGAGTGCCATGTACGTTCTCTTTGGTGGAGAATCACCCAGAAAGAATAATGGAGGTCCTGGATATTGGTAAACTCTTGTGGTTTACAAAGACTTTCATGAATGTTGTCAAACCTTAAAAAGCATCAAAGTTGTTACCTATAATTCATCATCACTGCTCATTATTATTATCCTATTTGTATTCACAATGAGGCGGAGGTTTCAGTGAGCCAAGATTGCACCACTGCACTCCAGCCTGGGCAACAAGAACAAAACTCCGTCACAAAAAAAAGAAAAAGAAAAAAAAAAAGAAAAAGAAAAGAAAGGAAAACAGATTCACAAGTGTTGGGAAAAGCTGAGTGTTGGGAGAAGCTGAGGCAGGGCTTGCATGTCTAACATAATATAAAAGAGTCTTGGAACATGTCTAGGGTCCAGGGTCTAAAACCCCTTGTGGCCTTTGGAACACCAGGCTCTGTGCTAAAGGGTGGAAGGCTACCCTGACGCACCATAATCTAAGCCCAGGGCATAAAATCCCTCATGGCTTGGATAGAATCCAGGGCTCGTGGCTCTGGAATGTGTCTAGACTCCCTGGCTCCTTGCTCTCCCAGGATCAACTATATCTTGAGTTAAAAGAACCTGCTTTCCATTATCCCAAGTAGCAGAGCAAATGCTAAACTATCACAGCTGTAAATCATGTGCTTAATGCAACGTGCCCTTTCGACCTCCACATTCTCACCACCTGTTTCTCTGTTGGATTACCAATAAATAGCATGGGCTTCTAGAGCTCAGGGCCTTTGCAGCTTCCACAATCGCGATGGCCCCCTGGTCCCACTTGTCTCTCTCAAACTGTCTTTTCTCAATCCTTTGACTCCACCAGACTTTGTTGCCCCCATGACTTGGTGTTGGGTCTGATCACCCCAACAACAGGTTTGGGGAGAAGGGCATGGGCCTCTGTAAGGGGCTATGATTTTGTCTTCCACATCTGGCCTTCTTTGCCTGTGGCGATTCCACAGGCAGATATTCAATACTGGCCCCAGCAGAGCTCTTTGGTGGCTTTCTGAAGTGTAGGGGGGAGTTTCATTACCTCTGACCCAGCCCCACATCTGAACTCCAACCCTGAATATTCACGTGTGTCCTGACCAGCCCTGTCTGATGTCCCAAAGGCACCTCACCCTCAGTGGCCTCTGTGAAGCTCAGCCCATGCCCCCATCCTGAGTTCTCCTGCAATCCTTGTCTTACTGGGCCCACCCAGTCACCCATGTTATCTGTAGCTTCTTGCTCTCCCACACCCTCACCAGCGGGTTCTATTTTCTCAACACCCCCACTTCCTTCCTCTCCTCTTTTCTGCATTTCCAGTCCCATGGCTTCATCATCTCACTTGGATGCACAATGACCTCTTACATTCTCTGTTTCCAGGATCTTGCCCACGTCATTCTACCACACGGCTGCCCAAAGATCTTTCTAGAACCTAATTCTGATGAGATTAGTCTCTGCTTAAAATCTCTTCATGGCTCTCCATTTTTCACAGGAAAGCTCCATAAGATCAGCAGGAATTCTTCAGGATGAAACTTTCTAAGGTGACACAGAAATGATAGTGTCTAATTGTATTGTTTTCCACATATCTCAGTGGACCTCTGCAGTTCCCAGCGCAAGTCTTGTGAGCTTTGGAACAATAGAGACCCTCCCTGCTGCCCACACTCTACCTTGCATTTTCTTTTTTCTTTTCTTCTTCTTCTTCTTTTTTTTTTTTTTTTTTTTTTTTTTGAGATGTCACCCAGACTGGAGTGCAGTGGCACGATCTTGGCTCACTGCAACCTCCACCTCCCAGATTCAAGTGATTCTCCTGCCTCAGCCTCCTGAGTAGCTGGGATTACAGGCATCTGCCACCAAGCCTGGATAATTTTTGTATTTTTAGTAGAGATGGGGTTTCACCATGTTGTCCAGGCTGGTCTTGAACTCCTGGCCTCAGGTGATCCACCCACCTCGGCCTCCCAAAGTGCTGGGATTACAGGCGTGAACCACCGTGCCTCCCTTGCATTTTCTTATAGCTCCATCAGTGGTTCTGACGTGCAGCCTGGTGGCATCATGTCTTTCTAGCATCAGATCTGCCCACCTCTGTCCTCCTGCATGGCTCTGGCACACAGCTGTAGTTGGTATCTGTGAGCAAATAGCTGAGCCAGCATCTACCCAAAAAGCAGATTCTATATTCTTGACACCATGGACTCTTTGATATTTGTCCAAGATTTCAAAGCCTTTGGCACAGGCGAGGGGAACGTTTTTCCACAGGAGGACCACTGAACCACGCCAAAACATAGCTGGAGAGGAACAAATAAGTATAAAGCAGCAAATATTATCTTTTCTGCTAAAGGGAGTGCATTTCATGCAGAACATAAAACTATATTCAATATACAGAACAAACATTTATTTGATGTATTATCTCTAAAATAAGGCCCTTAAAAGAGAGGAAAGAAAAATACATAGACACAGCAGGCTACAAATCAATTAGAAGGCTTAGATTAACCCTGAAGGCTTAGATTAACCTGTGCAAAGACCACTTTATTTATGGACTCACACCTCCCCCTCGTGGCCTTTTAAGGTATTGCTTTGTGTTGCATCTTTGCAACGATGAGCTCTGGCCGCTTGGTTCTCCACGTGAGTCGTGAGTCGGGGGACTTGAGGCCCAAGGCCAGAGATCTCCTGCCACTTCTCTGGGTTACCACGGCTCCCTGCCCAACAGTCAGTTCTGAGGCCATGATAAGTGGACTGCATAAGTGGAATTGGTGGGTGACTGCAATCTTTATGAGACAATCAGCAGATCCAAAGGGCAGTGGTTGATCCTCACAAATTGTTCCCATAGTTAATTGTTAAGATTATAAACAAAACAAAATGTTCTTTTGATGTGGTAAGAATTTTTTTTCTTTTTTTTTTAATTTGAGATGGAGTCTCGCTTTTGTCACCCAGGCGGGAGTGCAGCGGCGCTATCTCGGCTCACTGCAACCTCTGCCTCCCGGGTTGAAGCAATTTTCCTGCCTCAGCCTCCGAGTAATTTTTGTATTTTCAGTAGAGATGGGGTTTCACCATGTTGGCCAGGCTGGTCTTGAACTCCTGAGCTCAGGTAATCTGCCTGCCTTGGCCTCCCAAAGTGCTGGGATTACAAGCATGAGTCACCTTGCCGGGCTTAGAGTTTTTTTTTTTTTTAATTTAATTGCCATAAAAGACATATAAAATTTACCATCATAACCATTTTAAAATGTACAGCTCAGTACTGTCAAGTATGTTCACATTGTTGTACAACAGATCTCCAGAACTTTTTCATCTTACAAAATTGAAACTGTATTAGAATGTCTTTGCAGGGCTCCCCAACTCCTATGCTGCAGAGCAGTACTGCTCTGTGGCCTGTTAGAAACTGGGCTGCACAGCAGAAGGTGAGCGGTGGGTAAGTGAGCATGACCGCCCGAGCTCCACCTCCTGTTGGATCAGCAGCAGCATTTGATTCTCATAGGAGCCTGAACCCTTTTGTGAACCGCACATGCAAGGGGTCTAGGTCGCGCGTTCCTTATGAGAATCTAATGTCTGATGATCTGAGGTGGAACAGTTTCATCCTGAAACCATCCCCCACCCCAACCGGTCTGTGGAAAAATTGTCTTCCCTCCAAAAAGGTTGGGGACCACTGTTTTAAATGCTGGGAGTAGACACAAATGAATGAGAAACAGATTCAAGAACTATCTAAATCATCTCCTGTGGCCGGGCACTGTGGCTTACACCTGTAATCCCAGCACTTTGGGAGGCTGAGGCAGGAGGATTGCTTGAGGCTGAGCTCAGTTCAAGACCAGCATGGGACCTTATCTCTACAATTTTTTTTTAATTAGCCAGGCATGATGGCACATGCCTGTAGTCCCAGCTACTCAGGAGGCTTAGGCAGGAGGATCACTTGAGCACTGGAGGTGGAGACTGCAGTGAGCCATGATCATGCCTCTGCACTCCAGCCTGGATGACAGAGTGAGACCTTGCCTTAAAAAAAAAAAAAAAAAAAAAAAAAAAAAAAAAAAAAAAATCATCCATTAACAATAGAGTCATGATAAAATATTCAAACAAGGACATTTACAAACAGCCCTAACTTTGGAGAATGATACCAAGTGCCTCAAAGTCAGGAGTCTTTTTTTTAAGACTTAAATTTTTTAGAGCCACTGCACTCCAGCCTGGGCAACAGAGTGGGACTCCGTCTCAAAATAAACAAATAAATAATACTAATGAAACATTTTACAGACGGAGCTTTAGAAATGTAAATCTCATTATGTCACTACCTTGCTTAAAATCCCTCTACTGAGGGTTTCTCTCATCTTTGGATTTTTTATTTTTAATACACATAAAATTTACCATCTTAACCATGTCTGAGTGTATGGTTGGGAAGTGTTAAGTACATGTACATTGTTATGCAACCATCATCACCATACATCTTGTAAACTCTTTTCATCTTGAAAAATTAAAACTCTGTCCCCATTAAACAACAACTTCCCGTTTCTCCCTCCCCTGGCTTCTAGCAACCACCATTCTCCTTTTGGTGAATTTGACTACTCTGGGTACCTCATATGAGTAGAACCATAAAGGATTTGTCTTTTTGTGATGGGTTCATTTCACTTAGCATAATGTCTTCAAGGTTCATCCATGCTGTAATGTGTACCAGAATTTCCTTCTTTTTTCTAGGCTGAATAATATTCCACGGTAGGAATATGCCATGTTTTGCTTATGTCTTACCTTTGGATTTTAGTCTGACTCCTTTCCATGGCCCCCAAGGCCCTGCAGGACATCCCATCTCCTCCCTCTCTCCCTCTGTTACTGACCCCCAGGCACAATGATTTTCCTTTTGCTCTCAAACCACCCAAGCTCCTCCTACCACAGCGTCTGCGTTTGCTGTTTCCTCTCTAGAATTCTCTGAAAACTAATCTTCATGTCCATGACTCCTTCTCTTCCTTTGGGTCTCAGCCAAGCTCTCACCTCCTGGGCAGACCTTTTCTGACTGCCCTCCAAAGAGCCTCCCGTCCCAGACACCCTCTGCCCTGTGACTTATTGTGGAAGACCGATTGCTATCAGAAATTGTCTTCCTTCTTTATTAGCCTGCCTGTTTGCTAACTGTCTCTTCCGAAGATAATAGTAGCTCCATTGACAAAGTCACAGGCAACGTGGATATGGAATATATGTGGTGTAAATCAAGCACCCTGTCGGTGAACTCATAATGCTGTTTACAAAACCCGGGGGGCTGGGTGCAGTGGCTCATGTCTGTAATCGCAGCACTTTGGGAGGGTAAGGTGGGCTGATCACGTGAGACCAGGAGTTCAAGACCAGCCTGGTCAACATGGTGAAGCCCCATCTCTACTAAAAATACAAAAATTAGCCGGGCATAGTGGCACGTGACTGTAATCCCAGGTACTCAGAAGGCTGAGGCATGAGTATCCCTTGAACCTGGGAAGTGGAGGTTGCAGTGAGCCAAGATGGCACCACTGCACTCCAGCCTGGGTGACAGATTGAGACTCTATCTCCGGAAAAGAAAAGCAAAAAAAAAAAAAAAACTCAGGGTCCTAATTACCAGGCTGGACTCAGGAGACCTGGTGTTAGGCAAGTGTGACTACCCTGTGGCCTTGGGCCCCTTGTTCCCTCTCTTTGGGCTTTGATTTTCTCTTCTGTAAAATGAGAGGTTTGAACAAGGCACCCTCCAGGTTTCCTTCCTGCCCTGGCCCTCTAGGATATATTAAAGGTGTATGTATATCAGGTGCTGTATGGCCACAGAAGTGTTGTGGTCAAGGTGTGGCTGTAGGAGGTAAAATGAGCAAGATTCCTATCTTTGGGGAGTAGATCTGGTGGGGAAATAGAAACACATGATCTGAGTGGACAACAGCATGAGCCACCCGCAGAGATGTAGCATCATACAAGAGAACTTTACACCTCTGTCCCTTACAAAAAACCTCTGCCCTTTATTGAGCGCCGGCTATACTCAGTGCTTACTATTGTTGTAAGCACTTCACCTACAGGACGTGACTTAGCTTTGTGAAGTAGGTGTTACTAATCCCCTGTGGCTCACATGGAGGCTGACACTCAGAGAGATTAGGTAACGTGCCCCGAAGTCACAGAGCTAGTTAGAGGCGGAACTGGGATCTGCTTTCAAACCTCCATTCTGAAGCACTGGGCCACTCTCCCTTGATGGGCGATCTCTCGCCTTGCTGTCCAGGCTTCCTAGGGGAGAAGCATCAGAGCCAGGACGTGAAGACGTGAGAGCAGCAGAGTGGCGAGGTGAGGGCACAGGCCGGGTGCCCAGCTCACACCTTCATCCTTTCCCAAGCCCCATTTGGGAGCAGAGGGAGCGGTGTGGGGTGAGGTGGTGCTGCTCCTGCAGTGGGCAGAGGCCTCGGGGGCGCCTGGCCTGGCTGGTGCTCCTCACTCTCTGTGCCTGGTTGCTGCAGGTGGGGAGTCGGGCAGTGATTGTCACCGTGGGCCATGTGCTGCTCCTGATGGGCGCGTTTGGGAAGATCAGGGCTGCGTTTGCCACCATCCCCACCCCCGTGATCGGAGGCATGTCCCTGGTCGTGTTTGGGGTCATCACCACTATGGGGATCTCCAATCTGCAGGTGAGGCGAGCGAGGTGCTCTTGGGACGCCAGCAGCAGCGCCTCTCCTGAGAGGAGCCGGTGGGATTGAGATGGATGGGATGGGGCTGGGGCAGAGGAGGAGGAGAAGGGAGTCCTGGGTCCCAGAAACCACGTTGGCCCCTAAATGGAGCAAAGAAACAGCCAGAAGCATCCAGACCTCTGCAAACCAGTGGTGAAGGTGCTGACCGCCCTGCCTGCCTCTGGGTCCTGTCTCCCGCAGTATGTGGACATGAACTCGTCCCGGAGCCTCTTTGCCTTTGGCTTCTCCATCTACTGTGGGCTCACTATTCCCAACTGGGTAAGCAAGAACCCCGAGATGCTCCAGACAGGTGACTGTTCCCTGCCCTCTGGACTGTCTCTGCTCCAGGGGCAGAGCCAGCATGGCCGCTGGTCCCCGTGGATGTGTCGCTTTGTCTCCACTCCAGGGATTCTCCAGCTGCACCAGGTCGCTCAGGTGCTGCTGACCATGGGCATGTTCGTTGGTGGATATCTGGGTTTTCTTCTGGACAACACCATCCCCGGTAGAACTCACCTCGCCCCTGAGGTAGGGCAGGGTAGGGCAGGCCTGAGGTAGGGCAGGGGTAAACATGGGGCCGCTGGCTCTAAGGCGACGAGACCGATTCTCTTCTTCTATAAAGAGGCAGAGGGTCCTGCTGGCCTCTCCATCTCCTCCCTCTCTAGGCCCGCCCCACCAGGCTGGTGTTTGGGAGCAGTGAGGGGCACCCCCACTCCTCCTGCCCCTCCTCTGTATCCCTGCCGCTCCAGCCTCATCCAGCACAGGGAACCGTGGCCCAGTGTTGTCTACCCAAGCAGGAGGAAAGCTGAATACATAGCCAGCAGTCCTCTGTGGTGTCACCACACACTGCTGTCCCCTGCTCTGTCCACACATGTCCCCTAGCCCCACCTTCCCACTGCTCTTCAGACTCCCTTTCAGGAGTTGTGGGGTGGGGACTGAAGAGCCCTTCAAGGTAGGGAAGGGAGTACTGGGCCAAGGACCTAAGTCCAGGTGTGGCAGGACTGGACCTGGCCTGCTCAGACCCCAGACTACTTGTCTACCAGAGTAGACTGCAGGCTGCTGGGAAGTTGAGGTCACCGCTGCTTTGGGCTTCTCCAGAATCTTCCATTGTTTCTCCAGGGGACTTAATCTGGATTTCTTTTTCTTTTCTTTTCTTTTTCTTTTTTTTTTTTTTTTTTGAGACAGGGTCTCACTCTGTTACCCAGGCTGGAGTGCAGTGATATGACCACAGCTCACTGCAGCCTCAGCCTCCTGGGCTCACTGACTAATTTTTGATGGACTCTGGGTACTACTAGCAAGAAAAAATAGCCATGCCCTCCTTCAACACCTCCTCTCCCACCAAGAACTCTCTCCTTGCTTGGCCAAACCCTCTCCTCAGGGAGGAAGATGGGGAGACACGTTGCTGTAGGGATGGGGGAAGGGGGAACATCTGTGATTGTTCCAGGAGCCCCTTCTAGCAGGGGCTCCTCTGCCCTCCATACTGGCCACCCATCACCGCTTGGCACTGGGTGGGGGGAGTCAGTCCCTGTAACCTACTTTCCAAGGCTTGGTGATTTTCCATCTCCCATCAGAATGGGCGGGAAGGGTTTGTGTACTCAGAGAGGGGCAAGTGTGTGTATTCTTGTGTGTTAGCAGTGGGGGCCCTAAGTGGGTCTAAAAGCTGCACATCCCTGTTCTCAGGGAGGGAACACATCAGGAGTGCTGACCCCATGGAGATGGGTGTGTATGGGGAGGCAGGGCTGTGAAGGGCACAGATGCTCTCACCATGGTCTCAGACTTCTTCCTTTCCCTCCCAGAGCTCCTTCAATAAAACCTTCAAGCAGCCTTTCATGTCACAGGTTTCTTTCAATCTCTGAGTGACCTTGGAAATGGGAGGGGTCACCAGGTGGGGAGGAGGGGCTTATGACCTGGCTTTGGGATATAGCTATGGAAGCATTTCTCCAGGTGGGAAAGTCAATCGGTGAGATTTCTTAAGGGAGGCGTCCTGAGACTGTGAGCCAGAACTGGGAACGTGCAGTGAGATCCACCTGACCCCAGATTCCCTTCAGTTCTGCAGTGTGGTGGTAACAGGAGCCAATGGGGAGGAATTGACAGGGAAAAGGGAGATGACTTCAGTGTGTGCAGTTTCAAGCACACACATGCAGGGATGTTTATTCCGACCCTCTGTGTTGGGTGATGGGTTCAGAGTGGCCAACCCTGAAGACCAGTCCTGGGGTGCATTGGACCAATGCCCTGATGTCCCCACCACTGACTGTCAGGCACCTCAGTGAGAAGGGCAGACGTTCCCTGTCTCCTGGGACAATTCTAGTCACTGTCGCTCCGGAGACAGTGGACCCAGGAGGAAGGAGGAGTGTCACTGAGCATGCAGAATTTCAGTCTTTAAGGGGGCGGGGAAGTGAAGTAGGGGAAGGAGTGTAATACAGCTGAATTCTAGAATCCAATGGACCAGAGTGATAATAATACTTCTAAGAACAATCCTGAATGATGCCCAGTGAGTGAATTTGCCCAGCCAGTCCTAGATCCTGGAATATTACAGGAGTAGTCATGCCTACGTGCTTGGGAGTTGAGTGATAAGTAAATAAAAGGAAGCAGGAGCATGACAGATAATATCCCCAAACATGATCCAGGCCAACAATACCTTTAAAAGCTTCTGACTCACAGATGAATCCTAAAGGGAAGGGAGGATCTTGCAGATCCTTGAAGCCTGGCATCCCTGTGACCTGGCAGGCTCTTGTAGAGTGCTGTGTCTGTGGCACCCCCAGCTCTGCCCCATCAGGAGATGGTCACAGCCTCTAAATCCTCTGCTGAGCCACACATGAGATCTCTGTGTAATTAGTCAGGGTCCTTTTGGCTGCAAATGAGAAAAGTTTAACTAAAAAAATGGGAAGTGGGTGGGATTTATTGGTTCTTGCAGTGGGGAAGGAAGGAAACTGGGAGAGCTAGAAGAACCAGGGCCTAAAGGATGAGAACCCAGGCTTCTCTCCTCCCTGTCTCTCTCCACCTCCCTTTGCTGCTTCTCCTTGCCTGCTGACCTCATCCCTCTCCTGGTGTAGCTGAGGATGATGCCCTCCTAGCCTTCCACTGTCACTGCAAAGGCAGAAGAAAATCACAGCCTTCCACTGGCTCTACCAGAAACATCCCAGGGAGAACAATGGTAGGTCAGAGTATCCTATGCAAAGAAGTTTTGTAAGTGCCGGGCTTGAAGACTTTATCTTTCCTGTCCCTGTCATCATTTTCTATGGCTGCTAAAACAAATGACCACAAACTGCGTGTCTTGAAAGAATACAAATGTATACATTCCTGGAAGAAATGCAGCTCAGAGGTCTAAAGTGAGTCTTACAGGGACAACACCAAGGTGTGGGCAGGGCTGCTTCCTCCTGGAGGTTCCAGGGGACAATCCATTTTCCAGCCTTTTCCAGTGTCTAGAGTCTAGAAGGGGCCTGCATTCCTTGGCTTGTGGTCCCTTCCCCATCTTAAAAGCACAATACTCCCACCTCTGCTTCCCTTGTCCCATCTTCTGTTTCCTTTGACCTGTGTCCCTCCCTTTTATAAGGACACTTTGATTACATTTAGAACCCACCCAGTTAATTTAGGATAATCACCCCATCTCAAGATCCTTAATGTAGTTATTAATATATCTGCAAAAGTCCCTTTGCCATAGAAGGGACTTTTGCCATAGAAGGTAACATTCACAGGTTTTGGTGTTTAGGACATAAATATCTCTGGGGGCCATTATTCAGCCTACTATAGTCCTTAATTTAAAATCTTATACAGGGCCAGGCGCTGTGGCTCACACCTGTAATCTCAGCACTTTGGGAGGCCATGGCAGGAGAATTGCTTGAGTTCACGAGTTGGAGAGCAGTCTTGCCAACCTCGCAAGACCTCATCTCTACAAAGAATACAAAAATTGGCTGGGCATAGTGGTGTGTACTTGTACTCCCAGCTATTCGGGACACTGAGGCGGGAGGATCGCTTGAGCCCGGGAGGTCCAGGCTGCAGTGAGCACCTGCACTGCACTCCAGCCTGGGTGACAGAGCAAGACCTTGCTCAAAAAAAAAAAAAAAAAAAAAAAAAATCCTATACAGTAGCCTCCCCTTATCCTTGGTTTCTCATTCCCTGGTTTAAGTTACCTGCAGTCAACTGAGATCCAAAAATATTAAACAGAAAATGTCAGAAATAAATAATACGTAAGTTTTAAATTGAGTAGCCTGATGAAATCTCTCACTACCCTGCTCTTTCCCACCCAAGACTTGAATCATTCCTTGGTCTAGCTTCTCTACGTTGTGGAGGATACCCGCCCCCCTTAGTAGCTGTCTTGGTGATCAGATTGACTATTGAGGCATTGCAGTGCTTGTCCTCAGGTAACCCTTACTTGAAAATATTATGATATTGTTATAATTGTTGCATTTTATTATTAGGCATTTTGTTATTAGGGATGCCTAATTCATAAACTTTGTCATAGGTATGTATGTACAGGAAAAAACAGAGTC
This sequence comes from Chlorocebus sabaeus, assembly GCF_047675955.1. NCBI lineage: Eukaryota > Metazoa > Chordata > Mammalia > Primates > Cercopithecidae > Chlorocebus > Chlorocebus sabaeus. The sequence goes on along the minus strand of NC_132924.1, from coordinate 108,372,679 downwards.
CATATAGGGGTTTGGTACTATCCTTGATCTCCGGCATCTGCTAGGGGTCTTGGAATGTAGTTCCCAAGGATAAGGGGGGAACTACTGTATTGGTTACAGCCTTAGTCTGTTTGGGCTGCTATAACAAAATACAGTAAAAACCGAGTGGCTTATAAACAACAGAAATGTATTTCTTGTGGTTCTGAGGCTGTGAAGTCCAAGATCAAGGAAGGCACTGAGAGATCTGGTGAGAGTCTGCGTCCTCACAGATGAGCACCTTCTCACTGTAACCTCACAAGGTGAGGGAGAGGGGGATCTCTCTGGGGCCTTGGTTGTAAGGCCAGTAATTCCATTCACGTGGACTCTGCCCATGACCTAATCACCTCTCAAAGACCCCCACCTCCTAATACCCTCACAGTTAGGATTTTAACATACAAATTTTGGGTGGACACAAATATTCAGATCATAGCATTTCCTTTATAGTATGGCAGCTCTTCCTTAAGAAAACAAGGCTGAAGATTTTCTGCACTTTGGGAAATTGATGGGCACAGAGATCGAAGCCTGGTTACATGGTCACTTTCACACTTTTATTCATTTATTTTTTTTTTAATAGAGAGATAGGGTCTTGCTGTGTTGCCCAGGCTGGTCTCGAACTCCTGGGTTCAAGCTGCCCTCCTTCCCCTCCTAAAGTGTTGGGATTACAGGCATGAACCACCGTGCCCAGCCTTCAAAAAAAATTGTATTTTTAATTCTAACTTCACACTTTTAAACACACTGCCCAGAGTCCACAGTATTCTTGCTTTTATGGAAGCTATCTTCCTTATGTATACCCTTAGTTGATGAAAAGTCATGTTTTTTTTTTTTTTTTCACTGCTTGCTAGTGAAGTTTCTGAACAAATTCTGCTCTTTTGAAGCAGTTTTTCTTCCCTAATATATTTTATGTTGATTATATAATGTATCCAATTTGTTCCTAGGAGACATTTTGCAGTCTTATCCCATGGAAAAATTGACAATTATTTTTATGTAATCTGTGATAAGCCATTCCTCTACACATTTTTTCTTTTTGTTATATAGTTAGATAACATACTTATGTGAAATGTAACCTTTGCAAAACTCTACTGGAAGCTGACTAACAAAACTAGTACTTTACTTCAGGATAGTGAGGAATGGGGAAGAACTTTAATTCCAGATCCTACAGGACATCTCTACTGTGCTTTTCCTTTGAACCTCACACCATTGGATTTTCTACCTATGCACCTTTTTGTTGTTGGCATCTACAGACCACCCTCCTTCTCTGAGGATGTTAGTGTGTTGGTCACAGTTCCTGTCTCCAAAATTACTGTCTTCATAATTGGGGGCTTCATCTCCACAGAGCTCATCCTTCCCACACCTTGGCCTCTAGTTCCTTGAGCTCCATGATCTGGCCCTTTTGATAGCGGCAGGAGGCAAATTCCTAGACAGACAGGGGCAGGTCCCTGGGGAAGCCCGACCTTCAAACCAAAGACAGCTTAAAGCCCGAAAACTGGGCCTCCAGTTCCAGGTAGAGTCTATGAGCCAGAGTGAGAACTTCCTTGTTTAAGCCTGAAAACTGGGCTGCCAGTTCCAGGTAGAATCCGCAACCTGGAGTGAGAACTTCCTTGTTACTTTTTTTTTTGGGACAGAGTCTTGCTCTGTCGTCCAGGATGGAGCGCAGTGGTATGATCTTGGCTCACTGCAAACTCCACCTCCTGGATTCAAGCGATTCTCCCCTCAGCCTCCCAAGTAGCTGGGACTACAGGTGCATGCCACCATGCCCGACTAATTTTTGTATTTTTAGTAGAGACAGGGTTTCACTATGTTGACCAGGTTGGTCTCAAACTCCTGACCTCAGGTGATCCGCCTGCCTCGGACTCCCAAAGTGCTGGGATTACAGGCATGAGCCACCATGCCTAGCCCCTCCTTACCTTTTAGTCAATCAAATGGTGCTTTTTCCAGGCCCGTCCATACACCAGTCAGCATACATTCCCCCATTCTGAGCCCATATTCAGCCGTGCACTGGGACTACCTGCTTTTAGGTAGGGGCTACCACTTTTGGTCCTCTCTCCTGCAAGAGCTGTGCTGTCACTCAATAAAACTCTTCTCTGCCTTGCTCACTCTCTGGTTGTCCACTAAACTTATTTTTCTTGTACACGGAACAAGAACCCAGAGCCCACCAAAGGACTGGTGTGAAAGGAGCTGTAGCACTATATCCATCCCACCCTCCACTGGTACTGGACGGCTGTCCCACATGACAGGAAGTGGTGGTGCGGTCAGGCCGGCAGCTCAGGAGCCATGGGCTGGAGTGGGGCACTGGGACTGAGTGAGCTGTAACATGAACAAGCTGAAACACGTTCCTGGCCGGCCTGCCGAGCTGTGGGCAGTGACATGCTCTCATCTGCCAGACTACAAGAGAAGAGCTGTGACCCTTTGGGGGCCCATACCTTGGGGGTCCCCAAGCCAGAGCTGTGACATGCTATAACACCCTCTTGGGGCTCCACCGTTGCTAGCGTCTTTGAGTTTTCAGGCACCATGGTGTTCCTCTCACTGGGTGCCCAGGGTGGAAGCCAGTTGAGGCGTGCCTGGTCCAGCCACAGCCTCACATGGTTGTGGCACCTGGAGCTGCCCACCCCTCCACAGCAGTTGGCACACCTGGCTCTGTGGTGTGGCTGGACCCCGTGCTTGCTCACACACCTCCCACTACTCCGTGCCTGGCTCACTCATGGAGGGCACAGGATCTAGGCCAGTAGTGCAAGCTGAGGACAGCCTGCCGGGCTGAGTAGGCAGAGCCAGCCCAGCAGTTGCCAGCAAAACTTGGTCAGAGGCACCACTGGTCACAGAATTTTCTGGCTGGTGAAGTGGCACTGAAAGAATCCCATGTGACTTTGCTCATCTCAGTTATTCATTCTGTGGCCACATCTCAGACCAACCTTTGGGGTTCCCAGCAGCTGTGCCTGCAATCCTCAGTTTCAAGCAGTTGTCTGACCACCATCTCCTATTTTTCCAGCTCAGTACTTCTAGTCCCCCAAGTCCAATAACTCTTTAATCAGCCAGGATCTAAATCTACCATCCTTCTACCTTCCTCTGGTCCCCTCTTCCCTCCTTGAGCAGCCTCAATGCCACAGTCAGTCATAATAACCACCTTCTCGCACTTGTAATGTCCTTGTTCTGCTCTCTTCTTTACACTCTCCTGGCAAAACCTTTACACTGAGGAGAAATAATTCTTCACTCTGCACCTGCTGTGCAACTGAACATCTCTGGGGAAAACACACACTTGAACTGAGTGGTTGTAGATTCAGACCCTGAACTTTACGTGGCCCTCAGTGCTGCCTGGCAGGCAAGAAACCTTCCCAAGCACACTGCTCTTCTAAAACTCTTTCCACCTCTGTCTTTATTTTTTTTTAATTAAAAAAAATTTTTTTTTTTGAGACTGAGCCTCACTGTCACTCAGGTTGGAGTGTAGTAGTGCGATTACAGATCACTGCAGCCTTGACCTCTGGGCTCAAGGGATCCTCCTGCCTTAGCCTCCCATGTAGCTGGGGCTACAGGCACATGCCACCACACTCAGCTAATCTTTTAAAATACTTTGTGGAGACAGAGTCTCATCATGTTGCCCAGGCTGGTCTTGAACTGCTGGGCTCAAGCAATCGTCCGGCCTTGGCTTCCCAAAGTGCTAAGATTACAGACATGAGCCACCATACCCAGCCTCAGCTTCTTATTTCAGAGAAATCTGTAAAGAAGTAATCAGATGAGAAACTGTGCAAACACCTGCATGTCTCCACTCCCAGCTTTGGTGCCCCTGCCCTTGGCTCGCCCTCCTGTTGGGTGAATGAGCTGCCTGGCTCCTCCCTGAGGCTGGTTCCTCCCCGTTGTACTCCAGAGCTCATTCCCCGATTCCTACTCAAGGGTTTCACTGCGGCAACTCTCCTATCTTGCATCAAGTTTTCTCTTTCTTTCAGTAACGCATGTCAGCATATATGCCTGCTGTTATTTCTGCTATCTTAAAAAAAGACTTTTTTCTTAAAAACAGATTTTTGTGAGTGTGTAGCATGGTAGGCTTAAAGTAACAGGGTCCTGCCCATCTAACATGCTGTAATAAATGTGCTAGTTGAGGACCTGTGCTTAGCGGCTCCAGGAGTCCTGGATGCCTCTCACACCAGTCAAGAGCAGGCCCATCCTCCTTCCTGCTGCTTCTCTACCCACCAAAGTCCTTCAAATCCTGTCTGATTCTGCCCTTTGTTCCTTTTCCTTCGGTTGACAGCTCCAGGACTTCAGAATGTTCCCTATGTTCTCACCAAACAGCTGCCAGGCAGCCAGGCTCGGTTTTCCAAGTGGACTTTCCTGTACTTTCTTTTCATATCATGCTGTCCCCAGGCAGCCAAAGCAGGATGAACAGCAGGAGAAGAGTGCCAGGCCCTCTCCTGGAACAGCCTCCCGGTCTTCCCTCAGCTGTCCTTTTTTTTTGTCGGAACACGTGGTTTCAGAGCTTCAGGGACAAGGCAGCTTTGTGAGAAGCATATGCAAGAAGGGACAGATTTCTGACATTTCCATAAAAGCGCAAAAGCTTGTTTTGTTCAGAAGCAAGGTTGGAGAAGTAGCTGGTGGGTAATTGACGAGATGGGCATGGGGTAATTAGCTTGATTCAATTACCATGAGGTGGAACTGAGTTACCCAAACTAGATGTCAGCTCAGCCCAGCCACCACCCGCCCACACCATCTGCGCTCAATAAGCATTTATCTGTTGGAGCTTTTTCTGCACATTCCAAGGTCGCTGTCAGAATCTGAATCCCCCGTTCTGGCGATGCAGTGCCTAGAGCCAGGGCCTCGCAGCTTCCCTCCTTCACCGCCAATCTTGCTTCTTCCTGCCTCCACTTGACCTCCGTGGTCCCCGTCCCAGCCACCACCTAGAGGTGATGCACGTGGCCGACAGAGTGAACTCCATTCCTACATCCTAATTCTTTAGCGGCAGAGCCTTTTTGTGACCTTATGCTTAACAACAAAATTGCTCCGCATTCATTAACTTACTGGGGATAAAAAGACAGAGTTAGAGGTGAGGCGATCTGAGATTCTTCTATTAAATGGTTTGGGGCTTCAGTTAAATCATTATTTCTTCATCTGTCAAATGGCAGTAATAACAGAGGCCCAGCCTCCATAGGGAGCTGTTATAACAACAACATAAAAATCCCCAAGGGGTACCTGTGATGTTGGTTTCATGTGTCAAGCTGGCCAAGCTATAGTATCCAGTTATCTAATCAGGCACTTCTTTAGGGGGTGTTGTGAAGGCATTTTATAGATGTGGTTAACATCAACAACCAGTTCACTTTAAATTAAGAAGACTGCCCTTGGTGATGTGACTGGGACTCACCATCAATTAGCTGAAGGTCGTAAGAACAGCTGAGGTTTCTGGGAGGAGAAATTATTTCAAGACTGCAGTGCCAACTCCAGCCTGAGTTTCCAGCCTCCTTGGAAGTCCTACAGATTTCAGACGTACAGTCCCCACAAACAGATAAACCAGTTTCTTAAAATAAACCTCAGTGTCTCTATATCCTATTGGTACGGTTTTTCCTGACTGCTGCAGTACTGACTGATAGATGTAGGAAGATACCTTCCTGATACAGTCCTTGGTAGGGAAGAAGGGAGATTAAGAACCATGTGAAGGTAGTTTTATGCAGCAAATCCATCCCAGGCTATGCCAATACCCAAGGCTGCGGGAGAGAAGCAGAGGGCTGCTGGGCTCACAACCCAGCACAAGGTTATGGGGGGAAGAGACACCTCCACACCCCGCTGAGGTCCTCTCTGACTAGGGGTACTGGCAGGTACGAATCAAGGAATGAAGTTGCAGCCTTGGACTAAATAGGATCAGGGTGGAGCTTGGTACAAAGAGGGAGGGGCTGGCTAGCACTGGCACACATTGCTTGAGGACCTACTATGTGCAGGCCCCTCTGTAAAGCTGCATTTCTTCTTTCCCACACAGCTGGCTTGGTGAGCCACTGGGGGTGGCCAGCCCGAGCTCCCGCAATCCTCTCTTTCCAGCAGGAGTTCAGGCTGCCCCTGAGCACAAAGGCCCTTCCTGCCCAACTCCTGGAGAGCCTCCATCTGCCCACTCAGTGCAGTGATTTGTAAGTTGTAAAGGGTGGGCGAAGCTCCTATCCCTGCACACCCCCGGGGGAAGTCCTCGAGTGTGGGCTCATGCATCTCCGGACCGCTCTGGAATTACACAGGACTGGGTCTGGGTCCTAAGACTTAGCCTGCTTTTCAGGCTCTCGCTAGGAGATAACACAGTCCAAGCCTTTGGGAGGGCTTCAATGGAGGGGAGGGGCTGTTATGATGCCTTGAAAACTGTAAAGAGCTATGCAAGCCCATTCTCCCGGCACACCCTGAATTAGTCTGGGTTCTCCAGAGAAATAGAACGAAAAGATGTGTATGTATGTAGATACAGAGAAAGAGAGAGGTGAAAAGTTATATTAAGGAAGGGACCCATGCAGTTGTGGAGGTGCAAGTCTAAAATCTGCAAGGCGGGCCAGCAGGCTGGGAAGAGCCGCAGTTCAAGTCCAAAGTCGGACTGCTGGCAGGATTCCCTCTTTCTCCCGGGAGGTCAGTCTCTTTTGATTCGGGCCTTCAACCAATAGGAAGCATTCTGAGGATCATCTGCTTTACTGGAAGACTCCTGACTTACATGTTAATTTCATTAACAATACCTTCACAGAAACATCTAAAATAATGTTTGACCAAATTCCTGGGTACCACAGACTAGCCAGATTGACACATAAAATTCACCCTCACCCCCAGTGTCCAAGCCCAGGGAAATGTATGTACCCTTTGCCCAGAAGCCTCACCAGAAAGCCCTCAGAACCCCGGGACCTCACTGTAGCTCCTGTTCAGCTGACTTTATTACCAGGAGCAGCAGATGAATCTGGTTCCACCCAGCTGTCCTGTAGCACAGGGTTGAGGTCAGCACTTCCCCTGGCTCTCAGAGTGTGCAGGATGAGCAGATGGGCTCTGGAACACTCTAGAACACATCAGGGCAATGCCCTGTGCCCAGGACATGCTGAAAGTATCTGGGGTTATGTCACCTCCAAGGACAGATCCTGCCTGTCCTCCTTGAAAGGCCCGTGGCCTGGGCCCCAGCTGTACTTTGTACCTCCCTAATAGGAGCACAATAGCAGCAGGCCAGCCCTTTGTGCCAAATAGCCCTAAAAGACCAACAGGAGGCGATGCTTCTCTTATACTTTATAATAATCAGAAACTAAAATCATCAAAATTCTTCTGGAACAACCCACTCCAAAGAGTCCTGGAGGCCAAGGCAGGTGCAACCTTAGCTGCCAGCATTCAACCTTAGGAACTGCCCACCTCATTGAGTCCCTCCCCTTCCAGCCCCTCTTCTGCATCACAAATCTTCATCATCAAAGGTCTCTGTACACTGCAACATGATCATCTCTTCGTCAACAGGAAAGGATGCTTCCTGCAAGACACATAGTGGAAGAGGTTCACTTTGTATCTGTGGGTCTCAGGCCCCAGGCAGATAGGAAGGCTCCTGCATCTCTGGCGTGCCCAGCCCCCAGACTCTATCCTATGTCTCTTCAGCTGCATTTTCACCTCCAGCTTGGGCCAGGAAGCAAGGGCTCTAAGGGGGAAGGTCCCATTTCAATTTCACTCAACTCAGCACTCTATGACCTCCAGAAAGGAGAGAGCAGAACTGGCTTTTTTTTTTATCCTGGGGATTTCCAGGGTCCCACAAGAGAGACAGAGGACCTCATAAGGCTTTATCCAAATGCTCACCAATAGAAGATGGTACACTGCACCACAGTGCTCCCACCAGTGGAACACCATGCAGCTCCTTTCCAACAATAATGAGAGAGTGCTCTATCTGTGGGATACGCTATTTACAAAGGGCAAAGTGCAAAGCAATGTGTATCGTAGGCTACTACTATTTGTGTTTGAAAGAATATATAATATCTGTAGAATATCTTTGGATGAGTGTACAAGAAACTGGTCACTGCAGTTGCCTCTGGGGAGGGTATGGGCTAGGAAGCAAGGAAGAGAGAGAGAGAGACTAAGTAAGTGTCCATTGTATATCTTTTGGTAACTTGTAAATTTTATGCCATGTACATGGGTTACCTATTACGATTTTTTTTTTTTAAGCAGCAGTACTGTGGCTGGTTATGGTAGCTCAATTCCTGTAATTCCAGCACTTTGGGAGGCCAAGGCAGGCAGATCGCTTGAGGTTAAGAGTTCGAGACCAGCCTGGCCAATGTGGCGAAACCCTGTCTCTGCTAAAAACACAAAATAATTAGCTGGGCGTGGTGGTGTGCACCTGTAATCCCAGCTACTCGGGAGGCCATGGCGCAAGAATCTCTTGAACCTGGGAGGCAGAGGTTGCAGTGAGCCAAGATCACACCATGATTGCATGCCAGCCTGAGTAAAAAAAAGCAACAGCACTGTTTGCTTAGCAAGGGTTTCTCAGTCCCTAAAGGGACACTGTAAACAGTGATCCCAGCCAACCCCTCAGGACACTCCATGACTTCTTCCTCTAAAAATACGTTCCTGAGGTTTTGCTCCTTCTGTCTCTCTCCATCCCAGCAGAAAATGACCCCTGTAACTTGTCGGCCCTGCAGTTCGGGGTTGATCCCCATGGACCCAGGTGGCATCCCCGACCCCAGTCAACCATCTAATGAATGTGGGACCTGGTCCCAAGGGTGACATTCTGGTAGTGGGGACAACCTCCACAAACTGAGCCTTTCTTGCCCCGGAGAAGCAGTTCCCATTCACCATGCTCTCCTGATAGGGGCAGGGAAATAGGGATCAAGAGTGTCAGGGAGGTGGGACCACGGTCTCCAGGCAAATCATGTGGGCCCCTTGTTCAGTGGGAAGACAATGGCAGAGGTTGAGAGGAGAATGAAACTTTTCTGTTTACATCAGAGTCTATCAAAGCCTGAGTCCTCTTGCCCCAGAGCCACTCGGACAGCTCATTCAAAATGCAGATTTCTGGGCCCCGCTCTTGCAACACTGAGGCATCGGGAATCTAGGAGTGCTGAAGTTTGGCATCTTTGCTTTGTTTTGTTGTTGTTGTTTTGAGAGAGTCTCACTCTGTTGCCCAGGCTGGAGTACAGTGGCATGATCTCAGCTCAGTGTAACCTCTGCCTTGTAGGCTCAAATGATCCTCCAAACTCAGCCTCCTGAGTAGCTGGGACTACAGGCATGCACCACCACACCGAGCTAATTTTTGTATTTTTTGTAGTGATGAGGTTTTGTCACACTGTCTGGACTGGTCTTGAAATCCTGGGCTCAAGTGATCTGCCCACCTCAACCTCCCAAAGTGCTAGGATTCCAGGTGTGAGCCACCGCGCCCGGCCACACCTTTGCTTTGTATGGACACTGGAATCCCAGCTTGTTATCTTTTCTGCCACATGTGGAGAAGGAGGGAAAGCAAAGATTGTCCTTTTGTCTATTCTCAAAGTCTTAATAAAGCAGGCTAATTTAACTGTATCTGAGAGAAAGAGGGGACAACTGGTCCAGGGGACAGTCACCCAAGGATTGGTGGGAAGGGGAGAGCAGACTGCAGGGAAGGGCTGGGACAACTGGTCCAGGGGACAACCACCCAAGGATTGGTGGGAAGGGGAGAGCAGACTGCAGGGAAGGGCTGGGACAACTGGTCCAGGGGACAACCACCCAAGGATTGGTGGGAAGGGGAGAGCAAACTGCAGGGGAGGGCTCCATGTGAGGATTTGCCGTGATCCCAGCAGAGGGAAATGAAGACTGAGTTGGAAAAGGGCAAGTTATACCTTAGCCTATTGAACAGGTGTCCTGACTATTTTGAAACAGACATTTGCTATTATTATAACTTACCTTTTAAATAAACAGTTGTATTATTGCTAAATTAGTAAAGAAAAATCCATGGCTGTGAATCTGAAAGGACCTGTCCCCTTGGTGGCTCAGGCATAATCCCCCTTCCCTGACAAAAGCTTCCAGGAATGGCCCTCCGAACCAAGAGTCCCACTACTCATAGCACTCTAAGTGGAACAATTTGGAAGCAGACATTACTATCCTTCAAAAGCTGACAGCAAATATTACTGAAGATGATGAAAATTGTAGAAGGTGATGCAATAGCTCAGTGTTTTGGGAAGGTGTCAAGGGTTCACACAACATTTATGAATGCCTGTTGAGAGTCAGACCCCTAGGATTGGGTTCCTGCTTCAAAGGGATCCCAGTCCAGGTCTGCCTTAGAGCAGTTGTTCCCAACCTCTATGGAACCAGGGACCAGTTTCATGGAAGACAATTTTTCCACAGACCTGGGAGGCAAGGGTAGTTTCAGGATGAAACCGTTTCACCTCATATCATCAGGCATTAGTTAAATTCTCATAAGGAGAGAGCAACCTAGACCCCTTGCATGAGCAGTTCATAATAGGGTCTGCGCGCGTATGAGAATCTAATGCCCCTGCTGATCTGACATGAGGCAGAGCTCAGGTGGTCACGCTCACCCTCTGCTGTGCATCTCTGTTCCTAGCAGGCCATGGATCTGTACTAGTCTGTGGTCTAGGGATTTGGGACCCCTGCCCTAGAGGACACCTCTGTGTCTTTCCTGTTTCCCTGGCTGTCTTCCATTCATTCTATAGGATGCATCAGGCTGAAGGTGACCATCCACGGAGCAAGCTAGAGAGAATGAAAGAGTGTCCCTGCCCAGTGGCCCTTCATGGTATGATTGGGGTGAGGTCTGGTGACGGCTGCCCTTAAGAGTCCTTTTTGCTATCTAAGAGAGGTGGGTGGAGGTACCACGGTCCTCTACTTTGTCCTACCTGCTTTACTTGAGTGTTTGCACAGCTAAGGCCTTTAAAAAAGTCGATGATCTGCATATAGAGCTGAAACTTCTCCTCTGGGTTTTCTGGGTTGCAGCTGGCAAGCATTGAACTGACAACAGAAAGGAAGAAGAGACAACAAATATTCAGGATCCTGATCTTTCAACTCTGCTCCCTGCTCCCCTGAAAGATTTGGGTCACAGTGTGAACCAAGCACTTGTAAATCCTCAGACAGCCCAGACCTCTCCTTGAAAGGTCTGTGTTACCTCTGCTCCCATATCATGTCTGGAATCCCCTGGAAAATCGAGACTGTGGTGAGACTGACTCCTGTGCCCTAATTTAGTGTTCTGAGCTATGGCTGCTGGAACAAGGGAACAAGAGTTCCTCTATCCCTCAGTCAATCTTCTGCGGAATGCCCCCACGGTTCTGCTTCCACCGTGGCTGCTGAGGCAGCTCCAGGCACGCTGCGTGTCTTGAGTTCAGTTCGCTGAGTTGCCACCGCTCAGCAGGTCTAACGTGGAACTCAAGCCCTGGTGCAGAAAGGAGGCCTGTTGTGCAGGTTCTTTTCCTCCTGCCTGTCTGGGACAAGGGGAGAAGCCCTGTGTGACTCGAGCTTATGTCACCATAAGCAGCACAATTTCAAAGCAGACATTAAAATCCTTCAAAAGCTAACGGCAACTGTTGTTGCGGGGCCTCAGAAGATGATGAGATAGCTCAGCCTTTAGGAAAGGTGGCAGAGGCTCATGCAACATTTAGGAATGCCCGCTAAGAGCCAGGCCCTGCAGTGTAGACCCTGCTTCAAAGGGCTCCTTAAAGCACAGAGGCTGTGTGTCTGCAGGACAGCTGGCACGCACTCATTGTGAGTCAGTAGGCAGCCCTCACTTCCTCCCAGGATGTAGGCCCCACAGTCAGCTGAGGAACCCTCTGGCCCCAACCCCTGACTTTTCTAGGGAAAGTGGAATGTTTTTAATAGATTGTTTTTCTGTTCCATCAGCAGTGCAGAGAGTTCTGAATATTGCTTGGCAAGGACAGGCTGGCAGCTTCTCGATGGTTGTCTTTGCAGCCCAAGCTCAGCACAGAAACAGGAATGTCTCTTCCAGCCAATTGCAGCAAAATGAAACTCAACGCACAGCTGAGAAGCGCTTGAGTCACTCTGTAAGGTCGATCTGGAGAGGACAAAGCCCTCCTCTGACAACCCCACTTCTCCCCAAGTCCATCTAGGCCTGGATGGAACAGGGAGAATGGAGGGAAAATGCTGATGTGTGGCCTGCCTGAAGCTCTGCTGAAAGGCCAGCTGGGTTACAGGGGACAGCTGTGGCCCCAAGGCCTCACAGGCACCCATAGGCCAGGCTCCCCTTGAGAGGACAATGGAGATATTCATTGGGATCACAAGGATATGTCACTCTCACTCCCAAAGCAGAAAAATGAAACATCCAGGATTCTTTTTAGCCATGACAGCAGCACAGGTATCTGAAGAACTTGTGCCTTCAGGCCCTGAGACCACAGGTTTTTCAAGCAAAGCAGCAAGGGAATTTCAGTCCTAAATTATTTCTCTCTCAGAAAACACTCCTTTGGGACATGGTTAGTCAAGCTGCTTCTTGTTTTAAAATCTTTTCACATCTTATTTTGTGTCTTCCCACTTCATGGGGTCAGCTATCCTTTTCTCCCCTCCTTCCATATCCATTCCCATTAGCACCATGAAAAGCAGTAACCCGCTTTTGCAGAACTCAGACAGTCCCCTAAACTCAGGGCCCAGGCCTGTTTGCATGTTGGCCCTTATTCTCTGTGCCCCAGAGCCCCCTCCCGCCTTCTCCTTCCAGGTCAGCTGGGAGAACCTGCCTGCAAGTTGCCCTGGGAGCTACAGACTGATGGTTTATGTTCTTCCAAAATTCATATGCTGAACCCTAACCCCCAACGTGAAGGTGTTAGGAGGTGGGGGGCTCTGGGAGATCATAGATTAGGGCATGAAGGTGGGCCCCTCATGATGGGATTAGTGCCCTTATAAAATAGGTCCCAGAGCCAGGCACTGTGGCTCATGCCTGTAATCCTAGCACTTTGGGAGCCGAGGTGGGTAGATCATCTGAGGTCAAGGGTTTAAGACCAGCCTGGCCAACATGGCAAAACCCCGTCTCTGCTAAAAATACAAAAATTGGCCAAGCATAGTGGCATGCACCTGTAATCCCAGCTACTTGGGAGGCTGAGGCAGGAGAATCACTTGGACCCAGGAGGTGGAGGTTGCAGTGAGCCAAGATCACACAACTGCACTCCAACCTGGGTGATAGAGTGAGACTCCATCTTAAAAAAAAAAAAAAATTAAAAAAAAAAGAAATAGGTTCCAAAGAGATTTCTTGCCCCTTCACCATGTGAAGTTTTATCTAGAAGGTGCCCTCTGTGAAAAAGCGAGGCTCTGACTCTGCTGGCACCTTGATCGTAGACTCCCCAACCTCCAGAACTGTGAGAAATACATTTCTATTGTTTATAAGCCATCCAGTCTATGGCATTTAGTATATAATGGACTTAAGGCAGGGATACAGCAGCCCTCAGCAGAGGTTAGCAGGACTAACACACACTGGGAATAGGGTGCAAAGTGAACAGATGACTTTCCACAACCTACAGCTGATAACCTGGTGTGTCCCAGCCCTGCACCAGGATGGAAGAATTTTCTACTCTAAAGACACCACAGATAATGTCATCCCCAGGTCTATGACACAATCCTAGAACCAGCTCACTTCTAATCACAGAAAAAAAGTGGATCCCAAGAATGCCCACTGAATTAGGCTCCGGATCTGGTTTGGCTCTGTGTCCCCACCCAAATCTCCTGTCGAATTCTAATCCCCACGTGTTGAAGGAGGGGCCTGGTGGGGGTGGTGATTGAATCATGAGGGTGGATGTGCCCCTTGCTGTTCTCATGACAGAGTCCTCACAAGATCTGGTTGTTTGAAAAGTGTGTAGCACTTCCCCCTTCACTCTCTCTCCTGTCACCACGTGAGGATTTACAGGTTTCCCCTTTGCCTTCCACCATGATTGTAAGTTTCCTGAGGCCTCCCCAGCCATGCCTCTTTTATAGCCTGTGGAAGTGTGAGTCACTTAAACCTCTTTTCTTTATAAATTACCCAGTCTTGGGTAGTTCTTTGTAACAGTGTGAGAATGGACTAATACAACACCCATCTAGGGGCTGCAGAGGAGAGGCTCCTGAACACCCCAGCAGGGGTGTGTGCGTGCACACACACACACACACACACACACACACCTCTCTCTCTCTGACTTACCACATTCATGCACATGCAAACTCACACAAACACACCTGCACACACACAATCTCACATCCACCCACACACAGGCACATGCTATCTCATACCCTCTTCCTCACCTGGAGCTAGATGTACTTGGAACCTCACTTTTGTCCAGGAAGCTTGCCACATCAAAGGCATCCTCAAAAAGGATCTGAAAGAAAGCACAACACTTCATGTGTGGGAAATAACTTGACAATTTCACGCTTGCTCTGGGCTGCTGGGGAGCGATGAGTGGAAAGGCTCTGTCTTTACACCACACCCCAGAGGGTGTGCATATCAGAGCAGGGGCCCACACCTGGGGGCTCTGCTTGGTGTTCTTCCTAGGGGGTGAATGCTAAACTCTAGAGTGCCCAGGACAAACTGCCAAGCCTGGAGGTGGCTGTGAGGGACAGGAAGAAATGGGGATTGTGACTCCTCTTGCCGAAGAAGGTGGGAGCTCAGGTGTGAGATGTAATTACCAGAGCCTCAGTTTACCACTGAGAAAAAGCTCATCAAAACCTCCAAGGTGGACAGATTATTGGAGCCCAGGGTCCTCAGTCTAGCAGTCTCATGCCAGGGCAGCTGAATCCAGAGGGTCAGGAAGGCTCTGGGTTAGGCTGCAGGCAGGCCAACTCCCAGGCCTGCCCCTTGCTAGCTGTGTGACCTGGGACAAGTTACTTCATCTCACAAATCCTCCACTATAAAATAGGAGTCACATCAGTGTCTACTCACAGGGCTATTCCAATAATTAAGTAAGATAATGTATGTGAAGTATCTGGTTACATTTAAACATTACCTACTTCATAACAGACATACCTGACACATAATTGAACATTACCTGCTTTATAAAAGACATATATGTTCATTGTGGAAATTTTGGAAAATAGAAACAGATCAAGAAAATAAGAATTACTGAGAAACAATCCCACCCATGTCCATTGTTGACACGTTGATCTAATTCTCTCCAGTCACTTCCCCCAGGTCTATAATATATATTTCCAATTTGGAATCTTGCTATTTAGACAGTTTTTCATCCTGCTTCCCCCTAAAGTGTTAGAGGATATTAAATATGTTACAGAAACATGAGTTACACTTACTTGACTGCCAGATTTAGCAAATACAAATACGGGATGCCTAGTTACATTTTGAATTTCTGATAAAGAATGAATAAGTTTTAGTATAAGAATGCTCCAAATCGTGCATGGGACGTTTTTGTATTAAAAATTTAACTGAACCTTTGGGAGGCCGAGACGGGCGGATCAAAAGGTCAGGAGATCGAGACCATCCTGGCTAACACGGTGAAACCCCGTCTCTACTAAAAAAATACAAAAAACTAGCCGGGCTCGGTGGCAGGCACCTGTAGTCCCAGCTACTCGGGAGGCTGAGGCAGGAGAATGGCATAAACCCCAGAGGAGGAGCTTGCAGTGAGCCGAGATCCGGCCACTGCACTCCAGCCTGGGCGACAGAGCGAGACTCCATCTCAAAAAAAAAAAAAAAATTTAACTGGGCATGCTTTACTTTAACTGGCATCCCCTTTACACTGGCAGGTACTGGCAGGTTCTGCCAGGGTCTCTCCTCTCCTCTCCCCTCCCTGCAACACACAGCTCTTTCAAGAGGATTGATGTCTGCCCTTTCTTTCAATTTGCTTCCTGGAACTGAATCCCTTGGGACTCTGGCCCCTCTCTTAGTTTTCCGAACATTTTCTGTAGTCCTTCTACATGATATCTCTGTGGTCATTTCAAAGAGGATCTGGAAAGGGGCCACAGAAAGACCTGTGATCCAGTGGCCATCAGCTCTGAAGCCCATCAGCTCCATGTTGCTCCCTGGCAGGCCTGAAACAGGGACGGAGAACTGAAATTCCTGTCCTTAAGCAATCGGCCCACCAAAGTCGCAGGCCACACATCGTGCTCACCTGTGCAAATCTCCCTCACAAGCCAGCTTGAGAGGGGACCCCCACACCAGCCTCCACAGCCTTTCCAGAGTGCCACCACACTCGCAGGGCAGCTCCTCTCTGAACTGAAATGGAGCAGTCCAGGGCCTCCCGGGCCCATCTGACCCCGCTGCTGTCCTCTAACACAACAGTTGTGCAGCAGAACCTCTCCAGGTGGACTAGGGGCTGCAGTGGTGTCACTGCACAGCAGGAGTAACTGTGGCTTTGTCCCTGCTTTGGGTATGGGAGTTCTCTGTTCTGCCTACCTTATCGCCCAGCCCTGGCCTGGCCTAAACCTGGGCACAGCAGTGCAGGCAGAGCCCTGCTTCTGGCCACAGCTGAGGGAATCTGCTGCCAGCTTCCCTTAATACCCAAAAAACCTCAGCCCATAGGCCTCCCTGAAAAACCCAGAAAAGCTGTTTCCATGATTTGGAGACATTAGATGATTCTGGTTATTTTCTTTTTGGATGTGTTGGCATGCTTGCACGGTCAAGTTTGACAGAATGGCTCAGGCATTTGGTAGATACTGTCACGCAACACTTACTGATGGGGATAAGTTCTGAGAAATGTGTCCTTAGGCAACTTTGTCACGTGAACATCACAGAGTGTACTTATGCAAACCTAGATTGCATATATATATATATGTATCTTTTTTTTGAGACGGAGTTTTACTCTTGTCACCCAGGCTGGAGTGCAATGGTGCGATCTCAGCTCACTGCAACCTTCACCTCCCAGGTTCAAGTGATTCTCCCGCCTCAGCCTCCTAAGTAGCTGGGATTACAGGCGCTCGCCACCATGCCCAGCTAATTTTTGTATTTTTAGTAAAGATAGTGTTTCACCACGTTGGCCAGGCTGGTCTCGAACTCCTGACCTCAGATGATCCACCCACCTTGGCCTCCCAAAGTGCTGGAATTACAGACTGGAGTCACTGCACCCAGCCCATATATTTATATATATATATATTTTTCATATGGAAAACCAAAAATCCAAACTCCATTACTGAAGATCGATTATTTCCCCTACTTGATCTGCAATGCCAATATCAAGTGCCATATATCAGGTTTCCATATGTGCTCCATTATCATCATTATACATCACAGACCATTGTATATGTGGTCTGTTGTTGCCCAAAACATTTTTACGTAGCCCATGACTGTCTTTTCCTTTCATTTTCTTCATATGAGACTCCAGGGCTTGGCACTTTGGGGCTGTAAACACATCTGTTTGGCTGCCCTTTCATACATGCCTTGGGCACAAGATCCTAATCATCTGGCTCTCTTGAGCCATCATGGAACAGAACGCATCATGGTGGACGCAACATCAGAGGAAAACCAGATCAGAAGCCACGGTCTGGTGGACCAATGCTTGGGGGTCGGGGAAAGGACCAAGGCAGTAGCTGGCAGGCCACTGAACATCTGCACCGGAGTTCCCTCCAATAGGATCCACCGCACCAGCCACCAGGGAAGCTTGTTAAAAAGGCGGATCCTGAGGCCCCACCCTCAGAGGCTCTGATTCAATGGGTCTGGGATAGCAGCCTGGCACCTGACTTTTTTCTTTTTTTTTCTGAGATAGCGTCTTGCTCTGTTGCCCAGGCTGGAGTGCAGTGACACGATCATAGCTCACTGCAGCCTTGACCTCCTGGGCTCAAAGGATCCTCCTGCCTCAGCCTCCTGAGTAGCTAGGACTACAGGGGTACACTACCACAGCTCTCTACTTTTTAAAATTTTTGGTAGAGACACAGTCTCACTGTGTTGCCCAGGCTGGTCTCAAACTCCTGGGTTCACGCAATGCTCCCACCTTGCTCGGCCTCCCAAAGTGCTGGGATTACAGGCGCGAGCCACCGCACCCCGCCAGGCACCTGACGTTTAAAAAACTCCACAGGTGATTCAGTTGAGAAGCATCAGGGGAGATAACGGAGGGTTGACCACCAACAGGTGACCAAAGGGCAGAGTGGTGTGAAAAAATGTGTAATGAGAGACATACAGCCACTGAAGCGGGAGCTGGGTGTTCTGGGCAAGTCACGCTGCAGGCTAGGCCTGCAAACTAGAAGGACAGGAACGGGGGTGATATCTGTCCGTCACCAGGCTTGGGCCTGATAGCTGAGGAACCTTCTAAAAAATGGAGGCATTCCAGGGCTGTAACCCCAGGGTCAGAGTCAATCGGAGGCTCTCTGGCCCTAAGACTCCACAGAGAGACACTGGGAAACTAGCATGTCGTCTCCTCAAAGGCGCACCGACTGAGGAGCATTTGGAAAGTCAGGACAAGGGGGTGGCATGTATCAGGTGGAAGCCATGGATGCTAAATGTCCACGAAGCACAGGGCCTGTGCAGAGTGCGCATCGTCTGCCCCTCTAGAGGAGCGAGCGCAGCCTGGGCCGTGCGGTAGAGCAGTGTTCTGAGGCCATCCTCATTCTGGAAGAGCAGCTGTGGGCCCACTTTTATCTCCGTGTTGGGCGACCTCAAATGCTACCTGATGCTCTGCTTTGCAGACTATGGCCACAGCCATTCTGACTAGTGTACTGAACGCTGAGAAATGCATTTATAGTGGCAGTTGTGGTGACCTCCCCTTCGCAGATCGCTCCCAGTGCTCTTTAGGGTGGGAACTGACCGCCTTTCAAGGGCTGGACCTGATTGGTCCAAGCGTGATCCACTCTATGGCCAGTCATTGGCTCAGCAGGTTGGCAATTTGGCCAGTTCCGGCCAATGAGAGGGGAGGAGCGGTTCTGGAAAACTTTTGCCTTAACCCTTAAGAAAGAGCTTTCATAGGAAATCTTTGTCTTACCTGATGTAAAGTAGGAAGAATGACCGTTCGATTGCTCTAGCCGCCATTCCACAGCCACAGGGGCCGGGAGAGGTGGGGAGGGGAGAGAAAGATAAGAAACCAGGCAGAGCCAAAGGAGGCCAGAATCCACGCGGACATCGTGAGCTCCTCTGCCTGCCTCGGACCTCCCCGATGTGAGGAGTGCATTTCTCCATGGTTTAATAATCCAGGCCAGGCCGGTCGCGGTGGCTCAAGCCTGTAATCCCAGCACTTTGGGAGGCCGAGACGGGCAGATCACGAGGTCAGAAGATCGAGACCATCCTGGCTAACACGGTGAAACCCCGTCTCTACTAAAAATTACAAAAAACTAGCCGGGCGAGGTGGCGCGTGCCTGTAGTCCCAGCTACTCGGGAGGCTGAGGCAGGAGAATGGCGTGAACCCGGGAGGCGGAGCTTGCAGAGAGCCGAGATCGCACCACTGCACTCCAGCCTGGGCGACAGAGCAAAACTCCGTCTCAAAAAAAAAAAAAAAAAAAAAAAAAAAAAAAAAAAATTCCAGGCCCTAGCAGCCCAAAGAATCCTAACTGAGACAACCTCCCAAGCCTTGTCTTCTGCCATCCCCAGGGAAAGGCCAGGAAACTAACCGCAGAAAAAGAAATACTGTTCCGTGGCCCCAAGGATAAGAAAACCGGAAACTACCTTGGGAGCCAGAAGGCAAACTGCACCTCCGACCTGCTAAATGCAAAGCCCTGGTGTCCCCGGGCGGGGGCGAGGGCGGTTGCTGCGCCCCATCCACGCCACCGGGCAGGCCCGCTCACCTCCTCGGGCGTGGAGACCAGCGAGCAGCTGGCCCCCTGGCTGTCCACGCCGCTGTCCTTCACGCTGCCCTCCGCACAGGCTGGCTCTCGGCAGGCCTCCGCCAGGCTCGCAGGGCCGCGGTGCTTCTGCGCCCAGGCCTGCCGGAGGCTGGCCTTCCTCTCCTCCGAGAGGTTCTGCCACAGGTGGGAGATGGCCGCAGAGACAATAGGCAGCGCCGCCTCCTGCGGAGTAATGATCCCGCTGCCGGTGAGGAGGTCCATCGTCTGTTTGTAAAAGTTGAGATACCTGGAATAGAAGCGGCGCTGTCTCGCACCTCTGAAGCTCCCTCTCGAAGCGTCTCCCCGGGATTCGGTCCATGGCGTGGACCCCAGCACACAGGCCCGGCCACGGTGCCACGGCTCACCAGGGGCTTAGACTTCTCTGACTCTGCACGCCCATGGCCCTTGGAGAGCAGAGCCTTCTTGGGGGCCATGAAGGACATAGACTTGGGTTTTGGGGCCCCTCCCCGAGTTCCCCCGGTCCCTGCCCCATGAAGCCCTCAGTGTTAGAGAGAAGCAGGTAAGAGACGTAGCTGCCTCGGCTCTCATCCTAAGGGAATATTCTTTAAAATTCTGAGCCCATGAATGTGTGGGCATGGTAGGACTCTAGCTTTATCCTGCAGCCCGAAAGTCAGGCTCGGCTGTGGAGACAGCCTCCTGCTATTGAGCCAACTCCTCTGGAAGCCAACACGGCTGCTGAGGGGCCTTGAGTCTGTGGAGGAGGCAGTGGCAAGGTACGTCTGAGCCAGCCATTCCTATCTTTCCTACTATAAGACCAGTGCGGACTTGTAGGGGTGTGTGTTTTGGGGGAAAAGGGGGTTAGCCCTCATAATCACCATCAGCTGTGCCCCCCACAAGTCACCCCAGATAAACACCCAGTCTAAGTAAAAACACTGTATGAGTGTATGTGCTATGCTAATGCAGCTTCAAGACTATTTCTCTAGCCTCTCTGCCAGTCCTGTCCCTGAGCCCCTCCCATATGAAAATCCTGGAGAGTTCGTGATTCAGGGCCTCCTATGAACCGTTCACTCCAGCTGGCGTACACAGCTGCAGCGTACTCCAGCCAGAACCTCTGTCCCCTTCCCCATGGGAGGGAGCTCCACGGGTGCACAAAGCCACCCCACCCAGCTGTTCACACCGTTCAAATTCCATGAGGTCAGGCGACAAAGTGCCTGGGGAGCATAAGAGCACTTTTTTCTCCTCTTCCTCCTCCTCCTCCTCTTCCTCCTCCTCCTCTTCCTCCTCCTCCTCTTCCTCCTCCTCCTCCTCTTCTTCCTCCTCCTCTTCTTGATCTTCCTCTTCCCCGTCTTCCCCCTCCTCAGCATCCTTCCTGACTGCCTCAATTGGGCACCAAGGGGAGGAACCATTCTGAGAAAAACTGTTTGACAGCAGGCTGGGAAAGAAAACAAACAAGACAACTATAGACTAATATCCCTCATGAATATGGACAAGACAGTCTTAGCAACTTTAGCAAGTATACATGTATATGTATGTGTGTGTAGGTGTACACATCACGACCAAATGGATTTTTCCTAGGAATGCAAGATAACTGGTTCAACATTTGAAAATCAATCAGTGCAATTCAGCATATCAACAGACTACAGAAGAAAAACCTCAATAGATGCAGAAAAGGCATCTGACAAAATCAACATCCATGAATGATAACAACTCTCAGCAAACTAGAAAAAAAAGGGAGTTTTGTTAACCTGATAAAGGGTATCTCAAAAAAAAAAACCTACCACTAACATCATGCTTAATGGCAAAAGACAGTTTCCCCTCTCAATCAGGAATAAGATGAGGCGGTCCACTCTTACTATTTCTATTCAAAATTGTTCCGGAAGTTCTAGCCAGTCCAGTAAGGCAAGCAAAAGAAATTAAAGGAATATAGACTGGAGCAGAAGAAACAAATCTATCTTTATTTGCACACAGCATGATTATCTGTGTAGAAAAATCTCAAATAATCTACAAACATGTCATTAGAACCAAGAAGGGAATTGAGCAAGGTTGCAGAAGACAATATCAGAATATAAAAATCAATAATATTGTTACATAGTAGCAATGAATAATTGGAAACTGAAATTTTAAAAAGCATCATTTACAATAGCATGAAAAAATGACATACTTAGGTTTAAACCAAAAGCTCAATCCATTAAAAAAAGGATAAATTGGACTCATCAAAATCTACAAATTCTGCTCTTCAAAAGACACCTTGAAGAGAATGAAACAGCAGGATACAATTTAGAAAAGTCATGACCCACACCCAGGGTCTCTTTATACTTATAGGAATAATCCCCAAGGTACCATGTTGAGTTAAAAAAGCAAGCTCAGCTGGGCGCGGTGGCTCACGCTTCCCAACACTTTGGGAGGCCGAGGCGGGTAGACACCTTCAGGTCAGGAGTTTGAGACCAGCTTGGCCAACGTGGTGAAACCCCGTCTCTACTAAAAATACAAAAACTATCCAGGTGTGGTGGTGGGTGCCTGTAATCCCAGCTACTCAGGAGACTGAGGCAGGAGAATCTCATGAACCTGGGAGGCAGAGGTGGCAGTGAACTGAGATCATGCCACTGCAGTCCAGCCTGACTGACGGAGTGAGACTCCATCTCAAAAAACAAAACAAAAACAAAAACAAAAAACAAAAAACCATGAGATCATAAAAGTACATTTCTCAGATCAGTTTCTCCTTCAAATTATGAATGTGACATATTAATAATGTTCCCTTTTCAGCATTTGTGACACCTTTTCTTAGGTTCCCAGGAGGCCTGGAATATAGACTGAGATTTGCATTTTCCTGATGGTCATATGAAGCCTCCAAGAAAGCGATTAGTTGTGGCTTTAAAAAATACATACAGAAAAAGCTACCATATAATATAAACACTAGGGTCTAATTTCTCTAAAGAATAACATGCAACTTTTTAAAAAACTTGATGGATTTTCTTGAAAATTCACATTGATTTTCTTTGAGTTCTGAGGTAATATATATTTTTGGGCTTTTGTGTATTTTCTGCATCTTCTCTGATAAGCATGGATCATTTTTATAATTGGGAAAGAATTGAATGCATGTTACTAGAATAAAAGAGAAAGGAATGGTCTCCAGCATATGGCTGTTTTGGATGATGAGCAGCAGCCTGATGGTTCTGCAGGCCTGAGGGGAAGGGTGAGTTGCTACCAGACAGTACTGATGGCTGTGAGGGCACAGCAGATCCCCAGGTTCCTGGGGTTTGCGGTGTCTTACCTGTCATTTCCAGAATACATGCTGGCATATTCTTTCTTGACCTCCTCTAAGCTGCTTGCATGCCCATCCTCCAGGTTGAAGGATGCTATTGGGGAGTTAAAGGCCAGGAACACAAAGAGAAAAGTCAGGCCTCTGTTGGAGTCTCTCCCACCCTCTGGCCCAGGTGGGCCATGGGTGGGACCCCGAACCCTCCAGGGTCAGCATTAGGGAGACCAGAGCCCACTTTCTCCTTCTAGGTGTGAGGGGAGAGCCTTAGACAAGCAACAGCCCACTCTTCCTCTGGCCTCTGAAGATGAGATCAGGTGCCTTCAGCAGCACTCCAGTAGGGAACTCATCAAAGTCTCATGTCCTGGTGCCTCTGGCCGGTCTTGCTGGACTGCAGGCTCACTAAGGACAGGGACCCTCAACATTGGCCCAAGCACAGTTCCTGGCACACAGTAGGCCCTCAATAAATATTCGTTGATTCATTGTAACCCAACTTCTGTTTTCAATAGAAAAACGGAACCAGTTTTCTCCAGGGAGGGAGATGGGGTTGGCAAGTAGGGATCCATTACCTTTCAGCTTCAACAAATTATCCAGGGTTTGCTCCAGTTCCGGAATATGACTCTTTGCCTTATTCAGAACCTGCCACTGAGGATAGACAGACAATGCTGAAAGCCAGCCTCTCACTGCAGAGACTGGTTTTGTGGACCAAGGAATCCCTTCCCAGGACTGAGGCCACACTCCCTCAGATGCAAAGTCACATCCCTTAACTTCGTCAGTGAAAAGAATAGGAAGTTCGTTCTGATGCACAGGAGGCACTAAGTTTTGTTTGTAGCCTAGAAATGGGTTCTCACCAAAACGCCAAAGGATTTGGAAAGAGTTAAGCTTTGTTCAGCAAATTGCTACTGCTGTAGAAAGGCAAATGACTACAGAGGCGGCTTGAAGGTGGAATAAGGAGTGATGAAAGAGGCGCAGTCTGCATGAACGTCAACCCCAGGCATGCACAAAGCAGAGCTAGACTTCAGCTCAGTTGTAACATTGTGCAAAGGGCTAGTTAATATTAAATGTCCTATTCTCCCACTATTTTTATTTGCTAACTGCATACTCTCCAGATGATCTAAAAACTTATCAAATGCTGTCAACCCAAACTCTAAATTTCCCTCTTTCCCTTTTTCCCTCCTTCCCTCTCTCCCTTCCTCCCTCCCCTCACTTCTGCTTCCCTCCCACCCTTCTTCTTTCCTTTTTTCCTTCCTTCCTTCCAACTTCCTTCCTTTTTTTCTCCCTCCCTTCCTCCCTTCCTTTCTTCCTTCCTTCCTTTCTTCCTTCCTCCCTTCCTCCCTTCCTTCCTTTTTCTTTCCCTCCTCCTCTCTCTTCCTTCCTTCTTCCCTCCTTCCTTCCTGTATGTAACATTATTAAAGTCAAAATGGTAACAGCAAGATCATTCAAAAACGAGCAATGCTAAATGTTGTTTGTTAGGCTGACCACCTGTATCTGTCAGGGGCTGCATGCATCCCTTGGACATGTACAAGGGCAAAACTGTGTGCTAAGTCCCAGGGATACAGAGTACATAAGACAGTCCCTGCTCTCAGGGTGCTGACCTCTGACAGGGAAGACAAGCAAGGAAACAACCCCTCATAACACAAGATAGAATTAAGTAGGTACTAACAAGGGGTAGAAGCAAAGGGCTGTGGAAATGTACAAGGAGGAGGGAATAGTCCAACTGGAGGGGTCCAGAAGATTCCATGGAGCAGGGCAGCTGAGCAGAGTGAGCCAAGCCCAGCTTTGAAGTGTGCACAGAATCCCAAAGGCAGAGCTAACTGCATGAGCAGAGACACAGAGGCCATGAGAGGCAGGCCTGGCTCAGGGAACTGCTGCAGTGAGATGTGGCCAGAGTGTGGGGCAGGCATGGGCGGGACCCCAAAGCAGCTGGGGGCAGAGCAGCCTGGGATTTCACATTCTAGAGTCCAAGGATTCTGGTGGGTGCCTAAAAAGGAGACTTGAGGGGGGCTGGGGTCACAGCGCTCTGCCAGCCCGAAGAGAAGGTGAAGGGAACCGCAGCTACACGATGACACAGTCAGTTGCAAGCTCCCTGAGCACTCCTATGTGTTTTGCTCTCCCCAGTCCCAGAGTTCATGTCCATGCTGGTGGGTCAGCAAGGACTTGGAACTCGGGGCTGACTGATTTCCAGCATCTGGGGCTTGTTCGTAGGGTGGAAAGATGATTCTCCAGCTGCTATGGTCTGAATGTTTGTGTCCCCCCAAAATTTAGTATATTGAGTCCCAATCTCCGATATGATGCTATTAAGAGGTGGGGGCTTTTGGAAGGTGATTAAGCTGATTGGTGCCCTTATAAAAGAGTCCTGAGGGAACCTGTTTGTCTTTCCCCCGTGTGAGGACACAGCAAGACAGCCCTGTCTATGAACCAGACAGCATGCCCTCACCAGACACCCAATCTGATGGCACCTTTGTCTTGGACTTCACAGGCTCCAGAACCAGGAGCAATAAACTTCTGTTGTTTATAAATTTGTCTAGGGCATTTGTCGCAACCCCAGCAGAAGTGGCAGCTCCAGGCCAGTCCCTGCCTTGCAGCACAGTCCCTCCACACGTGAAAACGTCTCCTCCCCTGTGGAAATGCCCCCTCTCCTCCTCTAGGTCCCCATACCTTTGAGGCTGTGAGATCAGACTGAGAGTACACTGTCCTCCTGAGGCTGTTGAAGAGCGCTGCCAGGGTGGCTCGGTGGCGGGCCTGGGACAGGCGTCTCCGGGCCACCCGATGCTCAAGCTCCTGCAGCTGTGCTGGCAGCTGGGGTGTCTCTCTGTCATGGGGGTTGCTGCTTTCTTCAGGGGTTGCCATTATAAGCTGTAATGCACTATTATGCTTTTTTGCCCTAGATAATAAAAATACAATATTAAAGGAAAAGGAAGGCAAATTGAGGCAGGCAGAAAAGAGGTACCCTTCCCAAGTAAAGGCCCCAAATTCATTCCCTCATGAATTCAGTTATTGGTGAGATTTACAGTGAGAGAAATTTGACAAGTTTACAAAAGCCCTTTGAAGGTGATGTTGGTCAATTGCTAATTAAGAAAAGTAGATGGAGATTATACATGGTCAACACAAATTCTGTTATTGAAGCTCAGCTCCTAAAATTGCAAACCACCCATATAGGACTTAACAGTTGAGGGGTCCTGGGACTTACCTCGAAAGGTTCCAATACATTGCAGGTACTCACCAGACACTTGTTAATTTCAGGGGTTAATTTTAAGCACGGCCAAGGAAAGCAGCCATATCCTGAGATCTCAGGCTTTACTTTAGTCTGTTCAAAGCCGAACAGGTACTTGTCCCCACTGTGAGGTCTTTTTCTACCTTAAGAATGCCACCTCTTTTATGTGGGTAGTAGTTACGCAGGTGTATACATATGAAAAAAAATCCCTCAAGGGGTACACTTTAGACTCATGAATTTTTTTGTGATACACCTCAAGGAAAAAAAAAAAAAAGAAAACAAGAAAATTCACTTTACCACCTGTGCAAGCAAGAAGTCACCCGATGACAGAGAAGTGAAAGCCATTTTGCCTTATCTTGCCTCTAGTGGGTTCTGGAGGTGATCACTGTGTCCTTCTTTGTCACATCTGAGCTTACAAGCAAGAAGCCCTTCCCTAGGAGAGGCGATTCTGGGACTCATATGTAATTGTTTCAATAAGATACAGGGGCCAGGGCTTTTTACCTGAGCCATAGACCCTTCCATCAGTCCTCACCCCACCACTCAGAGAGCTATTCCCCACTAGCCTGCCTGCTGTTTGAACAGGGAGGCTGTGACTTCGTCCCTTCTGTACCCTCAGTGCATAACACAGAGCCTGACCCCATTAGGCCCTCAGTGCTGGAGTTTCTGATGAATTACAGTGAGAGGTTTCCACTAGGCCCACTCCCCGCTGAGCTCAGTCCTGCTGTACAGAGACAATGCATGACCTCCGCCAAGGGTTTGTTAATTTTGAGGTATGTTAGGGTCACATGTGGAGACTGTTGAAAATATACATGCCCAGGCCCTGCATCGAAAACATCGGATCTGAACCCAGCGTGCAGCTCCCCAGGTGATTCTTTATATTTTCACAATTTGAGAGCCACTATTAACTCTTGATTTGTGTGTCAAGCATCACCACAGCTGGCAGCAGCTGGAAACAGAGTCTTCATTAAGGGATTATGGGGAAGGGAGATGGAAGACACCTTTCCCACTATGTTTTAGTACGGAAAATAGGCCAATGAGATGGTCAACCCAATCAGGCAGTGTGAGATGTTAAAACACTTTTTAGGTCAGAAAACAACTTCTCATCAATAATCTGGTCTTCCCCAGTGTATCGACTTTTCCTTGTTTTGCTTTTTGGAACAGGGCAGGAAGATGGGAACAGTAAAGCTGTGGTTGCCTCCGCTGGTCCCTGCATGCCTCTGTCACATCTGTTACCAGGAGTTACACTGTGGTATCTTCCAAGGGAAAACAGCATGAATCTGCAGAGGCCCCTCAAGCCTAGCTCCAGGGTTATGTTAGATTAGAGCCTATGCCTTTATGGTCTTCAATTTCCAGACACCAACTAATCTTTAATAGGAAGCAAAGTGAAACTGTGAAGATTTTGAACTGCCCAGGGAAAATGAGAACTTTTTGAACAGAAGAATGTACGGTTTTTTTGTTTTTTGTTTTTACTTGTTTAAATTAAGGAGCAACAGATGTGCCTGGACACCAGGGGATTTAGGTTAACATACATTAAAAAGGGAAGCAGGTGGGAAGCATTGTTCTAGATGAATAGAGGTATAAAAATAACAGGGTCCTCCCAGGACCTCAAGTTCTCTAACAGTCTCAGGATACTAACACCAAAGGCCTCTGGGCTTGTAGGGAGTCTGGAGTTCACCCAATGCCAGTGCTGGGTGTCCTCCCTTCTGCCCAAACAAGCTCAGCCTCAAATTCCTGGATGGCTGTGTGGACAGTTTCAGCCCTGGACAAGGGTGCAGTCCTCTGCCTCCCTGATAGGGGGCAGATTTCCCACCAGTCGCCTCTAGGGGCCGCCAGGGCTGCTCGCCCCTAGGGGACAGCCCCAGAGCCTGCTGGCCAAGCTGCCTGGAGCCGTGGCCTCCATCTTGCCTGCCCCTAGGCGCCCCCTGGTCAGGAGCTGGGGGAAATTTCCACCCCTCCCCTGGCTCATGGAAGGGGCACACAGCAGGAAGAATGGGAGATGACCCTCCTACTCTGCTTTAAGGGCAGAATCAAACCCTGGAGATGTTACTCTTAATTAGACCTTGAGTGATTATCAATGTCTTCTCTCTAGATCCTGCCTTCTGCTCACAAGGCATTCTTTCCAAGTTATTTCGATTGACTTGGAATTTTTTCTTCTCTGTGGCCCTGACAGGGTCTTAGGTAGATCTTCGTTAGACAGAGCTTTTTTTTTTTTTTCTTTTGAGACGGAGTCTCGCTCTGTCGCCTGGGGTTGGAGTGCAGTGGCATGGATCTCCGCTCACTGCAACCTCTGCCTCCCGGGTTCAGTTCAAGCGATTCTCCTGCCTCAGCCTCCTGAGTAGCTGGGATTACAGGCGCCCGCCACCACGCCTAGCTAATTTTTGTATTTTTAGTAGAGAAGCGGTTTCACCATGTTGGTCAGGCTGATCTCGAACTCCTGACCTTGTGATCCGCCCGCCTCGGCCTCCCAAAGTGCAGGGATTACAGGCGTGAGCCACCGCACCCGGCCGACAGAGCTCTTTTTATCTAATAATACACGGGTCTGTCCGGTCAGCACCTGTGATTTGTGTGAAGGGCTGGCTGGCCTGGAACAAGTGCCTCAGAAGTTACTGTCTAGGATGGGGAGAGGAGGGCAGGACCCTCCGCCTCATTCCAAGATTAGCCATTTGACTAGGAAGGGGCAATGGAACATACTGTGAAAGGGGGAGCTAACTATTGTAAAAATGAGATCAAGAAGTGATCTGTTATTTCAAAACAAAACTCTGCTCTCCTAAAAGCCCTGTGCAGTTCAAAGTATATCAAAGAAACTGCTCTCAGCAGTGTAAGGAATTATAGCAGTGTAGAGAAAATATTCTGGAACTGTCCTCCCTAGGGCCTGGAACTGCATTTTAATAGCCTTGAAAACTCAGAATCTCCCAATTGCCCCTTTGGTTTGCTCCCCTGCTCACCAATCTTTATTCCATGACCCACTGCCCCTCCTTCCATCTGTAACACCATCTCTGTCTGCCCTGGTCTGCAGTTTCTATGGATCTAGAGCCAACTTGCCCTTCAATTCCCGGTTTAAGTCCCAATTCCTTTAATGAGTTTCCCAGTCCCAGGCCACACTGGTTTCTAAGTCAATCATGTTCTGGCAACAACTCAGAAAAATCTTTGGTCAGAACCTGTGTGTCAAGCATCAGTTGTGTCCCTCCCAGGAAGTGGTACCATGCATAGACATAGATGATTAACTCAAGCTTCCCTTTCTTGGCTGCCTCTTCTAAACTAAAACCACTGACAATTCTATTGCCTGGACTACTAAGACAAAAATCTCCCAAACATGGGGATGGGCAGAGACACTGGGTTGAATGAGCTAAAGGAAAATGAAGATTAAGAGAAAAGCTTGGTGGGTGGAGGGGAAATAACATCTCAGTTCCACCCTAACCCAAAAGACCTCTCTGCATCCCCTTGAGAAGGCTTCAAAATCTCTTTCAAGGTGATGTTGGTCAGTTGCTAATTAAGAAAGGTAGTGAAGATTATACAGGGTGAAGAAGCTGGATATCCTATCCAGACTTGGAAAACTGGTCATGCTTGGAGAGGTGAATGTGAATGTTTGGGCACCTAAAATGAGCGAGAATTGAGGGAACTCACTACGGAGATGGTAGTTTGAAGGAAGCTAATCTTAAGGATGATGCAGAGACACAGTCAAAGATGGGATGAGCTGGTAAAGGGAAAGGCAAGTTGGGTTATGGATTGGCTTGAGACCTGGGTCATAACCATAGCTTCAGGCTAACCCACCTTGTGACCTTGTGACTTTGGATGAGGCAAGAAATCTCTCTAGTACACACACACACACACACACACATATACACACATACACACACACACACATATATACACACACACACACACACACACACACACACATATATATATATATAAAGATGGGGTCTCACTGTGTTGCCCAGGCTGGTCTTGAATGCCTGGGCTCAAGTGAATCTCCTGCCTCAGCCTTCTAAAGTGTTGGCCTTACAAACATGAGCCACCACCTCTGGCCTCTAGTTCTTAGTTTTTTTTTTCTTGTTGTTTTCCTCTTTTGAGATAGGGTCTCGCTCCATTGCCCAGATTGGAGTGCAGTGGCAAGCTCATAGCTCATTGTAGCCTCGAACTCCTAGGCTCAAGTAATCCTCCCACTTCATCCTCCTGAGTAGCTGGGACTACAGATGTGCACCACTGGGCCTGGCTAAATTTTTCTGTAGAGATGGGGTCTCACTATGTTGCCCAGGTTGGGCTCAAGTGATCCTCCCATTTTGGCTTCCCAGAGTGCTGGGATTACAGGCATGAGCCACCATGTCTGGCCTTAATTTATTTATCTACATAAAAGAGGTAAAAATTCTTTAACTAGACTATAGTCTGAATGTTTTTGTTTTTAAAAGGTCATTGCCAGCCGGGCGCGGTGGCTCATGCCTGTAATCCCAGCACGTTTTGGGGCCAAGGCAGGCAAATCACCTGAGGTCAGGAGTTCGAGACCAGCCTGGCCAACATGGTGAAACCCCATCTCTTACTAAAAATAGAAAAATTAGCTGGCATGGTGGCAGGCACCTGTAATCCCAGTTACTCAGGAGGTTGAGACAGGAGAATCACTTGAACCCAGGAAGTGGAGGTTGCAGTGAGCTGAGATCATGCCACTGTACTCCAACCTGGGTGACAACAGCAAAACTCTGTCTCAAAATAAAAAAGTCATGATCATGATTCTATGAGTATCTGGAGCAATAAAAAAAAAATAAGCCACTCAAAACCCATAGAAGTGGGGTATGGATCACAGAGCAGTATGAGAACCTTCGTCTTAAGGAATTTTGGAGACTTATGTTTATGAACAAATGTTTACTGAACACTTTCTCTGTGCAAAGACCATTTATTCTGCAGGAAACTGGAGCCCAAAATAATATTAGGCATTTCAGAATGGCCATAGCTCTAACATATTTTCCCCTTTTAAAACTTATTGCTGCTCAGGTGCGGTGGCTCTTGCCTGTAATCCTAGCACTTTGGGAGGTTGAAGCAGGAGGATCACTTGAGCTCAGGAGTTTGAGACCAGCCTGGGCAATGTGGCCAAACCCTATTTCTACAAAAAATACAAAAATACAAAAATTATCGAGGCATCATGTGCCTGTAGTCCCAGTCACCCAGGAGGCTGAGTTGGGAGGATCACTGAAGCCAGGAAGCAGAGGTTGCAGTGAGCTGAGATCGTGCTACTGCACTCCAGCCTGGGTGACAGAGTGAGATTCTGTCTAAAAGCAAACAAGTGAACAAACAAAACCAAAACTTATTGCTGTGTTCAACCTTGTTCATGAGATCTCAGCTTGCCAAACATAACCCTTCAGTCTAACAAAGTTAGAAGGCAGCTTCATTGATACCTTCTTCCAAAAGGGCATTTTGTGAGGATTAACACTGTCACATGACATATTTTTATTAATTGTCATCTATAAAGCAGAGCATACTTTCATGACCATATATTTTCCTATTAAAACGCTATTTAATATCCACTCAGAGCTGACATTTAAAAAACTCCCTAGACTAAACTTTTAAAAAATGCCCTCACCTTCTCCAAGTTTCAAAGAAATGTTAATTTTTAAGCATCAGTCCACAAAATATTTGAGTGTGATCCATTCTCATTAGCAAGCCCCAGACAATACAATACACTCGATAATGTACTGCAACCCACAGGCAACTTCATTTGATTCTCTATCTATATCAAATTATGTAAAAATAATCCAGAATTGGCTGGGTACGGTGGCTCATACCTGTAATCCCAGCACTTTGGGAAGCTGAGGTGGACGGATCACCTGAGGTCAGGAGTTCGAGACTAGCCCGGCCAACATGGTGAAACCCCTGTCTCTACTAAAAATACAAAGATTAGCCGGGTGTAGTGGCCCACACCTATAGTTCCAGCTACTCGGGAGGCTGAGGCGGGAGAACCGCTTGAACCTGGGAGGCAGAGGCTGTGGTGTGCTGAGATCACACCATTGCACTCCAGCCTGGGTGACAAGAGCGAAACTCCATCTCAAAATGATAATAATAATAATAATCATCATCATCCAGAATCACTCTCAAAAATATAGGTAGCCACGAAGACGGATACAAAGGCTCCTGTGAACCTCGCGCTAAAAGTTCACCTGTGTGGCTCCACTGCATCGAATTCATTCGCGTCTACACAACACTCATATGCCCAAGGGCATCTTTCTGGAGAGGAGTGTTCAAAGGATACTTACTCGCCGATGGTGCACGCGACGTCCCCACTCCCGGGACAGCAGTCACCCGGCCTCGTGTGCTGGAGTGGGGATCGCGGCTCCTGCCTGGGTCAGAAAACAGACCTGGCACCTCGTTACAGGAGTGGAGACCAATCGCGGCTCTGTCCCCGGCCGCCACAGCCAATGGAGATGCGCGGTGACGGGCCAATGGGCGTGTGGGCAGTGGAAGAAACAGTGTTACAAGTTGTTCGAAGGCGACAGAAAAAGGACTGAGAAGAGGGAGGGGCGGGGCTGACTCTCACCTCGCAGGGTCGCGAGGCGTCAGGGAGGGGACCCCCGCGTCAGTCATCAGCTCGGAGGCGCCACACAGCCTTCATGTGCCGTCGGAGGACTAAGTAGATGCCCTCCACCTGGTTCCACTCACCTGGCATTGAACCCCAGTTTTCTCATTCCTCAAATGGGGGCAATGCCACCAGCTTACAGGGTTGTCCTGAGGGTTAGGGAAAACCCCTTAGATAAGGGAATCAAAATACCAGGCTTGCTGTCTCAAGCGAAAACATGAGAAAACGGCATGAAGGAAATAGACGCATAAAAAGGAGAGAGGGGAATAACATTTAAAATAAGGCAGGAAGAAATAGAGGATGCGGAGAAAACGGGGTGCAGAGAAGGGACCTTTAATAGCTCAGATTAAAATATCAAGAATAAGAGAGAAAAGCGGTTCACTCTGGGCAGTAGGAAGTAGGTATTCTTTCAGTTTGGAAAAAAAAATTCATTTTTTCTCCCCAAATATAGATGTACTCTCGTTTAGGCTTCTTTTTGCTTGTGTCCTTATATCCTGAAATATTTTGTGATGCTCATGATCCCACTATATCTGGTTGACACTGGTGGGCGTACCAGCGAGTCTCTGCACATTTGGTAGCAGATGCATGACCAAGCCCCTCGAAGTGCCTAGCTCAGGGCCGGTGCACGGTACAAGAAGCATGGCTCCGCCCAGGCGCCGCCTTGCTGCCATCTGATGGGTGAGCTCCTTCACTCCTGAGGCAGGGGTGAAACAGGGGTCACACGCTTAGCAGGCGTAGCAGGGGATTCTGGATTAGAATCCACCTCGCAGGGAATGAGAGGGCTATCAACGAGCCCCTACGGAAAGCACGCAATAGGGTACCCGGCAGGCTTAGACACTCAGGAATTTTTACGTCAGTGAGATGGTGTCCCACACATAAAGAAACTGTCACAAAAAAACATAAAAACCTTCCAGTAAGGGTCAATTCTCATTCTCACTTTCTAGCATTTTTTTTTTTTTTTTTTTTTTGAGACAGGTTCTCGTTCTGTCGCCCAGGTTGGAGTGCACTGCAGCCTCACCGCAGTCTGGAATTCTCGGACTCAAGCGATTCTCCTGCATCAGCCTCCCGAGTAGCTGGGACTGCAGGCCTGCACCACCACGCCATGCTAATTTTTAATTTTTTGTAGAGACAGGCGTTTCTAGGAAAATTTAAAATGTTGATTTCACTCCAAAATTCTGCTCGGGTCGGCTGCCACCCTTCTGGCTCTCATGCAGTCCTTGATCTAGGGTCACTGAGGGCTTTAAAGTGCTTGTCACTGCCCCACTCCACCCCCACTCCCTGACTTCTCTCTCTTGGGCCTGCCCACCACCAGCACTACCTGCAGTGTTGCTGGGGACCTAGGAGTTTGTGAAGCTCTGTCTTGGGGAGCCTTATCCTTGCACCAAGATGACACAGAGTGGTTTGGAAACTGACCTCTGACCTGCCGCAACCTTTCATGTAGTCACCCCACCTCCCACCCCAACCACTGCCACACACACAAGCAGATGTGCACCCAGAAAAAATGTCGTCCTGTGAGGGAAGTTACTAAGAAGCTTAC
This sequence comes from Chlorocebus sabaeus, assembly GCF_047675955.1. Classification (NCBI taxonomy): domain Eukaryota; kingdom Metazoa; phylum Chordata; class Mammalia; order Primates; family Cercopithecidae; genus Chlorocebus; species Chlorocebus sabaeus. The sequence continues at coordinate 108,338,544 of NC_132924.1, read as the reverse complement.
TTACCTGCCGCAGCCTGATTTCTTGATTGAAAATGAGGATCTTGTCCACTTCAATCTTCCCCACAGCTGCAAGGCAGAAGGCTCTGCCCATGAACACTGGGGGCCTCCTGGTGGCCTCTCATTAGCTCTGGATACGATGAGTTATCCCTGGTAACATCCACACACACCACCACCCTCTGATCTTGACCCTTTCCTCCCAGTAGCAGGGTCTTAAAGTACACCCTTTTGCCTTAAAGTACACCCCCTCCCCACCACAGGAACATAGATCCTGTCCAGAAATGCCCTCTGCCTATAATAACATAGATCCTTCTCTGAAATACTCCCCCAGCAACATAGATCCTGCCCTGAAATTCCTCCTGCACAGTGGCATAGATCCTGTCTATGGATCTATGTCTATGGAAATACTCTCCTTTTCTCCCATTTGGAGTACATGCCCTCCTTGCAGATCCAGCTCAACACCCAGGAAGCCTTCCAAGATCCCTGCATTCACACCAACTCGGGGTGGCCACCCCTTTTTGTGCCCCTCGGGCCTAACTTTCTGGTTGGAGGAATAGCCCTCTGAATTTGTTCTCCTTGTTAGTGTCTATCCATTTCATGAAATAAAAGGCAGGGACCTTGGGCTGTATTATCTTTTTATTCTCCAAACAAAATGAGAGTGATGGATCCTACACTGAGACTTTACTGTGCTCAGAATCCTCATGGACAACCCTGTGAAGAGTCTTCTCCCCAGACTCAGAGAAGTCCAGAGACTTGCTCAAGATCTTCTCTCCAGTCCTCTGCACTCCATGCCCCCTTGGGGGGGGGTGCATTTAGACCCTTAAATATCAACTACCTTAGACGAGAGAGAAATATGCAAGATTTTGTAACTTTTAGAACAAAAAACCCTCAGTTTTGAGCTGAGGTCTTCAGACAGTGGCTCCCAGGGAAGAAAGAAAAAGGCAGAGACACAACGGAGGGGTGCACTCTCTGACTGCAGGCAGGGACTCCCAGCACTTCTGCCAAGATGAACCTGAGACACAATCCTAGATAGGCTTTTGCTCACTGTGTCCTTTGCATGGGGCTAGACATTGACTTCCAAGGGACCCTGTGGATACAGTAAACTCCTTTATGGGGAGTATTGCTGGGTCAGTATGGCTGGGCACATCCTGTTATAGGAGGGCACATGTATGATCCCGTCAAGACATGTCCCAGGATGAGAGTCCCCACCCTCCCTAGACCTCCATAGTGAAAATTCCCAAAGACATACTCTCATCACAACTCAGCAGCAACTTCCAAGGGACTGCTTTTGGAGTTTCTATTTTAATGGTTTAATGTATAAGTGGAAGTGCTTCAAAATGTAGAAAGATCTGTAGAAATACTGATAAAGAAGGTTGAAACTTGTGAATAAAAGTACGTTCTTAGTGTTAGCTGCTCAGTGGTTCGACAGGGAACTTCTGCTATAGGGAGTCACAATTTATTTCACTATAAAGATTAAAAGCTGCTTTCATTCACTCAGTTAATAGACCTAACCTATTGTGCTTGAGATTCACTGAGAAAATACATGGGCCTCTTAATGTTTCACCATCAAAATGGGCAAACTATTGCTGTGAAAGTTAGATTATTTCTTTTGTGGATAAAATTGATTGTAGATCCTCAAATGTGCTCAATTTAGATGGCACTTTAAGCTAGAGCTACTAAGTCAATAAATATTTCAGTGCACTATAGTCATCTATTTCATTATATTTTTCTCTAATTCATATTGGAATTTATTTTGTTTCCTTTTAGGGAATGACCTTTACAGTTTTTATACCACTCAGTTTAGTTATTTTTCAGAAGGACAGAGGATTTGCATATGTGATGAGATTCACTTCTTTCTTGATTATATAAGAATATTGGGCCATCCTAATGTTGGGCTACTTTGGGATGAAAGAGAGAGTTTAGTTTCTTGGGTGGGGTGGTGTGTGGAGTAGGAACGAGTCCTTGGAATCAGAGGGTTTAATAGTTCAAGGACGTAGGATCAGGAACATGGAAACTACATGGTCTGATGTTGAGGCAGCTCCTTAGCAACTCCAAGAGCCTACTGGGGCAGTCTTGGCCACCACATGGGCAGTGAAACGGGGTTGAGAAATGAGGCTTGCTTGCTTCATGTCTGAGAGACTGATCCATTAGGTTTCCTTTTCACCTGTTCCAAACTAATATCTTGGTTTCCAGCATAGACTATGGCAGGGTTTGAATAACCACCACAGCTGCAACACAGGTGAAGGTCACCCTTCTTAGCAAAAGTTAGAGTAGATCAGTCACCGTGAGCATCCAGGGCACAGGGGACTTCATGCATTTTCTCAGAGGGTGAGAGAGGGTAAGCGGCCCAAGCACAACTAAAGATTTTCATGAGAGGGCAGTGGTTACCCCAGGCCTCAGCCCACGTTGATGGCTATCCAAGAGGGACAGTCTTCTTATTTAATTCCACTGTGCATTGTACCTTGAGTCCAGTGGCTCCACCTCATTATAAATAGAGGAGTCATGGGGATTACCCCTTTTCACCTCCATATTATTTTCTCTTCTGTCTCCTACCATCAGGACTGATGCGAGTTCTCTCAGTTGTGGTCCATGGGCTCTCTTTCTTCACCACAACATTCCAGGTGGTAGGTGAGAAATAAACAGACCAACTTCACATAGGAGTTGGGGTGAGGTCAGGGTTCTCTCTTTTGATGGAGGGGGCCATTTAACGGGTTAAGAGGATGAAGACAGCTTTATACACTCTGGCCACTCCCCTTGAAAGTGAGGGATTGAAAAAATTGCAAATGGTTAAGTAGATGCAAAATGGAGATGTGTCCTTTGAAACAGACAGAGAATGATGGTAAATATAGACCTTGAAGCAGAGACAGGACGAAGAGAGAGATGGCTGCCTGAGGGAAGGAAATCATGACCTCCATGGGCAGAGAGCACTAACACTTTCTCTACTTTTTTCTTTTTGGAACATTGATGTAGCTGCTTGGTATGGTTTGGCTCTGTGTCCCCACCTAAATCTCATGTTGAATTGTAATCCTCAGTACTGGGGGAGGGACCTGGTAGGAGGTGATTGGATCATGGGGGTGGACTCTGCCCTTGCTGTTCTCATGACAGTGAGTTCTTATGAGATCTGGTTGTTTGAAAAGTGTGTACCACTTTCTTCTTTTCTCTCTCCCTCTCTCTCTTTCTCTCTCTCTCTCTCTCCTGCTGCCATCTGAAGATGTTCTTGCTTTCCCTTCACCCTTCTGCCATGATTGAAATTTCCTGAGGCCTCCCCAGCCATGCCTCCTGTGCAACTTGTGGAACTGTGAGTCAATTAAACCTCTTTTCTTTATAAATTACCCAATCTCAAGTAGTTCTTTTAAGCAGTGTGAGAATGGACTAATAACACTGCTCTTAATGGAAAAAGCAATACGCACACATGGTTATAAAAAAGTTCAAGCAGAATAAGATAGTGCACTGTAACTTTTAAGTCCTGGTGATAGTTTTATGTATCAATTGGCTAAGCTATGGTACTCAGTTATTCATCAAACACTGATCTAGGTGTTGCTGTGAAGGTAATTTGTAGTTGTGATTAATGTCTACTATCAGGTGATTTAAACTAAAGTGGGTTACCCTAGATAATCTGGGTAGGCTCGATCTAATTGGTTGAAATGCCTTAAAAGCAGAGCTGAGAAAAAAGAAATTTGGCCTGTGGACTGCAGCATCAGCTCCTGTTTGAGAGTTTTCAGCCTACCCCTCCTGATCACCCTCCCTATGGATTTCAGACTTGCCTAGTGACTGCTCCCTCAATCATGTAAGCCAATTTCTTATAACAAATCTCTCTCTCTCCTGCTGGCTCTGTTTCTCTGGTGGAACCCTGAATGACAAAGGATCCTTTCTACTCCAGTCTTCCTGTCACCACAGAGGCAACCACGCTTTTTTTTTTTTTTTTTTTTTGAGACAGAGTCTTGCTCCATAGCCCAGGCTGGAGCACAGTGGTACGATCTTGGCTCACTGCAACCTCCGACTCCTGGGTTCAAGCGATTCTCCTGTCTCAGTCCCCTGAGCAGCTGGGATTACAGGTGCACACCACCACACCTGGCTAATTTTTGTATTTTTAGTAGACACGGGGTTTCGCCATGTTGGCCAGGCTGGTCTCGAACTCCTGACCTCAGGTGATCCACCCACCTGGGCCTACTAAAGTGCTGGGATTACAGGCGTGAGCCACCGCACCCTGCTAGTGGCAACCACATTTAACTATTTAGAAATAGTCTATGCTGATACAAATGAATATATGTTTATGTGCCTCATTACTCTTACTCAAATGGCACACTGAATACATACTGTTCTTCACCTTGCATTTTCACCTAATAATATATCTTCTTTTTAATGACTTTTTATTTTGGAATAATTTCAAATTAAGAAAAAAAGTGCAAAAATATTAGAGTGCCTATATACCCTTTACCCAGTTTTCCCTAATATTCACTTATCTAACTATGATATAATTGTCGTAATCAAGAAATTAACATTGTTGCAATATTATCAACTAAACAGACCTTATTAGAATTTTGCCAATCCGTCAGTTTATCTTACAGATCATTCTTACAGATCTGCCTGTAAATCTACCAAATCTTTTACTTACCTATCTGTATATACCAATATTTCATATTGCAAAAATTGAAAATGCTAAATCAAAGGGTAGATGCATTGTAAATATTGGTAGAAACTGTACAATTACTCCTGAAAGAAGCTGTACCAATTCGTACTACCACCCTCAGCATACATAGTACCTACTTAACCATACCCTCATCAGTACTGTGTATTGTCATGATTTTAGGACTGGTCCATCTGATAGGTGAAAGATGCTACAACATTTCAATAAGAGCTTTATTGAGAAAGAATTGACACCATAAAATTCACCCTTTTAAACTGTACAATTCAGTGACTGTTAGTATGTTCATGGAGTTTTGCAACTATCACCACTGTCTAATTTTAGAACATTTTCATCACACCAAAAAGAAAGCCCATCCCCATTAGCAGTCCCTCCTCATCCCTGCCCTGCCATTGCCCTACCATTCAGTGATTTGCAGCCTCCAGTCTACTTTATGTTTCTGTGGCTATGCCTATTCTGGGCATTTCATAAAAATGGGATCATACATATAAAAGAGACTATACAATCTGTGGCCTCCTGAGTCTGGCTTCTTTGCTTAGCATAAGGTTTTGAAGGTTCCATGTTATAGCATGTATCAGTGCCTCATTTTTTCTGTGTGTGTGTGGCCAAATAACGGTTCTTCGTATTGATTTTGTTTATCCATTCTTGGGTTATTTCTACTTTTGGCTATTCTAAATAATGTTTCTATGATTATTTGTATGCACATTTTTGTGAGGACATGTTTTCAATTTTCTTGGTTATACACATACAAATGGAATTGCTGGGTCACTTAGAAACTTTATGTTTAATTGTTCAAGGGACCACCAAACTGTTTTCCAAAGCAGCTGATCATTTCACCTTCCTACCAGCAACGTACAAGGGTTCCAGTTTCTCCACATTAATGCTGACACTTGTTACTGTCCTGTTTATTATAACCATTGTAGTGTGCTTAAAGTGGTAACTCATTGTGGTTTGGATTTGCATTTGTCTAATGATGAATGAGGTTGAGCATCTTTTCATGTGCATGTTGACCATTTGTACCTTCCTTGGAGAAATATTTATTTAAATCCTTTGTTCACAGTGTATAACCCTTATAATATGCTGTTGGATTCAGTTTGATAGTACTTCGTTGAGGACTTTTTCATTCTGTGTTCATCATGGGATTTTGAATAGTTTTCTTTCTTTGTGTTTTCTTTGTCTGGATTTTGTATCAGGCTAATTCTGGCCTCATATAATTATCTAGAAAGCTGTAGCTCTTCCATTTTGTGGAAGAGTTTGAGAAGGATTGATTTAAATTCCTTTTTTTTTTTTTTTTTTTTTGAGAAGGAGGAGTCTCACTCCGTTGCCCAGGCTGGAATGCAGTGGCCCGATCTCGGCTCACTGCACACTCCGCCTCCTGGATTCACGCCATTCTCCTGACTCAACCTCCCAAGTAGCTCGGACTACAGGCGCCCACCACCACACCCGGCTAATTTTTTGTATTTTTTAGAAGAGACGGGGTTTCACCATGTTAGCCAGGATGGTCTCGATCTCCTGACCTCGTGATCCACCCACCTTGGCCTCCCAAAGTGTTGGGATTACTGGTGTGAGCCACGCGCCTGGCCGATTTTAATTCTTTTTAAAATGTTTAGTAGAATTCATTAGTGAAGCCATCTGGTCCTGGCTTCGATTGCTGATTCAATCTCTTTACTTATTATAGGTCTATTCAAAGTTTTTATTTCTTCTTCAATCACTTTTGGTAATTTGTGTTTTTAGGAATTTATTCATATCATTGTGGTTATCTAAGTTGTCACTATACAATTGTTTATAGTATCTCTTATAATCCTTTTTCTATAGGGTTAGTAGAAATGCCCCCACTTTCTAATTTTAGTCATTTACCTCTCTCCATTTTATAATCAGTCTACCTAAGATTTGTCAATTTTGTTGATCTTTAAAAAAAAAAACAAAAAAAACGCCTTTCGGTTTCATTGGTTTTCTCTATTGTTTTTCTATTATCTATTTCATTTATCTCTGTTCTAATCTTTATTATTTTCTTCCTTCTTCTAGTTTTGCATTTAGTTTGCTCTTGCTTTTCTAGTTCCTTAAAGTGTGAAGTTAGGTTATTAATTTTAGATCTTTCTTCTTTTTCAGTATAGTTATTTATAGCTATAAAATTTCCTCTGTGCATTGCTTTCTCTGTATCCCATAAGTTTTGGTATGTTGTCTTTTTATTTGCATTCATCTGAAAGTTTTTTTGTAAGTTTGCTTGTAATCTACTTTTTGACTTATTGGTTGTTTATCAATGTTTTGTTTAATTTCCACATATTTTGTGAATTTACCAGTTTTCCTTCTGTTACTGATTTCTAGCTTTATTCCTTTGTGGTTAGAGAAGAAATACTTTGTATGGTTTTAGTTCTCTTAAAATTTATTGGAACTTGTTTTGTGGCCTAATACATGATCTATCCTGGTTAATGTTCTGTCTGCACTTGGGAAGACTGTATATTCTGCTGCCACTGGGTGGAGTGTTCTATAGAAATACACTAAGCCTAGTTGGTTTATAATGTTCTGCTCTTCAATTTTCTATGTTTATCTTTTGGCTCTTTGTTCTGTCTATTATTAAATTATACCATTCTTGAATGGCCAGTTTCTCCATTCTATTTGGTCAGTTTTTGCCTGATATATTTTTGATGCATGTGTGCTTATAATTGTTATGTCTTCCTTATGGGTTGACCCTTTTATCATTGTAAAATGTCCTTTTTTTCTCTAATAACAATTTTCAGGCTTTGTGTGTGTGTGTGTGTGTTGTTAGTATAGCCACTACACCTCTACTTTGGTTAATGTTTGTATGGCATATTTCTCCGCAACCTTTTATCTTCAACTCCTTTATGTCTGAATGTAAAGCGTGTCTCTTGTAGACAGCATATAGTTGGATCATGTTTTTTAAAGTTATTCATTTTACTGATCTTTGCCTTTTGATTGGAATCCTGAGTTTATTTCCATTTAACACTATTACTGAGAAAGTATGATTTACATGTGTGATTTGAGTATCTGGTTTATGTTTGTCTTATGTCTTTTTTGTTTCTTTATGTCTCCATTACTGCTTTCTTGTGTGTTAAATATACATTTTGTATTATACCATTATAATTCCTTTGTTTCCTTTATCAAATATTTTAAAATTATTTTTAACTTGTTTTTCTGGGGATTACAATTAACATCTTAACTTAAAACACTCTACTTTGCAATAATATTAACTTAGTTTAAATAGTATGTAAAAACTTTGTTCCATTATAGGTCTGTTCTTTGCCACCCCTTTTTGCTACTAGTGGCATAAAAATTACATATTTATACATTATGAGCCCATTACATAGGTCTATAATTATCGGTTTATGCAATAAGCTGATTTTAATAAGAAGAAAAGAGTTACAAACTACATTTTTACTGTCTTTTGTATTTACCTATGTAATTACCTTTACTAGCGCTTATTTCTTTGTGTGAATTCAAATTATTGTCTAGTGCCCTTTCTTTTCAGTTTAAAGGACTTTCTTTGGTATTTCCTATAGGGCAGGTCTACCAGCAACAAATCCTCTCAATTTTTGTTTATATGGGAATATATTTTTCCTTTATCTTGGAAGTATAGTTTTGCTGGATATGGAATCATTAGTTCACAGCCCTTAACTTTCAGTCCTTTGACTATGTCATCTCACTGCCTTCTGAACTCCATTATTTCTGCTGATAAGTTCATTGTTAATCTTACTGAGTCTCCTTTCTATACGATAAGTTCTTTTCTCAGCCTCCCAAAGCACTGGGATTACAGGCATGAGCCATTGCACCTGGCCAAAAATGGGTATTTTATATAATATAATGTGACACCTCTGAAAATCAGATTCTGCCCCTTCCTTGGGGTTTATTGTTGCTTTTTATTTGCTTACTGATATGGTTTGTCTGTATCCCCACCCAAATCTCATCTTTAATTGTAGCTCCAATAATTCCCATGTGTCATGGGAGGGACCTGGTGGGAAGTAATTGAATCATGGGATTGGGTTTTTCCCATGCTGTTATTGTGATAATGAATAAGTCTCACGAGATATGATGGTTTTATAAAGGGGAGTTACCCTTCACAAGCTCTCTTTTCTACTGCCATGTAAGATTTGACTTTGCTCCTCATTTGCCTTCAGCCGTGATTGTGAGGCCTCTCCAGCCATGTGGAATTGTGAGTCAATTAAGCTTCTTTCCTTTATTCATGACCCAGTCTCTGGTATGTCTTTATTAGCAGTGTGAGAACAAACTAACACACTTACTATTATTCCAGTGACTTCCCTGGACTAACTTTGTAAAATCTTTTTTTTTTTTTTTTCTTTGAGACAGAGTCTTGCTCTGTTGCCCAGGCTGGACCGCAGTGGCACAATCTTGGGTCACTGCAAGCTCCACCTCTCAGGTTCACACCATTCTCCTACCTCAGCCTCCTGAGTAACTGGGACTACAGGCACCCCCCACTGCACCTGGCTAATTTTTTATATTTTTAGTAGAGATGGGGTTTCACAGCATTAGCCAGGAGTCTTGATCTCCTGACCTCATGATCCACCCACCTCGTCCTCCCAATGTAAAATCTTTATTCTTTGTCATGTATAGCCACAGACACCTAAGCTTGGTTAACTTAGTGGTCATCTAGTGATTGGACAGAGACGTCCCTAAATACCTTGAACCAATAAGCCTCCCGGCCTTTGCCAAGGCAACCACTTGTGTAGGGCATGACTTCAACATTCTTTCACTTTACAATTCTGCCTCAGTCTTCACTTGTCACTTGCACAGAGCCTCAAAGTCAGCCAGAGGTAGGAGAAAAGAGCCTTCTTATTTTCTGGGCATGCACACATGTATGTGGCCTTCTAAATCCCATGGAATATTTTGGAGCTTTATGAATGTCCAGATGTCCCCTATGGAGATCTAATTTCACTTTTCTTTTTTGGTTTTTTAGCCAGTCTCTTGTAAGCCTCAACTGATAGCACTGCCTCAGGCAGCTGTGATGTTAAACAATTGCTAATGATTATCTCTGACAAATTCCCTACCCATAGACTGTTCATACAGACCAACCTTAGGCCAAATAAAGACAAGTCCTGAGAATGGAGCTTTTAAAGGAGCTGCCACAAAAATCAAATAGTGATAATTATCTGGAGATGAGGCTTTTGGGAATTCCAATCCCATTTTATTTCCTTTTGGGAATTCTTGGATGCTGTTTTTCATAGCTACTGTTACTGTAAGTTTCTTGGTTTTCAAGGCTATTGCAGAGCTACAGAGAGGGAGATGGGAACAGGGTGCATTAAAATGATAAAAGTGTGCCATTCTTACCAAGCTGCAGCTGAATAAATAATCCTCAGACTGTTGCATGCCTTTGACTAATTTTGGGAGTTTTGCAAAAGTTGATTTTGAGCATTTTTGACAGTGTTCTTATCACTTTAATGGAAGTCTTTGCTATACTAGAAGTGCTTTCTCGTCCTCATTTGTTGCTTTAATTTTGAATTTAAAGTATTATTGGAAGGAGAGACATTGACTAGATATTTCCTCAAACAAAAACAAAACAACAGAGGGCCAGGCAAATGGTCCAAGATGATGAATTGAGAAGGTTTGGACTGTTAATCCTAGCTGTACCTTTGAACTACTTGGGGAGCTTTTTAAAAATTCCCACCCTGAGAGATCCTGATTTAGTTGATTTAGAGTATGGCCTCTATCACAGTATTTTAAAGGCTCCCTTGGCCAGGTGCCATGGCACATGCCTGCGATCGTGGCACTTTGGGAGGCTGAGGTGGAAGGAGTTCAAGACCAGCATGGGCAACATGGTGAGACCCTGTCTCTACAAAAAATAAAAAAATAGCTGGGCTTAGTGGCACACACTTGTGGTCTCAGCTACTCAGGAGACTGAGACTGTGGGTCGCTTGAGCCAGGAGGTTAAGGCTGCGGTGGGCTGTGTTTGTACCACTGCAATCTTGTCTTGGCAACAAATAGAGACCCTGTTTAAAAAAACCCAGCAACTATAAAAACAAAATAACAACAAGAAAAGACAAAATAAAAGCTTTCTAGTGATTTTAATATGCTACCAGAGGGAAAATCACTGGTCTAGAGTGAGTTTCAAGACAGAGGTTGACTTTTTGAGCCAGGGATGCAGTATGGTGATATGAACCTGGACAGTAATGTTTGTCGAAGTGTGTGCTATAGGCTAATTCCCTCCAAGTCACCCAGACTGGCAATTTCCAAATCATATGTCTTGAAGGACCAAGTTTTCAAAAATTATTTTTTATTTCTAATCTATATTGACTGAAACTTTTATAAAATGCAACAAAAATGAATTACCAGAAAAACAGAATAAAAAGTGATGCACAAAATATGTCCAAATATTTTATTATTACATCCAACAGACATATGATTATTGTGTAAAATAAATATAAATATGTCTGCTTAAGCTCAGTGGACCTTGGTGTGGACTAGCAACTAAGTATGTGAACTAGTACAGAGACCAGGTAAACTTGACTTTGGGTTCTTTGTTGAAGAGGCCCATCTTAGGGAGGCATTTCTGCTGTACTGGCAAAGCCAGCCAAAGGAAGGGACCCACAGATAAGGCTCAAAAGTCCTTCTTTACCCTGTTGGGCTGGCAACAAGACAATTGTGGATGTGTGTGTCTCGCAAGCACACATCAATCTGGGGTGGATACTGGGAATTTTGAGGATGGACAGCTAGCTTATATGCCATCTGCACAGGAAAGTGGAATCCACCAGATGTGGTCACTGACTCAGATCCTCCTGATACAAGGAGACATAGAAGGTTTCCCTAAGAGAAGTGCTGGGTGACCCCCTCACAGACAGTGGAAAATGATATGAAGAGAAGCCCTGAGGAGGATGACAATGATGTGTTGGAAGAGGGAGAATTCATACTAGCATGCACCATGACACAGAACACACAGGTACTGCAGAAGGCAGAAATGGTTTTGGTTTTTAGGAAATGTGGCAACAGAGTTGGAATTCTCCCATGCTGTGCTCCAGTTGATGTTTGTGAAGGCCATGTTACTTTTTAACCTAGGAGACTTGAATCATTTCAGCAGTGAAAGTGAATGATTTTACAGGCCCATAAACTTGCAAATTCCTACCACTGACCATCTAGCAGTATTATGAGTGGTTTGATACCCTGAGCTAATGGGGACTTTGCTGGGGTGGAAGGTGGTAGGGTAGGCAAGTGGCAGGTTCTCACACTAATTTGAGCTGCTTCTCAAGGAGATATGATCATAGTCTGAGACCTGAGAGAAAGCGGTTCATTTTCTCTCTTTAGAATTCATTATCTCTAAGTAGACAGACCAAAGTTCCCAGAAGGTTCTTGGTAGCAGCATGAGGCCGAGGACTGTAAGGGTGAAAGAAGCTCAGGGTCCTTCTGGCCCAAAGTCTTTAATTTGCACATGATTGCTGGGAGCCAGAGAAATGACACAACTTGGTAACCGGAGTTCAGCTGTGGGGTCCTAGATTTGGTTCCAAAAATTTAATTGTAGAAGTACAGGATTGGAAATTCTTAGTTTCACGGCAATTTATGTCTAAAAGTTTGGGGGGACTAGTTGATAAAAGTTTTGGGGGGGCTATTTGATAAAAATTTTGGGGGGCTAGTTGATAAAAGCTTTGTATGAGTTAGCACTAAGGTATGGTTGTTATTACAAATGAATGTGCTATGATTAAAGATTATATTCATTATATTTATAAATTACAAAATGAATATATGTTCATGGTAAGGAATTTGAAAAATATTAAAAAGCCTAAACTCAGAAATCTCTTATAAAATCCAACATCTCTACTACCTAGAGCCAATACTTAAGATTTTTTGTGTGTACATACGATTAAGAATATGCAAAGCAATGGTGTTGCACCTATACTTCTGTATCAACTTTTTAAAATTAAACTTGTTATTCTGATATAACTATAGACTACACATTAATAAGCAGTTATAAGAAATAATATAGAGAAAGAAAGGATTTTGAAGGTTTACAGTGTGAATAAATGATAAATGTTTGAGGTGATGGATATGCTAATTACCCTGCTTTGATCATTACATGTTGTAAATGTGTATTGAAATATCATTCTGGGCCGGATGCGGTGGCTCATGTTTGTAATCCCAGCACTTTGGGAGGCCGAGGCAGGTGGATCTCTTGAGGCCAGGAGTTCGAGACCAGCTTGGCCAGCATGGTGAAACCCTATCTCTACTAAAAATAAAAAAATTAGCTGGGCATGGTGGCTCATGCCTGTAATCCCAGCTACTCAGGAGGCTGAGGTAGGAGAATCACTTGAACCCAGGAGGCAGAGGTTCAATGAGCTGAGATTGTGCCATTGCACTCCAGCCTGGGTAAGAGTGAGATTCCATCTCAAAATAAATAAATAAATAAATAAATAAAAGAAAAAATAAATAAATAAAAGAAATATCACTCTGTATCCCATAAATATGTATAATTATTACATGCTAACTAAAAATAAAAGGAAAAAAGAAAAAAGAAATAATTCAGAGAGATCTCATTGTACCCTTTACTCAGTTTTCTCCAATAGTAACATCTTGTACAATATAATAACCAGGATACTGACATTTACTGATCTTATTCAAAATTCCCTGTTTTACTTGTACATGTGTGTGTATTTAGTTCTCTACAATTTATCATGTTAGGCTTGTGCATCCATAACCACAGTCAAGATGCAGAACAATTCCAGTGCCACAAGGATCCTTTGTGTTGCCATTTTAAAAATCACGCCCCTTCCTTCCTCACCCCCTTCCCATGCGCCCATCCCTCTTCATGGCCTTCACTAATCTATTTTCCATCTCTACATTTTGGCTTTTCAAAAAGGTTCTATACATGGAGTCATGCTGTTGAAGGACATCTGGGTTGTTTCCAGTGTTGGCTATTATGAATAAACCTTTGTGTACAGGTTTTTATGTAAAAATCTAAGTTTTCATTTCTCTGGGACAAATACCTGAGTGTCATTACTAGGTTGTATGGTATTTGCATGCTTAATCTTGTAAGAAACTGCCAAATTGGTTTCTAGAGTGTGAATCATAATTTTGAACACATTGTAGCATAACTATTTCTCCAAATAATTAAATTTTCTTAAAAAACAAAAATTTTAACAACTGCATAATATTACATGGGATAGATGTAGCATAATGTATAAGATTTCCTCTAATGTTGAACATGTTGGTTGTTTGAGATTTCTTTCTCCTTGTAGAAATCAGTAAAAGACTCCTGCATGTGGAACTAGTGTGAACAGACCTGCTGGAACTGGTTCCTGTAGTCCCCAGGAGTGACTAAGTTCTGAAAGGCTGATTTGTGCTGACCTCATTGCACAGGGGCCTGAGGAAGATATCATGATGTCACTTTGTAAATCTCTGAATGAGACATATAACTGCCACACAGGGACTATTCGTGGTAGCACTGGCATAAATGATATCCTTTCCACCTACGTTGGAAAACTATTGTAATCAAAAACTACCTTTTAGTTTACCAGGAGGAAGACACTGGAATGCTATGTTTCCATGTAGTCAAGTGCTGGAGGACACAAATGGTCTTGTTGTGAGCTTTGTACCAGGAAAAGGGGAGTGGGATGCCTCTCGGGCCCAATTTTGGGATGGTCTAGTGCCACCTTCTCATCTTGGGGATGGCCTTGCCATAGGTCAGAACGTAGGACGAGTGCCGGCTATGTTGCACGTGAGCGTGGGCCCTGCCCATGGCACTCTCTGGTTTCTGTGTGCCTGTGTTAAAACCTCTTCCGACTGACATAATATTTATTTTGGAAGTGAATGCCCTCAACCAAAGCTAGTGAGCCTAGTATCTTTTCTCTCTCCACTGATTTTGCATCCTTGGATTCTACACCATCTTAGGTTGATTTTGCAGTTTAACTCTCAGTGGAAAGTACAATTTCTTCATTCCCAAGATCTTGGAGGGTATCTCACTATAACTTCTAAATACTTATACCTTTCACTGTTGTAAATAACTTCCATTATTAAAGATACGTTGCACTCTTATAAAAGAAATATTCTGCATAAATCTTATTTTTAATGTTTACATTAATTTATTTTCTTTTTAAAAAAAATAGAGAAGGGGTCTCCCTATGTTGCTCAGGCTGGTCATAACTTCTGGCCTCAAGTGATTCTCCCAACTGGGCCTCCCAAAGTGCTAGGATTACAGGTGTGAACCACTGTGCCCAGCCTTTTTTTTCTTTTCAGCTTATTTTAAAAATTATTTCTGTAAGGGAAATTAAAGAAATTAAGTGGGATCATTGGGCTAAAGAGTAGAAACATTTTGGAAGTTTTGATAAATTGACTCCTAGAAAAGTAGCTCCTTCTGAAGCTTAATGACAATGCCCCTTTCATTTTATGTTCACCAACAGCGGGCAATAAATTTTAAAAATTACTAACTTGAGGCTGGGCGCGGTGGCTCAAGCCTGTAATCCCAGCACTTTGGGAGGCCGAGACGGGCGGATCACAAGGTCAGGAGATCGAGACCATCCTGGCTAACATGGTGAAACCCCGTCTCTACTAAAAAATACAAAAAACTAGCCGGGCGAGGTGGTGGGCGCCTGTAGTCCCAGCTACTCGGGAGGCTGAGGCAGGAGAGTGGCATGAACCCGGGAGGCGGAGCTTGCAGTGAGCTGAGATCCGGCCACTGCACTCTAGCCTGGGTGACAGAGCGAGACTCCGTCTCAAAAAAAAAAAAAAAAAAAAAATTACTAACTTGAGAAGTGAAAAAGGGTATCTGGTTTAACTTGTATGTTACTGATTTTCAGTGGGCGAAACAACGTATACACAGGCTACCTCCTACAACAAGCATGAGGGCTATCAATAGGAAACCTGTGAATTACTGGATGGATCATGGTGGGCCATTTCCAGTTTTCAGAGGTGCTTATGACTTTTTATGGAACTGACTACAGTCAGAAAAGATTTATCTATCAAAGGCTATGGCAATGGATGCTCTCTACTGAGCATGTAACTTGGCACTATCTATGAACCAGACAGTGGGCATCCACCAGACAACGAATCTGCTAGTGCCTTGATTTTGGACTTTCCACCCTCCAGAACTATGAGAAATAAGTTTCTGTTGCTTATAAGCCACCCAGTTCATGGCATTTCCAAAAAAAAAAAAAAAATTGCAGCCCAAAAAGACTAAGACAGTGACATTTGAGCAAACACGTGAAGGAGGAAAGGCAGCTATCCATGTGAGTATTTTGGAGAAGACATTCTGGTAGAACAGAGGGCTTGTGCTTAAGCTCTGAGGAGCTGCCTTTCATTGATCAGAAAACTGATCTTAGCTGGTTTTACAGGCTCTGGTCTGGGAGGTGTCAGGGTAGATGGAGGTGGGGGAGGTGAGATCTATGGTTGCCGACTTCAGGTGCCCTTAGGGAAATCTAATTCACAACTTTCCTGTAGGTGGAAGCTTTGGTGGTTGCAACTCATCCAAATTTTCCAAGTTCACTTTGATGATCTGAGATCTCAAAGTAGGAGTTAGTCTCCCAATAGTCACAGTCATGACTCTCCTTTCCTGCCCTCGAGGCGAGGTTAGCTGCCTGGAGGGTACACTTGTGGAGACAGGTAGGGCAAACAAAGAGGACAGAACAAGGTCTGTCTTGTCCTGCTGTGGCTTGCTCTGTCCTATCTTTTTGGCTTTCTCTAGTGCAGATCAGAGCCCTTTTGGAGCTGAATTTCCATAGAGTAGGATTGGAGGGTCTGAGCAGAGGGGCAGCAATGATTCTGAGTTGTATTTTGACAAACGTGAAAAGTTACAGCATTCGAGGGAAGGAGAAGGGAACACTTACTGCATTTTACCAATAGGCCATTCACTGTGCTAAGCGTTTTACATACACTGTCTTATTAAATCTTCATTACTACTGTGCAAGGTGGGTGTTATTGTCACCTTTTTTTTTTTTTTTTTTGAGACAGAGTCTTGCTTTGTTGCCCAGGCTGGAGTGCAGTGGCGTGATCTCAGCTCACTGCAAGCTCTGCCTCCTGGGTTCATGCCATTCTCCTGCCTCAGCCTCCCAAGTAGCTGGGACTACAGGCACCCGCTACCACGCCTGGCTAATTTTTTGTATTTTTAGTAGAGACGGGGTTTCATCGTGTTAGCCAGGATGGTCTTGATTTCCTGACCTCGTGATCCGCCCGCCTCGGCCTCCCAAAGTGCTGGGATTACAGGCGTGAGCCACCGCGCCCGGCCTATTGTCACCATTTTGCAGATGAAGAAAGCAAGGCTCAAAGATATTGGCTATTTTCCTACTTACAAAAATACGTACACCTTGTAAAAACTTCAACAATAAAAAGAAAGTTAAAAACAAGAAGGCCTTCATAGTCTCACCTCTCAGATAAAACCACTCCAATTGTCCCTTGGTATCTGCAGGGGTTTGGTTTTAGGACCCTCCCTAGAAGACCAAAATCCATGGATGCCCTGACGTAAAAAGGCCTAGCATTTGCATCTAACCTATACACTTCCTCCTGTATACTTTAATTAATCTCTACATTGCTTATAATACTGAATACATTGTACATGTTATGTAAGTTGTTGTTAAGCTATATTTAATTTCTGTTTTTAAAAATGGTATTTTTTTTTTTTAAACTGAGACGGTGTCCTGCTCTGTCACCCAGGCCGGAGTGCAGTGGTGCAATCTCAGCTCACTGCAGCCTTGACCTCCTGGGCTCAAGTGATCCTCCTGCCTCAGGCTCCCAAGTAGCTGGGACCACAGGCTGCACCACCACGTCCGGCTAATTTATTTATTTATTTTTTGAGACAGAGTTTCGCTCTTGTTGCCCAGGCTGGTGTGCAATGGCGCGATTTTGGCTCACTGCAACCTCCGCCTTCTGGGTTCAAACGATTCTCCTGCTTCAGCCTCCTGAGTAGTTAGGATTACCGGCATGCGCCACCACGCCCGGCTAATCTTGTATTTTCAGTGGAGACGGGGTTGCTCCATGTTGGTCAGGCTGGTCTCGAACTCCCGACCTCAGGTGATCCGCCCGCCTCGGCCTCCCAAAGTGCTGGGATTACAGGCGTGAGCCACTGCGCCCGTGAGCCACTGCGCCCGGATATTTTTTATTTTTGAAACTTTGGAAAAAATATTTTCAATCCTCGTTGGCTGAATCCGCGAATGCGGAACCCGAGGATGCAGAGGTCCGACTGCATAGGAACTTGGTGTAGAATCCTACTGAATTTTAAAAATATACACACACATACCTTTTTTTTTTTTCCCACAAGAAACTAGGACTATAGCGTACATACACTCCTATGAAATTTGCCTATCCTAGCAGTGCATCTTGGTTATCTTGCTGTGTAGCCAATTCGTCTTACTAATGAAAGCAGGGCTTTGGGGGAGTTAGCGCTCCCTGAGGATACGCGTGGTTGTGGCTTCACGGAGGTCACTCTGCTCTAAGGGCTCCAGCTTCCTCCCTGTACGAGGAGGGCAGGGGACCGTGAACTCTGCGATGTAACGCCAACCAACAGGGCGCCGCACCCCCTGCCCGCCTCGTGACTACCTGGGATGTTAAGGTCCAGTCTTGCTTGACTTGGGTGGCAGCCGCCACTTTCAGTAATTCAGACAAAGCTGCCGCCAGCGCCGCCAGGACCCCCCTCGCCACCCCTCGGGCGGGGGGAGGATGACCGGAGCGGCCAGGCGGGGTGGGACTGGCTCAGGGGCGGGGCCTCGGGCGAGCCGGGGGCGGGGCGCCAGCAGAGGGGCGGGGCCTCATGCTGGGGCGCCCGGTGCGTGCGGACTGGTAGGCCTGTCTCGTCGTGACGTGCTCGGCGCTCGCGCCCGGCCCCGCCCCATCCCTCCCAGGCCCCGCCCCTCCGTCGCTCCGTCCCTCGCCGCTCCACCCCTAAAGACGGTGGCGCTGCGATGGCGGAGGCCGTGGAGCGCACTGACGAGCTGGTCCGCGAGTACCTGCTCTTCCGCGGGTTCACGCACACACTGCGGCAGCTGGACGCCGAGATCAAGGCGGACAAGGAGAAGGGGTTCCGGGTGAGGGCCGGCGGGAGCGGCGCGGGCAGAGGCGGCCCGAGGGAGCCGGGGAGCGGGCTCCCCCAGCACTGCCTCCGGGGCGGGAGCGGCGCTGTCACTCGCGCCGGGGCGCTGGAGACCTCAGCGCGTCCGACCCCAGCTTGACGGATGAGGAACTGAGGCCCTCAGACGGACGGGACCTGCGTGAAGCCGCCCCCCGAGTCAGGAGCATCGCCGAAGCTGGAGCCCCGATGCCCCGGCTTCTGGTCCAGGGTTCTGTCTCCACTCCCGCCTCCTTGGCCAGAATGGCGATGAGGTTTTAGGAGCCGAGGTTAGGTAGATGGTTGCGTTTTGGCAACAGATATTCGTGTTGGCTTCCAATGGCAGTGGAAGCAAAGAAGTCTGCAGTTCAAAACGTTAGCTGTGTTCAAGTACCTGCGGTGTTTGTTTAAAATGGCCTCGTCAGGGACTCCTTGGCAATTTTGCTTCTGTAGTTGTGGAAGACCTCATGGCACATTAGAGAAACCCAGACTTCCCCTACTCTAAAATGATTTTGCATTGCGAGGTTCTTGGAATGTGTATGTGTGTGATTTGTATGTTTGTATGTACTGACTTCAATGAGAGGCAGTGAGCTAACAGCAAGAGCACTGGAGGGGAGTTAGGAGATCTGGTTTCCTGCCTGGTCAAAGTTAGTGGCTATTTAGTGGCAAAAGCAAATCATTTCATCCCTCTGGGCCTCAGTGGCCTGATCTACAAGCTAGGGGTGTTGGATTGGTATTGATATCTAAACCCTTTTCCAGATTCTGTACTCTGCTGTAATTGCTCCTCACAAGGAGGTGACTTCCTTGGCTGACACTCTGAGCAGCTACCACGGCTTCAGTGGAAGTCTGATGACTTGAAGGAGTCAGTCTGTGCACCTTCTTATGATCCTTGGTATCCAGGAATTGTGGAGATCCTCTCATACTCTCTTCTCTCCACCCCACCCCCTTTTTAAAAAATGTGAGGTAACTGAGACTACAGTTAAGCAGCAATGCCGTTTTTTTTTTTTTTTTTTTTTTTTTTGAGACAGAGTCTTACTCTGTCACTTAGGCTGGAGTGCAGTGGCACGATCTTGGCTCACTGCAACATCTGCCTCCTGGGTTCAAGCGATTCTCCTGCCTCAGACTCCTGAGTAGCTGGGATTACAGGTGCGCGCCACAACACCTGGCTAATTTTTGTATTTTTAGTAGAGTCGGAGTTTCACCATGTTGGCAAGATTGGTCTCGAACTCCTGACCTCAGGTGATCCACCCGCCTCGGCCTCCCAAAGTGCTGGGATTACAGGTGTGAGCCACGGTGCCTGGTCTGGCACTGCCAAATTGATCAAATAAGTCAGAGGCAGATCCAGGATCTCGAGCCAGATCTCTTACGTTCTGGGCCAGAGCCCTTTTACACCTGAAATTTCCGTGCTTGCTAGAGGGTCAAACCACTTCTCTAACATCAGAAAACTACTGAAAAACCGTTACATTAGTATGTTTTGAAAATGTTACAGATTGCTAACTTACGAATTTTTTTTTACACCCAGAAGCCATGACAAGAGGAAAATACTTTATTCCATGGAGGGGAGAATTCCCTTCCGTCCCTTACCATCTTCTCCATCCATGTTTCTTACCAGGTGGATAAGATTGTGGACCAGCTGCAGCAGTTAATGCAGGTGTATGACTTGGCTGCCCTTCGGGATTATTGGAGCTACTTGGAGCGTCGACTCTTCAGCCGCTTGGAGGATATATACAGACCCACCATCCACAAGCTGAAAACCAGCCTGTTTCGCTTTTATCTTGTCTACACAATCCAGGTACCTGTTGATTCAGGGGTTCTGTTTCCCTTGGTGGAAGGAGCTCTTTGATCCTGAAATAGATTTTCTTCCAGTTCCTAGAGAGGACTCTGTATGTGACTATGGGAAAGAGTGCAGCAGTTACAGTGCAATTATTTTTGGCTGTTTTCCTTCTTTTTTTTCCTTGCCGTCATCTGTAGATCATCTGACTTGTCTTCCCCATTCCTATTTCCTTTTTTATTCTAAGCACATAAGCTTAAAACAAAGGTGGTATTTTAAAGAATATAAGTAGCTGGGTTAAAGTTTGAGTAATAAAGATGATAGCTGACCTGGAGGAATGAGTCACTTAGTTATTTGAACATCAGCTAGGGATTAATTTTTAGGATGGGATTTATCATTAGAACTTCAGTTTAAACCAGCTTTGAAATGACAAGTTCCTTGAGAAAAGAGTGATGATTTCCTTTATATTATGGAATTATATTTTGCCACTTACCTGGCAGGCTGATAGCCAAAGGTTGTCTGCTGTACGGTGATGAAGAGTCTTACCTCTGGATTTCCGTCTCTTCTCCCTCCTTGCTACCTCCTTGTGTCTTGGCAGACAAATAGAAATGACAAGGCTCAGGAGTTCTTTGCGAAGCAGGCCACAGAACTCCAGAACCAGGCTGAGTGGAAGGATTGGTTTGTCCTGCCCTTCCTGCCATCTCCGGACACCAACCCCACCTTTGCTACCTACTTTTCTCGACAGTGGGCCGACACCTTCATTGTGTCCCTGCACAACTTCCTGAGCGTCCTGTTTCAGTGCATGCATATCCTTTCAGTTGCCTGGGGCTGAGGACCCAGCCTGAGGCCCCTAGGCCTCGGTGTCAATAGCCCGCTGCTTTCCATACAGGCATTTCTTCTACAAAAATGCCCGGGGACCATTTTCATGGGTCATATAAGGGGACCGGACAAATTGTGGTTGTTTTTGTCAGTAAGCCAGGGAATCATGAATCTTAGTTCTGACACTGTGCTGCTGAAGTATTAGCTGACGTGTGGGCAGGGACAGTGGTAGCAGTGGAGTGCTAGCACCAACTTTGTCAGCAGGCACTGGGGTTGGAAGGCAGCTGCTGCTTGGAGAAACTGGGCAGCCTTGAGAGTATCCTCTCTGTGCATGAAACATGTTCCAAGGGATGTACCTTTGCTGGGATTAGGTACAGATGAGAAGACTTCTTGGGTTGGAACTTTTGCCTGCGTTAGTGTTTGAGTTACTGTCTCTAATAGTAACTTCAGTGTTCCTCAAGTTGCCAGAAAACACAGTAGCTTTAAGAATATATGTGCGGATATTTGCGAGGGGGAATGAATGAGAATGCAGGTAAATAATTTATGGCCTACCAAACGTACAAGCCAGAGCTCCCGAGGCCATCGTTCATACTCTCTAGGCTGGAAATTTAGAGGAGGAGGAGGGAGTCTGGCTTGAATGGGGCTGGCTGGTGAGGCACTGATAAATTTGGGTGTTTAGAGGCCCACCCATGGGCGGGCATTTTGGCCTCTGGGAGGAACACTTTGTGGTGGAGGTGGGAAGCGCACCTTTCCTGCCTTCACCCTTTCTGTGCCGCAGATGAGTGTGAATTCCACCCTTGCCAGAGCTGCTTTGTTTCCTCCCCCTTGCTCCCTCCCTTCATCCTGAGGGCTCTCCAGTTAGTCTCGTGGGCCCTCCAGTGACATCGAAACTGTCACTCGAAGTCTTTTCAGTGGTCCTCAAACTAGGTTACACACATACGGGCTCCAGTCCTTTTTCCAATTCTGAGGCCCTGTCTGCTCTGTGCTCCTCCTAACTGAGGCTGCCTGAGGCAGTGGAGAAGGACCAGTATCCCAAGCTAGATTGTGGTTGTTCTTGGGGCGGCCATGCCATCTGCAGAAAACTTTCTCTTCTCAATCCAAACCTTTGCTAGGGAGAGGCTCAATCTGGGAGGCAAAGCCAAGTGACTGGTCTTTTCTGCCTCATTGGCTGTATTCTTGTGGAGCCACTGGCCTCCAGGGCTGCTTTTAGCTGAATGTACTGACCTCCCTAAAGCTCAGACTGGCTGTGAAGTCCACTGGATGCTAGCTTTTTGCTGCTGGTATTTGAGAGAAAATGCTTAGGTTTGGATTTATGTCCCCTCTGTGGGCTGGCCAGGCAGATGGTCATGTGTCTGTGAGTCTGTCCGAATGAAATGAGGCCAGACCTAGAGAAAGTCTTGGAGACAAGAGAGCGACTATTTCATTAAGCCCACAAGAGCCCACAGCGCCGCTCCTGTACTCTGTTCTCTGTGTCCCTGTGTCTCATGTGTTTTACTGATGTGTCAAGGGTTTGGGAAGGAGTTTTAAACATTTCACGGGCTGGCTTATTGTTTAACTTTGTGCACCAGTCCCTGTGATCCTGAACTTTGATGCGGAGTGTCAGAGGACTAACCAGATTCAAGAAGAAAATGAAGTTCTGCGTCAGAAGGTTTGTTCTGAATAGGCTTGCTCCTGGGGAAGTACTTCTGCTTTTTGTGTGTAAAATTAGGTAGTGGCAGTGGAAGACTATATTAATCAGCTTTTCACTGCCACTACCTAATTTCTCAGATGGAAATGAGTTACCAGAAAGTCAGTATTGGGAATTTGGAGAGTAACAGTCTCTCAAAACCAGAAATGAGATTCGTATTTTAAGTCAGATATATAGCATGAACAATATAGTAACAGTAATTAACTTTTAAGGAGAAAAAGACTATATGCATCCATGCCACCTTATAACTAACCTGGTTTCGTATGTCTGTTTCATCTTTCCACATATAGCTATATATGTGTATGTATCTATACACATATGTAAACTATACGTATATGTATATATGTAAACTATATATGTAAACTATATATATACACACACACATATATAGTTTACAACCCAGATATAATTTAGTTGTTCCTACTCAGCTATATGCTTCTCTAGTTTGATAAAACAGTAGAGCCAGGGGACCCACATTTGCCTGTACATTTTGCCTGAGGAACATTTCTCTCTCCTGAAATCTCTGTAGGTGATATTGTTAGGAAAAGGAAGATTATAGGCTGTTTAGGTTATGGGGTTTAAGATTCTTGGGTTTTGAGGTGTGTGTATATGTAATTTTCTTCAGGTGAAAGGTTAAAAACGCTGTAATTCATTAAATTTTTTTTTCCATTCCAAAGAGCAAAGCAGGATGGGTGGAGCTATTTTTCTCAGTGAGTCTAGGAGGAAGCAAGTCGAATGATTAAAACGAAAATGGGTTTTGGATTTCTAATGGTTTTTGGTTTTCTCACCTCATTGTTGTTCAGTGACAGCAGTCACTTTTCCCAGTCTGCAGTGAGCAGAGTGAGACGGGCCCCTTGATGCTGAGGCGGGTGGCACTCAGACCAGTGGGCTTGGATGCAATGTGTCTCGATATCTTCCTCCGCAGAGGGAAGGTTAGGTGAGATCATTGGCTAACTCAGCCCCACCCCTGTGTAGCTTTTTGCATTGCAAGCTGAAATCCACCGCCTAAAGAAAGAGGAGCAACAGCCAGAAGAGGAAGAGGCCTTGGTCCAACACAAATTGCCTCCTTATGTCTCCAACATGGACCGCCTGGGGGACTCAGAACTGTGAGTGTGTGTGACGGCCCTCTCCTTTTCTTTGCCCTTTGTGCTCTCAGCCCCACCGTTCCCTCTGATCTTGCCTTGCCTGTAGCCTTCTGTGCCTGCTGAAGGAGAATTGCGGAAGAGCCTCCTGGCACACACTGCTCTTGCTTGAGAGCTTTATTTTTATTTTTAGAGATGGAGTCTTGCTCTGTCACCCAGGCTAGAGTGCCGTGGCACAATATTGGCTCAAAGCAACCTCTACCTTCTGGGTTCGAGAGACTCTCCTGCCTCACCTCCCAAGCAGCTGGGATTACAAGTGCATGCCACCATGCCTGGCTAATTTTTGTTGTATTTTTGGTAGAGATGGGATTTCATCATATTGGCCAGGCTGGTCTCAAACTCCTGACCTCAAGTGATCCACCTGCCTTGGCCTCCCAAAGTGCTGGGATTACAGGCATGAGCCACCACGTCCAGCCTTGCTTCAGAGCTTTATGAGTAAGGTCCCCATGGCCTCAAAAGTCCTCTAGGAGTTCTGAGCCTCCAAGCCTGTGGCTGTGCCTAGAGCTGGGGAACTGCAGAGCTCTGCCAACTCTACATCCAGATATGTGTAGCCTGGATAAATAAAAACACAACCACTGTGGTAAAGTCTGGGGAAGGTTTTGTGCATTGGAAGGAGCATCTCATGTATGGAAAGATTGATAACCACAGGTTGGATGCATTCCTCAGTAGAAGCATGCACCTCTCTGATGGTTTAAAGAGGAAGGCAGATTAGAGAGAGGTATTTGACCTTCAGACAGCCAGTTAAAGCAGAAGCCCCAGCTGGTGATAATAATAGTAGTGGTTGAAGAAACAGAGGTACACACAGGTGAGGAAGATAGTGATTGGTGAGTCATGATGCAAACCCAGGCAGCCGGATTCCAGACCTCCACATAACCAAGTACTGCACCAGATGACATAGCTCTGGTGGTGGAGCCAGTGCTTTCAGATGGAAATAAAATGCAAGCCAAATATGTAATTTAACTTTTTTAGTAGCTATGTTAAAAAAAAAAACAAAAAAACAACAAGATGAATTTTAGTGATATATTTTATTTGGCCTAGTATATTCAAAACATCATTTCAATATGTAATGGATATAAACAAAATGTTAATGAGCTATGTTATACTTCTTTTCATGCCAAGTCTTTGAATTCCAGTGTGAATTTTACATCTCTAGCACATCTTGATTTGGACTAACCACTTTTCATGTGCTCAGTACCACACGTGACCAGTGGCTATCGGACAAGACAGCTCTGAGTTTACTGTGACCCTCAAAGAAGAGCCGCAGACTTCACCCTTGTAACAGATAAGCTGCTGGCTCCCTTTGTACAAAAAGATGATACCAAGGATAATACCACCTTAAAGCCCAGCCTCCTGGACCTGACCCAGGCCTGGTCACTTAATATCATCCATAGCCCGGGAGGTCTGTGTTCTTGGTTTTCCACATCCCGTTTCAGCCCTCTGACCCTGTGGTGTGTTTGCTGACCAGTGCCATGGTGTGCAGCCAAAGGAATGCCTCCCTCTCCCAGTCACCTCGCGTGGGCTTCCTGTCCTCGCTGCTGCCTCAGAGTAAGAAGAGCCCCTCAAGGTTGTCACCTGCCCAGGGCCCTCCTCAAGCTCAGAGCTCGGCCAAGAAAGAGTCCTTCGGTGGTCAGGTAAGCACAAGTCCTGCCTCTCTAACCGTGGCCAAGAAGCCCCTGACGACTGCCTGTGCTTCCAGACCTCCTGGTCAAGTGTAGACTTATTTGCCCTCCCTTTAGGACTGATTTCTTGGGCATGTTGATGAGATTCTAAATTGACATCTCATTACCTTTCTTCCTCCTTCCCTGCCTTTCCTCTCAGAAAGTGATGGTTCTGCAGGATGAGAATCTAGAGAAGACTGTAGCGGAGGAACTGGGAGGAGAAGGAGGAAAATCCACCGAATGCGTTCTGGCTCCCCGCTCCATCTTCACCTGTGGCTAGACTGCAGGCACTGTGGTGTTTGAGATGCTAGGTAGATGCTTGTGCACTGATCAAGGCAGTGCCAGACCTCACACCCCGGTCTCCTGACCCAAGGGGTTGCCTTCCCCTGCCTGCACTCCTGTGCCAGTTCTCTGAAGTCTGTGATGCTTCCTGGGTGAAGTAGTAGATCTGATGACAGGAAGCAGGCTTTGAAGAGTCTCCCTCTTTTCTCATAAATTTCCTATGAACTCATGAGGGCTTATGACTATGTTTTGGTGGCTCAAGTGTGGGTTCAGGCAATTAGAATTTTGAATTTTTGGTGATACAAAAATAGTGTTTGGCTAAAGAGTAAATCAAGAATTACCTCTGAATCCATGCATTTTGCCTACAAGTTGGTATTTGCTGATTCTGCAAAGGATTTTCACTATTTCCTACTTTTATGGAAAACTGCAAGTGGGTTTTTTTTTTATGTCAGCTTACGTCCCAAACAGCCAAGGGTCCTACTGACTAGTTTAACTAGCAGACATTGTCAGAATTCATTGCTTTCAGAAATGCCTGCAGACTGTTTATTGCTTGCGTAGGGACACTTTCTCTTTGAGTGCATTATTAGTTGCAGTCATAGTCTGTGGCTTCTTCTCTTACCAGCCTCGGCGTGAGACCAGTTGCAAGTGGCACAGCAGTTTGGGGCTGCTTGCTGTACCCAGGGAGGTAGGGGTCTGCCTCAGGCTGCCATTGGAATACAGCACTTGGGCTGGGTATTGTTGAGCTGGAGACACTGAGCAGGACACTGGATCAGAAAGAGCATGGGCTTTGGGGCCAGGCAACTTTACGTTTAGCTCTGGCTCCTCGTTTTTCATTGGTGCTCAGATTGCTTAAACTCACCCCAGTTTGCTTGGGATGATAATAATAGTATTTACTCCCCAGGGAAGGATAAATTGAGTGGCTAGAAGAAGAGTGCTTGGCAGAGGGTCAGCACTCAGTAAACGTTGGTAGTAGAAGTTATATTCCTGCAGGCCCTGGCCTATGTTAGTTCTGAGACCTAAAGTGCCATTAATGCAAAAAAAACCTCTAATCTTAGCAGCCATGAGGGTTCAGGCAGTTAAAACTCAATCATGGTTACTCCTATGAATATTTTTCTGAAATTCAAATCTTAAAGTTAGAATTCCAGTTCTGTGGAATGTGGCCGAGTAAGTTGTACTGCTTGCTTTCTGGATCTTTCACTGTGCAACATTTTATAAGTTTAATAAGTGACATGTGGAATGTTGAGTCCTTTGAAATGAGGTTGAAATTATGAAATTTAATTTCACTAACTTGAAAGAAAACATAGAGACAGCTTCTGTGGGAGTAAGCTGTGGCCATACTGTATGTGGTTTGGAACTGTGTGTCACATGGTGAGGTTGAAATGAGATTGGAAATTACTTGTGCAGTTTACAGCTAAGCAATGGGGATAAGAATGTGTGATTTGCAGTAAAGCATGCCTTTACCTTTCCTCTAAAATATAATGGAACAAAGATTGGGTCACTGTGTGGTATGTTAACAGAGCAGTTTGTAGTTCTTCAGTGAAGACGAAAGATATCTCTAATCTAAAAAAACCCAATAGTCAGGTCACTTGTTTTTTATTAGTGGTAGATGAGTTAGATTCAGCATTAATGTTTCACTTCTAAAAATAACTAGTAGATTTGAGGTTCAAGAAAATCACAGAATTTTAGAGTTAGAGGGAAGCTCGAAGGTCATCTGGCCCACCTTCTGCTGAGTATAGGAGTACACTGTCTGGATTGATTGCCTCCTAAGATGCAGTGCTCATTGCTTGTCAAAGCAGGAACATATGCATGTTAGAAAGCTATTAGAAGAAACTTCTTTATGACTTTTCCTCACGGATCTTAGCTTAGCCCTCTGGAGCTACATAGAATAATAAGGCTTATTGTATAGAATGATTCTTCCTATGTTTTCCATGCTAAGCACTCTTGTTCATCCTCCCTTCAACTCCCACCTCAACTGTTTGTCCCTATGGCATGATTTCCCCTCACATCCTGGGCCCCCTGCTCTGGGGGGACATTCTAATGTTTCAATCCCACTATTACAATTAATGCCCAAATTTGAGTGTACGATTCCAGATGCTCTCTCACAGATACTAAATGCAGGGCATGGAAGGATCACTTCCTGCCATTTTGATAATATACTGCTTTGAACTCAGTATACAATGGCATTGGTTTTTAAATAAGCCACATTGCTTTATTAGTGTAGATTAAACATGTCATCTTTTTTCCTTGCTACTACCACACCAGAGCCCTTCTTTTTTTTTGTACTGTTAAAGAATAAGCACACACACAAAAAATAGGCTGTATTTTATTGTTAAATTAGCAATATTGTAAAAATGATTAGATTTTCCTATCTTAAATATAATTTATAGAGAGCGTTGTAAATTTTGCTCACATCAGCATTTTGTCTGCTTGTAATTGGTTGCTGTACCCGTTGTCATTATTACTGAAATGTTCATAGCATTATTCTTGTAAAATAGATGGCAAAATAAATGCAAAATAGATTGCTTTTATATTGAAAGCCTGGCAAATACTCTCCAGGCTTTCAATATGAGTCTGGAGGCAATTTTTTCTTTTTTTTTTTTTTGTGGTAATAACTGCAAAACTACACTTCCCAAGCCCTTCTAGGATCTCTAATTACAATAGCCAGGGAGGGCACATCCATAGCAGGCTTGCCTGGGCTGCTGCTTGGCTCATACAGCCTGTAGTTTGTACTCCATCCTTCCCGCCAGCGATAATTCTGCTCCTTTTACACCCACTTGGTGAGCCGTGGAAATTACCTCATTATAGAGATAACCTTTAATCGGCTGTAATGTAAGGCAAGCAAAGCATCCACAAGCTTCTGTGTTTGTGACTCTTATTAGTGTCAAATTACCTCCCAGTTACTGAGAAGTAAGTGGTCACAACCACTGCCCTGAAGGTTTTTCCCAAGGATCTTGACAGGAAGGGGAAAGCCTGTCTTTCATTCTGGGATTTCTGTGTTATGAGGGCCTGTTTTCTGGATAACTTTGTTTAGCTTCAGGTGAGACCAAATTACTGGAACTTGTTTCCTGCTCCGTCTGGATGGCTGCCATCCTGGTAAGCTCTGTGAGGCTCTGGAATCCCTCCTGACCTACTCAGTCCACCGGAAATTAATGGGTATCAACTTATGTCTGTCTCCAGAGTGAGAAGGTCAAATGATAAGACAGAGGTTACCGTGTCTCTCTTTAACTGTAGGAGTCAGGTAGATTATGACAGAATATACTTTAGACTATTGGGATGTTCTATTATTTGAAGCCAGCAGTTAAAGACTATTATGAGGGTTGCACTTAAAATGAAATAAAACTTTCAATTAACAGTTATTTCATCTGTCCATCAGTCCATCGTCTATTTAGCCAGTCATGAATGAGTGCCCAGCTTATGCAAGGTGTGGTGCTGGGTGCTAAGGTTACAAAGATGTGTAAGGTAGAGTCACAGTAGAAGAAGCTTCCAGAAGGGTGCGAGCTTCTCTGTGTGCAAGTGTGATTGTCCAGAGAGTACACAGTTCTGCTGACGTCTTTCATTCTCTCCAGCTCTTTACCCATATGCAAGTGCTTGGCCATAATTGTATGGATTTGTTTGAAGGTAATGACTTACATTGCATTGTGACTTTACCCCTTTTTCCTTTGTTTTCTCTTTTTTTTTTTTCAGCTTTTTATTTCTGAAAAATTAACAGTTGCCAGTATACCTTCACTTGGTATGTACATTTGTGGCTAGACACAAATTGGCCTTCACTTACTTATTAAAAAGTTTTGTGGACAACCGCATTCACCAGCTTTTAATATATTACTATCTTTTATTCTTCTTCTTCAGTGACTAACGTAGATTTAAGGAGAAAGGAGAACCTCTCCTCTTCTTTAAGCAAAATCTGATAGGTCATGCTTAGGTCCATCACTCTCTTGGCATAAACTGCCCTATCATTGTAAAGGCAGTTCTTCTCTGTACCAGACGCCTTCCTTGCTATCTTGACTTGTGAAGGAAGTATTAGCTTTGTACTTCTCAGTGTTTTATTGTTTGCTCTTGCTAGGGAAGTGTTACAAGTGGCCTTCAAATCAGCGAGAGGAATTCGAAACCACCTCCTTCCATCAATATTCACCAATTGAATTGAGCACTCTTTGCTGTTGCTGAAAAAGGAAAAAACACCATTTATCCAGTGGAGGGGCTGAATAAGGCAGGAAGGGGCCCATAAAGTGTCTGTCTCCCTCTGTAACAGTTCCCACCTTTGTTTCCAAGGCAGAGTCTCCCTGTGACCCATGTACAGCGTGGCATACATGTAGCAGCGCAGAATGTGGCAGTGGCACCTCCTGGACTGTGATGCGACTGCTCGGTGTTTGCATTTTCAGTGATTTGTTCTTATGGGGGTTTCAAAGCCTTGTCTTGAAACAGGACACGACGCAACTGCCTATCACCTCCCCAGATCTTAGCCTTGACAGCCCACTCCAACAGGCCACCTCCCCACTCCATCTCTCTGAAACTCTCTGAGGAGTGGACATTACCTCTCCGTGGCTTTTGTCCTCCCAGGACCCATACACAATTGTTATTGACACAGTTCTAATACTTGGAATTAAATGTGTTTGTGGCTGATTGAGACAGATTTACTATCCTTTCTTTGTTCACGGAAATACTTGAAGTTTATAAACAGGCCAAAAATAGCAAATACCCTGCAGGTTAGCCATGGTTTGGTTCCCGGTAAGCTAATAGTCCTTTAAAATTTTCTTTCTTAACTGTTCCCATGGCTGCAGGATTCCAAGGACTCCATGTTAATCATTTTAAATTGTTTACTGTTGACATAAAAAATAACAAGTAGAAGAACTGGAAAGCAGTAGGTAGACTTTGATTGAGTTTCTTCTCTTCACTTAGGGCTTGTGTAGAAATCGTTTCTCAAGAAGACTGGTCTCAAACCTGAGTGGCTGTTTGCATTCATATCTCTTGGCTAAAAGTGTAAAAACTGAGGGTGAGGGTGTTTGAACATCACAATTTGTGGGTACACACCCGGAAAAAGAGAGCCCTGCCCAACAATCTGGAAAGGTGCCGGGTGGCCACTCCTTTTAAGAGTTTCTAGATTAAGAATAGAGACTTCTTCTGTCTATATGCGTGGGGTGGGGGTGATCAAATTCATTCCCTCTTGTTATAACTTAGTTGACCCTATCACTCTTGTTATGAAAAGGAGCCAGAAAATACCAGTTTATTTCCTGTCCAATTTATCTTTCTTAATGTTCCTTGGGTTTTCAACAGTTTCAGTTAAGAATTTCTGGTTTTCTAGTAATCATTTTAAAACATCTCAGTATTTGTTAATATTAGCTGCTTTAGTCCACACTTGGCCCAAAACAAGAGAGGGTACTGTGTTCCATTTCCCTCCAGAGGTGATTGCTTGTTGCATCAATAATTTTTAGATTGCCCAAAAATATTGTTGCTTGTAAATGTGTATAACACCAAGCATAGGCCCCGGCTTTCCTTAGTCATCACTTAGTAAGTGCTGGCTCTTCCCCGTCAACTAGACTAAATTGTTCCGATTAGATCAAGATGATATCTCCCTCCAGATGAGAGATACTGCAGGATGAGGATTGCAGGTGACCTGTCCTCTTAACAGGTAGAGGACAGAAAGGAGGAGGTCATAGCAGGGGCTGACTATGACCTTACCTACCTAGTTAAGCCAACACCATTTTAACCACCTGCCCCCAACCCACCATGCCCCCCCCACCACCCCCCTGCCCTGCCCACTGCCTCCCCGCCATGTCCCCTCCTGCCCACTTCCTCCCCGCCCCCCGCCTGCCCAGGGCTGACCTTACCTGGGAGCTGTAGGGTAGAGGAGCCACTCCCTGGTTCTTGCTGCTTTCCTGGCATGCTTATCATGGCCTAGGCAGATGGGAAGAGACTTCACAGCCAGCTTCTTTTCCTCTAGGGCACGAAGGGAAAGGACCCGATGTCAGGAGCCAAGGATGGGAAGAGCCTCCTCAGCGGGCTGGCCACTGGGGAGTCCGGCTGGTCACAGCACCGGCAGCGGCGCCTGCAGGACCACGGCAAGGAGAGGAAGGAGCTTTTCTCCACAACCACTTCCCAGGTATGGGGTTGTCCTGAACACCCCTGGGGACACTCATGCAGCTACTGAGGAGCAATGTGGGGGGCCTCCTCTTCTCTCTCCTCTGAGTCTGCTGCTGTGCGGAGTGTGCTTTTGCCTAATTGGTTTTAATGGCTTGTATTTTCGTTGTTTGGGTTCCTCGTTTGCCTGGCTCTTCTGTGGTCCATTTCTCCCATGCGCATTTCCCTAAGTAGGGGCCAGAAAATGCAGGCCTCTGGAAGTGCTCCCAGAAGATGACTTCTGTGATTAAGCTGGCTTGGGAACCTTTGCATACTCATCCTTCCCTTAGGTTAATTGTGCTTAGCAGCCTGTCCTGGGCTCCTGGAGACCTGGTTCCCTCGGTTCACCCAGTCACTCAGACTTGCTTGGTCACAGGATTCCTTTATCTTGTGCTGCCTGAGGCCCTGCTGCCTGCATTGCTGCACTGAGGGTCATGTGCCCACACAGTGGGAGGCTGTGGCCCAGGCCCTTCTGTGCTAAGCCCTGGGCTCTGGGGACTCCCCTCATTGGCCAGTGTGGACCATGGCCTGCTCTTTGTGGCATTACAGCTGCTTCTGCTTCTGCCAGATACTCCTGATTGATGGCAAAGTCTAAGGTGTTTACTGGTTCTCTTGCTCAAGTCACCTTCTTGACCATTTATCTCATAACTGAGGCTATTTGCCTGTTTTAAAGGCATTTCCTCATTAACAGCCCTCTGCTGTGGTGACAACAGACCCTTAAGGCTCAGATTATAAGTTCTGGCATTTCAAGATTCAAGATGTGCTTGGGGGCCAGCCACAGCCCCATAAGGTCTGAAGATCCTCTGTTACTATTTTTTATTGTTGAACTCCTCCTCCAGCCTCTCTGAGGAAGCACTTGCAGGAGCATCCGGACCCCAGGGCTGGTAGAGAGTGCCCTGGCCGATGCCCCCAGCCTGGATTGTGTCTGGGTGAGCACTAGATGGTAGCCAACACCTGCTGCCCCAGGGATGCAGAGACTGGGCAGCCTTGAACCCCCAGCGGCCCTTGGGTCTCTGTCTTTCTTACTGGCCAGTTGTGTCTGTTTCTTAGTTTCTCAGTGCCCACCTCCCAGGAGGGCTGGTGGGCCTAGGGGTGCACTGGAAAGGGGCCGGGCTTACCTGTCACCCACCCAGCTTCACATCCAGTTTCTCCCCCTTGCCAGCCGTATGACTTTGGGCAAGAGATTTGGCTTCTCTTTCAGTCTTTTAGTTTCCACAGCTGTAAAATGGGGAAAATAATAGCATCTCTGTTCGAGGAGGACTAAATGAGAGAAATCTGTAAAATGCTTAGTGCGGTGTGTGGCCTGCACCACACATCCTCCCCACTGGCCTGTTGTCCAGGCAGATGTGTGTCCTGGGTCCCATCAGCTGTGTCACAGAGAGGCCACAGCCCCCTTTCCTTCAGCGGGGACTGTGTGGAGCGAAGTCTCCAGGAAGGGGCTGTCAGAGGGGCAGGCCCTGCACCCTCCCAGGGTGAGCTAAGCACTACCCTCGCAGGTCAGAGCTCTCCTCTCCTCTCTAATTACCGAGAGCCCCGTAAAATGCTGCGGCCTAGGCCTAGTCCCCCTGTGGTGTATGCCCTGGTGTGGGGGACCCTTTCCTGGCTGACTTGTCCCCGCCCTGCTTGTGACAGTGTGCAGAGAAGAAACCAGAAGCCAGTGGCCCAGAGGCCGAGCCCTGCCCAGAGCTCCACACGGAGCCAGTGGAGCCACTGACTCGGGCGTCCTCGGCAGGCCCTGAGGGTGGAGGAGTCCGCCCCGAGCAGCCCTTTATTGTGCTGGGACAGGAGGAGTATGGGGAACACCACTCATCCATCATGCACTGCAGGTGGGTTGGGCCTGGGGCCAAGGAAACCCTGGGAAGCTCAGATTTTCAGGCAGCACACATGGAGGTGTGGCCAGCAGGAGATGGCAGAGAATGGGGGCTTGGACGAGGGCCACAGTCATGGCTGAAGAGTCATGGGAGTTGCTTGGAGCTGCCAGTGGACTGGTCAGCCCATCTGCCCTTTTTTTTTTTTTTTTTTGTTTTTTGTTTTTTTTTGAGACAGAGTCTTGCTTTGTCACCTAGTCTGGAGTGCAATGGCACAATCTTGGCTCACTGCAACCTTGCCCTCCCAGGCTCAAGCGATTCTTGTGCCTCAGCCTCCCAAGTAGCTAGGACTATAGATGCCTGCCACCACACCCATCTAATTTTTATATTTGTAGTAGAGACAGGGTTTTACCATGGTCTGAAACCTGGTCTGAAACCATGGTTTCACCATGGTCAAGCCTGGTCTTGAACTTCCCGACTTCAAGTGATCTGCCCATCTCAGCCTCCCAAAATGCTGGTATTACAGGCGTAAGCCACCACACCCGGCCTCTCTGCCCTTTTTAATTGTGTTTTTCTCAGTTTTAGGAACAATTTACCCTACTTTAGCCCCCCAAACTCACTCAATTTTAATTTGCTTTATGTTGGTACTTTTAGGTAAATACCTGATTTGTAATTTACCATTTGTAAGTTTTTACTTAAGCACAGTAAAAACCTTTCAAGAACAAACCCTAGTGGAGCATAATTTTCAGCTGGTAGATGGGTTTCTTGTTTTGACAGCCCTGACAGCTCTTGGGGCCCTTGGGCTGTTCTGGAGTGTGAGTCTGGAGGCTCTAAATCTCCAGAGACTGCAAGTGGCCCCAGGGCAGGGCCGTGCAACTCTTGCTCACCGCTCTTTGCCCAGAGTTGACCAAAAGGTCCACACATGGTTGGCACTTAATAAGTATTTCTTAGACAAACAAATGAATGAATATTTCTGGAAATAGTCTATACCAGTCCTTTGAATGTAGACCTCTAGGGATTGTTTTTTAAAAACAGTAAGGAAGTCAGGAAAGCGATCATCTTGGCATTAGCGGAAGATGGGGATGGAGAAGCCAGCTGACAGGCCTCCCTTTTCTCTCATCTCAGAGTGGATTGCTCTGGGAGGAGAGTCGCCAGCTTAGACGTAGATGGGGTCATCAAAGTGTGGTCCTTCAACCCCATCATGCAGACCAAAGCGTCCTCCATTTCCAAATCGCCGCTGCTGTCTTTGGAATGGGCCACCAAACGGGACAGACTGGTGAGTAATGGTGGCCTGTGGGGCCTGCTTTGCTGGCTCAGTGGAGGAATTCCCCAGGGTTCTCCACCAGCTGAGTCAAGACAGCCAAGCCAGTTCCCCTCCCTTCTCTCCATTATTGGGGATTCAGGGACACACATCCAGGACTGGCCAGAAGGCTCCTGTTGTGGGAAGGCAGTAAGGTTACCAAATTGACATTGAAATGAGCTGCAGGGGGCCTGGAACACACGGCTTCTTCCTGTCTGTGGTGGTCTGCCCTGGCGACCACCTGCCAGACTGCTGTCCCCCCATCTGTCTGTGTTTCCAGCTGTAGTTTCAGTGGGCGCCCTCCCGTGCCAGGCCCCATGGGAAGTGGCTTCCGCTGGTGAGGGGCTGGTGTTCTGTTTTGTGGTTCCCATGGGTGTTATTGTCCCCAGGAATAGTACAGTGTTCTTCCTTCTGGATTTTAGATTTGAGATAGGACTTGTAGTTAAGGAGGTAAGATTGACTTGCTGTTTTTTCTTTTACTTCCTTTGTGGGGATCATACCACATAGCCCAAGATGCAAATCCTGTTTTTCTATATTTTTTGGCAGCTGAAGGGATTACCCTCATGGATGAGGGCCTCAGGGCTTGCCCTGTGCCAGCACCAGTTTGCCAAGTGAATGCCAAGGTCACACTCTACCTAATATTCCTGGGAGACACCCTCAGACCTGGGCTGCTTCTGGCACTTTCCTCTGGCACTATTATTATCTTTGAAGCTTTTCACCAAATAAGTCACAAGTTCCTGAATGCAAGGATAGCCCCTTTTATTTTTTTTCTGAAGGTCTTTATAGACCCAGAGCCAGAGCTGTCCCCTGAAAAGGCAAATGGGAGTCACCCAGGCTCCGTGGCAGTCGAAGCCAGTATGCTGGGAGGGGTGCTGGGCAGACCAAGAGTGGGAAGGAAGGGTTCCAACAGCTGGGGTTTCAAACTGAAGAAAGGGAGGATCAGAGGGCCTCATTCACCAGCCGGAACAGATGTGTCCAAGGTGACACGTCTCTCCCATTCCACAGATACTTTTTGTGGTTTTGCTTAAAGTTCAAGGTCAGCTCTCATGTCTTTGTTTAATTTTGAAATGAGGCTCATTTTAGCCAGATTTCCCCCGAACTGCCTGGATGCGTAGAGGAGGGGCCTCACCCCCGCAGCCTGCCCAGCCTCGCCCCCTCTGGAGATCCTCCCTGACTCAGCCTCACTCCATGCTGTCCTTCCCACCTCACGCCCCTTGTCGTTCCAGCTCTTGCTGGGCAGTGGTGTGGGGACGGTGCGTCTCTATGACACGGAAGCCAAGAAGAATCTCTGTGAAATCAATATCAACGACGACATGCCCAGGTGAGCTGGAACCCACCCCCCACCATCAAGGCCGCAGGCTGCCAAGTGTGGTCCGCAGGGCTAGGCCTTTCTCGAGCCTTGTGCCCCATCTCCTGTGCAGGATCCAGCCTCAGTGCACCCTCCCTCTGTGGGCAGGTGGAGGGTCTGACCCAGGCCCATGTGTGTTGCAGAATCCTGTCTCTTGCGTGCAGCCCCAATGGGGCCTCTTTCGTCTGTTCGGCTGCAGCTCCGAGCCTCACTTCCCAGGTGGACTTCTCAGCACCAGACATCGGCAGCAAGGGCATGAACCAGGTTCCTGGCAGGCTGCTGCTGTGGGACACAAAAACCATGAAGCAGCAGGTACGGGCCTGCCCTGTGGCTCTCTCTGGGGCCAGGCACACTCTCTGCATTCCCTTGGGTTTCTGAAGAGCCTCTTCCCTCTTTTTGCTTTGGTCTCCTCAGATTTTTAATAAAGTTTTAAGTGTTGAAAAGTAGTGTACTCCAACTGGGCAGATTGTTAGTGACATGTCATTCAGAATTGTGCCACAAACTTAGGAGCCGCACAGAACCTACCAGAGGGCCCCTGTGGTTGATTTTTTAGGAGAGGACTCGTGTCTCCCTCTGACATCCTGTTAACTTAGAATTGTATGAGAATTATAGCAGCAGCAGCCAGCAGTAGCAAGGACACATGCAGATTCATAAGAAGCGAGGTGACCAGACAGCCTGTGAACTTGCTCCCAGGGGACCTGGGCACCACCTTGGAGCCGAGGACCCCTTCCTTCAACACAGTAATAGATGCTGCAGCCGCCACCCTGAGCCCCAGAGAGACTGAATGATGCTAAACTCACCTTCTAAGGCAGTGCTACTTCTTATTAAAATGATTTGTTTCACTGCTCACAAGTCATATGGCCTTTATGTTGAACACATTGTTTCCTAATGCTGCTGGAAACTCCTACTTTCAGTTGGTTCCTGTTCCAGATGTTCAGTTTGTTCTGTTCTGTATCTGCCTGTAGAAGTGCTCTGTGTTCCCTTTGGGTCTCTCAGACCTCTCAGGCCTGTCAGGGTCACACCCGAATTCTTGACCTCCACCCCTTGCCACATCCATCCCTCCCCTCATCATTTTCCTTACTTTGGCAAATGTGCCTCATCTAGAAATTTGGGATCTTGGCCGGGCGCAGTTGCTCATGCCTGTAATCCCAGCACTTTGGGAAGCTGAGGCAGGTGGATTGCTTGAGGCCAGGAGTTCAAGTCCAGCCTGGGCAATGTAGTGAGCCCTTGTCTCTACAAAAAATTTAAAAATTAACCGGCTGTGGTGGTGCTCACTTGTAGTCCCAGCTACTTGGCAGGCTGAGGCAGGAGGATTGCTTGAGCCTGGGAGGTGGAGGCTGCAGTGAGCTGATGTGGTGCCACTGCATTCCAGCCTGGGTGACAGAGTGAGACCCTGTCTCAAACAAAACAAAACAAAACAAAAATTAGGGTTCTTCCCAGACCTGTCCTTTTCCCTCTGCTCACACAGTCCATCCATAAGCAAATGCTGCCAGTGTTTTTCCAGTCTGATCACTTCTCTGCATTTCCAGGGACATACTCTAGACCTATCTCTTGTGCCCCTCTCTGCCCACTGTCCTCTCTACCGGTTTAATTCAATTCCTCTTAGTTCGTAGCATCTTGTATTTTCCTCCAAAGCTCTCATTACAATTTGTAATTATGTGTTTACTTGTGATTTTCAAGGTTTTAATTAAACATTGAATACATACAAAAGCATATTGAAATCATAGGTGTATAGTATAATAAGAAGAAAAGCAGTGCAGTGAGCACCCGCAGACCCATCACAGTTTATAGAGAGCATCACCAATACTTTTAACTCTTGGGTAGCCCTTCCCAATCTTGGTCTTTTTCCCTTCCAGAGAGAACCTGTCTTGAATTTTGTCATATTGATGTCTTTTTTTTTTTTTTTTTGAGACGGAGTCTTGCTCTGTCACCCAGGCTGGAGTGCAGTGGCACAATCTCGGCTCACCAAAACCTCCACCTCCTGAGTTCAAGCAATTCTTCTGCCTCAACCTCCCAAGTAGCTGGGATTACAGGCACCCAACACCACATCCAGCTAATTTTTTGTATTTTTAGTAGAAATGGGTTTCACCACGTTGGCCAGTCTCGAACTCTTGACCTCAGGTGATCCACCCACCTCAGCCTCCCAAAGTGCTAGGATTACAGGCATGAGCCACTGTACTCTACCTGCCTTACATTTTAAAAATTACTTTACCATGTTATTACATATCCCTAAACAAACAAATTTTTGTTTTGTGTGTTTTCTGAGTCCATATAAATAGAACCACAGTATATGTGTTTTTCTAGAATAGCTTCTTGTATTCCAGGCTGAACACTGCTTCCCTAACCTTGTGACTTGCTTCATCCTCTGGCTGCCTTTGCTGAGACCGGGACATTACCTCTCCATGTAATTGGCATTCCTTTGTTGTCTTTTCTCTCTGGCTGCTTTTAAAATCTTCTTCTCTGGCTCTCTGGGTGTGGATTTTCTGGTTTTTAAGTTTTAAAATTTATTTTTTTAAAGTTCTGCTTGGGATTTGTTTTCTGAATCAGAGGATTTATGTCTTTGTTCAATTCTGGAAAATTCTCAGTCATCATTTTTTCCAGTATTGCGGTTCTCTGATCATCTCTTGCCTTCTGAACCTCCCATTCCATATGTGTTAGAACTTGCCTCTTCCTCTTTTTTGTTTCACTTTGCGGCATTCTTGATAAGAGTTTCTTCAGATCTATCAGTTTGCTAATCTCTCCTCTACTATACCTAGTCTTCTGTTTCATCTATTTATTAGGATGGTAATTTAAATTACTGTATTTCTCATTTTTAGAGGCTCAGCTTCATTTTTTAAAACCTGCTTTGTTGTGTTTATAGTCTCTCATTTTTACCCATATTTTCAATTCCTTATTTTATTTTGTTGAACAATTGAATGTGCTTGTATGTTGTGCATTATAAATCTAATGTCTGAAGTTTTTGGGTCTAATTCTGCTCTGTTTCTGTGGGTGCTGGCTCCTTTTGCCTTATTTTCCTGTTTCTTATGAATTGTGATCATGGTGTTTCTTGGGCTAATATCTCTGAGAGTATTTTGAGGTTTGGGTTGGAGGTACATTTCTTTGGATTTGCATTAGTTTTTGCCAGGTTCCTCCCATGTTAGGGCTAGTTTGTGGTTATGAATTTGCAGGGAGGTAAGTTTTCTTGTTATCCCTTTCTGTGAAGTAGGTTTATTTCTAGTTCATTCCTGCACTGAAGGTATAGCTCTTTGGAGTCCCAGCTCCGTGTGACGCTTTCTTTTTTTTATTTTATTTTTTCTTTTTCTTTTTTTTTTGATTATACTTTAAGTTCTAGGGTACATGTGCACAACGTGCAGGTTTGTTACATATGTGCGGTTTCTTATCGCCTGACCTTGGGCAGGTCACACATTGTTGTCTTCAGGCTCCTGAGCTCTTCATGGGAAGCAGAATGGGAACTTGAGTCACCTGGATCTGATTAATGCCCCATAATGAAAGGCAGCTTTGGAGTGCGCTAGTTCTCTGCATTCTTGCTTTCTCTTAGTTTTGGCCCTAGAGGATTCTTTTATTTGCCAGCTCAGTACTCTGTGTGTATTTTAAATAACATTCTATCTTGCATTTTTAATTTCAGGAGGATTATTTAGGGTTCTCAGGGTTCCATATTGTTTGAAATGATAATGTTCATTCATTACGTAATTAATAGACCTTATGTTCTATGAGGTGGTTTTGTTTGCTACTATATTTCTAAGTGTTTCTGTGGGGAGCCATAGGGCAGGTTTATTAGTGTTGTCTGTCATCAGAAGTGGTTGATGAAGTGTTATTTTCTGAGAGCAATGAGACTTTTCAATGAGAATTTGCTTGGAATGCATTCTGGTGAAGTATAGGCTGCTAAGATATGTATTACTTATTTTATAATGGAGCAAGCATGGATTATTATCTATCTATGGAAACCAGAATAGGCACAGAGACCTTGTTCTCAAAAGAGCACAGAAGGTCACTGGCACAGCACTTTGGCAAAGGCTCAGATCTTTCTGATTACGTAAATTTCCAGATTACATAAGGGAGGAGCTGGTGGAAAACCCAGTCTGGGGCACCTGTCTGCATTGGAATAAGCAGCATGCCTGGGCTGAGTGAAGATTGCTACTGGCATTTTTGTTTTGTTTCAATAGCTCCAGTTCTCCCTGGATCCAGAACCCATTGCTATCAACTGTACAGCCTTCAATCACAACGGGAACCTGCTGGTCACAGGGGCAGCTGATGGCGTCATCCGGCTGTTTGGTATGCAAGTGTGCTCATAGCAATCCTTGATATCTCCTTAGATGTCCCAGGCATTTTTTTTTTTTGCCAATGTTGGATTTTTTTTTTCCCAGCTGGGCCAGAGGCTTTTGCAAAACCCTGACTTCAGATGCATGTACTAGAGCTTAACTTTGGTCAGCGTTTTCAAAACACCCACCATAATAGACATGGGAGGGGGTGGAGCTCAGCAGTCCTTGAGTCTTGAGTTGTTCCATCTGAGTCCTTGTCACCCATGTGAAATACAGGAGGGCACACAAGAGTACTGCTGTCCTACCCACTTGCTGTGGGTAGTTCCTTCTCAAAAGCATCAGAACAGGGCTCCTTAACCAGAGGCGTACATCAGAATCACCTGGCATGCTGTGTACAAATCCTCAGGTTGGATTCTGTCCCCAGGAGACATCCCCAGAGCCTGGGCTGGGGAAAGGCAACTGTATCTTTAAGGGATTCCCAGGGCGCCCATGGGGAAGTTACAGAGGGTAGTTTCTTGGGTGTCTTGCTAGACTTAGGGCTCTCCAGATGAGCTCCCCCCAGGGAGTCCTGAGCCTCGCTTCTGACCTGGTGAAAGAAGCTGCCTCTGAGGCTCAGAAACAGCCTGACAACTTGGGCAGCGGCAGCTTTATGGTGCTCACTGGGTCCTGGGTGCCTGCCGTTGGCCTGAGAACAGCTGTCAGCCTGAGTAGAGGGTGAGGGGGCCTCCTGCTGCAGGCAGATGCCTTCTTCAGAGCCCTGGCCAGGATGTGAGTGACGGTGTCTCATTGCCTCAGACATGCAGCAGCACGAGTGCGCGATGAGCTGGAGGGCCCACTACGGGGAGGTCTACTCTGTGGAGTTCAGCTATGATGAGAACACTGTGTACAGCATCGGCGAGGACGGGAAGGTATTGCAGCCACAGGATTCAGATAAGAGAGCACTGGGATGACATGTGGGCCGGCTGCAGGTTGTGGTCATACCTGTTATTAGCTCTGCCACCTGGGGCCTCTTTTTGCAGCTTTGTTATCTGTAGAATAGGGATAAACTAGTAATTCGTCTTACAATCTTTGTGAGGTTTCAGTGAGTTCAGCGGGAGATGGCTATCCTTATGAAAGGAAATACCAAAAATTACTCATCTTACCATAGATGGATCTGTGGGGTCTGGATTTAGGGCTGAGTTTGCTTTGATGGGCTTGGTAATGAGTGGTCCCAGGACCACTCACGGATGCGTAGAGTTTGCTGAGTGGCTGGGGACAGCTTCTTAGATGCCTACAGACCCCAGCAGAGCCCAGAGATGTAAGAAGGAAGCCAGAAAAAAAGGAAAAGTAAATGCCCCTGGTAGATTCCCTCTGTGGAGGATTAGGAACTAGGAATAGTGACCACCTCAGAAGGGGAGCTGGCAGGGGCAGAGGTGGGAGAAGGACGCCATTTCCATGTGTGCCTGCCTGGACCTTTTGGATTGGACACTGTCTTTTTGTCTCTTGAAAGGAGTAACTACAAAATAAATTCTTCATTTGAAAAGTTTGGGAAGGGACGTTGACATTAAAGCTAGACTTCCTTCTTAGGTGGGATGCTCAGTGAAGAGGTGATCACAGCCAAGTAACCTGTCCATGGGGTAGGCTAAGGGATGATGTCTGCTGTGGTAAGGAGCTGAGTTTATAATGGCATCGCCCAGTGTTCAATTGATTGTATGCCTGAAACACTGGAAATATATGTGGAATGTGTCCTCTGTACCTTGTTCCTAGGACAGAAAAATCTAGTTGGGTTCTAACTCTGATGATGATGATGATAATAATAATAATAACAACAACAACAGGTCACTTGAAGCATTCCTCCTGCTTGAGAGACCAGGAATCCAGGCAAAGCCACTTGCTGTCCCTTTTCCTCTCCTAGGGTCAGGCCAGAGGGAAAGAGAAGGGTTGGACTTTGATGTGAAGTTGCTGCCTCTTTTTCTAGATTTTCTTCCCTAAAAAATGCTTAAATCATGTTGGCCAGAGATAGGACTTGTAGACCTGTCACCTGCTTTTCTGCCTCTGGCACTTGAAAGGCTCTTCAAGGATGTCAGCATTGTGGTTGGGGGAGGTGGGTCGCCTTCTCCAGCCTCTGCTCTGGGGTGGGTTCTTGCTCTTCCTTGAGGCCTGCATTGGCCGGCTCTGCTGAGAGCACCCTGCTTGTGCCCTGTGACTGCAGTTCATCCAGTGGAACATCCACAAGAGTGGCCTCAAGGTATCCGAGTACAGCCTGCCCTCAGACGCCACCGGCCCCTTTGTGCTATCTGGATACAGCGGCTACAAGCAGGTTCAAGTCCCCAGGGGCCGACTCTTCGCTTTTGACTCGGAGGGCAATTACATGCTGACATGTTCTGCCACAGGCGGCATCATCTACAAGGTAACTGGTGGTTGGGGGTGGGAGGTGGTGGTATCGTGGTGGGCAGGGATTCCTCCCTGGAGGTCTGGGCCATGTCTGCTGAGCGTGGCCTTCTGTCCCCGAGCTGCATGGCTGTGGAGATGCCTTTGACAAAGGATAGGCAGCGCCTAGAGCGGGGATGTCCCATCGTTTGCCTTCCCTGAGCCATGTTGGAAGAAGAAGAATTGTCTTGGGCCAATTCTTCACACTTCTTAGTGTTAGTGGGCTAACACTAGTGATAGCTGTTGAGCTAAAAAAAAAAAATCGCAAAAAAAAATCTCATAATGTACTTACAACACAAATTTGTGTTGGGCCTCATTCAAAGCCGTCCTGGGCTGCATGTGGCCCGCAGGCTGCAGGGTGGACAAGCTTGGCCTACAGTCTCCTTGCTGCAGGCCTGGCCAGGGCTGCTTTGCAGCTCAGGTGGATAGAAAAGATGGGACCGGGGCATGAGACCCCCATTCTCTCTGCTCATCCTTGACCAGATTCTGCCCTTTCTCTGCCTTCTTTCCTTGGGAATAGCCTGTTATAGAAATCGCTCAGGAGTAGGGAGAAGAGTTGGGGAGTGTTGGGATGGAGGAACATGCCCCCAACCAGGTCCCAACTAGGTTGTTTATTTTAGTACTCGAATATGGTATAGATTTATTAATTTATTGAATGTCCCGTGGGTCAAGTATATTCCAGTCCAGGTTTTTAAAAAAAGTTTTAAATTTTTAATTTTTGTGGGTACATCCATAGGTATATATATTTATGGGGAA
Source organism: Chlorocebus sabaeus (assembly GCF_047675955.1). Lineage (NCBI taxonomy): Eukaryota > Metazoa > Chordata > Mammalia > Primates > Cercopithecidae > Chlorocebus > Chlorocebus sabaeus. The sequence goes on along the minus strand of NC_132924.1, from coordinate 108,294,565 downwards.
CATGAGATGTTTTGATTCAGACATGCAATGTGAAATAAACACATCATGGAGAATGGGGCATTCATCCCCTCAAGCATTTATCCATTGCATTGCAAACAATTCAATCACACTCTTGACTTTAAAATATACAGTGATTATTGACTATGGTCACCCTGTTGTGCTATCAAATAGTAGGTCTTATTCAGGTCTTATTCATTCTTTTTATTTTATTTTAATTTTTTACCCATCCAGTCCATGTTAGAGACAGAAATTTGAGGGCGTGATTTGTCAAACCATACTGTAAGTTGTCCACATTGTTTTTTGCCCCTCCTTTTACGCGTTTGTTTTAGCTCTTAAGTCAGAGCTCATTTCATGTATTTTTAAGTGTCTTCTATTTTACTGGTGTCACCTAGACTAATGATGGGGATTTGTGTCGTAGCCTAAGCTTCTGTGTCTGGTGTTGAGTGGGTCCATTCTCAGCCTGTGTGATACTTTTCAGTTATTTGCCCAGGGGTGGTGTTTGTGTAGGATCAGAGTCCTTCAAGGTAGGATATTCTCAGCAGCTCTTGCTGCCACAGCTCATTGACCAGTCAAGGGCATGTGTTTTGGATGGCAGTTTTGTGCTGGGCATTGGACCAGGCACTGTGGAGTGTATGAAGGACATCCAGAATATGATCTTCGCTCTCTTGGGGTGCACACTCAGAAAGAGGCACAGTACCAACAAAGGAGAGCAATGCGGAGTTGAGCAGCTCAGGGAGAAGAAAGCTGTCTCAGTGGGGACTGAGTCCTTGCGGGAGGTGGGAGGCTGTGGATTGGAGGCCTTGGAACCAGGAGGAGAGGATGAAGAGGAGTTGTTGGGTAGATGGAGAAGAAAGCAGGTCTTGGGGCCCCACATGGGCAGAGGTGAGCAAGAGCTCACAGTGAGGCAAGGGGCACTGCCCGTGCTGAGGTGGGAAGTGGGAGCCTCGTAGACTCTCATCTGAAGTGTGCACCACAGGACCTGCGCTCGCTGTCGGTTAGGCTCCTCTCTTCTGTGCAGCATGATTCTGTCAGTTGCCCTTGCCCGTTCCTTCAAAATTAGCTCCATCATTTCTCATAACCGATATTTCCCAATGGAGACACTAAAACGCTTTCCGTTTACAAGCCTGCTCTTATTTTATTCTCCAGAGGTTTGTTTTTGTTGCATTTTTGGTGGGCTGTTCAGTACTTTGCTCTCTGTATGGATATATGTGTGTATGTGTTTTATTTTTAGTCATGCAGCCTTTGTCATTTGATCTGATCAGTTCATATGATTGGCAGTCAGACTTGCTGTATGACCAATTAGTTGGTGGAAAGATTTTCCTCTGTAGAATTCTTTGAATGTGAATAATGAGATCTAATTATTTAAGGAATATATTGAACTTCAGGTCCCACTTTTATAATCTATAAACAATGTAATTTATGGTTTTTGTAAGTGTTTTCTCCACGATGGCTGAAGACTGCGTTGTCTCTCGCTCACAGTTGCTATACATAGTGGTACTGATAGGAATTCGGTTCGCTCCCAGCTTCTCCTTCCCCGTTAGTGCCCTATCGCACAGAATCGCTGGCTAGCTAGTGCCGGGGTTCAGAGAGCCATGTTTCCACACTAACTGAAGGCTCCCCTGCGCCAGCACTGTTCTGGGTGTGGCAGGCTGGCCCCCCGCAGGAGAGAGCTGCCTGAGGCCCTACTCCCCTGCAGCTTGCATTCCCCAATATGGGAGTGAACCTTCAACCAATGAGCAGATTCATGAGCACATGTCAGGTAGTGAGAAGTGATGCTGTAGTGAGAACAACCAGTGTGCGTGCAAGCAGCACCAGCCCACAGCAAGTTCAAGGCAGCTGAGAAAATGCCTTATTTTAAAGAGCTGCTCAGGGACTTGTTTTCTACTTCAGATGGACCAGCTGTAGTTGGGAAAGTGAAAGCATTTCCTGGTTCAAGAAGTTAAACAGACTTTCTAGAAAGGTGGGCATGTGTGCCTGGCCTCAAGCACATCCTCAGGTAGGCCACTGAAAGTGGATCAAGTATGTGTAAGTGGTGTTTGCTGACACCTCCTCCTGTTTCCTGTCCTCTTGCAGCTGGGTGGCGATGAGAAGGTTCTGGAGAGCTGCTTGAGCCTGGGTGGCCACCGAGCCCCTGTGGTCACCGTGGACTGGAGCACTGCCATGGACTGTGGGACCTGCCTCACTGCCTCCATGGATGGGAAGATCAAGCTGACCACCCTCCTGGCCCATAAAGCCTGATGACCTGCCCCAAGGGCCACCTGAGGAAGCAGTATTATCCGGGGTAGGGGGAGGAGGTATAGGACAGGAAAACCAGGTGCTCCACTCCATCTCCCTGCCAGTGCAGTGACTCTGCAGGGAAAGACTGGCAAGGAGGGTCAGGCACTGCCATCTTCGGTGACTGGAATGGGACCCACGTGGAGTAGGTGGCATATGCTTCCCAGAGACTGGTATCATGGCTGTGCCAGAAGTACATGTGAGACTATGGAGGAAAGCTCTGGAAGAAGGAGAAACATTGCAGTGGCTACTGTGTTGGCTCAGAAGAAATTGACAGTATTTTGTATATATATGCCCATTTTTCTTTTTCTTTTTTTAAAAAAGAGAATGCTCTTATGGTCCCCTGGTGTCTCTTTCTAGGATGTGTGTCACTTTGCTTCAGTGACAGCCCTCCACCCAGCCTGGCTCTGCTGGCCCGGAGCTGAACCTCTCCAGGCTCTCCTGTTGCTTTGCCATGGAGCCAGGTCAGCTCTCTGTCTGTTCTGCTGCGTAACAAGGCTTGGCAGTTCCTGTTTCTCTGGGCTTCAGTCAAGGCCACAGAGTTCTTTTTCTTCCCTGAAAGCTGGCAGCTTTTGTTACAGAAGATTCTCAGGATGAAGGCAGGGGCTGAGGCCTCTGCCACTGGCTTCCCCTTTCCATCCAGTGGCTGCTGTTTCCCAAGATGGGCTAAGCATTCCTTATCTAAAATGCTTGGGACAGGAGTGTTACAGATTTTGGATTTTTTCAGACTTTGGAATATTTGCATATATACATAATGAGGTGTCTTGGTAGGTCTCATGTCTAAACATGAAATTCACTCATGTTTTAGATATACCTTATACATGTAGCCTAAAGATAACTCTATACAGTATTTTAAATAATTTTGTACATGAAACAAAGTATTGATTGTGGTCAGGTGTGGTATTTTCTACTTGTGGTGTCATGTTGGTGCTCAAAGTTTTGGGGCGGGGCACAGTGGCTCACATCTGTAATCTCAGCACTTTGGGAGGCCAAGGTGGGTGGATCACTTAAGGTCAGGAGTTCGAGACCAGCCTAGCCAACATGGTGAAACCCCATCTCTACTAAAAATACCAAGATCAGCTAGGTGTGGTGGCAGGTGCCTGTAATCCCCGCTACTCCGGAGGCTGGGGCAGGAGAATCACTTGAGCCCAGGAGGCGGAAGTTACAGTGAGCCAAGATCACGCCATTGACCTGCAGCCTGGGCGACAGAGGGAGAACACAACTGAAAAAAAAAAAAAGTTTTGGGTTATGGAGCATTTTGGATTTTGGATCTTTGGGTTAAGGCCGCTCAACCTATACCTCTTTCATTTGGTGGCTCCTCTCCTTCCTCCAACTGAACATCTTTGTGGAAAGCTGACTGCTGCCTGCCCCCCTCTGCTGGCGAATGGTGAGGTCAGAGCAAGGGGGCCAAGTTGCTGCTGGTGGGCACCTGGGGTTAAGGCCAGCCCAACTGTGGCTGAGCCCATCTGTAGCTGAGCTGAGCATCAACCAGCTGTGTCCACACCCTGCCTGAGGCCTGCCCTCTCCTCCCTGGCTGGGGTGGGACCTTGAAGATGCAGATCCTCCCACGAGGTGAGGAGGAACAAGAGACTCACTCCCCTTTACCCTCTTGCCTTTCACAGCTGAGGCAGAGCTTATGGGAGGAGTCACTGTGGGAGTGATGGGCCTGGGCTTTGGTCTCCAGTGCTTAGCAGGGGTGACCTTATCACTGAGCTGGGAAAGGTGGCTGCCACTAGTCATTTTAAGTCTCTGAGCTCCAGCCCAGTTCTGGGGGCACAAGGCTGGAGTAGGGATACTCCTAGTTACCTGCTTGTGGAAAAGCACAAAGAAACTTGTACCAAAGCCTTGGCTCTGTTCTGGGAGTTGAGGGAAAAGTAGGGAGGTATTTAAGTGGCTTGATTATGAGAAAACACCAGAGATAGTAGTAAATAGTTATTTATTGATTTTTACCCATTTCTACCCTAGTAATCCTCCCTGCAAATGAAGAAAACCAAGACTTCTTCATTTATTATTTTTCCCCATCTTCTGTATTGAAACAGTGATCTTACTTATCTCACCCAGTGACTCTGTAGGACATTTAAAAAGTGGTCATGGGTTTCATTGGAGTGACCATGTATTAATGTTTCCTCTCTTCATCTCAAAGTTTCTGTCTTACTACCTTTTCTCTCCCCTTAATACCATCTCTACAGCTTGCTGAGATGCTTTAAGGATCACAGAGGCACAAAGAAGATTTGAACCTTGCACTCCTCCCATCCCACCTCTTTTCTCCCTCCTGGGTGAGCGCTCGTCCTCAAATAAAGCATGTTGGAACTTCAGCTTATCTCTCCTTCCATAGACCTGCATGGCATCTGCCTAAGAACCCAAGCAAGACTCTTCCATTGTCTTGGTTGAGGGCGGCATAGAAGAAAACCTCTTTACCAGTCCCAGCCTCAGTTCCCAGCCCAGGTGTTGACCCTCAGCTCTGGGGAGGGCTGCACAGAGAGCCTTGCGGGTACACTTCCCCACTTCCTCCTTCTCTTCAGATACCTGCCGGTATTTGCCTCGTCTGCTCCATGGCCTCAGGCCTTGGCTGTGTTCTGGGAGTTGAGGGAAGCATTTGAATGGGGAGGGCCTCATAGCCAGTCCCCATTCAAATGCTTTAGGGGTTCAACGTAATCTTTTGAAGTATGTATACATTGTGGAATACAGACAATGTAGAATGATTAAATCTAGCTAACTGACATGTGCATTACCTCACATGATAAATAACATTTTAGCTGTCAATTAAAAAAAAATCCCCCAAGCCTCCAAATGCTTTGGGTGCTGACTCCAATCTGTGCAAATCACACAGTTCAGATTCCTGACCCCTGCTTGGGGCGGGAAGCATCTCTCCCTTCAGATAGCTCATTTCAGCTGGCTATGGAAAGAGATTTTAAGGAGAGAAATGTGCAAGGGGTTCTTCTGTTAAAGAAAAACTTAGTCAATGATACTCATTAAAGCACAGTAAAGACTACCATCTCGGTAGGTATAGGGACCACCGCAATGGGGTCTTGCATGGGGGAGAGAGATTGGGCTCAATTCCGAATACAGCGTGCGCAGTGGGAATTCACAGCCAAGGAGCAGGGTGGGGGTCTGTGAATAGAAAATTACTAAGCGGAGCCATCAGGGTAAGAGAGATTCTGGTGAAACTGACTTAACAGGACTCTTGCTGAAGACAGGCTAGGGCGATAGACCACTCGGGGATGGTGGAGGGTAAGGAGCCTGATAAGGCTTGGAGGGTGATCAGATACCAACGGGAAAGGAAAGGGGTTTTTTGCTAAGACTGGATTTTACAAGGAAGCGTACAGACTGGCCTTGCAGAAGACTCAGAAGCCTGACTGAAGCTTGGACAAGTAAAGCCTCTTTGTCAGTTCCAATTGCCAAGGATTTTTTTTCTATAAGTGACAAGGCAGAATAGCCAAGTATTTTCTGTTCCTTTACTCACAAGGAAAAGATGCTTCTCCACCCCAGCCCGTGAGACCTGGGCTTGTCCTGGCTCACAACGGGTGACGGCGGGGACCCTGGAGGTCAGTGACCCTAACCCCTCAAGGCAGCGGTGGCGGAGGAAGCAGGACCTGCCCGAGACTGCCCTCCTGAAGAGCTACGTGGACCCCAGTGTGGCAGTTCGGTTTGTGACCTGAAGGCACTGAGGCCGCCCCCTTCAGCCTTGCTATCTAGACACTGTCCCATGCAGCCAGGGGCTGAGGGCAGAGATCCAGCTGTGTGGGTGTCGCTGCTGGGGAGGAACCACAGGTGCCGCGTAGGGAGGGAGTGCGGTGTCCGAGTTCTCTGCGCCTGGGTATGGCCAGCACCCATTCTAGTTGCTGATGTTTTTGCGAACCACGTTTCAGATTGCTGTCCTGAGTTCCCATTTTAGGGCCAGATCTTGTCAGAGCATCCTTTCAACCTGAAAGTGCTGCTGGGGAAGGCCTCACTGGCCACTGCTTGCACGGGCATTTCCAGTCTGGGCTCCGGCATCCTTTGGGCTGTGTGAAGCCAGGAGTGTAGTTTTCAACTAAAACTCAGCACTGACGCCACGTGACCGTGGCGGAGCCCAGCATCCAGCAGGACATGTGGGCAGAGGGGACCCCCGGGGCCACATTAGCAAGGCCTCCTGTCTTGAAATGTTGCAAAAATTAAGGGACAAGAGAGACCGAAGAATGGGATGCAGGAAAGTTTTTATTTTTAGGTGTACATCAGCTCAGTGGAATTGCATCCAGATGTTTCATAGGTTATTATTTCAAGAACAGCCTGTAACCTTATGATGTGGTTGAGCATATAAATTGGGGTGCAGTATCCCCATGACCTATTTTGTGCCTAGGTAGCTGGCCCATAGTATTTAATGATTTTTTCAGGAGGCCATTCATTATTTTCCTAGTCTCCTATGTCTATGTCTTTTTTGATATTTGTATTTATTTTTGAGATCATGCTCCTTTTAGTTCCTTTATTCTCATTATAGACTGGATATCCTAAGAGTTCCCCTTGCTTTAGAGGAATTAGAAAGAAGGATGGCTAGATTGTCCTACTTCCTTTTGCTTCTGTGCTACCTCTTGTCTGATGTCCTTTACAGTGAATAACGGCCACCTTGTCTGGGGCCCACACAGCGTCTAAGAGTTGTAAGATTTCTTCTTTAATTTCTTTCCCTCTAGCAGTTAAGAGCCCACTTTCTTTGTAAATGGCTCCATGGGCATGTAATGTAGCAAAGGCATACTTTGAGTCAGTATAGATGTTAACTGTCTTTCCTTTGGCTACTAATAGTGCTTTAGTTAGAGCTATTAATTCCGCTTTTTGTGCGGAGGTCCCGGTAGGGAGGGCCTGTGCCTCTGAATTTAGAGTCACCACTGCAAACCTGGCTCGGCAGACCCCTTCTGATATAAACTTGCTTCCATCTGTGAAATATTCAATGTCTGGGTCCTTAAAGGTTTGGTCTCAAGTCTTTCTGGCTTGAGAACACCTCATCTACTATGTCTACACAATAGTGTTGGGGAAACTGGTCTTGCAATTTGGGCATTTCTACAGGCAACAGGGTAGCCAGGTTGAGTATTCATGGTTTTTAAAGTTATGTATGGATTTCCACATAAGAGCCCTTGATATCTTAACATTCTTGGATTAGATAGCCAGTGATATCCTCTTTGCTCCATTAAGGTGATCACTGTGTGTGGCACCCGTATTATTAGCTTTTGTCCTAGTGTCAGCTTCCCAGCATTTTCTGCCAGCATGGCAGTGGCATCTAACGCTTTTAAGCAGGGGGGCCATCCCAGGGCCACAAGGTCTAACCGCTTTGACAAACAGGCTACTGGTCGATACCATGATCGTACTGTTTGAACTAAAACTCCTGTAGTCATTCCTTTTCTTTCATGGACATAGAGAAAGAAAGGCTTAGTCAGGTCCGGCAATCCCAGGGCTCAAGCTTGGCTTAAGGCCTTTTTGATCTCATTAAAGGCCTTCTCCTGCTCATTACCCCAAAGGAGGGACTCTTGTTCTCCCCCACTTTGTGGCTTCATACAATGGCTTTGCCATGAGTGAAAAGTTTGGCATCCAAGTACATCAAAAGCCTGCTGCCCCTAAAAACTCCCTTATTGTCGCCGGGTGACAGGAGTAGGGAGTGCACATATGGTTTCCTTCTGCCCACTGCCGAGTTCGCACTGCCCTTGGGCTACTAGGAAACCTAGATATCTTACTCTTTTTGCACAGACCTGAGCTTTTTCCTGAGATACTTTGTAACTTGCCTTCTATAGAAGGTGAAGGAGATCTTTGGTGCCCTGGAAGCAATCTTCCTTGATAGGTGCTGCAAACAAACAAACAATCATCAATGTATTGTAACATACACACTTGTCATTTGGTGGGACAAAAGCCTTAAGGTCTGATGCTAGTGCCTCTTCAAAGAGAGTGGGGGAGTTTTTGAACCCTTGTGGGAGCCTGGTCCAGGTGAATTGTATTCCTCCCCACTGGAATGCAAAAATAGGCTGACTTATTGGAGCTAGCCTGAGGCAGAAAAAGGCATCTTTTAAGTCCAAACAGGTAAACCAGGCGGCATGAGCAGGAAGGTGGCTCATCAGTGTATATGGGTTGGGCACCACCACATGTAAGGTAACAGTAACTTTATTTATGGCCCATAGGTCTTGCACAGTCCAGAACCCACCAGACGGTTTTTGCACTGGTTAAGAGTAGAGTATTCCAGGGTGACTTGTATTTCTTTATGATCCCATGTTCTAGTAGCCGATTTATGTGCTTGGTCATTCCTCACACTGCCTCTATAGACACCTGGTACTGGGGAATGCGTACTGGAGTTGCACCTGGAACTAACTCTACTACCACTGGTGCCTGGTTTATGACCAATCCTGGAGGATTGTCTTCTGCCCACACCTCAGGTATTTCAGTGACTAGTTTGTCAAATATTCTGTCCATAAATTCAGACAGCCTGTATGTCTCTTTTATGTATAGCCTCCATTCCTCAGCCTCAGGGAGGGTAAGAGTTAACATCATAACTTTTGGTCAGCTTAGATCCAGAGTCATGTTTCCTTCCGGCCTGAAGGAAATTTGTGCTTGTAGTTTCTGAAGCAAGTCTCTCCCTAACAGGGGCACTGGACAATTTGGCAGATATAAGAATTCATGTTGGACTTCTTGTCCTCCAATGACACACCTTCTGGATTGACAGGCCTTTTCTCTGATACTCTGGTTGCCCCAACTATAGTAGCATAGGTTTTAGATAGCAGCCCAACGGGCTGTGTCACTACCAAGTGTTCAGCACCTGCATCTACCATAAAATCCATCTGTTGACCTCCCACTTTCATAGAGACCAGGGGCTCCTGGAGGCCTACAGAGATGGAGCCTGGTCTGTCTCAGTCCTTATATTCCTCAACTCCTGCTAAGCTGACCAGATTGGCATCCAGCTTTAGAACAACAGCTAGCGGCTGCAGGCCTTGGGCAGGCGTCAGGTCCCTAGCTGCTGCTTTCTTCCTTTTTTCTCTTTCTGGACATTCATCCTTCCAATGCCCTTTCTGTTTGCATTCTTGCACATTGATCCCTCTCAAGCCTAGGCCGGCCTTCAAACCCTGGCCTAGCTTGTCCTCTACTGTGACCACAACTATGTCTGCATCCTTTCACAAAACCAGTCTCTCTTTGAACTAGAGCAGCAGCCAACAAATCAACCTTTTCCTTGACTTTGCGTTTTGCCTCTTTCTCAGCTTCCTCCTCTGGCTAATACTAATACCTTAGTAGCTACTTGAATAAGCTGGGTAATACTCATAGCCTCAAAACCTTCCAACTTCTGAAGCTTCCATCTAATGTCACCTTGTGCCTGGCCCACAAATGCCACATTAACCATGCATTGATTCCCTACAGCCTCCGGATCAAACGGTGTATAAAGCCGGTATGCTTCACAGAGTCGTAAAATTCACTGGGACTCTCATCAGCCTTTTGGCGTACCTCTGAGACCGCTCCCAAATGCGTTGCCTTTTTCCCTCCAGCCTTCATTCCATTAAGGGGTGCTTCCCGATACCTCTGCAGGTTTTGCAATTCTTCTGCCTGGATTGGATCCCAATTTGGATCTGCTTCTGGGAACCTCTTCTGTGCATACTGCTTAACAGGTGCATTGCTTTCTAACCACCGTAAGGCTGCCTGAGTAATTCTCCTGGCGTACTTCTGTATTGAACAATATTAAAAGTAGCTGCTGAAAATCAGGCCAGGTAGGGTTATGAGTCAGAAAGACTGACTGCATGAAGTCTATGACAGCCTGGGGCTTCTTGGTATAGGAGGGTGTAAGCTGTTTCCAGTTTAGGAGGTCAGTGGTGGAGAAAGGCTGGTAAACGAAAAGGCGTTGCTCTCCTTGTACATTATTCTGTTTATCATGATAAATTTGGCTTTGTGTCTCCCAGAGAAACATCTGCAAGGCTCGGGTGCGGCGGAGTGCTTCTTTAGTCTTTATAGGTAGGGGCTCTGACTTTTCCCTGTGGGGTGACGCCTGAGGCTCACTCTCCTCTGAGCTTGATTCCTCAGGGGCCGTTTGTGTGGGCCTGCAGAACAGATTTTTCCTGTTTTCCTTGCGTGTTTTCCTTTCCTTCCACTGTCCCTTTGGGTTCTAGTGGCAGGATCTCGGCTCACTGTAAGCTCCGCCTCCCGGGTTCACCCCATTCTCTTGCCTCAGCCTCCCGGGTAGCTTGGACTACAAGCGCCTGCCACCGTAACTGGCTAATTTTTTGTATTTTTAGTACAGACGGGGTTTCACCGTGGTCTCGATCTCCTGACCTCGTGATCCGCCCGCCTCAGCCTCCCTTTAGGTTCTTTTACTGCCTCAGATCTGGCACAAACTACCAGGGTCTCAGAATAGGCTTGTAGCCACTTGGGGCGAATTTGAAAGATGCTCAGCCAGGAGTCAATGTATGGGAACTGGTCCGGGTACCCAGGCTATTCTCTGGCTCCGGTTATTATCCTAAACACACAGTCAATTATCTATCTGTCTATTGTCCCTTCGGTGGGTCACCCAACATTAAAAGAAGTCCAATCTATTTCACAGAGAGTTCTCAATCTCGGAGGGGTTAATTTAACTCCATAATCTCCATTAAAACCTTTGTTGAAATTTTCCCAACATACAATCCAATGGAGTAGGCTTTGATGCTTTTCCTCCCATTTTGCCCTTTGTGATGTGCTTTCACTCTCACTTTCATTCCTGGACTGACCAGACTGGGTCCTATTATGGGAGGGGGAGGTTCGGGCACTGCTTAGCTAGGAGAGTACCTTATTCCCACTACAAGCCTGCTGCAGCTGTAGGGCAGCTCCTGTTTGCCGGATCCGGTGTCCTAGGTCTGGCTCGTCGCACCCTGGGAACACACAGTCTGCGCTAGGAGATCTGTGTCTCCCCACATCACGCCCCGCGTTGGCCTCTGCCAAGACTGTCTCTTTCACACAATTTCATGCACCTCCCCCGTTCCCAGTTGCTGACCTTTAGTTAAAGTTGCGAAGCCCCTCTTGCCATGTTCAGTTTCCTTTCACCTCCCCCATTCCCAGTTGCTATCCTTTAGTTAAAGCAGCGAGCACCTCTTGCCACTTTGGTTCCCTTTCCTGACCAATCTGCGAGCCTCTCTCACATCCTGCATCAGTTAGGGTGTGAGTTTCATCCGAATGAATGGATCTCTCCCATTGTCTCCAGCCCCTCTGGGTCGCACTAGTTTTAGTTCTCACCCCCTGGAAGGTGATCAGGCTCCCCTTCCGTCCTTATGGGATAGGTCCTGCCTTAGGGCCCAAACCTTACTATGGTTCAGATGGCTGCTCCTGTCACTGTCCAGCAGTCCATTTTTACTGGTTCTGTTGCGCTGTCGGGAAGGGCACTGGGGCCGGGGAGGGCAGATCCCCTTCCAGGCCGAAAGTTGGCGCCAGGGGTCCCAGGTCTCCCCTGCCTCAGAGCCTCAGTCCCACAGGCAAAAGAGACAGAAATCTGCCCTCTCCAGTCCCAGATTTCGGCACCAGAAATGTTGCAGAAATGAAGGGACAGGACAAACCAAAGAATGGGATGCAGTAAAGTTTTTATTTTTAGGTGTACACCAGCTCAGTGGAATTGCATCCAGAAAGTCTGAGCATAGAACAGAGAAAACAAATGCCTTTTAAGCATTTTGAGGCAGGAATTACGTGAAGCAGGAAGCAGGCTTACAGAAGTGAGAACAAAGGCCATTAATTATCTTGTGATACTTTTGCAACATATCTTACATCTCTGGGAAAACTTGGTTTGCAACTTACTCTTATCTGTCTTGTTGAGAGGTGACAATGTGCTAGCAGCCCTGGCTCTTGGCGCCTCCTTGGCCTCGGCGTCCACTCTGGCGGTGCTTGAGGAGCCCTTCAGCTTGCTACGGCACTGTGGGAGCCCCTCTCTGGGTTGGCCCAGGCTGAAGCTGGCTCCCTCTGCTTGAGGGGAGGTGTGGAGGGAGAGGCGCGGGTGGAAACGGGCTGTACGCGATGCTTATGGAACAGCGTAAGTTCCAGGCGGGCTTGGGCTTGGAGGGTCCAGCACTCGGAGGGGCCGGCTGGCACTGCCACCCATGGGCAGTGAGGGGCTTAGCAGCTGGGCCAGCAGTTGCTGAGGGTGTGCCAGGTTCCCCAGCACTGCTGGCCCGCCCACACCACGCTCAAATTCTCGCCGGGCTTCAGCAGCCTCCCTGTGGGGCAGGGCTAGGGACCTGCAGCCTGCCATGCCCAACCCCCCCTCCACCGTGGTGGCCTCCAGCGTGGCCGGAGCCTCCCCGATGGGCACCGCCCCCTGTTCCACGGCGCCCAGTTCCATAGACCGCCCAAGTGTGGAGGAATGCAGGCGCGCAGTGCAGGACTGGCGGGCAGCTCTGCCTGCAGCCCTGGTGAGGGATCCACTAGGTGAAGCCAGCGGGGCTCCTCCTGGGTCTAGTGGGGACTTGGAGAACCTTTATGTCTAGCTAAGGGATTGTAAATACACCAATCAGCACTCTGTGTCTGGCTCAAGGTTTGTAAATACACCAATGAGTACCCTGTATCTAGCTAATCTAGTGGGGACTTAGAGAACTTTTCTGTCTAGCACTCTGTGTTTAGCTAAAGGATTGTAAAGGTACCAATTAGCACTTGGTGTCTAGCTCAGGGACTGTAAATGCACCAATCTGCACTCTGTGAAAATGGACCAATCAGCTCTCTGTAAAATGGACCAACCAGCTCTCTGTAACGTGCTCTGTAAAACGGACCAATCAGCAGGATGTGGGTAGGGTCAGATAACAGAATAAAAGCAGACTGCCCCAGCCCGCAGTGGCGACCAGCTCCGGTCACGTTCCACCCTGTGGAGCTTTGTTTCTTCACTCTTTACAATAAATCCTGCTGGTGCTCACTGTTTGGGTCCAAGCTGCCTTCATGAGCTGTAACACTCACTGCGGAGGTGGTTTCAGGTTACTCCTGAAACCAGTGAGACCACGAACCCACCGGAAGGAAGAAACTCTGAACATATCCGAACGTCAGAAGGAACAAACTCTGGACTCACCATCTTTTAAGCACTGTAAAAGTTCTTACACTCACAACCAGGTCTGTGGCTTCATTCTTGAAGTCAGTCAATTCCGGACACACTGTGAGACCTTGTAGCTGTGCAGGGAAGAAAGAAAACACAAACTTAACAGAGCCCACAAAATATTTGAAGGGCAGATACAGTTAATGTTTCTTGGGACTGGCAGTTAATATCCTCCTTTAACTTCGGGAGGGCTGAAATTCTTTTCAGCTTTGGTTAATACAGCAATTCATTCTATGAGCTTTTATTTCTCTTACTATAATTTTACTATTAGTACTTATAAGGGAGGAGACCACCCCCCCATATTGTCTTATGCCCAATTTCTGCCTCCAGAGAAAGAAAAAGTAAAAACTAAAAGGCAGAAATGAAATCCACAAGCAGACAGCCTGGCGCCACACCCAGGGCCTAGTGGTTAAAGATCGACCCCTGACCTCATCGGTTATGTTATCTATAGATTACAGACATTGTATAGCAATGCAATGTGAAAATCCCTATCCTGTTTTGTTCCGATTTCATTACCCCTGCATTCTGCCCCTAATCACGTACCCCTTGCTTGCTCAATCGATCAGCACCCTCTCACGCAGACCCCCTTAGAGTTGTGAGCCCTTAAAAGGGACAGGAATTGCTCAGTTCTTGACACAGGAGTCTTACTGATGGCCCTGGCTGAATAAACCCCTTCCTTCTTTAACTCAGTGTCTGAGGAGTTTTGTCTGCGGCTTGTCCTGCTACACTTATGCTATTATTCTATTATCTTCTTAATTTTCCACTTCATTAGGATAACAAATGGAGGCCGGGCTCCCATCCTCCTCCAGCGCTCCCCGAGGGCTGCCTGGCCCAGCAGGGATCCTCTACCTGGTTTCCGAGGGAATTCCCGGGAGGCCTTTCCAAAACACTCCCATTCCCTTCCGCTAACTTCAGGGGCCAGGAATGGACACTTTCACTTTCCTCAGGCCTGCTGCCCTGCCTCGCGTTTGTAGTGCGCAGGAAACCGTGTGCCAGCAAGGGGCGCAGGCACGGCCAGAAGGGGGCGCCCGCGGACCTCCCAGTGAGCCAGCTGCCCAGAGCCGGAAGTGTCTCGGGTGCTAGGACTCCGAGGGGGCCGGGAGCCGCGCCAGGACCGGAAGTGTACGAGGCGGGAGCGCGCAGGGCCAAGGCAGGCGGCAGAGGAGGCCAGGGGAGTTCCGGTGCCAGGCAAGAAGGTGGGGATTTAAGTTCTGGGTGGGGCGCGGGTCCCACAACTGCTCGGAATTTGCCTCCTGGCTCCGCTCTGGAAGCTAAGAAGGGGCACAAGAAGTGGAGAGAGGGAACCTGAGAGCAGGGAAGCCAGTAGCCGGCGGGAGGAGCGCGCTGTCGCTCGGATCGGAAGGAGCCGGTGCAGCCCGGACCCGCGTGCGGCAGGGTCAGCGAGGCCCCTGCGGTGCTTCGCCTGCGCCTTCTCCTCCGCAGTCACCGGCCCTCTGGGCCTCCCACAGGTCTAGCGGCGGGTACTGGCCCCCAGAGCTAGGGCGGGCTGTGAACTGGCAGCACATCGCGTTCCCGCGGGGGCCCCGTTCCGCTTAGGCAGGGAGCGGCTGGCATGGGACTGAGGTCTGTCCGCTAGCGCGGTGCCTCGGAGACCCGGCTTCTGGAAGGTGCTGCGTCCTGCCCTTGGGGCCCAGAAGCAGGGCGGGGAGGCGCGGGGTCTGGAGTCTGCAGGACCTGGCTGCGAATCCAACCAGCTGATTTCAAACTTTTCTGTGATCTTCTGCAAGTTAACTCAGTCTCAGTTCCTCGTTTGCGAAATGTACTTAATATGCACCCCAGGGTGAACTAAATTTGTCCACATAGACTGCAGCAGTGCACTTGCGAGGCGCCTTAGGGAGTAGGAGTCACTAGTATCAATGAGTTTTGACAGAAATGAGGGGGCATTGGCAAAGGTGTGCCCCGTGGCCATACAGGTTAGGAGGAGGGCCTGCTAATATTTTTTCTTAAGTTGTAAACAGCCATCTGAATGAGCAATACATTATCAAATTGTGATTCAGAGAGGACTAACGCTGACTACTTTTTTCTGAGCATACCTCTGCTTCAGGAGCTTGTGGTTTGATTCCTAAGTGGAAGGTAGAGACCTAGGCCCTCTGAGTCACAACTCCATCTCTCTGGGTGAGGACTGAGCTCCAGGACTGCAGAGTGGAGGCAGAACAATTGGGATAGGAAGAAGAGAGGCCAAACTAGATCAGAGTCTGGCGTGGGCTTCAGAGTCTACAGACTGGCACAGTTATGCTTCCTGGCCCCTATTGCTGGTTCAAGTTTGACCAATCAGAAATATCTTTAGCTTAAGGGCGGGGTGTTGGCTAATGAGACTTTATTGTGAAATAAAATGCCCTCAGTTTCATGTGACTGAGCCACCACAGAAGAGTAGAGAAATCGAGTTGACCAGGTGAGGGAGAGGCCATTAAGAGGTATTTTAGGGATTGGATGGGCTGGGCACTCCGAGGACTGGCATTTGGGGTGGTAATGAGGAGGAACATTGGGGGCCTCCGCCTCTTCCTTTCCTCCTGTGCTGAGTCAGTCAGCACAGAGGCTGCAGGAGGTAGCTCTGGTTGGCTCTGGCTGCCTGTGGGGGGCACCAGCTTTGTGGAGGTCAGAAGGCTCTCTCCTGAGCCGCTCTCATGCCCACAATCACATCTGCCTGATGTCTGTGAATGGCCGTCTGAGTCTCCTGGGCCCTGCTCACCTTTTGGTCACCTCTGGCCTGCCCTGCACCGACCGGTAACTGCTTGATGACTGGAGGTATTGGAATTCACTGAACTTTATTGTTCTTTGTAGGAATCAAAGATCAGCTCCCACTGAGGACAAATGGACCTGTAATTCCGGGTGTGACGAGAGAACGGGATTTACCTTCCTGAATTAAAAAGCAGGTCATTAAACTTTGGCCCTGACTTTTCTTTGTGAGAAGGTACAGAGATGGAAACCTTACAATCCGAGACTAAAAAGAGGGTCCTTCCCTCATGGCTGACAGCCCAGGTGGCTACCAAGAATGTGGCACCAGCGAAGGCCCCCAAGAGGATGAGAATGGCAGCAGTGCCGGTGGCAACAGCAAGGTGCGACAACCCTGGTCAGATGACTCCTGCGAATCTGGCGAGTGGAGCAGGGACCTCCACGACCTGGGCCAGGTCTTCCAGCGTAGGCAGAACAGCAAGATGGGTGGGCGTTTCAGTCTGATCATCTCTTGAGCTTTTAGGAGGTGGAGGGGCTGTGGGCAGGAGGCAAAACAGGTTAAACCTCGAGGACAGGCACCCGCTTCTGCCTCTGCACTGGTGAGTGCTCTGCTGTCAGCACACACAGAGTGGGTTTTCCATGTCAGCCAATCTCTGATGCCAGTTGTCCAAAATGCCAGTCTCTTCCTTTACAACAAACATGGTAACATCAGATGGGCAAGATCAGTGGTAGGGTCTGTTCTGAGTGGTGCCTGCTCCTCCTGTGGACAGCCCTTTAGGGATGGACAGATGAGCAGCAGCTGCGGGGCCAGCAAGCGGTCTGGAGCTGAGGAGTGAGTTGAATGACGGTAATTGCGTGGGGTGGGGTGAGTCTCCAGGCTGCAGCATCAAGTGGGCGGGGCCCCAGCACTCAGTGTTCCCCTCTCTGGCTCCTCCTCCTCTGGCTCCTCCTCCTCTAAGGTTTCCTGACCAACAGCCTTCCCATGTGACTGCTGCCGCCTTTCCCTAAGTCTGGTCCTGCTTTCAGGTTCCTCTCAGTGCAGCCTCGGCCTGAGGTCTCCTTCTTCTTGCATCCACGTGTGTGTTTCAGAGGTGGCAGCACTTCCCTACTTCCACATCCTTGTAGGGCAGTTGGTGGAGGGTGGGAGGCACCCCGGTGTTGCCTCCATGAAGCCCTGTGCCAGTCACTGGTCTGCAAGGCTAAGGAAATTGTGTCCGTGTCGGAGAAAGCTCCTCGGCTCAGAGGTGCTGGTGCCTCCTGCGTGGTGGGAAGTTGGCGGGAAGAGGCCCTCTTCCTCCTGTTTTCTTTGTCCTTGTGAGACCTGAGAGTCTGTGTCATCTGTGCCTTGCGTTTCTTTTTTCAGACTCCCTGCGACGAGGACTGTGTACTGCATGAATGAGGCCGAGATAGTCGATGTTGCTCTGGGAATCCTAATTGAGGTAAAGTCAGCCAAGCCTCTTACTCATGACCAGAAACTCTGCATGGGCAGAAGCTAGACTAGGCCCTTGGTCACCGTCAGTAAGAGAGACACCCTCTGCCGTAGGCTACCTCTTCTTTCTCCTGCCACTTGCCTCGCTCTTGTGTCGCCATGTTCCCCAGGCCTCTCCCCATGTGGTTGTGTGCTCGCGGGGTGAGTCTTTGGGGCTAGATGCATGGGAGGGCGTGCGTGTGTTGGGGAGACCGTGACTGTGCGCTAGTGTGTATGTGGATGGGACATGAAGCCTTTACCTGTTTGTGTTCTTGGAAAGGTTCCCAGTTGGGTAGATGACTTCTTAACCGTTGCCCCTCTCCTGAGCAGAGGCTGCCGAGCTTCCTGGCTTCCTGCAGTAATAATTGCAGTGCCTCAGAGTTGCACAGCATTCTGCGGTTTACCCAGTGCCTTGAAAGCGTGTGTGATGTCATTTGGGCCTTGCGGTAACCCTGTGGTATGGGGCTTTTCCTAGTGCTAAGGCATGGGCCCACACCCAGGTTTTGTATCCTGGGCTCCTTCCATTCTGTCACCGCCCCTTCTAGACATGTGTCTTCCATTTCTTTTTCCTTTCCCCTCACTAATCCTCATGCCTCTGCTTGCTTCTCTCCCAAGTGGGTCCTGGTTTCTTCAAGAGCTGTGAAGAGGGGGTGCAGGGAGGAGTGGCGTGAAGAGAGGGTAGGTGCTCAGGATATGGGTACATTGCCTGGCCTGATCACACTGGCTTTGTAGTTGCTTCTGGATACATCCTGCGTGAGTCACTGACAGACAGATCAGCATGTTAGGGAAATGAAACGTATGTTGAGCCTGCCGTTTCCTGTACTCTGCAGAGCCGCAAAAAGGAAAAGGCCTGCGAGCAGCCGGCCCTGGTGGGTGCTGATAACCCAGAGCTCTCCGCTCCCTGCTCTGTGTCGCCTCACACAAGTTCTGGGAGCAGCAGTGAGGAAGAGGACAGTGGGAAAGAGGCACTGGCTGCAGGCCTCAGCCCTTCCCAGAGGCCAGGGGATTCCAACTCTGCCTGCAGCAGGAGCCCCGAGGAGGAGGAGGAGGAGGAAGAGGATGTGTTGAAATACGTCCGGGAGATCTTTTTCAGCTAGGGCATAAACTGTGCACTCAACTTTCTGCTGAGAGCAGCTGGAGGACAGCTGAGCTTCCATTGGCGCTGCTGGACCACCCGCCTGTGGGAATGGGGTTCTCTGTGCTCCTACCTTTGTGCCTCCTTGGGCCTGGCAGATTCACCTCAGGCCAGAAGTCCCAGGACGCTTCAGGCCTTGGGGCTGCCATTCTGAGTGTGTGGAAGGCAGGACTCAAAACAAGATCCCATTTGAATCCTGCTGTATGTACTGCATCCTCTCCCAGCTCTGAGGCTCTGGAATGCCAACTGTCTGTGTTAGTCAGTCACCAGGTTCCAGGGAAAATGATGTCATTTGGTGGTCCAACTTACTGGAACCAAAGAGACAGAACTTTTCAAAGAAAAGGATCACTGCCAGGCGCACTGGAATTGCTAGTTTGGTCCACATGATCTCTCCTGGAGGAAGCCTGTTTAAAAAATAGTTTCCATCATGAGTCAATCAATGAGCTCCCACCTCTCCAGCCAGCCTAGAAAGCAAACGAGCTGCCCACAGTTCTCTGCTGTGTCTGGGAGGTTGAGGCCACAGTGTTTGGACTGGTAAGTCAGACAGGCCTCCTCCCCCAAGCTGCTACCTTGCTTTCACATGTACCTTGGTCCCTGGGCAGCTAGTTATAAAACAAGAGGGACAGGAACCCAAAAGAGACACTAAGGACAAGATCACACCAGAGTACATGTTTCTGTGTTTCTTTTCAGTGTGGTTTTGGACAGGAATAAATGAGTGAATCATTTGCCATACAGGTTTTCCAATGCGCAGGTGCTGGAAAATACACACAATTCCCCAGTGCTTAAGTCTTTCCTTAAGTGCTAATGTCTTTCCCAGTTCCGGGTTGAGAAGTGGAGGGTGGCAGCATTTGTATGTGTGCAACCGTCCAGTCCTGATCACACCGAGGATTTGGTGTCCTCCAGGGTCTCATCATGGGAGTGATTTGCCAGCGGATGCCTCTGCCCTGACTCGCTTCAAGTCCAGGGAAGCTTTGAAGCAACCAAGGCTTGTCTTTGTGCTCCATGTGTCCTGTCTTTGTTGAGTCACTCAGAGATCACTCCTGGACCTCTGGGGTTGGAATCCCAGTGGCGGCTTATGGCGGCCCACTCACCATCGTGGGCTGAGCGGAAGCTCCTTAAGCAGGCGCCCAGAAGCACTGAGGTGCTCGCTCTTTTAATATCCTCATTTGTTTCCATAAGTCTTTGCTAGGTTTCAGTTTGGCATTTGGTGAATCAGCCTGGAATTCTGACCTCTTGACAGGAATCACTCCCTCCCCACCCTCCTGAAGCTAGAGGAAGATTTGCTCAGACCCATTAATTAAAGCAGGAATTGGTATGACAATGAGCTGCGTGGTTTTAGGGAGTCCTTGGGAGCCTTGGAAGTCGTGAAGGACAGATAATCCTATACTAAGAAGCCGCAGGTGCCCTGGCTGCCCTTGCTGCCCCTTGGCCTCTTTGACACGGGGGCCCCACCTCCTCTGCAGTAGGTTCCATCTGCTGGAGCTGGAGATCAGTGTTAGCTATAAAATGAGATGGCTGAGCAGATGTGCCACCTCCGACCATAGTTGGAACTGAACCCTTGCAATCACATAAGCCTTTAGCAGCTCTCAAGCTCGCTGTAAGCCCTCTAAGCCCTTAGAGGGAACATAACTGTGGCCATTAACAAGAGGATGAGTAAGGCCTGGGCGCTACCCAGAGCTAGAAACCCAGGCCCCAGGAGGGAGAGCCTGACCCACTTCCACATACAGGAGAGGAAGAGGCCCAGGCCGCCGGCCAGCAGCATGGAGGACACAGCCAGGAAGCCCACTGCTAGCTGCCACTCTCTGTCATTACCATTGCACCAGGCTAGGAGGAGAGCCTGAAAGGAAAAGAGGGTGAGGACCAGGGCCCCGTACACGCCAAGCCTGGCCAGGGCCAGGCCAACCAGAGGCACCCCCAGGGCCTCCAGCTCAGGGAACTGGTGACACTGTAGGCTGCTGGCATCCTCATTCCACAGGCAGAAGTTGTAGAAGCCTATTCTCAGATCGGGCAGGTCAATGAGGTCCCCAGACTTCCAGAGGAGAGCGTAGAACATCAGGCAGATGACCACAACTGTGAGGACAATGATGCTCATGAACAGCAGCTGGTCGCCCCACCAAGGCCTTGGCCTGGCCATCTCTCCTGCCTTCTGCGGGGGGACCTGTGGGGAGGTCACAGCAGTCAGTCTATCTCTGCCTCACTTGCCCCCTGTGTCCTCACAAGCTCATGTTCTCCCTTTGGCATTTCTTATAAACCCATGGCAAGCTTCCCTCCTACCCTGCCCTCTGCCAAGGACCAGAAATCTGAGGTAACCTCGTGCCAGGAACTATTTGCTAATAAGTCATTAGCTGCCCTCTGATTTGAGGTCTAGAGGAAAAGTCTCTCCCAAGCAGCTTTGAAAGTGTGAAACATCTTCAACTGAGTGAAGTGCTCTTTAGCCAAAGACTTTGCTTCAGTCCAAATACAACAAACCATTGGAAACAGTGAGGGGATTTCTCAGCTCTTTTTTGAAGGTGGGTTTTGACTGAGGTGAAGGGCAAGGCCCACCCTTAATGGGGACCTGAAGGTGGAGGAAGCTATTGGTTTTCACCACAGCTGCCGAGACAACCACCTGGGGAGCTGTAAGAACTACCCATTGCTGGGCCACAGATCAATCAGAGCCCAACTTTCGTGCTTAGGGCTGGGCACTAGTGTGTTTCTGAAGCTCTGCAGCTCATTCGAAGGTGAGCCTGGGTCAAGGACCACTGACACACGCACTCTGATTTTACCTGTGGTGCTCTGGGAACTCATTAGTGGGTCAAGACAAGATGTCACCTGGTGATGAAATCCCATCATATACTCATTACTTTAAAAACTAACACAATTTTTTTCCTGACAATAGTAGTATATGTTAATTATAGAAAACTTAGAAGTTTTTGTTTGTTTGTTTGTTTTTGAGGTGGAGTCTCGCTCTGTCACCCAGGCTGGAGTGCAGTGGTGTGATCTTGGCTCACTGCAACCTCTGCCTCCCGGGGTCAAGCGAGTCTCCTGCCTTAGCCTCCCGAGTAGCTGGGACTACAGGCACCCGCCACCATGCCTGGCTAATTTTTGTATTTTTGGTAGAGATGGGTTTCACCATGTTGGCCAGGCTGGTCTTGAACTCCTGACCTCAAATGATCCACCCACCTTGGCCTCCCAAAGTGCTGGGATTACACCATGCCTGGCCAGAAGATATTTTTAAAATAATAATAAAAAAGATAACCTTTTATCCCACCATACACATAAAACCACTGTTAATAGTCTACCAATATTTTCTTCCTGTGCTGATGTATTTTTACATAATCATGGTGTTGAACGTAATGTTTTTCTCTAGATTTAGTAAACATTTTCAAAGCTGTTAAATATTCTTCAAAAACACGATCAATGGCTATGTAATAGTTCATGTGGAATCATCCATTACACTATTATTAGACAAATTGTTTCCACTTTTCACCATTATAAGTGGTCAGTGAAGATACTGTGTGAATTGTGTTTGGAATCTGATTTTTCTCAGGTGATCTACCTATAAGTGCAATAATTGGATCAAGGGTAGAAATATCTTTTAGTGATCTTATAAATACTGCCTAACTGGCCTACAGAAAACTTGCTAATCATAGGCCCTCTAGTTGTATATAAAAGTGCCGACTTTGTTATACTCTTTTAAAAAATTCTTTTCACTTCTTTTTAAATCAGAAGGGCTTTGTCCAGTTGGCCTCTGAAACAGTGGTCTGCACACTGTACCTTTACATATGTGTATTTTTCAATATGGGATAAGGTTTGGCTGATATGGTTTGGCTGTGTCCCTACCCAAATCTCATTTTGAATTGTAGTTCCCATAATCCCCACATCATGGGAGGGACCCAGTGGGAGGTAATTGGATCATGGGGATGGGTTTCCCCCATATTGTACTCATGGTAGTAAGTCTCATGATACCTGATGGTTTTATAAAGGGCAGTTCCCCTACACGTTCCCTTGCCTGCTGCCATGTAAGATGTGCTTTTGCTCTTCCTTTGCCTTCCGTCATGATTGTGAGGCCTCCCCAGCCATGTGGAAATGTGAGTCCATTAAATCTCTTTTTCTTTACAAATTACCAGGCATCTCTTCATAGCAGTATGAAAATGGACTAATACAACAGCATTTACACCGGGAAGTGACTAGGAACACAGAGCTTCAAGCTTTGTGAGGCATGAGGTACTGGGGCCATGATACCAAGTGGCCTCCTGGAAGCCCCAGCAAGGAGTCCCAGGTGGTGTTCAGCAGCAAAATGAGTGGTGGCCCTGGAAAGGGACCTGAAAACTACACAGCCCTGATGATCAGCTTCTGAGGGGAGCCCTCTGGGGGAAAAGCCCCCTCCTCTTTCCCAGAGCTGACTGGAAGGTCTGTCCCATTCCACACACTGCATTTGTTACAGGAAGGGACCAAGTGGGGGAAAAAAAGAACATGGAACAGGCTGAGAGAGAGGGCAGCTCCATTCAAAGGACCTATGCCAAAAATGAGAATAAAGATTGACTAGCGACGACTTTGGTAGAGACCTGGACACCCTGGCCAGTGAAGAGCTGGGGCCTGTGAGTACAGCAAAGGTGGAGTCCACATTGCCACCACCTCCCCTCAGATGCCGCTGCTCTGGGCTCAGCAGCACTGGGCAGTCTGCCCAGTCCTGCCCATGGCTTTTGCTCCAGAGGAGCCCAGTGGGGACAGTCAGAGTGGAGGAGTGAGGGGCTGTCCCAGCGGAAGCCCTGGCTGCTGCCTTGGGTGGCACTGTTTCTCAAACACTCTGGAGGCCCCAGAGGGCCAAGGGTCTGAAGACTTGGGTTTGAATGGAGTTGAGAGATTCTTGGAGCAATGATACTTGTTACAGAAGGATTTACTGGGAACTGAAAAGGTGGCATTAGTCTGGGATGATAAGGAGTTTTAACCCTTTGAGTCCATGGTATGGGAAAAATTGCCATCGGGAACATATTTTGTATGGTTTTGCTTATTTAGTAAATGTTTGTAAAAGCCTGTATCTGTGCTTTTAATGGGTTTGGGTATTTTAGGGTGTGGAATAGATTTCCAGGACTTCTCTGATTTATGACGTCATGCTGTGGAAAAGAAGGTTTGACTTCCTCCACTGTTCAGGACCAACTGGGAAGGGACTTGGGGATGCCTTTGTTTAAACACTCCCTCTCACTTTTCCCATTTGAATTCTGTTACACTGGGGTTCCAAAAAAAATTATTAAACATTTTGCTTTGAAAACAGAGCTCCCTTTTTAAAAATTAATGTGGCTTCTCAGGGGGAGATTGCATCAGCCACCTTGCGGCAGCTCCTGCCAGGTGCCAGGAGCCTTTGTTTTGACTTCCTCATTTTCTCTCAACTGACCTTTTAATGTAGAGCAAAACAAAACAAGCCAAGAAGCCCAGGACCAGGCATATGGAGAAGGTGGTGGCCCCTCAACCTTTTTGTATTCAGTCCCAGCTCCTATGAGGCTCCCCACCATCTGGTTCGACTTGGAACTTGAACTTGGAATTCTCTAGTGAGGCCCAGCTTCCACTCTTGCCTTGTGCAGTCCAGCACCTGCTTAGCTGCTCAGGCTGTGTATGAACACATTCCCATCTGCCCATCCTCAGCCACCCCCCAGCTCCTAAATTCCTACCCTACTTTCTGCTTCTCTAAATCCAATCCATGCAGCATGAGCATTCCTGGGCTCCTTCAGCCCACACTCTGGTTTAGCTCTAAATTAGGATTTATTCTCCACTCTAGTGTCACATCTCTGAGGAACAATCTTCATCTGTTTTGTTATTCTGATACACAGTAGGCACTTTTTTTTTTTTTTAAATGAGTGAATGAAAATGCTACATAGTCTCCCTGAGTTCTTTCATGTACAAATCTTGGTTACACATCTTAGGACAGCAGAGCTGCTTGAGGGAGAGCTGTGTTTAATGTCACATGCGTGTTCAGCACAGTGCTGGCGTGGCCCATCTATGCTTTCTATTGAACTATGGACAGACTTCAGGAACTTGTGCATGGAGAGGGTGGAGGTTAGTGCTCGCTTCTTTCCCTAAACTTTGTGCAGTGACAGCGTATGGATCTTTGGTTGGAAACCCTAGGCCTACCCTGGTTTTTGTTTTTTTCTTTTCTTAAACAATCCTGATAATGACACTTCCACCACAATGAGCTTGTAAATGCCCTTTAATGGTAAGCCAGTGTTTCCTTCAGAGAGCAAAAGGGAGACTGCTGAGTCACTGCGACCATTTTTAGATAAACTTTTTCCTGTTTATAATAAAATAACACATGCTGATTGCAGGAAACTGGAAAATACATGAAACTGCAGAGAAAAGACTAAAAGTCATCTATACTTCAGGTCGTAGAAGTAACCACTCTGAACAGCACACTTCTTTTTACAGTATTGTTTTACACCGTTGGGGTTACATAAAATATATGTTTGTATCCCACTTCGTGAACATCATTCTACGTGAACTAGAAATGTTACCTAAACACTATTTTAAGGGCTCCAGATAGCTGTATCAAAGTTTATAGTTTATACATAGATGCTTTGTAACATTATTTTGTTATGTTATGAATGCTATGGTGAATACTTTTGTGAATCAACTTATGTTTCCACCAGCAGTTTCAGCGAGTGCCTGTCTCATCCCATCCTCCCCAGTATTGCATATTCTTGAGTCTTTTATTCTTTGATAATGACAAATGATGAATCAGTGATAGTTTTTCTTCATAATGAGTAAAGTTTAACATTTTCAAGTGTTTGTTGACCATTTGTATTTCTTCTTTTGTGAAGTGCTGTCAGTTCTTTTGCTATTTTACAAATAATTTTGAGTTTCAGTTTTTGTTTGCTGGTCTGTATGAACCCTTTAAAAATAAAGGCTGTTAGCCTTTTGCCATCGTAGTTGTGACAGTAAAGTATAATCCTTTCCTGCACTAGGTCCTCTGGACCAAGATGCAGATTTAGACTCCAGGTCAGCATGTAATTTGACCACTGTCACTCGAGAGTCACAGCCTGAGCAGGGCCTTAGCGGGGAGATGATTTCTGCTTAAAGGTGACACAAATTCCTAGTTAGGGAAATAGAAGGAAAGTATTCTCAGGAGATTAATTTAAGGCAGCTTTTTTGTTTGTTTGTTTAGGCATCTCTAACATTTTCATACCAATAAGGGAGAATGGGATGGGGGCTGAAAGAGACACAAGTATTGTATCATTTAATTCTAAATTATGTATTTGTCAGGTTCTTATTGAAAGAGTGAAATTTTCAAAAGGATCAAGATAGCCATCTAAACGCAGGTAGTATGTGCCTCCACCGTGGTGAGAAACTAGAATAGTAAGTGGATCCATTTTGAACAGATTGTCTAGGAGAGAATGCTAGGATAAACCATAAAAGATACGGGAAACATGAGAAGTAAGGAGAGGGTTTGAGGCAGCTTGCCCTACTGGGAACTGACTGAGAGTCGGGAGAGGCTCCTGATGTGGGGAAACAGTAAGAGAGAACCCCCTAGGGCTCCAAAACAAACTTCTACAATCTTGGCCATGGAAGGACACCTTGACCCCACTGGGCCAGGGCCTGGGCCTGACATTCAGAGCTGCCTAAACATTGCACAGAGGCATTGCTCCAGAGAGGAAACCAATACAAAATCTCACATGCATCTGAACTTGGAACAGCCTCAGCAGGTGCCATTTTGAGAGCTTAGATACTGGGACTCTACAGACATGGCTCTTGCTCCCGAGCTGCTCCAAGGAGGGAGACAGGAGAGCAGGTGCTCCCATGCCCTCTGGGAGGGTCTGCTGCCCTTCTGTGTGCTGCTGTTGAGACAGATGTGAGTAGACGCCTCTCCCCACAACTTCTTTTCCGCTTGTCTGGGAGGGACACTATGATCCCAGGCCCAGAGTGGCATTTTGAGAGTTTAATGCTGGGTTGCATCCCCCTCCCAGCCTGAGTTTGGGCTGATGAGGCTGCAGCTGCCTCCTGGCTAAGGAAGGACAGGGAAATCAGGCCATCCTACACATATCTAGGACAAGACCCACTGCCCTGCCGTGGGCTACTGTGAGACTGAGATGTGACTGGCCCGTGTGTTCCACAGCTTGTTGCCAATGCTGCTTGCTTTTAAGGTGCTCCACCCTCTCTGGTCTCAGGCTTCAGTTGCTATTTTGAGAGTTTAATATTGGGCTGCACCTCTCCCTGGAACTGAGATTGGGCTGGTGCAGCTGTAGCTGCCACCCAGCCAAGGATTAATAGGGAAATCAGGCTGTCCTATTGTGGGCGGCAAGCCACCCAGGTGCCGAGGCAAGAGACCGAGGGCACGAGCTGTTCCAGTATAATAAAATATATAAAATAAGAATAGTTATACTAGATATCGGTAATAGATATGATTATATATGAATATCATTAATCATTAGTTTGTAACAATTACTCTTTATTCCAGTATTATTGTAATCCTCACTCTACAATCATAACCTAGGAAAAACCAGGCCATACAGAGATAGCTGAGGGGACGTAGTGAGAAGCGACCAGAAGACAGGAGTGCAAGCCTTCTGTTATTCCCAGACAGGGCCACCAGAGGGCTTCTTGGTCTAGCGGTAATGCCAGCGTCTGGGAAGATGCCCATTACCAAGTGGACTGTGGTCTAGCGGTAGCATCAGTGCCAAGGAAAAACACCCGCTACTTAGCAGACTGGGAAAGGGAGTCTCCCTTTCCCCGGGGGAGTTTAGAGAAGACTCTACTCCTCCACTTCTTGTGGAAGGCCTGACATCAGTCAGGCCCGCCCGTAGTTATCCGGAGGCCTAACCGTCTCCCTGTGCTGTGCTTCGGTGGTCACACTCCTAGTCCGCTTTCATGTTCCATCCTGTATGCCTGGCTCTGTCTTCTAGATAGCAGTAGCAAAATTAGTGAAAGTACTAAAAACCTCCAATATGAAGAAATAATGGTGTAGGCTGTGTCCTCTCTCTCTCTCACTCTCTGTCTCTCTGCCGCGGCTGCCAAACAGGGAAGGTCCCCTGTCCAGTGGACATGTGACTCACGTGACCTTGTCAATCATTGGAGATGACTCACACTCCTTACCCTGCCCCTTTGTCTTATATCCAATAAACATCAGCACAGCCTGGCATTCAGGGCCACTACTGGTCTCTGCGTCTTGGTGGTAGTGGTTCCCTGGGCCCAACTGTCTTTTCTTTTATCTCTTTCTCTTGTGTCTTTATTTCTACAATCTCTCATCTCCGCACACGGGGAGAAAAACTCACTGACCCTACGGGGCTGGACCCTACACCTATGCGCATCTAGGTCAATACCCACTGCTCTGCGACATGCTGCTGTTGAGACTGAAATGCGAGCAGACCTCCTTCCCCACAGCTTCTTGCCCATGCTGCCTGCCTGGAAGGAGCCCTGCCCTCTTGGTCACAGGCCCAAGGTGCCATTTTGAGAGTTTAATGCTGGGTTGTACACCACTTCTTGATGAGTTCAACTTGATGTGGCTGCAGCTGCTGCCCAGCCAAGGAGGGACAAGGAATCCATGCTGTCCCACACATACCTAGGACAACACCCAGTGCCTGCTACAGGTTGCTATGAGACCAACTCAAGTAGACCACACTCCCTATAGTTTCTTGCACATGCTGCTCACCTGAGAGGGGCCCCACCTTCTCTGGTCACAGGCCCACAGCTGGCACCATTTTGAGAGTTTAATGCTGATTCACAATCAATCTGAATGTGAGACAATGTGGCTGCAGCTGCCACCCAGGTAGGAAAGGGACAGGGAAGACCAAGCTCTCCTAAGCACACTTAGAACAATGCCCACCACCCTGCTACAGGTGGCTGTGAGACTGGAGAGTAGCTCACCCAACCCATCACAGCTTCCAGCAACACCAACATGGACTGCTTGGATCCCAGTTGGCTGCTTTAACACTGCTACTGCCATCACTCACATGACACCACCTGCTCAGGGGCTAGAGATCATGCCCACACACTAGGCTCACCACTCCCACTACTAGCTTCTAAACAAGCCATGTGGAGGCCCAAGAATCAGACCTCCAGGACCCACTAACCACCAGAGCCAGCATAAGCTGCTGTGGGGACTAAAAATGGCACACTCACCCCACTGTTGCCACCATTCGGGCCCAAAGGCTTCCAAGTTGGCATCCAAGTCCCCAGTTAAACTTCTGGGGACTTAGTCTCAGCTAATTACTGTACTCTATCCCACTGAGGAAATCACAGAGACCACTGACCCTAGGTACTGCCGAAGAAGTCATAGAAAGATCACACTGCTGCAGGCATCCAAAATCAAAGTCAAAGTATCTTAATCAACATACATACATCCTCAGGAAAAAATTCCCCCTTATGAAAGCAATTTCAAAAAACTGGAACAAGCAACTGCTACATCAGATGCAAAGAAATCAATGAAAGGAAACAGGAAACATGTAAAAGCAGAGAAACATGACACCATTGTATTAGTCCATTTTCACACTGCTGATAAAGACATACTTGAGACTGGGAAGAAAAAGAGGTTTAATTGGACTTACAGTTCCACATGGCAAGGGAGGCCTCAGAATCCTGGCAGGAGGTGAAACACACTTCTTACATGGTGGCAGCAAGAGAAAATGAGGAGGAAGCAAAAGTGGAAACCCTGATGAACCCATAAGATCTCATGAGACTTATTTATTATCATGAGAATAGCATGGGAAAGACCAGCCCCCATGATTCAATTACCTGGGTCCCCTCTCACAACATGTGGGAATTGTGGGAGCTACAATTCAAGTTGCGATTTGGGTGGGGACACAGTCAAACCATAACAATCATCAAAGGACCACAACAACTGTCCAGCAGCAGCAGATCCCAATCAAAGAGAATTCTTCAAAATGCCACATAAAGAATTCAAAATATTGATTTTAAAGAAGCTCAATGAGGTACAAGAGAAATCTGAAAACTAACACAAAGAAATCGGAAAATTAATCCAGGATATAAATGAGAAATTTATCAAGGAGATAGACATCTTAAATAAAAACAAGCAGAAATTCTGGAATTAAAAAATTCATTGAAGGAAATACATTATATGCTCAAAAACTTCAATAGTAGACTACACCAAGCAGAAGAAACAATCTCAGAACTCGAAGATAGGACTTTTGAAATAATCCAGTCAGACAAAAATGAGGAAAAAAGGATAAAAAAAGAATGAATAAAGCCTTTGAGATTTCTGGGACTACAAGAAGTAACTGAACTTATGAATTATTGGTATTTCCGAAGGGGAAGAGAGATTAGAAGGTTTGGAAAACATATTTAAAGAAATAGACATCCAGATACAGGAGGCCCAGTGATCCCCAGGAAAATACACTGCAAAAGGACCTCACCGTGGCATATTCAAAATGTCTGAAGTCAAGTGAAAGAAAGAATTTTAAAATCAGCAAAAGTGACTAGTCACCTATAAAGGAAATCCCAAATCACATCAGACTAATTGAGGACTTTTCAGCAGAATCCTTACATGCCAGAAGACAAGGGGATGGCATTTTCAAAGTGCTAAAGAAAAAAACCCAAAAAAACAAAAAAAAACAAAGTGTCTGTCAGCCAAGAATTTTGTATCCTGCCAGAATAAGCTTTATGAAAGGAGAAATAAAGTCCTTCCCATACAAGCAAATGCTGAGGGAATTTGTCACCACTAGACTGGTACTACAGGAAATGCTCAAAAGGGTCTTAAACATTGAAATGAATGGTGTTTTTAATTATTTTTGATGCAGGGTCTTGCTTTGTCACTCAACGTGGAATGCAGTAGTGCAATCATAGTTCACTGCAGCCTTGACCTCCTGGGCTCAAGCAGTCTTCCTGCCTCAGCCTTTTGAGTAGCTAGAACTACAGACACGTGTCACCATGCCCGGTTAATTTTTAATTTTTTTGTAGAGACAGGATCTTGCTATTTTGCACAGGTTGTTCTTGACCTCCTGACATCAATTAATCCCCCTGCCTGGCATCAATTAATCCCCCTGCCTAGCATCCCAAAGCACTGGGATTAAAGGCATGAACCACTATGCCCAGCCAAAAGGTTGATATTCACCATCACAAAAACATACAGAAATATAAAACTCATAGTTTGTATAAAACAATCATACAAAGGAAGAGAAAGGAATCAAATGGCAACATGACAGAATTTCATCAAAATACAAAGTCAAAAAGGCAAAGACAAATAATTTATAAAACAACTTGAAAACAATAATATAACAGAAACAAAGTCTCACAGATCCATATTAACCTTGAATGTAAATGGATTAAATGCTCCACTTAAAAGATAAAGATTGGCAGAATGGATTAAAAAACATGATCCAACTACATGTTGCTTACAAGAAACTAACCTTACCCATAAAGACATATAGACTGAAAACAAAGGGGTGCAGAAAGATATTCCATGTAATTAGAAACCAAAAGCAAGCAGGCATAGCTATACTTATGTCTGATAAAACAGATGACTTTAAATTAAAAGTAGTAAGAAAAAAAAGATAAAGAAGGTCATTGTGTAACGATGTAGGGATAAATTCAGCAAGAGGATATAACAGTCCTAAATATATACGTACCCAACATTTAAGCACCCAGATTCACAAAACAAATATCACTAAAGAAAGAGGTAGACAGCAATACGATAATTGTAGGGGACTTTAACACTCCACTCACAACACTTGACAGATCATTGGGACAGAAAATTAACAAAGAAACATTGTATTTAAATTGAACTTTAGACCAAATGGACTTATAAAACATTCTACCCAACAACTACAGAATATACATTATTTTTGTCAGCACATGCAACATTCTCCAAGATAGATCACATGTAAGGCCACAAAAGAAGTTTTAACAAACTTTTTAAAAATTGAAATTATATCAAGTATCTTCTCAGACCACAGTGGGATAAAACTAGAAATCAATACCAAGAGGAACTTTGGAAACTATATGGATACATGGAAATTAAACAGCATGCTCCTGAACAATTACTGAGTCAATGAAGAAATTAAGACAAATTAAAAACATCTTTGAAATGAATGCAAAACCCCATAGTACTAAATCCTGCAGGTTACCGCAAAAGAAGTGCTTAGTGGGAATTTTATAGCATTAAATGCCTAAATCAAAAAAGTAGAAAGATCATGAATTAGCAACCTAACATTGCACCTCAAGGAATTAGAAAAGGAACAAACCAAATCCAAAGTTAGCAGAAAAGAAATAGCAAAGATCAGAGCAGAAGTAAATGAAATAGAGACAAAAAATGTACAAAGGATTGATGAAACTAAAAGTTCATTTATTGGTTCTTTGGATCAATGAAACTAAAAGCTGATTATTTGAAAAGATAAACAAAATTGATAAACCACTAGCTAGACTAACCGAGAAGAGAGAAGATCCAAATAAACACAATCAGAAGTGAAAAAGACATTACAACTGATATCATAGAAATACAAAAGATCATCAAGAACTATTATGAACAACTACATGCTCACAAACTAGAAAAACTAGAGGAAATGGATACATCCCTGGAAACACAAAAACCCCCAAGATTGAACCAGGAAGAAACAGAACTTATAAACAGACCAATAATGAGTAGTGAGATTGACTCAGTAATAAAAAAACTCCCAAGAAAGTTTAAGACTAGATGTATTCACAGCCAAATTCTACCAAACATACAAAGAAAAACTAATATGAATAATCCTGAAACTATTACAAAAATCAAGGAGGAAGGAATTCTCCCTAACTCATTCTCTGAGGTCGGGGTCACTCTGATACCAAAAACCAGACAAGGACACAACAGAAAATGAAAACACAGCCCAATATCCCTGATGAATGTAGATGCAAAAATCCTCAACAAAATACTAGTAAATCCAATTCAACAGAACATCAAAAAGGTAATACACTATGATCAGATGGGATTTATTGCAGGGATGCAAGGATGGTTCGACATATGCAAATCAATAAATATGATACGCTGGGTTGCTGGATTGCATGGTAGTCCATTTTCAGTTCTTTGAGAAATCTCCATACTGTTTTCCCTAAAAGTTGTACTAATTTGCATTCCTACCAACAATGTATAAGCATTCCCTTTTCTCCACATCGTTGACAATATCTGTTGTTTTTAGACTTTTTTTTTTTTTTTTGGAGATGGAGTCTTGCTCTGTTGTCTAGGCTGGAGTGCAGTGGCGTGATCTCAGCTCACTGCAACCTCCGCCTCCCAGGTTCAAGCGATTCTCCTGCCTCAGTCTCCTGAGTAGCTGGGACTATAGGCATGCGCTACCATGCCCAGCTAATTTTTGTATTTTTAGTAGAGATGGGGTTTCACCATGTTGGGCAGGATGGTCTCAATCTCCTGATCTCATGATCTGCCCGCCTTGGCTTCCCAAAGCGCTAAGATTACAGGCATGAGCCACCACGCCTGGCCTAGACTTTTTAATAATGGTCATTATGACTGGTGTAAGATGGTAGCTCATTGTGGTTTTAATTTGCATTTCTTTGGTGATTAGTGGTGTTGAGCATTTTTTCATATGTTTCTTGGCCACTTGTATGTCTTCCTTTGGAAAATGTCTGTTTATGTCCTTTGCCCACTTTTTAATGGGGTGGTTTTTTCTTGTTGAGTTGTTTGTGTTCCTTGTAGATTCTGGATATTAGTCCTTGGTCAGATGCATAATTTGGCAGCCCCTTCCCCACCGGGCACCACCAGCAGCAGTTGCTATCATGGCCCTGAGGACTGCCTCATGGAACTTACATGTTTTAATTTTGCTGCTGTTAAACATTACACACTTTGCAGATTTTGCAGAGTAGAATATTAAAAGAAAAAACCAGGTAAGCCATTGGGTTCCTAGGGCCTTTCTTTTCATAATGATTTCAGAAGGCCAAAGGGGACCAGGGAGGGAAGAACTTGCTTTGATAAGACTCTTTGATCAGTGGAAGGTGTCTGAGAAGAAATCTAATTTTAGTGAGAACTTATTAATAATTAAAAACAGACCTCAAAATCTCTTGAGAATTTACTATATGCCAGGCTTTGTGCTAAGCACTTAACAGGTATTATCTTATTAATTTCTTATAACCATGTGGGGTAGAGTTACTGTTTTCACCTTCATTTTCCAGAGAAGAAAACAGGCCTAGTGAGGGTCAATAACTTGCCCAAGTTTGCACAGCCAGTGAATGGTGGAGCCTGTCAGGCTGCATTGTTAATCACCTTGAGGATTTACCTCTAACTGGGGGCCTGGCCCTTTACATGCATTTACTCATTTAATCTTCACAACACCCTTGTGTGGACATTATTGTCACTGTTCCCATTTGATGTAGTGAAGATAGTGTGGAATACTGGTTCTGAGCATGGACCTTGAAGCTATGACTTCTAGGTTCAAGACCCTGCTCTTCCATTCACCAGCTGTGTGATCTTAGTTACTTAACATCCTTCTGCCTGGATTTCTCATCTGTAAAATGGCTCTAATTATATAACTTATTTTGTAGATGTTACGGAAATTAAATGAAGTAATTTGTGCATGGCACTTAGAACATGACCTGGTAAGTATTATTTAAATTATTACTACTATAGAGAGAAAACTGAGGCTCAGAGAAGTTAAGCCCAGGCTACCAGCTTGACAGTATGAAATTCTAGGAAGACAAATAGTGCCAGGGTTCATTCCCAGAGATGAACTCTAGGAAGCTGGCCTCATTTATGTTTGGTTGTGATGACTCCAGGATGCAGCTGCCCTGTTGAGAGGTAGCACAGTGTGGTGGTAAGGAGCATGGGTTTTAGAGCCAGATGACCTGGGAGCATGTCGCTGTTCTGCCACTCACAAGTCATGTGATCCTGGCAAGTTACGTAGCCAGCCTGAGCCTCACATCCTCATCTGTGATGCGTCAGTTGTCACGTTCTTCATGCGCTGTTGTGAGACTGAAGGAAGTTCACTCATATATAGAGGCCTTGGGGTCTGACACAAACTGGGTCGATGTGTCTGGTCTGGTCATGATGCTGAAGCAATAGCTCAGGGGGATAAACGGGAATTGATGGAGAGTCAGGTAGAGATGGTTGGGTGTGTCGCCTGAATGGAGAGAGAACTGGGAAGGAAATGTTAGCAGAATAAAGCCAGGGCAACAGAACTTGCCAGGGCATAGAACAAGGGTGCAGGTTTACTGGTCGGAGGCCACCAGTCCTGGCTAAAATATTTCTGGTGGAACACATTGAAGATCATTGTGTTCATGGTTTGGGTGTGGCTGTCACAAAAATAAAAAGGGAAGAAGAAAGGGAAATGTATCATTTTTCCTTTGACAGAAACATGAAGTCCAGGTTCTAATTTTTTTCAAAACAGGGCTACTGCAGTGTTTTTCAACAGTGTATATAGGTGGTGGCAGCTCCTGGATTTCACAGTATTTTCTGTGGACAGCCATCCCAACCACCAAGTTTTTTATGAATGCTGTGATGTTTTGATTTACTTAATTATTCCATGTAAATAAAACAGCTTTATCAGACGAAATAGGACTATACCATGAGACTGTAACATAAAGTCAGAAGCATGAGTCCAGGCACCCAGTTAACAAGCCACTGAGATAGCTGTTTAAATGATTCCATTAATATTAGTTAACTTGCTATTTGTGCAATTGTTTTGTTGATTATTAGCTCTCACTAGCAGATAATCCAAGTGGGAACAAAGGTTACAAAAAGTTTAGAGGGAGAAGAAGATCCTTAAAAATGAGAAAATGTCTACAAATGACCCATCCTAATTTGTTTGTTTGAGACAGAGTCTCGCTCTGTCGCCCAGGGTGGAGTGCAGTGGCACCATCTTGGTTCACTGCAATCTCTGCCTTCTGGGTTCAAGCAATTCACCCGCCTCAGCCTCCCACCACCACGCCCAGCTAATCTCATTTGGTTTCTGTTGGCAGGAGTCTGCCCAGTTTATGGGCAGCTAAGATTCACAAGATTCAGTGTTTGAGAATCAGTAGTACCAGAAACTAGTGATTGCCTTGCCTTTGGCTGTCAATGGTTAGTTTTCCTGCTCCAGCCCTCTCTTCTGCAATTACAAAGGCAATTTGCCACCCACTTCGACTGATGGGGTCAGCATTTCATCTTGTAACTCTATTAGTGAAACATTTTGGATGACTGCCTGAATCAGAGGCCCTGGGGATCAGTGCCAGGACAAACCAGGTGCCTGCTCTCATTGAGCTTGTACTCTAGTTTGGAAGGCAAACACCAAACGTATTTTTTAAAAGATCATTATACTTTTTGAAAAGCTTTGGGAAGGAAATAAACAGGGTGAGTGAGGGAGATAAACTGGCAGGAGGAAGTGATGACTAGATTATAGGGTCGGGGAAAGCCTGTCTTCAGAAGAGACATTTGTTTTGCGTCCTGAAAGCGTTCTTCATTAACTAATGTTGAAGCAATTGATTAGCTAACTAGAAAAGAGAAATAAAACTATTTTAGGTCCTCATCTCACTCCACATACCAAAATAAATTTCACATGGATCCAAGAGTGAAAGGTAAAACCATAAAAAGAATCAAAGATCTGGAAAAAAGGATATATTTGATTTATGAGTGAAAAATAAAATTTGGAACTTAAGAGCAAATGGAAACTACAAAGAAAGAATTGCACAGGTTTAACTCTTCTAAAATCTAGATTTCTATTCACCAAAAACAACATAAATATAATTAAAAATCAATGAGCATATGGAAAATACCTATCACAACTATGAAATGACTAATGTACTTAACGTTTAAAATGTTTATGCAAACTGTGAAAAAACATTAAACCTCATTAAAAATGGACAAATATGAAGAGATAATTCACAAAGAATGCAAAGTAGTTAACTAACATGAAAAAAAAATTCTGTAACTTTTTTAAAGATACGCCAAATAAAATAACCTGAGTTTCCCTGTCAACACTGTAGGTAAAAACACTTGATGATACCAAAAGTCTGCGGTAAAACTGGCATTCTCACACAGTGATGGTGGATATGAACATCTGTACACACTTTCAGGGAGGCAGATTGGCAATACACATTAAAAACCCTAAAAACAGTCATATCTCTTTGGCCCACTTTTATAAATGTATCCTAAGATAGCAATCAGAAATCCAGTTAATAATTTATACATAGGAATGTTCAGCACAGCACAAAATGGGAAGCGGGTTGAAAGTCCAATATTAGAAGTCAACTATGACGTATCAGGGATAAAATACTATGCATCTTTTAGAAAAAGCAGGTATAAAATCACTCTGCATAGTGTACCTACATCCATATAAAGAGGCATAGGAGAAAGAGACTAAAGAAGTATTTGAAAATGTTAATGTTAGCTGTGGTAGCTCTGGGTAGTCACATTACAGGCAATTGTTCTTCTCTATTTGCATTAAAATATTTTTAGAATTATGGGCTACATTTATAAAAAAAATAAATTTATAAAACAGACAGACAAAACAACCTTAGTAATTAGATAAAGCAGGGACTAAGCTGGAAAGAAAGTTGAGAAAGGGGAATATGTGCAAGATTGAAAAAATATCTCATGGTCCGAGTCTCAGACCTGAGATTTTGGGGAAGGTGGTATGGGAAGTTGATATTGAAAAATGCTCTTCAGTTATCATGAGGGAAGAAAAGAAGGAAATATGTATCTTTTCCCTCTTCCAAAGGAACCTTTGATTTTATAGGCAAAGAAGCATAGTGGAAGTTATTAGCGAAACTAAGCCCACATTTTAAAAAAATCTCTTAAAATATGCACCAAGAGAACTAAAATACCACCATGGATTTCCATTGGGGCATGAGAAGCAATCTGGTCTAATAACTAATATAAGATCTAAACATCTCTTAGGTCCTATTCTTTGAGGCAAGAACACAAGTTTTTCTGTTGATATTAATTTTCAGTGTGTATTTTAAAGTTTTATGATGTGTTCATAACTACCTTTGAATAGTGGTTTAGTTAGTGGTGGTCAGTGACCTGCTTTTGTTTGCCTGTTTCTGATGAACAGTGTGTCGCACCAGCCACAGCCATGTCCTTGTACACACTGCGTGCAAGACTCTGCTGTGCGTAGTCAGCCCTGCATCATTTCTAACCAGTTACACTGGCCTTACTTTCATCATCTTTGAGGCCAGAGCTACACATGTTGATGCTGCAGAGTGGAAGGAAGGACAGCAGAAAGTAAAGGGGGTAGATTATGTAGATTATACAGACATGAGGGAGGGAAGGTCAGAGATACGGAACAACCAGTGAGTTCCCCGGTGCGGATTGCCAGAACGTGAAATATCTGAGAAGAAAACAAAATTGTCTTACAAGGTAGTGGACGTCTGGGTAAGCTGTGATGCTTGCAGGATCAGTACTTACAGAAAGCAGGTGAAGAGCCCACAGGAACAATGAAAAGGAGAAGCAGGAAATTAGGGTTGGTTATTTGAATCTTCCTTCTCGCTGGCTTTCTAATGTCAGACTCCAGAAAGGAGGAGTGGAAGGGAAATGGCAGGAGGATGCAGTCCTGAGCTGGTGCCCTCTCGCATTCACAGTTGTGCCTAGTAAACAGCTCTCTGAACTTTGGTACATTTGTTCTGACTGATGTCACTATCAGCTGATTTCACTTTCGTTTCCTAACTTGCCAGTGACCCATGACTTTTCAGAAATGAGGTATGTAAACAACTTTTTACTGTGCATCATGACATACTCTTTACTCACACTGTAGCTGGCAAACCAACTGATTTAAAGAGCCAGGAAATGTCTTGATTATATCACACAATAATTCCAGAAAGGGAAGTAGCCGAAGAACTCTCGAAGCTCCCAGTGATTTAAACTGCAAGATAAACACAACCCGGATTTTTATTCAGAAGAAACCCCTCAGGATCATCTGGTCCAAGCTCTCAGCCAATGTGGCAGTCAGGACCCAGGTCACCTCCTACTTATTCTCTTGGGAAGCAGCTATGCCGTCTGTCCCCCCATCCCCTTTCAGAGATCAGTTTTGTAATGATGACTGGGCTTCTCTGGACACAAAATTTTGTGTCCTGAGCGTTCTTACTAGGGTATTTAGGCCCATGTTGGAGCAGCTGGAACATCTATTTTATTTCAAAATAAGAGCAGAACAAAGCTTTTATTTTTGTAAGCATTGGGGCTCCTGGCCAGAGTTTAAAAATTGCTTCCGTTGCTCACATGACCAACTGGAAATTTCAACTGTGGGTTAAACTTGGTTACGTGAGTCCGCTACCTAGTGCTATTGCTGAATCCTTCAGCGTTTCTCTTCTGCTTCCCTGCCCTTCCTCCAAAGGAGGAGTTCTTCGAACTGCTACATTGCCCTCCCCCTGCCCCTAGTTCTTTTAAACTCAAACTCTAGAAAGAGGTGATGGGATCCAGGTGGAAAGAAGAACAGAGGCTTTGAGATCAGAGAGTTCTGCTACATACTAGCAAATTATTTAATCTCTTTGAGCATCAACTTCTTTTTTTTTTTTTTTTTGAGACGGAGTCTCGCTCTGTCGCCCAGGGTGGAGTGCAGTGGCCGGATCTCAGCTCACTGCAAGCTCCGCCTCCCGGGTTCACGCCCTTCTCCTGCCTCAGCCTCCCGAGCAGCTGGGACTACGGGCGCCCGCCACCTCGCCCGGCTAGTTTTTTGTATTTTTTAGTGGAGACGGGGTTTCACCATGTTAGCCCATGTTGGGATGGTCTCGATCTCCTGACCTCGTGATCCGCCCGTCTCGGCCTCCCAAAGTGCTGGGATTACAGGCTTGAGCCACCGCGCCCGGCCGAGCATCAACTTCTTATCTGTAAAATGGAAACAGTACCTACTTTGCATGGTTGCTCTGGGGACTGGAAATAATATGAGCGCTTAGTACAATACTGGGAACATAGTAGTGGTAGCTATTATTATGAAAAATGGAATTTCTGTGTATTTAGCCTTTAAGACAGAGAAAATTAACTTTTAGATACCAATATAAAGTAGTTACTCTGAAAACTCAATACTGATGAGTGAAGTAATATAGAAGAGATAGAAACATATTTATATTTATGAAATTTATTTAAGGTTACCATGTACCTAGTTTTCAAAGAGTCAAATAGTTTTTCAAAACTTGTATGAAAATCGGCAGTCCCACACGCTTCCCGTCTTCTTCTTCAGAGGCAAGCACTTTCACCTGTGCTCATTCTTTAGGCATTTACCTCAGTTCTCTAAATAACATGCTTGGATTGATACTTCTTGATTTTTCAGTTTCAGGCATAATCTACTGACTCCCAACCATAGAAGGTGCAGATTTAGCTTTCTTCTTCCCAACTGCGTGTTCCAGAAATATGCTTCCTCTCTTCCTCCTCTATCCAAATTGGTTATAGTTTTGTTTAAATCAATATTCAGTATTTACAATATTGTAATATGCATAGGTATACTTAATTTTATTGTGCATCTCTTTGTGGATCCTGCATCTTTTACACATTGAGGATTTGTTGCATCCCTGCATCGAGCAAGACTATTGGCACCATTTTTTCAATAGCCTTTGCTCACTTCATGTCCCTGTGTCACATTTTGGTAACTTTTGCAACATTTCAAACTTTTTCATTATTATTATATTGGTTATGGTTATCTTTGATGTTACTATTGTGATTGTTTTGGGGTGCCACGAACTGCACCCATATGACGGTGAACTTAATTGATAATTGTTTGTGTGTTCTGACTGCTCCACCAACTGGACATTCCTCCATGTCCCTCTCATGTTAGGTCTCCCTATTCCCGAGACACAAAAATACTGAAATTATGCCACTTGATGTCCTTACAATGGCCTGTAAGTGTTTAAGTGAAAGGAAGTGTCACATGTCTTTCATTTAAAATTGAAAGCTAGAAATGATTAAGCTCAGTGAGGAAGGCCTTGTGAGAGCAAAGATAAGCCAAATGTTAGGTCTTATGTTGTGAAGGCAAAGGCTCAGATGATCGTTAGCATTATTCAGCAACAAAGGATTTCTAAATTAAGGTATGCCCATTAGGTTTTTTTAGACATAACAGTATCACACACTAAATAGGCTACCTTATAGTATAAACATGACTTTTATATGCACTGGGAAACAAAAAATTCGTATGATTTGCTTTACTGTAATACCTGCTTTATTGCAGTGGTCTGGAACAGAACCTGCAATATATCTCCGAGGTGTGCCTGTAAATACCATTTACAGCAGCTGAGCCATGTAGAAAAATTCAGATTGCTTTTCCTATCCTGCATAACTTTTGATCTTCTCTGAAGATAATTGCCTTTTTAAAAAAAGTTTGTGTGTTTGCTTGGTTTTCTATTACTTAACACTAATCCAACCCTCAAATATTTATCAAATCTTCTATGAATAAATGTCTATGTATCAAGTATTCTGTATCTTCCTGAGAAAGGCTTTTCAGGCCCTTCCAACCTGCCCCAGTCTGGGGCTTGACACCACACACAGCTGTTGTCCTGGATTCTCACATCAACACCATGCTGGGGATTCCCTGTACTTCTGTCCTAGGTTGGATCTCCTGCTTCCTGCATCAAAGACATTTCTCTTTCTCTATTTATTCAGTTCTGGGAGAGTAAATCTCCCAGATTCCTGAGAAATGGGTACACCGAAAATAATTTTTTGAGAACTTACAAAACTGAAAATACCTTCATTCTAACTTGATCTATTCAAATGTGATCAAATATAGACTGAAAATAAAATTTTAGGTTAAAAATAATTTTCCTTTATAATTTTGGAGGTTTCGTCCCATTATGTCTAGCTTTCTTGTTTTGTTGAGAAGTCTAAAGTTGTTCTGCTTCCTAGCTTCCAAAATGGTCTCCTCTCTTGTCATCCTTTCAGCTTTATGCCTTAAAAAATAAATTATTTTGGTGGTTTTAGGAGGGAGCAAAATTGAATGTGTATCCAGTTTGCCATTTTTAACTGGAGATCTAAAATATTTCTCTGTTCTTCTTCTTCTTCTTCTTCTTCTTCTTCTTTTTAACTCTTTTGAGACAAGGTCTTTCTGTCACCTAGGCTGGAGTGTAGTGGTATGATCACAGCTCACTGAAGCCTTGACCTCTTGTGCTCAGGTGATCTTCCCACCTCAGCCTCCTGAGTAGCTGGGACTACAGGTGGGTGCCACTATGCCTGGCTAATTTTTGTATTATCATTATTAATTTTTTTTGTAGAGATGGGGTTTTGCCATGTTGCCCAGGTTGGTCTAACACTCTTGGGCTCAAGGGATTCACCTGCCTCGGCCTCCCAGAGTGCTGGGATTACAGCCATGAGCCACTGCATCTGGCTTCTTTCTTATTCCTTATCTTCCCTTTTTCTTTTCTTTGTTTTTACTCCAAGAGGGTTATTTCTTACTGTATCTTTCAGTGGTTCTCTGGCAACATAGCTGGCCTATGGTTGAGCTTGATGCTTTTATCAAGCTACTCATTTCCTGTTAATTGCTTACCATCAAAATCTCCATTGTTTTTGGCAGCACTCTTAACCTTGAACTTCCCCACACTCTGTTCCAAACAAGTCGGTTTACTTGAGGACAGCTTCAGAGCTCTCTGTTCTTAAGGCATGCCTCTCCCCTGGGCAACATATTTGAGCCACTGCTCTGGACCCGGGGTTGGTGACAGTGGCTTGCTTCTTCTAGAGTGACCCATCTACTTTTTGAGCATGGTGCTGAGTGGGGTAGTAGCCTCTGGTCTTTTCAACTTCAACTTGACTCTCCTCGCATGGAACGTCCACCCTATGAAGTAGCTGGAGGAAAGGTGACCAGGAATCCAGTATTCCCAGCCCA
Organism: Chlorocebus sabaeus; assembly: GCF_047675955.1. Classification (NCBI taxonomy): domain Eukaryota; kingdom Metazoa; phylum Chordata; class Mammalia; order Primates; family Cercopithecidae; genus Chlorocebus; species Chlorocebus sabaeus. The sequence continues at coordinate 108,252,290 of NC_132924.1, read as the reverse complement.
CTGCACCTTTGCCTTATGGTTGAGTGGAGGAAGGGAGTCCCTGACCTCTTGGCCTCATTAGCCTTAAATGTTGTCTCTGCTGCACAGAGGTAGGGAGATGAGAAATGCTGGCAGCCTTCTCCTCCTAGAGGAGATACCATAGCTCTTGACTGGGAGCTGGAGGGACTGTGATCCCAGTGTTCTTGGCCATATCCTCCCACAGTGGAGTTTCCCTTCTGCTGAACATGGGGGAAGGGAAGAAGTGGGTCACGGCTAAGTACCACAGACCTTCACTTTTCTTACAGGAATTTAGTAAATTTTCTGAATAAATATGTCTTTATTTGATGTATGCCCTTCGGACAATTTTCAGAAACTTTAAATGGGTTTTTCTAAAAAATATTTCTACCAGGTTCCCCTCCCTGCCCCTCGCTGGGGAGTGGGTGAGAAGCTCCCTCAGGGTGTTGTTTTAGAGCTGGATCTCTGCCCAGTTTTTAAAAAAATTCTATATTAAACACTTCATTTCTTAGAGCGGTTTTAGGTTCACAGGAAAGTTAAGAGGAAGGTACAGAGATATCTCATGTAATTCCTACACATATCCACGGCAGTCTAGTTTTTTTCCTATGTTATCTTCTAGATTTATAGTATTGCATTTTACATTTAGGTCTGTGATCCATTTTGAGTTAATTTTTGTGAAGGCATTAAGGTCTCTGTCTGGATTTGTTTGTTTGTTTGTCTGTTTGTTTTTGCAGTATGTGGATGTTCAGTTGTTCCAGCACCATTTGTTGAAAGGACTGTCTTTGTTCCCTTGTATTGCCTTTGCTCCTTTGTTAAAGATGAGTTGACTATATTTATGTGGATCTTTTTCTTGTCTCTCTATTCTGTTCACTGACCTGTTATTTTGCCAATAACATACTGTATTGCTTATTGTACCTCTATAGTAAGTCTGTTTTTAGAATTTTCTTTTTATTTATTTTTGTAGAAACAGGGTTTTTTTTTTTTTTTTTTAGAGACGGACTCTTGCTCTGTCACCCAGGCTGGAGTGCAGTGGCATGATCTCGGCTCACTGCAAGCTCTGCCCCCCAGGTTCACGCCATTCTCCTGCCTCAGCCTCCTGAGTAACTGGGACACAGAAGACCGCCACCATGTCTGGCTAATTTTTTGTATTTTTAGTAGAGACAGGGTTTCACCATGTTAGCCAGGATGGTCTCGATTTCCTGACCTCATGATCTGCCCGCCTTGGCCTCCCAAAGTGTTGGGATTACAGGCGTGAGCCACCACACCCAGCCGAAACAGGGTCTTGCTATGTTGCCCAGGCTGGTTTTAAGCTCCTGGCCTCAAGTGAACATCCTGCCTTGGCCTCCCAAAGTCCTGGGATTACAGGAATGAGCCACCACACCCAGTTTATAGTAAGTCTTAAAGACATGTAGTGTCCGTCTTCTGACTTTGTTCTTCTTCAATACTGTGTTGGCTATTCTGGGTCTTTTGCCCCTCCATATGAACTTTAGAAACAGTTTGTTGATATCTACAAAATAACTGGCTGAGATTTTAATTGGGATCTATAGATCAAGTTGGAAAGAAGTGACATCTTGACAATATTGAGTCTTCCTATCTATGAACATGGACTATTTTTCTATTTATTTAGTTATTCTTTAGTATTTTTTTATCAGAGTTTTAGAGTTTTCCTCATATAAATCTTGATATATCCTTAAGTATTTCCTTTTTATTTTTTGATGCTAATGTCAATAGCAATGTGTTTTAAATTTAAAACTCCAATTGTTCATTGCTAGCATATAAGAAGCAATTGACTTTTGTATATCAACCTAGTGTCTTGCAATCTTGCTATTATCACTTATTACTCCCAGTTTTTGTTGTTGTTATTGATTTCCTTGCGTTTTCTACAAAGACAGTCATGGTATCTGTGAACAAATACAGTTGACCCTTGAGCTATCCAGGAATTAGAGGCACCAACCCTCTCATACAGAAGAAAATTGATGTATAACTTTTGAAACCCCAAAACTTAATAGCCTATTGTTGATCAGAAGCCTTACTGATAACAAGCAGCTGATAACACAAATTTTGTATATGTATTAAATACCATATTACAATAAAGTAACTAAAGAAACTATTAAGAAAATCATAAGGAAGGGCAAATACATGGAAAGAACTGTACTTTCCATGTACTTGATGTATTTATTGATACCATTAGGTTTACATTATCTATTTATGAAATAAATTGTCTGTCTGAAATAGTGGGCAAATGCAGCTGCAGATCTCAATCTATGGTGTATATCAAGCAATTCAGCTTCTTCTTTTAATGTCATGACACATTACAGTATTAGACATATCACTGAGGCAGAAAACTAACAAAGTTATTCTGGAACTAAACTTGACACTTGACCAAATGGACCTAACAGACATCTACAGAACACTCCACTCAACAACAACAGAATATACATTCTTCTCATTTGCACATGGCACATACTCTAAGATCAACCGCATGCTTGGCCATAAAGCAATTCTCAGAAATTAAAGAAAAAATGAAATCATACTGACCACTCTTTCAGACTAAAGCACAATAAAAATAGAAATCAACACCAAGATTTCTCTAAACCATACAATTACATGGAAATTAAACAATTTGCTCCAGAATTACTTATGGGTAAACAATGAAATTAAGGCAGAAATCAAGAAATTCTTTGAAACTAATGAAAACAAATATACAACATATGAGAATGTCTGGCCACAGCTAAAGCACGATTGAGGGTAAAGTTTATAACACTGAATGCCAACATCCAAAAGAAAGATCTCAAATTTACAATCTAACAGCACACCTAGAGGAACTAGAAAAACAGGAGAAAACCAACCCCAAAGCTAGAAGAAGAAAAGAAATAAGCACAATCAGAGCCGAACTGAATGAAACTGAGACACAAAGAACCACACAAAAGATCAACAAAACCAAAATTTGGTTTTTTGAAAGAATAAGTAGAATTGATAGATCACTAGCTAGACTAATGAAGAAACAGAGAATATCCAAATAAACACAATCAGAAATAACAAAGGGGATATTACCACTGACCCCACAAAAGTATAAGAAACCCTCAGAGACAATTCTGAATGCCTGTATGCATACAAACTAGAAAACCTAGAAGAAATGGATAAATTCCTGGAAACATACCACCTCCCAAGATTGAACCGGGAAGAAATTGAAATCCTGAACATACTATACAAGTTCTGAAACTGAATCAGTAATAAAAACCTACCAACCAGAAAAGGCCCTGGACCATAGAGATTCATGGTTGAATTCTACCAGACATATAAAGAAAAAGTGGTACCAAACCCACTGAAACTATCCCAAAAAATCAAAGAGGGAGGACTCCTCTTTAACTCAGTCTATAAGGTCAGCACCAGCCTGATACCAAAACCTGGCAGAGCCACAATGAAAAAAGAAAACTTCAGGCCAATATCCTTCATGAACGTAGACGAAAAAATCCTCAACAAAATACTTACTAGCAAACCGAATCTAGCAGCACATCAAAAAGCTAATCCACCACAATCAAGGTGGATGCAAGGTTGGTTCAACATATGCAGATCAATAAATGTGATTCATCACATAAACAGAACTATAAACAATCTTTTCTGCATCTATTGATCATCTTAATAGATGCAGAAAAGGCTTTTGATAAAATTCAACATCCTTTCATGTTAAAAACTCTCAACAAACTAGGGATCAAGACAACATACTTCAAAATAATAAGAGCCACCTATGATAAACCTACAACCAACAGCATACTGAATGGGCAAAAGCTGGAAGCATTCCCTTTGAAAATGGGCACAAAACAAGGATGTCTACTTGCACCACTGCTACTCAGCATAGTACTGGGAGTCCTAGCCAGAGCAACTAGGCAAGAGAAAGAAATAAAAGGCATCCAAATAAAAAGAGATGAAGTCAAACCATCTCTCTGCAGATCACATGACTCTATACCTAGAAAACCCCATAGTCTCTGCCCAAAGGCTCCTAGATCTGATAAGCAACTTCAGCAAAGTTTCAGGATACAAAACTCAGTGTACAAAAATCAATAGCATTCTTATACATCAATAAAGCCCAAGCTGAGAACCAAATCAGGAATGCAATCCCATTCACAATAACCACAAAAAGATTAAAATGCCTATAAATACAACTAACCAGGGAGGTGAAAGATGTCTACAATGAGAATTATAAAACACTGCTGAAAGAAATAAGAAATGACACAAATAAATGGAACAATATTCCATGCTCATGAATAGGAAGAATTGATATTGTTAAAATGGACTTACTGCCCAAAACAATGTACAGATTCAATGCTATTCTTATCAAACTACAATATTTTTTACAGAATTAGAAAACAAAAACTATTCTAAAATTCATATGGATCCAAAAAAGAGCCTGAATTGCCAAAGCAGTCCTAAGCAAAAAGAACAAAGCTGGAAGCATCACACTGCTTGACTTCAAACTATACTACAAGGCTATGTAACCAAAACAACATGGTATTGGTACAAAAACAGACAGACTAATGGAACAGGTTAAAAACCCAGATATAATGTACCCTACAACCATCTGATCTTTGACAAAGTCAACAATAACAAGCAATGGGGAAAGAGCACCCTATTCAATAAATGGTGCTGGAATAACTGACTAGTCATATGCAGAAGATTCAAATTGGACCCCTTCCTTTCACCGTATACAAAAATCAACTCAAGATGGATTAAAGACTTAAATGTAAAACCTAAAACTGTAAAAACCATAGAAGAAAACCTGGAAAATATAATTTTGGACGTAGGCTCTGGCACATTTTTCATGTTGAAGACTATAAAAGCAATTGCAGCAAAAACAAAAATTACAAGTGGGACCTAATTAAAGAGCTTCTGCACAGCAAAAGGAACTTTCAGCACAGTAAACAGCCTATAGAAGGGGAGAAAATATTGGCAAACTATGCATCTAAGAAAGGTCTAATATCGAGAATCTATAAAAAACTTAACAAGCAAAAAACAAACAACCCAATTTTTTAAAAAAAGGGCAAAGGACATGAATAGATACTTCTCAAGAGAAGACATACACATGGCCAACAAGCATATGAAAAAATTCTCAACATCACTGATGATTAGATAAATGCAAATCAAAATCACAATGAGATACCATCCCACAACAGTCAGAATGGCTATTGTTAAAGCAAAGAAAAAACAAACAAACAACAACAACAAGAACAGCCGCAACAAAAAACTAGTGAGGTTGCAGAGTAAAGGAATGCTTACACACTGTTGGTGGGAATGTACATTAGTTCAGCCACCATGGAAAGCAGACTGGAGATTTATCAAAGAACTTAAAACATAATCATTTGACCCAGCAATCCCATTATGCAGTATATATCCAAAGGAATATAAATTGTTCTACCATAAAGACACATGCATGTGTATGTTCACTGCAGCACTATTCACAGTAGCAAAGACATAGAATTAACCTAGATGCCCATCAATGGTGGACTGAGTAAAGACAATGTGGTACATATATACCATAGAATACTATGCAGCCATATAAAAGAAATAGTGTCCTTTGCAGCAACATGGGTGAAGCTGGAGGCCATTATCCTAAGCAAATTAATGCAGGAACAGAAAACCAAATGACACACGTTCTCACTTACAAGTGGGAGCTAAACATTGAGTACACATGGACACAATGAAGGGAACAATAGACACTAGGGCCTATTTGAAGGTGAAGGGTGGGAGGAGGGTGAGGATCGAAAAACTACCTATTGTGTATTACACTTATTACATGAGTGATATACCAAATGCCCACAACATGCAATTTACCCATGTAACAAACCTGCACATGTACTCCCTGAACCTAAAATAAAAGTTTGAATAAAAATCTCTTTATGACATATGAGTCATATTGGATCCTTTTTATCCATTCTGAAAGTCTCCTGTCTTATAGCTGCTGTATTTAGACCATTTACTTGTAATGTAATTATTGATATAGCTGAATTAATATCTACCGTATTTGTTAGTTTTCTATTCATTACCTTGTTTTTTTATTATTTTGTCTTCCACTTGTTTTCTACTTCCTTCTATTTAAATTGAATATTTTGTATGATTTAATTTTTTCCTATTTTAGTGTATCAATTATACTTCTTTTTTACCCTTGAATTTACAGGATACATTTACAATGAATCTAATCCTTTTTCAAATAACACTATACCACTTACTTCTTTTGGTAGTACAAGTATTTTATAACAGGTTATTCCCAATTCCTCCCTCCTATTCCTTACAACATTGCTGCTATTCATTTCACTTATCAATAGGCTATAATTTCTGAATACATTGTTATTGTTTTGAACAAATTATTATCTGTTAGGTAATTAAGAAAAATAAAATATTTAATTTTACTTTTATTTATTCCTTTTCTATTGCTTTTCCTTGCTTTACATAGGCCAGAATTTCTGACCTGTATAATTTTCATCCTTTCTAAAGAATTTCTTTTAACATTAAAAAAAAAAAGCAGGTCTAGAGGTGACAAATTCCCACAATTTTTGTTTGTCTGAAAAAGTCCATTTCTCTTTCACTTTTGGAGGACAATTTCACTGGATACAGAACTGTAGTCAGTTGTTGTTGTGGTCCGATGTTGCATCCCCCAAATTTCATATGTTGCAATCCTAACCTCTAGTGTGATGGTATTAGAAGACAGAACCTTTGGGTGGTAATTAGGTCATGAGGGTGAAGCCTTCATGAATGAGATTAGTGGTCATAATAGACATGAGATGATCTCTCCCTACCATGAGAGGATACAAGAGGGCCACCTGCAAACCAAGATGACTGTCCTCACCAGACAATGGATCTGTTGGCATCTTGATCTTGGGCTTGCCAGCCTCAGAACTGAGATAAATTTCTATTGTTTCATTAAGCAGTCTAGTTTATGGTATTTTGTTACAGGAGCCTGAGCTGAGACAGTGGTTCTTTAAACCCTTTAAATATTTCACTCCACTCTCTCCTTTCTTGCATGGTTTCTGAAGAGATGTCTGATGTAATTCTTATCCCTGCTTATCTATACATAAGGTGTTTTTTTCCTGTTTTTTTTTTTTTCAAGATTTTTTTCTTGGTCTTTGCTTATTTTGGTATTTATCCTTCCCAGTATTCTGTGAGCTTTCTGGATCTGTGGTTTGGTGTCATTAATTTTGGGAAATTCTCAGTCATTATTGCCTCAATACTTCTTGTGTTCCTTTTTTTCTTTTACTTCTGATATTCTCATTACACATGTTACATACCTTTTAAAATTGTCGTGCAGTGGGATATTTTGGAGTTTTCATCCTTTTTTGCTCTGCATTTAAGTTTTACTAGTTTCTATTGACATTGTTTCAAGCATACTGACTCTTTCCTCAGTTGTGTCTCACCTGTTGGGTAGTCCATCATCATTCTGTTACAGTGTTTGATTTCTATCATTTTTGTTTGTTTGTTTCTTAGTTCACATCTCTCTGCTTATATTACCCATCTGTTCTTGCATTGTCCAATTTTTCCATTAGAACTGTCAGCATATTAATCATAGTTGTTTTAAATTTCTATGGAAATATATGAAAGGTTGTCAGAGAAGGCAGCAGTTGAGTTGAATCTTAAAGAAGTAGGGGCTGCCAGGTGAAGGAGATGCTGGGCCAAGAGAATAAGTGGCTTTTATGAGAGAGTGGCATGCTCAGAAAACTGAAAGTATTGTAGCATAGTGAGGAAGTGGACTGCCAATTCTCTTACTTTGGATAAAGCATCTTATATTTGTATCAAATACAAGGAGTGCAATTATGGATCAAGGTAAAATTGTTTAGGTAGTATCTCTGCATCCCTTCATCTTCCAGGAAACTGGTTTATCACCTTTTTTGGTCATTCACAAAGACAATAAATTCCAGAGTTTACAGTCTCAAACTCAGACAATTGAAGATTCAAATGACATTTCACTGAATTAAAAATAAATATTTTCCCAGAGTTTAGGCTTTTGTCCTGATCTATGTGGATAACGCCAACTGAATTTTGAGCACTCTTACTCCATCCTAAAGTCAGCTATAATAAATGCTATGATCCAGAACATTAACCTCCAGCTCTCCCAAGCCCAAGCACCTACCTGGCAGAGGGCATCCCAAAAGCCAGTAGACTTCTGCTCTTGCCCAAGATAATCACTGAGAATGAGAATTTTATACCAAAAGTTGGGGTACTCTCTGAGAACCAGGATACTTGCCTCCAAAGCACCATTTAATGTATTTAGAAGGTATCTATTTCCCACCAGATGTTAAAGATTCCTGAGGAAATCTATGGTCATGGTCCTTTAAAATATAATAGTTACTCTTTTAACAGTGCAGTGGGCTCTCCTTGAAAACTCTTCAGCTACTAGAAATACTGTTGAAAGTAGATCACTCAACCCCAGATCTTCATAGTTCTACCCAGCCGTAATTAGGCTGTGGCCTGTATTTTTAATGTACCTCTCCTACCTGACCCTCCTTCTGCTTAGCCTCATCCTCTAATGGATGCCATTGTTGACGTATGACCCAAGGCTGCTTGATTCTGTTTTCTTACCACATCCATCTTGACTCTTTTGCCTGACATACCTGCTCCTCTGTGTGTCCTTCACAAATCCCTGCCAGTGCTCACTGCCTTATGAATGACAAACTGAGGTGCTGGACTTATTCCAGTGTCCACATGAATAAATGGCTGGAGATGTAAACTAATTTTCTGTAAAGGAAACTGTACATCTTTACACCTTTGCTACATTTTGAGAAATAAAATGACTATTTTAAACCATAGTCCATGCATTTCAGTGCCATTTTGTGCCACCCTTTTGCTTTGTGCAACTGGTAACTTTTAATATACAGTATTTTTTCTAATCATTGGAAGTGCGCAACTTAACACTTTATCTTATTCTGTAATCATTTTATTCAGGTATGTTTTATCCGTACAATTATGTGGTAATCTCCTAGTAGAGAGAAATGGTTCCTAGCACACCAATGATATAACAGAAAATCAGGAAATGATGTTTGTTGACTGATTCATTAAAGTGTCTAGTGGGAGGTTAAAAATCAGTGACATATTACATGTCATTCCTACGTTGAGTTCTTAAGTTTTTTGGTGTCAAATGCATAAGTAGTTTTGGAAGAAATCAAAACTTCAGAGATTTTTTTCCATGCTGGTAAAAACTAAATATAAATATCTACTTTAATATTTTTCCATATTTTCTCTGAATTTCTTTTTAAATCTCTGAAAGATGTTCCCACTACAGAAGATGGGATATCTAAAATTTGTAGTTTATGCATATGCACGTGTAGGGGGAGAGATAGGGAAAGGGGAAGGGGAGGGCTTTCCTTTTTTTCTTTTTACCACATAAGCATATGTTATCCTTCATTCACAGTTCTCAGAGCAGTATAAAACTAGATTAACTCTTCCTTTGGAACTTCAGATATAAGGTGGGTTGTCCATCATTCTTATTGGCCTGCTCATCCTTATTTTTAGTTAGATGGAGAGCTGTATGCTTAGAGCTTTGCTGGTTAGTTTCTTCAGCTTGAAGACTCTTATATTTTAGAACATTTGCATCCATTCCAAAGCTTGAAGAAGCAGTCTCCCACTTGCTGCTGAGAGGTTTTATGTCTTCATTCTTTATGGCCCAGATTTGAGAATGTTTATTCTTCTTGGGGCCTTTGAGAGGTGATAAACTTTCCAATGACCCATGGGACTTAGACTGAACCCATTCTGAAGAGTTTGCCATAACATCCCCTTGGATTACAAAAGGGTGATTTCTGGGTGCTGTCCAAGATGTGCTGTATTTCTTTATATTTCTGCAAGTAGCTGGATTTAGTCTAGAAAAGAAATGAAATATGTGAACTTTTGTCCATCATGTACCTACTTCGTAGTCCTAGGTATATTGTCATAGTACAAATAATATTTTTTCTTTTTAGTAAGTTCATAACTTCTTAAAAGTTCAAGACTTTTACCATCATAAGTCTTCATCTCTGATCATGATTTTTTTTTTAAGCACTACTCCAATCTTGTATTTCTAAATGCCTAGAGGACATGTTTATTTGCATACCTACTCTGACCTCAGCCTCCCTAATATAACAGCCACTCTGGGCCCCAGCTTCTTACCTATATATCTAGTTAAAGTAGATGGTCACTAAAAAGTAAAGTAGTTGTTTGCTCTAAAAATCTATTCTGTTTATTCTATTAGAATGGATTCAGTATATATGCTATGAGATTTTTTTCTATAACCAGTAAAAAAATCAACATCTGAGAGAGGGAAGTTTTCCTCGAGGGAGCTTTTGTAAACTAATAATTGCAGCCACTTAAAATCACTGTTTTTATAGTATTCCATTTTTTAACCATAGAATTTCAGCTATATTTTCAATTAACCTTTTAAATTTTGAGGTAACTGTAGACTTACATGCATTTGGGAGAAGTAATACAGAGAGATCCCATGAACTCTTCACCCAATTTCCCCAAAATAGCTTGCAAAACCATAGAACAATATCACAATCAGGATATTAACATTGATGTAGTCAAGATAGAGAACACTGCCCGCATGTTGTCCTCTTATAGTACCTGCTTCCTTCTTTCCCATCCCCTCCTTAATTCCTGGCAACCATTATTAATCTATTATCAAGTTATATTATTTTGTTATTTTAAGAATGTTACATAAAGGAATCATACCGTATGTAACCTTCTGGGATCAGTCTTTTTTTTTTTTTTTGTAAATGCAAAGTAATTGGAGATTCATCTATGTTGTTTTGTGTATCAGCAGTTCATTCCTTGTTATAATTGCTGAGTCTGTGACATGAATGTACCATAGTTTGTTTAATAATTCATCCATTCAATGACATATAGATTATTTCCAGTTTATGGCTATTACAAATAGTTATACACACAGAATTTTTTGTGAGTTATTTTTTGTATAAGATGTAAGTTTAAGGTTCATTTTTTTAGCCTATGGATATCCAGTTGTTCCAGCACCATTTGTTGAAAAGGCTCTTTTTTCTCCATTGAATTGCTTTTGAATTCCCTATCAAAATCAGTGGAGCATATTTATGTGGTCTATTTCTTGGTTCTCGCCTCAGTTCCACTGATGTATATATTTATTTCTCCTCTAATACTACTGTCTTGATTACTCTAGCTATATAAAAGTTGTTGAAATCAGATAGACTGATCTCTCCCACTTTATCCTTGTTTGTCAAATTTGTTTCTGCTATTGTAGTGCATCTGCAGATAAATTCTGGAATAATCTTGTCTATATATGAAAAAGATCTTGCTGGGATTTTGATAGGCATTGTGTTAAACTTGTATATTAATCTGGGAAGAACTGACGTCTTTATTGAGGCTTTCAATTTATGAACATGCTATATCTTTCCACTCATTTAGATATTTTAAAAATTCTCTTATTCATGTTATATGCTTTTGAGCATACAAACCCTGTACAACTAAGTTTTTTTTTTTTCAGATATTTTAAGTGGTATTATATTTGTGATTTTGGTGTTCACATGATCATTGCTTATATATAGAAGGACAATTAATTTTGTACATTTATCTTGTATTCCGAGGCCTAGCATAACTTATTAGTTCTAAAGGGTGTGTGTTTTAGTAAATTTATTAGGATTTTCTACATAGAGAATAGCATCTTTCACAAGGAGGGATCATTTTATTTCTTCCTTTCTGATTTGTATGCTTTTTATTTTTTTATTGCCTTATTGCAATGGCTAGAACTTCTAGCACAATGTTTAATAGAGTGGTGTATTAGTCTATTCTCATGCTGCTAATAAAAAATACCCAATACTGAGTAATTTACAAAGGAAAGAGGTTTAATTGACTCACAGTTCCACATGGCTGGGGAAGCCTCACAATCATAGTGGAAGGCAAAGGAGGAGCAAAGTCATGTCTTACATGGTGGCAGGCAAGAGAGCTTATGCAGGGGAACTCCTATTTATAAAACCATCAGATCTCCTGAGACTTGTTCACTACCATGAGAAGAGTATGGGGAAATTGCCCCCATGATTCAGTTATCTTCACCTGACCCTGCCCTTGACACGTGGGGATTATTACAATTAAAGGTGAGATCTGGGTGGGGACACAGCGAAACTATATCAAGTGGTAAGAATTGACTTTGTTAAGGTGAATAAGTTCTCCTTTATTCCTATGTTTTTCTGACACTTTTTACCATGGATGGGTATTGAATTCTGTCAAATACCAATTTATGTGCCAATTAATAGGATCTTGTGATTTTTCTTCTTAAGCTTGCTAATATGAAGGATTTCATCAATTACTTTTTGGATATTAAACTAACCTTGAATTCCTGAAATAGACTTCACTTGGTCATGGTGTATAATTCTTTTTATTTAGAGCTGAATTCTATTTGCTAATATTTTGTTAGATTTATCTTGTTAAATCTAGATTTATGCAAAATCCTATTCTGTCATTTCCTTTTTTGTTTTGCCCTTGTCTGGTTTTGATATCATGCTAATAATGGCTTCATAAAATGAACTGAAAACTCCTATTTTCTGGAAGAAATTGTATAGAATTGGTACTAATTCTTCCTTAATTTATTGGTAAAATTCTCTTCTAAAACCACCTAGGCCAGGTAATTTCTTTTTTAGGGTTTTAAAACTATGAAATCAATTTCCTTATTAGTTACAGGGGTATTCAAATATTCTATTTCATATTGAATGAGTTGGGGTAGTTCATATTTTATTGAGGAAATAATCAATTTCCTCTAAAAAACACCTGGATACATGTGCAGAATGTGCAGGTTTGTTACATAGGTTTATGTGTGCTATGGTGGTTTGTTGCACCTATTGACATGTCCTCTATGTTCCCTCCCCTCACCCCTCACCCCCCAACAGGCTCTGGTGTATGATGTTCCCCTCTATGTGTCCATGTGTCCTCACTGTTCAACTCCCACTTATGAGTGAAAACATGTGGTGTTTGGTTTTCTGTTCCTGTGTTAAGTTTGCTGAAGATGATGGCTTCTGGCTTCATCCATGTCCCTGGAAAAGACATGATCTCATTCCTTTTTCTTTCTAATTACAAGACGATTTTTAAATTTATTTTTATTTTTAAGATTAAACATCCTCTTCGACAATCCAAAAACACAGTCCTTGCTCACTCAGGACACACACACCTAAAACAGTCAAAAGCGATTCCTCAATTTTCAATGACAAAGTAGGAAAAAAAGAATATGTTCTCAAGCTGCAGTTCAATTTTTCTGTCCTCTTTTCCAAAAAATTTTACTTTGCTATCAAGTCCACCCACCAATGATAAGGAAAGACAATTTTTCGAAAAGCCAACAAGACCCAGAAAAAGGAACAGGTATCAATTCAAAATTATCACCCAAAACACTGCTGTTGCAAAAAAAGAGTATGAAGCTAAATTTCCATAGCTTGTTAGAGAAGACCTTTAAAAATAATTCAGAAAATTAGGACTGGAACTACAGTGGTACAGACAGGTTATACTGTCACTATATGCATATACAGTGGTAAATGCAGATAATTCAAGAACATTCAGATTGGGAATATATTAAGCTTTCTCCTATTCCAGCAGAGGAAATAAAAACATGTGTTGCTGGAATTGATATTAAAATTGTCCTTACAAATAGAAGGTAGAGCAATGGTAAAGAGAGAGAATGTGGAACAAAAGTAGCAAAGACAAGTCATTTTGAATCTAGGCTCTAACACCCAGGAAAGTTGAATAGAACTTAAATTCTTCTAAGCCAGTATCACTAAATTCTAGATTTGGCCTGAAACCAGTGGACCATATACACTACTAATAAACATCAAGTGCCCCACAGCATTTGTGGTATTAAAACATATTTTTAAATTATTATAAATTTCCATTCTGGAAAGCAGGTTAAAATGACACTGGATCATCCAGTGAGTTACAGAGTAAAGGGCTTCCTCCAAAGAGAACTGACTTGGCAGAAATTTAGGTTGGTAGGAATGTGATTAATGTGGAGTAAATGAGATCAGATTCTCAGTGTAATTTTCATAAGGCTTCTTCTACCTACCCCGGTTGTAAGGAGTAGTACTGAGGGAGCTCCAACAGAATGTCTTAGAGGAATGCTTCTCAGAGACAAAGGGTCTGTAAGTTTAACTCTTGACCCCTCTTCTCCTTACGTAAAGCTTGGGGAAGGAAAGAAATATTTAATTTTTAACTACTCAGAGCTTTGGACACATTATAATATTTAATATTCTGTAGTTTCATTTTCTGAACCCTTGGCTTATAATTTTTCTCAATTTACATTAAAAAATATATGAATGCACCCTCTTCAGTAGTACCACATGAAAATATAAACCTTTTCTTCCATATCTTCTACACAGGAAGAGTGAATGAATAGTACTCTAAATATCCTGCAGAGTTACTTTGTGTACTTGACAAAAGATTAGGGAAAACCAGTCCACTTCCATATCTTGAGCAAGTAGTTAACTAGTCTTCAATCTCATCTTCCAAAATATCTTCATCAACATCCACAGCATAAAACAGCTGGTTAAAACGTGGTGAAGCAGGATCAGTGAAATGTTTGTAAGGGTTTGCTCTAGAGAGAGAACTCATGCAAATCCAACAGAAGTATTGCATACAGCCAGTACATGTCATCTTGTTATATCCATCTAATTTCTCTATGGGAGTTCCACAACATGGTCAGTTCTTGAAGTTTTTCTCTGGCCATTCCTTACTTTCCATCTTTTCCAGTGCCTTCTGAATCACCCTCTTACCACACCTTTGTTCCAAAAGTCTTTTATTGGCCTCATCTGCTTGCAGGTATTCATTTCGTAAGTCTATTAATTTCTCTGCAGTCACCTTACATGGAGAGACCCCGTGGTAGGTCAACCTGCATAAAGTACAGAAGGCAAAATTGCAGCTGGAGCAGATACCCATGGTGCAGCCAGGCTCCTGCATGACAGGTAGCTGGCAGCATGGGTAGGGGCAGTACACCACATCTGCCATCAGGTCCAAGGTGAACTGGAGAAGAAGGCGGTCATAACATGCAAATAACTCTGCTTCCACTAGCTCCTCTTTGACCTGACCAGGAGTGGCCACCGAAGGGCACTTTGGTTCTGGGCAGTTGAGGCATTGAACCTGGCCATCTCTGATCTGGATTTCAAAGTAGTCCTTCAGACAGGCTTTGCAGTACACATGCCTGCACTCCAAGAAGTACATGCATTCACTATCCAGCTTGTTACAGAAACAGATATTGCATAGGAACAAATTACTACTAAAGCATTTTATCTGCTGAGCTTGATCAAAGTCCAACATTTCCCGGATCATATTTAACAATGATTCCACATCCTGCACAGCTGTCTCGTCCACAATTTCCTCTTGGTCTGTATCAGATCCAGAAGTTCCTCCAAAAACTAGGTCTGTGTTGGGAGAGGCTTGAGCTGTCCTTCTCTGCACATTTTTGTGAGAACCAATCTTGAGCTCAAAAGGAGAGACAATATTCAGGTATAGTAGGGTATCTTCCTTAAGAAATTGCATGCAGGCAAACAGGATCATGCTGCCATGGTGTTCTTCCCATAGAGCAGATAGCGCTCACAAATATCTTGAAATTCTGTAGCAAATCCAAATAGATCCTGGTTTCTCCACCTTGGACAGACTCCACTTTTCTAAATTCATCTCCATCATAATAAATACTTGCCGGGGCCAGCAATTCATCCTCCTGAGCGTCTCACTCTTCTGACGACATTTAATTTTCTGAGGAACAAAACCAAGATGGCCACGAGAGTGAACTCTGGTCGTTCTTACTGCTATGCTGCCACCAGGGTCATGACAGTTTACAAATGCCTTTTTTTTTTTTTTTGAGAGACAGAGTCTCACTCTGTTGCCCAGGCTGGAGTGCAGTGGCACTATCTCGGCTCACTACAACCTCCGCCTCCTGGGTTCAAGCAATTCTCCTGCCTCAGCCTCCCGAGTAGCTGGGACTATAGGTGCCCACCACCATGCCTGGCTAATTTTTGTATTTTTAGTAGAGACGGGGTTTCACCATATTGGCCAGGCTGGTCTCAAACTCCTGACCTTGTGATCCACCCACCTTGGCCTCCCAAAGTGCTGGGATTACAGGCATGAGCCACCATGCCTGGCAGATGCCATTCCTTTTTATGGCTGCATAGTATTCCATGGTGTATATGTGCCACATTTTCTTTATCCAGTCTGTCATTGATGGGTATTTGGGTTGGTTCCGTGTCTTTGCTATTGTAAACAATGCTGCAATAAACCTATGTGTGCGTGTGTCTTTATAGTAGAATGATTTACATTCCTTTGGGTATATACCCACTAATGGTATTCCTGGGTCAAATGGTAGTTCTGGTTCTAGATCCTTGAGGAATCACCATACTGTCTTCCACAATGGTTGAACTAATTTACACTCCCACCAGCACAGTAAAAGCATTCCTATTTCTCTACAGCCTCCCCAGCATCTATTGTTTCTTGACTTTTTAATAATTGCCATTCTGACTGATGTGAGATGGCATGTCATTGTGGTTTTGATTTACATTTCTCTGATGATCAGTGTGATTAGTGGTGTTGAGTTTTTTGTTTTTGTTTTTGTTTTTAGATGGAGATTTGCTCTGTTGCCAGGCGGGAGTGCAGTGGTGCGATCTTGGCTTACTGCAACCTCTGCCTCCCGAGTTCAAGCAATTCCCCTGCCTCAGTCTCCCAAGTAGCTGAGACTACAGGCATGCGCCACCACACCCGGCTAATTTTTTGTATTTTAGTAGAGACGGGGTTTCACCATGTTGGCCAAGATGGTCTCGATATCCTGACCTCGTGATCCACCTGCCCTGGCCTCCCAAAGTGCTGGGATTACAGGTGTGAGCCACCGCGCCCAGTCATTGAGCTTTTTTACATATGTTTTTTGGCTGCATAAATGTCTTCTTTTGAGAAGTGTCTTCATATCCTTTGCCCACTTTTTGATAGGGTTGTCTGTTTTTTTCTTGTAAATATGTTTAAGTTCCTTGTAAATTCTGGATATTAGACCTTTATCAGATGGGTAGACTGCACATATTTTCTCCCATTCTGTAGGTTGCCTGTTCACTCTGATGCTAGTTTCTTTTGCTGTGCAGAAGCTCTTTAGTATAATTAGATCCCATTTGTCCATTTTGACTTCTGTTGCAATTGCTTTTGGTGTTTTGTCATGAAGTCTTCACCCATGCCTATGTCCTGAATGGTATTGCCTAGGTTTTCCTCTGGAGTTTTCATCGTTTGGGGTTTTACATTTAAGTCTTTAATCCATCTTCAGTTAATTTTTGTATAAGGTGTAAGGAAGGGGTCCAGTTTCAGTTTTCTGCACATGGCTAGCCAGTTTTACCAGCACCACTTATTGAATAGGGAATCCTTTCCCCATTGCTTGTTTTTGTCAGGTTTGTCAAAGATCAGATAGTTGTAGATGTGTGGTCTTATTTCTGAGGTCTCTGTCCTGTTGCATTGGTCTACATGTCTGTTTTGGTTACTGTAGCCTTGTATTATAGTTTGAAGTCAGGTAGCGTGATGCCTCCAGCTTTGTTCTTTCTGCTTAGGATTGTCTTGGCTATTCAGGGTTTTCTTTGATTCCATATGAAATTTAAAGTAGTTTTTTCTAAATCTGTGAAGAATGTCAGTGGTAGTTTGATGGGAAAAGTGTTGAATCTATAAATTACTTTGAGCAGTATTGCCATTTTCATGATACTGATTCTTCCTATCCATGGAATGTTTTTCCACTTGTTTGTGTCCTCTCTTGTTTCCTTGAACAGTGGTCTGTAGTTCTCCTTGAAGAGGTCCTTTATATCCCTTGTTAGCTGTGTTCCTAGGTATTGCTTTGTAGCAATCGTGAATGGGAGTTGATTCACGATTTGGCCCTCTGCTTGTCTATGTTGGTGTAAAGGAATGCTTAGGATTTTGCACATTGATTCTGTATTCTGAGACTTTGCTGAAGTTGCTTATCAGTTAAGGAGTTTTGGGACTGAGATGATGGGGTTTTCTAAATATAAAATTATGTCATCTGCAAACAGAGACAATTTGACTTCCTCTCTTCCTATTTGAATACCCTTTACTTTTTTTTCTTGCCTAATTGCCCTGGCCAGAGCTTCCAATTCTATGTTGAATAGGAGTGGTGAGAGAGGGCATCCTTGTCTTGTACTGGTTTTCAAAGGGAATGTTTCCAGCTTTTGTCCATTCAATATGATATTGGCTGTGGGTCTGTCATAAATAGCTCTCATTATTTTGAGATATACTCCATCAATACCTAGTTTATTCAGAGTTTTTAATGTGAAGGGATGTTGAATTTTATCAGAAGCCTTTTCTGCATCTATTGAAATAATTATGTGGTTTTTGTCTTTGGTTCTGTGTATGTGATGGATTACGTTTATTGATTGGCATATGTTGAACCAGCCTTGCATCCCAGGGATGAAGCCAACTTCATCATGTTGGATACCTTTTTTGATGTGCTGCCAAATTCGGTTTGCCAGTATTTTATTGAGGATTTTTGCATCGATGTCCATCAGGGATATTGGTCTGAAGTTTTCTTTTTTTGTTGTGTCATCATCCTGGTCCATCAGGATGATGGTGGCTTCATAAATTGAGTTAGGGAGGAGCCCCTCCTTTTCAATTGTTTGGAATAGTTTGAGAAGGAATGGTACCAGCTCTGCTTTGTACTTCTGGTAGAATTCGGCCATGAATCTGTCTACTCCTGTGCTTTTTTTGCTTGGTGGGCTATTAATTATTGCCTCAATTTCAGAACTTGCTATTGGTCTATTCAGGGATCCAACTTCTTCTTGGCTTAGTCTTAGGCGGGTGTATGTGTCCAGGAATTTCTCCATTTCTTCTAGATTTTCTAGTTTATTTGCATCAAGGTGTTGATAGTATTCTCTGATGGTAGTTTGTATTTTTGTGGGATCAGTGGTGATATCCCCTTATTATTTTTTATTGTTTCTATTTGATTCTTCTCTCTTCTTCTTTATTAGTCTAGCCAGTGGTCTATCTATTTTGCTAATTTTTTCAAAAAAACAGCTTCTGGATTCAGTGATTTTTGGGGGAGTTTTTTGTGTCTCTATCTCCTTCAATTCTGCTCTTAGTTATTTCTTGTCATCTGCTAGCTTTTGGATTAGTTTGCTCTTGTCTCTCTAGCTCTTTTAATTGTGATGTTTGGGTGTGGATTTGAGATCTTTCTAGCTTTCTGATATGGGCATTTCCCCCTTAACACTGCTTTAGCTGTGTCCCAGAGATTCTGGTACATTGTCTCTTAGTTCTCATTGGTTTCAAATAACTTCTTGATTTCTGCCTTAATTTCATTATTTACCCAGGAGTCATTCAGGAGCAGGTTGGTCAATTTCCATGTAATTGTGTGGTTTTGAGTGAGTTTCTTAATCCTGAGTTCTAATTTGATTGCACTGTGGTCTGAGAGACTGTTTGCTATGATTTCAGTTCTTTTGCTTTTGCTGAGGAGTGTTTTACTTCCAATTATGTGGTCAATTTTAGAAGAAGTGCCATGTAGCACAGAGAAGAATGTATATTCTGTTGATCTGGGTGGAGATTTCTGTAGATGTCTGTTAGGTCCACTTGATCCGAGCTGAGAGTTCAAGTCCTGAATATTTTTGTTAATTTTCTGTCTTGTTGATCTGTCTAATGTTGACAGTGGGGTGTTAAAGTCTTCCACTATTATTGTGTGGAAGTCTAAGTCTCTTTGTAGGTCTCTAAGAATTTGTTTTATGAATCTGGGTGCTCCTGTATTGGGTGCATATATATTTAGAACAGTTAGCTCTTCTTGTTGAATTGTTCCCTTTACCATTATGTAATACCCTTGTCTTTTTTTTTTATCTTTGTTGGTTTAAAGTCTGTTTTGTCAGAGACTAGGATTACAAACCCTACTTTTTTTTTTTCTTTGCTTTCCATTTGCTTGGTAAATTTTTCTCTATCCCTTTATTTTGAGCCTATGTGTGTCTTTGCACATGAGACGGGTCTCCTGAATACAGCACACCAATGGAACTTGACTCTTTATCCAATTTGCCAGTCTGTGTCTTTTAACTGGGGCATTTAGCCCATTTACATTTAAGGTTAGTATTGTAATGTGTCAATTTGATCCTGTCATCATGATGCTATTTGTTTATTTTGTGCACTGATCGATGCAGTTTTGTCATAGTGTCATTGGTCTTTATATTTTGATGTGGTTTTGCAGTGGCTGGTACTGGTTTTTGTTTTTCATATTTACTGCATCTTTCAGGAGCTCTTGCAAGGCAGCCCTGGTGGTAATGAAAGCCCTCAGTATTTGCTTGTCTGGAAAGGATTTATCCTTTGCTTATGAAGATTAGTTTGGCCAGATACAAAATTCTGGGTTGAAAATTTTTTTCCTTAAGAATGTTGAATATTGGCCCCCAATCTTTTTTGGCTTGTAGAGTTTCTGCTGAGAGGGCCACTGTTAGTCTGATGGGCTTCCCTTTGTAGATGACCTGGCCTTTCTCTCTGGCTGCCTTTAACATTTTTTCCTTCATTTTGACCTTAGAGAATCTGATGATTATGTGTCTTGGGGTTGATCTTCTCATGGAATATCTTAGTGATGTTCTCTGTATTTCCTGAATTTGCATATTGGCCTGTCTTGCGAGGTTCGGGAAGTTCTCCTGGATAATATCTTGAAGTGTGTTTTCCAACTTGTTTCCATTTTTCCTGTCTCCTTCAGGTACTCCGATCGATTGTACGCGCGGTCTTTTTATGAAGTCCCACATTTCTTGGAGGTTTTGTTCATTCCTTTTTATTCTTTTTTTCTCTTGTCGTGTCTGCATGCCTTATTTCAGCAAGGTGGTCTTCAAACTCTGATATCCTTTCTTCTGCTTGGTTGATTCAGCTATTGATACCTGTGTATGCTTCACGAGGTTCTCATGCTGTGTTTTTTAGCTCCACCAGGTCATTTATGCTCCTCTCTAAACTGATTATTCTAGTTAGCAGCTACTCTAACCTTTTATCAAGGTTCTTAGCTTCTTTGCATTGGGTTAGAACATGCTCCTTTAGCTCAGCGTAGTTTTTTATTACCCATCTTCTGAAGCCTACTTCTGTCAATTTGTCTGTCTCATCCTCCAACTAGTTCTGTGCCATTGCTGGAGAGACATTGTGATCATTTGGAGGAGAGGAGGCACTCTGGCCTTTTGGGTTTTCAGTGTTTTTTCATTAATTCTTTCCCACCTTCAGGAGTTTGTCTAGTTTTGATCTTTGAGGCTGCTGATCCTTGGAGGAGGTTTTCCTGGGGGCTTTTTAGTTGTTGTTGATACTGTTGTTGTTGCTTTCTATTTGTTTTTCTTTCATTGGTCAGGTCCCTTTTCTATAGGGCTGCTGCTGTTTGCTGGGATTTCACTTCAGACCCTAGTCATCTGGTTCACTCCTGGGCCTGGAGATGTCACTCAAGGAGGCTGGAGAATAGCAAAGAAGCCTGCCTGCTCCTTCTTCTGGGATCTCTGACCTCTAGGGGCACCAGCCTGATGCCAGCAGTATTGCTTTTGTATAGGGTATCTGACAACCCCCGTTGGAGGGTCTCACCCAGTTGGGTGGCAGGGGGAACAGGACCCATTTAACGAAGCACTTTGTCCCTTGGTTGGGGGGGTATGCTTCGCTGGGGGGAAACCCACTTGTCTGGGCTGCCCAGATTCCTCAGAACTACAAGGAGGAAAGTCTTAAGTCTGCTGGTCTACAAAGACTGCGGCCACCCCTCCCCCTAGGGGCTCAGGCCCAGGGAGATCCGGGTTCCTGAGCCTCTGGCTGGAGTTACTGCAGTTCCTGCAGGGAAGCCCCACCCAGTGAGGAAGGATCGGTCAGGGCTAGGCCTGAAGAGGCACTTTGGCCACATTCTGCCATAGTCGGTATGTTGGGCTGTGGGGAACATGTCTCGGGACCAAGCTGTTCAGCCTCCCTGACTCCAGCACAGGAAAAATGCAGCCTGGAGCTATAGAGATGGATGATGCCCTCCCCCACCCAGGGAGCTTAGCGTGTGAGGCAGTTGCGAGTCCCAGTGCCGGCCGCTGCCCCTCCCCCAAGGAACTCAAACAGCTTAGACAGCAGGCAGCCACAGCTGTGGTGCTGGTCATGCCTCCCCTGGGGCATTCTGTAGGCTTAAGCAGATTCCAGCCAAGAGGCGGTTGAGAGTCTTCACGGCTCTGGGGTTGGGACACTAGGCCCTGGTGGCATGGGTTCGTGAGTGGGATCTTCCAATCTATGGGTTCCACAGTTCTGTGGAAAAAGCACGATTTCCCTGGCTGGGTAGTACACTCAGTCACCACTTCCCTTGGCTGGGGATGTAGGGGGGCGCTCTGCTGCCCTGTGTGGCTCTCAGGTGGGCTGCTGCACTACACTGTTCTTCCTTCTCTGTGGATCACACCAGCCTCCTAGTCAGTTCTGATGAGAGAACCTGGATACCTTGCTTATTATGGTTCTTTTCAATGGCAGCCTCCGAATGCCGCTGTTTCTAGTTGGCCATCTTGGCCCCACCCTGGAGAATATTTTTGATTCACGAGTTACTCAGAAGTATGTTATTTAGTTTTCAAATGTTTAGGTTTTTTTTTTTTTTCCTATTACCCTTTGGATATTGATTTCTAGTTGGATTCCATTGTGGTCAGATAATACACTTTGTATGATTAAATTATTTTAAATATGTTGAGGTTTATTTCATAGCTAGGATATGTTCTATCTTGTTATATGATCCACGTACACTTGAAAATAATGTGTATTGTGCTGTTGTTGGGTGAAGTGCTCCTTAAATGTCAGTTAGATATTTATATTCTTGGTGAATTATTTTATATCCTTGCTTATTTTCTATCTAATTATTGAAACAATTGTGAATTTGTCTATTTCTCCTTTCTGTTTTATCAGTTTTTGCTTCACATATTTTGCAGTTTTTTATTGTTTTGTTTTGTTTTTTGAGATGGAGTTTTGCTCTTGTTGCCCAGGCTGGAGTGCAATGACACGATCTTGGCTCACCACAACCTCCACCTCCCGGGTTCAAGTGATTCTCCTGCCTCAGCCTCCCAAGTAGCTGGGATTACAGGCATGAGCCACCACACCTGGCTAATTTTTGTGTTTTTAGTAGAGATGGGGTTTCTCCATATTGATCAGGCTGTTCTCAAACTCGCGACCTCAAGTAATCCACCCACCTCAGCTTTCCAAAGTGCTGGGATTCCAGGCGTGAGCCACCGCACCCAGCCAGTTCTGTGATTTTACACACACATCTAAGATTGCTGTTTCTAGTGGATTGACCTTTTAAATGTTATATATAGGGCCGGGCACGGTGGCTCAAGCCTGTAATCCCAGCACTTTGGGAGGTCGAGACGGGCGGATCACGAGGTCAGGAGATCGAGACCATCCTGGCTAACACGGTGAAACCCCGTCTCTACTAAAAAAAAAAAAACAAAAATTAGCTGGGCGCGGTGGCGGGTGCCTGTAGTCCCAGCTACTCAGGAGGCTGAGGCAGGAGAATGGCGTGAACCCGGGAGGCAGAGCTTGCAGTAAGCTGAGATCCGGCCACTGCACTCCAGCCTGGGGGACAGAGCGAGACTCCGTCTCAAAAAAAAAAAAAAAAAAAATGTTATATATAATGCCCCTCTTTGATAATTTTCTTTCCTCTAAAATCTACTTTACCTAATATTAACATAGCCATTCCTGCTTTCATCTATTAATGTTTGCATGATGTATCTTCTTCCATTCTATTACTTTCAGCCTGCCTCCATTGTCATATTTGAAATGAGTTTCTTGTGACTGCATATTGTTGGGGAATGTTTTAAATTCATTTTATTAATCTGTCCTTAACTGTTGTATTTAGATCATTTACATTCAGTGTAATTGTTGATGTCTTAGGACTTAAATCTGCCATTAAAAAAAATGTTTATTCTTTGTTTTTTGTTTGTTTTCTCTTTCCTGCCTTCCTGTGGGTAATGTGAACATTTTTCAACAATTCCATTTTGATTTATTTAGTGTTTTTTAGTATATCTCTTTGAACAGCTTTTTCAGTGGTTGCTGTATTATACTACATATGCATAACTTATCACAGTCTATTGGCTGTGTTAACTTAGTAATCTGAGTGAAGTACAAAACTTACCTCCCTTTATGTCCTGTCACCTTCTCACATTTATAATGGTCTGAAATATGTCTTTTACATGCATTTGGAACCACATCAATATCATAATTTTTGCTTCAACCATCAAATATGATTTAGAAAATTTTATATTTACCTGTATTTTATATCTACCTGTATTTTTGTTTACCATATTCTTTCTTTCCTGATATTCCTTCTTTTATCATTTTCTATCTGTTTTGCTAAATTCCGTTAGTCATTCTTTTAGAGTAAGTCTTCTGGTGAAAAATTCTCTTAGTTTTCTTTTATCTGAACATTTCTTGACTTCTCCCTTATTTTCACTGGGTATAGGATTCTAGGTTGACAGTTTCTTCCAATAATTAAAAATATTGTGCTACATCTGGCCTTTGTCGGTTTTGATGAGAAATCCACTATCATTCTAATTGTTTTTCCTCTGTAGGAAAAACAATTTTTTTTTCATTTTCAGAAGTTAAATTTGGGGGGATGGGCATGGTGGCTCATGTCTGTAATCCCAGCACTTTGGGAGGCTGAGGCAGTCAGATCACTTGAGGTCAGGAGTTCAAGACCAACCTAGCCAACATGGCGAAACCTCATCTCTACTAAAATACAAAAATTAGCCAGGTATGGTGGTGGGCACTTGTAATCCCAGCTGCTCGGAAGGCTGAGGCACTAGAATCACTTGAACCCGGGAGGCACAGGTTTCAGTGAGCTGAGATTGTTTCACTGTACTGCAGCCTAGGTAACAGAGCAAGACTTTGTATCAAAAAAAAAAAAAAAAAAAAAGTTAAATTTTGGGCTATCTTGGCATGAATTTCTTTGGGTGTATCCTATTAGTGGTCTGCTCAGCTTTTTGATCTGTAGGTTTATGTCTCCTGTCAAATTTGGCAACCTTTCAGCCATTATTTCTTTGATTTCCTTTTCAGCCCTGTATTCATTCTCCTGTCCTTCTGAAACTATGATATGTGAATATTAGATCTTGTCTTACAGTCTTACAGGTCCCTGAGGCTCTATTCATTTTATTTTAAGCCTATTTTTTCTCTTAGGTTTGGTTGGGTAATTTCTATTTTTCTCTTTCTCAATTCACTGACTCTTTCCTCTATTTGCACAATTATACTGTTGTGCTCAGCCATTAAGCTTTTACAATTTCAGTTGTATTTTTCAATTCAAAAATTTCTATTTGGTTCTTATTAACATTTTTTTTCTCTCTCTGCTGAGGCTTTCTTTTTTTTTATTTCTTCTAAGTGTGTTTATAAGTGTTTTTTGAAGCATTTTAATTATGATTGCTTTAAAAATCTTTGTCAAAAAATTCTAACATCACTAACATCTCAGTGTTTGTGTCTACTAATTGTCTTTTTTCAGTTTTAGATCTTCCTGGTTCTTGGTACAACAGTTTGCTTCTGATTCAAACATGGACACTTTCGTATTATGTTATGAGACTCTGGATCTTATGTAAACCCTCTGTTTTAGCTGGCTTTTTGTTACTTTGCTCCAGCACAGGGAGTGGGGAGATAAGACCTCATTACTGCAAGATGGAAGTGGAAGTCCAGGTTCCCCATCTGGACTCCATTGACACCAGAGATGGGAGGCTTCTAATCATTATTGGACAGATGTGGAGGTTCATCTCCATATGTAGCCTCCATTGAGACTGTGGTGGGGTCTAGATGACAATCAGGACATGGCTTGATTTTTAGTCATTACTTTCATAAGAGGTTCCTTATATATTAATACTTTGAATCTAGAAATGCACTCAATGAGGATGGGCCTGAGCATGAAGGTACAGACAAATAGTGAGGTATTAACTAAGACCTCTTTGGTTACAAGTAACAGAAACCAATTCAAGCTAGCTTAATTTGCAAAAGTATAAGGTAGGGTAGGGGAAGAATTATAAGAAAGTACGAAGCTACTCATGGAAACAAAGGGAGAGGGAATTCAGTCAGGCTTCAGGAAAGGACTAGAACTAGAAAATGGAAAACTTCCAAGGCTTTTTATTCATCTGCAGTCTCTGCTTTTCTCTCTCCACAGGAAAGTTTTTACTTCCCTTAGCTCAAATTTGCATCCTACAGCAGTTTCATGTACAAGACTGATCCACTATCTCTCATTCCAGTTCCAAAGCATAGGGAAAGATAATCTGAGTGGCAACCATGCCAGTGGGTAGAGGTCGCATAATTACAAACGCAACTTTTGGAAGTGCTACCCTTATGTAGACACCCCCAAAAGTATCTGATATAGGTGTATATGGAAGTATTAACAAGTAGGAAAGCAGCAAGCAAGGCCTTTCTTAACAGATGATCTCACTACAAACTTAAACATTGTCAGGTTGATTTTTATTGTTGTTGTTATTCTTACAACTTAGTTCTTTATGGCTGCCTTTTCTGTTTTATATATCGTTTGTTTGACTGTCTCAACACTCTTACATACTATTACTTATAGTAAGTGATTGCAGGGTAAAATGAGAATAAGCAAAGAATGAGAAGATCACACTTTGCTAAACCATCTTAGACATTGGTCTAAGTTAGGATTAAGGAGAAACTAGTTAATGTGCTGTACGAGTTTGCTGAATTATCATGTTGAACATGATATAACATCTGAATGTAATCGTAGGGCTGAAACTTCATTGTCTGTTCTGTTCTTAAGCCAAAATGAATAGGGTCTAGGTGGATTAATAGGTGGATTGCACGTTAACAAGATGATTTACATACCTTAAATTTCTCTCTGGTCAAACATGGGTCAGATTTCAAATATGAAGGAATAAATCTCATGCTTGGCATTCCATTTGGTAATGATGAAAATTCTTGAGAAAGATTATGCAAATCAAAATATAATTGGAGAGATTTTTCACTTCCAGGAGGATGAAGTAGATGCATTTTCCCTATTCTTTGAACTAAAAATAACTACAAACCCATATAAAATGAACAAAAGGCAACTCCAAAAGGTAGAAAGCAGGTAGGCTAGCTAGGGACTTCAAGAACCAAGGAACAACACAATGGTGTCTCCTGGGTTTTCTTTTTGCCTCATTTATCCAAGACTTGGAGCTGAAGAAGCTAGCAACCTGAGAACACAAAAGTGCCCAGAAACATGCACAAAAAGCTCTCAACAATAGCCTGTATTATGTAGAAAAGGACCAGGAAAGGGACAGCCTACTGATACAGAAAATGTTAGGCAATAACCACTGTACTCCAGCCAAGTGCCACTGATAAACAGTGCCCTCACTCCCACCCATGTAAGCAGAGGCAGAGGGGCTTACACTTCCACTCTTATGAGGTATAATGAGGGATCTCAAACTTCTGCAAGGGTTGTGTCAAAGAAGGACAAGTAGAAGCCAGAACTTTGACTCTCCCATTGGCCTATAAAGAGTCTCTCTCCTCCCGCAGGGTGTCATTGGAAACCAAATGGAGAGCCGAGATTTCCACACTCAATGGACAGAAATGAAGTACCTCTTTCTCTCTCCATTGGGCTGGTGTCAGAGGATGCCTAGTGAAGAGTCAGGGTTTTCACTAATGCACAGTAGCAATGGTTCATAGCCTTCACCCATTTTCTTATGAAAGTATTTGTAAGTTTCCAGTTGATATGTAAGCACTCTTTGTATATTAAGTATATTGGTCATGTTTTTCACTTTATAAAGAGAAATGGCAACACATAATGATGAAGTTCAGGAGGACTCTGGAATCAGAAGGTCTAGGTGGATTTGACTCCAGATTCCACTATGTATTGGCTTGTGAGGCTTTGGACAAATTATTTAACCTCTTAGGACCTCAATTTTCTCATGTGTAAAATGTAAAGTGTATACATGTATAACTTAGAACAGTGTGTAGCACATAGGAAGTACATTACAAAAATCTGTTGATAATATTACTATTGTATTTATTATTTTCAGCTTGTTACTGTCTTTACTTTTATTTACACATGTTTTCTTTTGGCCTTAGAAGTGGTTCTATTTTTTATCTTTAGAAGAAAACTGGGCTCACTCTTTCTGCTTTCATCTGAGTATCAATAAACTGAAGTAGCTCAGGTTAATTATTTTTAATTCTGGTTACCCCATAGGATTAGAAAGTTACCCTATAGGATTTAGAACAGCTGACAATATTCAAGTCAGGCTATAATCATACTTTATTTATGCATAATTTATTAATAGATCTAAATTAATGAGTAGTTTCATGCAAATAATCAATTAAATAAGGCCTGATAACTTACTCCTTCACTTATCCAGTGTTTTCTGACAGCTTTGGGTCTTTGTTCTTTGCCAAATGTGATGCAGCTGACATCATTTTCAAGAGCAGACTTTTTTCTTAGGATAATAAATTAATAAGCCCTGCTTCCTTTAAAAAGATTATTAAATAGCTAAGAGTGATAAAAACTGTATTGACTTACTGATGTTGGATTTGGAAGTTGGTTCTTGGATTGAATAGCTGTTTTATCTGAGCGGTTTGCATGTTTTTAGGGTTATGCATGATGGGGAGCAAATACTGCAATATTTCTTGAGTTTGAACTATTCCTTTATCCTTGTAGCTCCTTTTTTCATCATCTGTCCAATTTATGCCAGTCTTCTTGCTTTGGAAAGATATGCATTCTTTTATTTTGCTTTTTAAGTTGTGGTGCAGATCTGGGGAGCAACCACAAAAATATGTACAGGGATATAAACTCTACTCACAATTACTTATTGGGCATTATTATATGCCAGGGATTTTATCTAAAATTCCTTGCCCATCTGAAGCTTGTACTTTAATGACAGTGGGCAGAAAATAAACAAGTAAAATATATATTATGTTAGATAATGATAAAGTTTACAGGATAAAGTAAAGCTGCGGAGGGGAGTAGAGAATTCTT
Organism: Chlorocebus sabaeus; assembly: GCF_047675955.1. Lineage (NCBI taxonomy): Eukaryota > Metazoa > Chordata > Mammalia > Primates > Cercopithecidae > Chlorocebus > Chlorocebus sabaeus. The sequence continues at coordinate 108,223,411 of NC_132924.1, read as the reverse complement.
GAGGGGTTGATTTCCACTTTTAAAAAGGTGTTAAGAGAAAGCCTCCTTATGAAGCGGACATCTCATGGAATTGAGGAAGCAAATCAAGCAGGTTTCAGAGGAAAGATAATTTGAGGCAAAGGCCCTGAAGTAGGAGAATAGTAGTGTGTTCAAGAACACCAAGAATGCAGTCAGTGGCTGGAGGAGAATGAACAAAAGGGAAAGTTATAAGGGATAAGTTCAGGTAGGTAACATGGACTCAGCTCATGTAGGGCCTCACAGGCCAGTAGAAGGACTTTGATTTTTACTGAGCGTGAGATGGAGAAGCATTGGAAGGCATTGAGCAGAGGAGTGTCAGTCTGAGATTTGTTTGGACAAGATTATGCTAGTTGCCAAGTTGAGAACAGATTGAAGAGAGGCAAGAGTGAACAAACAGGGAGATCTCTTGGAAGGCTGCAGAAACAATCTAGGAGAGATGGTGGTAGCTTGGACCAGGGTCGTGGAAATGGCTAGAAGGGTGACAAGTGGGGTGGGAGTATTCTGGGTACATATGTGGATTTTATAAAGAATTGGATATGAGATAAGAGAATAAGAGCGGAATCAGTGGTGGCTCCAGAGCTTCTAGTCTGAGGAAATGGCAGTATAGGGATATGGGGACTGGGAAGAGCATGTTAGAAGTCCCTTTTTTATTAGATGATACAAAGGAATTATTGTTTTGTTAATGGAGACACTGGAATATAATAACATTTTAAAAAATGTTTATCCTACCCCATATTAGTTAGGATGGCTGCTATAAAAAACAAACAAACAAACAAAAACCTCCAGAAAATAAGTGTTGGCAAGGATTTAGAAAAATTGGAACCTTCACACATTATTAATAAGAATGTAAAATGGTACAACCATTGTGGAAAACAATATGATGGTTCCTCAATAATTAAAAATAGGATTACTATATGACCCAGAAATTCCACTTCTGGCTATATCCCCAAAAGAATTGAAAGCAGGGTCCCAAAGAGACGTAGCAATATTCATAATAGCCAAAAGTTGTAAGCAACACATATGTTCATTCATGAATGGATTAATAAAATGAGGTATATTCATACAATAGAATGTTATTTAGTCTTAAAAAGGAAGGAAATACTGACAAATGCTACAGTATTGATAAACCTTGAGACTACTATACAAAATAAAATAAGCCAGACACAAAAAGACAAATATCATATCTGTCATTCAAATATTTGACTCCACTACCTAATTTGACTAGAATATTCCATTGACTAGAATTCTATTTGACTAGAACAGTCAAATTCATAGATACAAAAGTAGAAGGATGGTTTCCAGGTGCTGGGGCAGGGGAGGGGGAAGTGAGGAAGACTAGGCATAAAGTTTCAATTTTAAAAGAGAAAAAGGAGTTCTGGAGATTGCATCACAATGTGACTGTACTTAACACTACTGAATTGTACACTTAAAAATAGTTAAAATGATAAATTTTGTTATGTGTATTTTATCACAATTTAGAGTCAACATACTTGGGAAGCGAGGGTAACCCTGAGTAAAGCCTGAAGGAAGATCAGTAGTCAGACATTTAAAAAAATGTCATAATTTATAATTGCCATGCTTAAATTGGTCCATAGACAGCATAAGAGAAAGTAGAATACATTCAGAATAAAAGCAAGAAATACACTGTGCTTTGTTAGTGTTTATCTAGTGATATACACTAAACTGTTTATAGGCAAAATAATATAATTTATAGAATTTATTTTAAATGCTCTAGGGAAAAAGTGGTGGGAAAACAGATGAAACAAGAGTAGCAGGATGCTGATGAGGATGGGTGATGGGCATCAGTGGACTCATTATTCTATTCTTTCTACTTTATGTTTGAACATTTCTACAATAAGTTTTTGGTAAAAAAAATTATCTATTCTTAAAAGGAAAATAAAAAGATAAAGCATGCATTGCATTAAGCTAGATCTGAAAGATAATGTATGATTACAATATCTGGCAATACTGGCATATGAAATGAACTTATTTACAGTTTCTTGATAAGCCATTCTTAGGCCACTCAATAAACATTCACTGAATGTAGGCCAGGTGTTGTAGCTTATGCTTGTAATCTCAGCACTTTAGGAGGCTGAGGCAGATGGATCACTTGAGGTCAGGAGTTTGAGACTAGCCTGGCCAACAGGGTGAAACCCTGTCTCTACTAAAAATACCAAAATTAAGTGGGCATGGTGGTGAGTGCTGTAATTCCAGCTACTCAGGAGGCTGAGGCAGACAAATTGCTTGAACCCAGGAGGCGGAAGTTGCAGTGAGCCAAGATCGCATCACTGCACTCCAGCCTGTGTGACAGAGCAATACTCCATCTCAATAAATAAATAAATAAATAAACAAACAAACAAACAAACAAACATTCACTGAATGCTTATTGTATATCTGGCACTATTTTTGTTTGGTAAATAGATGTGAAAAACACAGTTCCTGCCTTCAATATGTTAAGAATCAGGACTAGAGAGCAAAAAGTGAACTATCTATTAGAATATACTTCATAGAGATAAACCAGGACACTTACTACATACATATACTTATAGCCATACTTATAGATGGGGGCAAAGGGTATTGGGTAAATGAATGAACACAAGTCAGCCAAGTAAAAAAGAAGGAGAGTGATCTAGGATGTGGGACTAACATGGCACATTCAGGAAATCATAAATGTGGTGTAGAATAATTGGGATATCAGGTAGGTATGAAGACATGGTTCAAAACTGGAAGCCTTGTTTGCAGTAACACTTTTGAGAGATCCTCTAAGATGGGAATAATTCATGACTGATAACGCTAAATAACTGTGTTTTGAATGATACAGTTAGGGGGCCATTGAAGACCTTACGGAAGATAATCAGATTTGCAGTTTTGAAAGATCACACTGGGACCCAGGAAAACAAAAGGTGGAAGAAAAGTGAAACACAAGGCAGGGAGACAAATTAGGAGGCTAATGCAGTTCTTCAAGGGAGGCAAAATGAGGGTCTGAATTAGCGGTAGCATTAGGATGAAGAGAGCAGATTCAAGAGAATTTTTAGAGGTAGAACGGATAGAGCTTCATGTTATTAGAGACCAAGAAACAGAAGTGCACAACATTAGGATAAGTCTTGGGTTTATTACTTAGATAACTGGATGATGGCAGTACACTGACTGAGACATGGGATGCAGGAGAAAGAGATTGGCAGTGGACAAGTTGAAGATAAGTGCTTGTGGGGAAAAACAGATGGAGATATCCAGTAGGCAGAGGAATATGAAATGCAGGAGAGGCTTAGACTGAAGATTAAAAAATATCATGGTCATCAGTTGCTGGTTGAAGCTGCAGGTAGAGATGAGAGTGCTCAGAAATAAAGTATGTGGTGACAAAGACCAAAGGATGGACTACTGGAAAATAGCCTACTTAAAATTTAGGCAGAAGTGATGTCCTACATGGGCTCCTCTTCATATATTTCAACACATGTTTCATGAATGGCTAGAGAAACAGGAGTAAAACCAGGAGACAGTAATGTCACAGATATGACACTCAGATTGTGAAATAGCTCAATGAATCAAGGGAAAGAGTTTAAAGGCCCTGGGAATAATCAACAGTAGAGAAGTCAGTATGGCTTTGTAAATAACCATTTCATGGTATGGCAACAGTAGAAACATTCTCAAGCACTAGGTTGAGAAGTATACAAGCGAAGAAGTGAAGGTAATGAATGTTGGCTATATTTGAGGAAGGTGAGAAAGAGGGCAATAATTAGAGTTATTTCACTAAGGAAATTGAGGGACATGGGATCTAGAGCACTGCTGAATGAATTAACCTTAAACAGAGGGATATTTATTTCTGTGAAACAAGAAGGAAGGATGTTTGAAATGAGTTGATTTATTGATGACCTCTCTGGTTTTTGTTTCTGTTTTATATGTGAAGTAAGAAGTGAGGTTATCTACTGAAGGTAAAGTTTTATATGTGAAGTAAGAAGTTAGGTAGGAGAGAGAGAGGAAAAGATTTAGAATAGTTACTCTGGAGAATGGAAGAGGTAGTTGATCAAGTATATGTATATGTAAATTGTGCAAACAAGAATGTATAGTGCCATTTGGTAATATAGTTTTTCTGCAGCAGGGCTCTGTAATCTAAGATGGGGTAGAGATGGATAGTTAGATTCATCTAGAATTACAGTTGTTCAGCATTGGCTTAGTCAAAGGATAAGAAGGCAAAACGAGATCTAATGAAACTTAAGAGCTTCTGCACAGCAAAAGAAACTATCAACAGAGTAAACAGGCAACCTACAGAGTGGGGAGAAAATATAGGAATCTGACAAAGGTCTAAATATCCAGCATCTATAAAGAACTTAAAGCAATTTACAAGAAAAAAACCAAACAACCCCATTAAAAAGTGGGCAAAGGACATGAACACTTTTCGAAAGAAGACATACATGTGGCCAACAAGCATATGAAATACAGCTCAATATCACTGATCATTAAAGAAATGTAAATAAAAACCACAATGAGATACATCTCACAGCAGTCAGAGTGACTATTATTAAAAAGTCAAAAAATAACAGATGCTGGCAAGGTTACAGAAAAAAGGGAATCTTATACACTGTTGGTGGGAGTGTAGATTAGTTCAACCATTATAGAAAGCAGTATGACAATTCCATAAGGAGCTAAAAACAGAATTACCACTCAGCCTGGTAATTCTATTACTGGGTATATACCTAAAGCAATATAATTAATTTTATCATAAAAATACATGCATATGTATGTTCACTGCAACACTATTCACGATAGCAAAGACATGGAATCAACCTAGATGCCTAACAATGGTGGGCTGAATAAAGAAAATGTGGTACACATATACCATGGAATACTATGCAGCCATGAAAAGAATGAGATCATATCCTATGCAGGAACATGGATGGAGGTGGAGGCCATTATCTTTAGCAAACTAGTGCAGGAACAGAAAACCAAATATCACATGTTATCACTTATAAGTGGGAGCTAAATTATGAGAACACATGGACACAACAAGGGGAACAACAGACACTGGGGCCTACTTGAAGATGGATGGTGGGAGGAGGGAGAGGACCAGAAAAAGTATCTATTGGGTACTAGGGTGATGAAATAATCTGTACAACAAACCCCCGTGACGTGAGTTTACCTATATAACAAACCTGCACATGAACCCCAAACTGAAAAGTTTAAAAATAAAATAATATCATGATGAACATCCTTACATTAAAAAAAAAAAGCAGTTGAAGCAGTTGAAGAAAATTACAACACAAAGAATGGAGAAAATGTGCTAGAGACATTTTCATGTGGATGAGGTTGCAAGAGCTGAAATGTAACCTATATTCCTTAAATTTGGAATTGAGCTAATGTAGATTCTCAATCTGCCTGGCTCTGCTTATTTATACCTGTCCAGATTACAGCTTTCAGTGAGATATGATGTGACTACAGATATCTAATTATTCCCCTCTCAGTCTCCTACTGAGATGGAATGTGAAAAAGAGGAAACTGACTACCATGAGAAAACAGTAGGGATTATGGGTTTCCATATGTCAGAAACTTGAAGGTCTTTCTATTAAATACAGTGCAGATGGATCAGATAAAACTCCTGTAGGCTGATTTTTAAAAATCTCTCCTAAGAAAAAGCAGCATGCATATTAAGAAAATAAATAAACACCAGAAACATTCTATAAACATACTCTAACTCACATGGATGAGAGTTTGATTCAAGAACAGATTATTGATAGTTGTGAGAGTATATTTTTGACTTCGTTTAAAATATTTTCTATATTCCTGAATATAAAGAGACTAGGATAAGGAACTCCCTCTTAAACCTATCACTCAGCTTCAATAATTTGATTTCTTTTTGCTGCAGTGATTGATTAATATTTAGAATCCACCAAGAGCATTAAAAGAAATGATTATAGACAGCTAATATAAGCAGAAAATCTATGCCGGTGAAGCATGTTCCAAAGAAAGAGAAGTAATTCCTGGAATGCCATGACTTATTTCCAGGTGCAGATGGTCTGGCCAAGTAGAAGAGTGGATTCTGCTGGAGTATTGTGTTTGTGTTTACCAAGCTCAAAGAAGAAATGACATAGGTATAAAACAAGGCCTTTATTGATTGTACATTTGGTAAATTTTTTCCAATATGTCTCATGCATTTTAATTTTCTTAACAGTGTCTTTTAAAGAGAATGATTTTGATGAAGTTCATTAGCCAAATTTTTCTTTTACGATTGGTGTTTATGCGTACTACTGGAGGAGTCTTTTCTTATTCCAAAACCACAAAGATTCTCTCCCATGCTTTTTCCTGTGAGTTTTTATAATTTTAGCTTTGATATTTAGATCTATGATACATTTAGAGTTAATTTTTTTGCTATGGTGTAAGACAAGGGTTAGTGTTAATTTTTATATGAATATTTAAGAGCCAAACAGATGATCATTTTATGATCTGGAGATGGAAGATGGGGTAAAACCTCCCAAGCATTAAAGCAATTAAAAAAAAAAACCCATGAGAGAGGACCAAAGTTCTCTCATACTGAAATTACTCTTGGTGAAAATTTAAGCCTTCATGAAATGGTCTATTGGCTTGTCATAGCCTCATAATACTGAGAACATAAGTAAGTGTGGTGCATATTTTGAGATGCATTTTTTCAATGCTTTGGATTATGTCAATGGAGTATAAAATTATATTGGCCAATTGTTCCATATTGTTATCTTTGATATTATTAACACTTTTCAAGAATTAATGAATAGAATAACTGTTTTTGATAAAACACTTTAGGGAAGGTAAACTAAAAATGTCAATTCATTCCAGAAACAGAAGAAAATATTATGATAATTATAATTTCCATGGTAGTCCAATTTTTAAGACCTAATGAATAAACTTTATGCTCCATTGAAGGTCAGCAGATAATATTTAAGTAATCACAGATTTGGAGCAGGTGAATTTGACTTTAGCCTTACTTCCTATAATTTAAACTAACATGAATTACCGTTGTATTAGTCTGTTTTTATGCTGCTGATAAAGACATACTCGAGACCGGGTAATTTATAAAGGAAAAGAAGTTTAATGGACTCACGATTCCATGTGGCTGGGGAGGCCTCACAATTATGGTGGAAGGCAAAAGGCACGCCTTACATGGAAGTAGGCAAGAGAGAATGAGAGCAAAGTGAAAGGAGAAACCCCTTATAAAACCAATGGATCCCAAGATTTATTTACTATCACGAGGACAGCATGGGGGACACCGCCTCCATGATTCAATTATCTCTCACGGGGTCCCTCCCACAACATGTGGGAATTATGGGAGCTACAATTCAAGATGAGATTTGGGTGAGGACATAACCAAACCATATCAGTCCACCCTGGCCCCTGCCAAATCTCATGTCTGCGTATTTCAAAACCAATCATGCCTTCCCAACGGTCCCCCAAAGTCTTAACTCATTTCAGCATTAACTCAAAAGGGCAAAGTCTCATCTGAGACAAGGCAAGTCCCTTCCACCTGTGAGCATGTAAAATCAAAAGCAAATTAATTATTTCCTAGATACAGTGGGGGTACAGGCATTGGATATATACACCCATTCCAAATGGAAGAAATTGGCCTAAACGAAGGGGCTAAAGTCCCTGTGCAAGTCTGAAATCCAGCAGAGCAGGCAAATCTTAAAGCTCCCAAATGGTCTCCTTTTACTCCATGTCTCACATCTAGGTCATGCTGATGCAAGAGGTGGGTTCCCATGGTCTTGGGCAGCTCTGCCACTGTGGCTTTGCAGGGTACAGCCTCCCTCCCAGCTGCTTTCATGGGCTGGCAATGAGTGTGGCTTTCCAGGTGCATGGTGCAAGGTGTCAGTGGATCTACCATTCCGGAGTCTAGAAGACACTGGCCCTCTTCTCACAGCTCCACTAGGTAGTGTCTAGTGGGAACTCTCTGTGGGGGCTCTGACCCCCAGCCCCCCCATTTCCCTTCCACACTGCCCTAGCAGAGGCTCTCCATGAGGGCCCTGCCCCTGCAGCAAACTTCTGCCTGGACATCCAGGCATTTTCATATATCCTCTGAAATCTATGTGGATGTTCCCAAACCTCAGTTCTTGACTTCTGTGCATTTGCAGGCTCAACACTATGTGGAAGCTGCCAAGGCTTTGGGCTTGCACCCTCTGAAACCATAGCCCAAGCTGTACCTTAGCTCCTTTTAGCCATGACTGGAGCAGCTGGGATGCGGGATATCAAGTACCTAGGGTATACATAGCAAGGGGGCCTTGGGCCCAGCCCATGAAACCATTTTTTCCTCGTAGACCTCTGGGCCTGTGATGGAAGGGTCTGCTGCAACGGTCTCTGACATGCCCTGGAGACATTTTCCCCATTGTCTTGGGGATTAACATTTGTCTTCTTGCCGCTTATGCAAATTTCTGCAGCCAGTGTGAATTTCTCCTCAAAAAATGGGTTTTTCTTTTCTATTGCATAGTTAGGCTGCAAATTTTCTGAACTTTTATGCTGTTTCCCTTTAAAACTGAATGCTTTCAACAGGACCCAAGTCACCTCTTGAATGCTTTGCTGCTTAGAAATTTCTTCCACCAGATATCCTAAATCATCTCCCTCAAGTTCAAAGCTCCACAACTCTCTTGGGCATGGGCAAAATGCCGCTAGTCTCTTTGCTAAAACATAGCAAGAGTCACCTTTGCTCCAGTTCCCAATAAGTTCCTCATCTCCATCTGAGACCACCTCAGCCTAGATTTCATTGTCTGTATCATTATCAGCATTTTAGTCAAAGCCATTCAACAAGTCTCTAGGAAGTTCCAAACTTTTCCCCATTTTCCTATCTTCTGAGCCTTCCAAACTCTTTCAACCTCTCCCTGTTACCCAATTTTGGGTATCTTTACAGGAGCACCCCACTCTACTGGTACCAATTTACTGTATGTCTGTTTTCATGCTGCTGATAAAGACATACCAGAGACTAGGTTATTTAGAAAGGAAAAGAGGTTTAATAGACTCACAGTTCCACATGGCTAGGGAGGCCTCACAATCATGATGGAAGGAAAAAGGCACATCTTACATGGTGCAGGCAAGAAAGAATGAGAGTGAAGTGAAAGGGGAAACCCCTTATAAAACCATCAGATCTTGTGACTTATTTACTACCATGAGTACAGTATGGGGGACACCACCTTCATGATTTAATTGTCTCTCACTGGGTCCCTCCCACAACACATGGAAATTATGGGAGCTACAATTCAAGAAGAGATTTGGGTGAGCAGGCAGACCATATCAACCATGATGGAATCAAGGCTGAGCCAATCTTTTCTGCCCTTCTGTAGGGCACTTCAGTATAGAAATATCCCAAGACAGAAACTATGAACTATATTAGTCTTCAATTAGTTAAGGGCCACTCTAAAGAGTGATAAAGTAAAAAATGGTTTCCAACTGAAAACCCTATGTCTAGGAAGCAGAAGTTACCAGAATGCCTTTTTGTTTTCTTGGTGAGTAGTGGTGAGGATGAAAGGCATCAAGTAACAGGAAGTATTAGGAATACAGCAATTAAGTTTTTTTTTAAGGCTGTATTAAACTGAAATAATTTCCTTCTATATTCAACTCATATGCAAATTAAATAAAGCAAGTATTTTTCACAGATAGGACTAAAATAGCTATCGATCCCATCTTTTTACAAAAGTAGTTCCCATAATCCAAGTTTCACAGGATATTAATGATGATATAGTGAAAACTGTCTTTGTATGTATGAAAATCTTAAACAATAAAAACCAGTAACAACCTTCTGTTGGTATCCTTGTCTTCTCAGTCCAAGTAGAAGTTTGTTTGCCCATAGGAGACTTCAAGGATGTCACTTTGAAACAGTTTCCATACAAATCAGTTCCTTTGAGGGGAATTTTTTTCCTAGATTGGCCTCTCAGTGATTTCTAAACAATGTTCGTGTTGGTCTTTGCTATGACTCTGAGTCATACTTTGGGAGATGAAAAAAATTGGGTCCTCTGATTTCATTGTCAACAGTAAACTACTCATGTAAAAGTAATGTAATAGCTATGTTATATTTGCATATTATACCTCGGGGTATGCAAAGTCTTTTAATACATTATCATACTTGGCGCTCTGATCAGTCTCATGATGTAGGCAGGATGGCCAATGTTATTCTCATGTTACACAAGGGGAATCAGAGAGGTTAAGCTATTTGCTCAAGATCACATAACTAGTAAGGGGCAGAGGCAGGTCTAGCATTCACATCTTCTAACTTCAATACTTTTTCTATTACCTTCTTTTGTCTTGATATATCATTTGATTTCTCTCCATAGGACATGATAAATAATACATGTTTAAAAATTAAGTCAGTTTAAAATAATCAATTCTAGATCCGAGTAAAAGTAGGCCCAAAGATGCTTTACATGTTAGTCTCTTACCTAAATTTCTATATTTCTGGAGCAAGAGAGTCTACATCTTTCATCAGAACCCATTTTATTAACAGAAACTAAGTTTTTAGAAGAGAAGCCAGGAAAGAAGAAAGGATACACCACGGTCTCTCTGTTGCACAAATCTAGCTGGTTCTCAAATACTTACCTATGGTTACCTATTCCACCGTCCAGACAGTTGTTTATATTATTCCTAAGTAAGGGGAAACTTGCCAAGGGCGATAGAGATATAATAATTTACTGGTTTAGACAAAACTATAAAGTTTGTCTGTTATATTTGATTTCCCATTCTCTTCTTCCTCCAGTTTTTAGTATTATTCTTATCCCCCCATGACCAGTGCTCCAGTTGCTACAATGGATAGTAAAACATTTGATTGTCATTCATTCTAAAGTGCTAAATAATTATCTTATGCCAGCAGTGTTTCTTTTTAAAAAGAGAAACTCGCCGGCTGGGCGCAGTGGCTCACGCCTGTAATCCCAGCACTTTGGGAGGCTGAGGCGGGCAGATCACGAGGTCAGGAGATTGAGACCATCCTGGCTAACACGGTGAAACCCTGTCTCTACTAAAAATACAAAAATTAGCTGGGCGAGGTGGCGGGCACCTGTAGTTCCAGCTACTCTGGAGGCTGAGGCAGGAGAATGGGCGTGAACCCGGGAGGCGGAGCTTGCAGTGAGCCGAGATCCTGCCACTGCACTCCAGCCTGGGCAACAGACCGAGACTCCGTCTCAAAAAAAAAAAAAAAAAAAAAAAAAAAGAGAAACTCAGACAATGCAATGCTAAATGCACAGAAATAAATATCTAACTAGATTTTAAGGCATCTTCTGGGGTAATCTGGGGATATTGAAATCTCAGAACCTGCTAAAACACATCTTGTGGGGCAGGCACTAGGTGTAAAACTGACCTAGTCCCAGGTACTATGTAGAATATGAGGAGACATCTGATTAGCAATGGTTATCCAAAAGGTCCCTTTTACCTGTTGCTTTAGTTCAAAATCAAAATCTCATAAGACAGAGGAAAAGATGTAAGGTAGTCAGGTAGAAGAAATCAAGTACAGTTCTCCTACCTCAAATATTTTTTTAGAAGCCAAGAAGGGGCTCGTTCAGGTATTTTCACTAAAAAAGAGAATATGCCATAAAATATCTGAAGTTAGGTTTTAAAAATCAATAAAACTTAATTTTTAACTTTCTTGACAATTACTTCATCCACATATTTAATGGCTAGTTTAATCGCGCTTATCTTCAATTAACCTACCATTGTTTCATTCAGACACACAAAATATATGTGTACATATTTCCCCTGGAAGCCTTTAAATTAAACTGTTTCAAGAGAACAGCAAACAATATAAATACCTAACCTATCTAATAAGTGTTAAATATTTCAGAACTGAATATATCTATGTTAGGATCTATGAAAGACAGTGACAGGTACACTAAGGTGACCAACTTTTTTAGAGAGCCAATCTAGGACACAGATATACCAGGCCAAAAAATAGTCTAATATATAATAATTGCATACACATATTATTTTAAAATGAAATATGAAAATAAGTGTTTACCATTTTTATTTTTCTGTATTATTTGCTTTGTTGTTATATACAGGCGATTATTTAGGCAAAACAACAACAGGACTAGGTAACAGTGGCAATTAGTAGTAATAGAACAGATTAATAGTATGTGTGAGAAAAGTAATATTTTTATAATGTTTCTCTCCTCTGATACAGATTTTAGTTCTTTAGTGGGTATTTAAGTTTCATATGTCATATTATTATTGTATATTCTTAGGTTATAGATAAGACCTTTTGAAAGATCAATGTAAATATTTATTAAAAACTAACAAGGATATATTTCTTAGTATCCCATGATAAAGTAGGATATTTTTGCTCTTTCTGTTTCTTTTTCCAATAATACTTCTTTGAACTGCCTGCAGCCTTTGGGATATCTTTCTTTGATGTAGTGATTAAACAGAATACACTTGAATGCCAAATTCCCCGTGATAAGATCTGCTCTTATCAAGCCCCCATTACACTGCTCTTGGTATCGTTCCAATGCAATGACATCAAGTTAGATATCCTGTCGACAAAAATGTTTTGAGCATGGAATACAGTTGGCATTGTTTGTGTGGCTCCACATCCGTGGATTTAACCAACTGAGGATGGAAAATATTTAGGAAAAAAATGCATCTGTACCAAACGCGTGCAGACTTTTTTCCTTGTCATTGTTCCCTAAACAATACAGTCTCACAACTTTTTACGTGGCATTCACATCGTGTCAGGTATTAGAAGTAATCTAGAGATGATTTAAAGCATACTGGAGGATATGCATAGGTTATATGCAAACACTATGCCATTTTAGAACAGGACTTGAGCATATATGCAGATTTTGGTATCTGTAGGAGATCCTGGAACTAATCCTCCATGATACCAAGGGATGACTGTATTTAGACTTTACTTATTAGCAATGGCCGGTATTTAGACTTGTAGGAATTGGTTTCCAGCTTTTCAAAACTGTCCAATCACTTTGTATCTATAGACCTATTTTGTTAGACTAGCTGTTTGTCATTTAGTCCCTTTGCATCTATAAATTCGTCATGTAGGGTTCCATATCTAAAACATCCTGTTTATAGATTATCTAAAGCACACTGAATATCACTATAAGTTAAACTTCTCTTTCTCAGGGAAAAATGTTTTTAAAGCACTGAGGTAATTTGAACTTAAACTGAGCATAGATTACAAATAAATTATAATTTTAGTACTGTTTAACTTGTATGCTCCTTTCTGGTGACATAGTTTTGAGTTCTGAGTCAGTCTTATTTCCTCCCAAATGCCATTTTTTACCATACATGTCTTTGTCACAACCTACATATAATATCAAACAACTCAGGTACATGTCTAAGGAGGATATCTTCTTCCATTTCTATAAAGTCAGAAGTCTCATTCAGTGCTTCTGTATGTTTTCAGGAAATTAAAAAGTGACCCCAAACTTTTATTACGAAAGCCTCAATGTCACAGGCTAGCAAATCATACCCTTCACAGTACAAGGTGTGGAAGACATTTAGTGGGTAAGATCTTTTCATTTTCTTTGATAAGAAGTTCACAGACTGAATGAAACGTGCCAAAATTTACATTTTCACTGCCAATAATGCAGATTGATGAGCAAAGTCTAGTCAGTATTTGGACAAAATATTAGCTAGCAATATTTGGTTTTATGTTTTCTTTGGTTTCATTAAAATATTCATAGAAATCAAGATTATTTGAAACCCCGCTTTTCAAATCAAAGTACCTAAAAGCCATGGGGATTTTTTCTTTTGTTGCCATGATTTGGTGTATCACTTGATACACTGTAGAAAACATTATTGCTGGTAAGATCTGACAAAATGAGCTCTACCCTTTAAGAGGCCAACACATCTTTTACAAAATTTTCCCTTTGTGGACCCACGGGATATTTTAGTTGTAACCTTTGAACCAGGAAATGTAATTTTACTTTGTTTCATCAAGCAATCAAGGGAATGAATGATGTGATAAGCATTCATTTGTGTGGTATGCCCAAGCGAATTCACCAGCTATTATATTCAACTGAGCATGGGTATCTTCTTGGGTCATAAAAACACTTTCAATTGATTTAGAAGTACTTGCTTGTCTCTTCCAGGACTCCTGAGGTTCAATCTTCATATGTGCTTTCACATCCTTTCCTTTATGATGCACAGTCCCAAATTCTTTTCTGCATATTTTATCATATGCTCTATTTTGGGTATCTTCCTAGTTGTATATGTTCTTCCACCAGTCGTTAAAAGACTAGCCATATATATCCCTCCTTCCTTTTCCCTTCCTTCCTTCCTTCCTTCCTTCCTTCCTTCCTTCCTTCCTTCCTTCCTTCCTTCCTTCCTTTTCTTTCCTTCTTTCTCTTCTTCTTTTTTGGTGATGTTCTATTTTGGGTATCTTCCTAGTTGTATATGTTCTTCCACCAGTCGTTAAAAGAATAGCCATATATATCCTTCCTTCTCTTTCTTTCTTTCTTTCTTTCTTTCTTTCTTTCTTTCTTTCTTTCTTTCTTTCTTTCTTTCAAAAGAATAGCCATATATATCCTTCCTTCCTTTTCTTTCTCTTTTCTTTCTTTCTTTCTTTCTTTCTTTTTCTTTCTTTCTTTCTTTCTTTCTTTCTTTCTTTCTTTCTTTCTTTCTTTCTTTCTTTCTTTCTTTCTTTTCTTCCTTCCTTCCTTCCTTTCCTTTTCTTCTTTTCTTTCGTTTTCTTTCTTCCTTCCTTCCCTCCCTCCTTCCTTCTTTCTTTTCTTTTCCTTCCTTCCTCCCTCTTTCTTTTCTTTCTTTCTTTTTCTTTCTTTCTTTCCTTTCTGTCTCTCTTTTTCTCTCTCTTTCTTTCTTTCCTCTTTTTCTTTTTTGGTGACGTTTGGGCAATGCTGGCATTGGTATTATACTAATTCTCTTTTCATTGTCTGAACTCTTAAGAAACATGATCCCAGTATTCACAACACTGAAATTAAGTTAGTTCTATCTCAATATAAGCAAAACAGTAAACTCACAGGTAAAGTCAAAGATTAATTTTTTTTGAGAGCGAGATAGAGTCTGTCTCTGTCACCCAGGCTGGAATGCAGTGGCATGATCTTGGCTCACTGCAACCTCTGCCTCTCAGGTTCAAGCAATTCTCCTGCCTCCGTTTCCCAAGTAGGATGCACTACAGGCATGTGCTACTACACCCAGCTGATTTTTGTATTTGTAGTAGAGACAGGGTTTCACCATGTTGGCCAGGCTGATCTTGAACTCCTGACCTCAGGTGATCTGCCTGCCTCGGCCTCCCGAAGTGCTGGGATTACAGGCGTGAGTCACCGCGTCCTGCCCAAAGATGAATTGTTAGCACTCCAGATTGCAACACACTTAAGTTGCATGTCAGTCCACCTCTACTCAGAGTGATGCTCCCCTGGATGATCTATTATTGTGAGCAGCAAAAATCATGGTTGCCAACATCAGCAGTCAAGGGGAAAAAAAGTGACAGTGACTTTGAATGGTGATAATCTATGATGTATCCAATTAGCACAAAAAAAAGTGTTGCTTCCATTTTCTATTTTGGGGAACTGAAAGCAAAGATAACATATGGCTTTTGTATTTTCTTGCCTTTTAAAATGCTTTAAAATCTTTTGTTGATCATAGGACAGTGGGTAACAAAAACTGAAGTTAATAGGCCTTTACTATGGGGTTTTATATTAATCTGACAAAGAATTAGACTGTTTAATGTTTGCTGTAGCCACTGGTATCGAAGGCTTGGAATTCCTCTAGGATCTTTGTTTTTGTCTCTCCTGTTGTCTTTAGGATTTCCAAAGAACAACTTATCAGATAGAATCTGTGTCTTTCTTGTTGCTCTATCAGCTGTAAGCCACTGTGATTATACTGGAGTCATGTTGGTGTGGTGGTAAGGTATGGGGGAGAGGAAGTATCCTATAAACTTATTTTTAAATCTCAGTCTAAGCGAGCCTGTGTTCCTGGGCTGTGACCTTAATAAGTGTTTCTTAGCTTTTCTTCCTCCAACCCTCCAGTGATACAGGAAGACTACAGGAGGCTGGAGTTGCAGAAATATCCCTCCCCCAAAATGGGATAAGGTTCTGGTAAAGCCTGTTCACCTTGTGAACTTAGCAGAGTTCCAGGCTTAACATCAGTGACTCTATCTTGGGCTACTGACTCCATGCTGAACTGCTGATGAACTTTGAGACCAACAAGGGAACTATGAAAACCAAGTTCTTTTGCAAACATCTGTGCTCTCAACAATACAAGGGAATGGATCCCAGTCTTGAAGGGATTCTGTATGTAGTTTTTCCTTGCCAACTGATGCAAATGCACCATGCTACGAATGATTACAGCCTTCTTTGTTTGGTAAACCAATGAAAAATCTGACAAACAACTTATGTAATCTGAATAAATTCCTATAAATGTAAGGCCTCTTGCCCCTCTTGGGTGGTATGGTCTCTGACTACTAACCAGGTTGCAATTCCTATTCTGAATAAATGCTTCATTTGTCTCTAACCTATTGATTTTCTCCTTTTAGAGTTAACACCCTAAGAGAATAGGCCCTTGTTATGGAGAATGCTCTGGGTGTATTTCACAATGTTTACTCTTCTTCTCTCCTTCCCAGAGCAACTAAGAGGTCTTTCTTGGCTCTATGAGAACCTGGTGGGATTCCTGAAGATAAAGTCCATGAAAGTGAAGCTCCATACAAGACTATGGCCACCAGGAGTTTCTCACTTTCAAGCTAGTGTGCACTCAGCCTCTGGCAATTTGTTAAAATCACTGTTTAAATGTTCCTACCAGTTTATGATTCTAGCAGATTCTGCTTCAGACAAGCAGATCTCAGCGGTGACTCCCTGGATTCGTCTGTCTCTTCAGATTTCAGGGTGATAGTTCACTTGTCAGCCTCCGTTCTCTGATGGATCCAATAAGATGCTGATTTTTAGTTTGTTCGGCTTTTTCTTGTAAGGACAGGAATGTTGACTTTCAAGCTTTATTCATGTTGGAGCTAAAACAAGAAGGACCCTTACTGTCTGCTTAAATAGTAAGTCTATGTTTTCTTCTAAGAGTAGTTTTAGCTCCTACATTTGTTTCTATGATCCATTTTCAATTATTTTTAGTGTATTGTATAAGGAACAGGGCCAACTTCATTCTTTTGCATGTAGATATCCAGTTGTCCCAGTACAATTTGCTGAAAAGACTATTTTTTTCCCCATCCAATTGTTCTAGCATCTTTGTTGAAAAATCAGTTGAAATATATATAAAGTTTATTTCCATATTTTCAATCCTATTTCATTTATCTATATATTTACCCTTAGGCCAGTACCACACAGTCTCGATTACTATAGCTTGGTAGTCAGTTTTGATATCAGGAGTCCTCAAACATTGTTCTTTTTAAAAATTGCTTTGGTTATTCTGGGTCCTTTGCATTTCCATATAAATTTCAGGCTTGGTTTGTTAGTTTCTGCACAAAAGGTCGCTGACATTTTGATAGGGATTGCACTGAATCTGTCAATTTGAGGAGTATTGCCATCTAGCAATATTAAATCTTCTGATCCATGACCATAGAGTTATCTTGCCATTTATTTAGAGCTTCTTTAATATAGTTCAACTGTTTTTTGTAGTTTTCAGTTTATAAGTCTTGTACTTCTTTTGTAAAATTTATTCATAAGTATTTTGTTCTTTTTGATGCTAATGTAAATGGAATTGTTTTCTTAATTTCATTTTCAAAATGTTCATTGCTAGTGTGTAGAGGTATAACTGATTTTTATAACAGATTTTTGAAGATGTAATTCACATACCATACAGTTCATTCATTACAACTGATTTTTGCCTATTGATCTTTTATCCTGCAACCTTGTTGAACTCATTTATTAGTGCTAATAGTGTGGTATGTGTGTGTGTTCCTTCAGATTTTCTGTATACAAGAACATATATTCTACAGATAGAGATGGCTTTGCTTTTTTCTTTCTAATCTGGATGCCTTTTATTTATTTATTTTTTTGCCTTATTGCCCTGCCTAAGTTTTCATTATAATGTTGAATAGAAGTGTTGAGAGTGAATATCCCTGTCTTGTTCCAGGTCTCAGGGAGAAAAGCATTTAGTCTTGCACTACCAATTATGACATTAGCTGTAGAATTTTTGAAGATGGCTTTTTTTTTTGGTAGAGGAAGATTCTATCTTTCCTAATTTGTTCAGTGTCTCTTTTTAATCATGAAAAAAATGTTGGATTTTGCCAGATACTTTTTCTGCATCTATTGAGATGACCATGTGTCTTTTTCTTTATATTCTATTAACATGGTATATTATATTGTTTAATTTTCATAATCCCATATGTTAAACTAACCTTGCGTTTCTGGGATAAATCCTATTTGGTCATTGTGTATAATCCCTTTTGGTTTGCTAGTATTTTGTCTTACTTTTTCATTCTAATTCTTAGTAGATATAGAAGTTGGTTTAAAAAAAGTTCAATTTATTTGGTCCCTGAAATCTTAACAATTACCTTTTCTGAGGAACCTTTTCTGATTTGCTCCTACACACAGACAACTCCCATGTAACCCCATAACACAGTAAGTAGCATTTGTTTCATATTACTATGTCTATTGACTTGTCACCCACTCTGCTATATTTTATTTACCATTGTACCCAAGTATCTAGCACAACCACTCACTATTACAAGTTGGCACCTCTGGGAAGCAGAGAAACATCAGATTTTTTTAAAAGAACGTGAACAACAATGGAAAGATTATGTAACAAAGGTTGAATATAAGAGTGGCTAAACCATAGAATAGTTTCAGGATGATTAAACCTCAAATAAACTAAGATTTGAAGAAAATGTTGACAACAAAATTTTACATAGCTATATTCAGAATAAAAATATACCAGTGAATGTTCAGATTTATACTTTGGAATTATTTTGTAATACTTATGGATGACAAAGAGCAGAGTTCCTCAGCTCATAAGTTACTTTTCTCTTTTCTATTAAACAGAGTTTTCCCCTAACTGGAAAGGGGAGAATAAATATTGAAAGAGATGAGAGAAATCATAAGGCTCTGAATGAGTTCTCCCATCCCAGACATATTACATTACAAGTAAGGAAAGCATTTACATATAAGATCATAGAACCATTGACAATAGTCTTTTAAGAAGTCAAGGAAGTGATTTTCCTCTCTACCCTAAATGCCCAACTTCTCAGTTAAGACTACATCATGATTTAAGAATTAATTTATTTAAGAAATCATTCTTGCAGATTTCCAGGTGGATTAGATTCCCTTCGCTGAGCCAGCAGACTAACTTGTGCATAACTGTGATTCAATCTATCTCACTCTTATTTTAAGGAATTGTTTGAATCTTATTAAACCTTGGTGCTTATTCCTTAAATGATGAGTAGCTAGTCTAGCTGAAGAGAGGGAGAGGTATGTTTCAGGCAGTGAAGTCAGTATGAGCAGAAGCAAGGAGGTGAGAAGACTAATATACGGTGAGGGAACAAGATCATCTTTGTAAAGGTCAGGGTCACAGGATCACTGGAAGTCTTTCATGTCATGTTAGAGAACTTGGTTTCTATGCTGCAGCTAGAAGTTGTCAAAAATTTTTTTTTATTTCTCAGAGCAGTGTCAGCAAGATGGCTGACTAGAAGACCCTAGTTTGCACCCCTCAAAAATAACAATAAATAAACAATGAATAAACAATTACACGTGACCTGTGAACAACACAGGTTTGAACTGTGTGGATCCACTTATACATAGATATTTTTCAAGCAAACATGGATCAAAAATACAGTATTCAAAGGATGTGAAACCTGTGTATATCAAGGGTCAATTTTTTGAAAATGTGGGTTCTACAGGGCTGACTGTGGGACTTGAGTATGTGTGGATTTTGGTATACATGGGGGTCCTGGAACAAATCCCCCACATATACTGAGGGGCAACTATACGTTTAATGAAAATAACTAAGGGAGTGCACCAGAGTGCATGACAGGAGTGACAGAAACCCTGGTGAGTGCAGAAACTAGGGAAAGCTATATAGAAAATGGAAGGAAACACTAGGCCTCCACCACCCCATCCTCCAAACACGGTCAGCTGGGAACCAGGAGGAACTTCCTCCTACAGCAAGGAAGAGAAAGCAAGAGGATCCCATCAACACATTGGACACCCATTGACTTCACCACTGGAGTCCCCTGCATTCCTTACAGGCACAGTTCTTCCTCACAGCTGAAGGAGCTTCCTGGACTCCACTAGCTGTGCTCCCCACAGAGAAGGAGCTGTCATTCTGGAACTGGAACTACAGCAGAAGTATGTCTTGCACCAGGGGTAAGTAGCTATAGCTCCCCTTCATCCCTGAGACTAGGCTCTATAGAAACACCCCAGGGCTGGTGGTCCAACATCCTCAAACTGAGCTCCCTGAAACTCAACTGAAGCTGTTACACTCTCCCTCCCCTTTCATCCTTAGGGTGAAGCTTAGGTGGTACCCTGCCTCCTGGGAAAACAATACCTTGGTTGCTCAGTGTAGTCATGTCTCCCCAGTGCCTAAGTTAAAGCAGTACACTGTATCCCAGGAAATGGTGCCTTGGTCACTCAGAGTGGTCATGTACCCCAGTACCTAAGCTGCAGTAGTGCCCTGTATCCCAGGGAAATGTTGCCTGGGCCACCCAGAATAGTCACACCCCCCAGCCTTGAGCTGTAGCAGTACATTTCCACCTGGAGGATTGGTGTCTTGGCTAAGCTGAGCAGTTGTGCATCCCAGGACTGAGCTGATGTAGTACCCTGTGTCCCAAGGAAATAGCAGTGGCTGAGATGAGACACCCCACCCTACAGGCCAAACAACTAGACTATTCTGTTTCCCTAGAGTTGAACTAGCCCCTTAGCATCTGAGCTGCTGAGATACCTCCTCCCTGGAAAATGGAGTCATTGCTCTGCTGGGCCCTCTAGGGCCCAGATGACAGCTGTACTTCACCACTCTGGGGTACTTGTACCTGGTCTCACAGAGTCTGTGATATACCAACCCTCACTATTCCAGGGTCTAAAGTCACTACTACACAGTGCTTCATCCACTGGAATCTGGGTTATCACTGAGTCCTATTGCCTCAGGTTCCTGAATTGCAACCATATCCTGCCTGCTAGGCTCAAACTTCCAGAGTGCTCCTTCCTCCCCAGAGTCAGGCCAGTGCTGAGTCCAGCTTAGGAGTAGAATCACAGCTACAACGTGGCCCCATGGGATGTTTCAGATTCATAGACCCTGGCTCTGTGGGGGAATCGACATCCAACACTGCCATAGAGTGTGAACATGCACCAGAAGATCCAGGTGCCACAGTAGTTTCATGAGTCCTTGAGTCTAAGACCCTGGTCCCACAACCACTGCAAGCACCTGCACCTGGAACCCCATACCACTGCAGCTGCTTGTAGGTTGTGTCAGGTCTGACAACAAGAGGGATCTCTTGAGCTAAGTCTCCTCAGTATGGGGAAAACAAAAATAGGAAGACCTCAAAAGCCCTTAAGAGTGAAGAGATTAACAACCTTTGCTGCTGCTGCCACAAACCTCTACAGCCTATACCACTGAGGCAACCACAGTTATTGCTTATGTTGAACACAGATGAAAACTTCATGGAGACTATACCACTGCACCTATCCAGAAACAAGTCAGCACATCCTTCCCAAATAGCACACAGATACCCAACTACAGGTGAAAGTCTCTCTACAAAAGCCACTCTGGAAAGTTTGGAAGGGGCAATCATTCCACCAGATGCACAGGCATCAATACTGGGACACAAGCAACCCTAAAAAGCAAGGAAATATGACACCACCAAAGAACCATAATAACTTTCATAACCAAACTCTCATGAAAAGGAAATCAACAAATTGCTGGAAAAAGAATTCAATGAGAAACTGAGGAAACTCAATGAGATACAAGAAAATACAGACAGATAATTCAGTGAAATTAGGAAAACAATTCATAATATGAATAAGAAATTCAACATAAATAGATATAATAAAAAAGAATTATCACAGCTGAAACATTCAATGAATGAAATAAAAATTACAATAAAGAGCTTTGATGGCAGACTTAATCAAGCAGAGGAAAGAATCTCTGAACTTAAAGACAGGTAGTCTGAAACACCCAGTAAAAGGTTAAAAAAAAAAGAAGAATGAAAAACAGTGAAGAAAGCCTGCAAGACATATGGGACACCATTAAGCAAACAAATATTCATATCATGGGAGTTCCAGAAGAAGGGAAAGGTGTAGAAAACCAATGTCTTGAAATAATAGCTGAAAACTTCCCATGTCTGGGGAGACATATGAAATCCAGATCCAGGAAACTCAAAGTTTCCCAAATAGTCTCAACTGAAAAAAGGTCCTCATCAAGGCACATTACAGTCATATTGTCAAAAGTCAAGCACAAAGAATTCTAAAAACAGCAAAAGAAAAGCATCAAGTCACACACAAGGGAATCATCATTAGACTAACAACAGATTTCTTTGCAGAAACTTTACAGGCTAGAAGAGAATGGGATTATAATTCAATGTGCAGAATGAAAAAAAAATTGCCAGTCAAGAATATGAGACCCAGCAAAGCTATCCTTCAGACATGGGAGAGAAACAAAGTCTGTTGCAGACAAGCAAAAACTGAAGTAATTTATCACCACTAGACTGGTCTTACAAGAAATAATCTAGGGGATACTACATTTCGAAGGAAAAAGGTAATCACTATCATTAAAACATATAAAAGTATAAAACTGACTGGTAAAACAGATATACAAAAGAGAGAAAAGAATTAAACCTTATCAGTATAGAAAACCATTAAATGACAATGATAAACAATAAGAAGGAAAAGATCAAAGGACATACAAAACAACCAGAAAACAACAAAATGATAGGAGTATGTCCTCACCTATTAATAAAAACCTTAAAGGTAAGTGAATTAAATTCCCCACTTAAAAGATATAGACTGTCTGAATGGATTTTAAAAACCAACTATATGCTGCCTACAAGAAACTTACTACACCATAAAGACACATTTAGACTGAACTGAAGGGATGGAAAAAATATTCCACACAAACAGAAACCAAAAGTGAGCAGAAGTATCTATACTTACATCAGATAAAACAGACTTTAAGTCAGAAACTATAAACAAGAGACAAAGAAGGTTCTAAGGATGAAGGATCAACTCAGTAAGAAGATATAATGATTGTGACTATATATGCACCCCACACTGGAGCACCCAGAAACATAAAGCAAATATTATTAGATCTAAAGGGAGAGATAGAATTTGATATAATAATATCAAAGAGGACTTTAACACATCACTGCCATCACTGGACAGATCATCTAGTCAGAAAATAAAAAAGAAACATTGAACTTAAACTGCACTTTAGAACAAATGAACCTAGTAAACATTTACAGAACATTTCATCCAACAGGTGCAGAATACACATTCCTTCCATCAGCACATGGAACATCCTCTAAGACTTATGTTAGGGAACAAAATAATTTTCAAGAAATTTAAAAGAACTGAAATGATATCAAGTATCTTCTGACCACAGTGGAATAAAACTAGAAGTCAATAACAAGAAGAACTTCCAAAATTGTATAGTTACATGGAAATTAGACAACATACTTCTGAATTACTGCTGAAGAAAGTAAAAAAGAAATTACAAAATGTATTGAAACCAATGTAAATAGAAACACAACATACCAAACCTATGGGATATAGCAAAAGCACACTAAGAGGAAAGTTTATAGCAATAAATGCCTATATCCAAAAAGTAGAAAGATTTCAAATAAGGAACCTAATTATGTACCACAAGGAACTAGAAAAGCAAGAAGAAACCAAACCAAAAATTAGTAGAAGGAAAGAAATAATAAAGATCAGAGCAGAATAAATGAAATTGAGACTAAAAATTATAAAAGATCAATGAAATGAAAAGTTGGGTTTTTTTTTTGAAAGATAAAATCAACAAACCATTAGCTCATAACCAAGAGAAAAAAAGAAAAGACCCAAATAAAATCAGAATGAGGAAGATATTACAACTGATACCATGGAAATACAAGGATCATTGGAGACTATTACAAACAACTGTACTCCAACAAATTAGAAAACTTAGCAGAAATGAATAAATTCCTAGACATGTACAATCTACTAAGATTAAGCAAAGAAGAAACAGAAAACCCAAACAGACCAATTATGAGTAATGATTGAATCTGTAATAAAAAGTCTTTCATTGAAGAAAACCCCAGGACTTGATGACATCACTGTAGAATTCTACCAAACATTTAAAGAAGAACAAATATCAGTTCTTCTCAAACTCTTTTAGAAAATTGAAGATGAGGAAATTCTTCCAAACTTATTCTGTGTAACTAATATTACCCTGGTATCAAGCAGACAAGGACACAACAAGAAAAAGAAACCTACTGGCCCATGTTCTTGATAAAAAAAGATGTAAAAATCCTCAAAAAAATACTAACAAACCAAATCTCCTAAATCCAGAAGCACACTGAAAAAATTATTCACCATGATCAAGTGGAATTCATCCCAGGGATACAAGGATGAATCGATATACACACATTGATAAACCTGATACATCACATCAACAAAATGGAGGACAGAAACCCTATGATCATCTCAATATATGCAGAAAAAGCATTTGATAAAATTCAACATCTCTTTGTGACAGAAACTCTCACCAAATAAGGTATGGAAGGAATGTACCTCAACACAATAAAGGCCATACAAGACAAACCCACACCCAATATCATACTGAGTGAGGAAAAGTTGAAAGCTTTTTCCCTAAGATACGGAACAAGATAATGATGCTTACTTTTGTTCAACATAGTAATGAAAGTTCTGGCCAAAGCAAATAGGCAAGAGAAAGACATAAAGGGCATCCAAATTGGAAAGAAGGAAGTCAAACTGTCCCTGTTTGCAGATGACATGAGCTTATATACAGAAAATTCTAAAAGCTCTATCGAATACTCCTAGAACTGATAAATTTAGTAAAGTTGAAGGATACAAAACCAACATATAAAGATCAGTGGTATTTCTATACCCCACCAACAAACCATCAAAAGAAGAAATCAAGAAAGCAATCCCATTTACAATAGCTACAAAAAATAATACCTAGGAATAAATTTAGCCAAAGAGGTGAAATATCTCTACAAGGAAAACTATAAAACACTGATGAAAAAAATTGAGGAAGATACAAATAGACATCCCATGTTCATGGACTGGAAGACTTAACAGTGTGAAAATATCCATACTATCCAAAGTTATCTGTTGATTCAATGCACTCCCTATCAAAATACCAATAACATTCTTCACAGAAATGGAAAAAACAATCCTAAAATTTGTACAGAACCACAGAGGACCCCAAATAGCAAAAGGAATAAATCTGGAGGGATCACACTACCAGACTTCAAAATGAAGGCAATAGTAAT
The DNA here is from genome assembly GCF_047675955.1 of Chlorocebus sabaeus. Classification (NCBI taxonomy): domain Eukaryota; kingdom Metazoa; phylum Chordata; class Mammalia; order Primates; family Cercopithecidae; genus Chlorocebus; species Chlorocebus sabaeus. The sequence continues at coordinate 108,198,069 of NC_132924.1, read as the reverse complement.
CAAACCAGCATGGTTAAAAACATAAAAACAGATATGCAGACCAATGAGACAGAACAGAGAACCCCAAAATAAATCTACTTATTTACAGAAAACTGATATTTGACAAAGGTGCCAAGAACATTCATAGGGGAATGATAATCTCTTCAATAAACTGTGCCAGGAGAACTAGATATCAAAATACAGAAAAATGAAACTGGACTCCTATCTCTCACTGTAAAAAAGGTCAGTTCAAAATGGACGAAGAACTTAAATGTAAGACCCCAAACTATGAAACTACCAGAAGAAAACATGAGGGAAATGCTTCAGGACATTAGTCTGATGAAAGATTTTATGGATAAGACCTCAAAAGCCCAAGCAACTAAAGCAAATATAGGCAAATGGAATTCTATCAAACTGAAAATCTTTTGCACAGCAAAGGAAGCGATCAACAGAGTGATGAGATAACCTGCAGAATGAGAGAAAACATTTGCAAATTATCTGACAAGGGATTAATATCCAGAATATATAAGGAACTTACCTCAATAGCAAAAATAAACAAACAAAAATAACCTACTTTAAAAATGGGCAAATGAGCTGAATAGACATCTCTGAAAAGAAGACATACAAATGGCCAACAGGTATATGGAACAATGCTCAAAGCACTAATCATCAGAGAAATGCAAATTAAAACCACAAGGTGATATGATCTCGTATCTGTTAGAATAGCTATTATCAAAAAGATAAAAGATAATAAGTATTGGAGAGGATGTGGAGAAAAGCGAATCCCTGCACAATTTTGGTGGGAATGCAAATTTATGCAGTCATTTGGAGAATAATATGGAGGTTACCCAGAAAACTAAAAACAGAACTACCATATGATACAGCAATCCCACTACTGGGTATATATCCAAAAAGAATGAAATCAGTATATCAAAGAGATATCTGCACTCTCATGGTCATTGCAGCACTATTCACAACAGCCAAGATATGGAATCAACTTAAGTGTCCATCAACAGATGAAATGATAAAGAAAATATGGTATATATACACAAGGGAATAGTATTTAACCATAAACAAGAACAAAATTCTGTCATTTGTGGCAACATTGATGACCTTGGAGGACATTATGTTAAATGAAATAAGCCAGCCACAGGAATATAAATACTGCATGTTCTCATTCATATGTGGAAGCTTAAAAAGTTGCTCTCATAGAAATAGAGTATAGAATAGTGGTTAATAGAAGCACAGAGGGATGGGGGTGGAAAGATAGTCAAAGGTTGCTTAACAGATACTAATTACAGCTACATAGGAAGAATAGGGACTAGTGTTCCATAGAACTACAGAGTGACTATAATTAACAATTTATTATGTATTTTCAAATAGCTAGGAGAGCAGATTTTGAATGTACCAAACACAAAGAAATGATAACTGTTTGAGGTGATGCTAATTACCTCAATTTGATCATTATACATTGCATATATGAATCAAAATATCACACTGTACCCCATATGTACAATTATTACATCAACTAAAAATAATTATAAAAGGAAAAAATTTTGAGTTATAGACCATTATTGAAAGAAACATTGTATAAGAAAACTATTCAGGATGAAATAGACTTGGTACAATTATTATGTCAACTAAAAATAATAATAAAAGGAAAAAATTTTGAGTAATAGACCATTATTGAAAGAAAATTACATAAGAAAGCTATTCAAGATGAAAAAGGTTTGGATGGGCTAGGCCCAACTGCTTGGCCTCCAACCAATTTTCACTGTGGCCCCCATAGTGGTAACTTGCAAAGTGTGGTCTGCAGGCCATCAATGCCAGAATTATCTGAAATCCCATATAAACAATACAAATTAAGGGGTGACATCAAAGACCTACTCAGTCAGAAGCTGAGATTTACATAAACTCTTCTGGTAATTCTTTTGTTCATGCAAATTTTAAAACCAGATATTCTATAAGACGACTTGCCAATAATCTTTAAAAATGACAGTGTTGCGAATGACAAAGAAAGGCTGAGCCAATGTTCCAAATAAAGAGAATAAAGAAATATGATAATTCAATGCAATTCGCGATCCTGAATTACACCTTGAATTAGATAGTAAGTTTGCTCTAAAGAACACTATTGGGACATTTGGCAAAATTGTATTACATATGATACAAAATCGTGTTGTATCAAGTTGAATTTCCTGATTTTAATGTAAGAGAATGTTCTTTTTCTTAGAGAATATAGGTGGAAGGTTTTTAGGGGTACAAGAGCATGCTACAACTTGTGGATAATGGGGAAAAAGATAGACTGATTAATAGAGAAAGTTTTTTTTACTATTCTTGAAATTATTTTAAAATTAAGTGTAAAAAGAAATTAAAACGAGAAAGAGAAAGCCTAAAGAAAAGCCAGTGCCAGTCTTAGGGCAGTGTCAGCCCAGCCCCTGTTAGATGACTGGGAATCACTAAAAGGCTTTAGGTGGTGATGTTGCATAGTCGGATTTGTGTTTCTGGTAAATCACTTTGATGGTAGTATGAAGGGTGTAATTAGAATGACAATATTGATGGCAGGGAGACAGACTAGAAAACTGTAGTACTTCTGGTAAGTGGATGATGATAAGAATCTGAAAAGAATGATGGTAGTTAATGATGGTAGTCAAGATAGAGAAAAAGAGATTCTGAGGTAAAATCATCTGGATTCAGTGGTTGACTGGATATGAGCGACAAAAGTGAAAGTAAGAAAATAGGATACCGATCAGATTTGTAGCTGGAGTGGTTATAGAGATAGTACTGCCATCAATGCTATTGAGAATATGTGAGGAAGAGTATTTAGTGTGGAATTAGATGAATTTGAATTTGGATAAGTGGGACAGCTGTGTGGAGATGTATAGCAGATAGTTACATACAGGGTCTGAAGCTTTGACAAGAGGTCAAATACATGTACCTATGTATATGCATATGCATGTATGTATATATACGCACATATGTATTCACACATGCATATATATATAGAGTATAACAATATGACATAATAAAGATCAATAGTTCGTGAAAGGCTGAATCTAAGAAGGTTAAATTTAAATTTAACAGGAATAAATTTAAGGTCAAACGTAATGAACCAAATAGTAAGTGAAGAAGTAGAGAATGGAGGAAATACAACTTAGCAGTAGCACTATGAAAATAAAACGTTAAAGGTTTGAATATATGAAATCCAATATGTCAATATTTTAGGATAATTTTCAAAAGAAGAAATATAATCTTAAACCGCATTAATGGAAACCTAGTATCTATAAAGGAGCAAATAAAAATGAAGATACATTTTGCACTCATTAGACAACATCTGCAATACTGTGCTCAGTTTCATTTAAGCTTGAATAGCAACAAAAAAGAGTAAAATAAAATGGTAAAGGGACTTGAATCACGGTGTTTTATGGATGGTTGAAAGAAACACGGAACGTTTCAGGGAAATAAATGACAACTTTTTAAAAAATAGAGAAGGTATCACAATTGCATTATTTCAAGGAGAATTGGGGAAACTGCATCAGTCAGAATTATCTACCTTTAAGGTTTCTTCACTATTTTGTGTTATTAGAGAAGACAGATTAAAAGAAGTGGATGAAATTTACAAGGACATGGATTTTAAACTTTTTATTGTTAAAGTTTATTGAAAATAAACTTTTTCAATGCTATAGTTCTTTAGCAATGGAATGAATTATACTGCAGTTTAGTAAAGTACTTGTCACCAAGTGTAGTCAGCCAGAGGTTGGATGAGCCTGGGGCCTGTCATGAGCAGGTGAGACTAGAGCACTCTCAAGGCCTCTCTCTGCTCTAAGATTTGGTGAGATGCGAATGAAAAGATTAGACAATGAGATGAATATTCTTTTGCTTTGGTTTTGACTGGATGAAATTAAAAGAAAGCAAATTGACATACAGTAAATTTCTACTGTTTCCCCTGTGTATTTCTAGAGCTAGAGAGAAAAATAACATTCAGATCATAGGGGACCACTCATTACTGTCTGTGTGCCTATTTTACTCACCCAAACCTTGATTAGGTAACTGTCTTCTGAAATAATCAACCATATAATCACCTGGTTCATTTGGCCTTGTATCTAGAGAAGATGATAAAGATCATAGTAGCATGAAAATAATTAATTCGCCCATTTACATTTCATATTTTTCATCTTTTTTCAAAGTGACAAATGCTAGTAAATAACTTGTAGACAGCAGTTTAGTTCAGTGAAATTAAAATAAGCAGTCTTCAAATGTTACAAATTTTTGTTGCATTTAAAAATGTTCATACCTTTTGGGTCAGCAATTCCTTTTCTAGGAATTTGTTATAAAGAAATAATTAAGAAAACACACAAATAGAGAGTTATAAAGTTTTCATTGTTGTTTACAATAGGAAAAAAATTGGAAACAAAATGTAAGTTTAACACTGGGGATGGCTTAATTAATAGAATGGAATACTTTGCCACCATTTATTTACATATGAAGAGGTTTATAATATACTGGAATTTAAAATTAAAAAGTAAGTTGCAAAATAATGCGATGATTATGTGATTCATTAACATGGTGTGTATGTGGATGAATATGGGAAAGCGTTTAAAATAAATATTCTAAAATGTAATTTTTGCTTTCTTTTGCTTATCTTTATTTTTAATTTTTGACATTAAAATGTTAACAAAAGAATACATAAAAGCTACTTATAAAAAGCAGCTGAATATGCCTAGCTGACCATTATCAGAAAAAATAAAGTTTAAGTGAATTGACTATTTTAATTATAATAGTATTCTCCCCTTTCCTTGGCATGGTTCTTAGGTTCTTACCTCCATTTATATTTTTTATTATTTTGCTACATCATAAACTAAATGGATATATGAGTGTGTGTGTGTGTGTGTGTGTGTAATTAGGTTACCTCAAATCCTTTTGGGAAATAGGTAGATAAAAATGAACAATAAATTAATATATATATACACACATAAAATTAAGTATTTTAGATAAAATTAAAATATTGCCTAAATTATATGATTCCCCCTGCAAAGGACCTCAACTAAAGATAAGATGACAGAAATTAAGAAAGAAGAAAAAACCCAGAGATGCTAGAGAGTCAGTTAAAGATTCACATCAGACTTAGCAGGTTGCAGTAGAAGCCAATGAACAGTCTATGAATTAATTTGTCTCCTGGGCTCATCTTCTATTAAATTATGAAATGAGAGAAAAAAGATGGTTTTTAAAACATAAAATCCCTTTCCCTTTGGGGGCAAACTTTCAAAACCTTGGGGATAGCCCTCAAATACGTGGACCTCTCTATTCTCCAATGTAATTAACCACTCCTTTCTCTGTGCTCCCTGGGGACCCTAAACAGACTACTGGCATTGCGTCTATGACACTGCACTTGGCTTGTTGTTTCTTTCCTGATTAAAGGATAAGGTCCTGAAGGGACGAAATGGTATCATATACATTTAATATCCCTAGCGCCAAGCACAGTGGCAGCCTCAAAGTTGTGGCACCAACAATTCCTAGATGAGGAAATGAATTAACTGTTTATGAGAAGGTAGAAGCAGAATATTACCTTTCACATCAGAATTTGATTGTTTGTGCCTTTGCAGTAAATGTCCTCTATCATAAACCTAATGGAATGTAGAATCAAGGAAAACAATGCTATTTTATCAACATGAAATGGGGTATATTTCCTATACGATTTATAGTATTGTGCATTTTTAACAAATATTCCTCATTTCATCCTTACAGGTTTAGAATGACCAAAATTATCTTATAAATCAGAATCTTCTAATATTTTTCACTACACTATTCTCCTGCATCAATGAGTAGAAGAAAATATTGATACTATATTTTGGCAGTAAAGGAGGCTTAAAATTTTTCCACATCACATAGAATTTATTTGTAATAAGAAAGAGACCAAAAAAACCGGTATTCTTATAATCTCACTTACTTAAATTAGAAGAACAAACATATGGGAAGATAAAAGTGTGAAATGGATGAAAAGATATAAAATTATGTAAAATATATAAACAGATTGCAAAACTGTGCTTATATAGAAAAAGATGAGGCTGGGCACGGTGCACACCTGTAATCCCAGTACTTAGGGAGGCCGAGGCGAGCGGATCACTTGAGGTCAGGAGTTCGAGACAAGCCTGGCCAACATGGTGAAACCCCGTTTCTACTAAAAAAAAAAAAAAAAAATTAGTGGGGCGTGGTGGCAGGCACCTGTAATCCCAGCTAGTTGGAAGGCTGAGACAGGAGAATCGCTTGAACCTGGGAGGCAGAGGTTGCAGTGAGCTGAGATCGCGCTGCTGCACTCCAGCCTGGGCGACAGAGCTAGACTCCATCTCAAAAAACAAAACAAAAACAAAAACAACCCATAATAAAAGTAGACTATGAAATGGAGTTAAAAGCTCAAACCCACCTCTTCATATAAATTGATTGGCAGCAAAAAAAATGGGCAAAATCAGTATGAAAATGGGAGAAAAATGTAAATATCAAAATTTGATTATTGAAGAAAGAAACATTCTAGAAAAAATTACACAAATTTAAAAGTAGTGATATTATGTAATCACCAGGCATTGGCAAGACAAGGAGTGAAATCAGGCTGAAGAAAATTAGTAAGACTTGATTTGATAAACTCTTGTAATTTTTGGCTCCCATCTCTTGAGTGAAATGATTCTGTGAGCCATAATAAATGATTACACTTATCCTACAGAAAAATATCACCAGGTCAGTGATCTTATGTACATGAGCTACAATTTCTAATCACAGTAATTTATAATTGTTTTTGTTGAAAGTCTTCAGAATCAACAAGTGAGTGTCATGGTGGGAAACAAAGTTAACTGAAATATTTTAAAAATAATTTACCAATATTATTTTAGGGATGTATTGATATCTTATAAGCAAACAAAGTAAGAAATAGTCAGTTCAAGAGCATGAATTTAAGTTGTCCTCAGCCATTTACCTGAGTGAAAATGAGATTGTTCACTCTTTCTGTGAAAGACGGGTAGGAATTTCAAGGTAAGTGACCACAATCTCCTGTTAGCTTATGGGCAGACTTAGAATGTATGCAACTTGCTCAAAGCATTCGACCTAATGAAGATTATTTTCCATTTGGAAGTATCTAACATTAAATATAATGATTTCTTTTTTTTTTTTTTTTTTTTTTTTTTTTGAGACGGAGTCTCTCTCTGTCGCCCAGGCTGGAGTGCTGTGGCGCAATCTCGGCTCACTGCAAGCTCCGCCTCCCGGGTTCACGCCGTTCTCCTGCCTCAGCCTCCGGAGTAGCTGGGACTACAGGCGCCCGCCACTGCGCCCGGCTAATTTTTTCTATTTTTAGTAGAGACGGGGTTTCACCATGGTCTCGATCTCCTGACCTTGTGATCCGCCCGCCTCGGCCTCCCAAAGTGCTGGGATTACAGGCGTGAGCCACCGCGCCCGGCCAATATAATGATTTCATACAATTTTAAAAGCTCCAATCAAGAAAGATGCAAATACATGAGCATTTAATATAAAGGGATTTATAATATTTTACATTAAATGTAGCTTGGATAGGTGAAGAAAACCACTCTATGGATATATTTGTGAGAACTAAATAAATATGTGTCTTGCAATACATACATTAAAAAAAAATCCCCTAACAAAACCTATTTTGGTTATTGGGTCCTGCAAATGACTTAACACAGGGGTATCAATGAGAGGATTTGTTGACCAAAAAAAATTTTTAATTCCTATTCATATTACATTCCTGAAATAATGTAATTCTAGAAGGGAGAGCAGAGGGAAAGGAGCATCACTCCTTTATAGCCATCTCTGCTCCCTGCAGTACTAAACCTCTGATGTTGGTCCTCAGGGGTACAGACTTAGGTATATCCACATTCACTTGGGATGACAGTGCTAAGGCAGGGCTCTCTTTGTCTCTTTCCCTGACCACATTCAGCTCTGCTCTTCAGACTAATCCAATCAAATTTGGACTTCTTCAAAAGGATAGTTGCGGAGGTCAGTGTTTAAGATTTTTTCTGACTCCAGTAAGGCTCCTCCTAGCTGTCTCTTTCTCCAGTTCTCTCTGGCAAACTAGTCAGTATTCAATTTAGCTTGTAGCTCCAATGAATCTACCAGTGTTGTTACAGTAAGTAGCTAATAAGGCATGAGCAGGGCAGGAGAGGGCTTCACCAAAACCCCACTAGGAATGTCAGACATCAGGTGATGGTCAGGCGGTTGTTAACTGTCTCTCTAAAATAGTAATTGGTTGCAGCCAGCAGCAGGGAAAGGTAGTCTTCCTACAGATAGGAAACACCTGAGACTGGTGATCAGCTGCTTCCTGATGAGATCTCAGGAGTGCGCTCAAGCATGCGTAGTAAGAAACAAAATGGCAGAATTTAACTGGTATGTGAACTTTTTAAGATTTGACTCCAGGGCATGAGGCAGAAAAAGAGGCTGAAGGAAGTTTTAGGGCAGGAGTGGAAGGCAAGAATTGATGTTGCTGCAGACCCGTACAGATTTGATGCTGGTAAGATAACTTCCACCAGTAATATATTTGTCCTCTAGAATTTTTTTTTTTAAGCCATAATTGCACTGGTTTTGAGACTGTCCTTAAGCTTAACTTCTTTTTTTCTGGAAGAGATTAGGAGCTATCTGTTTATGACCTAGTTTTTCATCAGGGCAAAATTTATAAGCTATGGCTTATGAGCTGGGGGTGGCGGAAACAGCACTCTTCCCTCCAAGTGATACCCTGCTTTAGGAGCTGAACTGTAGGTGCAGGGGAGGCAGTAGCCTTAGGTCTCCTCCATTTGCCTCTCCCAGTGTGGAACTATCATTTTACAAACCAAGATAAGGGCAATCAGAGCCCAAGAATGCTCAGTGGTGGAGCACCTGAAGTAGAGCCTCTGTCTCATCAAAGGGGACTGGGAGAGGAAGGGAGCCCCCATCTCTTGTCGGCACTCACCTGACTTAGCAACAGGCAGCTGGGGGAAGAATAAGAAATACTGATACTCTGCCCCTCCTGGGATAGCCCTTTGGTAGCTCTGGGGAGAGGGAGCCCTAACTTCTTGTCTACACTAGTGTGGAGTTTCTGTCTTACTGAGCTGGGGAGTCCAGTGGGGGGAGGGGAAGAGGCAGTCTTGATTGAAATACCACAGGCTCTCACAGTTTTTAATGAATTTTAGTAGACTTTCTTGAATAGATTTTTGTTTCACTTGCTGTATAAGCTTCAGACCATTTCAGAGACTTTAAATATCTGTTGTTGTTTGTTGTTGTTGTGGATAATTTCACTAGTTTTGCTGGTGAATGGGTTTGCAGAGCTCTTCCTGCTGTCATGGTAGAAGCTGATCTTTCAGTTCCACTATTTTTATTTTTATACCCTTATATTCCCATTTAATTTTTCTTAATTTCTTTATTCTTGCTACCCTGGATGCATCTTTGTAAGCTTCCTCAAATACTTTTTAGAGTAAGGTAAAAGTACAAATGAAATTTAAATATGGCATCTTAATAAGGCCCACCTCTCATCTGTCAAGGATCTTTTGTGTTTTTATAAACAGTAAATAATATGAACAAAATTTTACTTCTCCTGTGGGAAAATTCGGGTATAAGAAATGTAAGAGAAAATAACTTGCCATTCTCTTTCATTCATTTAAAAAAACTTTTAATAACTAGATCAGTGAAGATTTACCTCTTGTCCTTCTCTGGCATTTTGGTGGCTTGCTGTAGTAGAATTCCTTTCCTTCTTTGTTTTCAAATGTTTTTTCTAGTAAAAGAATCATACTTAAAATCAATATTTAATCAACATATCAAAGAGTACATATGCAGACATGAGACTGTTATGAGATTCCCACTTATAAGAAGATGAGAAGTACTTTATTCCTCCCACTAAGTACAACCAAAAATTCTGGATATTACATAAGAAACTCTAAAAGATGGAAAGGAGAAGGAGACTAGCTAGGGAGTTCAAGGCCAGAAGAGTGGCATGATGATGAGTTCACTGTGTTTCCTTTTTGCTTCATACGTTCTCACATTAAAGCTGGAGAGGCTGGCAATCCAGAAATTCCAATGAATGCAATTTTTAAAAATCCCTACATAAGCCTGTTCCTTCTAGCCCAAGGACCAGGAGAGGGACAGCCTAAAGAGACCAAAACCTTTTAGATAGTAACTGTTCTACTCCAGCCTAACACCACAGAAATGACTGTGACTCCTACACCCACCCATGCCAACAAAAGCTGAGTGGGAGTGCCCCAATCCCTTCTTCAAGGTAGTGTCAGGGAAGGCTAAGCAGGGGGCCAGGCAAATAAGCATGTGAAAAGATATTCAACATAGTTGAACTGTTATGGAAATGCAAATTAAAACTACAATGAGATAACACACTTGTCAGAATGGCTAAAATAGAAAATAGAGGCAACACCAAATTTCAGTGAGGATGCATAGAAAATGGATTACTCATAAACTGCTTTTGGGAATGGAAAATTGTACATCCATTTTGGAAAACAGTTTGGCAGTCTGTTAAAGAATTAAGCATGTATGTACCATAACTACCATGCCATCTACCAATTGAACTCTTGGGTTTTTATCTCAGGGAAATGAAGACTTATTTCACTACACTTCATTCATTAGTGTACATGAATTAGTGTACATTTCATGTACACTAATGTTATGTTCATAATGGCCCCAAACTGAAAACAACCCACATGTTCTTCCACAGGTGAATGGTTAAATAGGCTATGGTAAATCCATATCGTGGAATACTGCACAGAAATAAAAAGGAAGAAACCATGGATGTATGCATCAACTTGGGGGTGGGGGATGAGTATTCCAAGAGGTAGGCCAACTGATAAAAGCCAATCCCAGCATATTGCATATTGTGTGATTTCACAGGAATGTGGAAAAACACCTGTGAATGATACATTTACAGAAGTACGGAACAGATTTGTGGTTGCCAGGGGATAACTGCAAGGTAAGGACAGCAGGGAGTGGGTATGGCTTTAAGAGGGCAATATGAGGGATCCTTATGGTCATGGAAATGGTCAGCATTTTGACTGCACGAATATAAATATCCTTATTGTAACACGGTGCTATAGTTTTTGCAAGATGTTACCATTAGGGGAAACAGAAAACAGGGTCCCTGGCATCTCTCTCAATTATTTCTTACAACAGCAAGTTAATCAAAATTAAAAGTTTAATTTTTAAAAGTTAGAATTTAATTGGTATTATGTTTTATCTGTTTATTCTTTAAAAGTTAACATTTTTATAATGCTAGAAAAATATCTTGATAAAGATGCCTATACCCAAAATATGGCACATAATCAATGTCTGACCATTGTAGGGATTCATTTAGTTTTTGAAAATGATCACACAGAATACAAACTTGCTCTTCTTACTGTTATTTTTTACTCCAGAGGGTGTGTGTGTATGTATAACTGCCTGAATTGTGGGCATGGGTATGAATATTTATCCATGAGTGTCCTGATATATATATAACTTGGAAAGACAAGGTGTTTGTGAAGTAAAGACTTGCATGGTATTTTAACAAACCCACTACAATATTTGAGTATAATCCTTTAAAGTACTGAGGGTGGAGAAAGGAGAAAGGAAAAGATTGGCAAATGGAGGGAAAGGGAGAATGTGATGGCACAGGAGAGAATATGGGAGGAGGTAAAACATTTGTGCTACGTGATTGTTTAAAATTTTTTTGAATTTGGACTTTGTTCAAATTTGTTGTTCATGTCCCCAGAACTCATTCCCTCTTCTTCTGGCAACTGTCTCTAATTTTGTTAGGGAATTTAATCATACCCACTCTCAGTTCTTGGAGTCTGGGTGAATCCTATGAGGGTTTGTCAAAGAACCCAGGCTGAAGCCAATCAGCACAGTCCATCCTGTTAGTCACAGTGAGTGATTTATGGGTTGACACATGTCTAAACCAGCCTGATAAGAATCATCTTTGCTTGTTTCCCTCCAGCTTTATTGAGGTCTAAATTGACAAATAAAAATTGTATATATTTAAGGTGTACATGATGTTTTAAGTATACATTTTGAAATTATTACCACAATCAAGCTAATTAACACATCTATCACCTCACATAGTTACCACTTATTTTGCTTTTCGTGATGAGAATACGTAAGACCCATTCTCTTAGAAAATTTCAAGTATAAAAAACAATATTATTAACTATAGTCATCACGTTGTACATTAGGTCTTCAAAATGTATTCATCTTACAACTGCAAGTTTATACCCTTGACTAACATCTCCCTGACCCCTGGTAATGACCTTCTATTCTCTGTTATGTCAACTTTTTTAGATTTCACATAAAAGTGAGATCATGTACTATTTGTCTTTCTGTGTTTGGCTTATTTTACGGAATATAATGTCCTCTAGGTTCAAAGGCTAAATGATATTCCAGTATGTACACACACATACACATACCCCTCATCTTCTTTATCTGTTCATCCATTGATAGACACTTGTTTCTGCATCTTGGCTATTGCAAATAGTACTGCAATAAACGTGGGAGTGATGATATCTCTTTAGTATCTGGATTTCCATTCTTTTAGATAAATACCAGAATGGTGATTACTGTATCATACAGTAATTCACTTTTAAACTTTTTTTGAGGAAACTCCATATTGTTTTCCATAATGGCTGTACCAATTTACATTCTCACCAACAGTATATAAAGGCTTCATTTTCTCCACATCCTTGCAAACACAGTTTTTTAACTTTTTGACCTAGCAGGCATGAGATGATATCTCATTATGGTTTTGATTTGAATTTCTCTGATGATTAGTGATGTTGAATAACTTTTCATATAATTGTTGGCCATTTATATGTCTTCCTTGGATAAATGTCTATTCGAGTATGTAGCCCATTTTAAAATCAGCTTAGTGGGTGTTTTTGCTATTAAGTTGTAGGAGTTCCTAAAAATTTTGGAGATTACCCCCATTCAGATATATGATTCACAAGTATTTTCTTCCATTCCATAGGTTGCCTTTTCCTGCTATTAAATATTTTCTTTGTTGTACAGAAGCTTTTTAGTTTGTTATAGTCCCACTTGTTTATGTTTGTTTTTGTTGTCTATGCTTTTGGTGTTACAGCCATGAAATTATTGTCAAGATCAATGTCCTGGTGCTTTCACCTATGTTTCTTCTAGGAGTTTTATGGTTTTGGGTCTTATGTTTAAGTGTTTAGCCCATCTTGAGTTGACTTTTTGTGTAGTATGAAGGTCTAGTTTCATTTTGTTTTATGTATATATCCAGTTTCCCAACACCATTTTTTTTCTTTGACACAGGGTCTCATTCTGTTGCTCAGGCTCAAGTGCAGTGGCCCAATCATGACTTACTGCAGCCTTGACCTCCCGGGTTCATTGATCCTCCCACCTCAGCCTCCTGAGAAGCTGGGACTATAGGCATGAGCCACCATGCCCAGATAATTTTCTTATTTTTTGTAGAGATGAAGTCTCACTCTGTTGCCCAGGCTGGTCTCAAACTCCTAAGCGCAAGTGATTCTCCTGCCGTGGCCTCCAAAAGTGCTGGGATTACAGGTGTGAGCCACCACACTTGGCCACCAACACCATTTTTTCAAGAGACTATCTTTTCTTCATTGTGTATTCTTAGTGCCCTGGTGAAAGATAAGTTGACTGTATATGCATGGTTTTACTTCTGGGCTTTCTATTTTGCTCCATTGTGCTGTGTGTCTGTTCATATGCCAGTGTCATATACTTTTGGTTATTGTAGCTTTGTAACATATTTTAAAATCAGGAAGTGTGATGCCTCCAGCTTCGTTGTTCTCGCTCAAGTTTGCTTTAGCTATTCAGGCTCTTTTGTCATTCTATACAAATTTTAGTACTGTTTGTTCTACTTCTGTGAAAAATGTCACTGAAATAGGTATTGCATTGAATTTGTAGAGAGCTTTGGGTAGTATGGACATTTTGACAATATTCTTCTGATTCGTGAACACAAAATACTTTCCATTTATTTGTGTCTTCGATTTCATCAACATTTTACAGTTTTCACTGAAGAGATCTTTTACCTCTTTGTTAAAAATGTCAATATCTGCATTTTTGAGGGAACTACTATATAGGAGGATGTCTCAACCAGACTTAGTATGGTGAGGATGTGAGGCTGGATTTCTATAGTCATTTTACCACGATGAGAGGAAAGTCTGTCTGAGAATGGAACCAACCAAGAAAAGGCAGAAATGAGATGAAAGCAGGAGAAAAAACCCCCCAGGATCTTAATGACATCATTTGAGCCCCTCATTTAAGCCACAACAAAAGCCAGCCTTGTCCCTAGACTTTTTATTTAGTAATCCAACAAATATCCCTTTTGACTAAGCCATTTTGGAAGGATTTTTTGCCTCTTGCAATGGAGAGAGTCCTGATACATCTTCAAAATATGGTTTAGTAGCTAGAGAACAAAATTAAGTTTGCTATTTTACCATTGTCCTCATGGAATGGAAACTCTAATCTCCAGATGCTCAGGTCCCAAATTCTAGAGACCACCTTCTCTCCTTTCTAGTTTTCAATCTTATAAACATGTCATCAGCAGATTCTCTTAACACTGTCTTGAAAATATGTCTAAAACCTAATCACTTCTCATTCCCTCTACTAGTATCACTTTGGTGCAGCCACCACTTTTATCTTGCCTGGATTATTATAAGAGCCCCCTAATTGGTCTCCCTTATGGGTCATCATTGTACTCTTAACACAGCAGCCAAGGTGACCCTGCTAACCACTTCAGGCAGATCATGTCATTCTTCTGATCAAAGATTCCCAAACTCAGAGGCAAAAACTGAAGTCCTAAGCCTACCAGGCTTTACATGACCTGCTCCTGCAACCTTCAATACCTATCTGATTTCATGTTTTACCATTGTTCTCCTTGTTCATTCTTCTCTAGCCACATTAGCTTCCTTGGTCTTCCTAGAAAATGACAGACACACTCCTTCCTCAGGGCCATTGCACTTTTAGCACTCCTGGCCTGGGAAAACATACCCCTGGATTGTTCCTAAATGTTCACTATTATAATTATACTTTCCCACCCCATTGATGTTTAATTTGGACATATGTCTTGATTTGGCCAGTGGAATGTTAAACAGAGGCTTTAAATATATTTGCATGGTTTGGCTTGCCCTCTTGAACTCTTGTGATTGGCCATGAGCAGAATATGCTCTAGTTGGCTGCTGGTCTAGGTGAAGAAAGAAAGGTGGAATAAACCTGAACCCAACCCACAGTTAGGAGCTAAGTTTGGCTGATTTCTGATTAGTTCAGTAGAGCCACAGCTGACCTTCAGATTCATGAAGAAGACAATAAATGTTTGCTATTGTAAGTCATTAACAGTCTGAGGGTGTTATGCATTAAAATCTGAGAACTACAGAAATTGATATGCAGAAGTAAGATGCTGTCCTAAGAAAACCTAAACTTTGTCATAGTCATTGCTTTTGTGACTGGATAGCAAGTAATTAGGAAAATATAACAGAAAAATAGTGACACATTCACAAGCACATGGAAATTAAACAATACGCTCCTGAACAGCCAATCAGTCAGTAAAGAAATTCAAAGGGAAATTCAAAAATATCTTGAGACAAACAAAAAATGGAAATACAATATATCAAAACTTATCAGATGCAGCAAAAGCAGTTCTAAGAGGGAAGTTCACATCAATAAACACCTACATCAAAAAAGAAGATCTTTTGAGCTGGGGCTGGAAAAAAAGGAAAGGTAAGTTCTGAAATACACAATTTAGTGTTATACTTCAAGGAAATAGGTAAAGAAGAACAAACTAAGCATGGAGTTAGCAGAAGGAAGAAAATAATATCAGAGCAAAAATAAATGAAATAGGGACTAGAAAAACAATAGTAAAGACCAATGAAATGAAGAGGTTTTTTTTTTTTTTTTAAAGAAACAAAATGGACAAATCTATAGCTAGACTAAGGAGACAGAGAAGACTCAGTTAAAGTCAGAAAAGAAAGATGAGACATTATAACTGACACCACAGAAATAGGATCATAAAAGACTACCATTATAAACAATTATATGCCAACGAATTAGATAACCTAGAAGAAATAAATTCCTAGCTACATATAACCTACCAAGACTGAATCATGAAGAAGCAGAATATCTGAATAGATGAATAATGAATAAGGAGATTAAATTAGAAATAAAAAGTTCCCCATCAAAGAAAAGCTGGGGACCTGATGGTTTCACTGCTGAATTCTACCAAACCTTTAAAGAGGTACTAATATGAATCCTTCTTAAACTCTTCCAAAAAATTGAAGAAGAGGGAGTATTTCCAAATTCATTTCATGAGGCTAGCATTTCTCTGA
Organism: Chlorocebus sabaeus; assembly: GCF_047675955.1. Taxonomy (NCBI): domain Eukaryota; kingdom Metazoa; phylum Chordata; class Mammalia; order Primates; family Cercopithecidae; genus Chlorocebus; species Chlorocebus sabaeus. Next base: position 108,181,789 of record NC_132924.1, on the reverse strand, counting down.
TACCAAAGCCAGACAAGTAAGCTACAAGAAAAAGATAACAGGCCAATATCCCTGATGAGCATAGATGGAAAAATCCTCGACAAAATACTAACAAACCAAATGTAGCAGCACAATAAAAGATTATTCATCATGATCAAGTGGATTCTTCCCAGGAATACAGGGATGGTTCAACATATGCAAATTGATAAATCTGATACATCACAACAGCAGAATGAAGGACAAAAACCCTATGATCATCTCAATATATGCAGAAGAAAACATTTGATAGAATTCAACATCCTTTCATGATAAAAATGCTCCACAAATAAGATATAAAATGCATGTACCTCAATACAATAAAGGCCGTCTATGACAAACCCAAAGCTAACATCATACCCAGTGGTGAAAACTTGAAAGCTTTTCCTCTAAGATCAGGAACAAGACAATGATGCCCACTTTTACCACTTCTGTTCAACATAGTACTGAAGTCCTCGCCAGAGGAATTAGACAAGATTAAAAGGAAGAAGTTAAATTGTCCTTGTTACATACAACATGATCTTATGTATAGAAAACTCCATCAAAGAACAGAATTTAAAAATTCAGCAAAGAACAGAATTTAAAAATTCAGTAAAGTTGAAGGATAAAAAAACATGCAAAATCAGTAGTGATTCTATACAAACTATAATTAATAAACTATCTAAAAAACAAGCTATCTAAAAAAGAAATCAAGAACATAATTCCGTTTATAATATCTACCAAAAAAAGTAGGAATAAATTTAACCAAGGAAGTGAAAGACCTGTATACTGACAATGATAAAACATTGATAAAAGAAATAGAAGACATGGAATATCTTCTATGAAGAAATGGAAAGGTATCTTGTGCTCATGGATCAGAAGAATTGTCAAACTGTCTATACTACCCAAAGTGATCTACAGATTCAGTATAATCCCTATTAAAATTCCAATGGGATTTTTCAGAGAAATAGAAAACAAATTCTATAACTTATATGGAACCACAAAAGAGCCCAACTAGCCAAAACAGTCTTGAGCTACATGAACAAACCTGGAAGCTCACACTGTCTGACTTTAAAATATACTATAAAATGACAGAAATCAAAATGGCATGGTACTGGCAGAAAAACAGACACATAAACCAATGGAATGAAATAGCCCCAAAATAAATCTGTGCATTTGTAGTCAATTGACTTTTGACAGAAGTGCCAAGAACACACAATGTGAAAAGGACAGTATCTTCGATAAATGCTGTTAGGACAATAAGATATCTACATGCAAAATAATGAAATTAGACTCATCTCACACTATGTACAAAAATCAACTAAAATTGGATTAAAGACTTAAATGTAAGACTTGAAACTATAAAACTACTGAAAAAATATAGGGGAAAAGCTCCATGTCATTGGTCTGGGCAATGATTTTTTTGGATATGAACTTGAAAACACAAGCAACGAAAGCAAAAACAGATACATGGGATTACATCAAACTAAAAAGCTTTTGTACAGCCAATGAAACAATCAACAGAATGATGAGACATCTAATGGGATGGGAGAAAATATGTGCAAACCATACATCTGATAAGGGGCTAATATCCAAAGTGTATCAGGTACTCAATAGTAAGAAAACAAATAGCCTGATTAAAAAATGGGCAAAGGCTCTGAATAGATATTTGTCAAAAGAACAAATACGAATGGCCAACAGGTATATTTAAAAATGCCCTGCATCACTAATCATCAGAGAAATGCAAGTTAAAACCAAATATGGATATTACCTCATGCTTGTTAGAGTGGCTGTTATTAAAAAAAAAAAAAAAAAAAAAAAGGATAATCAGTGTTGCAGATGTGGAGAAAAGGAACCCCCGCACACTATTGGGAAGAATATAAATTAGTACAGCCATTATGGAAAACAGTATGGAAGTTCCTCAAAAAATTAAAAATAGAATTATCATCTAAACTAGCAATCCTACCACTGAGTCTATATCTACAGGAAAGGAAATCAGTATGTCAAAGAGATGTCTGCACTCCCATGGTCATTGCAGCACTATTCACAATAGCCAGTGTATGGAATCAACTTAAGTGTTCATCAACAGATAAATGGATAAAGAAAATGTGGTATGTAGCACGATGAAATATTGTTCAGCCTTTAAAAAGAAGGAAATCTTGCAACTTGGAGTAATATAGATGAATGTGGAGGACATTATATTAAGTGAGATAAGCCAGGCACAGAAAGATCATGATCTCACTTATGTGTGGAGTATTAAAAACAAAAAAAACGCTGAACTCATAGAAGTTGAGAGTAGAATGGTAGTTACCAGAGGCTGCAGGAGTGAAGGGGTGTGGGTTGGGCAGGTGTTGGTCAAAGGATGCAAAATTCCAATTAGATAGGAGGAATAAGCTCAAGAGATCTATTGTTATATCATTGTGACTATAGTTAATAACAACATATTATACTGAAAATTGCTAAGAATAGATTTTAAGTGTTTTCAGTGTTCTCACCACAAAAATAAGTATGTGAGGTAATGAATATGTTAGCTCAATTTCACCATTCCACAAGGTATACATATTTCAAAACAATGTGTCATATACAATAAATACATATAATTTTTACTTATTAAAAACAAAGAATTATGACACAAATTATGTAGAAGTGATACATTTAGTAAAACTGTCTCAAATGATAGTTTGAAAGACAGAAAATCTGCCTAACAGATTGGGTCACTGGAAAAAGGTTTTGAGGTAGACTATTAACAGTGTGTGTTAGGGATTATATTGCTTGGTTTCCCTTTATATACTCCAGGTTTTCACCATAGGATCTTCCCTGTGTATTCTCTAGCCCAAGCAAATGAGAAACATGTGGAACATAACTGAACTCAACCTGTAGCCTGAATCCAAGACCAGTCGACCCAACCCATGTCTAATAGACCCAACCTGCAGACCCATGAGTGAGAAAATAAAAGTTTGTTGTAAGCCACTGAGGTTTTGAAGTTGTTATGTACCAAAAAGTAGTTACTATACCTACTACTTGGCTTGTCCCTCATTTCCTTTGAATTCTTACTTAAGTATTTATCTTTTATTTTGGTAGCCTTTATCCAAAACTGCAATATCCACCTAAACTCTTTATTCCCCCTCCTGCTTTTTTACTCCTTAGGCACTTATCCCCATGTAACACATCATGTATTTTACTTACCTTCTTTATTTTTTATCTGTCCCTGCCAGAATGTAAGGTAACAAAGGGAAAGCTGTTGTCTCATTTTGTTCACTGCTCTATCCTCAGCACTCAGCCAGTGCCTGATAAGTAGTTGGAGCTCAATACATAGTTGAATAATAAATTCATAAATTAAGCAGTCAGGTGATGTATGTTAGGCTACCACCTCTGTCACTAACAAGTTGTATGGCTTTTAAGAAATAATTTCCTCTCTATGGATCTTAAGTATCCTCATCTATAAAGCAAGGATGTTAGAATAAGAAACCCTAAGGTTAAATAATTCTATGATTTAAAATGTGTACATAGTTGGAAAATAAGTAACAATGATGATAAAATAATGACATATCTGCAATTTTTTACCTGATTATTAGTCACAATAAGAACAGTACTTACACAGCATATCCACATATAAGCAAAAATATTCAGTCATACCTGAGAAGTTAACTTGAGAAGGTCAGTCAGAGAGTCAATGGATTCTGAACTGTCAGAGCCTCGGCTACTACAAAAAAAATAATTTTGGTTTACACAATGTTTTGGTGGCATCTTAAAATTTCAGCTGTTGCTTTTATTCTCTTATTTGAATGGTTGAAAAGTTCTAATTATAAGAAGTGGCTGGGTGCAGTGGCTCATGTCTGTAATCCCAGCACTTGGGAGGCCAGGGCAGGTGGATCAGCTGAGGTCAGGAGTTCGAGACCAGCTTGACCAACATGGTGAAACCCCCTCTCTACTAAAAATGCAAAAATTAGCTGGGCATGGTGGCACATGCCTGTAATCTCTGCTACTCAGGAGGCTGAGGCAGGAGAATCACCTGGGTCCACGAGGCGGAAGTTTCAGTGAGCCAAGATTGTGCCATTGCACTCCAACCTGGGCAACAAGAGCGAAACTCTGTCTCAGAGGGGTGGTAGGGGGGCGGTGGGGAAGAAGAAGAAGAGGAAGAATGTTTACAAAGGTGGTTTAGATGTTTAGTAGTTCCAGACAACTTAGAGGGTTTTTGTTGAATGTGTGGAGAGATATAAAGGTTTGGGAATGTGTTAATGGAATGTAAGCTCCAGAAAAGTAGTTTTTTTTTTCCGTCTGGCTCACTGCTCTATCACCAGAGTGGAAATAGTGCTCGGCATGTAGTAGGCACTCAGTAAGGTTTGTTAATATGTTAATGAATAAATGCGATATCAGGGGAGTTTCCTAGATGTCATGGGTATCAATAGCTCTTAAAATTCATTTATTTTTATATCACTATATCCATTCTGCATAAAGCAATGCAGCACCATATGAAACATAGTACCTCAAGAAAAAAGGGTCAAACAAATCTAATTATAATCATTTATTGCAATGGTAGGAAAATTTTTTTTTTGCTTGAGAGCCAATACAAGAAAGAAAACATTTCTGGGTTGTATTTTTCATGTATTATTTTAAAATTAATATAATTTATGTTTTTAGAAAAGTTCTAGGTTTACAGAAAAATTGAGCAGGTAGTACAGAGTTCCCATACACATGCCCCCATTCCCTGCATAGCTTCCTAAATTATAGTATGCGGTACATTTGTAAATTAGACATCTGATAGTATGTGGTACATTTGTTACAACTGATTAAACAACACTGATACATTATTAAAAATTATAGTTTACCTTAGGGTTGACTCTTGTGGTATACATTCTATGAGTTTTGACAACTTTATAATGATATATATCCATCATTACAGTATCATAAATAGTAGCTTAACTGCCCTAAAATTCCTCTGTGCTCCATCTATTCATCTGTCCTTTTCCCAGAACTTCTGGCAACCCAGTGTCATATAGTTGGGATCATATAATATGTGGCCTTTTCAGACTTACATTTTTCACTTAGCAATATGAATTAAAGCTCTGCCATATATTTTTTTTATTTTTTATTTTTTATTATTATTATACTTTAAGTTCTAGGGTACATGTGCATAACGTGCAGGTTTGTTACATATGTATACTTGTGCCATGTTGGTGTGCTGCACCCATCAACTCGTCAGCACCCATCAACTCATCATTTACATCAGGTATAACTCCCAGTGCAATCCCTCCCCCCTCCCCCCTCCCCATGATAGGCCCCGGTGTGTGATGTTCCCCTTCCCGAGTCCAAGTGATCTCGTTCAGTTCCCACCTATGAGTGAGAACATGCGGTGTTTGGTTTTCTGTTCTTGTGATAGTTTGCTAAGAATTATGGTTTCCAGCTGCATCCATGTCCCTACAAAGGACACAAACTCATCCTTTTTAAGCTCTGCCATATATTTTTATGGTTTGATAGCTCACTTAAAAAATCACTGAATAATATTTCATTATCTGAACATATGTTTCTTTATCCATTCACCTACTGAAGGACATTTTGGTTGCTTCCAGTTTTTGGCAATCATGAATAAAGCTGCTATATGAATGCAATCACTGGATCAAGTGTTGAGTTCTTGTTGCTCCTCATCCTCACTGGCATTTGGTATTGTCAGTGCTTTGGATTTTAGCCATTATAATAGATGTGTCATGATATTTCACTGTTGTTTTAATCTGCATTTTCCTAATGAAAATGATGTCAAGCATCTTTTATTTTTATTTTTTTCACGTGTCAAGCATCTTTAGACTTACTAATTTTTTTCTTTCATGGATCATGATTTTGTCATATCTAAACAGTCATTACCAAATTCAAGAGAATTTAGATTTCCTCCTATGTTATCTCCTAGGAGTTTTATAGTTTTGTATTTTACACCTAGGTCTATAATTCATTTGGAGTTAATTTTTGTGGAAGGTGTAAAGTTGCTTCTAGTTCACATTTTCGCCTGTGGATGTCCAGTTGTTCCAGTAACATTTGTTGAAAATTTGTTGAAAATATTGAAATATTTCTCCATTTAACTAGGGATTTTTGTTGCTCTTTTTTCAAACACCACTGACTATATTTGTCAGCGGTGACAAATATATTGGATATATTTCTGAGTTCTCTGTTTTGTTTTATTGGTCCATTTGTCTGTTCTTTCTCTAGTACTGCACTGTTTTAATTATGTAGCTTTACAGTAAGTCTTAAAGTCAAGTAGCGTAGGTCCTTAGATTTTTGTCCTTCTTCAGTATTTTGTTAGCTATTTCAGGTCTTTTGCATACCCATACAAATTTTAGAATTAGTTTGTCTATAGCCACAAAATAACTTTCCGGGATTTTGACTGGAATTACATTGAGTCAAAAATCATGTCAGGAGGAACTGACATCTTAACAATATTGTCTTCCTATCTATGAACACAAACTTTCTCTCCATTTATTTAGATCTTCTTTGATTTCTCTCCTCAGAGTTTGTAATTTTCCTCATATATATCTTACACATATTTTGTTAGCTTTAATCCAAGTATTTTAAATTTTTGTGCTAGTGTGGATGGTATTTTGTTTTCAATTTTAAATTCCAATTGTTCGTGGCTAGTATATTGAAAGGCAATTGTATATTAACCTTGTATATTTAAATCTTTCTATAATTATTAGTTTCAGGTTTTTAAAAAATTCTTTGATATTTTCTACATCAATAATCATGTCCAGTGTGAACAAAGATAAATATTTTAACTAAATTAAATGTAAAATACAACTTATTAATATTTGTAGAATGGTGCACAAGCAGTGCTTAGAGGGAAATTTATAGCATTGAATGCATATATCAGAAAAGAAGAAAGCTTTAAAATGAACAATCCAAGTGTCCACATTAGGAAATCAGAAAAAGGAGAAATAGAGACTTAATGCAAGCAGAAAAAAAGAAATAATTTAAGAATCAGAGAAACTGAAAACAGGGAATCAATAATCAATGAAAACAATGCTGCTGTTTTGAAAAGATTAATAAAATAGATAAATCCCTAGCCAGGTTAACCAAGAAAAAAGAAAGGGTACAATTTGCTAACGTCAGAAATAAAAGAGGGGTCATCACTACTGATGCTATTGAAATTAAAGAGAAAAAGAAGGAGTACTAACAACTGTGTCCTCACAAATTTTATAGCTTAGATGAAATAGACCAGCTTCTTGAAAGACACAATCTACCAGAACTCACACTGGGAGATATATAGATCTAATAGATAGATATATAGATCTACTAGATCTATATCAATTAAAGAAATCGAATTGATAATTAGTGACCCTGCAAAACAAAGCACAAGTCCCAGATGGTGTATTGTGGATTCTACCAAACATTTAAGGAAAAAATAATACTAGTTTTCTAAAATCTGTTCCAGAAAATAGAAACAGAGAGAACACTTACTTTTTCTAAAAGGCTAGCTTTATCCTAATACCAAAAGCAGACAAAGATACTGTCAGAAAGAAAAACTACACCAATATGTCTTATGAACACAGGTGCAAAAATCTTTGAGAAAATATTAGCAAATTGAGTCCAACAAGGAATAAAAAGAATTATAAACCATGACCAAGTAGGATTTATTCCAGGTATGCCAGGCTGTTTAAACATTAAAAAATGAGTTGATGTAATCTGTCACTTTAACAGGTTAAAGCAGAAAAAAAATTATATCAATAGGTGGAGAAAAAGCATTTGACAAAATCCAACACATATTTATGACAAAAACTCTCAGCTAACAAAGTAGAGGGAATCTTGTTCAACTTGGTATCTACAGAAACCTTACAGCTAACATCATACATAATGGTGAGAAACTAGATGCTTTCCTGCTTTGACTGAGGATAGGCCAAGGATGTCTTCTCATAGCTCTTCTACTCAGTATCATACTGGAAGTTCTAGCTAATATAGTAAGACAAGTGCTATAATATGGTTTAGCCCTTATGCTTTGTCCCCACTCAAACTCATGTTGAAATTTGATTCCTAATGTGCCAGTGTTGGGAGGTGGGGCCTAGTGGGAGATGTTTGGGTCATGGGGGTGGGTCCCTTATGAATGACCTGGTTCTCACTCTTGTGAAACTGGATTAGTTGTTGTGGTGATGGATTCGTTCCCACAAGAGTGGGTTATTATAAAGCAAAGATGCCCCTTGGGTTTTTGCCTCTTCCCCTGTGTGCACTTCCTCTTTGACCTTCTCTGCCATGTTATGATGCAGCATGAAAAGCCCTCACCAGAAGCTGAGCAGGTGCTACCATCATGCTTGTACTTCCTTACCTGCAAAATCATGAGCTAAAGAAACCTCTTTTCTTTATAAATTACCCAGTTTTAGGTATTCTGTTGTAGCAACATTAAACAGAGTAAGACAATAAGAGAAGCAAATAAGAAGCTATACAGATTGATAAATAAGAAAACTCTTTGGGTTGTATTTTGGATATAAATAAGCAAACATACAAATATATGTGTGCATGCATACTTTTATAACTACAGTAATATGTATACACACATATTTATGTTTTTAAGCATATTTTAATTGTCTACCGTTAAATATTTTCCTTTTTTGGCTAAGAAACTACATAACTAGTTTATTATATTTACCGCAGTATCTGAATGAATGTGCATTAGAAAATATTTTTTTATTAAACAAGATACCTTTTAAAGTTGCTTTATCTTTTTTATATTAATTATAAAATATTGCTTGTTCTAGTGGCACTATTGTATTCTCTATAAGGAAATATTTTCCATTGCAAATCAGAAAATGTATCAATGCTTTTAAATCAAAGAAACTTCTACATTTCCTTTTTTTGAGACACAATGCTCCTTTTTAAGCAGCAGCTATAAAAGGAATTTAAGTTTCATTTGGAAAATTTCTCCTCTGCACTCACAATTTAAGTTCCAATGGATTTTATTTTACTTTGCTTCTCAGACACAGCTACAAAGTACTTATCAAATGGCCCTCCAGGTAAATTTACTTATCTTTATTTCTGTGTTAGATCCAGCTTAAAGAGAGCCAAAGGCAAGAGGACACGCTGAGGTTAATTCACTGTAGGCCTTAAACTCCTCATTTGTAATATGGAAACTCCTAAAAATTATATAGAAGGCTGCCACATATGGTTAGAAAGTTAAGGGTTTCTCAATACTGACTTGATGTGTTTCACTTATGCCATCATAGAAGGTAACCAAATTTATGAAAAAATAAAAGCAAACAAATTTTTAAATAATAATTAATATATCATAACTGTTGTTCGTATCAGCCTTGATTTTATAACACAGTAGGCATCTATACTGAAAGGTCTATGTTTTAAATTGCTTTATAATAGTATTTTCTATTTAATATATACTTCTAAAAATCAAAGACATTGACTGGCAGGCTGTATTTTAAATGTCTATTTCCTATTTATTAGAAATGTTTTTATTTTCTTAAGATGAATTGTTAAATTGACAGTATCCATTAGAATCTTATAATTTTTTAGGCCTCAGGAATAATTTAACTAAATCTTTCTCACAAATAGGAATTATTTAATTAAGTCCCATAGCAGATGGTCCTCCAGCTTTGGCTGAATCCTTTCTGTTTTTGTTTTGTTTTGTTTCATTTTGTTTTTTGAGACATAGTTTTGCTCTTGTTGCCCAGGCTGGAGTGCAATGGCACGATCTCGGCTCACCACAACCTCCGCCTCCTGGGTTCAAACGATTCTCCTGCCTCAGCCTCCCAGGTAGCCGGGATTACAGACATGCGCCACCATGCCTGGCTAATTTTGTATTTTTAGTAGACATGGGGTTTATCCATGTTAGTCGGGCTGGTCTCAAACTGCCGACCTCAGGTGATCTGCTGCCTCGGCCTCCCAAAGTGCTGGGATTACAGGCGTGAGCCACCGCGCCCGGCCTGGCTGAATCCTTTCTGTAAGGTACTAACTACTTTCCACTAACCCTTCTCAGACTCATTATTAGGGAGTTCTTCCTTTTATTGTCCTGAAAGTCAGCTTCACCCATTTTTCACCCATCACTACTGGTGTGGCCTTGCTTTCTTAAGCATAGAATGAAGCTATGCCTTCTACGTGTTTCTGCATGCGAAGTTCTTAAAATATTTGGACGCTTTCATTTGAAATTGGTTTATATCTCTGGAAAAAGTAGATGGTGATTATTATGTTCCTTTTTAAAAAGGGCAATATACATAAGTAGCACATTTGTAATATTTCTGCACATGTAAGGATGAAGCTTTCTTCAATGTGTATCAGATGTTACAAAGTTTCCAAAATAACCAACATGGAATGATTCTGCAACCTCAAAAAACAGACTCCAGACTCCTGTAGAATATTGATTGGTCCTAGGAAATCAAGTTTATGTCCCAATTTACCAGAAATTCCTGAATTTCTTATAAGGTATTCTGGATAGATAACACATGATATATATTATTTATACAGTATTTTATAGCACAAAGTTATAGAGGATTTACTTACACATTATCTTATTTGATCTCACTTCTATCTCTTATCCTAATTTAGAACCACATTTAAAAGTAAATCGTTTTCAAATACCGCATGTTCTCTCTTACAAGTGGGAGCTAAACAAAGGGTAGACATGGACATAAAGATGGAAACAACAGGCATTGGGGACTCCAAGAGTCAGGAGGAAGGTGGAGGAGAGGGGTTGAAAAACCACCTGTTGGGCATTATATTCACAATTTGGGTGACGGGTTCAATGGGTGCCCAAACCCCAGCATTATGCAATAAATCCATGTAACAAGCCCACACATATACCCCCCTGAATCTATGAAAAAAATACTAATTGGAAAAAGTAGGTTATTTTCAAATGTTCCATCAATAAAGGACAGACTGAGTAAATTATGATATACCCACACTGTAGAGTACAGAAATAAAGAAAACCCCTATGTACTGAAAGATCTACAGTGACTTCCAGAGTATTGTAAGTGAAAAGAGCAAGATATGGAACAACACTGATGGTATACTACCTTTCGTATAAGGTACAGGACATGAAAATATGTGGTTATTCACTCATATTTTCAAAGTAAAACAAAGAATAAGTAAAAAAATTAATGAAAATAGTTAGCCATGGAACAAGGAAGGAAACAGGGTAGAGAAAGGGAGATGGGGTAGAATCAACACTTTTTTGAATGTTCCCTGTTATATAGTTTTGATGTTCTTATGTAAACATGTTATATAATTTAAAAACAAAAAAATTAATAAAAGTTATTCCTGAAAATTAATATAATCAAAAACAAAGACACTTAACTGTCAGACTGCTGGCATAGCCACACAGAGAAAATAATCTCTCCCCTTTTAAAAACTACTTTATATGAAGCTTAAAAAGGATTACAAAGAAATGTTAAACTGCATTCAATAGTCATTTTATTGGTGGCATTATTATGGGTATATGATAGGAAAAGGAAGAAGTAGGTAAATATTTACCCTAAAGTAATTAGGAATGAAGATTTTTCAGTATACGAGAAAAGAGAAGTATAAAAAATAAGGAAGAATAAGTTTTATAATCTTAAATTTGAACTGGAAATATAATTATGAACTGAAGATTTTTTCTTATGAAAATACCTGTTTCCCAACTCAATCCCCTGGAAAAAAAACTAGAAGCAATAATAACTATCATCTAGGCTATGTTATCTAAATATCCCTTTTCACTGAAAAGAACCAGGACTTCTGAGAGAAATGGTAGATTCCAGTTCTGGTGCAGGAAATATACAAGATGAGCCTGGGAAATGCTATCATGGCTGAAAGTTACTGAAGACTATGAGAGTCATGTCAAAAAACACAGGCCAACTTAATCGGTCTTGTATTGTCAAGGTTGGGGAAAATTTGAGCATTCAAATAATAATGACTGAAATTGATTAGAGTACATCAAATATTATATAAACAAACTCATGAGCTCAAAATGATACTCTGCATCTGGAAACAAACATATTAGTCACCAGGGAAAGTTGCAGGGGCACTAACTCAAGACTGAAAAATGTGTAAATATAAGGGAAGAATCATACATTTGTTTTACCTTTCCTGTAAGTACTGTACTCACCTATAAGTTATAAAATTAGTACATTTCACTTATAAAATTAGTACATTCTTTCTTCCAACTATATTCCCCGGTACTGAATTTTCCAGTTATTATTCATTACCTTTTATTATACTGCTTTTGTGTCATCTCACTTCTCTGTGGGTAGTGACAGCATAAGAAATAATTTGAAGAGAAGAAAAGAAAAAAAAATACTATAAGACTAATAGAAAACAACAAAATGGCAATAGTAAATCGTCTATCAATAATGACCTTAAATATAAATGGACTAAACTCGATCAAAGGACACAGAATGGCTGAATGGATTAAAAAAAGAGGATCCAACTACAATCTATCTACAAGATACTCCCTTTAGATTTAAGGACATACATAGGCTGAATTAAGGGATGGGAAAATATTCCATGCTAAAACGGCAACTAAAAGAGAGCAAGAATAGTTATAGTTATATCAGATAAAGTAGACTTTAAGTAAAAAACTGTCATGAGAGACAAGGATATTATATAATGATAAAAGGGTCAATCCACTAGGATGACATAACAAATAAAAGGATCAATACACTATGAAGATATAACAATCACAAATATATATACAGCCAACATCAGAGCACCTAAATATATAAAGCAAACATTGATAGAACCGAAGAGAGAAACGGCAATACAATGATAGCAGGAGACTTCAATACCTCATTTCAATAATAGAATATTGACATAGATGATCAATAAGGAAACAGAGGGCTCGAACAACATTATAGACCAAATGGATCTAACAGACATATACAGAACATTGTACCCAACAGCAGCAGGCTACATAGTCTTTTCAAGCACATCTGGAACTTTCTCCAGGATAGATCACATGTTAGGCCACAAAACAAGCCTTAACAAATTTAACAAGTATTATTACTGACCATAATGGGGTGAAACTAGATAAATAGCAGAAGGAAAACTGGAATATTCACATTTACAAGTATAAAGAAATTAAACAGCACAATCTTGAACAATCATTGGGTCAAAGTAGAAATAAAAAAGGAAATTAAGAACAATTTGAGACAAAAATGAAAACATAATATACCAGAATTAATGGAATATAGCAAAAGCAGTATGAAGAGGGAAATTTATTGTGATAAATGTTTATGTTTAAAAAAGAATAAAGATTCTCAAATAAATGACCTAACTTTATACCTCGAGGAGATAGAAAAGAACAAACTAAGCCTAAAATTAGCAGAAGAAAGGAAAAACAAAGATTAAAGCAGAAATAAAATAGAAAATAGAAAAACAATAGAAAAAAATCAGTGAAACTAAGAATTAGTTTTTTGAAAAGCCAAAATTGACAAACTCTTAGCTAAATTAATTATGAAAAATGGAGAAGACTCAAATAAAAAATGAAAGAGGAAACTTTATAGCTGATACTACAGAAATAAAAAGAATCATAAGAGACTATTATGAACAGTTGTATAACAACAATCTAAATAATCTGCATGAAACAGATAAACTCCTAGAAACATACAAATTACCAAGACTAAATTTTGGATAAATAGAAAGTTTGAACAGGCCTATAACTATTATGGAGATTTAATCAGTAATTGAAAATCTCCCAACAAAGAAAGCCCAGGATTAGATGGCTTCATTGGTGAATTCTATCCAACGTTTAAAGAATAATTAATGCCAATCATTCTCAAACTCAAATAGAAGAGGAGCGAACTTTCAATTCATTTTAGGAGACTCACATTAACCTGATACCAAAGATCTAGACAAAGATACCACAAGAAAAGGAAGCCACAGGCTAATATCCCTAATGAACATAGATACAAAAATTCTCAAGAAAATACTAGAAAACTAAATGTAAAAACACATTAAAAAGATTGTCCACCATGACTAGGTGGGATTTATCCCTGGGATGCAAGGATGGTTCAATATATGCAAATCAATTAATGTGATAAGCCATACAAACAGAATAAAGGATAAAAATCCATGATCCTCTCAATAGAGAAAGAACACTTGACAAAATTTAACATCCTTTCCTCAACAAACTAAGAATAGAAGGAAAGCACTTCAACATAATATAGGCCATATATGAAAAGGCCACAGCTAATAACATACTTAATGGTAAAAAACTGAAGGCTTTTACCCTAAGATCAGGAACAAGGCAAGGATGCTCACCTTGCCACTTCTATTCAACATAATACTGGAAGTCCAAGCCAGAGCAATTAGGCAAAAGAACAAATGAAAAAGTATGTAAACTGGAAATGAAGGAGTAAAATTGTCCCTGTTTCTATAGGACATAATCTTATATATGTATATAGAAAACCCTATGGACTCCATTAAAAAAAAACTGCGAGAACTAATAAATAAACTTACAAAGTTACAGGTTACAAAATCTGCATACAAAAATCCATTGTGTTTCTATATACTAATAATGAGCTATCTGAAAAGGTGATTGGGAAAATATCCCATTTACAATAGCACCAAAAAGAATAAAATAGGAATAAACCTAACTAAGACTTGTATAATGAAAACTATAAAACATTGATAAAAGAAATTAAAGAAGACTGAAATAAATGGAAAGACATCCCCTGTTGGTGGATCAGAAGACTTAATATTGTTAATATTGTTAAAATGCCCATACTACTCAAAGTGATCTACACATTCAATACAAACACTATCAAAATCCCAATGGCACCTTTTACAAAAAATAGGAAAAACAGTTCTGTATTTCATATGGAATCACCAAAGACCGTGAATAGCCAAATCAAATCAATCCTGAGAAAAAAAAACAAAGCTGGAGTCATCACTTTCTCTGATTTCAAATTAATATTACAAAGCTACAGTAATCAAATGAGTATGACACTGACAAAGAGAGAGAGAGACATCTATACTTACAGGATAGAATACAGGGCCCCAAAATATGTCCACACATATATGACCAAATAATCTTCAATAAGGGTGCTAAGGATACACAATGGGAAAAGAATACTATCTTCAACAAATAATGCTGGGAAACTGGATATCCACATGCAAAAGAATAAAATTGGATACTGTACAAAAAAAAAAAAAAATCAACTCAAAATGGGCTAAACACTTAAACATAAGACCTGAAACTACAAAACTTCCAGAAACGTAGGGGAAAAGCTCTATGGCACTGATCTCTGCAAAGATTTCATAGATACACCACCACAAGCATAAGCAACAAACCCAAAAATAAACACATGGACTACATCAAACTAAAAAGCTTCTGTACAACCAAGGAAACAATAGAGTGAAAAAGCGGCCTACAGAATGGAAAAAAATATGCGCAAACTATACATCTGATAAGGGGTAGTCTCCAAAATATATAAGGAATTCCTTCAACTTAATAGCAAAAACCCCTATAACCTGATTTTGTTATAAAATGGGCTAAGTACTTGAATAGATATTTCTACAGTAAGACACACTAGTCAACAGGTATGTGACAAAGTGCTCAACATCGTTTATCAGGGAAATGCAAATTAAAATACAATGAGATATCACCTCTTGCCTGTCAGGATGGCTGTCATCAAAAAAACCAAAAGACAAGTGTTAGGGAGCATGTGGAGAAATTGAAACCCTTGTACACTGGGGTGGGAGTACAAAACTGTGCAGCTGCTACTGAAAACAGCACAGAGGTTCCTCAGAAAGTCTAAAAACAGAACTGCCATATGATCCAGCAGTCTTCTGGGTATTTATCCAAAAGAACTGAAATCTAGACATTAGCACTCCCATTTTTATTGCAGCACTATTCACAATAGCCAATATGTAGAAACAACCTAAATATCTTTTGACAAATGAATGGATAAAGAAAATGCATATCCATACAGTGGCTTCCTATTCAACTTTAAAAAAGAAGGAAATTCTGCAATATGTTAACAACATGGATAAACAGCGAGGACATTACAGTAAGTGAAATAAGCCAATCACAGAAAGACAAATACTGCATGATTTCACTTTTGTGAAGTATCTAAAATGTCAAATTCATAAAATAAAAGTCAAATGGTGGTTTCTAGAGGGTTGTGGGGGAATGGGACTTTCTAATTAAAGGGCAAAATATTTCAGTTAAGCAAGATGAATAAACTCTAGAGATCTGCTCTACAATATTGTATCAAGAATAATAAAATATTGTACAGTAAATAAGATGGTAAATTTCATACTAAGTGTTCTTACCACAATAAAATAAAAAATGAAGAGGTAACATCGACTCCAATGCTGGAAGAAGAAAAGCCACGAAACATATTCTTATCATACTGTCTAGCAACCATGCTCCTTGATATCTACTCAAAGAAGTCAAAGACTTATGTCTACACAAAAACCTGCACATGGATGTATATAGCAACTTTATTTATAATTGGCAAAACTTGGAGGCAACCAAGATGTCCTTCAGTAGGTAAACTGATATATGAACTGTGGTACATTAAGACAATGGAATATTACTGAGTGCAAAAAATAAATGAGCTATTAAGCCATGAAAAGAGATGGAAGAAACTTAAATGCGTATTACTATGTGAAAGAAGCCAGTGTGAAAAGGCCACATACTGTGTGCTCCTACCTATATGCCATTCTGGAAAAGGCAAAACTATGAAGACAGTTTAAAATATCTGTGGTTTCCAGGGGTTAGTAGGGAGAGACGGTTGAATAGGTGGGTTCTTAGGGTGAATCCATACAGTGAAAATACTCTGTATCATACTATAATAGTGAATACATATATTATACATTTGTCTAAACCTGCAGAATTAACACCAAAAGTGAAGCCTAACATATACAGTGGACTTTGGATGATAAAGATGTGTCAGTGTGCACTCATGAACTGTAAACAAGTACCACTCTCATAGGGGATATATGGGAACTCTCTGTACTTCCCATTCCATTTTACTGTGAATCTAAAACTGCTCTAAAAAAACTAAAAGTATATTAAAAAGAAAGAGAAAAACAAAAACAATAACCAAACAAAAATCAATTTCATATGTCTTTACACCTAGTATGCTGTACACAGTAATGTTCATGTTACTTGATAAAAATAATAAATGAAGTCTTAATGAGGTCTGGCCAAAATAATGGGCATGGGCCACCACTTATAGTTGGGTTTTTCAGTTGAGAATTGACAATAACATGCTGGTATAATTATGAAGCACATAGTAAAGCAGCACAACAAATTGCATTACTTCAGTAGCCTTGAGTTACCTAGACTCTAGATCCAATGTAATGTGTATCACAGGAGTGTCTGAATCCTCAAAGACTTTTTCCAGTGTTATATGTCTTTCCATTTCTTCTAATTCTTTCAGGCACCGATAATACTAGGGAAAAATAAATACATGAGCTCATTACAAAATAATTTTATTTCCTAATTAAACTATTTAAGTATTTATAGACACCTGGAACAACTGTTACTGGGAAATTAAGTGCCAAACCCCCAACAACACTGTTGGGACATTAAAAGGCAAACACTGCATAGGCCCATAGTCAGCTTATGGTATCTGATAGGCTGGAGTCTGATGCATTACCAAATGCACTTTGCTTACCTTGGTCCGGTCGGGATCACAATAGTCCAAGAGAGAATCACAAAAATGATATCCCATTGATTCCAGGTCTTTTGTGCTGAAATGAGTGCCTCGTTTATTACCTAAAACATCAATAGGTTTATCCACCCTTGAGGGTAAGTTAATAATTTTTCTTAGCAGGTACATTGCAAAACAGTATAAACAAAACATTGATATGATTCCATATCCTGTTCTTTGGATTTTCTTCTCCAGGGCAGGTTATTTAACAGCTCATTGCTTTCCCTTGTCCCTTTTCCACCATCTGGACCAAAGCTGATTTAACACACATTAGTATATGTTGTAAAGGCAGAAAAAAATTCAGTAAGACAGTTATAGAATATTTGGTTGCCAGTTAGAAATGGTGGTAATAATCACTTTGAGAAAAACTCATGTAAAGATTTTATGAGAAAAGATTTTCATCATCACAAATAATGTTATATCAATTTCAAAGTGCTTTAAAAACTAGCTGGAAAGTACATACGTGGATTTCTAGAACTTTCCTTTAAGTTGATACATTTTTCTGATAATGTGACTATTATTTTAATATGGAGTATTCTAACCATGTTAGGATATGCTAGATGTAACTAAAAGATTTCTTAAATGGGACTACAAAGCACACTTTAAGTTTTTGTTCAGGGAACCAAGTGCTTTCATTTAAACATATATTGACTCCCAAAAGTCCATTTTGCCTTGCAAATAGCAAATCCAATAAAAAATATTTAAAAAAAAATCTGTAGATACCTCCTTAAAAATAACAAGCATTTAAAGATTACCATATGAAACAACCAATTAGAGTATTCTATTTATATGCTTAAATCTTCCTTTCTAAACAAAGGGAAATTAGGAAATAGAGATACCATATTGTGGGAGTTTATTCATCCTGTTTATAGAATTGATTAAATATTAGTATTATTTAAATAGGAAGAAAGTGCTATTGTCTGTACTATTACATTTACATTAAATTATGTATATTTGGTTTAAAGCTTTGAGAGCTGTGAATGAGAACCCTTGATCTTACCCAGAGTAGATCCACAAAAGGTGGCCTCCATGGTAAAGCTGTTCCTGATTCCCATTTTCCACATGACCACTCTTCCTG
Source organism: Chlorocebus sabaeus (assembly GCF_047675955.1). Lineage (NCBI taxonomy): Eukaryota > Metazoa > Chordata > Mammalia > Primates > Cercopithecidae > Chlorocebus > Chlorocebus sabaeus. Next base: position 108,163,096 of record NC_132924.1, on the reverse strand, counting down.
TTCCTTCTTTGCTCTTCTGAACATTAAACTTGCAAGCTGAGAATGAAAACTGAAAAGAAGCAAATAGAAATGAGACTTGTTCTGGTACCTGTATCTTTTTTGGAAAGTAGTATTAAAAATGAAAGTGGTTATGCAAAGTCTATAATTCTCACTAAAGCTTCAGGAGCTACTTTTCACTTTCTGACCAGTGGAAATATCTCATTTTAAGGATGATATGTTCACATGTCTGAGAACTATAGATTCTAATTTCTGCAATAAAATTTACTATTTTTATAGAAAGATATGTATATATCTTTATGTAACATATATTCAAAATCAGTTCCTTTTTAATTTTTGCAGGTACATAGTAGGTTTATATATATAGGGTGTACATGATATATTTTGATAGAGGTATGCAGTGTGTAATAATCACATTGGGTAAATGGGGTATCTATCACCTCAAGCATTTATCCTTTGTGTTACAAATAATCCAATTATACTCTTTTACTTTTTAAAAAATGTACAATTAAATTATTATTGACTATAGTCACCCTCTTGTGATATGAAATACTAGTTCTTATTAATTTTATTTTTTGTACCCATTAGCCATCCCCACTTCTGCCCTCCCCCATTACCTTTCCTAGCTTATAGTAACCATCCTTCTGCTGTTTCTACAAGTTCAATTGTTTTAATTTTCAGCTCCCACAAATAAGTGAGAACATGCAAAGTTTGTCTTTCTGTCTCTAGCTTATTTCACTTAACACAGTGATCTCCAGTTCCATCCATGTTGTTGCAAACGACAGAATCTCATTCTTTTTTATGCCTGAATAGTACCCATTCTGTGTATGTATCACATTTTCTTTATCCATTCATCTGCTAATGGACACTTAGGTTGCTTCCAAAAGTTGACTAATTCTTGATGCTGTTGGGATAAAATTTTATACTTTTAAAAGAGATTCAATCTTCATTCATGTTAGGAATGAAGATTAGTGTTGGAGATGTTCAAAAATAAAGATTCTTTATCTTTATATGAAAGATCATTTGAAATTATGTCCTGAAAGATTGTCTACAAAGAAAGTTGTGAGGTGCAATTTTATTTTTTCAGTAACATACAATAAAATTGACTTTTTGTGTTTCATTCTATACATCTTTTTGTTTTGGTTTTCGAGACAGGGTCTCTCTCTGTCACCCAGGCTGGAGTGCAGTGGTGCTATCATAGCTCACTGTAGCCTCAAACTCCTGGACTCAAAACTATCCTCCTATCTCAGTCTCCTAAACAGCTGAGACCACAAGCACTTACCACCACATGTAGCTAGTTTTGTATTTTTTTCCCACAGAAATGGGGTCTTGCTATGTTGCCCAGGCTGGTCTCAAATTCCTGGCTTCATGCGGTCCTCCTGCCTTGGTCTTCCAAAGTGCTGGGATTACAGGTATGGGCCACTGTGCCCAGCCTCATTTTATGAATTGTAACACATATGTAGATTCCTGTAACCACCATCACACTCAAGATACAGAACAGTTCTATTATCCTAATAGGTTAATTATAGTCACACCCTCCTGCCACCTCTAACCCCTGGCCACCATTGATTTGCTGTTACTATAGATTTGCTTTTTCAAGACTGCTGTATAAATGGAATCATATAGAATGTAATCTTTTGAGACTAGCTTCTTTCATTTAACCTAATACTTTTGAGATTTATCCAAGTTGTTGCATGTATGAATATTCCTTCCGTTTTATTGCCAAGTACTATTCCATTGTATGGGGTGTACTAAAATGTATATCCATTTACCAGTTAAAGGACATTTTGGGTTGTTTCCAGCTTTTGGCAATTATGATAGAGTTGTTATAAATGTTTGTGTGTACAGGTTTATATATGAACGTACATTTTCATTTCTCTAGGGTAAATACCTAGGAATGGGATTGCTGGATGATATAAGTGTACAATTTTCTTTATAAGAAATTGACAAACTGCTTTTCAAAGTGATATACCATTTTGCATCTCCAATAAAAATGTACAGTATGAGAGTTCCAGTTATTCCAAATTCTTATTAGAACTTGGGATTGTCAGTATTTTTATTTTAGCAATGCTAACAGGTATGTAACTGTATCTCCTCAGTTACTTTGCAGTTCCCTGAGGGCTACTGATGTCAAACACCTTTTCATGTGCTTATTTGCCTTCACATATCATTTTTGGAAATGTGTGTATTTAAGATTATTTGGTTGTTTGTTTGATTACTACTGAGTGATTCTGGATAAAAGTTCTTTGTGAGATATGTGATTGAAAATAATTTCTCCTTTCTGGAGCTTATCTTTGTATTTGCTTAACAGGATCTTTCAGAGAGCAAAAGGATGATGTCCAACTTATCAATTCATTACAATCCAATGGATAATGCTTTTGGTATTTTCTAAGGAATGTTTGTCTAATTCCATGTCATAAAAGTTTTCTTCTATGTTTTCTTCTAAAGGTTTTACAGTTTTACATTTAAGGTTTGAGGGTTAGGTGAAAGTTTTTTGTTTTTTATATGGATGTTCAATTGTTTCAACACTTATTTATTGAAAGGTTTCTTTCTCCATTAAATTTCCTATGTACCTTTGTCAAAAGGCTGTATGTATATGGGTCTATTACTAGTCTTGCTATTCTGTACCACTGCTCTTGGTGTTTACATAGTTCCTATTAACATACTATTTTTATTACTGTAGTTTTATACTGTCGTAAAATTTGATAGTGTGATTCCTTCAACTTCATTTTTTAAAAGTGTTTTGCCTATTCTAGTTCCTTTGTATTTCCTTATCCATCTTAGAATCAGCCTGTTTATATCTATAGACAATTATGCTGTGATTTTTGTCTGGAACTCTGTTAAATCTACAGATCAACTTGGGGAGTTGATATCTTACTATGTTTAGTCTTCCAATCCATAATACAACACATGTCTCCATTTCTTTGGGCCTTTGATTTATTTCATCAGCATTTTTAAGGTTTCAGCATATAGAATCTATACATTTTGTTAGATTTATAACTAAGTATGTATTTTGAAGCTGTGATAAAAATGGTATTGTTTTTAACTTTGGTTTCCAATGTTTTCATTGCGAGTATACAGAAATGCAATTGTTTTTTGTGGGTTGATTTTGTATCTTATGACCTTGCTTAAACTCCCTTGTTAGTTCTAGTTTTGTGTGTGTGGGTGTGGGTGTGGTGTGTGGATCACTTTGGATTTTCTGTGTAGATAATTGTGCCACCATCATTACTTCTTTCCAATCTGTCTGCCTTCTCCTTTCTTTTGCCTTTTTGAACTGGTAGAACCTCCAGTACAATGCCGCATGAATTGAGGAAGAGTGGACTTTCTTGTCTTCTTCCTGACCTTGGGCAGAAAACATTCAGTCTTTCATCAACTATGTTTTTAGCTGTAGAGTTTTTTGTAGATGTCCTTTATTAGGTTAAGGAAGTACACTTTAATTCCTTATTTGCTGAAAGTTTTTTTTTTTTTTTTCATAACTAGATGCTGAATTGTGTTAAAAACCTTTTTGTATCAATTGATGAGATCACAGAGTTTTTCTTCTTTCAACTGTAAACATAGTGGATTACAGTGATTAATTTTCAAATATGAAGACAGCCTTATATTTTGGGATAAACCCCATCTGGTCATGGTATATTAGTCTTTTTATATATTGCTGGATTTAATATGCTAATATTTTGGTGAGGATTTTTGCATCTATGTTCTTGAGGGATATTAGTCTGTAGTTTTCTTTTCCTGTACTATCTTTGTCTTGTGTTGGTATGGTAATCCTGGGAAAGACTGCCTTTAAATTTTTGGTAGAATGCTTCAGTGAATCCAACTGGATCTGGATATTTGTTTTCTGGAGTTTCTTTTTGGAATGCTTTTCAGGACTATTCAGATTATTTCACCTTGGGTGCGTTTTGGTAGTTTGTAGTCTTCAAGGAATGGGTTCATTTCATCTAAGTTGTTAAATTTATGTGCACAGAATTGAATTTCCTCTTATTGTCCTTTTAATGCCTGCAGAGTCTGTAGTGATACCTCTCTTTCATTCTTGATATTGGTAAGTTGTGCCATCATTGCCTCCCCTTCCTCCTCTTTCTCTTCCTCCTACTTTCTCATCAATCTTGGTAAAGTTTTATCAGTTTTACCAATCTTTTCCAAGCACAAATGTTGCTTAACTGATTTTTTTAATTGTTTCTCATTTTCCAATTTCATTATCTGCTCATCTTTATTATCTGCTTCCTTCTGCTTGGTTTATTTTATTCTTCTTTTTCTATTCTTAATGTGGAAACTTTTTACTAATTCAAGGTCTTTGTTCTTTTCTTTTTTCTTTTTTGAGATGGAGTCTCACTCTGTTGCCCAGGCTGGAGTGCAGTGATACGACCTTGGCTCACGACAACCTCTGCCTCCTGGGCTCAAACAGTTCTCCTGCCTCAGCCTCCCAAGTAGCTGGGATTACAGGTGCACACCACCATGATTGGCTAATTTTTGTATTTTTAGTAGAGATGAGGTTTTACCATGTTGGCCAAGTTGGTCTTGAACCCCTGACCTCAAGTGATCTGCCCACCTTGGCCTCTCAAAGTGCTGGGATTACAGGCATGAGCCACTGTACCCAGCCTATTCGTTTCTAATATAAGCATTTCTTGCTGTACATTTTCTTCTAAGTGCTACTATTTAGCTGAATTTCACAAAATTTCATGTTACATATTTTCATTTTCTTTCAGGTCAAACTATATTCTAATGTTCCTTAAGAGTTCCTCTTGGGCCTAAGGATTATTTAGAAATGTGGTTTAATATCTACATGTTTGTAGATTTTCCTCTTTTATTGATTTATTCTAATTCCATTATGCTTAAAAACATACTTGTATGATATTAATTATTTTAAATTTGTTAGTAGTTGTTTTAAACCAGAATGCGATTTACGTTGGTGCTGTTCCATGTGCATTTGAATATAATGTGTATTCTGCTGTTTAATAGAGTGTATTATAAATGTCAAATCCAGTGGGTTGATCCTTGCCTAGTGTCTATCTACCAGTTCCAGATTAATGTAAGAAGTATTTAAAATCTCCAACTATAATTGTGGATTTGCACAAAAAGATTCTTTTTTTTTTTTTTTTTTTTTTTGAGACAGCCTCCCTCTGTAGCCCAGGCTGGAGTGCAGCGGCGCCATCTTGGCTCACTGCAAACTCCGCCTCCTGGGTTCACACCATTCTGCCTCAGCCTCCTGAGTAGCTGGGACTACAGGTGCCCGCCATGAAGCCCGGCTAATTTTTTGTATTTTTAGTAGAGATGGGGTTTCACCATGTTAGCCAGGATGGTCTCGATCTCCTGACCTCGTGTTCTGCCTGCCTCAGCCTCCCAAAGTGCTGGGATTACAGGCGTGAGCCACTGTGCCCGGCCCAAAAATATTTTCATAAGAAACATTTAACAGAAAACCTAGAAATAGAGGCCTCTATGTTTTAAGCAACCTTTAGATGATGTGGAAGACCTGTTTAAACTGCAGAGTGGTGGTTTGAGTTGTTCAAGAAATTGGTCCATTTCATCTAAGGCACAACAGGTTAGAGATCTAAAACCCTAAGGAGAATGTCAATAGACAAACATTAAAATATCTTAGTAACACAGAATTATTTTATAGGAGTAATGAACTATACCTAAGAGTATTGATAGTATAAATTTACATAGGAATAGCTTCAGCTATGGGGTTGGGTTTTCCCGTCATTCTTTCTGACGAAATGAATCTTCTTTGGGGAACAAGCCTGTTCTTTCTTTAAAAGGCTATTTTTATCAGATTATCCTTTCCTTTATATGTCTTTGGGCCCCAATTATCCCCAAAAGACAATTAGTTCTTCTCAGTAAGTCCTTTATAATTGAATTGGTTGGTTGGGAACTTAAGGGAAAGTCTGCAGGAATTTTCTTGGCTATGTTACCATCTTTTCCCTAAAGAATGATTCAAATATAATTTTCACATCTTGGTAAATCAGTCTCCAATATTTCCATAGTTTGTGAAAATAATAATATACTTTATTCTTTTCTCATTCTAATTTCTATATAGTTTTAAAATATTGATTATTGGATTAAGTTTTTTCCTGGCAAAATTCTAATAAATACTTTCAAGAAACTGTTACACATTTCTTAAGAATACAGTGTTTAATCTGTATAATTTAGGCACTCAATGACTATTAAAACAATAAACAAGACCCTAAAATTGACTGATAAAGATGACTAATAGAGGAAGCTTTCAAAAGGTAAAAGAGCAGTGGTATTATGGTGGTAGGTTTGGGGCATTTTTGCCTTTTCCCCCTATATTTTCAAATTATTGCTCACTAAGTAGTTCTATATAGTCGCTTTCTTATTGTCAGTTGTATAAACTGGTCAAACTAACTAAATAACAAAAGCAGTTTGGAACAGTATTATCCATGTGAACCATTCTGGTATCCGACATGGGCAACATTTGGTAAAGGAAGAGTTAACACCTTAAAAGGTGCTTACTTTATCTGGACAATTTTTGCTTAGCATAAGTGGGAAGATTCGTTGCTGTAAGTATAATGTCTTAGATCTGTCACTACCATCACAGCCATACATGAAGATGTTCTCTTTCCTACTATGGCCATGAAGATCACAGTATAAAATAACCTCTCGTTTCTCCATCAGTCTGCCAGGAAGAAAGACAAGTTACTAACTTTTATCTCTGCATTTTTCTTCTATTGGTACAACTATGGATTTATAAGTGTAATATCCAAATAAATACAATTTCTTATATCCTAGCTTTCTCTTATCTATATCACATATTATTAATATACAATTTTTAAAATCTACAATAATTTATTAACTATATAAAGATCTGAATGCAGGCCAAGTGCAGTTGCTCATGCCTGTAATCCTGATGCTTTTGGAGACCGATGCAGGCGAATCGCCTGAGGTCAGGGGTTCGAGACCTGCCTGGCCAATGTGGCGAAACCCCCTTTCTACTAAAAATACAAAAATTAGCTGGGTGTGGCGGCACATGCCTGTAATCCCAGCTACTCGGGAGGCTGAGGCAGGAGAATTGCTTGAACCCGGGAGGCGGAGGTTGCAGTGAGCGGAGACAGCATTACTGCACTCCAGCCTGGGCAACTCTGTCTCAAAAAAAAAAAAAAAAAAAAAAAAAAAAAAAAAAAGTCTGAACGCAGTAGCTTTCCATTATAAGGACAAAATTTACCTTACTCCCAAGACTTTCTTCAACAAGATCTCTCTGCTTTATTTCACATATTTTCTTTCTGACTGTAATACCTTCTTTATCTTTGTAAATGTAAATACTACCTGCCATCCTTCAGTACTGACCTCATGTCTCACTTCCTTTCAATTTGTCAAGGCCACAGAGCTTTCTCTTTTTGAACTTCGGTACCACTTAAAGATATTGGTACTGTTTGCTTGGCCCTTGTCTAGAAAAGTTTTTATATTTTTCATAGTCAAGCTTGTTAAGAATGGGGAATGCTTCAAATCATCTAGAACAGTGCTATGCACATAATAAGCACCCAAATATTTGTTAAAAATTGAGTGCTTGATGACTTGGTGCTGAAGCCAATTAATATTTAACCCTTGAGTAGTGTGGTGATTAAGTTATTATCTTGAGAAAAATGGTACCAAAGTTTGAATTGACTTTTTCTGATAAATTTCTAACAAATATCTGAAAAAATATATTACACATTCCTAAAGAGCACATTTGGTCTATATAATTTAACACTCAATATAAAAATAACAAAACAAAAAATAAGTCCCTCAAACTGATTGATAAAATGACTAATATTAATAGAAGAGGCTTTCAAAAGTAAGAAAGTATGGTGTTAAAGTGGTAGGATTATTACTTAACTAATCAAAATTACATATACTATTTGCTGTATCTGGAAGGATAAACATCAAAATGTTAGCAATAGTATTTATAATATTATTAAATACAGTACATTTATAACAAAAATATTAAAACCTAAAATATAAACATTCAAAGCATTTTGCTTCTATTAGAAACCATACTGCTTTCAACTATAGTGAAATTACAAACTAAAATGTATTATGTGTTAATTTATTGCCCTTTTCTCATTTGCTGCCTAATAAGTTCTCATCGGTAACAGAAGATTGATATAAAGCCACTAAATGATAATTACAAGTTTTTAGAAAACTAACTAGATTATAAGGCATGAATATCAAGTTAAGTTCTTAAATATGAAACATGCTGCACATTTTTAAGCCACAAATTCTTCAGTCTTTCATTTTCTTATAAGAAAGTCAAAAGGAACTCTACTTCTAACAAATTAATTTCCAAAGAGATGGTATTACTTCTGAAGTGAAACAGGATATTAGGGTCTCTCATCTTACATTAATTTAAATAACTTTAGAAACAGTTTGGATTTTCTTTTTACCCATAGGTAAACAGAAATACTTAGTATAAGATTTTATCCATAGGTATCTTTATGGGTAAAAAGATATTCTACTTATACTAAATATTTTACATAAAAATCTACACTCTCTTATTCTAATATGCTTTAAATATACTTAATCTTATATATATTTATAGCTGCTCACCTTTCCACACATATGTGACTGACTTCTTATCCTACTTACCTGCGTACGATTAACTGGATTAAGATATTTCTCTTTCTTCGAAGTCTTTTAGAAACTTGCTGAATAGACTTCTGCCTTAACCTTCTTACAAGACAATCAGAGACTGATATTTAAAAGAGTTTCCAAAGAGAGACGCCAAAGGGCAGTGACCTGTAATCCATCATGTCTCAGACCAGAGACCCTTAATCTCAGACAGCATTAAGCAGACGTTATAGATATTCTATTAGACATATCATCAGCTCCCTTTATATGTATATATTTCATGTATATAATATATATATTTATAAAAAATATAAAATTATTTTAAACATCAGTGCTACCATTATCTTTAGCAAGAAGACAAATTTGGGATATGAAAGCTGATTAGTTTCATCGAGTCATCAAAACATTCTAGAATCTGTTTCATTATTTAAGGGGAGGTTAGTGAATCCAGTGGCATAATGCCAGAAGTATAGAATTACAGTTGTGAATAACGGGGAAAAATAAAGTAGTTATATAGTAGTTAGACTATCTTGCGAAGTTACAGTAAAACGAATGAGATTGTGGGAGCAAAATTCTTACTACTAAGTTTACTAAATAAGCAGAGAGGTAATTTGAGGCTTATTTTACCTATGAACCATGTTCCGGGTATACCATACAGAAGGAAAAGATTCCTTCAAGAGAGACGTATAATTACGGTTTAAATCCCGTCCAGCTAAGGAACAGCGATAATTTCCCACAATCACACCATCTGGATTCAGCATGGGTACCACCTTGAAGACAAAAGTGTCCCGAAGCAACTGTGCATCACTTGAGTTTCCTAAAATATAATCTAGGAAGCCTTTCATGATCCAAGAGCTGTTGGTTTCCCCTGGATGGACCCTTGCAGTCAGAATCACAGCCTTCCGCTTTCTTGAGTCAGAGTTCTTCAAGGGGGTAGTGATTGTTAAAATATACACCATGTTCCTAGCAAGCGTGTGGCACAAAACACGTATTTTACAAAACTTTGACCGTACTGGATCATTATTGATGCCAGAAAGGTATTCTTGCAGGTTGGTGTAAGTGTATGGATAGCAATGAGCAAAGTAGCAGGTATCTTTGTTGTGTGGAAATTGAAATGTCCATGTAAGAGAGAAATAATGGCGCCCATCTTGGCCTGGGTTGTTCCTGTAATACTTGATTTGGTCTCCTATTCTCTGCCAGCCAATATGATGAGCCTTGGCCTCTTTTTCAGAATAGAACAGTGGGCGCATACCCCGACTGTAAAGACTAGCAGGTTTGGTGAAGTTGACAATAGTGAATCTGTAGACTATTCCTGCTCGCATATTAGTGACTTGGAAATAGTACCACTGGGTGTGTTTATTTGTGAAGAGGTCACGGCGTACAGTCAATTGGTATTCATATTCTGCCCTAATACACAAGAAAGAAAGGGAAAAAAGCACGTAAGAATGTAAAAATGACATTTTATAAAAAATGAATGTAAAATTTTGAGTTAAATAAGGAAAATTATTTTATTTTTACTCATTCACAGAAAGCTTTGTTAGGAAAAAATGTGAAAGATAAAAGTTTTGAAATTTTCCCTTTTATTGGATGAGAAACTGCTTCTATGCTAATTCTAAATCCTTTGTATTCCTTGGTAATTCAAGAGAGCACATAAAAACACAGGTGTTTGATAAAAGTTTATATATTTCAACCTAATTATATTTTCTATATGAGAAATGATTAAAGAGTTACCAAAACTGAAGCAAAGTCCAACATTTCTTTTTTCACTTCAGACATATGTATCTATTAGTCTAAAACTAGGGATATAAAATAACTATCACTGAGAGATTTAAACACAGATAATATGATCACATAGATTACATAATTTGAACTATTTGAGAACAAGAACTGCATTTGATAACTATTTACATCCCTCTACTTAGTCATTGGAGATGCTTAAATAAAGGCAAAAATAATAATTTCACTGGAATATTATTTATATACATAACAATATTACCTGGTTAGTCGTGACTATTTTTCTCTATCAAGTAACTTTCTATTCTATCAGCACTCTGCACTTAGCATGTAATGTGTATGTGTACAGTTGTAAATAATCACCTAGGAATAGGTAAAATAATTGTTGCCAAACCTTGATAGCTGTCAAGTCTAGGTGATAGGTATGTAGCAGTGAACGCAGAATTGTACTATTTTCTGTACTTAAGTGTATGTTTAAAGATTTCCATAGTATTTTTAAATAAAATAATGCCCTTGGGATATTCTATGGAACACTCATCCCAAGAACTATTTCAATACAAAGTTTGAGAAGCACTGTGTGTGTGACAATTTATATTACTATACTGAAAATGTACAGTACAGAAGCCTTCTTAACTTTACACCTCATAGTTCTCAAAATTATTTGAACTCAGAATATTTTATACTCCCCTCCTCCACAATAATTTCTAATTATTAATAGTATCTATACTTCAAGGAATTACAGTTTCATAATAGATACTAAGAACTTTAATGTAACTGATTTAGAAAATGGTAAATAGTTGATGGTCTAGCTCCTTAAATAAAAATAATTAGAACCTACACTTTGACTACCTTCTGTAGATTACCACTCTCAAACCTTGCTTCAAACATCAAAGTATTGTCACGGTAATCCACAGGTTGCTTCAAAGGTGTTCGGTTACCCCCAACTCGGGAATACACAAAACAGGGCTCTTTGTAAGCTGATGAGAGAAGAAGATCATAAAGATGTCAAGGCACACCTAAAGTAAGAAAGTTATTCTGCACAGAGTTTGGAGCAATAGTACAAGTATAAGGATTGTAAATTTTCAAGTAACTGGACACTAATTTATATAGACATGTTGAAACAAGAGAGTCTAAGAGTATTTAGACTAGAAAAAACACAGCCTAAAATAAATTTGTATATTTCTTACATTACATTAAAAATACTCATTTGGCCAGGTGCAGTGGGTCATGTCTGTAATCCTAACATTTTGGGAAGCCGAGGCAGGCAAATTGCCTGAGCTCAGGAGTTCAAGATCACCCTGGCAACATGGTGAAATGCTATCTCTACTAAAAATACAAAAGAAAAAAAAAAATTAGCCAGGTGTGGTGGCATGTGCCTGTAGTCCCAGTTACCCAGGAGGCTGAGGCAGGAGAATCGCTTGAACCTGGTAGGCAGAGGTTGCAGTGAGCAAAGATCACATCACTACACTTGACCCTGGGCGACAGAGTGAGACTCGGTCTCAAAAAAAAAAAAAAAAAAAAAAAAAAAATTCACTCTGTTTCTAGTCATGATGAAGTAATTGGTTCTGAACTTGCCCTTTCACCATAAATGACTATAAAACTGGATAAAGGATATGAGCTGTTTTCATGCATTTGGACAACAAATAGAACAACTATGTAGGATATTTGAAAGATCAAGACATGATGTGAGCCTATGTTGAGCCCTGGCTTGCTGCATAGAGATACTTGCTGGACTACAGCCTAGGGAGGTGGCATTTTAGAACAGTATGACAGTCTTGAGCTGAAGAGGGAAGATTGTTGCTTGGGGCTACTGAAATTTGTGGGTCAGGACACCAGGGAAAAGAAAGCTACATAGAGAACCTCAACAGTCTACACAGTGGTTTCCCAGTCCTTGGATGAGGGTTTGGCTACCAGTCAAAAGATGAGACTAAGAAAGACGCAAGAGAACACTACTGCGAGCTGAGATGCCAGAGGACAATACACCTCTGGGATATATTAGAATTCCAACTAATCCAGAGTGGAAAGATTTTATGGAATACCTTAGGCATTCAACAGTGACTCCAGAAAGGCTGTATCTTAGGCATAAGTACCATATTCAAGAGTAAAGGTCACGACGTAGCACTGGGGATAAAATGAAAACAGACCTGCCCCTATACAAAATCAAAGCAAGCCTGAAAGAAGCAAAATGATCTCCCAGCAATTTAATTGCCAGAAAGAACAAAATTCAACATAATGTTTAAAAGAACATAATACAGGACGGATGCAGTGGTTCATACCTGTAATCTTAGCATTTTGGGAGGCCAAGGAGGGTGGATCACCTGAGGTCAAGAGTTTGAGACCAACCTGGCCAACATAGTGAAAACCCATCTCTACTAAAAATACAAAAATTAGCCAGTGTAGTGGTGCATGCCTGTAGTCCCAGCTACTCAAGACGCTGAGGCAAGAGAATTGCTTGAACCCAGGAGGTGGAGGTTGCAGTGAGCTGAGATTGTGCCACTGTACTCCAGCCCAGGTGACAGAGCAAGACTCCATCTCAAAATGAATAAATAAATAATAAATAAAAGAATATAATACAGACTCCCTAAAACATATCTTTTACAATGTTCTACATATGATGAAAACATAAGGCATTCAGAGAAGCAGGAAAATGTGATCCATGAATACATATAAAATTCAGCAGACTCCAAGATAATGCACATGTTGGAATTAACAGAGAAGGACTTTGAATACATATTCAATGACAAAAATGAAAATATAAGAGATCATGAGAAAATAGATAAGAAATCTCAAAAAAGAAAAAAACTAAAAAGAACCAAATGAAAATTCTAGAAATAAAACTACAATAACTAAAGGATTTACCAAATGACACAGAGACACAAAGTGAGCACATGTTGGAAAAATGGAGCTGACAGACTTGCTCAACACAAACCTTTAATTTGTTTAAAAACAAACAAACCCCCAAAAAACACAGTATCTGTGAAGCACAATAAAGCAAAGCACAATCACCCAAGGTATGCCTATATCATTGTTTCCTATACAGATATTCTTCAATTTACATTAGGGTTACCTCTCAATAAACCAATTTTAAGCTGAAAATATCATAAATTGAAGGTGCATTTTCAACTTGTGATATTTTCAGCTCATCATGGATTTATTTGGGCATAACTTCATTGTAAGTCAAGGAGGGTATTGAATATGTATCACTTTTACACCATTGTAAAGCTGGAAAATCATAAGTCAAACCATCATAAGTAGGAGACCATCTGTATGTAATGTGAAGATTTAATTATTCCATACTATATTCATAAATCATAACATCATTTTGTATGCCATAAATATATACAACTATAATTTGCCAATTTATAATTGAAAATTTTATAAAGAAAAAAAGAGTTAAAGCTTGCAAAAGAAATAATCAGTGAACTTGAAAACAAATACAAATTGTCCAAACTGAAAGAGAGAGAGGGAAAAAAGTGGACAAATATCCAGTGACATGGGGGGACGTATCTAGAATCCAACATACGTATAATTGGAATTCTAAAAAACATGAAAGAGTGGTATGGAAAAACTATGTGAAGAAATAATGGCTGAAATTTTCTCAAATTTTGGTGCAAAACCCCTACTAAGCTATGGATCCAAGAAGTTCAGCAAACTCCAAGCAGGATAAATATTAAGATAACTAAATCTAGGCACACCATAGTCAAATTGCTGAAGACAGCCAGAGAGAAAAAGACACATTACATACAGATGGTCTCCTACTTATGATGGGACTTATGATTTTCCAGCTTTACAATGGTGTAAAAGTGATACATATTCAATACCCTCCTTGACTTACAATGAAGTTATACCCAAATAAATCCATCATGAGCTGAAAATATCACAAGTTGAAAATACAACTTTCATTTATGATATTTTCAGCTTAAAATTGGTTTATTGAGAGGTAACCCTAATGTAAATTGAAGAATATCTGTATAGGAAACAATGATATAGGCATACCTTGGGTAATTGTGCTTTGCTTTATTGTGCTTCACAGATACTGTTTTTTTTTGTTTTTGTTTTTGTTTTTGTTGTTGTTTTTAAACAAATTAAAGGTTTGTGTTGAGCAAGTCTATCAGCACCATTTTTCTAACATGTGCTCACTTTGTGTCTCTGTGTCGTATTTTGGTAATCTCACAACATTGAAAACTTTTTCATTATTATGATATCTATTATGGGTGATCTTTGATGTTACTGTTGTAATTGTTTTGGGCCACCATGAACTGCACTCATATAAAATGGTGAACTTAAGTGCTGTGTGTTCTGACTACACCACCACCACCCATTCCCCCATCTCTCTCCCTTTCCTTGGGCCTTCCTATTCCCTGAGACATAACAATATTGAAATTAGGCCAATTAATAATCCTACAATGGCCTCCATGTGTTCAGGTGGAGAGTCACACATCTCTATCTTTAAATCGAAAGCCAAAAATGATTAAGCTTAGTGAGGAAGGCATGTCAAAAGATAAGATAGGCCAAAAGCTAGGCCTTTTGTGTCAGTTAACCAGGTTGTGAATGCAAAGAAAAATATTCTTTTTTTTTTTTTTTGAGACGGAGTCTCGCTCTGTCGCCCAGGCTGGAGTGCAGTGGCTGGATCTCAGCTCACTGCAAGCTCCGCCTCCCAGGTTTACACCATTCTACTGCCTCAGCCTCCTGAGTAGCTGGGACTACAGGTGCCCGCCTCCTCTCCCGGCTAGTTTTTTGTATTTTTTAGTAGAGACGGGGTTTCACCGGGTTAGCCAGGATAGTCTCGATCTCCTGACCTCGTGATCTGCCAGCCTCAGCCACCCAAAGTGCTGGGATTACAGGCTTGAGCCACCGCGCCTGGCTGAAAAATATTCTTGGAGGAGACTAAAAGTGCTACTCCAGTGAACACACAGATGATTAAAAAAAAAAAAAAAAAAAAAAAACAACAAAAAAACAGTCTTATTGTTGATATGGAAAAAGCTTGCTGGTCTGGGTCAAACCAGCCATAACATTCCTTTAAGCCAAAGCCTAATCCAGAGGAAGGCCCTAATTCTCTTCAATTCTATGAGGGCAGAGACAGGTAAGGAAGCTGCAGAAGAAAAGTTTGAAGCTAGCAGAGGTTGCTTCATGAGGTTTAAGTAATCCCAGCACTTTGGGAGGCCGAGACGGGCGGATCACGAGGTCAGGAGATCGAGACCATCCTGGCTAACATGGTGAAACCCCGTCTCTACTAAAAAATACAAAAAACTAGCCGGGCGTGGTGGCGGGCGCCTGTAGTCCCAGCTACTCGGGAGGCTGAGGCAGGAGAATGACGTAAACCCGGGAGGCGGAGCTTGCAGTGAGCCGAGATCGCGCCACTGTACTCCAGCCTGGGAGACAGAGCGAGACTCCGTCTCAAAAACAAAACAAAACAAAAAAAGAAGCCATATTAATAACATCAAAGTACAAGGTTAAACAGCAGGCGATGATGCAGAAACTTCAGCAAGTTATCCAGCTCTAGCTAACATAATTTTTTCTCCTCTTAATTTCTTTAAAGGCAACTGACCCATTTAAAACAAACAAAAAAAGGTATAATATTAATTTTAAATAGACCGTAAGAGGCCAGACACGGTGGCTCACGCCTGTAATCCTAGCACTTTGGAAGGCCAAGGTGGGCGGACTGCCTGAGCTCAGAAGTTTGAGACCAGACTTGGCAACACGGTAAAACCCCATCTCTACTAAAATACAAAAAATTAGCTGAACATGGTGGTGCGCGCCTCTAGTCCCAGCTTCTCAGGAGGCTGAGGTGGGAGAATCACTTGAACATGGGAGGTAGAGGTGGCAGTGAGCTGAGATCATGCCACTACACTCCAGCCTGGGTGACAGAGCGAGACTCTGTCTCCAAAAAATCAAATAAAAAGTAAAATAAAATAGACTTCAAGAAATTGTATATTGTAACTTCTAGATCAACCAAACAAAACATGAGGTATACCTAAGAAAATATTTTGATTAAAATGAAATAATAAAAGGTGTTTGATTGACCTTCAAAAAGAGGAGTAACTGAGGAATAAAAATGAGATGGGCCAATTAATAAGATAGACCCAAACCCAAACATAGATGCAAGTACATGAAATGCAAACTGTCAAACCACTCTAATTAAAAGGCAGAGATTGTCAGATTAGATTTTTTAAGTAAGGTATTACTATACACTATCTATAAGAAACAGAATTTAAATATAGTTTCATAAAAAGATTGAAAATAAAAGGGGGAGTTATTCTAAGTAAACAGTAAACATAAGAAAACTGGTATTGACTATATTACTCTAAAACAACATAAAGACATGATATAATGCCAGAGATAAAAAGAAATATTTCCTAGTTATAAAAGAGACTGGCTGGGCATGGTAATCCCAGCACTTTGGGAGGCTGAGGTAGGTGGATCACTTGAGGTCAGGAGTTCGAGATCACCGTGGCCAACATGGTGTCTCTACTAAAAATAGAAAAATTAGCTAGGTGTGGTAGCACATGCCTGTAATCCCAGCTACTTGGGAGGCTGAGGCAGGAGAATTGCTCGAACCTAGGGGGTGGAAGTTGCAGTGAGCCAAGATCGTGCCACTACACTCCAGCCTGGGCAAAAGAGCAAGCCTCCATCTCCCTAAAATAAAATAAAATAAAATAAAATAAAATAAAATAAAATAATGGTATTTATTTCTATTCTTTTGCACTTTGATGTGAGAATGTGCTTGGGGTGATTTCAATGTTTTTGAATTTATTGGGTCTTGCTTTATGACAAAGCATGTGATTGATCTTAGAATATGTTTCATGTGCAAATGAGAAGAATATATATTCTGTGGTTGCTGGGTGTTCTATTAGGTCCAATTGGTCAAGTGTCCAGTTTAAGTCTAGAATTTCTTTGTTAGCTTTCTGTCTCAATTATCTTAACACTGTCAGTGGGGTGTTAAAGTCTCCTACTGTTATTGTGTGACTAAGTCTTTTTATAGGTCAAGAAGAACTTTTATGAAACAGGATGATCCAATGTTGGGTTTGTATATATTTAGGATAGTTAAGACTTCTTGTTCAATTGAACTGTTTGTGTAATGCCCTTCTTTTTCTTGATTATTGTTGATTGAAAGTCTGTTTCATCTGATATAAGAATTGTGATTCCCGGCCCTTTTTGTTTTCTGTTTGGTAGATATTTCTCCATCCCTTTACTTTGAGCCTGTGGATGTTATTACATATGAGATGGGTTTGTTGAAGACAGCCAACAGTTGGGTCTTGTCTTTTTATGTAGTCTGCCACTCTATGCCTTTTAAGTGGAGTGTTCAGACCATTTACATTCAGTGTTAGTATTGATATGTGAGATTTTAATCCTGTCATCGTGTTATTAGCTGTTTGCTCTGTAGATTTGATTGTGTAGTTGCTTTACAGTGGGCTATATGGTTAAGCATGTTTTTGTGGTAGCAGGTATCATTATTTTATTTCCATATCATCTTGTAAGGCTGGTCTAGTGATAACAAATTCCCTTAGCACTTACTTGTTTGAGAAGGATTTTATTTCTCCTTCACTTATGGAAGCTTAGTTTGATGGGATATGAAATTCTTGATTAGAATTCTTTATTTAGGGATGCTGAAAATAGGCCCCCTTCTGGCTTGTAAGGTTTCTGCTGAAAGGTTTCTTGCTAGCTGGATGGGGTTCCCTTTGTAAGTGATTTCACCCTTGCCTCTAGCTGCCTTTAAGATTTTTTCTTTCATGTTGACGTTGGTGATTCTGCTGACTATGTTCCATGAGGATGGTCATCTTGTATAATATCTTGCAGGGCTTTTCTGTATTTCTTGAATTTGCATGTTAATCTCCTTAGTGAGATTGGGAAATTTTTGTGAACTACATCCTAAAATGCATTTTCCAAGTTGCTTACTCTCTCTTTTTCTCTCTCAGGAATATCAATGGGTCATAGATTTGGAATCTTTACATAATCCCATATTTCTCAAAGGTTTTGTTCATTAAAAAAAATTCTTTCTTCTTTATTTTTGTAAGAGTTTATTCAAAGAACTGGACTTCAAGCTCTGAGAGTTTTCTTCAGCTTGGTCTAGTCTGCTGTTAATGATTCTAACTGTATTATGTAATTCTTGTAGTGAATTTTTCAATTCCAGCAGTTCAGTTTGTTTTTTTTCTTAAAACGGCTATTACATCTTTCAGCTCTTGGATCATTTTACTGGATTCCTAGATTGGGTTTCAACTTTCTCCTGAATCTTGATGAGCTTCCTTGTCATCCAGATTCTGAATCCTATATCTCTCATTTCAATCATTTCAATCTGGTTAAGAGCCATTGCTGGAGAGCTAGTGTGCTCATTTAGAGATAAAGGGACACTCAGACTTTTTGAATTACCTGAGTTCTTGTGCTGATTCTTTCTCATCTGAGAAGGCTGGTGTTCTTTTAACTGTGGTTTAAGTTGAGTATAGTCAATTGGATTCATTTCTGGGTGTTTTCCAGAGGGCCAAAGCTCTGTATAGGGTATTATTTGTGGATAGATTCTTGCCTTGGGTTTTATAGGCAATAAATGTATATTGGCAGAATATTTTTGGTATTGTAATTTGTGCTACAAACCAGTAGATGACGCTTAAGAGTAATGGCCAGCAGAGAGGCTCTTCGCTAAAGGGCTCTTTTGGATTTCAGCACACCTGCAGCAGCACTCTATAATGGGCAGGTGGAGAGATGACCGCCATCTCCAGGCCTGCTCTGGGCCTTGCAGGAGTCCCCTCCAATCACTAGTGCCACTTCTGTGTTTTTTTGTTGTTAGATGTTCCAGGTTGTGGGGCTCCCACACCCTTCCCACATGGTCCTGTGGAGGGAGGTGTGCCCTGCTCCTTTGCTGGCCCATGAGCTTGCATGTCTCACCTCTCTCAGTGTTCTCAGAATGGGGGCTCCTCCCACTCAAGTGCTGGCCACAGATCTACACTCAGCACTCACAAGCTGCATGCCAAAGCCCTGGGCTGTACCTCCATCTGGCCCCTTGGGGTTGAGCACTGGCTGTGCTGGGGGATGTGAAGTGCTCGTAGGCCACTGGGAAGTATTCAGATGGGGCCGCCAGCAAAGCACCAAGGTTAGGCAGAGGAGGTTGTGCTGTGCACATGCTCCTGCAGGAGCAGCCAGGCAGGGGCCTTGGGAAGGGCTAGCTGGCAGAAGGGCCTAAAGAACAGACATGCCCCAGTCCCACAGGATAGGATAGTCAGCCCTGCTCTCTCTTGACCCTGTAGTCAGCTGGGGTTACAGTGACTCAGAGGAACATAGGGAGCCTTAGGAGATGGGCACCTATGGCTGTGTTCTACTTCAGCTTCCCCTGGACTCCATGCAGGCAAAAGCTCTGTCTTTGCCTACTCTCCAGGCAGATTCCCCTGCCAGTTCAAATATCTGTGGGGGTCATGAAATCTCTTGTAGCTAGGATCCCAGTAATCTGCAGCAAAAGCAGGCTGCCCCACCATCCCTTCACTTGCCTCTTCCCTAGGACCATTCAAGGGTGGGAACTAGCCCTGGCATTCAGCAACCCCATGCAGGGTTCCTAGCTTCCTCTTCAGCCTTGGTGTCTGCACCACCTCTCTATCAACCCTCAGTGTTTTCTCTCTGAGGATCTGTTCAAAGCATGTTGATATACTTAATATTTTGGTCTCTCTCAGTGGGAGTGGTGCTTCCTGACTGTCTAGTCAGCCATCTTGTCCCTTCCTTCATTGAGTTTCTATAGCACATGAAAAAGTAAAACATTTGAAAACCATAGCACAAAGAGAGGGAAAAAGGAATTGAGAATATACTTTTGTAAGGTGCTCACACTGTATGTGAAGTGGTGTAACATAATTTGAAGATAGTCTTCTAAATTAAAGATGTATACAAAAAAAAACCTAGGGCAAAAGTTTAAAAACAGGTATACATGATAAGCCAATAGTGGAAATAAAATGGAATAATAAAATACAGTCAAATTAATGTCAATGAAGGCAGACAAAGAATTAAAAAGAAATAACATAAGGAATAAAACAAAGTTAGTAAGATGGTAGCTATTAATCCAACAACAATAATTATATATTAAACATAATAATTAAAGGACAGATTTTCAGTTTATATAAAAAGCAAATCCAACCATAAAAACTCTAGAAGAAAACCTAGGCAACACCATTAAGAACATAGGCATGGACAAAGATTTTATAATGAAATCACCAAAAGCAATTGCGACAAAAGCTAAAATTGACAAATGGGATCTAATTAAACTAAAAAGCATCTGCATAGCAAGGAAACTATCATAAGAGCAAACAGGCAACCTACAGAATGGGAGAAAATTTTTGCAATTTACCCATCTGACCAAGGTCTAATATCCAGAATTTACAAGAACGTAAACAAGTTTACAAGGAAAAAAAAAACCATCAAAAAGTGAGCAAAGGATATGAACAGACACTTCTCAAAAGAAGACATTTATGTGGCCAACAAACATATGAAGAAAAGCTCATCATCACTGGTCATTAGAGAAATACAAATCAAAACCACAATGAGATACCATCTCACACCAGTCAGATGGTGATTATTAAAAAGTCAAGAAACAACAGATGCTGGTGAGGCTGTGGAGAATAGAAACACTTTTACATTGTTGGTGGAAATATAAATTAGTTCAACCACTGTGGAAGAAAGTGTGTTGATTCCTCAAAGATCTAGAACCAGAAATACCATCTGACCCAGCAATCTCATTACTGGGTATATACCCAAAGGAATAGAAATCATTCTATTATAAAGATACATGCACATGTACATTTATTGCAGCACTATTCACAATGGCAAAGACATGGAACCAACCCAACTGTCCATCAGTGATAGACTAGATAAATAAAATGTGGTACAAATACACCATGGAATACTATGCAGCCACAAAAAGGAATGAGATCATGTCATTTGCAGGGACATGGATGAAGCTAGATGCCATCATCTTCAGCAAACTAACACAGGAACAGAAAACCAAACACCACGTGTTCTCATTCATAAATGGGAGCTGAACAATGAGAACACATGGACACAGGGAGAGGAACAACACATACCGAGGCCTGTCAGGGCCAGGGTGAGGGGAGGGAGAGCATCAGGACAAACAGCTAATGCACGTGGAGCTTAAAACCTAGGTGACAGGTTGATAGGTCCAGCAAACCACCATGGCACACAGATACCTATGTAACAAACCTGCACATTCTGAACATGTATTCCAGAAGTTAAAAAAAAAAAAAAAAAAAGCAAATCCCAATGATATGCTGTATATCTCCCAAAATAAAAAAAATTAAATATAAAACATAGGTTAAAAGTAAAATGATGGAAAAATATATATGCACTATACAAATACTGATAAACGAAAGATTGACTATCAAAGTAGATTGCCATGGATAAAGCTGCAATATCAATATGGTGGTACTGGCATAAGTATCAATACATCAATGGAACAGAATGAAGTGTCTAGAAATAGACCTACATATATATTGTTAACTGACATTTAATAAAGGTGGCAGGGCAATTCAGTAGGTGATAGGATAGTCTTTTCAATAGCTGGTGATGAATCAATTTTGTTAAAAGGTGGGAAGAAATGAACCTTGACCCTTATCCCAAACCATTCACAAAAAATGATTCTAGATGAATCAAAGTCAAAGATTAAAAAAGTGAAAAGAATGAAGTTTCTTCAAAAACAATAGGTGATCTTGGGAAAAGCAAAGTTTATAGATAGAAAGGATGCAAAATGCACTAAATTTGAAAGAAAAACAATTGGTAACTGACTTCATAATAGTTTAAAAGTTCTGCTCATCAAAAGATATTGTTATGAAAGTGAAAAGGACTTCCACAGATGAAAGTGAAAATTTCACTACATCATATATATATATGATACAGCATTTGTATCTTGAATACATATCAATCATAAAAAGGCAATTTGTGGTATAGTTATATGATGGGGTACCATTTGGCAATATAAAAGAATCTGCTAACATGTATAAATCTGAAAACATAATTCCAAGTCAAAGAATTCAGACATAACAGTGTAGTTACTGTATGACTGCATTTATATGAAGCTAAAAGTCAGGCAAAACTAATCTATGGTGATGGAAATCAGACCAGTGTTTGCCTGGGGCTGGAGCTGGGGACTGACCAGAATGGGAGAGATGGGATCTTTCTGGGGTGATGGAAGTGTTCCACATCTTGATAGGCGTGTTGGTTACACAGATGACATATTTTTCAAAACTCACCAAATTGTGTACTTATGGTCTATACATTTCATTCTATTTACATTTTACCTCAATTTATCCAAAATAAAAATTAATCATGTCTCATAGTATGCCACATTCTTCAGTATCCTGTCCTAGGGTTTTAACTTTATAAGAACATTTAATTTTCATTGACATTTAAATTACATCTTACCTACTGAAATTTGTCTTTTCTACTCTTCTTTTTTGTCATTTGTGAAAATGGAAAAAGGTAAGTATTTACAATTAATCTTTCACATGTTCAATGAAAATCAAGTAAGTCAAGACTTTTTTTCATCCTCAAACCTTGTTTCTATAGCTATCCTTTCAACTTATGGACAGGCAGATCTTCACAACTCCCAAGTATGGCATAAAAATAGGATTAAGTGGGGCTGATTGCGATGGATATTCTCTGATTCTACCTACAGATCTGTCCTCTACTCTTCTGCACATTATACGTTTCCAAAGAGGTTGATCTGTATTGACTGCCTCAGAAGTTCTCTTGCCCTTTGGCTGTGGACAATGGGAGGCACTGGTAGAATATGGGAAGTTGGGAGGAGACTGAAATTGGATTATTTATCCCCCTAGCATTTTCCCTTCAGTGCCACACATTGTCAGTTGTCTGTTTCTTTACTGAAAGCCACAATTGTTTTGAGGCTGCCCTCTCCTATACCTAAAGGATTCTACAGGTCTGGAGACCATTCTGTCTTCTCACTCTTTCAGGCCTAGCAGTCATGGTTCTGCTCTGTTGATAGTCCTGTGTTGCTTCCCACCATCCCTTGTTAATCTCCATTAACTCTGTCTACCCTTTTAAAAATTCATTAAGTTAAATTTCATTAAACTTTCTTAAATTACTCTGAGTATGCTATCTAATTCCTGAGAAGACCCTGACTGATTCATCTCAATTATTTTAGTTTTTTAAATCAGATCTCATTTCAGTTATGTATGGCAGTTCTGAGGCATGTTTGCCATGTAAATATTCACAATCAAATTGGAAAAATCATAGGTATTCCTCTCCGGTTGTTTAAAAATATTGTGAGTATATTTTTGTGAGTTGTTTGTGAGTATATGATTTCTAGAATTGCTTACTGTACAGGAAATAGTCTCTATGAATTTCTCTTTGTCTTGCTAGCCCCTTAAATAAAATATATATGGTACCTAGAAGTTATCTTTAATATACGAAAACACTCTAAGATATTAAACTGTGTTGGTGAAATTATGAGGAGTCTATACTTCCTTACACTGGTGCTTCAGGAGCAGTATAGTTGAGAACATACTCTGAGACTTCTATGTTTGATTATTAGCATACTGTATCATGAAAGCAAACAAAATATTTTGCATTAATAGAGTTTTCAAAGTACAAATATGGATCTTGAGTGTTAAGAACACGTTCCTGAGATACAATCTTAGATTTTTTTTTTGCAATGTAGGGTAATTGTTTCACTTTTAAAGATTATAATGCCAAGAAATGCATCAGAGTCAGGAAATTAAAAGAAAAACATCTGAATGAATGCATGAATGTGAGCTGTACTAGAGGGAATAATAGTTGCAAAGCACTTCACTGCGTTTATCTTTCAAAATTGATGTGAAGCAAAATTCATTCTAAATATAACTCTTCATTCTAATGGCAAACATGATGTTTAATTTTAAAGTAACTTTGCGTAAACTGCAATACGCCTTCAAAAATATAACTGGCACTAAATCCACACTTGGATCAATATGTAAACAAACATCTTTACGTTTAGGGACTGGTCATTTGAAATTTCCACTACAAACAGCAAAACAAATACAACTCAGAGATTAACCTAATTACCAAATTATATTTTACGGCAACATGTGTCATTATGTGCTCACCATCTTCAGCTAGATAAACCACAGTATCTTCCTTGGAGTCTGGATAAAGAGGTTCCGTTTCTAAGCCCGTTGGGATATACACTGGCTCAGGACAAGAAGGAGTCCAATCTGGAAAAAACAGTGAAACATTATTTGAAAATGACTTCAAAATAAAACAGGAAAATTTTATTGCATACTTTCAAATTATTCATTGATAGATACAGGCTAAAATGTAGTGTTTTGTGTGGGGTAAGATTTCACTAAGAGTTCATTGACGTAATAATGAACATTGTCACACTGTAATACAACTTGTGACATTTCATTCATACCTTTTTCTGAATTATTATATTGAGTAGTTTCATGATTGCTTTTTGCTGATTACTGATTTTATACCTATTTTATAACACAGTTCTCTTTCTCCTGAGCCCTTGATACCGTTCTATCCCACCTCTGGGAATCTTACTCTACCTTTTATTCTTCCTTTCCCTTCAGCCTCTTTGCTTGATAATGCTGTCAAGATAAATCTTATAAACATGTTCAGGTTTATCTCCCAAAAGCAAAGATTTTATTTTATTTTATTTTATTTTATTTTATTTTATTTTATTTATTTATTTATTGGAGATGGAGTCTTCTTCAGTCACCCAGGTTGGAGTGCAGTGGCACAATCTCGGCTCACTGCAAGCTCCGCCTCCCAGGTTCACACCATTCTCCTGCCTCAGCCTCCCGAGTAGCTGGGACTACAGGCGCCCGCCACCAAGCCTGGCTAATTTTTTTTTTTTTTTTTTTTTTTTTTTGTATTTTTAGTAGAGACAAGGTTTCACCAGGTTAGCCAGGATGGTCTCGATCTCCTGACCTCATGATCCACCTGCCTTGGCCTCCCAAAGTGCTGGGATTACAGGCGTGAGCCACCGCGCCCGGCCTGTGTGTGCTGATTTTCAAAAGTTGCAAGACATCCAGACTTCTCAGTTAAGAAAACAGAGATTTTATTAATTTCTGCTTACGCTCTTCTTTATTTATTAATAACTAGTCCTTATTGTAGAGAACCATGAAACCCTATCATTATAACTGGAGAAAGAACTTGTATATAAGGGTCAAGTTTGCAGTTTATTAGAATACTCTTACTGACAGCCGTGTTTTGAGAATCAGATGTAACCCACTTCTGACACCCATATCCACTGTTCCACTAAAATTGTTCTTTACATTGTATTTGAAACAGGGTGAGCATTCAGTTAAATGTCTATAGATTAAATGGACAGAGATCAATGGACATATGGAGAGATGAATGAATGGGTAGTTGAACAATGCAAAGTTCTCATCCACATATTCCTTAAATGTAAATAATGTAATATATGTCTACTGCATAAATGTTTTATGTCTGGCAATATCGTCATTGCAAAAAAACTACTCTAGAGCTAGGGTTGTTTAAGTAGAAGATTTTCGCTTGAAATGAAGCATTTCAAGATTTTCTGAGTATTCTATATTAAGCAATTTCATCGGTAATGGACTTAAACATCAACATGGATTCCTGATATAGGCACTTCTTCTTGACTTGTTATTCAGTGACAGATTTCGCAGCTATCTTTTTGTCAAGTAGACTGGAAAATTATATATTCATCTTTCCGTTTTCACAATCTCCTACTATCCTTGTTGATGTCTGCTGTTCAAAAAGCTACTTGAAAGTGGTGGCTATCACTGTCCTAAGAGAACTCAGATGTCTGTGCATAACAAATACGTGTTTCCCAGTTCTCTCAAAGCTGCAGACTCTTGAGCTGCGAAACCAACACTGCATTCTTTTGAGTCCTCCTTTAATCAAAGTCATGTTCCCAGAAGAATGGAGACTGCACTTAGCAGTTACCATGTCATATGAGCACTAAATCAGTGCTGTTTGTGCCATTATGTCTCATGGATCACCTTGTGAAGGTTTCTGCTTTGTCCTTCAGCTCATTTTTCCATAGGCCTTAGGACTGGCTGAGACAACACCATGCTTTCAGCCCTACACCATATGCTTCATTTTCTTCCAAGGAAAAAGAAAAAAAATAAACTTGTATGCAAAAGAAGACTCCTTCAGGTCCTAACCACCAGTACAGCAGATTTAAAAGCCTAAGTAGGTGGTAAGGATATTCCATTTTGTATATCTCTTTTTTCACTTGGCTACTGTGAGACTTCTTGTAATCTGTTCTCAGATTTATCTTTGGTTGATCCCACTTTTTGATCACCGAGGTATGGTATATGCAAATGATCTTATAAAAGGGATATCCAGGAGTCATAGGAAATCCCAGAAATAATAGAGGTTCTGAATTAAAGGTGTTTAATTTGGAATGCTTTTTATAAGTAATTATTTTTATCAGTCTTGTTTATTGTATAAAAGTTAAAAGAAAAAAAATCCACAATCTCATTATGCAGAGATAAATATCAACTTTTTTTCTTTTTCTTTTTTTTTTTTAAGAGACAGAGTCTCGCTCCCAGGCTGGAGTGCAGTGGCATGATCTCAGCTCACTGCAACCTCCACTTCCTGGGTTTAAGCAATTCTCCTGCCTCAGCCTCCTAAGTAGCTGGGACTACAGGTGCACGCCACCACGCCCTGCTAATTTTTTTGTATTTTAGTAGAGATGGAGTTTCACCGTGTTGCCGAGGCTGGTCTCGAACTCCTGAGCTCAGGCAATCTGCCTGCCTCCGCCTCCCAAAGTGCTAGGATTACAGACGTGAGCCACCACACCTGGCCAACATTTTGGTTTTTATCTTTTTAGGCTTTCTCGCTTTCAACCATCCAGTTCAGATGCTTTTGTCATATGCTAAGAAAAAATATTATTTCACATATTTAGAAACCTAGAAGTAGAGGGGACTCAAGGGATGGTATAATCATCTGGTGACTGGTGGTCATCCAGAGCTCAGTTTCTTTATGTCGCTCCACTTTGTCATCCTCATCCTAAGGCGTACCGTTGTAAAATGTAAAACAACATGGCTGTCAGTGGAAGAGTGTCTTGTACTAACTGACTTAATCAACTGCGACGGAATCAACCACAATTAGTTAACCACAATATCTTCTTCATGTATATGGCATCATTCTATATATACTGATCACCAATTTGTTTTTCCCACCCCACTTCACTAAACATCTTAGAGATGTTTAATAGACATAGATCTTTATCATTTTTTAACATCTGTATAGTGTTCTCTAATATGGATTGCCACAATTTGACCATTAGTGGACATAATAGTTACATCTTTATTTACCTAAGAGATAAACTGCTGGTCAGGGAATACATGTATATTTTCCTTTATTAAGAAACAAAACTGTCAAATCTTTTTACAAAGTGATTATACAATTTTACATTCCCACCAACAATGTATTAGAGTTCCAGTTGCTCTACATTCTAATATTTGGTTGTCAGTCTTTTAATTTTTTTGCCATCCTGGTAGATGTAAAGTGGTATCTCATTGTGGTTCAAATTTTCATTTCCCATGTGGAAAAATTTTTTTCATATGTTTATTGATTATTATAAGTCTTTGAGAAATGTCTGTTCAAATCTTTTGTCCATTTTAAAATTAGGTTTTCATTGTTGGTTTGTAGGAATTCTTCATATATTCTGCATACAAGTCTTTTGTCATATATGTGTTGGGAATATTTATTTTTATAGACTGTGGCTTGCCTTTTCATTTTTAACTGTCTGTTAATGAGAAATTTTAAATTTTGATGATGTCAACTTTATTAATTTTTCATTGTTTCTTTTTTCTTTCCATCTCCTAAGGAATTGGTGCCTTATCTATAACTACAAAGATATTGTTCTATGTTTTCTTACAGGAGCTTTATAATGTTAGGTTATATATAGCTTTACATGTTTAGATCTATGATCTGTCTTGAATTAATTTTTGTGTACTAGTGAGGTAGAAGTCAAGGATTTTTTTTTTTCTACATGTATACTAAGTTGTTACAACACCAATTATTGAAAAGACTTTCCTTACCCTCATTGAGTTTCTTTAGTGCCTTTGTCAAAGGTCATTTGGTCATAAACATTGTTGATCAATATCTAATATGGATAAAGACTGATGAAAAGGGTCAGAGTCCTTTAGTCTGATCCTTGTCTGGGGACATGGGCTATATGCACGTGTGGTTAAAATGGACAGGGGGTGGAGAATAAGCTTTTCCAGGACTCTGACATGGCAGCCCAATGCACTGAGGTTCCAAAATCTGTTGGGTGAAATCCTAATGTGGACTACAGTTAGGTTGGGAGGACTTAGCCATGAAATGGTTGATGAAATTAAGGTGAAAGTTGAGATTAAAACTGAAATACCTAAATGGACTTCATGTGAACTGGATGTATCTCCTTTACCTGAATGTACTGGGATGGATTTTATATCTGATTGGGGAACACTTCCCTACCTTATATTGTAAAACCAAAGGCATGTAAATTTGCCCTTTATCCAGTATACCTGCTAAATGGGAACCTACAGAACTGTCCAAGCCCACAGATTTTAGTTGGAAATAGTATAGAATACCTGGTGCACAAAAATAGATTACACCTTTAATCAATGATGTGTTAAAAACTGGGCTGCTGGTACCAACACATTTTCTCTACAGTAGCCCTGTATGGACCAGAGATTGGGGCTATGGAAAAAGCCTGTGAGCACCATCCAGCAGTGACTGCCAGAATTTGGACCAGAAAATTTTCAGATGCAGCTATAAGATATACAGCTAATTTGAGAACAAATTACTAACTTGCTATTGGACATTAGTTGAAAATGCCCCTGTGACTGAATGTATTAGGGTTCTTCAGAAAAAACAGACCAGTAGACTGTGTGTGTGTGTGTGTGTGTATTATAGGAATTATATCAGTGAATATACACATATGTGTATGCACATTGTCACAGAATTATGGAGATTGAGAAGTCTCATAATCTGCTGTGTGCAAGCTGTAGAACTAGGAAGGCTGGTGGTGTAATTGAGTCCAAGTCCAAAAGCCTGAGGACTAGAAGCGCTGATGTCTGGGGGCAGATGATGAATATCCCAGTTCAAGAAGAGAATTCACCCTTCCTCCATCCTTTTGTTCTATTCAGGCAGGCCCTCAATAGATTGGATGACGCCCCACCTCCTTACACTGGTGATGGTGGATCTTTCCTGAATCTACCAATTCAAATGCTAATCTATTCCAGAAACACCCTCAGAGGGACATCCAGAAATAATGTTTAACCAGCTACCTGGGCATCCCATGGTCAAGTCAAGCTGATACATAAAATTAATTAACCATTATACTGAAGGACATATAACCGTGAAAGCTGAAATGCCCATAATGCCTTAAATGATGTGCGAGAAACACTCTAATAAGGTAGTGCCCAGAAGGGCTCCATAATAAATGGAAACAGTTTATACAGGACAATGTTACTGGGACAATGCAAGGAGGTACTCATTCTGTTCATGTGCAGGAGGTCTCTTTTCCACTGGAGCCTACTTTGAAATCAGCTGAGGAGCCACCAAATCCTATGGCCACCTGGGCAGCACCCTATGAACAGCTCTCTATTGAAAGAGAGCTACTAGGTTGACTGATGGCAGTTCCAAGGTGGATGGTCACCATCCTGTTTGGAAGACTACTGTACTACATCAGATGATGGAAAAGTTTTGATTGAAGAAAGTAAGAACAATCTGCTCAGGCTGAACTATATGCTGTCTGTGCAGTGATGAAAACACTGAACAAGTATAAAAGTTTCATTTAAAAATAATCAAAGTCTGGGTGTGCTAATGGCTGGCCACATGGTCAAATAAATGGGCAATGAAAAACTAGTCTATCAGATGCCCCATGTGGGGCACTATCCTATGGAAATCACCATGGGAATTAGGGGCACATTAAAGTAGGACATGTCAGTGCCCACCAGAAGAACACTCTTCCAGGATCAGATGATGACTGGACCCACTAAGTGGAAAACTTGGTGTGCTTACTTAAGGTGGGCATGTAGGTCCATGAAATAAATGGGAATGGGAGAGGTGTAGAAATGTAGGCATGGGCTGATTGTTGGCATATTTCTCTTTTTCCCTCTGAGGCACAAAATATAAATAAATACTGCAAGAGAGAGAGAGAGACCACAGGTGGCTATGGGCAGATTTCCTGGGGAGAAGGTGGCACACACAACTGACAAGTAACTACATCAGAATTCTGTGGTAGCCCCCAGACTATAAAAGGATCCTGATAGGACTAGACGTTTACTCTGGACTAGGCTTTGCACCCCCAGAGACAGATGGATACAAATACTTAAAATACTGTAAAAGGACTGAAACAGAAGATACTGTGGCAATTTGGACCATCAAGTTATATTTCTTCAGACCAAGAAACACACTTTACAGCCCATAGTGTATAATCATGGGCAAAAAGATATCACATCAAAATGGAATAGTGGTTTACTAGAGAATTGGAAAACGTAATTGAAACTTTTTTTTGGGGGGTCTAAAATGGGGGGTGATAAAGGCAGGAAGGGCTGACATATATACCTTCATGAGTGTGTATGCACATTCAACATGAGGGGGACAAGAGCGGGTCCCCACATGACAAATTCTTTTACTTTTATGGTGGATCTGGAGAAGAAGGGATGGAGGAGTACACTGGTACAAACAACAAAGTGATTTCTCAGGTCACCTCAACTTTTCTTTTTTCCAACCTGGGGTAGTGGTTGGAGACTGCAGGTGCTAGAAACAGGAATCATTCCTAAGCAAGAAACCTACCTTTCAACCTTTATGTCAGAATTGCTATGGGCTTAATGGGGTGGACTGTATCTTCACCCCATCTGGCAAAAATCGGATTGACAGTGAATGGAGCTGTATTTCTTGGTGGTCAAGATAGCCCACTAGTTCTATACCTATATATTCTTACTCTAAATAAAATGGAATGAGCTGAAAGGAGGCATGAGCTAGACTGGTATTACTGCTGGCAATCTAGACCAGCACAGTGGATAAGCCTAACAACTCTTCCAAAGGTGAAAATGTTTGGGTAAAAAATTATGACAAGTGAAAAATAGGAGAAATAGCCAAGGCACAGGAATAAATAAATGAATTAGGTAATAAGGAAAATCTAGTATTACACTGGTGCTTTGAGAGAGGCTCGGAGCAAGAGACTGTCTCTTAGCTTAATTATACTAGATGCCCAAAAAGGTGAAGTCAGTTTTCTAAGACCAACCTTGCTCTTAGAAGCTGAAAAGGTTGAATGGAAGCCTGCAAACTTGAGTGGCATTGCTCTGGGAGAAATTCTGGTCATATGATATAATGATGAACTGGACCAACTGATTGTTAATGACAGAGGTAACGGGCCATTATCTCTTGATTCTTATTTTTCAGGTTACATCTACTACAATACTGCAGATACAGTCTAACATTGGTACTGCTGGAATGATTCCTCTCCCTTATGTAAGTAAGTCAAATGATGATGATCAAATGTATTGGAAAATTGAATCACAGCCTCCTTGGTATGTAGTATCAATGAAAAATGGGCTAAGAACTGGATCTACTTAATTATGAGTTAATTTCTATGCTGAGTAATTATGCACAGGTTTGTCAAAAGGTATAAATAGTAGAATATTAAAATAGGAGATAATCATATTATACAAACTAGGCTCTCTGTTAAGAGAGCCTAGGCCAAGGGACAGTGAGTAGCCTGTGCATAAATGATTAACTCAGCAGGTCTTGGTTGTCCAAACCCTGCACATTGTAAAGGTTTGGACCTTGCTAAACTCTTGGGAGATAACCTCTGATGCCTTGGAATACCTTGCCTCATAAGAGTATCTTTGTCTACCTGGGACCTTGGGCTATGTCAGATAGTTTATGCTAACAACTGGTTTATTGTGGTGGTGGTGGTAGAGGGCTTGGACACACAGTATCAATTTTGACCCCGGGAAAGGCCAGAGACTAAGTAACTAAGGTCAGCCATGTGGGCACTGAATGTAAATATAACCAACCTGCAATAGAAACTAGTGACATCAAAGCTAGATGAGCATCCCTGATTAGCAGCACTTCATGTTATCTCACATTATGGCTGGGAGAATTAAGTGCTGTTCCTAAGACTCCACAGGGAGAGAACAACTGGAAGCCTGTGCTTGGTCTCACCTGGACTCTGCTGCATAGCAAGGGTCCCCAACCCTGAGGCCATGGACCAGCACTGGTCCTATCAGTTCAGCAGCAACAGTTCAAGATCCCTTGAACAAGATCCCTTGAACTGTGCATGCAAGGGATCTAGGTTGTGTGCTCCTCATGAGAATCTAACTAATGCCTGATACTCTGAGGTGGAACAATTTCATTCCAAAACCATCCCCCAACATCTGTGAAAAAATTGTCTTCCCCGAAACTGGTCCCTGGTGCCAAAAAGGTTGGGGACCGCTGCTATATGCCATTATTACCTTTGCTGATTTTAATCTGTATCCTTTCAGTGTAATAAACCATAACCATGAGTATAATGGCTTCTCTTGAGTTCTGTGAGTCCTTGAAGCAAATCGTTGAATATGAGTCGTCTTGAGGACCCCTGACCATACTCATAAACTATTTGCTTTTATGACTATAAATTGATGCAACTCTTTTTGGAGGAAAATATGACAGTATCCTTATACCAGAAATTCTAGCAAAATACCCCTAAAATATGTATGTATATATGCATTAGGCCACACCTAAAAGGATATTTATGCAGTTCTGTTTGTCAGAGCCAATGACTGGAAACCCCTTAAATTCATTAATAAGGTACCAGTTAAAGAAATTCTGATTCATCCATTTAATGAAATCTGATGTACCAGTTTATAAAAAAGGAGATTAATATATATAAACTGATATGGAAATACTTTCAAGATATATGGCTGTGTAAGACAGAGTTAATTTATAGCTGGACTGGAAAAGCTCTATTTTTACCTCTAGGGAATTCTGGCTGTCCAGCTTTGACTCTTGGCCAAGATAAGAACAGTAAGATTAATGATGTGCTGTTTACTGTCTGAAACTGCCCCCGAAAACCCCGCATGGCCAGTTTGTTTACTGATGGTTTCCATTTGGCAGATCAGGAAGACAGCCTGGCTTGATGTCATGACTACAAGGGCCTAAAAACCCAGATGGGAACTTTTGCCTTGAGGTTTTCTGAAGCTAAGATGCATCACATAGATCTTGGTGTTTCAATCTGAAGACAGGCAGTCTGTGTGAATAAGGCCACTGGAAAGCTTGCACCTGAGCCCCAATGCTTGCCATAGTATCTTTCTCTTGCTGCACCTATCCTTTGCCTTTAAATAAAAGCCACACAGAAGAATGCTCTGTGAGGTCTTGTAAGTCCTTTCAAATATCCAAATTTGTAAAATCTTTGCAATAGTCAAGTGACAAAAGCAAGGTCTAGGGCAATATGTAAGACTATGGGAAGTAAACTTTCTGAAATGCTAGCAAGCAAAGTGGAAAAAGCCATCAAGGACAAACGCGGGTGAAGATTATGAGTCTTCCTATACAAGGATGTATTGTATTGGGTGTTCCAGTTGGCTTGAGGACCAGCGGAGCTTGCAAAAATTTCAGGGACACAGACTGAAAATAAAAGAGCAGTGGCATAGCCCAAAATAAAGCTTTTATCCAGCATGACTCTACCTTGCACAGACTGTATCACTAGTAGCTGTGTGACATGACTCTGGGGATCTTGGGAAATGTATGCTGAGAGAGGCTGCATCTCCACCTGTACTGTGTGGTGACTGCACCTTCACCAGGGTGGAGGTTGGGTTCACAGAGCCCAAAGCCTATTTATTATATAAGATATCTGAAAGATGGCACCACAAACTCTAGCCACACTTATAACAATATTTTGGTTAGAAACTATATTTAAAATTTCAATAGAAGAGGCCAGAAACACAGCTGCCCTCATCTGAAAGAACCTCAGCAGTAACAGTGGGGGATTACCAAGCAACCAAAGAAAATAGAACCTCTCCCAGCTCTGAGCTGCTGATGGTGACTCCTGCAACTGAGGGCAAAAATGACGGCTGAAAGTGAGGGCTAGGAAATTTAAGGAACAGAAAGGTGTGGCAAGGATGCAACAGAAGGGTTTTCTAGTTAGATGAGGTGGAACAGAGTTGAGTGGAATGAGCACCTGGGGCTGGAAGTGACACTGAGAAGCAGTGGCCCGATGGGATCTTGCTTTCCTCTTCCTTTTGGGTCTCTTCTGCTCTCATTCTCTCATCACTGCTACTGGAGAGAAATCAGGCAGAAGTCACAGTAGGTGCATAGGGATTTTCCTTTATTGCTCCTTATCCATTCCCTCTGCCACAGATATGTCATGAGGAGGCTGGGAAAAAGAACCAAAGTACAAAAAGAAAGGGTTGGGGGAAGGTTCAAATTCAATAGCATGGCAGTGTTTTCTCTGCTTGACTTTTTTATTTCCTGCCCTGGTGCTGTAGCAAAAAATGAGGTTGGAGGGGGTGGTAACAGAGGAGAGGTGGGGATGATGGTAGAAGGACTGAAAGGAGAAAAAGGGAGAGAGATGTCCTATACTACAGAAGATAAATATATACCCAGCTTTGAAGAGATCGGTACGAATAAGTGATTCTGTTTAGTACTATTGAGCATGAATTCTTTAATATGTTTTTAACCCTATAACTTTGGAATTCTTGAAGAAAATTAACTTTGTCCTCCATGAACAAAAATCAGTGTTCTTTCTCTCTCTGCACCCCTCTCCTTTCTCCCCATATCTATCTATCTATATGCCAGATGATATATGAAGAAAATTTAGTTTTTAAGAACTCCTAGTAGGCACTGTAATAAGTATAGTTATAAAAAGTGTGTATGTGTAATTTTTTTTAATTCACCAATGAATATCTTTAAGATCTCTACCTGGCAATAAATGTCTCAATCAACAAAAGGTGGAGAGTTGTGGCAGTGAAAAGATGGTGAACAATGGGATGTTTCTGTCATACCTGTGCATAGATTGGAGAGATGAGGCTATAAGCTTTACCTAGGAAAGCAAAAACTAAATTTGGGAATGGACACATACAGAAACATTAAAAATCTATACTAAAATATACACTCTTCAGTTTCATAAACATCCATTAAAGGAAAAAGCAGAAAGTGGGTAAAAGACAAAGAAGCAGAAAGAGAAAATGAAACAGGAAAAGAAATGGAAAAAAGAAAGAAGGCAGAAAGAAGTAAAAGAAGATAAAGATACACTAAGAAGAAGACAAACATACAAGGAGGAAATGAGAAAGAGACAGGGAGCCACAAAGAGCAGGACTACAGCTCACAGCCATTCCGGCATAGCCTCCATCTGTGCCTTCACTCTGTGTATGAGTTTGTGCCTGGGACACCGTCATGCCCTTTGCAATTGTTTAGAATTGCTAAAGCTTCAGAAGCCAAGCAAATGCTGTAAGCGCCTCCATTTAAGCCCATGTGGCTACTGAACACTTGAAATGTGGCTGATCTCAATTCAAATGTCTGTAAAGATAAATGCACACCAGATTCTGAAGACTTTGTACAAAAAGAATGTGAAATATTTTGGATATTTTTGGGTTAAATAAAATACATTTTTAAAGTTAATTTCATTTTCTTTTTGCTGTTTTAAATGTGGCTACAGGCAAATTTAAAATTACATATGTGGCTCACCTTATATTTCTGTTGGAATGTACTGTTTTCTAACATTGTGAGTCTCCTCATTAAAATCAAGGTTGGCAAAGTAAGTTTGTTAATGTCTGAATCGCTCAAACTGCTAAAAACATACCAATATGCTGGACTTTTTCATCGATGACTTCACAATGGTATGGCCACCGTGTTGGGCTCAGTGGACCAGAAGAAGAGACACCATATAAATCCCGTGGTTCACGAAGACGTGGCACCCATCTCCCTAGCTGATATTCTAATAGTATCTGTGTAGTCCGGGGGAAGAAGGGATCACCAAAAGAGTCAGCTGAGAAAAAGATTCAAACACAATCATGAGTGGGAAGAAGAAAAATACCAACTCCTGTAACTTTTATATAGTTCCTTTTTTCCTTTCAACACTATTCAATGTGTGGGTATCATTACAAATGTTTTATAATTCATGGCACTTTTTATAAAAGTACTAATGAAATTTTGTGATGATCGAGCTTCACAATCGCCAAAAAATAGTTGACCTTTATACTATTAATTTATTCTAAAAGCTCACTACTACTTTAAAAACATTTCTTTCTTGTAGCTCTTCTAGCAAATCATCTAAATGTCTAATGAGTTAAATACAGTGATGAACTATAATTCCTCACTACTTACTGGAACTGTATTCTCAAGGTTTGCTGGTGAACTGAGTCACAACTTTTTTTCAGTTTTCCTTCTAGAGCTACTGTGTGATACAATGCCAGGAACACAATCCATATAGACTAGTATGGGGCCACACCAAGAAGGCCGTGCAGTGGTCTGGTATATTGGTGTGATACTGTACGGCATCAGTTTGACGTTGATGATCACCCCTCCTTAAGCGTACTTCTCTTATGACACATTTCCTGGATTTCCCCCTCCCTTCTACATATTTGGTTTTCCATTTGTCTCACTGACTCCTCTTGCTCTTTCACCTCTGAAATGTGGCTTTTTGCCGAGACGTAGTTCTTGGTTATTTTTGTACAACAGCTGATACAGCAACTGGACTAGAGCTCAGATAACTGGATTCCTTCCCTTTTATCACTTTTTTTTGTATGACTTTGTTTGGGCAAGGCAGCCTCTTGGAACACAAACCTTACTACAGGTCAATAACTAATAATATCACCTGCCCTAGCTACTTATCAGGATTGTTCTATAGACTCATTCATCCAACAGGTACTTATAATGCATCTACTATGTGCTAAAAACTATAAACAGACAATTGCCATACAGAGTGAAAAAACAGTGTCCCTGCCATCATGAGCTTAAACTGTAGTAGGGCATATATAAGTAGGAAAACAAGATAATTTCAGTGATGACAAATGCTACAAAAATAAAACACAGAAATATAAATGAAGATTAGAAACAGGAAAGTGGGAGTGAGGATGCTATTTTAGAGAGGGTGGTCAGGCAAGATTTCTCTAAAGAGGTAACGTGAGCTGACGCCTAAATAATGAACTCAGCCCTGGAGTAAAGACTGTTCTGACTGGACACACTCTAACAAAGCTGAAAGGCAAGCCTCAAAGTAATGAAACTG
This sequence comes from Chlorocebus sabaeus, assembly GCF_047675955.1. Classification (NCBI taxonomy): domain Eukaryota; kingdom Metazoa; phylum Chordata; class Mammalia; order Primates; family Cercopithecidae; genus Chlorocebus; species Chlorocebus sabaeus. The sequence goes on along the minus strand of NC_132924.1, from coordinate 108,125,625 downwards.
ATCCACAAGCAAAACAACTGCTTATCAGGACAAAGTTCAACATTCTTTAACTGAATACAACAAAATCCAGCAACCACATGTAAAATTTGCAAGTTTGTCATTCAATCAAAAGTTAATGAACAAGAGTTCTAGTCCTGCTGTGGTAACATAAGTCTTATACAGGCCTTCTCTCTCACTAATTACAACTAAATTCTAGATAAAATACAAAAACATAACTATCCGAAGAATTTGAAAAGTAAACAAGAGCAGATTGTAGAGTTAAAACTTAGAGAAGCACTCCCACAGGAAGGTGAATCCAGCCCCTTGTTTGCCCTAGTGTGCTGAATGAATGTTTGCTCTAGCGTGCTAAACAGAGCAGTGCGGTGCAGTGGTGCAAAAGGCTAAATCTCAAATAGAAACTCAGTCCTTTTTTTTCCATTTACTAAAGTTTGGGGTTATTTTTATTATAAATGTTTGATTCTAAAATGCTTGAGAGTAGTCTTTTCTTTTTCTCTTGAGCAGAATAATTTAGTCACACCACCCTAACAATGATAATATCCTATTTAGTGATTACCTACTATGTGCCAGAACCAGTGCTTGGAAGAGATACAAACATTGATAAGACAGTCTCTGAGATGAAGGCGTTCTCAGTACAGAGAGAAGGAAGGAAGGGTTAGGTGATATGATATGGCAAGGGCAATCACGCAGGCATATACAGGATGCCATGGGAGAATGTGGTGGGGTTGTCAGTAGTGTAGAGGTTGAGAAATTATGAATGACTAAGAAATGACATATGTACACACACAATAAAATAAAAACAAATTCCTTCTCCAAATCAGAAAACCAGTCTTAATCTTAACAGAAGAACCAGGAAAAGGGGTCCTTACAGTGTGGAGGGAACCTGAAGGGAAGAAAGGAACCAGAGAAAGGTATCTCCTAATCCTGTGTATGAGCCCACAGGATTGGGCTAATCCCTGAGCTATGAAAGCAGACACACTCTCAGAGACTATGAAAACTTAACTGAAACTTTAACCACCCCGCCAACCCACACACAAATGTCTCAGCTCAACCCCTGAATTACACATGTGCAAGATAGTCCCAAACCAATACAAGGAAAACTTAAGAGAACTAAACAGGGCTTTGAACCATCTCAAAACTCCTGAACTACACTGGCATGGGAAAAAATCAGCATAGCAAAGGCTTAGAGATGAGAAATCAGATCTGAATGATTATCCACAGAAGGGGTGCCAGAACTTACTGTTTAAACCTAACTGGATTGATTGCCTGCTAAAAGAAATACATTGACCCAGAATCTACACAACATAGCATGAACAACGGAAAACCAGGAATAGGACCAGTTCTCAGGGCAAAAGGCAATCAACAAATGTTAACAACAAGATAACCCAGATGTTAAAACGATCAGACAAGAAGTTTAAAGGAGTGATTACAATTTTGCTCCATGAGGTAAGGGAAACACACACTTGTACTGAATTAAAACATAAGAATTCTTGGCGAAGAAATAACACATTGCTGGGAATGCAAAGGGATACACTTTCGAAAACAGATTCGCAGTTTCTCATATAGTATATATTTAGCACATAACCCAGCAATACTATTCCTAGGGATTTACCCATGAGAAATAAAAACATGTTCACACAAGGACTTGTACAAAAATATTCACAGGAGCTTTATTCATTACAGCCCCAAACTGGAAACAATTTGTGCATGGATGGATGGCTAAATGGAGAAATTGTGGTCTATTCACATAATGGAATACCTCTCAACAATAAAAAGGAACTACTGATATATGCAACAACATGGATAAATCTCAAGAGTATTATGCTAAATGAAAGAAGACAGAAAACACAAAATGTATGATTCTGTTTTGTGAAATTCTAGCGAAGCCAAATATTGGGGGGGGGGGGGGAGAATGCAAATCACTGGTTGTCTGGAGCCAGGGGTGAAGCCTGGAAGGAGAGGATCTACTGCAGAGGCACAGGAACACTTAGGGGTGATTAAATGTTTTACATCTTGCTTTTGGTAACGTTCTAAACAAAGGAAGCAACATAAAGGGATTACTATAAATGGGCAATTCATATCAACTAAGAATATGAGTAGATAATAAGCCTGTAGAAGTAATTCTCTATTTCTCTAGCAATCCCAGAAATGCTAAAGGAGTGAGTTATCCCCTGTCTCCTAATAGGTTGGCAAAATTTAAAAAACAGAAAAGGGTAGCAGGGAAAAGTCCACAAAACAATACTATAAAATTTCTATGCCCATGGGTATAGATATGTGTAATGCAAAGAAGAAGTTCTAGAATGATACACACCAAACTGAGAATGGTGGTTATTTCAAACAGAAAGATTTATTTTAGGATGGTGGTAAAAGACAAAAGAAAAAAAAGATAAAGGCCTTAACTTCAATTTCAGAGTACTTGTGATACATATGTAAATACTGAGTAGAGATATTTTAGCATTTGAAAGTACAACTCTAAGTATAAATCTTTAAAAATTAAGTATACATCAAGATGCCCACACACATGTTCAGTTGCAAATGAATGACTTTATTAAGGAGACTCTTTAGACAATATACTTCGTTTAAATGAAGATGTACTTCTAACATAATCTGTCCTTTATAACTGGAGTCATATACTCAATACAATTAAAGAAATGACAAGGTAAATCGTTATGTTAAATATAAGATAATCACCACTTTCATTTATTATATTCTAATATAAAATAGGTTTACGTAAAACAAACCTGAAAAGTTTGAATTCTGCAAGTGGATACATTTCTCTTTCACAATCTACTAGAATAATCATTCCCTATATTATTCAATCTGACTTTTTAGTTTCCTCATCTTCTTTTTTATCCACTCAAGGTTTTATACTAAACAAAAACTTTATGAATAGGTTCAAACCTGTTAAAAGTGCACACCGATGAAAATCTTCACTTACAAATTTCATGAACATATCCTCATCCTAAAATAAGAATTTAAAAATATTTCTCTTTAAAAAACCAACAGTTTTCAAATCCAGATTTTTTTACATCTATTTTAGTACTTGGGATTGAGTATATGTCTTTAACCTTTAATAAACGAGAAAATTAAAGGATTATTATCGGCTACTGGTCTCAATACACGCAACACTTCAAATATCCTGAAACCTTAAAGTTTGCATCCTTCATTCCTCCTCTTCCACTGGGTGAGGTCATAATAATGACTTCATGGAAGGAATGAAGTTTAAAGATTCTTGGTAAACCTGGGAAAACAATTTAAATTAAAAATAAAATTGGCTAGGCGTGGCGGCTCATGCCTGTAATCCCAGCACTTTGGGAGGCCAAGGCAGATGGATCACCCGAGGTCAGAAATTTGAGACCAGCCTGGCTAACATGATGAAACCCTGTTTCTACTAAAAACACAAAAAATTAGCCGGGCGTGGTGGCGCACGCCTGTAATCCCAGCTACTCGGGAGGCTGAGGCAGGAGAATCCCTTGAACCCAGGAGGCAGAGGTTGCAGTGAGCCGAGATCACACCATTGCACTCCAGCTTGAGCAACAAGAGCGAAACTCTGGCTCACACACACACACAAAAATAACAAAAAGAAAAACACAGAAAGCCGTAATTCCTTTAAGTAGTTAAAGTAAGCTTTAAGAGCTTATTTTGGGACATTAGTTTACATACATAATTTACACTTTAATAAAATTTGAAGGAAATATCTCAGAATATGTAGTAGAAACAGACTAAAGAATTTTAAATACTACATTTTCCCCTCTTTTTCTTCTTCCATGTCCCTTCCTCTGTGACATCAGAGCCACAATAAACTGTTATGGTGATACACAACAAGGTTAGAACACGGTGGTTCTACTATGATTCATACTATGATGTAACACAGTCCAATCAGCACATATAAGAAAATAAGTGGACGCTAATCCTAAAAACCCTACTAAAAATTTCATACACAAATTTTAATAAAACCTAGAAGAATCTTAGCTAAAATATTTTCTCAAAAAAATACAAACACAGTTTCTCTTTCTAGACAGGGCATAGTGTTCCCAGTGATAGCTTAGCTTTTTCAGCCAAATGATTTCCCAACTTCAATGACAATCATTTAAACATCCAATTGATTTTTTATCCAATTGACTTTATAATACTTTAATTAGGGATTTATATAATACAAATTTTATCTCCAAGTAAAATAAAGTTGAGAAAAACATACTGATTCATCTTCATCACTGATTGTTCTGTCTGAATAGTCTTCCTTTTCTGAATCTTCTGACATCTCTTCCAGTGTTTGACTTGAGATTTCTTGTAATATACAGGTAGGCTGTAAAACAATTTCTAAGGAAATTATTTGACAGCTTTTCTTTTCAAGCTGTGTTTACTACATTAAATGAGTACTCAAAAATATATTCAATTGTATTTAACAGTCACAACAGTCTTCTCTAAAAACTAGAGTACAACTAATAACACCTTCAATTTCAAAGATTTAAAGGAATTTTCCACGATTATAAGAGACAACAACCACAATAAAAGACAAATCAAGTAAATCATTTAATTAAAAGGAATTTCCAGAGTATACAGCCAAATCATTCACATTTTATTATATTTACAATTGAATACTACACAGCAAGTTCAGAATGATCCTGAGGCATTAAAAGATAATGAATTTTAAAAATTACAGTCACTTTGTGAAATGTAGCAATATAATTTTAAGTTTTCTCCTTGATTTTCACTTGACCAAAAGTTCAAGTGACAAGACTTTACATTTTGATTATCATTCTGTAGATACTGTCTGTTCTAATATTCATTTATATTATTCTTATTCTTAGAAATCTAAATAGCTACTAGAAGGTTGTATTGGTAATGACCACTACCATTCTATGTATCTTCCCATGTGGTTAATATTAAGACCAGGGAATAATCGAAATTTCTTGTCAAGTTCCCATCGTTCTTGAGAGACCAAAGGACTCGACAATTGCAAATCTATTGGTTTACGCCCCTCTCTACAGAAAGTGTGTTTTGCAGCGTGGACTACATATAAGTTCAAGCTCTCTGGCAAATCACTGCCAATGCCACGGAGCCGACTGTCTCATAGATGACACCTTCAGTCCTAAGAAACTGAAGTTTTTGCCTGGGCATCACAACTCCACATTTGGAAAACCCGACGGGCGTAAATTCCATTCCTTACAGGTGCACACGGGGCACACGAAGCGCTGACCTGCTGCGGATACAGCTCTGGCCTCAGGAGAAGGCCCTTATTCACCCGCGCTCCGCAGGTGTCTTCCACCACTGCGGAGGAGGGCAGGTGCGGGCGCGTCCACGCTCAGCCGCGTCCCGACAGTACCAAGGGAGGCAGGATGAGGCCACAACTCTAGGCGGCCGAGTTCCTTCCCGCACTCACTCCTGGCCACCAGGGTGTGGGGAGGCGCTCCTTTTCCGGGGCGCGCTCGCTTCCCGCAGGGGGCGCCCCGCCTTCCTTCTGCCTACCTCACCGTCCCGTTGGGGCCGGCACCTAGATCCTGGCCGAGTCCTCTGGTCAGGCCAGTCGTCGCTTCCGTGCGGGGACAATACCTTGGGATCTAGCGGAGAACCCAGGGTCCAGCCGCTAGAAGGAATGCCACTACTGGAGATCCGCAGCCCCAGCCACGCCCCCAACTCTCGTCACCAGGCAACGGGTCCGCCCTCGCGAGACTTTGAGCAGCCCTCGGAGATCACCTACAACCAGTGTGGAGGAAAGGAGCCTGCGCAGGTTTTGGTCCCAGGAAGTCGGAGCCCAGAGCATGCCGGGAACTTGGGGGTGGGCAGCAGGGCGGTCGGAGAGGATGTCTGGGAGGCGTTGGGGTCTGTCGGAAGAATTTAGGAGCATGGAAAGCCAGACAGCTAATAATTCCTAGTCGAAGTCTGCACTTCGACTATTGCCTTAGAGGAGGCATGCTGGTTAGGACTGCGCTTTGGAGCCCACCTGACTTTTAACAGTGTGACAATGGACAAATTACCTGAACTTCTTGGGTACAGTACTTGAAACTACTCCTTGGAGATGTTAGAATATTAAAAAGTACGTTCGTCTTGATTTTAATACAGACTGAGTTCCATTCTACACAGTTGTGTGATTAATTCTCTTTATTCATTTCGGAAAATGAGGCTTTTCTCCTTAAATACTACATGGAGAGTCATAGATGAACTAGGGTGAATTCTCAAAAATTATCAGCTCAGAGATTCTTTATAGCAATCGTCAGCTAGCATGTTTAACACTTTTCCTGATCACTGCAAATCACTATATGTAGTCTCATTTAATTAACAGACGTTATTCATGAACATCCCATATTGATTTTTTCCCTCATTTTTAGCTCTGCTGGGTAATGTAATCTGTTTGGAACAGTTTTCCAAGTACAGCTGAAAAAAAGTCTAGATTTTGGTGATATAAGAATGTAAATAAACACTTTTCACAAAGCATTATATGCCATGAGATTTGTGATAATGTAGAAATGGAGATAATGAATGGCAGCAAATTTGAAAGTAGAATAAAGGGCAAAGCACTATGGCTTAAGCATGGAAATGGGTTAATATAATTTCTTTGTATTTTGTGAGTTTCTGAAAATAGGTGTTTTGAGGTCAGCAGTTTAAAAGTCTGAACCTTCCAGATTAGACCTTGGACAGAGAATATTAATAGAGTATATCTTAGATCAGCCTCTTGAAAAGTCGCTCTTATAGTTGAACCTTGTTTTAGCCATACATAAGTCACTAAAAGTGACATGCACAGAGAAATCTTTATATATGTAATCTGTTTTTCTGTTGGGTTTTAGTCATGGCTGTAAGCCATAGGATGTCAGCTGCACAAGGTAAAACTGAGAAGTGATCTAACCAGGTTATACAAGAAATTAATGGCAGAGCTGAGAGACTTAAGTTTCATGACTTTTAGTCCAAATAGTTATATTATCACATATCAAGTAATCCATGGGAAGAAAAATGGTCTTAGTGCATAATTTTAAAACTTTAGGTTTTTTTTTTTTGAGACAGAATCTCACTTTTTCTGTTGCCCAGGCTGGAGTGCTGTGGTGCGATCTCAGCTCATTGCAACCTCCGCCTTTGGGGTTCAGGTGATTCTCATGCCTCCCGACTAGCTGGGACTACAGGCACACACCACCACTAATTTTTGCATTTTTTAGTAGAGATGTGGTTTCACCATGTTGGCCAGGCTGGTCTCGAATTCCTGGTGTCAAGTGATCTGCCCGCCTCAGCCTCCCAAAGTGCTGGGATTACAGGCATGAGTCACCGTGCCTGGCGAAAATCTTAGGAATTTGGCAAAACTTTGAAAATGATATTCATTCATTATTAACAATTTTTTTTTCTTTTTAAAGACAGCTCTGTCACCCAGGTTGGAGTGTAGTGGCACAATCATGGCTCACTGCAGGCTCAAACTACTGGTCCCAAGGGATCCTCATGCCTTGGTGTAACAAATTTACAGGATGGTTGCTGCCTACTAGGGACAGTTCACTACTGCAAGGAAAAAAACCAGACATTTATTGTGGAGGTTACGTTCTGGTGGGAGTAAACAAATAAACCAATGATGATAATAAAAATGGTATCACTCAGACGATAACTGATATGAAGAGAAATCAAGTAGGGGGAAAAAAAGAGAATAGGGGGTGCTGGGGGTGGGGGGCCTTGCTAGGGTTGCTCTTTTAGATGGAATGGCCAGGGAAGGCCTCTCTGGCCAGGGAGTATTTGAGCAGAGGGATGAACCACAGGATGTCTTATGGGGAGACTCTGCCAGGCAGGGTAAGCAGCAAGTACATAGACTGAGAAGTCTGTGTTATGAACTGCAGTTGAGCCTTGAACAACTTGGGGGTTAGGGGTATCATCCTCTACATAGCTGAAAATCTGCGTATAACTTTTGACTCCCCAGAAACTTAACTACTGAGAGCCTACTGTTGACTGGAACTCTTACTGATGACATAAACAGTCGATTAACATATATTTTGTATGTTATATGTATTATTTATTGTATTCTTACAATAAAGTAAGATGAAATGTTATTAAGAAAGTTATAAGGAAGAGAGTATATTTACTATTCATTAAATGTAAGTCATCATAATGGTCTTCATCCTTGTCTTCACATTGAGTAGGCTGAGGAAGAGGAGGAAGAGGAAGAGGAGGGGTTATTAACATTTTTTTTTCTTTTTAAAGACAGCTCTGTCACCCAGGTTAGAGTGTAATGGAGTTGCTGTCTCAAGGGTGGCAGAGGTGGGAGAAAATCCCTGTATACTTGGACTCACATAGTTCAAACTCGTGTTTTTCAAGGATCAGCTGTATACTAGGCAGTACTATTTAGCTGAAGCTTAGCTGGAATCAGTATCATTTTAAGATAAGAGACTTCACAGGGATTTTTTACTTGCCCAAGTAAAATTGAAATGGTTTGCTTAAGCATCTACTTTTTTTTTTTTTTTTAACTCTTCCTTTTTAACTTACTCTCCTATTCAAGACAGTAATATGTACTGGAAATGAAATAATTTGTCTTTAAGTTCATGTGGAAGTAAGGCCTAGAATAAACTTCTACCAAGGACTTTGTCTGAATTTTTGTTCCCCTTCCTTGTGATCTCACCAAAGAAGGTTACCGGACATGCTCCTTCTATTGCCAGCTTCTGCCTTTTTGGAAGGCAGCTTTACGCTTGTGGCAACTTTTTCTCCTCTTTTTTTTTTTTTTTTTTTTTTTTTGAGTTTGATCTAAGACTGCAGTCTAAAAGGCAATATAATAAAAAATAAAGAAAAGAGGAAAAGACAACCAAAACTCTAAGTGCCAACTGTGCCAAAAAGCACAATTACTTGTGTGGGAATCGGGAAGAAAGTTCGTTTTAGCAGGATGGCCAAAGGTAAGTTGTGTTAGGAGTATAATTTTGTGTAACTATATCATTTTGATCAGAATCAAAATAGAGTCATGAAAGAAAACTCTGACAAACAGAGCTGGAGAAGGCCATGAAAGAAGAGTCTTCACATTTGTGTGCTTGATAATGAAAAAGACTCCATAACAACCACAACCTTACACGAGGGCCATCACAACCTTACAGAAAAGATACTTCTACAAGGACAGCTGCTCAGCAACTGCCTGGCTAACCTCAGACTGGCATCACTCTTGTTATTGATCTTTGTGGCTAAGGATAATCATTTTAACAACCAGTATGTAATCTTCCTCTTATTTTCTTTTAAAAATCTTTATCTTCCTTTACCTCCCTGACTATACACATAGTTTACTATGACATGCATATTCCGATTTGCAATGTTCCATTCCCAAATAAACATCTTTTAGAGAGCCTGTCTCTGTTATTTAGGTTGACAATTGAGAGAGGCTTAAATGAATATATGAAGTGACTATGGCAATCAGTTACTTATGACATCATAGAACTCAGTAGTCTATGACCTTAGAGGTCTTGTAATTCGACTGAGGAAGCCATAGGAGGGCCTGGGAAGCCTGGGATAGTCTAGTAATTATCTTGGCCTTCTTCATACTATCTGGGTCTAGGATGACCTAGTACAGGGCCAAACCTCTTAAACTGTTTACAAGCTCAGATCTTGAGATCTGTCTCAGCCAGTCAACTAACCAACACTCAGCTCAAGCGTCATTCACTTGATGGTGTCTTTTCTAGTTACTCTGTCATCGGCAGAATTAATTGTCTGTATTTGGGGGCTACGGTGAAGCTATCATTGCCCTTAGTATTTGGAAATGAGTTAGTAAGAATGCCCCCTGCCTGCTCAACCGATAATAGATAGGATAAATCATCTCAAAAGAGAACGAATAGTTTCCCAGACTCTGAGTGAAATCTCATGACAAAAAACATGAAATTGTCTTCCTCCCGCCAAAATCTGCCCTAACTGTGCAATGGTGAAATTCCCTTTCCAGCTCAGGGGATGTTGGCTAGAGTTGGTAACTTTTCAGTTACTAAAACAGTATCATTTTGATATTTGAGATTTGCTTCTGGTATTTGGCATTCGATTTGGCATTAAGAAGTTCATTTTTTAAAATTACTACTTTAAGTTTTAGGGTACATGTGCACAACGTGCAGGTTTGTTACACGTGTATACATGTGCCATGTTGGTGTGCTGCACCCATTACCTCATCATTTACAATAGGTATTTTTCTTAATGCCATCCCTCCCCTCTCCCCCACCCCCGATAGGCCCCAGTGTTTGGTGTTCCTCCCCCAGTGTCCAAGTGTTCTCATTGTTCATTTCCCACCTGTGAGTAAGAACATGCAGTGTTTGGTTTTCTGTCCTTGCGATAGTTTGCTCAGAATGATGGTTTCCAGCTTCATCCATGTCCCTACAAAGGACATGAACTCATTCTTTTTTTATGGCTGCATAGTATTCCATGGTGTACATGTGCCACATTTTCTTAATCCAGTCTATCATTGATGGACATTTGGGTTGATTCCAAGTCTTTGCTATTGTGAATATTGCTGCAATAAACATACGTGTGCATGTGTTTTTATAGTAGCATGATTTATAACCTTTGGGTATATACCCAGTAAGAGGACGGCTGGGTCAAATGGTATTTCTAGTTCTAGATCCTTGAGGAATCGCCACACTTTCTTCCACAATGGTTGAACTAGTTTACAGTCCCACCAACAGTGTAAAAGTGTTCCTATTTCTCCACATCCTCTCCAACACCTGTTGTTTCCTGACTTTTTAATGATCACTATTCTAACGGGTGTGAGATGGTATCTCATTGTGGTTTTGATTTGCATTTCTCTGATGACCAGTGATGATGAGCATTTTTTTCATGTGTCTGTTGTCTGCATAAATGTCTTCTTTTGAGAAATGTCTGTTCATATCCTTCACCCACTTTTTGATGGGGTTTATTTTTTCATATAGATTTAAGTTCTTTGTAGATTCTGGATATTAGCCCTTTGTCAGATGGGTAGATGGCAAAAATTTTCTCCTGTTCCATAGGTTGCCTGTTCACTCTGATGGTGGTTTTTTTATTTATTTTTATTTTTTTTTATTTTTTTTTATTTTTTGCTCTGCAGAGGCTCTTTAGATCCCATTTGTCTAGTTTGGCTTTTGTTGCCATTGCTTTGGGTGTTTTAGTCATGAAATCCTTGCTCATGCCTATGTCCTGAATGACTCAGGAGCCAACTGCCTTGGGTCAAATATTCTGCCATTTAGCCATATGACTGTGGGCAAGTTTTTAAATTCTCTTTGATTCAATTTGTTTACCTGTCAAGGGGGGACAGTACAGTAGTGCCTGTCTTGTAGGGTTGTGAGGATTGGGTGAGTAACATGTAAGTTCTAAGCACTTACATGTTACATCAGGGAGCAGGTTAGAGCCACCATTCTCCTCAAGACATGGGGAAGTGGTTTTTAAAGTGTGGTCTGTGAGACCCTAGTTGAGAAACCCTAGTGAACTTGATAACTAATTTCTGTAATTTGAAAAAACCTCAAAGCACCCGTGTTACTAATGTTGGCAGGTGTGATGGTTAATACTAAATGTCAACTTGATTGGATTGATGGATACAAACTATTGATCCTGGGTGTATCTGTGAGGGTGCTGCTAAAAGCAATTAGCATTTGAGTCAGTGGTCTGGGAAAGGCAGACCCACCCTTAATATCTGGGTGGGGACAATCTAATCAGCTACCAGCATGGCGAAAATATAAGCAGGCAGAAAAATGTGAAAAGAGAGACTGGCCTAGACTCCCAGCCTACATCTTTCTTCCACGCTGGATGCTTCCTGCCCTCAAGCATCGGACTCCAAGTTCGTCAGTTTTGGAACTCAGACTGGCTCTCCTTGCTACTCAGCCTGCAGATGGCCTATTGTGGGACCTTGTGATCATGTGAGTTAATACTTAAAAAACTCCCCTTTATAGATTTTATATAAACTATTCCATTGGTGTGTCCCTCTAGAGAACCCTGACTAATACAGCAGGAACTAGACATATACAAGATAGCATTTCATTATTCTAATAAAAGCATGTTAGAATGAAAGAGTGCTAGGTAAGGTTGAAAACTGGTTAAGAAACTAATCGTGTGTTCTGTAGGATTGTGGTACTTTTGCATAATTTTTAGTATATTCAGTAAGAGAAGATTGAATTAAGGTCCTTATCCAGGTAGAAATGACCCACTGGGCCTTCCAAAATCTATTTTAATGAAACATTTTTTGAAAATCCTATTTCAAGATAGTAAAAGCCATCACTATTAAGAGCATGTCATGGCAAAACTCTGCTATTAAATCTGCATTGGAGGCCAGGTGTGATGGCTCATGCCTGTAATCCCAGCACTTTGGGAAGCCGAGGTGGGCAGATCACTTGAGGTCAGGAGTTCAAGACCAGCCTGGCCAACATGGTGAAACCCCATCTCTACTAAAAATATGAAATGTAGCTGGGTGTGGTGGCATGCACCTGTAGTCCAAGCTACTCAGGAGGCTGAAGCAGAAGAATCACTTGAACCTGGGAGGCGGAGGTTGCAGTGCAGGGAGCTGAGATGGTGCCACTGCACTCCAGCCTGGGCAACAGAGCAAGGCTCCATCTTAAAAAAACAACAACAACAACAACTGGCATTAGAGTGATGTAAGAAGCCAGTGTTCTTTATGGAGCTGAGATTCAGGGCTGAGTTGATACATGAACTATAAATTTAGTAATACAAAATGTCACAAAACTAACCTCTTATACCTCTAGAAACTTAACAGAAATTGACAGCAGCACATCTAGCAAAGTTTATAAACTGAGTTGCTCATGGTATCATCTTATTGCTTACCAAGCATTGTTATGTGTAGTGGTACTGCGTACACTTCTGGGGGTATAAAAAACGTTCAGGCAAATAGTTTTCTTCTTTGATTACCTGAGGCTGATGTATTCTCTCTTCCCTCTAAATGTTGACAAGTATATACTACATAATTCTTTGACAGTTGTGTGCTAGAGCCTTGTGATACTTTATCTCTTAAATTCTTGAATTATTACTCAGTATTTTGTAACTTTTCTCATCTTTACCATTGATCATTTATTTCCTTGCGAGAATACTAGAATTATTCCACTGAGTGGAGCTAGGTGGCAATCTGTGTGAAGACCAGATAACTTTAAATTCACCTTAGTTTTAGGAGGCAGCTCTCTGAAGACCCAACCAAAGCTAGAAGTAGTTTGCCTAGCCCTCATTCTTGGCAGTTAGCAGATTCTGACTTTTTTTCCTCTAGCCCAATTGTATTTCCAAAGATCTAGCTCAGCCTCTCAGCTGCCACTTGTAGATCAGCATGTGCTCTGAGGCAGCAGCAGCCCCGGCATGAACAAGAAAGAAAAAGTAATATAGTACAGGTGGCGCATAGGTAGGATACTATTAAATACAAAGATATCAGTAATTACATTAAATATGAAAGGACTAAATATTCCTGTTGAAACTCAGAGATCATCAGATTGGATTAAAACCCAGACCATGTGATTATTGTTAAAGACACGTATCTAAGACTAAAGGATATAAATGAAATTTAAGGGATGAAAAAATAATATGATGCAAGCCCTAGTCAAAAGAAAGCCACCATAGTAATTTTAAGAATAGAAAAAAATAACTTTAAGGCAAAAGTCTTTGCACAAATAGATGGTCACTTCATAGTGATCTTTAGCTAAAGATTTAGAATCATTATATCTTCCTAGTGAATTGAATATCTCACCTAAAAATAACCTTAAAATATGGAAAGCAAAATTAACAGAATTACAAGGAGAGACAGACAAATCCATAATCATAGTGGGAGCTTTTTCACTTCCCTTTCTCAGTAACAGATAAGGAAAAAATCAGGAGGATATAGAATATTAGGACACAATTAATAGACTTGACATAAATAGACACTGTACTAAAATCAAGACCTTGTTAGGTATCTGCTAATGTCAATGGAAGAACACAAATTTAGGATTGAAATCTTTTTTTCTTATCCATTCTTCCCCTTGGAGCATACATACAAGCAAAGGTAGGAAAAAACCTTTAATATAGACCTGTTTTGACATCACAGAAGACACTAGTATGTTTTCAAGCTCTTATCCTGAATATACATATTGTAAAATTAATTTCCATTCACCTCTAATCTTACCAGTTTGGTATTGGTATTACAGATTGTATTCTTTCCATTGCTTAATTTTGCAAATTGATTTTGATAACTATATTATTGTCTATAGTTATCACACTTCTTGTTAGGACACAGAAATAAAAATACTTTTTTTTTTATAGTAACTTAGTTAATTGTGTCAATCTTGTAGGCAGTGTTGAGGGAACTGTTCAGGAGCTTCGAACTCACAGTTTAAAACCTTTATGAGAACTTCAGATTTCAGACCAATTAGTGCTACATAAATATGCAAAATTACCATGAAAAAATAACTTTGGATTCCCATGTAATCACCAGTGCCTTGCAAGTAGTAAGTATTCTACAAATGAATGGTTTATATTAAATGGGTGTTTCTATATAAGAGACACTACTTTTGAGAAAACAGTACTGCCCATCTTAGGAGCCAGAAGGCTGGTATGTGACAACATTGGCAATGAGAAGGAGGATGGAGGGACAATCGATAGTTACTTTTTTTTGAGACAGGGTCTTACTTTGTCACCTAGGCTGGAGTACAGTGGTGCTATCAGGGCTCACTGTGGCCTCGACCTCCTGGGCTCAAGTGATCCTCCTGCCTCAGGCTCCCGAGTATCTGGGACTACAGGTGTATGTCACCATGCCTGGCTTTTAAATTATTGTGTACAGAAAGGGGTCTTGCTATGTTGCCCGGGCTGGTCTTTGTGGGTGGCAAGCAACCCAGGTGCCAAGGCAAGAGATCGAGGGCACGAGCTGTTCCAGTATAATAAAATATATAAAATAAGTTATATTAGACATAGATCATAGATATGATTCTATATGAATATCATTAATCATTAGTTTGTAGCAATTACTCTTTACTCCAATATTATAATAATCCTTGCTCGACAATTATAACCTAGAAAAATCCAGGCCATACAGAGATAGGAGTTGAGGAGACACAGTGAGAAGTGACCAGAAGACTGGAGTGCGAGCCTTCTGTTATGCCCGGGCAGGGCCACCAGAGGGCTCCTTGGTCTAGCGGTAACACCAGCGTCTGGGAAGATGCCTATTGCCAAGCAGACCGTGGTCTAGTGGTAGCATCAGTGTCAAGGAAAAACATCCGCTACTTAGCAGACTGGGAAAGGGAGTCTGCCTTTCCCTGGAGGAGAATAGAGAAGACGCTACTCCTCCACCTCTTGTGGAGGGCCTGACATCAGTCAGGCCCGCCCGCAGTTATCTGGAGGCCTAACCGTCTCCCTGTGATGCTGTGCTTCAGTGGTCACGCTCCTAGTCTGCCTTCATGTTCCAATTTGTACACCTGGCTCTGCCTTTTAGATCACAGTAGCAAATTAGTGAAAGTTAAAAGTCTCCGATATGCAGAAATAATGGCGTAAGCTGTCTCTCTCTCCTTTCTTTCTCTCTGCCTCAGCTACCAGGCAGGGAAGGGCCCCCTGTCCAGTGGACTCGTGACCCACGTGACCTTACCTATCATTGGAGATGGCTCACACTCCTTACCCTGCCCCTTTGTCTTGTGTCCGATAAATATCAGTGCAGCCTGGCATTCGGGGCCACTACCTGTCTCCGCGTCTTGGTGGTAGTGTTCTCCCGGGCCCAGCTGTCTTTTTTTTTTTTATCTCTTTGTCTTATGTCTTTATTTCTACAATCTCTCATCTCCACACATGGGGAGAAAAACCCACTGACCCTGTGGGGCTGGACCCTACAGGTCTTGAACTCCCGGGCTCAAGCAATCCTCCTGCCTCCCAAAGTGCTGGGATTACAGGCGTGAGCCACTGTGCCCGGACGATAGTTTCTTTTAGGAAAGATTTGCAAAATTCCTCTGCAGCCTTTTCCATACCTGTTTGGTCAGTTGTCAACATAAGACCAATTTTCTGTATTTTGTTAGATAATTTAAAAATATGAAAATGCTTTTCTTCTTTAAAGAGTGAAACCAAGACTCAACCTGAAATACAGGTTTTACTGTGCCATAATCTTTATTACAATAGACATACCTCTCACTGTCAATATTGTACATAAAAATAAGTGAGGCAAAGACATTTTGCAGGAAGGAATTCCATTTATTGTGGATGCATTTTCACAATATATGTTTATTGGAGCGATCAATTATCAGTGAAAAATATGAAGTGTTTATAAAAGTTTTAGGAATGGCAGATTCACAGAACATGCTAGTCAGCTTGCAGTTTTACCTCATAAAGATAACAGAGAATTATAGTCAAATCAGTAAACCAGGAATTTACTTTTCAAAAGATTAAATCCAAACTGAACAAAATTCTACCCTAAAACTTAACTCCATCCAAATATTGGAATAAAAGTCAGCAGTGATACATTCTCTTCTGAACTTTAGATTTTCTAGAAAAATATATAACAGTGATCAGGAGAAGCTCTTGTTCAAAAGTACAGCAAAGCAATGTTACCTCACCATAGGCCTTAATTCAAACTTTGATCCATTTCACTCCAACGATGGGAGTCAGTGCTACCTGGAACGTTTGTATTTGTAAATTCTGATTTAGCTTATTGTAGACTTGCGCCTACTCTGACATGAGTGTTTGACTTCTGCATTCTTCATGGCTTTCCTTCCTTTGGCCTAGGTTTGCTAAAGCTAGAATATTCAACTGCTCTTTACAAACTTCTGAGGAAGACAGACTTTATAACGCACGGGTCACTTCTCATGCCAGCCCTGCCCTGGTTAGCTCTTCTGAAGGAATACTGCAGATAAGAAAATAGTTATTTGGGAGGCTTCCTCAGTGTGGTAGGAATTGAGACTAACACAATTTTGGTTAAGTCCACTGAGGTATGAGTTTATATAACTCCACTGTACGTATCCAGCTATACCAGAACATTTTTGCCAAGACACTGGAGGGCTCTTTCATTATCTACTGTGAAGAATAAAGACTTAGAGGCTATAATAAGATCTGGATTGTGTGTGTAAAAATCATGAGTTAAAAAAGACTTGGGGGAGAAAGTAAAACTAGTAGAAGTTACATATAATTTTGAAATTTCACCACATTGTCAACTTACTACAAGTACCAATGACAAATAAAGGTAGAAAAGTTTAATTTAAAGAAATGTTTCAGAGTATATAAAGATCAAAGTACTGTCATGACTCCTCAACACTGGATTTTGCTCACTTTACTTCTCTGCTTGCAGACATTTAACCAAAGGTAGTCTTTGTGAGACTCATGAAATTTCATTCTATACAATATTGGCACTAAATTTCTTGTCTTTCAATTTTAGAAAAGGAAGAGACCTTATGACCTATTGTGAACTTCATTGTTTCTAATAAGTAGGCTTTGAGCTTGGTCGAGATGATAGCATTAATAAAATTCACACCGGACTTCAAGAATGCATTTAATTATAAACTAAATACTATGTCTTTTAGAAAATTTCAACTCCTTGTGACACTTCTAATCTCTCTTTTCAATACTTTCTTCTTATAGGTCATCAGGCATTGAAAACATATTGATACCTATCTGCCATGTTTCTATTGGCAAATATGAAATATTAATATAATGTGATTCTTTAATTTTTCAAAAGCTGTGATACTGGCTAGTTACAATGACATACTACTAAATATAATAGTCTAGCACATAAAAAAGCATTCTACCATTAGTGTGTTTGTATATGTGTATGCACATACATACATACATGAGTTATCTAAAATGTGGTTCAGGCTACTATCACTACTAAAGAAATCCACAAAACAACCAACCTAAAAAATCAGTACCACTGTCAGCTAACATAATAATGAAATTTAGATATGAATCATCAGCATGAAAAAAAGTAATACCTTAACAGTACATTTCCTTTTTTTTAAAAAAGACAACCATTACTGCAGTATTTCAAATCTGAAATGGGTTACTTTCAAAAAGTGTTACAATTGCCTACTAAGATAATTTCTTCCATGCTTTATTATAAAGTGCAGAAACAACATGACTTCTGTATTTAAAAAAACAAAAACTACGGTTCATTTTTCTAGATACTGCACACATTCCGCAGGCAATTTTAAACTTGGATCTTCTGTTGACTTCAGATGTGGTTGGTATCACTGTTCAGACACAGAGTTACGATGATCAGTAGAAAAGTCTCTATTTCACAGCATGGGTTTCTTTAGAAACAGGCTCCTGTGCAAAGGCAGTACTTTTACCATGAACATCTCTAGACTGTGATTATTAAATATAGTGATAATATACATGGGTTTATTGGGATATTGAAAAATAAAAGAAAATGAACCCAATTTAGTAAATCAACATAAATACAAAACAGAGCAAATTAGCCCTCTACAACTGAGCTCGTCCCGCATCTTGAGCTTGGGTTCTTTCTTGAACTGTCTCAAACCTGCCAAGAGAAGAGAAGTTGAAACTGACAGCTTGCAGTGTGAAACTGACAGCCTGCAGTGTTTCAGGCAGACAGTTTTTAGAGTCAGAAGAAAAAGGAATAAAAGTATGGCAGGAATAAATATTTATGAAAGGGAAGATTATTACTGGCATTCCATTCAAATATGATCTTTTGTTTTACTTTTTAAAATTTTTTTGAGACAGAATCTTGCTCTGTCACCCAGGCTGGAGTGCAGTGGTGTCATCTCAGCTCACTGCAACCTCTGCCTCCCAGGTTCAAGCAATTCTTCCATCTCAGCCTCCTGAGTAGCTGGGGATTACAGGCGTGCACCACCATGCCTGGCTAAGTTTTGTATTTTTGGTAAAGACGAGGTTTCCCATATGTTGGCCAGGCTGATCTTGAACTCCTGACCTCTAGTGATCTGCCTGCCTCAACCTCCCAAAGTGCTGGGATTACAGTTGTGAGCCACTGCACCCGGCTGGATCTTCTTTTATTTTATCCTTCCTTCTGATTTTTTTCACTTCCCTCTCCCTATCTTTCTCCTTTATGTTCTCTTTTCCTGTCTTAACCTTTGGCCTTGCTCATAGCATTTAGAGTCAAATAAGTTGCTTTGTTTTTTTTCATTTTTAAACTCTACCGTAAGAGCCAAATATCTAGTGTGTATTCCAGAACAGGCACAAGCGACTGAATAGCTCAGTGAGGGCCACATCAGTGTATGATGGTGAAGGAGGATGTTTATCTTTAGTTTTCTCCCATTTTTAATCTAGCAATCTCTATTTTCTCCCTCCTATTCTTACACCCCTACCCCACGAGACTTATCTCACCTATAGTCCTATTCTCATACCATTCTCTCCCCCTCAGCTAGTTGCTAAAATTTTTTGCCAAGCTATTAAGAAATCTTAAAGTGTTGTGAATTCAAATTTTCAAGGGTGTTCATTGTATTTATTTCTAAGGAATGACTGAGTAACAAGAAATGAGTTTGACATTTTGGAGCAAAAGAGCTACCTAATCTGCTACCTCATAAACTCAGTTCTGCGTCTGGTGGTTATATTATTACTACTGTAGAAAGAGGTTAGTGGCATGTGAAAACTCACACTGTCACCCTCCTACCTTGTACTGCTACATAACTGGTGCTACATAACTCCAGGGAGTACCATTCATGTTTGTATGTGAGTGGTGTTCTCTGAGTCTGACCATTTCACATCATCTTTGTTCTACTTTCCAGAGCTCTGGCTAGGAGGAGTGTTATCCAGAGAGACTCCATTATACTGGTGATGATGGTCTATAGCCAGCTGACATCCCCTTTTCAGGGACTCATTCTGGGACTCATAAACACTGGGACTGCCATTCTGAGAGGTCAGATACCTCTCAGAGGTCTGAGAAGAGAACCTTCTGCTGTCAACGTTCCTCCCACGGTGGTGTATGGAGAATGTCTTCCTGGGAACCTTTCCATGGGTTTGGGCTACTTACACTGCATGGCTGACAAACCTGCAATGCGCTAATAGAATAGGCTAGAGTGGTCATAAAGGCTTAAGTCAACAAGCTCATTCTTTGTTTAAAAAATAACAAAAAAAAGTTCTTTTCTCCCCTGCCACTAAGAGAAAATTACAGAAGGAATTGACAACTATACATTTTCTCCTGAATAGCATCCTAAAAGAAAGTACCATGTATAATGGTTAAAATGCAGGCTTAGATCAGACTGCTGGAGTATCAATGCAGGCTATGCTACTTATTCACTGTGTGACTTTGAGAAAGTTACTTCATCTTTCAGTGCCTTGTTTTTCTCAGCTGCAAAATGAGAATGATACACTACTTACCTCACGTGGTGACTGGAGGATCAAATGAAATAATGGAGGGTAAGAAGGCAGAAGATTGTCTAGCATACAGTGGGGTGCTCACTTAGTGCTAGTAGTTTACAATGTGATAATTACCAGCAAGCACTTTTCATGTGTGTAGCAATGACTTAGAAAGGCTAGTGAATTTCAATGGAATAAAAGCGCAATGCGTAGCTAATAGTGAAGGTGGGGTAATATGTTTAGGTAGCTGCACCAGAACTAAAAACATGTAGAAAGTAGGAAAGGGAAGGTAATTCTCTCACTGCAGTGAATTGTAGTGATTCTCTGGTTGCCTTTGATGCACTCTTTAGTCCTGAGTTTGCTTAAGAAGTGCTTCTGTTTAAATCAGTCCATAAGCAGCCTGTTCTAACCTTGCTTATTGTCCGTCTCCAGTTTCTTCCTTTTAATTTTTAATTTTCTTTTTATTGAAGGAGAAGACTAGGTCTATTACTTGAAATGGGGAAAGGCTACAGTTGGGAGTTGAATGAGCTCATTGTACACAAAGGGTCCCATTTGCAGTCTGAGCATCATTTAGATGTTCTTCAGAGCCTCCTTTCTGAAGAATGACCATATCCTTTGACCAGAAGACTAAAAGTAAGAGGAGCCCAGTCATTCTTAGCCATTCATTTTCATAGGGTATTAAATGGTTGCCTTACTCTTGAATATTATTTTAATTTTTTTGCCATAGCAACTCTGAGTCTTAGGCTGCTGGCAGTGGCAATATAATCTAAAATCGTTCCAGAAAGCAGTTTTGGAAACACTCAGGGAGACAGATGTTTTCCCCAAGTGATCTTTAAATGACTGTGGCACCAAGCTGGGACGTTGTAAGGAAACGTGGACCATAGTATCCCATACAGGCTTCTGCTGCCAACGTTCCTACCACTGTGGTGTATTGAGAATGTCTTACTGAGAACCATTCCATGGATTCGGGCTGTTGATGTATGACTGACAAACTTGCAATGCACTTTTCCTTTCACTGTGTTATGTACTGGTCTTTTAGACACCGATGAGTGTGCAGGCAAAGATCGGTAGGTCAGCGATATTTCTCATCTGACTCCAGGACATTATACTACAGCATACATCAGGAAAACGAACCTCCGAAATACTAGTCCTCCCAATGGATTACCTTAGTGGGGGAAGTGACCTTATCCACAGATTGCTTTTCCCAGAGGTTCCGCTTGCTGGATACGTCTCCTGGTCTCAAGTCCTGATAAAGAGAAAGCAGAAAAACATCGATAGGTGGCCATCTGTATTTTCCAGCCAGCTCTAAATAAATGGCCACATCTATTGTTTATTTGAATCAATTTGTTGTTTAATACACTTTACCCCAGTGATCTGAAATGGAATTGAAAGGACCATCAGCTGTTGTTTGATTTTTTTTTTGAGACAGAGTCTCACTCTGTCGCCCAGGCTGGAGTGCAGTGGCATGATCTTGGCTCACTGCAACCTCCGTCTACTGGGTTTCAAGTGATTCTCCTGCCTCAGCCTCTTGAGTAGCTGGTATTACAGGTGTGTGCCACCATGCCCGGCTAATTTTTTTGTATTTTTACTAGAGATGGGGTTAGCTGTTGTTTTGATTTTATATAGACCGTGACATGTCTTACGATATGAGAATGGGCTGGAACTATAGCCTCTGGGTCCTTGCCCTTTACCAAGGACTTACTGTTTATTGATCAGTAAAAGTGAAACAAGAGCATGTTTAAAATAATGTAGCCTCATTTTAAATTTCTGCACTCTTACAAGTGAATAGATCATAGGTTATTTAAAAATAATTAATTTGGGGTTTTATAAACATTTCCTGACTCACAGATGAACTCAATTAGTACTCACCTCTTTTCCCCCAGCCCTTACTACTTTAGTGCACACCAGCCTGACTGCCAACTGCCCACATGGCACTTCTCTGCCTAGGGACTTTCTCTGGGTACAGATGCCCGTTTTGCCTGCCCAGGAGGCAGGCTGGAAAGTTCAGAGAGTTATAACATCTCCAGGAGCAGTCCTCAATGGCTGACTGGTGAATGTTGGTGCAATATTATTTCTCAGGCTCACTCTCGCCTCAGCTTGGGTAACTCTGAAGTATGTGTTATCTGGTGGCTTCCAGGATTTCCTCCGTGGGATTAAGGTTTAACAGCCCATGTGGGGACTTGCTTAATAACACCTTCTTTTCAGGCTGCCTTCTCCCAACCTCACACCCTGTAGTGTTTTCTTCACCTCCATGTAAACAACTTGCTCTGGAATCACTATCTTGGGATCCGCTGCCGGGTAGCCCAAACAAAGTCACTTTTCTTTCTTCTTTTTCTTTTTTGAGACAGAGTCTTGCTCTGTCGCCGAGGCTGGAGTGCAGTGGCATGATCTCGGCTCACTGCAACCTCTGACTCCTGGGTTCAAGCAATTCTCCTGCCTCAGCCTCCTGAGTAGCTGGGATTACAGGCACAAGCCACCATGCTCAGCTAATGTTTGTATTTTTAGTAGACACAGGGTTTCACCATGTTAGCCAGGATGGTCTCGATCTCCTGACCTCATGATTTGCCCGCCTCAGCCTCTGAAAGTGCTGGGATTACAGGCGTGAGCCACTGCGCCTGGCCACAAAGTCCCTTTTCTAGCAGCACCTCCCTCACCCTAAAATCATTTTGTGTCTCCTGAGGGGCAAGTGGGTAATTCAGAAGTGGATCAGTAGAACCCCGCAAATATAAACATTCATCACAAATTGAACCCATGCGAGAAGATGACAGTTGATGACATGTGTAAGAACATGTGGAAATCTTGGGATGGAAACACTAAAATATGATCGATAACAGTTATATAGCTTAGAGTCTTTATTTACTACCTCATAATTAATTTCATTTGGATAAGGAACCAAATTTCTGTTTCAATTTACTTTTCTCCCAGCATTTGCTTATGTTAGTACTTGGCAAAAGGTAGTGTGTAGAAAATAAATGTGTTTTACTGAAATAGTAATGCTTATTTTGGCAAACCCTTTTCTCAGGAGGAAGGCAAAGCTAACAGCAATTGCATTTACCCATGGACACTGATCTAAATGGACATATTTCTGATAGATAGTATTGAGACTGTAACACCGAAAATGCATAGTTAAATGATACCATGTGAAGCATTTCAGATTTGCCTAAACCTTACTGAGTTTCTGGATTTCCTCTGTGGCATGAATTCCTGATATTCTATTAGAGAGTTACACCTATTTAACTTGGAGCCATTAAGCAACAAATCAGATTATTTTTGTAGAATTCCACTACATTTGCCAGCATAGGTGGAAGCTGCCAAACTGTCTGGAAGACTGTTTTAAAATTTTGGAAACTATAATTAGGAACATGCTGAGGGAAGTTCTGGAAAGCAGCTATTATCGCTTTGTTTATTTGACTCACATGAGACAAATATTTTTCCTTCTCATGCATGTTCTTCTACCTAAGAAAATGGATTGCACTTCCCATAAATCCTGCCGATGAATCTTTCAAGATCACTTAAAGAGTTTAAAGAGTCCTTTTAAGAAAATATTAACATCCGAGTTATAAGTTGGCATTTTAAATCAAAGGGGAAATATAAATGGAATTACCTGACCAGACTACATTTTAGAGAAAGACCCACTCCGGAAGAAGAGGGAGAAATGAAGGCAGGAGAAGCAGGTTTCCAATCAACCAGAGACCAAAGAGTGAGGAACAGAAGATCAGCTGAGAAAGACATTGTTGGTTTTTTTTTTTTAAACAAAAAGAAAGACAAATTAGCTTTTTAATTGCTGTGTAACGTAGTTTAGACACAAAGAATAGACAAACCAGCTAAAACAGACATACTCAGAATTGAATTGCAGTTACAAAGTTACACTGAAATCTTATAAATTCTACCCACAAATAGCAAGGGACATCCCAGTAGCAATCTGGTGTATTTACAACATTGATTTCATAGAACTTTCTTCCATCTGGTTTTCATTCGGGAAGCCATGCCAGTCTACAAAATCTAATGGGAAGAAGGATGTCACTAAAATCTATACTAACTGCCATGTTCTTCTTTCCTTTTCTTCTCCACCCTCTAGGGGGTGATCTAGCAAGTCACATACTAATTAGTAGGTAAAGCAGGCAATGATTTTGTAATTTCTCTGCAATACTTTTTTTTTTTTTTTTTTAGGAGGCTGTCAGTAACCCCAGAACATGGTGTATGTTTTGTTTTGCTGTGGAAACCTGGATACAGTTATACCTATGATAATAATAACTGAATTTTATATTTTTAACCTCATTAGGATGTCATACAGAGGATGGTAAACTTTTAAGTTTACAAATTCAAGTGCCAATAAAAGAATAGGGGGCAAGTTCTGGATCAATGTTTTGAGTATAATCTGCTACAAAAATGAAAGATTGCAAATATCATAAACTTGCAAAAATTAGCATCTCCTCCAAATATTCCATACTTATCAAAGAGGGAAACATAGATCTTTCTCTCCTTACTTACTATCTTGAGAGTTCCTCAGTAGGTCCATTGACTGCCTTGGTTTTTATATGTATATTTGGGGGGGAGAGTCCTTAAATTTCATTAGGTTTTAAAGGGGTTCATAATTCAAAAAGGGTTAATAATCACTGGTATGGAACCACAAAACTTATATACACTGCCATGGCTTCGTTTTGTTTTTGAAAATAATTTCTACTCCTTATATTACCAGAGATGCTTGGAAAACTTGAGGCACTAAAGAGCACATAACTTTTGGGTCTAGGCTCTTGCCTCAACTGTATCCTTTTATAAACCCCCATTCTTGTACCTATTGAGAAGGGGAGGAAAAGTTGCTTTTATCAGTGTGTAAAGATTTTCTAATTGTAAATTGGGTTGACATTAGTTTATACCTCCTGTGAGCCTTTATGCAAAGAATCTCGGGGTGTATATTAATTAAATGGTTCAAAGAGTTGTGTCCGAGAAGGATTTGCAAACATTTCCATTTCTTCCTCTTTAAATTGGAAAGTGACAAAAGTCAGTGACTTTGGATATTATCTATGGAGCCAACAAATGCAATTAAATGGCATGGAGCCAATGGATGCAATTAAATGCACAGAGGCCTAGGATTGGAAAGTTTTTCTTCTTCCTCTAGAATGTAGGATTATGACAGTGGACTCTCAGCTCCCTTGAGCACCAACAAAGCTATAAAAGCAAACTTAACAGGGAAAGCTCAGCAATGTACAGTGGGGAGCTTGATACTTTTTCTTATTATAATGACAAATGCAAGGCAATTGTCATACATTCAACGAAAAGGTGAAAAGAAATGTATTTTTAGTAAGATAGCTGCACTTAATAAATTAAGAAAATTTTAAATTATCAAAAACATTCGTAACCAGTTTTTCTAGTTTCCAGTTTTATGACTTTCCTGAGGAGGTGTTGACAACACAATTAGACCAATTATTTCAACAACTACCCAATAACTGCATTTTTGTGCCAAGTTATAAAAACTAGGGAAACTGGAAATATGGGTTCCCAATAGGCAACATACATATTCTTTTGGGAATAAGTTTGGGGTGCTCTTGACAAAGAACTACCCAAAATGATTTGACCTCTCATTTTCAAACTTCTATCTAGAATCTATAGAATAGAAGCTAAACAAATAGACGAGTAAAGGGTCTAAATTCGAACTGCCTCAATATTCTAGCTGATTCCTTCTCTCAGTTAGGGTGTAGAGGTGATTATTTGGTTCCATTTTACCCTCTCAGTAACTGCGATGCAGCTTCTTAGAACAGCTGTAAATCTGAACACTTTCCCGTTTGTTATTCATCGGGGAAAGCAAAGAACAGGAGCACTGCCATTCCTAGGTAAACAGAACAACTGCTTGTTTTCTTCCGCTGATAGAAGCTGGGAGATCAAAGAAACTCAGAAACACCTGAAGGTACTTACAGAAGGTTTGGGAGCAGGTGACTTGTTTCCATCTGGGGTTTTAGTTAGCCACTCATTGATGCGGCTAGAAACCCCTACCTTCAAGCCAGCAGTTTCCTACAAAGGGACAATCATCCAAAATATTAGAGAATGAAGTAAACTTTACCTGGGAAGGAATTTTCAAAGCAAATTCAAAATATCAGTAAGTATAATTTCACATAACCATAAACCTTAACACTTGATATTTATGGAATATGTCATCTGGTTTTCTTTCCCTTGTAACTCGCCCCACTCCAACTTCAAGGGTGGACGTTTCAGCTCAGGCACTTTATTTGGAGTACAATGGCCGAGGCTTAGTACATCATGCAACCTCAGGAACACACTCTCTCTGAGCTTGCTTTTGTGGTCATTGCAAAACAAAATACAAATTGTACCTTCTTCACTGCTTTTATTATTTACTAGTGTGATTCCCAAATCACAATCAACATGCAAAAAACATGTGCCCCTCTACACTTAAAAGGCAAAAATCAGACGCTTACCTTATTTGGTGTGCCTGCTGCAGTGGGGGATGAAAACACATTCCCTTTCTCCCACATACTCTTGATATTGCGTACACCTTCAGCAGGAACAGGAAGATCCGAGGCTGCCGGCTTTGTAGGTTTTGAGCTTTTTGTTCCCTGAAATTTGTGAGTTATTTTTAGGATTGGTGCTGGGAAGTTTGTTCTCATAAAATTACAGGGAGTTTGTCTTCCTCAACATTATCATCTTAAAAATTCGTTGTGTAAACACCTTCACCAAAAATGAGAGTGATAATTTCTGTTGTAAAACTTTATCCTGATGACATATGTCCCTCAAAATAAACCATCACAGCTAGATCAGAGGATCTTTCAAAAATGAAATATGCTTTTTGTTGGACACCATTTATTGTGAAATTGATATTCTACTTTGTTTCTTCAACAGATACTTTTTTTCTTTTTTGAGACAGGGTCTTGCTCTGTCACCCAGGCTGGAGTGCAGTGGCACAATCAAGGTTCACTACAGTCACAACCTCCAGGGCTCAAGTGATCCTCCCACTTCAGCTTCCCGAGTACGTGGAACCATAGGCCTCTATTTTGTAGAGAAAAATATGAAAAAATTAGCCGGGCATAGTCCCTATGTTGCCCACGCTGGTATCAAATTCCTGGGCTCAAGGGATCCTCCTGCCTTGGCCTCCCAAAGTGCTGTGACTATGGGCATGAGTCACCACACCTGGCCTCAACAATACTTCTTAAATGCCTACTGTATGAAGGGCACTTTGCTAGGCTCTGGGGATACAATGGTGCTCAAAACAAGACAGTTGGGAGGCTGAGGCAGGAGAATTGCTTGAACCTGGAATGCAGAGGTTGCAGTGAGCCGAGATGGCACCATTGCACTCCAGCTTGGGCAACAAGAGCGAAACTCCATGTCAAAATCAATCAATCAATCAATAAAATACAAAAACCAAAAAACAAACAGAAAACAAGAAGACAGTCAGCTGCAGTGGGCTTATATTTTAATAGAAAGGAAAGATAGTAACTAGTTATACAAGTATTTATTTCACATTGTGCTAAGTGCTATGAAAAATAATGATGTGCCATAAAGCATGGCACACAATCAGGGGGCAGTACTTAGTTTGGGGGTGCAAAGAAGGTTACTCTGAGGAAGTGACATTTTAAACCAGATCTGACAGAAGACTTGAAAGTGGCGAAGTAAACAGGAGCAGCAAACTCCATTCCATGCAGAGATAATAGCATGTGCAAAAGTCCTGAGGCAGGAAAGTGCTGAAAGATGGAAAGACTGAGATACCCCTGCATGGGAAATATATTGGAAGGAGTAAAGAATGAATGTAAGTAAGAAAGAAGTGTATTCAAGACACTCTGCCAGCAGTAATGAAGGCCATACCCCAAATGGCTTGAGTTTCTCCTCCAGTCCTGCTCTGTGGCCTGTGCCTATGTTCAAGAAGGCACAGCCAGGATGAGTGGCACCATTATGAGGGGCCATGGCATAAAGAATGATCTCACTGGACTATGCAAAGTTTAAAGCTGCAGTCTTGGTTTCATTACACCTATTAGTGCTATGACCAACTCAACCACAGAAAATAAAGATCTGCAATCTGTTTTATATTTTAGTGGACATTTAGTCTTGTAAATCACATCTTTAGTGTTAGGACTTGATTATTCCTTTGATAAATCATCGGATGCCTCTCTTATTCCCTCATATCATCTGTAAACTATTATATGTGTATCTCCACTCTACAATATAAAGAAGAAGAAAAAATCAAATCAAACTGATCCAGTTACTTCATAGCAGGTGCTCTGATGTGCAAGAGGCTAAAACCATTGACTAAAGTCTACACAAAGGAGAAAAAAGCAGGATCACATCTTGATCAATGACACCTTCCTTCTTGGCGCTTTGGTATTGGGAAATACACATTTCCAAAAGAATAAAACCCCCAGGTCAGTTGGGTGGGGAAAAAAAAGGTGGAGTAGATAGACACATAAAACTGTGGTCCTTCAAATATAAAACAATCAGTTTGAAATTGATGATGATTAAACTTGGGTTGGATATCTTTATATTACATTATACTACTATTTTTATTTGATAATAAAAGGTTTTTATAAACAGAGGATTAAGTAAGATTGTGAGAGACCTATTCAAACCACATATGGGAACATATTTTATAAGGAATTAGGGATATTGGAAATATACATGTGAATGTATAAAAAATATAGTTAAATACTGGCCGGGCACAGTGGCTCATGCCTGTAATCCCATCACTTTGGGAAGCTGAGGAGGGTGGATCACCTGAGGTCAGGAGTTTGAGACCAGCCTGGCCAATATGGCAAAACTCTGTCTCTACTAAAAATAAAAACAAACAAAAAATTAGCTGGGCGTGGTGGTGGGCACCTATAATGACAGCTACTCAGGAGCCTGAGGCAGGAGAATCGCTTGAATCCGGGAGGTGGAGGTTGCAGTGAGGCGAGATGGCGCCATTGTACTCCAGCCTGGGCAAAAAGAGTAAAACTCTGCCTCAAACAAACAAACAACAACAAAAAAATTATATATATATATATATGTGTGTGTGTGTATATATATATATGTATATATAAATAAATACCAATAAACCCATTTGTTTAAAAAAAAACCGTTTTCATTAAATAATATTCAGGCTGAAAGTAGAAAGTAATTTATTTAAAACTCTTCTAAAATTTATCTTTATTACTATATTTCTTAGAACTTAGAATTTCAAA
The DNA here is from genome assembly GCF_047675955.1 of Chlorocebus sabaeus. Classification (NCBI taxonomy): domain Eukaryota; kingdom Metazoa; phylum Chordata; class Mammalia; order Primates; family Cercopithecidae; genus Chlorocebus; species Chlorocebus sabaeus. The sequence goes on along the minus strand of NC_132924.1, from coordinate 108,096,307 downwards.
GTGTAATAAATCATTAATATTCTAACACTATCAGGGGCCAGGTGTGATGGCTCACATTCGGCTTTGGGACCCCAAGGCGGGCGGATGACTTGAGGTCAGGAGTTCGAGACCAGCCTGGCCAACAGGGTAAAACTCTGTCTCTACTAAAAATACAAAAATTAGCCAAGTGTGGTGGTGGGCCCCTGTAGTCCCAGCTACTTGGGAGGTTGAGGCAGAAGAATTGCTTGACCCTGAGAGGCAGAGGTTGCCATGAGCCGAGTTTGCCACTGCACTCCAGCCTGCGCAACAGAGTGAGATTCCATCTCAAAAAAAAAAAAAAAAAAAAAAAAATTCTAACACTCCTAGGGCTATTGGACTTGATTATTGTCCTAAGTGTTTTTATGATCTTCTATGTAGTCAGAATCCATTTCTGTTCAGCGGGATCATAACGCTGAGGACAATGCTCACCTCAATTGCACTGGTATACTGCTCCAGTCTGCTGTCAATCTTGGAGACTACTGCTGCTTGATGGGTTGATTTGACACCACTGCTAAAAAAGTAAACACATATAAAAATATGAGAGTGAATCTTCCCATACATATGCTAGCTGATTAGTTCAACTGAACCATCAACCATATTTACCTTTTCTGCACAGACTTATTCAAAAATTCTGCTCGCTCTTCTATCTAGGAATTGCAAAAGAAAATAAACCCAATTAATATTTCAAGCTTATAAGCAGTGTTTCTCAGCCCAGGCCAATATCATCCCTGAACCTGTTAAATAAACACACCAAAGAGCATATAAGGGTATTTGAGTTACTGTGCATAGATCTGCTAGAAAGCAAAACTACATATAAGGTATTTGGTAGTGAGATTGGGGGAATGAAGGTAGGATTGATACAGGATAGAGAAAATGTGTAAAAAAAAAAAAAAATCAAGTTTTCAAGGCAAAATAAAGACTAGACAGAAATGGAATAAAAAATGCCTCTAAAACCATATAATCAGTGACAAAATAATTGAATTTTAAGACTAACATAATTGGCTGGGCACTGAGACTCACACCTATAATCCTAGCACTTTGAGAGGTCGAGGCAGGCAAATAACACTTGAGGTCAGGAGTTCAACACCAGCCTGGTCAACAAGGGGAAACCCTATCTCTACTAAAAAATACTAAAATTAACTGGATGTGGTGGCACGTGCCTGTAGCCCCAGCTACTTGGGAGGCTGAGATGGGAGAATTGCTTGAACCTGGGAGGGAGAGATTGCAGTGAGCCAAGACTGTGCCACTGTACTCCAGCCTGGGTGACAGAACGAGCATCTGTCTCAAAACAAACAAACAAACAAACAAAACAACAACAAACTTAAATAATTTTTCCAAAAATACACACCATTACCCTTTAGGATGTATTTACTAGAGACATACCATGCTATTTGAGTTAACAAAATTTTCCCACAATGTTTTAACTATGTATTTGGTATGTAACAGGATTGAATAACTAGGAAATGTGAACTAGTCCCTTATTGCTTAACCTGATTTCCTAACTTGACAAGGGTCAATGATCAAGCCTATTGTTGAACTTCATTAGCCGTGGAACGTACAAGATGGGATGCAGGTAGAATGAGGATGGGGCACAGCTCATCTGTAATGGCTGAGGCTTCCCATGAAGCCCCTCTTAGCCCAAGTGTGAAATTAGGAAATAAGCCCAGAGAAACAGGGGTGGACATAGAAAAAAATCAGCAGTTCAGTAGTCTTTGATTAATTCTTTTTTTTTTTTTTTTTTTTTTTTAAAGCTAGGAACTTTTTGCTACAACTGAAGCTGCTAAATCAAACATTATATGTTACTGAAACTGTATCACTTAAATTTAGATGGTGGCCATAAGCAAATATTTGTTGAATCCATGCCACAGCCAACTCCAGACTAGAAATATCCTCTGCCACCCATGACTTATCAATACCATGAGCAAATACCTTCTTTGCTCATGACTGCATGTGCCAAAGCACAGGCATGCTGAAAAGTTCCATTTTGTTCCCTGTTCAGGACAGCCAAGAAATCTACTAGATTATCGTTGCCCTAGGCTAGTATGTTTCAGTGGCCCCTTGTCTTAGTGAGTCTCGGTTAATGTGAGAAATTACCATAGACTGGATGATTTAAAACAACAAGCATTTCTCACAGTTCCGGAGACTGGGAAGTCTAAGATTAGGTTGCCAGCATGGTTGGGGTCTGCTGAGAGCTCTCTTCATGGTTTGCAGATGGCCACCTTCCTGCTGTGTCCTCATATAGCACAGAATAGAAAGGGAGCAAGTAAGGTTCTGTGTCTCTTCTTAAAAGGGCACTAATCCCATTAAGGGGGCCTCCACCCTCATGACCTAATTGTTTTCCAAAAGTCCCACCTCCTAATACCATCATATTGAAGGTTAGGATTTCAACATATGAATTTTGAGGGGACACACAATTCTCCAAGATGTGAGGGGTTCTTTCTGACCCAGACTGGTCTGGGATTCATGAGCAATTAATAAGTATCACAGAGTTTTTCTTTTGAAAACATGCTTCCTCTCTAATATCAGTTGAATAGCACTTTTATAGATATTAGTAAGAGCATTTCATTCTTCCTGATGATTTCCTACAAAGATAAAAGCAAACTCTTACTTAAAAACCTTTATGCAAAAAAGTACTATAAGTAGTGCTGAGTTTATGGGATATATAAAAAATCTATAAAGTAACTCTTATTTTTCTGATTTTAATTATAAACTTAGAATTATATTTCTGTAGAAAAAATTCTCAGGTGAGTAAGGTGAAATAGTTTAGAACCATGCAATGCACTGGCACTTTTAATAAATATTACCCATCCATCCATCCGTCCGTCCATCCATCCATCCATCCATCCATCCATCCATCCACCCACCCATCCTATTTTTATCCCTGATAGCCTGTCAGCCAATTAGCCAATAAATTATGTACCTTCTATATAAAATTGAATACTAATAAATAAAATAGTGCTATTGATCAAATTGTGTCCCCCTAAAATGCATATGTTGAGGCCCTAACCCCCGATGTGATTGTACTTGGAAATGGGGCCTCTAAGGAAGTAATTAAGGTTAAATGAGATCACAGCAGTGGAACTCTGATCCTACAGGATTATTATCACTACAAGAAGAGACACTAGAGAGTGCACCCGCTCTCCTTCCACCATGTGAAGACACAGTAAGAAGGCAGCCATCTGCAAGCCATGAAGAGGGCTCTCATCAGAAACTGAATCTGCTCGCACCTTGATCTTGGACTTCCAGCCTCCAGGACTGTGAGAAATACATTTCTATTGTTTAATACATCCAGTCTATGGTATTTTGTTATGGCAACCTGAGTAAACTAAGATAGACAAGGTCTTATTCTTTTTTTTTTTCAGACAGAGTCTCGCTCTGTTGCCAGGCTGGAGTGCAGTGGTAGAATCTCGGCTCATTGCAACCTCTGCCTCCTGGGTTCAAGTGATTCTTCTGCCTCAGCCTCGAGTAGCTGGGACTACAGATGCGTGATACCACGCCCAGCTAATTTTTGGTCACCATCTTGGCCAGGATGGTCTCGATCTCTTCATCTTGTGATCTGCCCACCTCGGCTTCCCAAAGTGCTGGGATTACAGGCGTGAACCACTGTGCCCGGCTGACAAGGTCTTATTCTTTAAGGAACACAGAATTTAGTAGGGAAGACTAATACAGTATATAAAATAAAATATTTAAAAATTAACAGCAGGTACAATATTAAAGAAAAAAATGCTGTGTGTATAAGAGAAGTAACTATCTGGGGGAGTTGGAGAAGGCTTTTCAGTAGTGTTGATATTTCAGCTGAGATTAGTAGTTTCTGGTTTACACATTTCAGAAATGGATTTATGAAAGTGAGGAAGGAAGTGCATGGCTTAGCCAGGAAAGGGCATTTCTGGCAAAGCAAGCACATGTACAAAGATTTGGAGAGCCATAAGGCATGCAGCGTGGTGAGACTGAAGGATAAAGAAAAATTCAGTGTGGTGGGAGGACAGAGGCACCGCAGAAGGGGATAGCGGAGGTGAGAATTGTTCTTTGTCCCACCTGCAGCATCTTTATGACTCAAGGATCATCTTTCTAACCTTAGCCCTGGCATTTATTCAAATCACCGAGGTTCTCAGATTCCTACTCCTCCTTTTGCTTCTATCATAGCTAACATAGCTTGACTTCATCATCGCATTCCACACATTTTGTCAGGATGCACTGTTGGTTTACTGATGCACTCCTGTTAGAAAATATCCTAACTTAGTGGCTCTATGTAATTTAACAATTTGTACTGAATTTGTATATTAAATGTTCTGTTTAAGTTTAATGAGGGAAATTGGTTCTTCTGAAGACCAAGAGGTGGCAGTATTGTCTCGATAAAACTCAAATAAAAGCACACTATTTGTTTTAGAAAACTGGTGCTCTCATTACTCCACACCCTGCCCCCAACCAATGAAAGTAATAGAAATAAAAAAATCTTTGAATTGAATTTACTTAAAATCTATTCTTTATTACATATGAAAATCACTCACTGCTAACATAATTTAATGATGAAAAACCAGGTACAGACTTTCCCAAACAAGGAATAGAAATCATGAGATATTTTTTAAAAAAATACTAGTTGACAGTATTTTGATATCAAATAGCAAATATTTTTCCTCCCATTGGTATTCTACAATGCTAACTTGTAACCGCTTATAAAAGCTGCAGGGCCAAGGGCATTAATAGCTATCCCAATTAAGTTGTAGAACATGAAATTGAACTTGAAAATCAGAGTCACAGCAGGTTCTTCAAGGCACATATATGGAGGGAAGCATAGACTGTCTGCCCCTGAATATGTGTCTCTCTTATGTAGAAATTTAAAATATTCTGGACCTTTTTTATACATCTACTTTAATCAACTGCAGACAGATGCCTCTCCACCAGAGGGAGTAGCTAAATGGCTTCCTGGGGGGCACTAGATGAAATGGGAAGTCAGCATTTGGTTGAGGGAAAGACCAGAGAAATAAGTAAGTTGAGAAATTTGGTAGAGAGGAAATAATTAAAGAGGTGGGAAGGGTGGGTTATAGTTTCTCCTGAAAAAAAAAAAAAACCACAGTAGAATTTAGAAGTCTAAATGACTACTATTTTCTTCATGTTACCAAGACTGTTCAAGGAAGGCTTGAGCGGGATTTTAAAGAAGGTAGAAAGAGACAGCATGGTTTTCTTCTTCTTTCTTCTTCTTGGTTTTTGGAGATGGAGTTTTGCGTTTGTTGCCCACGCTGGAGTACAATGGCCTGATCTCGACTCACTGCAACCTCTGCCTCTCAGGTTCAAGCAGGTCTTCTGCCTCAGTCTCTCAAGTAGCTGGGATTACAGGCATGCGCCACTGCGCCCAGCTAATTTTGTATTTTTAGTAGAGACAGGGTTTCTCCATGTTGGTCAGGCTGGTCTCGAACTCCTGACCTCAGGTGATCCACCTGCCTTGACCTTCCAAAGTGCTGGGATTACAGGCGTGAGCCACCTCGCCCGGCCGACTGCATGGTTTTCTTTGACTACTGTTGAGCCAGGAACAGAAGACCTAGACTGGGAATGGGTTGAACTCTGAGAGCTGTACAGAGATAGCCTGAGCCCAGGGAGGTTTTGTTTTCTAGAGCAGGGGGTCTGCAAGCCATGGCCCATGTGCAGCCTGTGTTTTCCACACACAGCCACCAACTTGAAATGTTTTTTTTTTTTTTTTTTTTTTTGAGATGGAGTCTCGCTCTGTTGCCCAGACTGGAGTGCAGTGGTGTGATCTCAGTCACTGCAACCTCTGCCTCCCAGATTCAAGTGATTCTCCTGTCTCAGCCTCCTGAGTAGCTGGAATTATAGGCACCTGCCACTTTGCCTAGCTAATTTTGTATTTTTAGTAGAGATGGGGTTTCTCCATGTTGACCAGGCTGGTTTCAAACTCCTGACCTCAGGTAATACACCTGCCTCGGACTCCCAACATGCTGATATTACAGGTGTGAGCCACCGCACCTGGCCTTGAGAATGGTTTTCACATTGTTAAATGGTTAAAAAAAATCAAAAGAAGAAGAATATTTCATGACATTAGAAAATCACAATAAAATTACATAAAATTCAAATTTCAGTGTTTATAAATAAAGCTTGCCTACTCCACAAGGCCTTTCTCTACTCATTTTGCTCTGCTCTGAGATCAGCATTTGGTCACCTTAGTACTTCTTGAATTGTTTCTTTGAGGCAGTCATTAGTGCCATCAGGGCAGCCACCTTGCTTTGTTCTTTCCCTCATAGGACATAGCATGCATTAAGTATTTCATAAATAATCAGATACTAAATGTATAATCCCTCTGTGGCTTAGTTTCAATTTTCCCTGAAGCAGATCTTGAGACAAGGGTTCGAGTACAAATAATTTGTTTGGGAGGTATCAGAAATATGACTGGGACCCAGACCATCATAAAGACTAAGTAAGCCAGGCACGGTGGCTCACACCTGTAATCCAAGCACTTTGGGAGGCCAAGGTGGGCAGATAATGAGGTCAGGAGTTCGAGACCAGCCTGGCCAATATGGTGAAACCCCCATCTCTACTAAAAATACAAAAATTAGCCGGATGTGGTGGCATGCACCTGTACTCCCAGCTACTTGAGAGGCTGAGACAGAAGAATTGCTTGAACCTGGGAGGTGAAAGTTGCAGTGAGCCAAGATCGTGCCACTGCACTCCAGCCTGGGCTACAGGGTGAGACTCCATCTCAAAAAAAAAAAAGACTAAGCGAAGTTATTTGGGGATTTAAAAATTCTTATTTTCATGTGGAACAAGTAATAACTGTAAAATGTAAGCAGCTTTTGGTCATTTTGGTGTGCCACTTGATATAACCTTATACATATGTACATAATTAACCATCCAGACCTCGCTATGATTCCTTTTTTGTTTTTTTAGAGACAGGGTCTCATTCTTTTGCATAGACTGGAGTGCAGTGGCACTATCTCGGCTCACTGTAACCTCTGCCTCCCAAGTTCAAGTGGTTCTCCTGCCTCAGCCTCCCAAATAGCTGGGATTACAGGTGTGCACCACCATGCCTAGCTAATTTTTGTGTTTTTAGTAGAGATGGGGTTTCACCAGGTTGGCCAGGATGGTCTAGAACTCCTGATCTCAGGTGATCCACCTGCCTCAGCCTCCCAAAGTGCTGGGATCACAGGTGTGAGCCACTGTGCCTGGCCAGACCTGGGTATAATTCTATCATGGCTTTGCCCATTGTTGATGCTTTATAACCTAGCTAGGTTGATGGAAAATGAAATGTTAAAGGTTCCAATCTCTGAAGATTCATTCATTTATTCATCATTTAACAAATTTTTATTAAGTATCTTCAATATGATGTAAAGCACTGTGCTAGATGCTCAATAATGTTAATCCTCAAAGAAATCGCCACTGGCAATAATGGTGGACTGATTATAAATCAAAGATGCCACTTTCTTGAGTCCACTGTGTTTTCCCTACATCTCAACTATTCTATCATCTACCTGACTCAGCTGATTCCTGCTCCTTCTCTGTTGTCTTGGCAGCACTCCGTTTTACATCAAATAGGAGCTGTCTTCCATGAAGGCTGTCATAGGACCAAAGCCATCCTGGAAAAGAACCCTCTCCAAGTCACATTTCACCTCCTCCCATAATAATTGCTTTAAAATTTGCACCTGTATCGTTTCCAGCTGGCTTTTAATCATGACAAAGAAGAAATGAACAGCTAGCATGAAAAGCAGCTTAAACTTTTAAAATATACTTTCCCATTTTATAAATTTTAAATGTTTCTATTCTCAGTTGCTCAAAGGAATGAGGCACATGGAGAATATGGATCAGTAAAATTCAGAGATAATCACCGAATGTCATTTTAATGTATGCCAAAGCATCTAATAAATAACAGATTAAAAATTTCACTACTGTCTCTCCTTTCCATATGTTGTAAACAAAGAGAAGCTGTGAAACAGCTGAAAGGAGGTGCTATGGTCCAACATTTATATGTTGAAACTGAATCCTTGATGTGTTGGTACCAAGAGGCAAGACCTTTGGTTGGTAACTGGGTAATGAGGGTGGGGCCCCTGTGAATGGGACTAGTGCCCTTATAGAAGAGGCCTAAAGGAGCCTGTTTTTTCCCCTTCTCCTTCCACCATGTGAAGACACAGGGAGAAGGTGCTGTCTTTGAAGAACAGGCCCTCACTAGACACCACATCTGCTGGACTTCCCAGCCTCCAGAACTGTGAGTGATAAATTTTGAGACAGAGTCTTGCTCTGTTGCCCAGGCTGGAGTGTAGTGGTATGATCTCGGCTCACTGCAACCTCCACCTCCTGGGTTCAAGTGATTCTCCTGCCTAAGCCTTCCAAGTAGCTGGGATCATTATAGGTGCGTGCCACCACGTCCGGCTAATTTTTGAATGTTTTGGTGGAGGTGGGGTTTCACCATGTTGGCCAGGCTGGTCTCGAACTCCTGACCTCAGGTGATCTGCCCACATTGGCCCCCCAAAGTGCTAGGATTACAGGCATGAGCCACCGCACCTGGCCCCAGTCTAAAGTATTTTGTTATAGCAGCCTGAACAGATTAACATGGAAGGATAGCAAAAAGATAAATGAAGCAAAGGCCCTGAATAATCAATAACTAAACAAGGGGCTAAAATCCAGTTTCTATCATATTCTAATAGAAGTTTTCTGGGGGAAAAAAAAATACCTTGAGAGATGAACCTTTAGGAGTGAAACACTTGAATGGTTTCTTGTCATCTGACAAGCCATCTTCTGGCATCTTCTGGCGTTTCTCAGCAGCTTCTGCTCTTCGCCTTTCAATTTCTTCCTTTAGCCTCCTCTTCTCTTCCTAAGAGAGAAAGAACAAATAACGAGGCATCAGTTCCAGCTTCACAGCCAAAGGGAAGAGTGCTGTAGGAGAGAGAGCACAGTCAGGAGAAGCAGCAGACTCAGGCCGCAGGCTGGACACTCCCCTTCTAGGTGGTCACCAGAGGTTTAGCCTGAGAGCTGGAGTCGAGCTGCCTGTATTTGCATTCTGGTGGTGCTACTTTCCAATGGCCTGACCTTGGCCATGTTATTTATCTGCTCTGTGGCTCAGTTTCTTCATCTGTAAAACAGGGATAACAATAGTACTCATTTTATAGGGCTTTTGTGAGGACTCAGTGAGAAAGCACATGTAAAATGCTTAGACCAAGCTTGTCCAACCCACAGCCCAGGGGCCACGATGCCCAGGATGGCTTTGAATGTGGCCCAACGAATTCGTAAACTTTCTCAAAACATTATGAGACATCTTTGTTTTTTGTTTTGTTTTGTTTTGTTTTTTCAGCTCATCAGCAATCATTAGTATTAGTGTATTTTATGTGTTGCCCAAGGCAATTCTTCTTCCAATGTGACCCAGGGAAGCCAAAAGAGCGGACACCCCTGGCTTAGACTAACACTCATTATGGTGATTTCCCATAGGGCGACACATAATCACCACTGTCCTGTGGGTCATTAACAAGGACCTCACACTTCTGTATATGTAAAAGGAATATGAATATTCCTTCTACCTACATCCTAGGAGAGTTGTGTTGTGAAGACAAATAAATAACTTATGTGAAAAGCTATCTAAATCTGTGGTACTATATTTGCCAGATGGTACAAGAGGTGATTTTATGGGTGCTCCCCACTGCAGGTGAATCTATAATTTGAGATGGTCTGACAAACCTGAAATACTGTAGACACTGCACCATAGTGGTGCAAACGTAAATGTTTACAGACTGTCCCATTAACCCCTCTGTGTCTTCATTCCTAGTCGAGAATACTCTGTCTTCTCTATCAGGCAAACAATTCAGGGCTCTGATCAAGTTGCACAACTTGATTTTCTGAGAGATTTATGCAGTCTTTGGTAGTTCTTAAACTGTGAGATCATTATCACTGCGTGTTCTCAAGCAGAGACTAGATGTTCTTCTGTTAGAGGATGCCGTAGAAGGATCCTGTGTTTCGTAGTTTAGCCCAAATAATCTCCTAGGTTCAATCCAGTTCCAAGACTTCACGATTTCCCTTCAGCCTTTCCTGATACTCTCCTCCTCTGAATAATAATCATAATAACAATGATGGCAATAATGATATCTACCGATTTTTGAGTGCCTAGAATGTGCTAGGCACTGGGAGCACAATGATCTATTAAATTATCAGAAGAATTCCTGCAAAGTGGATATTATTTCACAGATAAGGAAAAGACACAGAGTAGTCCAGATTTCCCAAGGCCCCAGCTTGTTAGTGGCAGAGTTAGAAGACTGGGTGTGTTCCGAGATTGCACCACTGCACTCCAGCCTGGGTGACAGAGCCAGACTCCGTCTTAAAAAAAAAAAAAAAAAGCCTGGGTGTGTTTAACTCCAAAACTCTATCATCCTGATTACTTCCCAACCAAAGGTACTTGGCTCATTGAAAGTTGGAGTTAAAAGAGACCTCAAAATAATGTATCCAAATTTTCCATACAGTTCCGGAAAATTTTGCATAGGATCCATGTCAAAATGCCATTGAAAGTTTTTTTTTTTCCTTTCATATTTTGAATGATGGAAGGTCGCTATTTCAAAAGCTCTAGGCTCTGAGTTGGAAAAGCAGGGTCTCCATACTGATTCTACCATTTATTAGTCAAAAATCTTCAAATAAGTCACTCAAACTATTTGATTCCTGGTTTCTTTGCCCATAAAATGAGAACAACATACCTCAGAATGAAAGGAAAGAATGCACTTTGTAACCTGTAGTACTGTAAGTTGTAGTTGGTTACACATTATTTCATATGCTAAGCCAAAATGTTCCTCCTTGTAACTTTATCTGCTGTTTTTAGCTCTGTCTTAAAAGATGAAACAAATTCATCTGTTTATAATGATGGGGTTCCTCCTGCATGTCAGGCACGGTATGGGGTCCTGGGTACACAGTAATGAACAATGCAGATACTGTCCCTGCCTATTTACATTCTAATGTACTTACTTGCTCATTAAAAAAAAAAAAAAAAAAAAAAAAAAATTAAAAAAAATCTTCTCTATAAAAACTCTCCAACTATTAGAAAAGAAGTATCTCATAACTTCATTCTGGTAACTAATTTGCAGACCTTTCATCCTTCTCAGCTTTCTAACTTTTCCCTTTTGAGAGGAAGTAAAGGGTAATGGGTTAACACAAGGGAGACCTCAGGAAAATTACAAAACAAAGAAACAAACAAACAAAAACAAACCTCTCTGTGCCTCAGTTTTCTCATCTGTAAAATGGGGATAAGTACCCACGTCAGCGAGTTCTTAGAAGCAGTGGACAAATTAATATGTCTACAAGTTTTAGAACCGTAACTAGCACATGTTAAGTTTATTATTCTTAAAAAATATTTTTGAGAGCCCATGCTCAAAAGAGCAGCCGCATGGCACCAGGGAATTTTCTCGTGCAACGTTCTCAGAGGGCTAGCGCCCACCTTACCTCCTCTCTGAGTTTTCGATCGGCTTCCTCCTGCTTCCTCCTCTGCTCTTCCTCCTCCAGGACCTTCCTTCTCTCTTCCCTCTTTTTCTTGAGTTCCTCTAGCTCCAAAGCCGCCTCCTGCTGCTTCTGTTTGAGCTTCTCAAACTCTTCGCTCTCGGTCTCCCCGCGACGACGACGAAGCTCCTCCAGCCTTTTGCCGGCTTCCACCTGGGGGGCGCCTTCAGCCTCCTTGGTGTCCACACTGGCCCTCCCTCCAGGGCGGCTGTGGTTTGGGGGCAATGGAAAGGGGTTTACATGCTTTTGCCTGTAGTCTCCCTGGAGGAAGGGGAGGTCGGTCTGCGGCTTTTGCATCCCAGACCAAATCCCCACTGCCTCTCATTAGCCCAAGGGGTAGGCTGGGGAAGGGGTCTGCCTGGAATCAGAGTCTGAATGGGAGCCTCTGCTCTGCCACTTGCGCTTGGTTTCCTCAGCTGTAAAATGGGACAAATATGCACTGCAAAATGGGATTGTAAAGTTGTGCAGCTGCTATGGAAACAGTATAGAGGTTCCTCAAAAAATCAACAAGAGAACTACCACGTGATCTAGCAGTCCCACTTCTGATACACATCTAGAAGAATGGAAAGCAGGGTCTTGAAGAGATATTTGTATACCCGTGTTCATAGCAGCACTATTTACAAAGACCAAGAGATTGATGCAACCCAAGTGTCCATCATGGCAGGAGTGGATAAATAAAAGGTGGGCCAGCCATTCCATGGAATATTATTCAGACTTAAAAAGGAAGGAGATCTTGTTACCTATTATGACATGGATAAATCTTGAAGATACTATGCTAAGTGAAATAAGCCAGTCACAGAAATCATACAAATACTGTGTGAGTCCATGTATATGAGGGATCTAAAGTAGTCAAGTTCATAGAGACAGAAATAGAACTGTAGTTACCAGAGGCAGAGCGTGGGTGGTGGTAGGAAATAGAGTTGTTGTTTAATGGGTGTCGTCTTTCAGTCTTGCAAGATGAAAAGAGTTTTGGAGATCTATATGCCTGACACTACTTAACTGTACATTTAAAAATGCTTAAGATGGTAAATTTTAGGTTATGTTTGTTTTTACCACAGTTTTAAAAAAAGATACATGCTACAACATGGAAAAATGGGGCAAATACTATTTATTCTATTTACCTCTGCGAGTTGCATGGGATTATGTATTATATCAATATGATAGATATCATACTGATATACTATGATTTATATATCATCTACAGTATAAATATTAGTTGTTATTAGAAAGGAAGGCATGTAGTGCAAAACGTTACTTGTGAATGAGTTCAAAAGTCTCCTAGTGGCCTTACTAGTCCTTTCCCATAAGTTACTGGTTAACTTGGGTCTGCCTGGAGTAATGGATCAGGAGGGAAGACACAAAGGTTCGGGCACTGCAAATGGGAAAAAGTGGCTGAACTAAGCAGAGGCATTGAAGTAAATCCATCTATCCACAACTTTGTCTTGAGCTTGACTCTAGCAGCTGATCTCTGGCAGATGAAATTACCCATTGCCTCTTGATTAAGAGCTAAACACAGTGATTTATGTCTATTCTTACAGAGCTGCTCCAGGAAAGTCCTTCATGACTGCATTAACCTATGGCTGCAATTTGTCTATTTTCTATGCTCTTTGACTCCAACACAACTGGAATACTCCTTATACAGACTTAAAATTATGAAATTAGCTTGGTATGAAGTGGTTATTACTTACATGTCATTCTTTATGCTTTCTAAACCCTTTTCATATCCACTACTTCATTTAACAGTCACAATAACTGGGAAGATGTCAGGTTAGGTTTATTATCCCCACCTTACAAACAAGGAAATCACAGGTAAGAGAGAGAATAATATACTCAGACTTTTGGTAGCTAGAAAGCAGTTGAGCCATGATCAGATTCTAATGCTTATCTATTAGTTGTACTCTTCTTGTCACTATAATTATACCTGAAATTAAATACGTTTTGTTATGAAACAATGAATAAACTGAAATAGAACATGTTAGCCTATCTCTCCACCTCTCACCTCAAACCTTCAGGATAAGAGTCTCAGAGAAACCTTTCCAAACTCTGTCTCTAGAGTTTCTACAGTCTAGGTCTAGCTACCTTCCATGCCTGAGCAGAAGCAATGCTTCATCAGATAGAACAGCCTATAAAACAGAAAGAAAATGGGTACTTTTTTATATAAATAAGAATTAAAATTGAAATTATGTTGAATTTTATTTTGTGATTAAGGAGATACACAGGGACTTCATTGCAGAACTGGGAACATGTTAAGACTTAAGACAGAATGCTATCCGAAGAGTCCTTATGGTAAAATTTTATTTCAGAACTGGTATTTTTAGTATTTTACACATCTATAAGAGGATGGAGACATATCATTAGCACCTACTGTGACCCCTGAGTTTCTTTAATAAATTTGCTATATGATACAGTTAGAACACTGATAATTTTAAAACATGTTGATACTCAAAGTAGGACTTCGGTGGAATACAGCATTTTCACTAACACGGAATTCACCTAAGTTGGATTTGCCTGGGGCTTCACTAAGCAGAATTTAGTGGCTTAATTTAGGCTTAAAGGCCCTTGTTGTAAGTAGTCTTTAAGAGGCAGAGATACAGCTTTGCCATTTAAATACTTATTAGCAAGTAGTAAGGTCATTCTTAACTAGATGTGAACGTAGATATCCTATTCCTGACATTTTTGTCTAAGGAACAAAAGAATTACCACACCCTAATATCATGTACTACATTTAAAGAATGGCACAGTATTTCTAGCTGTGGAACAAGAGAAAGAATAAAACAAGAAATGGTCTCAAGAAATACACTGTGCAATATTGATTTTATAATATATATGTATATTATATATCATGCTTTTTAAACACTGAAGTAGTTCTGAATATACTGTGTCCTCCAGAATAATAATTTTCAAGCTGCAGACCGGAAAGTCAATTTAGTAGTTTGTAATCAACATTAAAAAAAAAAAGAAACAGAAAATATCGGAGTGCACTGCATAGAGCAAAAGAAACTACCATTTCTTGACACACTTGTTTCAGTTATGAAAACATATACAGGCGTGTACTGGGTCATTATGTAAAATTTATTTCTTACTAAGGGCTTAGGTTAAAAAATTTAGAACTAACTTTGGGAGGCCGAGACGGGCGGATCGCGAGGTCAGGAGATCGAGACCATCCTGGCTAACACGGTGAAACCCCGTCTCTACTAAAAAAAAAAATGCAAAAAACTAGCCGGGCGTGGTGGCGGGCGCCTGTAGTCCCAGCTACTCGGGAGGCTGAGGCAGGAGAAAGGCATAAACCCGGGAGGCGGAGCTTGCAGTGAGCTGAGATCCGGCCACTGCACTCCAGCCTGGGCGACAGAGCGAGACTCCGTCTCAAAAAAAAAAAATATTTAGAACTATTGGCCTAGGCTCTTGTCGGTTACAAGTAACTTTTATTTTGAACTCAAACAAGGTTAAAGGGTCCCTCAAAACCTTGTCATCAAAGGCTCTTTCAGGCTCTTCTAGGTTCACAGGCCTGTGACTTCTCTCTCAGTCAATTTAGGGTCTTTCCTTTCAAAAATGAGTTTGTTCTCTCTTTGTGTTCATCATATTACTGTACAGGAACTGAACCGGCAAAACACATGCCTATGGAAACATCTATGGATTCCACTAGGTGTCGCTCAGTCTTCATTTTGGACAATCAATATGTCCGTCATTAAGGACTGGCTGAATAAGTAATAATACATCCATCCAGTGGAATCTAGTATCATTAATTATAGGCTTATATTTATTGGCATAGAAAGCAAGCTATGATACATTCTTATGCACAGTGCAAGAATCAATGTAAAATTGTAAGTATACTCACACACATGTATATACTACATATAAATATACACACGTGTGCATTTATCTTGAATAGTATACGCATAGATAAATATCTGGAAAAAGTGTTACTGGTGGTTATCTTTGGGTGGTGAGTGCTTATTTTTATTCTTCTATTTTCTGAGCGTTTTTATAATGAGTACTTTTTTTCTATAATTGGGAAAAAACCTTTTAATTCCCACCTTCAAAAATAAAAAATCAAAAAACCCTTCATTTTGCACTTTCTATAAAACCCTTGGTAATAATTTGCATCGCTGTATCCTGCTTATTGAATTGAGATTTTTATGTCATGTTTTAGAGAAAACAAGTGAGTTACAAGAAAACGCAAATATCAAAGGGAACAGTAATTAAATCAAACATAAGCAGCTATGCTCAAAACAAGAGCAACAGTTTTGTTCACACCACCTCTGCCTATGTGCACGACCTCAGCATTAGGGTACCACTTAAGGTGGAAATCTCTTCCATAAAGTTCTTTCTCCCGCGCCGTCCTTGGCTTCTTTAGGTGTAAGTCAAGATGAGTATTAGGCCTTTGACCATTGAGAACACAGCTTGTTTTCAGTTAAGCTGGTGCGTACCAAACTTATCTAAATAGAGGCTGATACTCTCTTCCTCTCTTCTCATTTTATATGTATATGGAGCAAAACTGTACTTCTCTGCTTCAGTCAGCATGAACTTCTAATTGAAACTAAAACTCACATATGTTGGTGGCTAAACAAAAATAAATAATATGGTAGCAGCTTGTTCCTAGGTATTTTTTTTTCCTGTCCAAAATAGAAAAATTAAGGCCAGAGTCACATGTAAGGGTTCTTAGCACTTAACTTGTCACCATCCATTGTGACTATTCCTCCCTTCAAATTACCCAGCTTTTTGGATTTCTACACAATAGGCATGTTAATTATTAACTTGAGCTTTGACTGAAGCTTGTTGGCAAGTATGCTAATTGTTAAACAGTACTGACAGATTTTTTCAATGTTATTTCTCTTAACAAAAAACTTACACCTTAAAGAACCTTATGCTTACAAGACGTATTTTAAACTATTAATTAAAAAATTATAATATTAGGTAATATTCATTGAATACTTTTCATGAACCTAACACTATTCTAGGGCATTAAAACATTAAACTACAGGCACTTCAGCAAGTTTTAGACTCAACTTACCAACCTGAATCAACTTGCTTTGTAGATTTTCTATGGATGTTCAATAAACTTAATTTTCACATCTATTCTCTTGGCAATCCCAAGTAATATCTATAGATTCTACCTTTCTTACACCTTCATCATTTTATTTAGATCTTTTACGTACACCTTTTCTTCTGCATGCTTTAGGTTCTCCTTTGGATAAACATGAGTAGGTTTCTACTCAAATTTATGTATAGAAAAATTGTTTTGGGGCAACTGTATTTATCCACCTTAGCCTCTTGGATGAGATTGAAATGTCTATCACTAGTAGCTCCGCCTGCTTTTGAATATTACAAAGGCTTTGGTGTGAGGAGCATGTCAAATTTCTCCCTCATACCTGCTTGATGACTTTCTTGTTTGAAGTGTTCAGAAAAACAGGGTCTCTAGGCAAGGCTGCAGCCAAGGAACAAGCCCAGGGAAATCCACATTGCAGGAACCCAAGACTCTTCTCCAGCACATCTGGCACAGCAACCAGTGACGTAACAGAGGTTGGAATTCGGCTCCAGTGGTTGGAGGGAGTGTTTTGTGGGGAAGGAGCACAGGAATCACGTAGCCAGCCCAGTGTCTGCACCTCAAGTTCTTCTACAAAACTGGTAGAGAGCTCTCAGGATTTGACTGTATTTAGAAATGATGATTTACCTGCATATGCTGGTCTCATCTGTCTGATAATCAGTTGCCCAGATTTTCAATTTGATGGGGCAGGGGGTTATGTTGAGGGGAAAGCTCAAGCTATACAAGAGAGTTTTTCCAAACTGTATAAAATAGAGCAGTCTGTCCATACCCTCTCACTCCCTCTTAGAGACTTCCAATGCAAATGAGCATGAAGGGCTCTCAAAGTCATGTGGTTAAGAAATCTGATGAATTTAGCTTAATTCAATGTTTCCCAAGTATTTCACCACAAAACAATCTTAGTCTTACACAGTATTTATTTACAACCTTTAGAAAATGCATTCTTGAAAATGGTACTGAGAAAGGTCTCTTAGGAAGGTGGTCAGACCATATAGAGATTCATTGAATGATATGAATCCCAGTCATAATGTTTTCTAATACACTCATCTCACAAAAGGTCAGTGAACAAAAACATGGATGCCAAGCATGATCTGCCTTTCAAAATAATGGGAAAAGCAGACTAAGCCCTGTCTGAGCGGTGACTGCTGGTCTTCTGTTAGTGATATGAGAACTGGACCTGCTGACTGAGTATCTCTAAGACAATGGCTAATGACCTCACAACAAAAGCATGCTGCCTGTTTAGCACGTTTCTGTCTGGAAGCACAGGATGGGAAGACTGACATTTTAAAATTTTTTTTGCATGTGAACACAGTTACTATTAACTAGTTGCTACTTCTTACCTGAAAGTATTCTCAGTATGTTTAAGTTTATGGGTCATGAATTCTCCATTCTGCGACTTAACTTCTGTAAATCCCTTCTTTCGATCCATGAAGCTCTTAACTTCTTCTTTGGGTTCTTTGTCCTTTTTAATCTTTTCATCTTTGATCTAACCAACAGTACATATCAGGAAGAAACAGAACAAGAAAAATCTTATTAGGTTTTGGTTGGTGTCATCAAATAAGACCCAAAATTGTTAGGAAGGCAGAAAACTCAGAAAGAAACCACTCAGATGTGGTAGAGTTGGAATCAGGTGAAATTCTTAGAGAATGAGCTATGGTCCTTTAGCCTGTGAACAAACACCTTTACCACATTTTTAAGAAGGTAAGATCATCCCTGATCTCACTGGGGTTTTTATTTTCAAGAGCAGTGGTAGTACTATTGTTTGGAAACCATTACGTTGTGGGAACTTCATGTAAAAGTAGGTGTTTGCAGTTCCCACTGGGAAGAGCAATTATTAGGGTGGCTTTGATGGAAGAATGACCACGTTGCTTAGACAGGTTTCTTCCTGGATGGAGAGAGAATCTGTGAGAAAGACACAAATGTGAAAGGAAGAAAAGGAAACCTTCCAGTTTAGCTAGATCTGCCAGGCCAATTCTGGCAAAGACCAGTATGTTAATCAACTGAGTAAATTATGTCCCAAGGACGGGACACTTACTAACCCTATCTTTAGCAGGAGGATCCAAAGATATGTGGGGTCTGTGAGAACATGTCTATAGTCATCTAAACCATTAAAATTAGAATGGAATAGGTTTACCTTGATTTCCATTGTCAATAAAAATTTAGTTCTCTGGAAGTAGTTTTGTGGTTGTGGTGGGAGACATAGGAAGATGATATATGGAGGGCAGGTGTTAGCTTTCATATTTTGTGTTTCTTACAGTAAATGAGACAGATTGTTTAAAAGTAAAATGAATTTACACAGCTTTTTTGGGGGAGGGGGTAAAGGAATTCAAATTACTTCACTTGTATCATCTCATCCATTCTTAAAAGATGCGTGTGAAAACAGGTGAGGTGCATTCACAATGGTTCTTTTCAAGACAGTTACAAAGCACGAGCATTCTAAAGAAACCCACAGAGGAAGGGTAGGCCATAAGAACTCAGGACTTTAGGTGCTGTGGCCTAGGAGGTTCTATCCTAACCTGATCACTCACCTCTTCTCACCATTCTTCAGATGTCCTGTGAAGATTTACTCCTAAAGTGCATTTTTTTTTTTTGTTTGTTAGAGACAGAGTCTTGCTCTGTTGCCCAGGCTGGAGTGCAGTGGTGCGATCTCGGCTCACTGCAACCTCCGCCTCCCGGGTTCAAGGGATTCTCCCGCGTCGCATCATGAGTAGCTGGGATTACAGGCATGCAACACCACACCCAGCTAATTTTTGTACTTTTTAGCAGAGAACGGGTTTCACCATGTTGGCCAGGCTGGTCTCAAACTCCTGACCTCAAGTGATCAACCCGTCTCGGCCTCCCAAAGTGCTGGGATTACAGGTGTGAGGCACCGCACTTGGCCTAAAGTGCATGTTTTACAAAGCAGAGCACAGTTTTTTGCTCTTTATTGATACGTTTTAAGTAATTTGTCTTCTTTGGGTATTATCTGATTAATTACTAGGGATTCACTACTATGCTGTCCTAGTTAGTTAAGACTTCAATCTTTCACCATGGGGTATATACCTAGGATGTCCCTTGGACACGCTGAAAATGGGGGCTGTACTTTGCCATTCTCTCCAAGAGCTTTGTCTGTAAATCAAGAAACCTGACTTTTGGCTCCAGTGCTGACAACAAAGTAGTTGTGTTACTTAGACAAATCACCTGACTGCTCTGGGATGCTGGTACCACAAACGTGAAAAAATGTGGTTGGACCAGAGGATTCCTTCTGAATTTTTCATCCTGTCATTTCCCTCTTGGCTCCTCATGGGTCATGAGAGGCTACAGAAAAAAGGAACAAGCTCATAGCTTGAATGACAGCTTCACTGTGGCTCCCTGATGGCTATCCTTCCCCAAGAATACATCAGTATTCATTGGACAGGAAGGAGGAAACAAAATATATTCTCATTTTGGCCTACCATTGTTAGACTTAGCCCCAAAACCCAGACACTGGAGTTTATGTTCTGGTTAAGAATCATCTGTGGCTCCAAATGTGAGGGAAACCCATTTTAGGGATAACCATGAAACAAATTCTGAGCAGGAGCTCACGGTCTGTGGAGCACTATGCATGGAGACATTCCCTTTTAACTCGTTTCTCCTATGTTGCAGTCAGAAAAATTTCCATTCTCCCCAAATGTATTATATCTGATTTACTGGTCCCAAAAGTGTTTAAAGGAGATTTGTAAGACGATATATGTCTAACACAAAAAAAATTCCCCTGTTTTTCAAGCTCTGCCTTTATTGGCAAAGGCTGCAGTGGATGGCAGGCTTATATTCTTTATGGAAAACCTTAGAAACATTGTCAGTGTAATAATGATGATTTGAGTTCAACTGAAAATTATTTTCTCTTTCTGGGAAATGAATACATAAAGTAATTTCATAGAGCCTTTACATTTTTTTTTAGATGTTATGGCAGATTTAACCAAACTCATGGGATTCTGAGCCCCCTGGGAAAGGCATTAGATCTTATAGGTCAGAATGTTACCATGGAGAACATCTGTGCTGAAGGATTACTAGGTAGCCGCGTATCCTAAAAGAGTTTGTGTGCCTCATACACAGATAACATTAGCATACTCAAAAGAAAGGCTCTGGCCAAATGTGATCATTTGGGTTTTGGAAATCTAGATACTTGGGATATCCAGTGGAATAACACATGGGGATGAGGTGGGGGATGGGAATTCAAGTGACAGGCCCCTGTGCCAGAGAGACACTCAGAAAGTCAAGTGAGCAAGGACTGAGATGTGTCTCGAGCATATTTTGCATTATTTGGTTCCAGAATAGCAACAAGAGCTGGGTGTAGCTACTGTTTCCTCAGGCTGGGTGTAACGTGCTTTTGTTAGCTTCAGAAGCCCCAAATCCTTTCCTGGGTTCAATTTCTATAACATGGACGTCTTCTAGACTCCTCACTACTGAAAGTTTGGTTCACGGACAACATGGACCTCATGGAATCAGATTCTGCATTTAAGACTCCCAGGTGATTTGCATGCGCACTAATATTTGGGAAGGGTTAATCCGCATGACACAAACATCACTTTCAATACCTCAGGAGCAGCTCTGCTAGAAACTGTTCTCCTGTTAGAAGCCAGAAAAGAAATAAAATAGCTCCTGCATGAAGAACTAAAAAGAGACTTTCTATAATTGGAGAAGAGAGAAAAAAAGCTAAATTAAGTTTCAATGTTGGTGATCGTCTGCAACTCATTGCCACAGTTAAACTGCAGTGGAGAAAGACGGGTTTTATTTTGTGTGTTTTTTAAGACATTGGAGTGATTTCTGGAAATGTTTTCTCTAAGAAGGCTCACGTGATGTTTGTGTTTACTTGTGGTTGCCCTATCCTATGCTGCATAAATCCTTGAAAGGAAAGGTTTTAGTTAGTTGCTTTCTTTTTTTTTTGAACAAAAAGGAAAAAAAAATAGGAAGAGGTTGTTTAAAATGGCTGAATCATGTAAACATGATTTAAAGCTGTCTACATAAAGGAACAACACAACTAGCTGGAAAGGGGAAAACCTAGTCTTTCGACCAGCAGGTTATGTACACAATGTTAAAAAAGGAACATAGATTGGATTTGTTTTCTTTCTTTTTCTTTTTTTTTAACCAGTTTGAGTAGCTTATCTGGCCTTGTGTCAAAAACAGGCCAAATGTTTTGGAACTGGCTGGAATGTGCTGAGGGGCAACTGGGGAAAAGGGCAGGGCTCAGTCATTCCTGGGAGTATCTGATTGACACCAAGGATGCTGTTGAACTGGGGCCTTATCTGAAAAGAGACAAAAGGATCATCCGAGTGGCAACTGATGGGCCCTTCTAGTTCTCAGACACTCTACGTAGGTACAGAAAGCTTTGGTCAGTAAAAACAAATCCCATTTTAGTGAACTGAATGAAATTTTAAATACAGACTCCAGTGTTTTCTACAGCCTCCCTTCCCCCACGTGTTTAATTACTGAGTCATCATTTCATGCCCACTTCTTTCTTCTATAAAGACATTCACCAAGAAACACTACAAGAACCCATGTGGGACATATTTCTGAGTTTAGTTCTGAGGTAACTTTCATTTTTCTTTTTTGTAAATGAATTTGTAGGCATTTGGTCACCAAATGAAAAGTGTTTCCCAACATGTTCAGTGAATGATTTCCTTGACTGCCTCATGAGAGCTAAATGCAGTTTTCCTGTTATTAGCATTTACACTTTCTCCTTCCTTTATATGGCCTGTGCTCATATTCAATTTTCAATTCCAAACCACCGCAACTTCTGTTAGAAACAGAGGAACATACATCTTAACAGAAATGTAATATGTAACGTGAACTGGGGGTTTTCATTTTTCACGTGAAATTGACAAAACATATTTAAGAAAATAATCCACTCCCTATTTAATCTGGTCACCTGTTTTCTAAATATGGATTTCTGTTTAAGATTTTTAGCTTTCTTAATAGATGCCATGATAGGCACAGAAATGTAGCAACAGTCCATGTGGGTTGGAGCTTGTTGGCCACAAATCACTTCACCAATCTCTTGGTGAAGAACTTCGGGTCTTCCTACTTCTAATAATTCAGTTTCACCACATTCTAGTAAATATTGTGAACTTATTCGAAATAGTCACAATTTTTAAGATTATTTGGGGCAAACACAGCACCAGAGTTGAAATGCAATCAGGTGTTCTGATGTGGTGTTCTGACTACTGTCAAATCCCGTGCCATTCTATCTGTAGAGCTCCTTGTTCACTTACCTACAGTCAAACACCCTGGCACCCGCTCCTGTGTGTGCCTCAGAAATGCAATGCAGAACATTTGGTCAAACTTTTCTTTTGAAAACCAAATATCATCTTCAGTTCATCAAATTTTCTACTGAGATGTATATGGGTGTTTTTCCTTTGAAAAGTTAAAGCATTAATCAAGGCCAGTTGGAAATATTTCATGATTGAAATGAAAGTAGAATGGCTCAAGGAAAAAAAATTAGCATTCAGAAGACTAGAAAGCAGGATAAATTGATTCCAGCAGTGTTTTTCAAGTCTTTTTGATGGTGTCCCACAGAAAAAAAGACAATTTACATGACAATGCAATACTTACTACCTACAGTGCCCTATGATGCTTTCTATCCATTTCATTTTTAAAAAAATGCTGACTGATACATTTAATTAATTTTGAGACACTCTAAGCTGATCTTACTATTTAATGGATTGTGAGTCATGGCTTGAAATACACTGGATATAGGGTTACAATTTTGAGATCATCAGACCTGAGATATCTTGGAACACTGACTGCTTTTTCTGTTGCTTTACGATCATTACTTCTCAATCATATTTACCTCCTCTTTTTTGAAGGTAGGCTTGTCTTCTTGGAGCTTTTCCCTTTTAGCTTGCACTTTAGCTCCCTTCTCTTCTCCCTTTTTATTTTCAAGAATGGTAAGGTCATACAAGTAAAAGAAGCCCTTTCTAGTTTACAAGAGTGACAGGGTGCTCAGATCGCTTTGCACGTGCTGCATGGGATGGCTTCTCTTCTGCCGTCTCAGTGCTCACAGCACATTGGTTCTAAACAGCAAGGTGGGCTATTTTCTTCCCACCCCAACATCTTCTCGTGTGCCTGCCATTGCGCTTACTGAAATCTAGCATGATGTGGCACTCCTCGTGTGTTTACAAACCTCGTGTGTGGTTTGGTGCACTTTGCTCATGATCTCAATTATAGCTTTGTTCATGAGCCTCTTACACAGAAGCAGGAGTTAAAGACACCTTCAGTGCAATGCAGGCTTAGTGACAGAGAATTTGCTCTGGAAAGGTGAATGTGAAAGCATCTCCTTTTTTCTTTTTTTAGGGGTGGTGGTGGTGTGGTGGTGGTGGTGATTAGGTACAGTGCTTTTAATGCAGCCTTGCAGACAGAAAAAAATCTTTCTCAAAGCTTACAAACATTTCCCCCCTGCTATTTCCACCCTTCCTCAGGCCACAAGAATTTGTGTCACCCAGATAATAAAGAAGCATGTATGCTCTTAATTACCAGTCAGTTATACATTGATATTACCCTAAATTAATGGCTTTCTGCAAGTCTACATTAAGCTGAGGTCTACATGTTGGCAAATCAGGGTTTTGACTTTTTTTTAAGGAAAGGTTCCAACCAGTTCCTTTCCCCTCTTTATTACCAGTTAATTTCCAGGTATTTGTTTTTGCCTTCTTTTTTTCTTTCTTTCTTTCTTTTTTTTGTTGTTTTTGTTGTTGAGATGGAGTCTCGCCCTGTTGCCCAGGCTGGGGTGCAGTGGCACAACCTTGGCTCACTGCAACCTCTGCCTCCTGGTTTCAAGTGATTCTCCTGCCTCAGCCTCCTGAGTAGCTGGGATTACAGGCACATGCTGCCACACCCAGCTAATTTTGTATTTTTAGTAGAGACAGGGTTGCACCATGTTGGCCAAGATGGTCTTGATCTCCTGACCTCATGATCCGCCCTCCTCGGCCTCCCAAAGTGCTGGGATTACAGGCGTGAGCCACCGCGCCCAGCCTGTTTTTGCCTTCTTAAGATGAAATGTCTGACCATTATTATTCATGTCTATTTCCCACCCCAGCTCTTATCATTTTTTTAATTCAACATCAAACCCATGAGTGAGGTAAGGAGTTAAGGGCCTCTTGCCTCATGTAGACCTATGGATAGAGGAAAGATAATTAAAAGAATGAGTTTAGATGCAGGTGCAGAATCAGAAGCCAACACACCACCACCACATTTATCATCTTTGGATTAATTCGGTTTTTTTGGTATTCATAACAATCAAGCACAGAGCAATCAATTTCTCTCTGTCTTCTGGACAGCCAAATTTACTGGCTGTCCCAGTAAAGTTGGTTGATTGAATATTCAGCCATCAATCAATTGCCGCATGCTTGTGTATTGCTATGGCCTGAAAAAATGAACAGCTTGCCAAATGATCAAGCATGTGAGCTATATGCATGTGGCCTCAGTCCCAAATCAGATGTGCATTACATTTCTCACAAGTCACAGGCATCACACATTTGGTACAAAATGTTTACTGTACCTGTTTCTTTAGGACAGCTGTCTGAAGTTTATCTTCTTGCGCTTTCTTTTCATTTACCCATTTCCCTTCTATTTTCTGTTCTACCTTTTCCCCTTTTATCTTTGTCTCTTGCATGGCACGTTTTTTCTCTTCTAGCTGCTTGTTACGTTTCTGCTCTTCTATCTTAGCCTTCTCTTCCTCCTCTGCCCTGGCCCTTTGCCTCTCCTCTGCTGCCCTTTTCTCTTCCTCCTTTATCCTCTGCCTCTCCTCTGCTGCTCTTTTCTCTTCCTCTTTTATCCTCTGCCTCTCCTCTGCTGCCCTTTTCTCTTCCTCCTTTATCCTCTGCCTCTCCTCTGCTGCCCTTTTCTCTTCCTCCCTCATCCTTTCCCTCTCCTCTGCCTCTCTCCTTTCTCTTTCTTGGGCAGCTGCTTTTTCTTCTGCTTCAATTCTTGCTCGTTCATCTGCTATCTTTTTGTCTTGCTCGGCTTTAATTCTTTCTCTTTCTTCCGCTTCCAACCTTACCCTCTCTGCCTCAGCTCTTTCCTTGTCTTCCTCTTCCATCTTTTCATGATGGGGAATCTCATCTGAACCTTGTTCCCTCTCCTCCTCTTGTTTAGGCTCTTCAGAACTGATTTGCCCATTTTTTAATGACATTACCACTGTTTCCTCCTGGCTTTCAGTTGTTTTCTCTTCCACCATCACCTCTACCTGATTTTCTCCAATGCTCCCTCGCTTTGGCTTCTCTTCTTCCTCCTCCTCCTTTTCCTTGTCTTCTTTCTTGTTTTCTTCAGTATCCCTCCAATCATTCTTCTGGTAGGACTTGGTGACTGTTTCTGTTTCCTCTATCTCGTATCTTTCTTGGCGACTTTCACGTTTTTCTTCCTTCTCGGCAGTTTCGTTTTCTGCTGTGTCATTTTGCATTCTTTTGCTTGGGAGCGACAGACTTGCATCTGTTACTGTTGGGTCAAACTCCTTCTGCCGCTCCAGAGCCTCTTGAAGGCGTTTTTGGCGTCTTTCCTCTCGCCGAGCCAGGCGCTCCAGGAACGCGGCCTCATCATCCCCTTCCACTTGAGTGTTTGTGGTGGTTGTCTTGGCCTCCTCGTCAGGCACACTGTACAACAGAAAGAACAACACCAAAGACAGCTTGCTCATTCATCAGTCAGCGGCATTCATACAGCCTGTGCCACCCAGGACTACAGCAGATGCCAGTAGTGCCAAGCCTGCCCATGTCCCCAGTACGTTACCATTTTAGTACATGCCTGCCTGGCTTTCAGCTGACAGCATGTGCAAGCCTTTCTCTGGGACTGGAGTCTACTCCCCATGCCAGAAGTGCTTTAGGTATTAATGTCCCCTGGGAGCAGTTTTCAAACAAAAATTGATGAGCCTTAGTGTTTAGATACCTCAGCACCCCTCACTTTTTGAGTTGGAAAACTCCGAGGTGTGTGTTCCACACTGGACCTCAGAGTTTCCCCGTGGAGTGAAGCTCCAGATACCCAGTGGTGATGTGCTTGGTCATGCAACCTTTATTTGGTGGCCTTCCCTTTTCTGTCTCACCTTCCCACACCCCCACCAGCGTTTCCTAGCATCACCTTACAAATAAATGACTTGTAGTCAAATCTTTGTTTCTGGACTTGCTACTTGGGGAATTCAAACTTAAGGATCAAACTGAAATAATAAGTGAATTCCTTCGATGTCATGTAGTATTCTCACCTGTAACCAAGTCATCTAGAATTCCTGATCTGGATTGAAGGCTCCCAAGGTACTTTGAGAGGAAGAAAATGTACATTACAGTGTTGAGATTCCACACTCATGCCAATGACCCCCGTGGAAGAGACATCTAAGTGTCCCTTACAATTCCTGCTCCTCCTTCCATAGTCGGGGGGAGTGATCACCACTCAAGGATTAAATTTGCACCATCTCCTTTCTTTGCGCCTAGGCGGGGCCAGGTGACCAATAACTGCCAATGAAATGTAAACAAAGTACCCAACCAAGGCAATGAACAAACAGAGGTGCACTCCCTGTCTTCTCCATCTCTGTCTGTTGGTAGATCAGTAAGCGCCAAGCCCTAGGGATTGAGAACCACAAGAGAAAAGAAGACAGGTGGCTGGTTCCACCAACTAGACGGAAATATGCTTAATGGTAAGTGTTACTGCACTAAACTTACAATTTGGAGGTACTAATCTTTATAGCAGCCAGCATTACCCTAACTAATGTATACACAATCTACTTCTTTGTCAAGACTTCCATGAATAAAGGGTTTCTTGTCCATCTTTTCTACAGTGGAAAAAGGGCAGTTAAATTTGACATTTATTTTTAAAAGGAAAAAAAATCTCCAGAAGTTAAACTGCTGTCCATCACCTCCCTCACTATTGCAGGATGCTGGACACTGTCCAAGCCAGGGTGTTGGTTTCTACTTGCAGGAAACAACCAGTCATGTGACACCAGAACTGTGACCAGAGTTGGAAGAATTTGTCTTTCAATGTTTAGAAACTCCATCAAATTTCATAGTTCAGACCAAACTTTCCAAATTCACTTAATTTTGGAAAAACACATTTCATATTTAACAATGAAAACTAGCATAGTAAAAACTAGCTTTAAAACTTTCTTGGCCTTTACTTTTGCTTCAGGATACTGCCTCCATGAAATTAGACATATAAGGATTA
The DNA here is from genome assembly GCF_047675955.1 of Chlorocebus sabaeus. Lineage (NCBI taxonomy): Eukaryota > Metazoa > Chordata > Mammalia > Primates > Cercopithecidae > Chlorocebus > Chlorocebus sabaeus. The sequence continues at coordinate 108,068,628 of NC_132924.1, read as the reverse complement.
AATGTCCCTACAAATGTAAAAAATTTATAATTGAAGGGGAAGTCTATAGAGAGGGCATTTGGATCAATTGAATTCTAATAATTTTAAAAAGGCACCAAAATTCCAAAGTGCTAGCCAGATTAAAGTACTCTTATGCTAAGAAACCAACAAACTGTATTGAACATTTCTTTGCCTATTTATAAATCATGACCACAATCACCAGTAGATATCAAATGCCAGTTAGAGTGGTTTAGCCCCAAGAAGACTTATTCTTCTTGTGGCTAACTAATATGTCAGAGATAAATCACACATTCTCAAACCTCAATATGATTTTCTAAAAAAAAAGCATTTGAATTCGATCAATAGCATGAAATAATGAATAATAGCCAAATATGAGAAGAGAAGCACAAGGAAAAGCAAGATTTTAAAAGCAAGAAAACTACAGACCAGCAGTAACTTTTTAAGCTCCTGTTGACCACTCATTAATAACAAGATTCAGGAAAGGCATCAAAATGCCATTTTTAAAACTCTTTCTATTATTTCTCTCTCAGCTTGAAAATAGAAAAGGCAGTGAATAACTATGTTGTCCTCCCGTGTTAAGAATCTGGTAACAGTGAAAATTTATTGAGTGCTTACTATGTGTATGACGCTCTGCATTTTACATGCATTATTACATAGTTTAAGTTTAGCAGCATTTTTAGGAGAAAAGTATTAATTTTTATTTCCATTTAACTGAAGAAATACAATTAGTGAAAGGTCAAATTGGGAGTCAAAGTCAGTTAGTGAACCCCAGAAATTATACCTATTTCCCCTTTGCTATACCTACTCCCCAATTAGAAGCTACTTACTGAGGGAAAGGGTAACCAATATCTGTGCTACCGGCCAACATTTTCAAGACTGCTTTCAGAAACCTTCTAATACAGCCTCCCAAACTTAGGTTAAGGAAGCCAGGACCCATTCCCTTTAGAATTTTCTAAATAGATTGAATTAAACAAAGTAAAACAAACTAAAACCAAAACCACATGTGAGATCTTATATAGTGTAACCATTATAATCAGTCCATGGTTTTAAATTAAAATTATTTTCTCCATTTTCCTCCTCAAATATCCTCATCTTTTTTAGACCTTAGGGCATATAAATGACAATATAAATGACACATACTAACCATTAGCATAATGAACCATATGACCTTATTTCTGCTGCAAAAGCCCTCTTTGAAGAAGTTGAACCTATTAGGCATTCTCAACTTCCCTGATTTCTACCAGGGCCTGAGTGAGAAAATACGTAATAGCAAACTCATTAAGTGTGTTTGAATAACCACATTAAATTAAGCAGAATTCTGTATCTTGTTGAATATTATAATCAGAGACTATTGATTCAGGCTGTGTACTGGAAAAGAGAAGACATCTGCAATTCATGCCCACTTTAAAAATTCATGTGTTACCTATTAATGGTAGGCACAGAGAACTCTACTATACTAACATATCTTCAGTTCAAAATGGATAGCAATACCCTACAGAATAAATGTAAATACTTTTTCTTATTTAAAGAAATAACCCACCAGAAAACCGTATAGATTCCTTAAAGAACTAAAAGTAGAACTAACATTTGATCCAGCAGTCCCACTACTAGGTATCTACCCAGGGGAAAAGAAGTCATTATATGCAAAATATACTCGCACGTGCATGTTTATAGAAGCACAATTTGCAATTGCAAAAATATGGAAGCAGCTTAAATGCCCATCAACCAATGAGTGGGTAAAGAAAATGTGTTGTGTATATATACATACATCTATATATATCATATATATATATATATCAGGTCAAATTGGGAGTCAAAGTCAGTTAGTGAACCCCAGAAATTATACCTATTTCCCCTTTGCTATACCTACTCCCCAGTTAGAAGCTACTTACCATACACACACACACACACACACACACACACACACACACACACACACCATGGAATACTATTCAGCCATAGAAAGGAACACAATAATGGAATTCACGGCAACCTGGATGGAGTTGGAGACCATTATTTTAAGTGAAGTAACTCAGGAATGGAAAACCAAATATCATATGTTCTCACTTACAAGTGGGAGCTAAGCTATGAGGATGCAAAGGTACAAAAGTGATATAATGGACACTGGGGACTCAGGGAGAAATGTAGGAGGGGTGTGAGGAATAAAATACTACACATTGGGTATGGTGTACACTGCTCGGGTGATGACTGCACTAAAATATCAGAAATCACCATTAAAGAACTTATCCATGTAACCAAAACCCCACCTGTTCCCCAAAAACTATTGAAATTTTAAAAAAGAATTAAACAAAAAATACATACATATATATATAAAAAAGATATAGCACACCATAGTTATTAATTAAACAAATGCTAGATTGTAAAATGAAATAAAAGCCTTCAAGTGGGGTATGTTTATGAGATGGGAACGGGGTGGAGAGAAATAGAATATCGTGTCCTAATGTCTAAATCAGATTGCCTGTCTAATCAGATGAGTTGCCTAAAATGACTGCAAAATAATTCAACAAGTTAGATTGAAAAAGGGTTGAGTTGAGCTGGGAAAGGAATGCTTTGCTTGACAAATTCCATTCAACAGACAGGCTAACACGTAAGTTAGAAATTCCCCGTCCCAAAGAGGAGAGTACCTGTTCTGGGCATTCACCTCCGCCTGATCGGTCCCCTGTCCCAAGGATTCTTCCTCCTGCTTCTGCCGCAGCCGTTCCTGTCGGGCTCGGCGGCGCCGTTCCCGGGCTGCCTCCTCTTCATCATCGTCATTCCTCTGGTAGGCGATTCTGCGACATTACAAAGACAACCTCTTGAGCATGCCACTTGCCAAATGCCTTCACCAACTTCTTGGCAGGAACAGCCCTGAGCCCTTTTCTGAACTTAACTGCTTAATGAACCACATACGTCTAAAAGGATGGTTCAGTTCCTTAAGTTTAGAGACCTAGTCAACTAGCTTTCAAACTTTTAACTATGTGAAGTGCATTAATCCAATAGCTACAGAAGATAATTTACAATTACCAAATAACAACTTAAACTAAAACATTCTGCACAAAAACAAGTTCCTTTGGAAACTGCGGGTTAGCCTTTTTTTTTTTTCTTTTTTTTTCTTTTTTTTTTTTTTTGAGACGGAGTCTCGCACTGTCACCCGGGCTGGAGTGCAGCAGCACGATCTCGGCTCACTGCAACCTCCGCCTCCTGGGGTCCAGTGATTCTCCTACCTCAGCCTCCCAAGTAGCTGGGATTACAGGCACGCGCCACCATGCCCAGCTAATTTTTGTGTTTTAGTAGAGATGGGGTTTCACCAAACTGGCCAGGCTGGTCTCGAACTCCTGACCTCATGATCCGCCTGCCTCGGCCTCCCAAAGTACTGGGATTACAGGCATGAGCCACCAGGCCTGGCCTTGGGTTAGGAATTCTTTACAAAGCTGATTACCAGCATGTAAGATTTAGAAGAAGGGACTCAAAGTATTGAACCAAAAATAATCAAAACGCTTACTTCAAAAGATACAGCATGTTGCATGAATTATTTGTGTAGACACTGTCACGAAGATCAGAAAAGAATCAAGTTACACTACCAAACCGAGGCTGGTGCTAATAAGCCAAATTATTAAATTTATTTAATAATTATAATAAACATAATATTATAATAAATATTATTATAATTAAATATTATATTCGGTAATAAGTATTATTAAAATTGGGAGTAGGATATCTTCTTTGCTTGGATTTTGTTTTTCCCTCCAGTTCCTTTTCACTGGAGAGAGAAGGTGTTAGTGACAATTGGTAGGATGCTTCAGAGTCAGTGCATTTTGAAGGGGTGGCAGCTCCCTTTAAGGCCCCCCTCTTTTGCTCTAAAACATGCCTTAGTATCATACCACTGCCATGCTGGGCACATCACAATGGCCCACAGGTGTGTATTTAGATAGAAGTCGATGGGCTGAGGAAGGCAGAAGAGACACAGAGGACTTCACATGTGTATATATTACTTAGCTCTTTTTTTTTTAGGCAGAGTCTAACTCTGTCACACAGGCCAGAATGCAGTAATGTGATCACAGCTCACCACAGCCTTGACCTCCCAGGCTCAAGCAATTCTCCCATCTTAGCTTCCTGAGTAGCTGGGACTACAGGTGCACACTACCACACCCAGCTAACTTTAGTATTTTTTTTTTTTAAGAGATGGGGTTTCACTATGTTGCCCAGGCTGGTCTCGAGCTCCTGAACTCTTTAGCTTTTGTAGTCATCTAAAGTGAACATCTATTTGAGGAAATTACAAATCAATATCACGATGCTAGGTATGTTTCTCCTAATACTTATTTCCAAATAAAGAATTGGGGCTGGGGAACTGCAGATGCTCAAACTCAAGAGGAAATAGCTATTTTGAACTTGTTTGACTTAGCTATTTTTGAAGGTAGAATGTGTACTGAGATGCAGAGTGCCAAGAAAGGATAGGTGCTGACTCGACGGGTCAATGGGTTGGGTATGGGTGTGGGGCTGCATTGTGTAGCAAGCTGCTTTCTGTACTGGAGAGTTACAGCGTTTTTATTACAATGTTACTTACATATCTACAAAATAGAAATCCAGATATGTAAACATTTCATGCTAATAATTTTTTAAAATTGTGGTAAGAACACTTAACATGAAATCCACCCTGTTGGCATATTTTAAAGTGTCCAATACACTTAACTATAGGTTAACTATAGGTACAATGTTGTATGGCATTTCTCTAGAACATGCTTATAATTCTTACATCACTGCAAAGCCAAAATAATTTGCAAATTAAAACAAAACAGTAGAACCATACCACTTATACCATATATTAACCTAATATAACTGATGATGGTGTGCTCATGTTAGAGTTATAAACTAGGCATTTTTAGGCTTAGAGTCAGTACTTTATTTCACCTGTGTCATCTTTTGACTTCAATAATAAGAATGCTATGAATGTTTTTTTCACTGAGGTATCTCATAAAAAAACAGGATTAATGATTCCAAAGGTTGGTTGGTTTCTTCTTTGCTACTTGAGAAAATCTGACTTCATGTTTACCAAAATCTGCTCATGTGCAATCCTCAAAAGCCAATACAAATAAAGTGTCACTTAGTAATTCTATAAAATGGGCTGGTTTACTTCACAAATACGGCGGGGAAGGGCAGTGTGATATAGTTGATAATGGATGACTAGATTAGGATTCAGAACACTTGGGTTTTAGAATTGGTCTCTTACTTATCTGCAGCCCTTTGATTAATCTTTTAAAGTTAAATTTTAGAGTTAAATTTTCTTGTGTGTGATAATCAAATGAAATAATAGACAGATATGTCGTGGCAAAGCATTCTGCACTGCAGTGTCTTCCTGTTGTTAGGAAAGTTGAGTTAAGGAACCGCTTCGTGAGGAAAGATGAGTTCAATTTTAGACTTGTTGAATTTGAGGTGACAACATGACATGGTTTGAATGTTCCTTTCTAATTCAATCACACTGTAGTTGCAGTAGAAAGCCCTTCCCAGTGGTTTGGCTTCACCCTTCAGATTCTTGGCCTAATATTCATTTGGCTTATTTCTTGGTAGACAGCTTTAACCACAACAGGGAGAATCAATCCTTAATAACTGCTTCCCAAACTAATCAAAACAGGAAGTCTCAATTTGCTTTTTTACGTCTCTGGATCAGCCATGAGGTCATGACTATTACTTGGGGCCGCCTTCTTCCAAGACAAGCAAGAGGCACAAAACTCCATATGGGATATCCCAATTGATAGGGTTAGGCTTTGTGTCCCTACTCAAATCTCATCTTGCATTGTAATCCCCAGGTGTCAGGTGTTGAAACAAGGAATGTGGTGGGAGCTGACTGGATCATGGGGGTGGTTCCCTCATGCTGTGCTCATGACAGTGAGTGAATTCTCACAAGATCTGATGTTTTTTATAAGTGTTTGGCAAGTTCCTGCTTCCCTCACTCTTCTCTCTTCTGCCGCTTTGTAAAGAAGGTGCCTGCTTCCCCTTCCTCCGTGATTGTAAGTTTCCTGAGGCCTCCCCAGCCATGCAGAACTGTGAGTCAATTAAACCTCTTTTCTTTATAAATTACCATCTCAGGCAGTTCTTTACAGCAGTGTGAAAACGAACTTATACACCTATCCTAAAAACAAAATTCCTCCATCCCCTTAATGGAATATAACCTTAAATCCTTAATTTCCCACTATTTTGAGAAGTTACCATCTTTTTCCTTTCACCTACCCACTGGGCTTCATGGCTGGATATTGCTGGCTGTTAGCTCTGACATGAACTAGATTTGCCACATAGGCCACATCACATGTAACCTCTCTTCATCTTTGATTTCTCAGTGGAGCAACCTGAACAACCAATCATCTCCACTAACTTTCTGACTCTTCTTGCTTGGTACAGCTTAAAGTTTCTAGGCAATCATTCTCCATTTGGAGCCCCTTTTCTAGGATACACAGCTACTAGAGTGTATTAGTCCATTTCACACTGCTATAAAGAACTGCCCAAGACTGGGTAACTTATAAATGAAAGAGGTTTAATTGACTCACAGTTCAGCATGGCTGGGGAGGTCTCAGGAAACTTACAATTATGGTAGAAGGTGAAGGGGAAGCAAGGCACCTTCTTCACTAGATGGCAGGAAGAAGTGCCAAATGAAAAGGAAGAGTCCCTTATAAAACCATCAGATCTTGTGAGAACTCACTATCATGAGAACAGCATGGGGGAAACTGCCCCATGATTCAATCACCTCCACCTGGTCTCTCCCTTGACACGTGGAGATTACGGGGAGTACAATTCAAGATGAGATTTGGGTAGGGACATAAAGCCTAACCATATCACAGGGCAAAATTTCTAAGGATCTTTTAATGACTACTGATAAAGAAAGATATTAAGGTTGTTTATAAAGTTAAGAACAAAAACAAGAGCTAAAATGGTTTCATGGCATTTTCAATCATAACATGTCCAGTCGCTGGTTCAAGAACATATCAATTGACTTTATAGGTAAAATTGTGTCCATGCCAAATGACCTGATAGGGGTGGAAATTCTTCAACTCTGAGGCTCCCTACATTCACCTTAGGCATGCAAAACAGTCATTTCTTAGCTTTTAGGCCTCTCCCTCGTGGTGACGTTCCCATCCTACTAACACCACAGGTTTATTATCTTTTCTTTCAAAATTGAAAAAAAAAATACTCTCAATTGTTCATTCTTTTGGATTTTAAAAGCAACACGCATATAAAAATTTTTTTTTAAACCAAACAATTCAAAATGTATAAAGGAGAAATTAAAAGCCACTCCCTAGAATCATACCATTCAGATTTGAACATGATGAGTATGTGATATATTCTACCATTTTCCTGTGCATGCACAGACATTTTCCTTCTTAATAAAATAGGATTATGTCATGCATATCATTTCATACACCATTTCTTTAATTTACCTTGTTTATGACTATTTTTAACATATTAGCAATATATAATTTCAATAGCAACACAGTATTCCACTTAGGTATACACATACATAATGATTACATGGATCTACTATGGTCTAACCAATTTTCTACTGAGGCACATTTGAGATTGTTTTCAACTTTATATCTTCTTATAAATAATGCTGCTAAGGACGTTATTATAGACTCACTTTAATCACTTGTTCAATTATTTACTTAGGAAAACTTCTCAGAAGTTAGAATTTCTGAGTTTAATTTGTGAGTTTAAAAGTATGCTAGTTTTACAGGCTTTTGATAATCATCGACAAATTGTCATTTTAACACCAGTAATGCATGAAAGCTAATTTCACCACAAAGCAGAATTTATTCAAAAAGACAAGTACACAGGATCCTTATTATATCAAATGATAGCACAGGGCCTGCTTCATGCTTCAGTGAAAGACAAAATGTTGACATTTCTGATTTTCCACACGCCAGATTTAAATGTCTTTGAAATGCTGCTGACTAGTAAAAATCATACCTAACCAACCACTGGATTGTAATAAAAGCATAATAATCCACTTGTTCCTTCTGTGAAAATTCAGCAGATGCCAGTATTAACCTGTCTGCCATATGCTACAGAACAAAGCCACTGATGTTCCCAGATGATTCAGAAGCAGTGTGGGATACTAAAGTTTATCTGAATCATCTGAGAATGACTGAATTATGTTTAATAGAGTTTAAATCAAATGCATTTTATTGTGGATCTATTTTTTTTTAAACTGGTAGTCCACAAATGATCTATAAAGTAATTCTCTATGAAATAAAATGTTTGTTTGACCAGAATCCATGAACTTCCCACCTATGCTGGTTGGAAGAAGGTTTATTATGGAGTATTCTACTTTGTTACTTGGTAAGTGCTTTTGCTCATCTTTTGGCACAAACACTTGGAGAAAGGTACAGTCGACCTTTCTGCAGCAAGGCCAGTTGACAGCAACATGGCTCACTGGATATTTGGGAGAAAGAGACATAATCTCGTGTGTGTGTGTGTGTGTGTGTGTGTGTGTGTGTGTTCACACACTGACGAATAAATGCAAAGAATTGTAAAAGTCCATCATAATCACATGATGTTATTCGATTGTGTGAGTATGAAAAAGTAGAGAGGACTGGCTTTTCTTCCATTCCTGGAACCACTGCTTAAGGGCCCTGGTGTTACAAGATAAGAAAAAAACATATATGCAGTGGGAAAGCGCTCTGCCAATGCTGTGGCTTTTACACCAAAGATATTTTAGGTCTTTAACACCAGGCCCTGCTGCCACAGTGTATTTAAGTAACAAGATAACCATGTTACAGTTGGTGCCTTTTAGATAGAAAGTTCAAATAAATTAAAGTCTTGCAGACATGGCAAATGAGGAGATCATTGAGATGTTATTACATTTGGATGGGCCAGGGTCTAAAAGTATGCCAGACAAGAGACAGAGGAACTTGCAGAAGCTTCCTTAGCAAGACACCGGAGCAAGGCACGAGTTATCCTCTTGCCCCAGAGTTCCCCCACCCCAGCTTCCCTATCAAATATTTCTCAAAACTTCTGCAACACTGGCAAAATTCTTATTATCATCTCAACTATAGTATAGATCGTCTTGTTTGATTTTTACTCTGTGTTCCCCGTAGTTTAAATAATGTTGCTCTTATTCCCTTCATTTTATCTTTTCTCCATTTTGGTATCTTCTGGTTTGAGATTATAGGACATCATCCTTAAAGATTCAAGTAAAATCATGGCAATCGTATTTTATTAACAAAACAAGATCTCTTATCAGGAAGCCATGTTAAAAATTAAATCAGGGAAAAAATAATAGACATTTTTATGGGGAGGGTGCCAATTTTATTACATGTTTAGGCGCATTAAAGACTCAGAGAGAATGAAAAAGAACAGTTTAAGTCTATAGAGAGTATAAATATTTACTTATTTTATGTTGATAATCACAGTACTACTCTGAGTAATGACCTAGATAACCAAATAGTTAATCAAGTTTGGATTTGCATATTGCAATGCTGTATTTTTTACATATGTGGGATATATAATATAGTTATTTTGCCTGTAAAAAAATTTAATAATATGTTTGAGGACTTGTCAAAATCAGTTCAGTAGGGTATACCTTTATTTTCATCATTTATGTAATAGGATACCACAGTTTAACCATTCTATAGAAAGATATTTTGGGTTCTTTCATTTTTTCCCCTATTGCACAATGTAAGTAATTCTTTTGGGTAGATATTGAGAAGTGAAATAGTATGTGTTCATTTAAATTTAAAATTTAAAAGATCAGATCAAATTATTCTGCACAGCAGTTTTTTGTTTATTTGTTTTTCTTTTTTTCTTTTCTTTTTTTTTTTTTTTGAGACAGAATCTCACTGAAGTACAGTGGCCCAATCTCGCCTCACTGCAACCTCTACCTCCCGGTTCAGGTGATTCTCATGTCTCAGCCTCCTGAGTAGGTGGGAATAGAGGCTCCTGCCACCATGCCCAATTAATTTTTGTATTTTTAGTAAAGAGAGGGTTTCACCATGTTAGCCAGACTGGTCTCGAACTCCTGACCTCAGGTGATCTGCCTGCCTCGGCCTCCCAAAGTGCTAGGATTACAGGCGTGAGCCACTGCACCCGACCACAGGAGTTGTTTTAATTTACATTCCCATGCTTTGTCATTTCAAATAGCCAAGCTGGGTCAACATACACTAAGATAGTCCACTGCTAACTGGTAAGATTAGAGAAAAGATGTAATCTTCTGTATCTTGTATTGCAATAGTTTCTAACATTTTAAGAATGAGGATCCTTTTAAAATATTAAGAAAAAATTAAGATCTCATGACAATTACTTATACTTTTCTTATCTATTGATAAAATGTTTTATAAACTATCTATAAATTCAATAGTGCATAAAAAGGAATCTGTATTTTATAAACCAGTGCATATATGCTTATCTGAAAAACAGTCATACATGAGACAACTATGCATCAGACTACAGAAAATCCTTGGTGTGGACATGAATTTGGGAATCTCTTTCAGAATCTTCACCGCTAGAGAACCACTGCTGTATTGAAAGAGATTACAAGTGTGCCAGTGGATAGACTTTGAATTGTCACCTTCAACCTTTTTTGTGTTCTTCAATATTCCCTGTGCTTGATAAGCACACACACAAATGCAGACACAGATGCAGGCCCACAGGTTAAGTGAGAAAAAGCCTCAGAGAAAACAAAAGGCTCCAAGTATTGTAGTGAAGCCCAGTTATAAAAGACTTAAAGAGGACTCTATTCAGATCAAAGTTTCCAAGTCTGTTTTCCTTCATTGTTTCTGCCATATTCCTATATTTTGAAAAAGAACTCTGCACCCGAAATTCCAACAGATCAAATGAATTCACTCACAGAAGGAATGCTATTGAAGTTCACCATTTGTGAATTCATAGTAACTTACTGGCCAGTAGACAGTTGACTGGACCCCAAGATCAGCTCTAATCTTTCTGCATTCCACCGTCTCTGCACTTTCATATAAGGAGTCGTTTGAGAGAAAGCGGTGTTGAGCGATGGAGATTTCAGGCTGGTAACTGAGATACTCAATCCAGGACACTATCCTGTCCCCAGCTTTCTGCAGCTATACACTCCCCATAAAGGCCACACCCCGAAGAAGAATGCCTGGGGCTCACAGCCTCAAAAAAAGATGACTTCTTAGTCAATTACTTTTATCTGATTCCCATCATGATTGGTTCTGCTAATGGCATTGTCTGAACCTGGGTCTTAATATGGGATCCAACTTAAAAAGTTAAAACCTCATGTAGGTTGGAAGCATGCTTATCAACTATTTGGAGGCAAAATGACTCACACATACTTTCATTATTCTTTTTCATATACCAAAACCCCCAGGGATTTTATTTCATAGCATGAAATGCAAGCACATTCTCCAAACATATCCAAGTAGCTCTATAAATTGCTCAAACATTCTTAGCAAAATCTCAGACCATACTGTGATCAGGAGGGAAAATCCTGAGCTACCGAAATGAGTCATATTTGCCTTGCAGATTTACTGTATGTTTGAAAGTTAAAAGAAGTTTATAGAAACATTCCAGGCTCTTAAATATGATTTTGTTTATATGTGGTGTCTGCAAAATGTTGTGGTTTCGTTTAATTCACATAAAATCCAACTCTGAATTTTTTTCCTTGGATTCCTTAAAAGGCAGGCATTAAAAATTATGGAGGAAAAAAAAATCAGGAAAATAAAAATATTTTTCGTATCAGAATATGTTTAGACAGTGATTAGTAAGTAGTCCATAGTCAATTGGTCTGTTATTAATATAATAGAGAGTAAAAGAAAGCCTTCTTGGTTTAGAAGATAAAAAATGTTCATGGAAATGTGCTGTATTATTTCATTGTGGGGTTCATTGCTGTATCAGTGTTATGCCTTTTCCTGGGGTGAGAGCACGCAAGGGGATATATTACTTGGAAGACAGTTACTCAGGAAGCAAAGCATTTCCCACTTCATTTATTCCCCATTCTCCCACCCCATCTCCCCATACATAGACATAATTTGAGAGTCACTAAAGTTTGCATACCAACCATACTTGGGTTCTCAATAATAAAACACTGTGTACTTGGAAGCTTTAGTGTTCTTATGTATGTACTCACAAGTTGTCACCACCAGCCCAACATTTGCTTTATACAATGGTGACATCCCATAATTGGATGAGTTTCTATAATTACAGACCCTAACAGGGGAAACGTGCTGCAGAACAGAGTACACAGCGACATAAAATCCTCTTCTTGTGTCTACACATACCATAGCAGTCTGGTACTTAGCATCATTATGACTGGAACATCCTGTCCAACAAACAGATCAGGTCTGGTTGGTCCTGCATGGTTAGAAGGCACCCAGGGAGTACTGAGAGTTCTGATTCTGACTCTGAGTTATAAAAGGACAGTTCTTAGAATGGTCCTGCCCCAGGGCAGGCAGATCCCCAAGCTTACAGGCTCATTTCTGAATCTATGCACATATTCACAGGACATTTTAAAATGATGGATTCTAATTGTTTGGGTTTATTATTTCAAGCTAAAAATACTTTTATTATGACTTATATTGTACCTACAAATGAATGTGTAGTACATAACTACTTTATTACTATTATTAATTTATTTATTTATTGAGACAAGGTCTCCTCTGTAACCCAGCTGGAGCACACTGGTACAATCTTGGCTCACTGCAGCCTCGACCTCCTGGGGGTGATCTGACCACCTCAGCCTCCCAAGTAGCTGGGACTACAGGTGTGTGCCACCACATCTGGCTAATTTTTGTATTTTTTGCAGAGACAGGGTCTCCCCATGTTGCCCAGGCTGGTCTCGAACTCCTGAGCTCAAGCAATCTGCCTGCCTTGGCCTCCCAAAGTTCTGGGTTACAGGCGTGAGCCACCATGCCCAGCTGTGTACAAAACTACTTTAAAGAATAATCAGACACATAACCATGTGCCTACTGCCCAATTTAAACAGCACCAGTTGTTAGGGATCCTTATGTGCTCCTCTTCAATTGCATACCTATCTCTTTTTAAATGCCTCCAAATAAGCACTAGCCTGAATTTTAGGATCTCTGAATTATTCTCTTGCTTTTCTTTGTAGTTTTACCAGCATGGTATGCATCCCTAAACAATGTATTTTTCAGTGTTGCCTTTAAAAAAACTATACATAACAATACTGCATGTATTCTGTGATTCTTTCATTCGACATTATGTTTTTGAGGTTCATCTATGTTTATATGAATAGCTGTAGTTTATAACAACAGAGGAAGCACAAGCTTTTCCAAATATTTCTTGAGATTATAATTTGTGTGAGATAAATGTTTAATTTCTTTTTCAATTGGTGCATTTTCTTTTAAAACGTCCAGAAATTGTTTGTGATATTCAGTACAAATAAAATGAACAGAAACTGGATTTGTCTTTTATTGAGTTCCTCTTTTTCTCACATTTATTTCTGAAAGAAATAATGCATCTGCCAACCCCGGTAAATACGGATTTTGGAAGGATAATTCCGTGACAGTTTCCTAAGATAAACTAAAATCTATTCATCTTGTCACAAACAGGGACAGAATTTGCACCACCCCATCTACCCCAACCTATTAAATCAATAAGCTTGCTCAGATACAAACATTCACTTTTTAATTTATAAATGTTTACAAAGAATATGTAAGGAAAGACAGGGTTGATGGTGGAGAAGATATCTATTGCTCTTGACTTAGTTACTTGAATTAAACTTTAGGGGAAATGAATGAAAAGGGGTTATGAATGCTTAAGTGGCCAGGAAGATGATTAAAATAAAATAACCAAGCTCCTTCCTCTCTTTCCATCATTATTTAAGATTCAACTGGTATAAATGTGACTAAAAAAGATAAGCCCAGTTACTACCTGGTTTTTCATGAACTTTACCTTTTCTTCATCCCCAACCTAGAATTCTTTGTTTATAAGGGTCTTAAAATAACGAGTAAGAATTTTAAATACGCCTGGTGTGGTGGCTCATACCTGTAATCCCAGCACTTGGGAGACCAAGGCAGGTGGATCACCTGAGGTCAGGAGTTTGAGACCAGCCTGGCCAACATGGTGAAACCCTGTCTCTACTAAAAATACAAAAAAATTTAGCTGGGCGTGGTGGCGTGCGCCTGTAATCCCAGCTACTCAAGATGCTGAGGCAGGAGAATCTCTTGAACCCAGAAAGTGAAGGTTGTAGTAAGCTGAGACCACACCATTGAACTCCAGTCTGGGCAACAAGAACAAAACTCCATCTCAAAAAAAAAAAAAAAAAGAAGAATTTTAAATAAATAGGATCCTCAATGAACTTAGGCTTTTAAAAAGTGTTGTCAATCAAAAGTAAAATCTGAGTTGGAGCTGTTCTTTGACTGCTATTATCTAGTAAAGGACAATTTTGCTTTAATGTGCATAGTAGATGTGGATAATAAACCTTGGGCTTAGTCGTTTAAAGAAAATAAAACATTAGGAAACACTTCAGACCCAGGTGTTGATGGCTGGCAGCACTATATTTTTCTAGCTCTTTCTCTTGCATAGAGGTCTGGATCTGGATATGCAACTGAATCACACCTGCTCCAGAGCAGGATGAAGGATATTCCCCCATTTCTACTGGCTGAGTTGGATGCAATGACATCTGACCACAGGTATATAAATAAGCACGTTATTTTCATATCTGAAGACAATCTCCTAGAAAGAGGAATTTCCATTGTCTTCTTCAAACGTAAAAAATATGAACTCCTTTTAGATGAGTCTTATATTTAGAGTGATCTCACCCCCAAATCTGAAATGTTCATGTGATGCAATACTAAAGTCCATAATCTCACGTGGTTGAGCTTCAAATTATGGTACTACTATCACATCGGTAAACATCTGACGAAAGACATAAAGCGATTGGAAAATGAAAGCAAGATGTCCTTAAATGGAGATTATAAGCCTGTGAGTAATTAAAGGGGTTCTCTGCAAGGGAAAGTGGTATTGCAGACAGGCCAATGGAAACGGTAAACGGCATGTGGATGCCGCTAACTCAAGTCACATTTCTTGTGTCAGCTGAGTGAATTCTCAGCATCCTCTCTAGACAGGCTCTGCTTAATGTGGGGAAATTTATGGGTAATGGATTTTCATAACAGGCCTTTTACGATCTTTCCCTCCCCCAAAAGTGCCCTCTGGAGCTTTTTTGCTTCCACTCTCATTTTTCTTAATTGGAAAAAGATTTACTATTCATTTCCTCCTTCCCAGGGCTCCTTTCCACTCGAGTGGCATTGCCTCCCATCTTGTTCCTCCCTCTTGTACCCCTCATCTCTTCTTCAGACAGGAAACTGTAATATATGATAGATCTGACACTGGGGCATTGTTGCTAGCTCTGCTAGTAAAGAAGTCACTGCCATTCTAATAAGAATGGAGTGAACCCTACCTGCCTGACTCCAGAGGTCCTGCACATAGCTATCTAACATCCAGTTGGTTCATACCCCTACTCCAGGTGCTAGCATTGGAGAGCTTTGTGTACAAGTGGCAGAAAGTAGAAAGACAAACCTTGAGTGGAGACAGGAAATGGGAAATGAAGGACCAAATCATGGATGCTTTGCCCACTGGAGAGAATATTCATTCTTGCAGGGGACTTGGCAGCCAACCACGGCTCACGAGTCCCATCTCCCTACTGTTGAGAAAGGAAGTCAAGGAGTCTGCGGTGCTCTTGATAGATCATCTTTCTAAATCAGTGGAAACCTTGCTTAACACAGGGCCTGCTCATTGTGGAGGGAGAAAAGCAAACACCCATTTGTTGTGATTTGGTACAAAACCAGCCTGACCAAACCAAACCAAGTAGAATCTTCTATGATTAAAGATTCCCTTTGGGTTAATAGAAGACCCCTATAAAAATGTGAATGTTTTAACAGACAGAATAATATTAAATAACTAAGCACCCACATTTGTGTGTGTGAATTGAGTTAGAATCACCAACAGCTTAAGACTCAGGGAACCAGGACTCTGAGAGAGGGAGCATGAGCATTAGAGACATTTGACAACACTTAAATGACTTGAGGGTTCCTATCTGTCCTGTAACAGATTTCTATCCCAACGAGGCAACTCCATCCTAATCCATTGGTTAGATTAATCCATTAGATTAGATGACTAACCAATAAGGCTTATGCTGTCTTGTGACTGGATCACCAATGTAATCACTAATTCCTTAAACTTGTTACCTAATACAGGAGGAACTGCTTCAGTGGTGGAGATCACTGACTTGACTTAAAAAAAAAAAGTTCATATTTCTGAATTACAAAGTTACAGCACTGGCGCTGACTTATAGGCTGCTATTCTTGTATACGTTCCTCTCCCTGACCGATCCACGTGGAACCTAGACTTGGAGGCAAGGACAGTTCGATTCAGAACTGTCATCAGGGTGGTGAGCTCTGGGCAGCAAGGGGGCTGCATGGAGGCCTAGGTTGCGAGGAGGCGGCATAGGGGGCCTAGGTTCCGAGGAGGAGGTGGTAAACCATTGTTCAGAACCATCCGCCACATACCAAGGTGGAGTGTGAACTTGCGGTTGTGGGATGCTGGTAACGCTTGCTGCTATAACCTGGAAACAGACACACAGGTGGCTGGAATTAGCACATCCATTCAACAGACATTTATTGAACATTTACTCCATTCAAGCCACTGAGGGCAGAAGCCAAGATGAATTCAACCCCTGAGAGGAGTCCATAATCTGTAGGGATGTTAAGACCTGTTCAGAATGTGATAATAGGTACAATGTGGTAAATATTAGAGAAGACTTATAGATAAAGTGATTTAAAGTTTAGAGGAGGAAGAAGGCAATTCCAGCTAAGGGAACAGAGGAGGCTTCATAAAGAAAGTGGTATTCAAGCTGGCTCTTTTGGGATGGCTAGGATTGGGAGCTGGGGGGATGAAAGAGGACCTTTCCACATACAGAAAGCTCAAATAGCAAGGTTGCAGAATCGGGAAATATGGTTACGGAAAAGCACACTATTCCATCTAGCTAGGGCTTGGAAGGCATGAAGGGCATTAGCGAGGTGCCAATCATACTTGGCGCATACAGAAAGATGGCTTTGAAGAACTGAGAAGAGCAGACCAATCATTTAACAAAGTATAAGCTCCTTCCAAAGGCTGTGGCCCTGTGGAAGGGAGCCCCGGAAGGGCAGCACACATTTTCCAGTTTCAATCTCCACTCCAGGTGTTTCATCTCACTCTGCAGCTTTCCCCAAGAAATAAAAGAAATTAGGGCCAGCTACCCCATATCAAGGACCCCATCCATCTTAGCTGCAAGAGGAGACTTCAGTTCAGCAAGTCCCACAGTCATTTAGAACAGTAGCACCATGGAGGACTCCTCAAGAGCTGTAAGCTGTGACTTTCCATTTTTCAGAATGGAATTTCTGTCCTTTTTGATTCTTGTCACCTTTTCCACTCTCTTGAACTCACCTTGCCCACCTTGTATTAAATTGGATTTTCACTTATTCTGCTTCTATTCAGAGCCCAGCTGAAATCGTGGCAAAGTAGTGAGCATCTAAGATGATAGATTAATGAAACTAGAAGGAATTTTGAGGTTATTTCGAATTCAAGCTTTATATTTTATACTTGGCAACCTGGGATCTAAGAGGAGAAGTGACTCATACAAGTAATTACAAAATCAGGATTGACCCAGGTCTTCAAGTTCCTATACCTGTTTTCTTTCTACAATAGGAAGCTTTCTTAGGGTGCCCTGGAGATTAACAAAGAGCTTCAGTCATCTGAGCCAGGGACTGGCAAACTATGACCTGCAGGCCAAAGCCAGCTCACTCTGTTTTTGCAAATAAAGTTTTATAGGAATACAACCACACCTCTATCATCTATGGCTGTTTTGCACTTCAGTGCCAGAGCTCAGTTGTTATGACAGAAGCTGTATGGCTCACAAATTTGAAAATATATACTATCTGACTGTTTACAAAAAAGTTTGGTGATGCATGATCTAAGCCAATGGTTTCTAAATGTCTTTTCATACTATACTACAATCAATTTAAAAAATGAAGCATACGCCACTGACACTGAAATATACATATACGTTTACATGTATACGTATACATATGTATGTATGTGTATACATATATGCATGTATACATATACATTTATACGTATATGTATAATCATTTATAAATTACATGTAGTGTTATTTAAATGTTTGTAGACATTACAAAACACAATGAACAAAAACTTAAAAGGATAGAATGACAATAAAACAAAGATATATTTAAAGTAATGTTAAATTGAATTTATTAATGTTCATAAAACTAACTATTTTTGAAAAATCTTGGCTCAACGCATTGTAATAGATAATGTGAAGGTCTGGTTCTAAGTTCAGTTTATTCTGGCATTTAGTTTTAAATGACAGTCACAGCTTATTTATTTGTTTATTTATTTTTGGGGTGGAGTTTCACTCTTGTTGCCCAGGCTGGAGTGCAATGGCATGATCTTGGCTCATTGCAACATCCACCTCCTGGGTTCAAGCAATCCTGCTGCCTCAGCCTCCCATGTAGCTGGGATTACAGGCATGCGCCACCACGCCCGGCTAATTTTGTGCTTTTTTAGTAGAGACGGGGTTTCTGCATGTTGGTCAGGCTGGTCTCGAACTCCCGACCTCAAGTAATCCACCCGGCTTGGCCTGCCAAAGTGCTGGGATTACAGGCGTGAGCCACCACGCTCAGCCCCGCTTAATTCTTTTAATTCCAAAGATATACAAAGAAACACATCGTTGGCTTGACTGGTGGAAGCACAGTACTAATATATTAAATCTGCCCCACTAACCATGCACAATTTTTTGATGCAATTTGCCTAGAAAATTGTATCAAAAATGGTCTGTCCTGATGTCAATCAGTTGTTCCAGTTCAAAGTAATCCCAAGGTGTTTCAATTTTACGTTTTAAATAAATAGTTTCAAAACCTACTGAAATTCTTCACTGGGGAGATTTTTAAATACAGTAGAAAATGTTTCCAAGGTGGAGTGTGAAGATACGCTAGTCCTGATAGGTTACATGTTTCCATCTTTTCCATCAACAAAATAAAAAAATGGTGCCACTCGCCAAAAGATCTGTCCACTCATGAGTTTCTTCTGAAAAGCAGTGAGATTGCCCCTCTCTGCTGGAAACTCACCTCTGCTGAAAGGAACACATAAAGTGTGAGGCTAAGGACGCACTGGTCTGCGTTCACAAGCATTAGTGTCCGCTCCGTGTGTGTCAGCGTTGTCTTGGGTTTGCATTATTAGTGTTACCTATGCTTGCAGCTTCTTCAGAAATCCTTCTCAGTACAGGTCTATTTCATGATGTTTAAACTAGATAAAGTCTACCACTGGTAAATCCATTTACCTAGTCAGTTACAAGTAAACTGCCTTGAATCATAGAATGCTGAAAAGACAGGGCGAAGAGAAGGCCCCACTGTTCTCCCCTCTGGGGGTGCAGGGGACTCATGTTCCATTTTTCCAGGGCACTATTTTTGTGTGATGCTCTCAGGACCAGTCACATGGGGTCAGAAATTGAGGGAAGGTGCTGATGCCAGGAAGCATAAAGAATATCAGCAAGGTTTTCTTTTTGTTTCTTTTAACTTCATTTTATATACTCTTGCCCTCTTTGATTATGCTTTTCCTTAAGTGGTTCTTTCCTCCTCTCCATTTTTACTGTGACCCCACTTATCTGTCCCTCAATGTCAGCTCAAATGCTCCACTCTTCCGTCATGGAAGTTAACGAGAAGGAGCTCTTTAATGCCTCTAAAATCTCTGTGGTTGTTCCAGTTATTTATCACATATTGCTCTATTGCTGTTATTTGTGTATTATCTCCCATATTATGGCATCTGTTTCTTGAAAGCAAGAATCATGTTTTATACATTTTTAGCACCCTTCTCGAAGTGCCTTGCATAAAGCAGGTATTTAATAAGTATTTTTAGTAACTGTAGTCAAGAAAGGCATATGGCATTAAAACACAAAGCAATAGCAATCATGAGGCTAACCTGTACCTGAGTAAGAGGTGAACTGCCTAAGCTCATGGGGATTCATCTAAATCAGAACATGGAAAGGCCAAATACTCCAAGACTTAAAAGTTTTAGTGTCAAATACAGAACAACAGTGCTTCCTTAAAAGGCAGATCAATGAAATGTGACTCCAATCCATGTGTAGGGAAAGGCTGACAATTCTATGCTAGGCTCATGAGTATTTACTGCAAAAATGGTGTTTAAGGTTATTAAAGCTTTATCTTCTCTCAGTAACAGAAGTGGGAGAAGGTCATCCAGAGCGTGTGCACATACATGGAGCACACATACACTCTATCGGAAGTTTTGTGAGTGGCTTTAAAAGCAGACACTTCGTAGGCTCATGGATATGAACCTGGAATACCTGGCTATGCCTGCTGCCATGTTGCTATGGGCTGTAGGGCTCATTCTCTGACCATCAGTTCCAGAAGGTAAAGCCTGATCATCGGATCATTCACCAAAAAAAAAAAAAAAAAAAAGAAAGAAAGAAAAGAGAGAAAAAAAGAAAAGAAATGACCTCTCAGGTTTCAGTTTCATCATCATGACAAAACCATTGCAAACCAACCGAGGAGTGATGGTGGCAGCCTACTAAAAGCTGGGCTTAGAGACAGAAGAATTTTTAGAAAAAAAATACAGGAGATGGAACCCCCAACACTTTGCACTTCTTTCAATATCTTCCTGCCAATAGTTGGAAGCAATTACCAGCCACAGACTTTCTTGCCAGTGTTTGCTTAGGTAGGTTCTTGGTGCATTTTGCTCACTGGACCAGAATGCAAATGTTTTCATGCATTTCTTTGCTTCTCATTCCCATGCTACTTTCTCTGGAGATGGCATTATGTTGCAGCTATACACAGAAAATCCCCTTGAGTTCAGAGCTGGAAAATGGATATTTTACTTATTAAGAAAACCAAATGATTATGGACAGGAAAAGTATTTGACTTTTGAACCTAGTCAATGATCAGGTGCTAAAGTCAAACGGAGTCAACCGGTGTTTTCCAGTGAGATTGTGGACTTTTGCCTGTTTCAAGAGCGTGTGTGTGTGTGTGTGTGTGTGTGTAGTGTGTGCATGTGCCATCAGCCTTTTTTATTGTCATGTGATTGGCCTTGGCTTGGCTCATGAATAGAGCTGTTCTATATTTTCCTGCAACTCTAGCACATGCCTTCTTACCTCCATAATTCCTCCTGCACCATCTTCCCTTGCAAATTTCTTATATTCTTTCTCTTTTCACTATCAAGCCTAGTGTTAGTTTTGGCCTTTTGCAATGTCTGTGGAAAGCAAAAAGAACTCAGTACAACTAGGTAAACTGAGCATGTTTGATTTAGCAGTCCTTTGGAAATATTTTCATGTGCTGTAGCCAAAATTTGTTCTGAAATTCAATGCATAAGTCATTAATAGCCCAAAATAGTTAATTCCACTCTATCACGAGCTTTCTTGTCAGTTTACATTCAATTTCGGAGTTAGGTTTATCAGTTAGTTTAACCTACCTGGTAGTTGACCTAAAATCATCTTGGGATGGATCTCTACGGGGCTAGTCATTTTTAGTTCCAGACATCTTAATCACTTGCCCAGTTGATCAAAATATCAAAAGAACAGTTCAGTTCCATTATTAAATATATCAGAACACTATGTTGACTATATTTAATATTTTTGATGCAGGTATTAGTAGCTCTAACTCCAAAATGACATTATGTTATGAGCTTGTGCTCTGTAAGCTGTCCTTTGAGACAAATTGTCCAATGTCCCCTTGGGCTCTTAGTCTTACTTGGTCCCGCAAAGAGCTTGGACACTGTTGACCACATCTTCCTTTTTGAGATTCTCTGTTTTTAAATTTATTTTGTAGTTTATTTTGTACCTTTTATTGGGTTTCTTCTCTTATCCAACATATGCTCCCTGGATAATGTCATCTATGTTTATAACTTGTCTGTAAATTTTAAGGTGAGGATTCTCTAATTTATATTCCCAACTCAGTCTGCACTCCTGAATTTCCTTTTTTTTTTTTTTTGAGACTGAGTTTTGCTCTTGTCGCCCAGGCTGGAGTGCAATGGCACGATCGTGGCTCACTGCAACCTCCACCTCCCTGGTTCAAGCAATTCTCCTGCCTCAGCCTCCCAAGTAGGTGGGATTACAGGTGCCCGCCACCACACCTGGCTAATTTTTATATTTTTAGTAGAGACAGGGTTTCACTGTGTTGGCTGGGCTGGTCTCAAACTCCTAACCTCAGGTGATCTATCTGCTTCAGCCTCCCAAAGTGCTAGGATTACAGGCGTGAGCCACCACGCCCAGCCTTTGCATTCCTGAATTTCTAAATGAGCTTTCTTCCTTGGTAATGAAATATCCAGTAAGGAAGCTGAGAGTTATGAGTAATTCTAGACACCTGATTAATCCACAATTCTTTCAAAATTCCAAACTTCTCTCCATACTGGTACTGCACTTCCATATCCTCTTACTTTTGAAAATTGATAATCTGAAAAAATTTTTTAAATCTCTTGATCATATCATCCTATCCTTGCTACAGCGATTTCACAATTCCAGGATGTGAAGTTGGCTTCATATTATAAGAAAAAGTAAAATAAGAGGTATGTATTAAGTAAAGTAAATATCAAGGGATGAATAACTTGCAGGGACACAGAGAAAATATAAAAAATCTCACCTCATTACTTATGACTTTGAAATGGACACCGTTTTCAGCTGCTTGGTAGAGTACTTCACTCCTTATATGTATGGAAAATAAAGTTTAAACAATACTCATGTGTCTGGAAGTTGATTTTGGTTGAAAGCACAGTTCTCTACTGTTGAGTTTTAAACAACCGAACTGAATCTACCAACTTGAGAGGAAACCTGTCTAACTTGTTTCATATATATATACACACACACACACACACACACACATATCTAACTTGTTCCATATATATATAGAGAGAGAGAGAGTATTTTCTTGAGAGGTTTCAAAATGTCAGGAAGAAACACTGCCTGGCCCTTTAGGGGGCCTGATGATCCAACAGATGATGCATTCAGAGCAGTGGTTGCTTCTCAAGGTCCTCAACCTTAGCTGCACATTAGAATCACCTGGGGGAATGCCTAAGAATCCTGATGCCCAGGCCATGCCTCAAACCAATTAAATCAGAATCCTGCTTGAGGTCTTATCTAGGCATTAGAACTTTTTAAAGCTCCCCAAATGATTCCAGCGTGCAGCTCATGTGAGAAACACTGATGCATAATGAGTGACTGAAGAACACTGTGGACCAGATGCAGTTAAGTTAAAAGGCAGTGTCGAGTCATTCAGAAAATAGAGCAGAGAGAGGAGTCACTGGCAGGCATTTAGTGATCAGATAGGAAATAGATGAGCAACGCATCACTATGGTCCTAAATGCCAGGCTCTTTTTGTTTATTATTTTAAAACTGGAGAATATAAATATTTATAAGCAAAAGTAGGTGTTACTTAATATTGTTGCATAGATAAATGTTTAAAACTTATTAAACATTTGTTAAATATACCCAATGATATATCCCTTGTTCTCTCCATGACTAAATTTGATCAAGTCCAATATCACCTTCATCACCTGGTGACCGAGAGGATTTTAACCTATAACCTCAAACCTCTTTTAATGAAAACATCATACAACCCCAAATTCCTGTCTTTTTTCAACATAGATAAACTGTGTCAGCATGATATTCCTAAGGCTCAGTTAGACATCTGTGAAAAAAACAATTCTTAGCAGTCTGTTCTACAGAATTCAAACTGAAAAAAGAGAAAAAACCTAGGTCTGGAGCCAGCCAAACCAATGAGATACCTGCCAAACCACACCTTATCCTCTTCAATCAGCAAAAATATCATCCACCGCCTGACTCCCCTTCCCTCACCAATAGGCGCTTGCTCATTCCCTTATTAGGACACTGGCATCGGCCAGAGGGATTGCTCGTGTCTGAGGGCCCACGAGTGGCTCCCACAACATGTGTAGTTCATCAAAAATGAAAAGGCGGGGGGACTGGAAAAATGAAATCCTCACTGTAGGGAGGAGAATCCATTTGGGGTAGGCCACAATTATGGTTTGGAAAACAATTTTTTTTTTTTTAAAGTCCAAACCAAAAAAACACAATCCTAATATTTTTTGTCAATGCATTTTTAGGAAGAATATGTTTGAAACTTAGAAATGCCATCAAAGAAATTTTACTTGCGTGCTCCCAGGGAGTTGAATATATAATCAGGAAGCACCTAGTCTTACTTTTAAGAAGGGTTGGGCTTGGTTGGTCTGTTCCAGTTCTAGGACCTGGGACAGACACCTGAATATAGAGTTGTAATGTGCTTTTTTTTTTTTTTCTTTTTAGGCTGGAGCAAAATAAAAGCTCTGTCCTCCCTTCTGTCTTTCTGCTTCTCCTCTGTTTACAGGGCTACTTTCTCTACTATGCTCTGATCTTAG
The DNA here is from genome assembly GCF_047675955.1 of Chlorocebus sabaeus. Classification (NCBI taxonomy): domain Eukaryota; kingdom Metazoa; phylum Chordata; class Mammalia; order Primates; family Cercopithecidae; genus Chlorocebus; species Chlorocebus sabaeus. Next base: position 108,044,235 of record NC_132924.1, on the reverse strand, counting down.
TTCTTACCACCTTCTTCGTCTTCTCACAAGGTACCAACCAACAGTTAAACCAGGTTTGTTTTTTTTTCTTCCAATGATATTAGTGCAGCTTCCAAGTCAAAATGAGACATCTCCCTGTTATGATCTGTGTCAGCAAGGCTGTCCTGCTAATCTTATCCTGTTTCATGGTAAGCTGTTTTCAGAGCCAACTCATGAACTCAGGTCCATCCAAGCAAAAACAGATGGCAACTTTTTACAAAACACTTTCATCATGTATATGCGATCTGATTTGATCTTCATAGTTATAGTATCTGTGAGATGGGCACTATTATTTCTATTTCATAGTTGAGGAAATTGGCTCAGGGGAGTTAGGTGACTTGTATTCAGAATGAGGACACCACTACAATGGTGGGCTTTTCTGACCGGTGGTGTTCTCTTCTTTCTCCAAGATGTCACAGTTCCGCTCAAATAAGGAGCTCTGAAGCCTACCAGAGAGAATTTAAGTCCTCAACTTCTGCTAGGAACCCCTAACCAAAGGGTATCAAGGCCGCTAGGAGACTATAGGAGGCCCCAGGAATCACCTCACCCTTCTGGGGTTATGCTGCTAGTGAGGAATACCTAACCTGCTCAATTTTACTCCTTGTTGAAGTTCTAGGTTTATCATTTGTAAGGCTAAAAACCTAAAAATCATAGCCACTGTCTATTTAAAAATGAACACTAACGTTGATAATTTTAAATAAAGAAGAATGTACATGTCCTGCCAATCTTACTTGGAATAAGTGAGTCAAACAAACAAATTATTTTACAGGATAGGGAAGCTTACTTAACAGTGATAACTTGCATTTGTGCAGGACTTACAAGGTGCCAGGCAGATACATCTCATCTCATCCTTAGAACAACATTGAATAGACATGATTGCTCTATTTTACAATCTAGATGAGCAAACCTGGCACAGAGAAGCCAAATCACTTGCCCAGGATTACACACACAACATTTTAGCCATCACCCGGCCAACCCCAAAGTCGGGGCTCTTTACACGACAGCAAAGCCCATTCATTTCTTTCCAGGTCTCAGTTCTCTGGCTTTGAAAGGGCAGGGGTTAGAACTTAAGATATAGAGAAGTCCAGCCAGGCGCAGTGCTCACGCCTGTAATCCTAGCACTTTGGGAGGCTGAGGTGGGTGGATCGCCTGAGGTCAGGAGTTCGAGACCAGCCTGGCCAATGTGGTGAAACCCTGTCTCTACTATAAATACAAAATTTAGCCAGGCATGGTGGTGGGTGCCTGAATCCCAGCTACTTGGGAGGTTGAGGCAGGAGAATCGCTTGAACTGGGAAAAGGAGGTTGCAGTGAGCCAAGATCGTGCCCCTGCACTCCAGACTGGGTAACAAGAGCAAAACTCTGTCTCAAAAAAAAAAAAGATATAGAAAGGTCCAAAATTATGCCGAGTTTCTTTTCCTTGAATTGGCATACAAAGTCATGTGAGATTAATAACAATGGAGTTAGATAATTGGCTGGTTATATGGAAGTCCATGTCTCCTCCTGGGGAAAGAGGTACACTCATGACCTCTTTTTAGGGCCCGTAAAGCAGTACTTAGACCCCTGGGCTGGTTATTTCACGGAAAGAGTTATAGAACTCAAAGTCTCTTGCTAGATCCTTCCTCTCCAGCCCTCCTGCCCTGCTCCTCCAGGAGGAGAAGTTTGCTCATCAAGCAGGATCTGATGTAATAATATAGCTGCTGCCAGATTCACCCACTCAAAGACTAGCGGTTAGAGCTCTGAAAACACAGGGAATAACTTTCATTACATGTTAAGCTGGAGAGACCAGGGGAGCCACCAGGAGCGAGCCTGGAGCCAAAAACCAGGCACCAGTCTTACATACGCCCAAGCCGAGAGGAGGTGGGCAACTGAGTGAACCCCTCTGGCCTAATTTTCCTCATCTGCAAATGGAGGTAACACATTAGCTAACCACTGAAGTCATAGTGGAGTGGTAAGGATTGAATGAACTAATAGTTGCACAGTACTTAGCACAGTAGCTTGGCCTATAGTTAGTACTATATGAATGTCCACCATTTTTATAATTTTATCATCATCATCATGATGGAAATTAAATCTGTGCTTACAGGTCTTGCAGAGCATGTTCTTGTTTCCAAACAAGAAGTGGGGAATTGGGCAGAAAAGATTTTTCTAACTTAAGGATCTTAAATGCCTTTTCATTGATGATAGTAACACCACAGAAGGCTGAGAAATGCAGAATAAACGTAGGGGAAAATTCTTATCTCCTCTTTGTGACCCCTTGTTCCTCCCTGTTGATTACTTTTTCTTTCTTTTTTGAGGGGTGTACAAGGAGAACTGTGGCTAAAAATGTCCAATAAATGGAATGCCTTTCATCTCTTATTTTCTCTATCTCTTTCTTAATCCATGTCATTTCTCATTAAAATGTACTTGGAAATTTATCATCAGAGAGCTTTATCTTCCCATGTCAGAAAAGGCATGTGTCTTAGTGGAAGAGGATAATCCCCTTTTCTGTTCTTCTTTGGGGCTGGTTTAATACCCAGACTTCATGGAGAATTGATGGATCAGAGCTCGATGCAGGGAGATTAGTTAGCTTTCTAAGAAGCGAATACTTCCTGATCACAAAGCAGCAAAAGCTGCCTAGACCCAATGGTTTTAGACAGGTATTTACCTGTGAGGGAAGGACCCAGCTGTCCTCCCTGCCCCAACAAACTTCAGCCAGCTGGCATTTTATTTATTAATTTTTATTTTAAGACACCATCTCACTGTGTCACCCAGGCCAGACTGCAGTGGCGAGAACACCGACCTCCCAGCTTAAGCAATCCTCCCACCTCAGCCTCTCGATAGCTGGGACTGCAGGTGTGTGCCACCATGCCCAGCTAATTTTTTTAGTTTACGTAGAGACGAGATTTCACCATGTTGCCCAGGCTAGCCTCAAACTCCTGGGCTCAAGCAATCCTCCCACCTCGACCTTTCAAAGTATTGGGATTACAGGTGTGAGCCACCACGCATGGCCAGCTGGCATTTTAAATGTACTCAATAATTATCCCACTTACTGCATTTATTTATTTATTTATTTAGAGATGGTGTCTCACTCTGTAGCTCAACTGGAGTGCGATGGCATGATCTTGGCTCACTGCAACCTCTGCCTCCTGGGTTCAAATGATTCTCCTGCCTCAGCCTCCCAAGTAGCTGGGATTACGGGCACACACCACCACGCCTGGCTAATTTTTGTATTTTTAGTAGAGACAGAGTTTCGCCATGTTGACCAGGCTGTTCTCAAACTCCTGACCTCAGGTGATCCGCCTACCTCAGCCTCCCAAAGTGCTAGGATTATAGACGTGAGCCACCACGCCTGGCCTATCCCACTTATTGCTTATGAATTAAACTATGAAACCACATATTAAAATTTTAAAATCTTTCAGTATTTGTCATGCATTCAGTTTGTGTCCTCCAAAAAATGATATGTGGATGACCTAACCCCCAGTATCCTAGAATGTGGTCTTATTTGGAAACAGGGACTTGACCGAGATAAGTGAGTGAAGATAAAGTCATTAGGGTGGGTTCTAATCCAATATGATTGATGTCCTTATCAAAAGGGGACATTTGGTTTCAGACACAGACAGACCTGCACAGAGGGCAGATGCTAAGAAGAGACACAGGGAGACGGTCTTGGCCACGTGAAGACAGAGATTCAAGTGCTGCATCTACAAGCCAAGAAATGCCAAAGCTTGCTGCCAAACCACCAGAAGTGAGGACAGAGGCATTGAACAGAGTCTTCCTCACAGCTCTCAGAAGGAACCAACCCTACTTGTGATTTATTTATTTTTAAAGACTTTATTTTTGTGGAGGAGTTTTACATTCATGGCAAAATTGAGAGGAAGATACAGAGACATCCCATATAGTCCATCTCACACACACATAGCTTCTCCCATTATAAACATCGCCTGCCAGTGTAGTACATTTGTTGCAACTGATGAACCTGCAGTGACACATCAGAATCACCCGAAGTCCATAGTTTACATTAGGGTTCACTCTTGCCATTGTACATTCTATGGGCTTGGACAAATGTAGCGTCATACCAACTATTTTCACTACCCTAAAAATCCTCTGTGCTCTGCCTATTCATCCCTCCCTTCTTGCCCTAGCGCCTAGAAACCACTGATCTTTTTACCATCTCCATAGTGTTGCCTTTTTCAGAATGTCACCTAGTTGGAATCCTACAGCATGCAGCCTTTTCAGACTGGCTTCTTTCACTTAGCAATATGCACTTATGTTTCCTCCATGTCTTTTCATGGCTTCAGAGCTCATTTGTTTTTTGTTCTGAGTAATATTCTGTTGTCTGGGTGCACCACAGTTTATTTATCCACTCATCCACTGAAGTCCTTTATCCATTCACCTATTGAAGGACAATCTGTTATTTTAAGCCACAGAGTACGTGATACTTTGTTAAGGTAGCCCTAGGAAAGGAATACAGTAGTCAGTTTAAGGATTAAAGGATTCTACTTTGTTAATAATCATGTTTCAACAATTTCCAGCACCTTGTACTATTTATTTAGGTAAGTGGTTCATTACACTGAAGTGGCAGCCCACCTGACTTTTTCAGATGCCTTCTGTTGCAGATTGTAAATTTATTCTTTTGGATGTTCAGTTTTTCCCTTTGCTGTGTTCCTTTTGTCCTCTGGTATCTGGGGATCTTGGATGGAGATTTCCCTGTAGCTCCAAGGTGGGCTCATGAAACGTAAGCCTTCCTAGGCTCCAAGGGGTAGCTGGATCACAGAGCCACTCCATTCCCTGGGAGTAGGGGGTGCTTTACATGATCTTCCTCCCAGCCCCAAAACCTTCAGATTCAGGAAAAACAGACTCATAATACTTCCCTGGATCACACTGAATGTTTCATTAATGTCAGACATTTGAACATGTATACAGGAAAGGGAGAGCAAGTAGGAAAATATTCCCCATGCTATGAACTTATGTAGACCTGGGATGGCTCAGTCTACAATGCAAGGCTGTTTCCTTTAGGGTGAATGGATATACACACACTTCCTGGTTGCCCTTCACTCAGTGAGGTTCAAAGGAAAGTCCCTGCCTATGCTTGAGTCTAGGGAACTTTTGCTCTTTTGTGATGAGAAAATATTCACTTAGAAAGCTAACCAATATCACAATATCATTTTTCACAATAGGCCTCCCTAGGTTGCAGGAAATTTGCCCAATGTGTGGAGACCTCAGCCGATTCTAGAATGCAGAGGTAATGCCCAGGCTCACTGCATTTAATCTAGAAATATGTACACTCAGACGATGGGTTGAACTGTCTCCTCCACCTCCAAAACTATGTTGAAGTCTTAACCCCCAGTACCTCATGATGTGACCTGATTTGGAAATAGAATATTTGCAGATGTAACCAAGATGAGGTCATTAGGATGAGTCCTAATCCAGTGTGGCTGGTGCCCTTTGGACACAAACACAGACACAGACAGAGGGAAGCCTCTGTGAAGGGACATAGGGAGAATGCCATACGAAATTATGGAAGCACTAGAGTTATGTTGGCACAAGCCAAGGAACATCTGGAGCTACCAGAAGCTACAGGAGGCAAGGAGGGATCCTCCCCTACAGGTTTCAGAGGGAGCATGACCCTACTGACACCCTGATTCTAGACTTCTAGCCTCCACAACTGTGAGACAGTGTCTATTGTTCTAAGACACCCGGCTCATAGTACTTTGTAATTTACAAGCAAAGCAGCCCTCAGAAACTAATACAACTCATCACGGTCACTCATGCTTTTGTGATTACCCAGAAGCTCCCCCAGATTCATCTCCTACGCACCCAGTTCATGGCAATAATTATTGTTAAACACCTACATTCCCCCCATTCCCACCCCTTGAGCACTGAGTAGGCACCAGGCACTGTGCTAGCCACTTTATATATATCTTCCTCTTTTTGTAGATTAATCAACTGAGAAACTCAGAGAGATTCAGTAACTCACTCAAGGGCACATAGTTGATAAAATGATGGGACTAGGATTTGGATTCAAGTTTATCTGGATTTTGAAGTCAACAGTCTTAATTTATGCTCTCCTCACTTGTCCAGAATACTTCAAGATTGGTGGCATCTGCTGGCAAAAAAAACCCTACTTCTTCCTATTTCCCTCTTGGCACTGAATCTGGTTTAGGCCCACCAAGAAAAGTAGTAATTCTATATTTTGCCAAAAAAAAAAAAAAATCAGTTTTTAGCAAGTTTCCTTTAACATCAGTCAGCCAACGTATAGTAGTACAAATTCTCATTTTAAATAGTAAGCCAATGAGATAACTCCATCTGAAATAAAGAGCTCTAATTTTCCTGAAAGCAGAAGGATGTTTTAATAAATGCATGCCAATCACAAATTGAATTCTGCTGATTTCACCCCAGTATCTATCAGTTTGTTGGCAGAAGATATCATGCCATTTCTCTTCATGGGTCTTTGGGGAGGGGAATGTTCAGAGGGAAAGGGAAACGATGGAAATGTCACACTGATCAGGCATCCACTGTGGTTTATGTACTTTGCATAGCTGGTTCCTTTCATTTACACCTATAAGACAGACAATAGACATCTTTAACAGATGGAGAAACTTAGGCCGGTGAAATTAAGTGACCTGCTTGTGGTCATACACTGAGTCATGAGTGGGATCTAAATACAGATGTGGGAATCAGCGTTATCGGGCCCCAGTTTCTTATTTGTCAAGAATGTACCCATTTAGTGCTGCGAGGGCTAGGCCTGGGTAGCAGGAGGGGCGCTGAGACTCCTTCGTGCAACCTGCAGTGCAGCTATGAGTGAAGATGAACAATCAGCTGCTCTTTAAAGCCTTCCCTTCTGCTTCCAGTCCAGTTGGACCTAACCCCTCTGGGCTTCAGCTTACTGATTCAAAAGCCGTGTGAACTCAGTCTTTTTCAATTCAATTAGCAGGCATACCATAACATTCATGAAACAGCTGCAGAAAGTATCGACAAAGAAGCTATACGACAGTCATGAAATCAGCTTAAAGCTGGGTATAAAAAAACTGCTTAACTTTTATGCATTTTGGATGTTTTCTCTGGAAACTACACTAAGAGCTGATGAGCAGTGGCCTTTGGTGGGCATTGCTGATTTGTGTAATGAATATTTTCACTCTTAAAGTGCAAAAGGGGTCGATTATTTTCTTCTCTTTGGGGTGAATATAGTTTTGTTTTTATTTTATTTTATTGTTATTTTATTTTTCCCACTGTTACTTACAAAGTGAAAGGTAGAGTGATTTGGAGAACTGAGTCCTAGAAAAGGTGAATGTAGACATTCCTTTTAAAAACAGATCAGCAAACAGGCTGGGTGTGGTGACTCATGTCTGTAATCCCTACACTTTGGGAGCCCAGGGCAGGAGGATATCTTGAGTCCAGGAGTTTGAGACCAGCCTGGGCAGCACAGTGAGACCTCGTCTCTACAAAAAAAATTTAAAAATTAACTAGGAGTGGTGGCATGCACCAGTAGTCCTAGCTACTCAGGAGGCTGAGGTGGGAAGATTGCTTGAGGCCAGGAGGTTGAGGCTGCAGTGAGCCGAGATAGTACCACTGCACCCTAGCTTGGGAGACAGAGCAAGACCCTGTCTCAAAACAAAAACAAAAACAAAAAAGAAAGATCAATAAACAGACATGAAAAGGTAGAGAAAAGAAGAGGTGATGCAGCAGGCAGAGCTAGCCTGTAAGGCACAGCTCTAGGGTAGATTAGGCCACGAATAGGAATTCAGCAGGCCTTGAAAAAAACATTCTGGCCGGGCGTGGTAGCTCATACCTGAAATCCCAGCACTTTGTGAGGCCCAGGCGGGTGGATCACCCGAGGCCAGGATTTCAAGACCAGCCTGGCTAACATGATGAAACCCCGTCTCTACTAAAAATGGAAAAATAGCCAGGCGTGGTGGCAGTGCCTGTAATCCCAGCTACTCGGGAGGCTGAGGCAGGAGAATCGCTTGAACCTGAGAGGCAGATGTTGTAGTGAGCTGAGATTGTGCCACTGCACTCCAGGCTGGGCAACAAGAGTGAAACTCTGTCTCAAAAAAAAAAAAAAAAAAAGAAAGAAGCATCTGTTCTCACCAATGTCTGTGTAAGATGAGGTTTAGTATAGTTACAAAAGGAAAAGTGAAAGATAAATGAGGAAAGTGCCATATTTGATCTAAAAGTTTACTGTGTTAAACTCTTCTTGATAAAATTATCTCTATTTGTGGTTGCTTTTATTTACTATTAGTTGCTTTTAATAAAAAATGGTCTTACAAACAGTAGAAATTAGTGTTTATAAATCTACTGGGTTAGAGCAGATAATAGGCAAAACACACTCCTTTACAAATAGGCTCATGACTTAAAAACCCAGCGACCACCTAGTTGCTTCCTTGATTTTAAAACCAGAAAAATGGCCAGGCACAGTAGTTCACGCCTATAATGCCAGCACTTTGGGAGGCTGAGGTTGGCGGATCACCTGAAGTCAGGATTTCAAGACCAGCCTGGCCAACATGGCGAAACTCTGTTGCTACAAAAATACAAAAATCATGCCTGTAATCCCAGCTACTTGGGAGGCTGAGGCTGGAGAAGCGCTTGGACCCAGGAGGTGGTGGTTGCAGTGAGCCGAGACCTCACCACTGCACTGCAGCCTGGGTGATAAGAGTGAGACTCCATCTCAAAAAAATAAAGATAAAAAATAAAACCAGAAAAAAGTATTTAAGGGAAGAGGGACCAGGGTAACTTGGCTGAGCTTCTTCAATTCAAACCTCGTTTTAATATTACAAACCAATGCCACCCTGAGATTTCCATTTATGAAGTGGCATCATATTATATATAGCCTTGTTCAAGAATCCTTTCCCAGATCTACAAAGAACAAATGGTCCCTCCAAGGTGTTCCTCTGATATTAAATTTTAATTGTAAAAGTAAGACTGTTTAATAATAACTTGCCTGTGCTCTGTACTTAATGTTTTTCTGCACACTTTAATGCACATTATGATACTGGATGTTCTTGCTCACCCTGTAAATTACACAGAGCAGGCATCAGCATCTCCACTTCATAGCAAGTTGAAGCGACTTGCTGCAGATCACAGTGCTGATTACTGAAGGAGTTAGACCAGAATCCACACCCTCTGACTCCCATCCAAAAAAACTTCTCTTAAACCTCCAGGCTAGCCAGGCATGGTGGTGGATGCCTGTAATCCCAGCTACTCGGGAGGCTGAGGCAGAATAATCGCTTGAACCCGGGAGGCAGAGGTTGCAGTAAGCCAAGATAGTGGAGGCTTATCACTTTTGGGAGGCCGAGGTGGGAGGAATGCTTGAGCTCAGGAGTTTGAGACCAGCATGGGCAACATACCAAGACCCCATCTCTACAAAAAAATGCAAAAAATTATCAGGGCATGTTGGCACACGTCTATAGGAGGATCGCGTAAGCCCAGGAGGTTGAGGCTGCGGTAAGCCAAGGTTGCGCCACTGCACTCTAGCCTGAGTGACCAGAGACCTTCTCTCAAAAAAACCGAAACGAATTAAATTAAAACAAAAACAAAAACAAAAAACCTCCATGCTGACCCATGTAGCTGGCAGCCTGGGTGGTTACCAGCCAACATAGCTTCCTAAGCTGCCCTGAAGGCAGGGACCAGATACCAAGGTCACGTGGTATGTTCAGTGGTTTCCAAACTTCGGTTTGGGACCCATCTGCAGCTTCTGAAATCTATTTAGTGGGTGACCAGCATTTTAAAATGAAATAGAATCGTATAGAAAATACCAGATCACATTGTACACAGCAAGGGTGAGCACTGTTTTGTGAAATTTTTGTTTCAAATGTATATAAATATATAGTGTATAGGTACTGGACTTACAAAATAAAATGCATTTATTTCAGGTCATAGGAAAAAAAAAAAGAAAACTGAGAATATTGATGTAGATAATGCTAAGCTGGGTGGGAGGTCAGAAGACAACAGAACCCTTGAGGCCAGAGCCTGTGCTTTGTCCTTCTTGATGTTCTTAATGCTCAGTGAGTACAGCAGTATTCACTAGAATGCGAAACCCTCAATGAGTATTTGCTGAATGAATGACTAAATGAGTCAGGTTTACAGATTTTCTAAAGACTCCTCTTAAAAATTCAATTAGGCTTGGAAATAGATCCAGGCAGCACTACATTTATGAAGAGGTTGTTTCTAAGACCTTCATTGTAAATTGGCTTTTGAAACTTTCAACACCATGACACATGGTATTCGGGCTCTCAGGCCAGCCTACAACCACCTTTTTAAACCTAAGGTATGTCTGAAGCTGGTATGGAGAACTGAAGCTGTGTTTCTACAGGGAAACGGATCCTCACTAGTCTGGTTAAAAATGCCAGGGGTAAGTTCGCCTCCAGAGGACAGAGGACCTCTTTCCCATTTCTCATTCCTCTTGCCACTGTTAGGCCTGTCTCTATAAAGTGATTTTGATGGGCTGAGAGGAATGTGAGAAGCAGCATAGGCAGGGCTCATTTCAAGGGTTCAATAGATCAAAGGTAAGGAGAGGGAAAAACGCAGATAGCAATGCAAATAGCATCAACAGATTTGAAAGCTTGTGGCCACCAGGTATTGAACCAGTGTGAATGTGCGTGGGCTGGCCATTTGCAGAGAAGACACATAATACAGAAGGTCAAGACCACCTCCATAATCACCACTGCTCGTGCAGTGCTGCAATATCATGTATAGAGTACCCAATACATGCAAAGCACAGTGACCTATTTCTCTGCCATTCTTTCTTTCTTTTTTTTTTTGAGACGGAGTCTCGCTCTGTCGCCCAGGCTGGAGTGCAGTGGCCGGATCTCAGCTCACTGCAAGCTCTGCCTCCCAGGTTCACGCCATTCTCCTGCCTCAGCCTCCTGAGTAGCTGGGACTACAGGCGCCCGCCACCACGCCCGGCTAGTTTTTTTTTTTTTTTTGTATTTTTTTAGTAGAGGCGGGGTTTCACCATGTTAGCCAGGATGGTCTCGATCTCCTGACCTCGTGATCCGCCCGTCTCGGCCTCCCAAAGTGCTGGGATTACAGGCTTGAGCCACCGCGCCCGGCCCTCTTATTTTTAATCTATAAACAGCAGTAGCAATTTTATCTCTGACCAGATAAGGGGTCCAGATCATTTAAAACCTTTCTTTGAACCAAAAAGTAGGCAAAATTGGTCAGTGTTAGAAATGCAAAATGCTTGTTCCCCAGTGCCGCAAAGAAATAGCACTCAAACATATATGCAATTTTCTCAGAAAGGCAAACTTTACTTTCTGCAGAAAGGGTGCCCCTTGAAGATGGAACAATGGCAAGAGCACACCTGGACAGAGGAGGGGCAGAAGTTCTTATTCCTGATGCAGGTAGCCCCTACTGCTGTGTCATTCCCTATTGGCTAGGGTTGGACCGCACAGTCTAAGCCAGTTCCGACTGGCTATTTTAAAGAAGGCAGGGGTATGAGCCAGAGTGGCGGAGTGAGTAGTTTGGCAGGAAAGATGGTTAGGAACAGGTAATCAAAGGTGACTTAGGTCAGAGCAGGTGACCAAGGGTGACTCAGGTCAAAGGTCAAAGCAGGTGACCAGGATGAGACAGGACGGAGCAGGTGACCAGGGGAACAGATGTGAACTACTGATTAGGACTGGTGGGAAAGTTGTTTACTGAAACTAGAAGCAAGTGGGCAAAGAGAACCAGGAAGTTAAACTTTAAAATGGAGAATTAAAGAATAAGAGAGCTGAACATACTGACATACTGATTCTTTGAAGAGAAACTTGAAGTTCACTATATTTAACAGTTGGGCCTACAAACCAACAGTCACAAAATGTAAATGCCCATTACTTTGTAAGAGAGAAGACCTCTCTCACCAGATTGTTGATTTTTACTTTGAACGTAATTCTAACAGATGGGTGTCCTGTTATTCTTGGCTACAGCAGAACAGGGAGTGGGACCACAAGAGGCAGATGCATTAATAGGTATTAGAAGAGATTTAAAAGCATCAGTAAGTAGATGGAAGACATCACATAATAACTGGACCCATTTTTGGATGGGAGTCTTATCCCCTGAGGTATCACTGTTTTACAGCATGATTAAAAAAACTACGTTCCTAAGGAAAACTCCTAGCAATTTGAAAATGTTTTAAATGTATTGTAATATCTGTTTTAATGAAGGCAAAGAGTTTCCACTAAATACATATACACACATATATATAAAACAAAATTTAGCATTCTGCATAACTATAATGCTACATTTCCTGATAACCTTGAATAAACCAGGCATTCCTAAACTTTTAACAAATCTCAATATTCTTGTGTTCATTTCCTTTGTCATTCCTGCAGAATCTTTAAAAATTCTGCCAATCATTTATTTATTTCCCAGCACTGTTTTGGATTCAGTTCCCTCAGAAAACAGTGGGATGAACTAAATAATTTCCTATGTTTCCTTGACCCCATGATTTTACAACTTATATGCCCTTCCATGTTTGTTAGAAAATGTAACACACACAAAACAACTTTTAACTTTCAGCTTCAGGATACATAAAAGCACACTTCTCTATAAGAAAAATAACCCTTTATGGACTAAAACAAATATTTACAGGAAACCCCAAATCTTGTTGCAAGTAAACTTCCTTAGGCTGGGCCGGGCGCGGTGGCTCAAGCCTGTAATCCTAGCACTTTGGGAGGCCGAGACGGGTGGATCACGAGGTCAGGAGATCGAGACCATCCTGGCTAACATGGTGAAACCCCGTCTCTACTAAAAAATACAAAAAAAACTAGCCGGGCGAGGTGGCGGGCGCCTGTAGTCCCAGCTACTCGGGAGGCTGAGGCAGGAGAATGGCATAAACCCGGGAGGCAGAGCTTGCAGTGAGCTGAGATCCGGCCACTGCACTCCAGCCTGGGCCACAAAGCGAGACTCCGTCTCAAAAAACAAAAACAAAAAAACAAAAAAAACCAAAAAACTTCCTTAGGCTTTGGGAAAATGATAAAAGCACCAGTGAAAATATTAAACTGCAGGTCACAGAATCTCTCAGTACAGAATCTCTCAGAATCTTGGTAGGAACAAATTCAACACCTTGAAATCTAAATAACTGAGCAACCATTCACACCTGCTCCTGAAAATAACATGGCCCTTGTGTAGGTCTTGGCATTCAGGAATTTTAACATGCCTCATTAAAAAATCACAGCCAATCTTGCTCTACAGGTGATGAAACAGAGATAAATTATCTGACAGAAATGCAAAGGAACTTAGAATTCATTTTGTTGGGCACCTGTTTCAGCATTTAACCTAGTAGAGTCTAGCAAAGCAAAAGGAGTGAAGGTTTTGTGTGTTCAAACGGCTCAAATGAAAAATGTAAACTAAGGTGAACTGAGTTTGATTTACTCAATAACAGGAAACTTAAAGAATATTTCTGGAGCATCAGCACTGTTCTGGATGCTGAAGATTCAAAGATTCAAAATCATTCCTGCCCTCAAGTGAAGTACCATTTATTGGGAGGGAAGATAGCTGTGTTCAACAGTAACTTTAGTACTGTGAAAGGAAATTAAATTTTGGTACCCTGAACACATTTGGACAAAGAGAAAAGTCAAGCTGAGAACTGGGTCACTCAAAGTCTTCCCCTTTTAGTTCCTAAATAAGATGGCTACAAGGTGAAAAGCTATACAAGGCTCCCACATATTTTGTCCACAAGGATATTCCTAGTGAGCTGTTAAAACTTCACCATGGCAATGCAAACGGACAGCTTATCTTTATAGGTGCAGTCACCCTGGCCCACCAGACACCAATGCATATCTGAGTGTTGCCCTACCCCATTTTTGTCTGTTGTCATATGTAAAATGCAGATTCCCCGCATTTTTCCTCTGCCCCTTTATGTGATCTTATGTAAAAAATGCAGATTCACTTACATGAAAATTGTGTACTTCTCAATATCCCTGCCCTTTCCCCTTTAAATATGGAGCCCTCAAAATCGTCTTCTGATAAAGGCAGAGACCTATCTCCCAGGCACATCCTTAACTTTGGCAAATAAACCTCCTAAAATGATTGAGACTTGCCTCGTCATTCTCCTCGATTGACGGTACAAAGCTAATAAAAGAAGGATGGACAACGGTTATTAGAGTGAGAGAAGTGAGGAATGAGGAAGGTTTATAGAGGAAGGGAGCATCTGATCAGGGCCTTGCAAAACAGGAAGGAGGTCAGAAATAGGAGGGTGAGGGTATTCCCTGTGTAGGGAATAGAATGAGTCCAGAAACAGTGGTGGCTTGTATATGCTGAGTGTGGGGAGCTGTGAGTGATCTTATTTCACTGGATCAGGTACTTCTATACTTTTTACAAATCTCGACATCCCTGTGTGCATTTCTTTTGTCATTTCTGCAGAATCTGATAAAATTATGCCCATCTTTATTTATTTCCCCGCAATGTTTTTAACATTCTCCCTGGTGAAAGTCAGAATGGGAAGAAATATTGAAGGTATATGATGGAGAACTTTGAATGCTGTAAGAAGGAGAATGGACTTTATCTTCAAGGGTGGGGTCTGTAGGGGACTGGATCAGAAAGGGGAGAGAGAGGCCGAGGACCAGATGGCAGGCAATGACAACCATCCCAGTGAGAGGCAATAGCTGTTGAAATCCAGGAAATGGCAGAGTAAACAGAGAAGGGAGACACAGAGAAAGGAGACTGATAGAACCATAGGCATGAAGCAGTGGAAACAAGTGTCAGGACCATGAGTTGAGAGAAAGAGAGACAGCCAGCCACACTGGGCTCTTTTCCTAGCATCCCATGCTCCATTGAGGATCAGCTGTGTGACCCTGGGCAAGCCCTTCCTGTGCCTCAGTTTCCTCAAATGAAGGCTTTCAATGCGATCAGTGGTTTCTGAACTGTTCCATGGAGACCTAGGATTCCAAGGAAGTTTTGATGGAGAGGGAGGGGAGGTGGGGTAGAAGAGGGATGAGGAGTGGGGTACAACTGTGCAGTGGGCTGTGACTGGAAAGTAGAGTGAGGACGAGGAGCTCTAGATCCCAAACCTTCTCTCTTTAACCAGAACATCTCCTTCACACAATAGCATTCCCTTTAAGATCAAATTTGATTTTTAAAAAAGTTTGATAAACACCGTACTATACAGATTACCTCTAAAGTCCCTTTGAGCTCTCCCATGTGAATAACCACACTTACAGAAACTAGTTATCCAAGAGATCTGCTAATGTAATGGACATGGGTCTTGTTTTTAGGACCCTGATGAGTTCCTCTGTTTATTTGATTAACTGTTGTACAAACGCTGGAACAACTGGAACGACAATTGTCATGCTGAATCGGTGCCAAAACTTTCAAAAATGGAAAAGATTTACTGAAAGGCCATTTGGTGTTCTAATTCTTGTGCAGTACCTTTTCCCAAGACCCAGTAAGTTTTTCAAACCTCATAAACACCAGTGTGAAAATAGCCCTTTGCATGAGAGTACAAAGCCATGGCTTGGCTACCGACTGTTGTCTGCTTTGGGGTAAATTGAGTTACCCCTCTGGGTTCTGTTTCCCTGCCTGTTGAACGACAGCATTGCACCAAAGAGTCTAAAGGCCTCCCTTCTGGCTTTAACATTCCAGGATTTCATGATCCTAAACCCTTGGAGCCCGTTATCTGAACAATTCCCTGATCAATAGCATATGCTCTGGGTCTTGTTCTGTCTTAGTCAGATGGTCAGTATATTGAGGGCTTTGGCTGTTTACTTTAAGGATTGGGCAATGTGTAGTTCAGCCAAAATCTCTGAGCCCTGCAAATGGATCACTCTGAATGGAGGGCTAAGGTCTAAATTAACAGCAGACCTTTAGAAACACAATGCTTTATGGATTGGTATTTGAAACGCAGAAACCCCGTGCCTAGGTATAAACTCCTGGCAAATGGTCCACAAACCACCATTAAAATGGAAACAAGAAAAACCAGCGAATCAGAGCAACCATGAAGTGGAAACCAGAAAGTTTCAGACAGGTCTGAAACTCGCACACTCACTGCATTCCTTTCCTGCCTGGTGTCTCCTCCTCTCCCCTCCCACTCCCACATTTTTTTTTTTTTTTTTTTTTTTACAACAATTCGTTTGTTTTTTAAAAAAAAAAAAAAAAAAGAAAAGAAAGGAAAAACCAAAGAGGCGAAATGAGGACTCACTTGGAGAGCGCGGCCAGGCTGCGTCTTCCATGCGATCCGGATCCACCCAGCATGTCCGCAGTTGGGAAGGGGCGGTGGGGCAGAGAGGTACGGAGACCTGGCCGGGCCGGGCGGTCAGGGCGTGGGCCGGGCCCGCGGAGGGGCCATGTGATCTGTGGCTGAAATGCACGGTGCAGGATGCTCCCGTGTTCTCCCTTTGTGTTAACACGTTGGTCTGTCCCTGTGACGAAAGTCTGGGCTTGTCCTCAGCCAAATCTACTCCTCCCCACCCGTTCCCTCCTCACAGGATCATCAGAGAGCTGATTGTTATTTTTTACTGTAATCTCTCTAATAGAAGCCCATCCTGTTTAGCGATTAAAGAGCACTGATTGCTTCGAGAGTTCCAGAAATGTTATTGCTGGGTAGTGAGGCCAGGATCCCCAGTAGCTTTCCTGATGAAGACTTTATATGCTTAACTACAAATAATTTTTCCAAGGTAAGTAACTGGTCAAAGGAAAAAGACACTGATGCATTTGCTCAGCCTTTTGGAAAACAGTTGATCATGGTATTACAGGCATATACAACCTAATTCTGACAAGATCAACAGAAATCAGCCCACCAAAAAGTTCATCCGGGTGCAGTTCTCAGGCTCCCATTCTGAGCTCTGTTCTCAATTAGCATTGGTGTAGGTGGCTTCCAAAGCAAACAGTTCCCACTGAGAAATCAAATCTGAGAAACTCCTCTTATCCCTTTTATCCAGGGAAGGAGGCATGACATAAAAATGCAAACCAAATGAAAAGGGCTGAAGAGAGACGGCCCTGCTCAGTGATGGGCTGGATGGTTCAGCATGTTTGGTGCTCACACCTCTCCAAGAAATGTGGGCAAGAGCCCTCCGGAGAACATGTTGAAACAGCAGGCCCCGTCTGCACCCATGGTACTCTGGCAGTGATCTCATCAGCCAAGCTGGGCAATGGAGCCTGGTCAGCAGCGGCTTGGAAAGCAGCCAAATTCCAGTTCCTGAGGAGGGGGTGGTGTTGATTCTGTCTGGAGATGACACTCCGTCTCAGCTTGACTTATGAATATGGTTCTTCACCTCTAATGAGTACTAAACAGACTGGTGCTTGGGTACCAAGCTGCTCGTGGGACTGGCTTTTGGTCAAGTGAGAACAAATCAGATCTCCACAAAGTAGGGTTAAGATTATTCTCTTGGTAAATAGCCGGAGAAGCAGTCAACTTCACACATTGAGAGCGCTTTCACAGAATGAAAGCAATCTTTGAGATCTGTGGCTTCATATCACACACAGACAAGGACACCAAAGCACAGAGCATTTAGACAACTCACCCAGTGTCACGGAGCTGAACTGCATCTGCTACTCTTGTGTTCAACTTAAAGTTTAACTGGGTTAGGTTAAATGCTCTCTTCACTTTAGCTAGAACATTTTGGTTGTTTTCTTGCTTAAATACTATGCGGTCATCAGAGTCATAGTTTATAGGCCAGGTGAGGTGGCTCATGCCTGTAATCCCAGCACTCTGGGAGGCTGAGGTGGGTGGGTCAAGGTCTGGAGTTCAAGACCAGCCTGGCCAACATGGTGAAATCCCGTCTCTACTAAAAATATAAAAATTACCCGGGGTTGGTGGTGGGTGCCTGTAGTCCCAGCTACTTGGGAGGTTGAGGCAGGAGAATCGCTTGAACCCAGGAGGCGGACGTTGCAGTGAACTGAGATCACGCCACTGCCCTCCAGCCTGGGCGACAGAGTGAGACTCCATCCCAAAAAGCAAAAAAACAAAACAAAACAAAAAATAAAGTCATAGTTTGTAGAGTAAATACAGTTTAATAAACAAAGTTAATTATCTCCATATATCATTAGGTATATATGCATTTAAATATCTCTGATTACACATATGATCACTGTACATATATTGACAAAAGTAGCACATAAGACACTCATGAAATAGAGATATGTCTGCCTTCACACAAGAGTACTTAAATACACACTGACTTGTCTTGAGTTTCTCGCGCTAGAACTGAGACAGAAACATGTATCGAGGCATTCTGCCGCTCTTCTTTCTCCCGAACTTTGCCCAATTAATTTTTTTCCCTTCAATTACTTACAAAAGTCAGTGGCTTTCTGTAGTAGGTAGAATAACGTTTCCCCCAAATCTCCAGAACCCGAGAACATGTTAATTTGTGTGGCAAAAGGGACCTTGTAGTTGTGATGAAATTAAAGGCACTGAGATGGCGAGAGCATCCTGGATTGTCCAGGTGTACTGGAACGAATCACATGGCTCTTCAAAATCAGAGACCCCTTCCCAGCTGTGGTTAGGGGAGCTATGTCTTCGGCGTGGGCAGACAGTTAGACTGGTGATGGCTTTGAAGATGGAGAGGGGGTCCAAGAGCCTGAGAATGTAACTTCCTCTAGAAGCTGGAAAAAGCAAGGAAATGGATTCTCTCCTGGGGCCTCCAGGAAGGAACGCAGCCCTGCTGACACCTTGATGTTAGCCCAGTGAGACCTGTGTTGGTCTTCTAACCTATAGAACTGTACATAATAAGTTGTGTTGTTTAAAGCCACCAAGTTTGTATTTATTTGTCGCAGCTGTGTGAGAAAGCTATCACCTCCTGATTCCCTCCTCCCCAGCCCCCCACTCCAATTCTGAGGTGACAAGTATAGTTTTGGCATATTCAGAATAGGTTCATAAAATGGAATAACCTAAAAAAAAATCTGTGGTTCTTTCTGGCCAGTGGTTTCCATGGAGGAGAGCAAGAATTTAGTGATCTTCCACACATGTGCAGAATCCATGTACAGAAAGTGTGCTAATTGCCAGTTGTACACAGGATGTCCACCAGGCTATTTCCCTAGCTGCCAAAAGAGGGAAAAGGAAACAGTGCACACCCTCCTTTGTTATTAGGGGCATGCATTTGGGAAGCAGCTGTCTGTCTTCAGTTTGTGATAGTAAAACCCAGTGGTGTTATAACTCGTGCTACCTGGTAGGGTACCAACATGGGAACAGTGAAGAAAGAAGTGAGTCCTGGACCTGGTTCAGACACTCTCTGGGAACAGGAAGAGCACAAAGGCCAATGAAAGACAGGCATTGCAGGAAGATGCATGGAGATAACCAGTGAATCACAAGCTCAGAGCAGGGCTGGGCCAGGCAAGTACTTCCAAGAGTCCTCTGAGACCTGGTGGCTGGGGCCGGAGAGGCAAGGTGAGAGGATTGAGAAATAACAATCTAAAGGTTATTTGTGCACAGTGTTCTGGTCCTGCGGAGACCTACAGGCCTGTGTGCTTTCACTGCATAGCAGAGAATGGTACCCAGTGTCCAGCTGCCAGAACTGGTGTCTCTGAGAAGTGAACTAATGACTATTCATTGGCACCATGAACAAGTGGGCCAGTCATCCTTCAGCAAGATAATAGGTATTGTGAATTTGATGATGCTTCAGGACTCTTTTACTAGGAAAAATGAAAGTCTGGGCCACTCTGAGATTACTCATAGCATCCTTTGTTTCTGGATACTTTATTGTTTAATTTTTCATCAAAGAGATTCTGGGCTGGGAAGGTTTGAGGAAGGTCAGTGTAATAGAAAGGAACAGCTCCTACCACAGGGTGGTCCTTTATTAAGAAAATATGATTTTTAAAAAATAACTTTACTTCATGGAGGTAGGAGACCGGACCACATGATCTGTTCCAGACTTTAGAGTCTGCAGCGGTTGTTTAAGAATAGCTTCTACCTTGGAACAATTCCCTAGGGAAAAGAGAGGTATGTGGGAAGCACTGTGCACACACCCTAATGCACTTATGACACACGTGCACACACAGGCACACACATATACATGCATGCATACGCACACATGCACAGACACATATATACACAGGCATGCATACGCACACATGCACAGACACATATATACACAGGCATGCATACGCACACATGCACAGACACATATATACACAGGCATGCATACGCACACATGCACAGACACATATATACACAGGCATGCATACGCACACATGCACAGACACATATATACACAGGCATGCATACGCACACATGCACAGACACATATATACACAGGCATGCATACGCACACATGCACAGGCACATATATACACAGGCATGCATACACACACATGCACAGACACATATATACACAGGCATGCATACGCACGCATGCACACACATACACATATGCATGCATACGCACACATGCACAGACACATATATACACAGGCATGCATACGCACGCATGCACAGACACATATATACACAGGCATGCATACACACGCATGCACACACATACACATATGCATGCATACGCACACATGCACAGACACATATATACACAGGCATGCATACACACGCATGCACACACATACACATATGCATGCATACGCACACATGCACAGACACATATATACACAGGCATGCATACACACGCATGCACACACATACACATATGCATGCATACGCACACATGCACAGACACATATATACACAGGCATGCATACACACGCATGCACACACATACACATATGCATGCATACGCACACATGCACACACATAGACGTGTGCACACAGAGACACACACATATACATGCATGCATACGCACACATGCACAGACACATATATACACAGGCATGCATACACACGCATGCACACACATACACATATGCATGCATACGCACACATGCACACACATAGACGTGTGCACACAGAGACACACACATATACATGCATGCATGCATATGCACACATGCACACACACAACATGCACAGAGTCATTCACTTCCTACAGAAACTCACATACATCTACCACTAGGGAGGCAACAGTACAGGTAGTATAAAGGGGATGTTTGAAAAGGCTGTTGGAGATAAATTTTCTTATGAAGAAATTCATAGGCTCCGTACTCTTAGAACTAGGCAAAAAATCTGGCCTAGACAACTGTTCCCCCATCCCAAGGTGAACAGGAATGTAGGTAAAGGAGTTTCCATAGTCACAGGCAGCATCTCTTTCCTCCTTTCTGTTGGCCTCTCATCGTCTTCCCCCATAGCTGATGGCATCTCCCATCCCCTGCCTCTGCCATGGCGTTGAATATGTTCACTTAAACTATACTGCTCTGTAATGTCCTGTGATATTGAATGTAGGGGCTGCTGTGGAAAAATCACAGTTTACTCCTCACCCTAGTCTGCCAGTGGTTCTTCGTGGCCTGTGTTGATACACGTTTCTTAATTATTCTTTGCCTCATCTATCTCTAGGCCTGTAATAGGGGCTTGGGTTGTGACACTCCCTTATTATCCTTATAATGGTGACCATGTAGTTTTATTTTGTCACAGCACATTCCTTTTTGCTTTGCTTCACTTAGCACTATTGGAATGTTTACTACAAGCAAGTCATTGCACTAAGTGCTGTGGGGGATGCAAAGATAAGAAGGGCAGTCCCAAAGGGAGATAAGACATGTATACAAAAATTCTACTACAAGACAGAAAGTGAACAGTACTCTGAAAGCAGTAGAGCTAAAGAACTTCAGTAGGTGACATCCTGTGATCAAGGTCCCAGTGTTTAATCACTCTCACGCTCAATTTATCCTGTTATCGAACTAGATTTCCTGTTTCTGAAATAGAAACCTACTTATCTCTACGGGGGCCACAGGTATTAAGTCATCCTTTAGTCTCGTCTTTTCTAGGCTAGACGCCAATGCCTATTTTCCATCCTTTTAATATCAGCCTGACTATAACAACTCTTCAAACGGGAAACCAAAATTGGACATAATAAAAACTGACCAAGGCCTGGCTGAAGTCCCAGTGCTGCCTGCCACGTTCCTGTTAACACATCCTAACATCATTTTCACATTGATAATAGCATCTCTTAGAGAGATCATTCATTCAGTTTTGTGCTACATCCAGGGTTTTTGCTTTTTCTTTTTTCTTCTCCAAATGAATTGCTTTGTAAGTCCTATGCCCACGCTTACTCCTTTTGCTTTCTCGCGGTTCTTTACGAACCAGTTCCTGGCCTCACCTCTATGAAGTCTTCCTGGATTTGACTTTATTTCTTTCTAATTTATCTTGTTAGGGAGAGAGAAACCCAAAAGCTTGAGCCCACTCTTTTTTTTTTTTTTTTTGAGACAGAGTCTCGCTCTGTTGCCCAGGCTGGAGGGCAGTGGCCGGATCTCAGCTCACTGCAAGCTCCGCCTCCCGGGTTTATGCCATTCTCCTGCCTCAGCCTCCCGAGTAGCTGGGACTACAGGCGCCCGCCACCTCACCCGGCTAGTTTTTTGTATTTTTAGTAGAGACGGGGTTTCACCGTGTTAGCCAGGATGGTCTCGATCTCCTGACCTCGTGATCCACCCGTCTCAGCCTCCCAAAGTGCTGGGATTACAGCCTTGAGCCATGGCGCCCGGCCGAGCCCACTCTTGTTTGCATGTTATTTGAGAAATAATTATGTTGCAATGTGTGAGTCAGCCCCTCCAGCCAACTTGCCGTGAGACTCCCTGTTTCTGTTTAAACTGTCTTGCACCAATTACTTAGGCCGACTCTCTAAGCTCTTTTTAAAATCCAGGATTTTTAAACAACTGGACTATTTTCTTTTCCTGAAAAGTTTCTATCTGAAAAGGATCACGCCTCTAACTCCTTTCTGCCCTCCAACTTGAAACATATCTTTAAAACAATAAACAGTGCTTGGAAATAGCAGGGCTCTAATGATTTTGAATGAATGGTGGCTGGTGCACATCTACAAAATCCTGGTTCTGGTCTCAGTGAAAATAATAATAATAATATCTGCTTTATATAATTCCAGGAAAGAAGTGTGTACATGAAGAATGTGATTTCGATCCATAAGAAACTGAATCTAAGCCATAGTGCTATATTGTAGAATGTAGATTTGTTGTTCATAGGTACGGGTTGTGAAGGAAATTATTATAAGGACTCAGGAGATAATTCTAGTGCAGAAGAAAAGGTCAAATCTTCAAAGGAAGCATATATTAGTTCATAAGCCACAGAATTCTCAGGGTGTACCACTCTTGTTCAAAGTATCTAAATATTTCCACAACCATAAATTTATTTGCTGGTGTCCACTTTATGCATCTGGATATTAAATTTACACATGGCTTTTATACTGGAATCAAATCCAGATTTTTTTCCAGTGAGTCTTAAAAAATATTGATTTCCTTCTTTTTGGGGGGTGGTCAGACCTGGATGAAAGCATATTGCTCCTATTGCTAGGGAAATAATCCATTGTGTGTTTCAGATACTTTAGGTGTTGTGTTTATTATTTACATTATATAATGACATTGTATTAGGTTCTGTTATATTTTATAATCACATCTGACTGGGATCAGCACTTGATTATGATATCTATAGATAGAAATAAATGTATGGTGCTAGGCATGGGGGCTCACACCTGTAATCCCAGCACTTTGGGAGGCTGAGGTGGGTGGATCAGCTGAGGTCAGAAGTTAGAAACCAGCCTGGCCAACTTAGCGAAACCCCATCTCTATTAAAAATACAAAGGCTAGCCTGGCATCAGCTACTCCAGAGGCTGAGGCACGAGAATCACTGGAACCCGGGAGGCGAAGGCTGCAGTTAGCTGAGATTGCACCAGTGCACTGTAGCCTGGGTGACAGAGTGAGACAGAAAGAAAGAAAAGAAAGAAAAGAAAGAAAAGAAAGAAAGAAAGAAAGAAAGAGAGACAGAGAGAAATACAAATACACAGAGTCTTATTTATTCATTGTTCTTGTGTATATACTTGTTTTTACCAAATAAGTTACAGTGTAACATTTTTGCTGGAAGGGATATTTCCTACCACCACTTTTGCACCTGATACAGCCTAGAAGGGTGTTTGTATGTAACAGATGGCCAGTAAACACTGTCATTTGTTCTCTGGGGTGAAGAAGGACAATGATGGAGTAGAGATGCTGCTTGTTCTTCCAAAGGTTTCTACAGATTAGCCTTTTTTTTTTTGGAATATTCATAACAGTTCTGCACCAGAAATTGGATCTTGGGAGTTCAAGAATTGACAGGTATCAGGAAGATTGATAAACTCACAGATGCACAAGAGACCGATGCCATCATCTCTAGTGCCATTTAAGATAGAAGAAATGCCATCCGTCTTCAGTGCCTGGAGAACTCCCATTTCCCAACCAGGGCACGTCCCATTCCCCAAGCCAGGATGTCAGGAAGCTGCACAGTCAATAGATACTTCTTCATGAGTGTAAAGTCAGAGCAAAGGGAGGTGAAATCATCACAGGTAATATTTTACCCAAGCCAAGGGGAGACATGAGGAAACACTTCTCCAAGTGGAGAGAATACTTTTCATGTCACAACTCTGAGATTCAAGTCATAAATCTCATGTTACCACCCTGAAACTCAACCAACCCTGAGTTCAAGGTCTGTCTCATTTGGATATTCCTAGATCCCCAGGGCCAACCCAGGTCTTGAACTTGGCAGTCATGCAGGTTTCTACTGGCCATTCCTTTTTTTTTTTTGAGACGGAGTTTTGCTCTTGTTGCCCAGGCTGGAGTGCAATGGTGTGATCTCAGCTCACTGCAACCTCCGCCTCCTGGGTTCAAGTAATGCTCCTGCCTCAGCCTCCCAGGTAGCTGGGATTACAGGCATGCACCACCATGCCCAGCTAATTTTGTATTTTTAGTAGAGGCCTCACCGTGTTGGTCAGGCTGGTCTCGAACTCCTGACCTCAGGTGATCCACCCGCCTTGGCCTCCCAAAGTGCTGGGATTACAGGTGTGAGCCACCGCAGCCAGCTTCTACTGGCCATTCTTTCTTTACACTCATTAATATTGTGGATTACAGTTGGACTCCACTTGCTTCAATCTGGGAGACCTACTGCAATTTGACCCTTATGCATTGTATTTCTCAGAAATGCTCTTCTGTAGGATCTTAGGTACCTTTATGATGGTAGCCTAAGGCAGGAGATTAGAAATACAGTAGGAGAAGAAAGCTTTTCATTTTAAGATGCTATTTTACTTTGACGTTATTGAGCAGTGAAATCAAGCTCTTACTAAGATTAAAACAAGAAAAGCAAATGGGGCCTTTTTTTATCTCACTAATTTATAGAATAACAACCAGCCTGGCAGGTTTTTAAGGGAAAATATTTAGTAAAAAAACATATTCAATTTTCTCATTTCAAAGCCAGAAGCCATCTGGAAAGCTTTTTAATGTTAACACATTATGAAGACAACAACAACAACAAAATAAAATAGATGATACTTTAAAAAAAAAAAAAAGCAGACAGTCACTTCAAATTTGAAAGCCAATGATCTGAAATATGAATTCAGCTTTCTAAAATATGTTGCAAAGTAGAGAGGGCTGAAGTAATCTGAGATTCTCCTAGGTATTTTAGAATTCAGTCTTTCTAGGATAACTTCAAATTACCTTTCCTTCTGACCTTTTCCCAGTAGATCTACGAATCAAAAATTAAGCTGAAAGGTAAAAATACAATTCTGAGGCTATTCTATTGTGCTTCTGGGTCTATGTATTTTGAGAGTTCCAGTTCCCTAACTTTATTTTAATTACAAATTTTATGTTAACAAATTAACCAAAGGGTATATTTTATGATGAAGAAACTCCATTTATAAATACTCCTCCTCCTTCTTCCAAATAGCGCTACTCAAGGAGCATAAACCATTTATAAAAATGCTCGACTTCACTGGAAAAAAATAATTAAGTCCTCGTATGTTGACTAAAAAGTATTGGGCTCCAATGTATTACTTCATTCTTTTTCTTTTTCTTTTTTCTTTTTTGGTCCATCATTACATCCCAATATTGGAAAACCATTTACCATTTGGAATCTAAACTTTGAACTCAACTTATATGTTAAACACTACATTCTATTGTATGCTAAACATTCTATTATCAGAAAGAATGTTGATAAATACATGCCAGAGATTGTCCCTACCCTTATCCTACTTCTGCCCATTCTTCTGGGATTAACTGGATACTTTACTCCTCCTGACCACAAGCTTGATCTTTCATTAGAGAAATTTTTGATTATGCAGTTTGTTCACTGTTGGACTCCTGTACGTTTGGTATAAAACCTTTAATTGGATGATTATCTGATTTATAATGCAGATACTAATTGCAGATATACTAAGGGCTTGAGTACTAGAGTAAATAGGCCAACAAAAGGAAATGGACTGTTACCAAATTCATATCATTTGCCTCTACAATGCAACTAAATAAGCATAAGTGGTCAAAATTATATGTTGTAAAAGTCCAATTATCCTTAATAGTCAAAGAAATACATGAGATAAATCTCTTCATTTCTCTAGAGAAAAGATATGGAGCTGAAATTGCAATGGCTTGAAGGCTCAGCAGAGGAGTGATGAAACCCCAGGAGAGGTATTGATGGTGCCAGCATTTAGAAGACACAACGAATGTCACTAACATTTCTGCCTCCCTCACAAGTAGCTTAGCAAATTTGTCACAGTTGTGCCTTAATACACAGATATGGACTAAAGTATTAGTGTTCATTCAACATTGTATGCTGGTCTTGGAGAAATAAAAATGAGTAAGACGTAGTTTCTGATCTACAATTGCTTTCAGTTTGGTGGAGAAAACAAATATGAGAACAAATAAACATATAAAATAGATGATAATAGTTAACATACGTAAAAAGTGCCATGTAAGACCCAAGGTGGGAGTAGGGTTCTCCTAGTAAGCACAGCACACTTTCCTTCTGATTGGGATAAAGTCAGAATTTTAAATCTTCTGCATTTTCTCCTCAATTCACAACTAAAGGAAAAGGGAAGATAAAATGGCTTTGGCTCTCCTAATCTGCAATTGAGGTCCTAAGCCCTCTCCAGAGGTGACAGGCTCTAGGCAGAGTGACGGTGACATTTTATTTCATTGTGTTTTCTCAGCATCTGATTTTTGACAGACTGGAATGCCTGACAGCCAGTCAGCTAGCATAAGGCAGCAGGGTGAGAAGTGTGAAAATTCCTTTGAAATGTAGCACATGACCAGCATGAAACCTGCAACTCTCCATGTAGTTAATATAGAAGTGAATCCAATGTAATCACCCAGGCACTTCAACATGATAAACGTATGTCAAGAACATTCCCCTTTACACTTTCGATGATATTTTTTCTATATCTTGCTTAATTTTCTCAGCCACCCTGAGAAGTGTTAGTTCTCTTTTATAGATAAGGAAACCCTGATCTGCTGAACTTTTACCCAGTCTCTTTTCTTTTGTCCTTGATTTAAAAGACAATCTCTTCAGCAGGAGTTAGAGGACATTTCGCTCTAATGTGGTAGTAAATTGAGAGTGGAGCCTCGCACAATGCAAAGAAAAGAAGTGCCAGAGTTGCAGTAAATGACAGGGTTTCCGGATTTGACCCTGCCACTGACTGTGTGCTCTTGGACATGTTGCTCTACAGACTGTCCAATGATTTGGACTTCCAACCCCCTTTCAGAGAATGTAGGAAAGACAGCGTATGTTAATTTCTGATGACATAACCCAACTGGACACCAGAATCTGTCTTCTAGAAGTAATTCTGCACTTCAGGCAGAGTTCTCATGGGAAACTGACACCCTTCTGAAGGGTATATGTCTCTGATTTCAGCTCTACCATAGCTCTGACAATGCCACAATGAGACATAATTTGTATGACGTGAGGCACTTAGAGACTAAAGGATTTGGGAATTTCTCCCTGGCCTCAGTCTAGAGTTTTAAAAAACTTCATTCTGTTCAGTTCAAAAGCCACTGGGCATCTGTAGCAATGATAATCCCTAGGTAGCCAGGATATGCTATGAAGATGCTGGCTCAGGGAAAATACACTCTCATGGTTAGATAGGAAGAGTCAAAGAATCTTAAAAGGTAGTAGCAGGAAGGACAGGTATCAGATATCAGTTCTTTCTACATCACAATTTTTGCCCAAGGCCCCTTAATAATAGGTCCTTTCTCATCTTCTTCATCAAAGGACAAATAGTGAGGGAATATTAGATCCCCCAAATGAGCCCCCACTAAAAAAAGATCAAGATCTACACAACAGTTTTGATTAGAGAAACAGAAGAATTGTTCAAGGAAGGAGTGGGCAGAGATATACATGTATTGTATCTGCCAATCGTGCCTTGAGAAAGATGCAGTGTGATTAGACCTGAGGATGCTTCTTGTCTTTGATTCAGCCTGATAACCCATCACCTCGTCCTGCTTGTTTATTTGCTCACTTCCTGCTCATTTTTCATATTAGTCTCTTGAGTCTCCCCCCACCTCCAGAAAACCTTCCAACAGTGTAAAGTTTTCTGTGGGAATAAAAAATGGGTTGACTGCTGTTATTCTAAGCGGGCACAGTAGTGCTACTAGCTCCAGCAATAAAGGACTCTTTCATTACCTAGTTGCTTTGGTGCCGGCTCTGAGTTATCTAGCTTTTATTTGGAGAGCCCCATGAAGCATACAAAATTCCCACCGGACAAAAAGACCCAGGCTACCCTTAGAAAAATAAAAAGCACATATTGAGCAATCCACTGGAAACTGTCAGCTGAGTTCCTAAATGATACAGGAAAACAGAACCCAGTGAAGATGTGACATGGGATAGTCCATGTCACCCACAATGGAAAATATGAACATTGGAAGAATTTCCTATTCTAAACAATGTGGGGTTTAAAATACACTCTCTGGAGACTCTCCTGAATGTACAGGCTTGTAGCTGCTATTTATAGTGACCGATGTGTACTTTACTGAGATTTTTATCCCAACAAAGGAACTGTATGTGATGTAGGGAGTTATTAAAATGGAAAATAAGCCCTCACATTCTAACCTAGTCATTGGTACTCATCTCAAATGCAATGTCAAGTCTCACTAAAATAGATCAACTAGAAGGAAGGCCAGTAAAAATTATAAAATACTTTAAAAGAAATTTAATTTTGAAAAATGTTTAAGTCTACCTACCTGGTAACTTCCACCAGGCTAGCAAAACGTTAGAAGCTTATTCAAATGGTGAATAAATAAAAATGGTTTATAATGAACAAATTAAGCTGTTCAATGTAAGTGAATGTTTTTAAAGTTATTTAAAAGGTTTAAAAAAGTTGTACTCTCCAGTGTTTAAAAACTAAACCATGGAATGTAGCTTACATATTTAACATGTTCACCAAACCCTTTATTTATAAATAATTCAAAGTTGTACTTTACTAATATCCCTGAATAAATGATTAAAAATTCAAAAACAGTCTGAGTTAATGCAGATTTAGGACAAGCTAAAAACTGATTTTCCACTGCTGATGAATAGTGCTCATTAGATAGCAAACTAGTGGAAAGAACTGATTTTGTTCACAAAATATGCACATGATTCCTCTTTAACCTGATTCACAGATGAATGAGAATCTACTTACACAGCCACCACATTGGTCCAACATGTTCGTGATTCACGCCCTGTGGTACTTTCTTGTAGCACCATTTAGGGACCTTTGGGAAAATAAAGGTCAAGAACTTCCTTGGAAGACTTGAGAGCAACTGAAGTCATCATTTCTGTCTGCCAGTTCCACCTGACCAAATGACAGCTGCAAATGCAGATCTGTCACTCCTGCTGGCCAATGAGAAAACCAAAGGGCAAAAGAGAGAGGTTCAATATAAATATTGGATAGCTTTCATTACTTTTTTTTTTTTTTTTTTTTTTTGAGACAAGGTCTCCCTCTGCTGTCCAGGCTGGAGTGTAGTAGTGCAATCATGGCTTACAGCTTATTGCAGCCTCTAACTCCCAGGCTCAAGTAATCCTCCTACCTCAGCCTCTAGAGTAGCTGGTACTACAGGCACACACTGCCACATCCAGTTATCCAGCTATTTATTATTATTATTATTTGTAGAGATGAGGTCTTCCTATGTTGCTCAGGCTGGTCTCAAACTTCTGAGCTCAAGTGATCCTCCCACTTTAGCCTCCCAAAGTGTTGGGATCCCAAAGGAGTGAGCCACTGCACCTGGCCTATATTTTTATTTTATTTTGATGAGAATTCTTTGTTCACACTGTATACTTCTTACAACTTTAGACAGCATAAGAACATTTGTCTTGTGTGTTTATTTTTATTTTTTCTTGAGGCAAGGTCTCATTCTATCACCCAGGCTGGAATGCAGTGGTGACATCTCAGCTCACTGCAACCTCTGCCTCCTGGTTTCAAGTGATTCTCCTGCCTCAGCCTCCCCAGTAGCTGGGATTGTGGGTGCCCACTATCATGCCTGGCTAGTTTTTGTATTTTTAGTAGAGAAGGGCTTTCACCATGTTGGTCAGACTGATCTCAAACTCCTGACCTCAAGTGATTTGCCCGCCTCAGCCTCCCAAAGGACTGACATTACACGCAGGAGCCACCATGCTCAGCCTGTCCTGTGTGTTTAGAAAGACAAACTTCTTGCCCTCTCAGGGAAGTGGGCTCTCACTGACACCTTTACCTGAGAGTCTGGAGAGAATCTTTGGAATGCCTGGATCCCAGGGCCCTGGAGAAGCTAATACCTAAATTCGTATGATCTCATTTCAAATTTTATTTTAAAATAAATGAATTATTCAGGACACCGGTTACCACTGGGGGTGGGGAGGTGAAGGGAAGGGACTGGAGAGGAGCCTGGGGCTTCAAGGGCATTGGAAATGTCCTAGGTCTTGGGCTGTGTGGTGAGTTTATAGGATATGCATTAGGATGAGTTAGAACTTCCATATATATTACATAGGATTACTTTGGATGCATCAGCTTTCTCATAATTAAAATGAATCAATTAGTAATTTGGGATACACTTTTTCAAAATCATTTCGTAAAAATTAGGCAAATGATTTTTCTTCTGTTATTATTACAATATTTATATACAATGTTGGCACTGAGAGGCTTCTGGTTGATGCTTTAATGGTAATGAAACCATAGATTATGCAACATGAAAAGAGAAATGATAATTTCACAAGGCAAAAAGAGTATTTTAAATATAGTCATCCCTCAGTATCAGCAGGGGAATATAAATGCTACATACATAGTTGTTACACTATATTGTTAAGAAATAATGACAAGGAAAAAAGTATGTACATGTTTAGCACAGATGCATCCATGGCAGGCCTAACTACATTTTTGATCTGGGTTGGTTGAATCCCCAGGTAGAGAGAGCTGACCATACATGATTAATTAAATCATATACACACACACACATATGTATATATAATTGTGACAAAACCTTGATATGTACCAGACTATTGTATGCTTTTGTCTTGATTTCAAACAAGTAGGGAAAATGGAAAAGCAATTCTTGATAATAAAAAGGTAAATTTTCTTTTTATATAGAGACCTTTATATCCATAATTGTCCCGTCACTTTCAAGGTAGCTGCTAAAACAGATTTGAAACAGAGAAGAGATTAGACACTGAGCCATCTGACACATGCAGTTGTACCTTGTTCAGCGATACCCCAGATGGTAGCTGCCAAAAGGCTGAGTTTCCTGGGAGGTGACCCCAGAGAGAGCTTTTCTGAGAGCACCTTTCTTACCATGTCCTTCAGCCAGCAGAAAAACAGCAACGAGAGGTAACAGACTGAGCACTAATCATGTTTCAGGAATTGCCAAGCACTTTATAATCTGCATTAAACCTTATAAGGAAGAATTGTTCCGACGACCATTTTCCACATGATGAAATGGGCTGAGAGGTGGAGTAGAACCACCCTTAAGAATCCAGCTGGGATTCTGGGATTTGAATCTAAGTCTTCATGACTCTAGATCCTACTCTCTGAAAGGCACCAATGGGCTGAGAGAGGCGGAGTAGAACCACCCTTGAGAATCCAGCTGGGATTCTGGGATTTGAATCCAAGTCTTCATGACTCTAGCTCCTACTCTCTGAAAGGCACCTGTCCCACTGCAAATCTGTCCCATCCTCCCCAAAGATAGTAGTGATAAATGTAAAATAATAAGTTTCTCTGTTAAGAATCAAATCAGTTATCTTTTTCATATTTAGAGAGAAAAGTCATTTGAGGAATTTTCTAAAAACTGGTAAGAATGGAGAAATCCTACATAACTTAGTTTCATAATTAAGCTTTGTTTGAAGAAATCATGCTAACACAACATTCACCAAATAAAAAACTTCTAAAATTGATGAAAAATGGGATTGTAGTAAGTCCCCATAGTTTTTTTGTCCTTGTTGACAAAGATGGCAAAGTTTGATTCCAAGTTCCTGACAATTAACTGGCATCATTCTGCCTATCCACTCATCTTTCTTTGTTTTTCACTTTATTCACTGTAATCTGACCTAATCTCCTTTATTTAGAAATATTATCCATAATCGATTTTTAAGTTTTAAAAAGCACTCTACATGCAGTACATTGTAGAATACACTCTTTTCCAAAAGTATGTTTTATTTTCCTAATCAATAGCCATAGACTTTTTTACAGACAGCAAAATGAGGATGGCTTTGTTTGTCCAGGGGCCCACACTATGCAAATAGCTTAGCTGGGTGATCTTGAGGGGATATGTCTCCTAGGCTTGAGTTTCTTCATATTTAACAGGCAGTTTTAAAATTCATTAGATCAGGGATTCTTGGCCAGAAGGCATCAGCCCCAGGAGGTCTGCGGACGGAGGTTCATGATGCCACTGAATGTAAGTGCCAAGTTTGGTGGGTGCATATGTGCATTTTTCTTGGAGGAGGGTCCACAGCTTTCATCAGTGCCTCAAAAACAGTGTGTGGTCCAAAACTGAATACATAACGTTCCCCTGCGGAAGATGATTCATAAGGTCAGAGACAGCCTTAAGTTTTTAAGAGTGATGATGTGACTAAGTCCCTGTCCTAATGATGTACAGTCTTGCTGAAAAAAGTCCAGTGAAAAGTCAAGAATAGTCATATCAACAGCCTTCTTTGCCTTAAGCAGGGAAACTCGATCTTCTCTGTTTCCATTTTCTGTTAAATGGGAATAACACAGGAGAACTTCTGAGGGCAAACAAAACAATGACTGTGCCTACACATGTAAGCCATTTACCTGAAGAAGCATAAAAAATAGTTCAACTAGGCACAGTAGCCTTTGTTTAGTCTATTGCTGTTGCAGGACTTTCCTTAGTTCAGCTAAAGACAGGGTTCTTGTCTGTCCCATGGCCACGAAAATTTGGGCTCACAGACGGTTTAAAGGTTGAGCAAAGCAGGATTTTATCGGGTGAAAAGCAAGAAAAGGGGGAAACAGGGACTCTCCCAAGGCCAAAGTCCCTCTGCTAGAGCACTTCCCGCCCGCCATTTGAACCCCCCGTTCTGCACAGGAAGAGGCGGGGCCAAGCTCCTCCCAGCTGCAAACCTCGTGAACTTCCTGAGACTCCACCTCAGTGGGCAGGCTGGTTGGAGTTTCTCCAGGGACCCCCTCCCACCTGGCTGTCTCATTGCCGCATAACTGCTGTGAATGAATTTCCCCCATTTTGGGGAGCTATTTTGCCATTATGGAGATTATGGATTTTCAGCCAAGACCACCAGTTAAAACATGAAAAATTCCATGGATCAGTTTGTTTCCGTGGGAAGGCTTTGAGATTTGGGGCAGGCAGGGAGAATCAGGTTGTAGTCTCTAGCTATAGGAAGCTGAACATGTTACTTAGACTTTCAGACTCAAGGATTCCTCAACTGTAAGTAAAATATCCAGGTCTTAGGGTTGTTTGGATGATTAAATGAGATAATGTATATAAAGTATATCACCTAGTACCTGGAATTTGGTTGATGTTAAACAATTGATGGTTCATTTTCTTATTAATATTAGACAAAAAATTTGGCTGATAGTTTTTTCTACTTGAGAACTATTTTTCTACTTGAGAACTACTCTAAATTAAACTTTTAACGTGAAATTCAGAGAGATGTTTTAGACATTATATTTAAAATAACGAATATGTCATTCATGAATTAGAAAATCAGCCACATGTCTACAATATGTGATTTTGAACTCCTCATGGAGCAATTATATTTGCCAGGTAGACTTCAATGTTGCCAAGGGTTTAATTCTTTCCCAACTGCAATAAAAACAACTCAGCAAAGTCAAGGTCAGTATAGAAAAGAAGCTTTGTGGTGAGGATGCAGGAAGTTATAATGACCGAGATGACAGAGACATAAAATTCGTATTCAGGGCCAGGTGCAGTGGCTCATGCCTGTAATCCCAGCACTTTGGGAGGCTGAGGCGGGCAGATCACAAGGTCAGGAGCTTGAGACCTGCTTGGCTAACATGGTGAAATCCCATCTCTACTGAAGACACAAAAAATTAGCCAGGCGTGGTGGCACATGCCTGTAATCCCAGCTACTCAGGAGGCTGAGGCAGGAGAATTGAACCTGGGAGGTGGAGGTTGCAGTGAGCCGAGATCACTCCACTGCACTCCAGCATGGTTGACAGGACAAGACTCTGTCTCAAAAAAAAAAAAAAAATTTGTATTCAGTAAAATTTTATTTTGTACCAAAGGCCTACCAAAACATTAAAACAATTTTAATAATAACATCTAACATTTTTTGAGCATATAGTATATGCCAGGCATTGTGCTAATTTTTCTTTCTTTCTTTTTTTTTTTTTTTTTGAGACGGAGTCTTGCTCTGTCGCCCAGGCTGGGGTGCAGTGGCCGGATCTCAGCTCACTGCAAGCTCCGCCTCCCGGGTTTACACCATTCTCCTGCCTCAGCCTCCCGAGTAGCTAGGACTACAGGCGCCCGCCACCTCGCCCGGCTAGTTTTTTTTTTTGTATTTTTTAGTAGAGATGGGGTTTCACCGTATTAGCCAGGATGGTCTCGATCTCCTGACCTCGTGATCCACCCATCTCGGCCTCCCAAAGTGCTGGGATTACAGGCTTGAGCCACCGCGCCCGGCCATGTGCTAATTTTTCTACATCCATGGGCCAACTAGTTTAATCTTTTTTTTTTTTTTTTTCAGACAGTTTCACTCTGTCGCCCAGGCTGGAGTGCAGTGGCGTGATCTTGGCTTACTGCAACCTCTGCCTCCCGGGTTCAAGCGAGTCTCCTGCCTCAGCCTCCCAAGTAGCTGGGATTATAGGCGACTGCCACCATGCGCAGCTAATTTTTTGGTTTTTGTTTTTGTTTTTGTAGTTTTTAGTAGAGATGGAGTTTCACAGTGTTGGCCCGGCTGGTCTTGAACACCTGACCTCAAGTGATCTGCCCATCTCAGCCTCCCAAAGTGCTGGGATTACAGGCGTGTGCCACCGTGCCCAGCCTAATCTTTACAATGACTCTATGAGGCATTTTTATAGATAAATAAAAAGGAGCAAGAAATATTTAATTTATCACAAGGTAACCCAACTAATAGCTCTCCAAGTCAGGATTTGAAACTAGGTCTATCAGACTTCATCACTCACACACCTAACTACCACATCATCCTCCCTTTCTCTAGGTGACCGAGGATTGTTAAATTATAAATGTTACATATGGAAACAAACAAACAAAACAAAACAAAACAAAATTGCTTTTTAATATGTAAATGTATGGACTTACATATTTGTTACCTTTTTTTTTGCAGCTAAGAATGCAGTGATGGATCAGCATGTGAGAGCCTTAAGAATCTAGATATTTAATTTTTTGTACCAAAATTGGTTATTGAATGGATGCCACTTTGGGTAGATCCTCAATTCTTGATGTTCTACTGGCAACCATAGCATAGGATAATTTTAGGTTGAGAGGAATTGTTAGGCTAGTGGAAATTGGTCAAGGTATGTCATCTTTACCTATAAATTGACAAAGGTAACAAATAATGTCTATTTAGAGTGAGTCAGAGAAAAAAAGTACAAGAGGGAGAGGATATCAATGTGTATGTATATTTTTATGTGACTGGACACAAACAAATAAGGATCCCTATACATGGAAATTATCTACTTCATCTTGTTCATGCCCCTACATTCAAGTTGGACTGAAACTAAAGAAATAGATTGTAAAAAGTATAAATCGATATCAAAACCTATAATTTTTATGTCAAATAGATATGAAACCTTCCAGAAATATTTTTAAATGTCTTTCAAACCAATTGCTTGAAAACAAACCCTTTTTTTTTTTTTTTTTTTTGAAATGGAGTTTTGCTGTTGTTGCCCAGGCTGGAGTGCAATGGCGTGATCTCGGCTCACTGCAACCTCCACCTCCCCGGTTCAAGCAATTCTCCTGTCTTAGCCTCCTGAGTAGCTGGGATTACAGGCACCCACTGCCACGCCTGACTTAGTTTTTGTATTTTTAGTAGAGACGGGGTTTCACCATGTTGGCCAGGCTGATCTCGAACTCCTGACCTCAGGTGATCCACCTGGCTCAGCCTCCCAAAGTGCTGGGATTATAGGTGTGAGCCACCGTGCCCAGCGACAGATCTTTTAATTTCAAGGTATGTGGTGACTCACGCCTGTAACCCCAGCACTTTGGGAGGCCAAGGTGGGAAGATTGCTGGAGTCCAGGAGTTCGAGACTGGACTGCACAACATGGTGAGACCACATCTCTACAAAAAATAAAAAATAAAAGTAAAAAACTGGATGGCAAATTCTAATTTTCTTTTGCCTCCTGGAGTGATCAATTTTCTGAGAGAATTGAAGGGAAATTTTGAGCAAATATAGCTACTTTGATAATTTAGATAGTTTCAAAGGAATATTGTATTTAACTTAATGGAAAATAATGTTCTGATGATAAAATAACAGAAATTTCATTTTAAAAGATTTTATTTAAAAGTGTCAAGGTCCTGATGCTAAGCATGTTGAGTGTGTGTGTTTGTGTGTGTGAGGGGGTGTGTGTTGTATAATCATTGATTGGTCATTTCTATTAAATCATGTAAAAAAGTCTCAGTGATACAGTTCTGGGAGGGGACTTTAGAGACCCCATGGATTTTTAAAAATTGCTTCTTTTTATAGTGTAGTAAAAATGTTTACTTTCAAATGTCTAATCATCAAGCTTATTTCAGAGGCCCATAAAAATGTATGAATGATGACAACAGCAAGTGTTTTCATTCCCTTTATTTATGTCTGTGAGCTTCTGAATCTGATAACATAACTCTACAATAGGGGCCTTTCTTCTGATCAGTGAGAGGAACTCATGTCGGGTGCAGAAAGCAGGTGCTGGGAATGTAATGAGCACATCTTGGAAAGCGAGAGAGCCGCTTGTTGGGGAACCAAGCCCAGTGTCGGGCAAAGTATGTCTGCTGGAGATTTTCTCGTGGATAAAATCTTCGCTGCTGGTTTCTCAGAAAATACATCACAGCTCCTCAAGCCTGTTATCCCGGCACTTTGGGAGGCTGAGGCCGGTGGATCACCTGAGGTCAGGAGTTCGAGATCAGCCTGGCCAACATGGTGAAACCTCGTCTCTAATTAATACAAAAATTAGCTGGGTGTGGTGGCATGTGCCTACTCGAGAGGCTGAGGCAGGAGAATTGCTTGAACCCGGGAGGCGGAGGTTGCAGTAAGCAGAGGTGTTTCCACAGTACTCCAGCCTGGCCGACAAACCGAGACTCCATCTCATAAACAAAACAAAACAAAACAAAACAAAAAACAAAGAAAATAACCCACAGCTCAATATTCTTTCGGCCAAATTTTAAAAAATTACTTAAACTGGTGCTAATTCTTCCAGCTGAGACAACATAGTCCTTCCTCAAAAACTGTTACCGATCACAACCACTCAAAGCTCTTCAATCAGTCACGAATTCCTGCCTTTTGTCTTGCCTATGGTGCTTGTATCGTCGATGATGTGCAAAACAATAAACAAGCCTTTCATATTTTTATTTTTTATTTCCATGTTGTAGAGAATCAAATTAGATAATAATAATTAATAATGAGTTTACTGAATGTTTATTAGATGAATAACACTGTGTTCATACTTTCATGTATTATCTTTTTACATCCCCACAGAAGCCCAGTGAGGTGGATACTTTTATTACCCCCATTTTGTAGAGGAGGATACAAAAGATTTGAAAGATTGAATAATTTGGTAGATCCCATAGTTAATAAGTGGCAGAGCTGGGATTTGACACTATAGCTGCCCAATGCTGAAGCTCATGCCCTTAACTGCCAGCTATGCTGCCTCCCACTATTATACATCTGGGGGTTGCCTCATTCATATCGAGCATAAATGTTCCATTCAGACATAGCTAGTTCTGGGGCCGGTGGCAGTCCATCTTTACTAGACACACATACAATGTGTAACTTTTTTTTAATACTTGCCGAATAGGAAGAGAACTGGGTTTCTCTCTCCCTCTTTCCTGGCCAGAAGTATGTATTTCCTGGTGATGTAACAGTACATGCACACATAATCCAGAGCAGACAGATTAGGAGGGCAGATGGGAAGAGACACAGAAACAAACAAATCGCGTGTTGATGAAGATGCACGTGGGCCAAGGAAGAGGCACATGAAGATACACCAAGGAATACAGAGATGAAGGCAGAGGAGAGGGATTGAAATAAAAGACAGAAACAGAAAAGGAAGCAGAATATAGCTTTTTTCATTTTTATTTTTATTTTTTAATTTTTATTATTTTTGCTCTATCACCCATATTGTAGTGCAGTGGCATGATTGTGGCTCACTGCAACCTCCGCCTCCCAGGTTCAAGTGATTCTCCTGCCTCAGCCTCCCGAGTAGCTGGGATTACAGGTGCCAGCCACTATGCCCAGCTAATTTTTTTGTGCATGCGTTTTTAGTAGAGACAGGGTTTCACCATGTTGGCCAGGCAGGTTTCGAACTCCTGACCTCCAGTGATCTGCCTGCCTTGGCCTCCCAAAGTGCTAGGATTACAGGAGTGAACCATCGCATCCGGCCAGAATGTATCTATTTAATTTTTTACTCCCATGAGATTAGTGGAGAATGATAAACAGTGAAACTACATTTTTATCTATTTGTTCAAATGAGTAATTGGTTTAAAATATAGCTTAATTTGAGATGTGGGCAAATAGTGCCTTTTGCTTAGAAACAATGCATTAAGGATTTTCACTGATTACCTGCTCATTCCATTCTGCCTACTGAAATTTTTTTCTCCCTCTTTTGGTCACGATTGCTCTAAAGTTACTAATCCCCTTAGAATAGGAGCTTAGTGACCACTGGGACACTATCTACTGGTGACCACTGATTCCTATAGTTCGGTATAGTATCTTGCATTTTGAAGGTATTCAACATCTGTATTTTTTTTTTTATGACGAAATGAAGTACTTCCTTCCTTTTTGCCAAATCTGAAGACCTTATCTCAAGAACTCAGAGTGAGAAAGCCAAATGAAAGACAAGGACAAGGTAATGGCATAAAAGTTGCACAGGCTAAGGGGCAAGATAAAGAAGGAAAAAAAAATTTTTTTTTTTTTTTTGAAACTGAGTCTCACTCTGTCGCTTAGGCTGGGGTGCAGTGGCATAATCTCAGCTCACTGCACCCTCTGCCTCCCAGGTTCAAGCGATTCTCCTTACCTCAGCCTCCAGAGTAGCTGGGATTACAGGCACCCACCACACACCTGGATACTTTTTGCATTTTTAGTAGAGACGGGATTTCTCCATGTTGGCCAGGTGGTCTCAAACTCCTGACCACCCACCTCGGCTTCCCAAAGTGCTGGGATTACAGGCATGAGCCACCGTGCCCGGCTGGAAGAACGTTTTTTGATGCACTACGTTTGCAGATGAGGTTATTTGAAATGAACTGGGCTAAAACCCTTAGAAGGAGATATGTGGACGATAGAGTCTCAGGACAGCTCGGATGCAGTGAGTAAATGCCAGTCCCAAGCACATGCAAGCCAGCATGGCACAAAGCCTGCAATTAGCTTGCAAAATAGTCTTTGAAAAGGTCTATTTCTGAAGAATAAAATGTGTAAAAATTCGGTTTATTTTAATCTATGGTTATAACACTGGGGAAAAGGACAAGTTTTAAATTGTTTATCATTTCAATGTAAAACTGCACCTGGTAATAAAACTCAATACTAATAAAAAGAAAAATAACAGGGTATTTTTATTTGGAAAGCTTTTATGGGTAAGGAAAGTCAATGGACTTTCTCTTCTCTGTAGTACCCCGTCCCCCACACTGTCTGCAAGAGTGAAGTATACAAAGGCTGTGGGTCATCTTTAATAAGTATGAACCCATATGGGGTACATGTTATGTTTGAGGATATAAAAGTATAATTCCTCGATCTTTACTTGGTTTTAGATAGGTTGAAAAGGATTAAGCACATATTTCCCAACACTGTTACTCTGTGGGTCTATTCTCAGTACCCAAAATAGAGCCTGTTTGTGGAATAGATGCCCAGTGAAAATGTGTTGAGAGTAAGTGAATGAATCTGCAGCTCTGAGCCTTGGAGCCACTCTATTACCGGTAGTTGGTAACTGCCCTCCAGATCAGGGATGCAATCTTTGTTTTAGTTCCCTAAAATCAAAGAGAAGTTAAGTCTTCTCCCATCTGGGCTCAGGTATACTGCACAGGGTCATAGAATTATTTTTTTCAAAATAGAAAATTGCCTTAATTTTTATTTGGCTTTAAATAAAGTAACATATGATCGTTGTAAAGAAATATCTACAATACCAAAAGCAAAAAAAAAAAAAAAAAAAAAAAAAAAAAAAAAAAAAATTAAAATGACCACCAATACCCCAGAGAAAATGGCTAGTCTTATTTTAGAGGAGGAAGCCAAGGTCTGGAGCTAAAGGAAGAGGGACTTGCTCAGGGTCTCACATGCCCTTTGTCTTCAGATCAAAACCATGATTTTAGATGGCCTTGATTTCTGCTTCTGGCCACCTATTTCCTGCACACACCCTGCACTTTTCCACCAGAGCTGACTGAACCATAAAGCCTGACTTTCACTATTCCCATAAATGATCAGATTTTACAAAATTCTGAAGGGTGGA
The DNA here is from genome assembly GCF_047675955.1 of Chlorocebus sabaeus. Lineage (NCBI taxonomy): Eukaryota > Metazoa > Chordata > Mammalia > Primates > Cercopithecidae > Chlorocebus > Chlorocebus sabaeus. The sequence continues at coordinate 108,003,404 of NC_132924.1, read as the reverse complement.
CATGGACTTACCAAATCTCAGAATAGCAGAACTAGAAGGTTCACCTTGAAACATGGAAAGGTAAACTTAGTATGAGTATAAGGAAATACATAAGTACTACTCTTCCTTAAGAAGAAAGAAAGAGCGAGAGAGAGAGAGAAAAGGAAGGAAGGAAGGGAAGGAAGGAAAGAAGGAAGGAAGGAAGGAAGGAAGGAAGGGGAAGGAAGGAGGAAGGAAGAAGGAAAGAAGGAAGGAAAGAAGAATGGAAAGAAGGAAGGAAGAAAGAAGGAAAGAAGGAAGGAAGGAAGGCAATGAATAGAAGCAAGAAAGAAAAGGAAGAAAAGAAGAAATAAAAAACAGAAAAGAAAACAATATAATATCCCAAAAGAAGTAATACAGACAGAAATGTAAGTTAAACAAGGTTAGGATTAATTTGTGTACGTTTATTTTAGGTTATTCAGGGTACATAAGATTTACTGTGTACATTCCTTTTATGTCTGAATGTAAAAGAATGAAGAAGACAAATTTAAAAAGAAGAAAAATTAAAAGAAGACAAATTCTTCCACACAAAACAAAAAAGTTGAAGGAACAAACCATGTAGCTGTGTGGTCAATTCTTAAGCAAAGTCCTGAATCTGAAGAAATTGGGTTTATTCACTCTAATGACAGTATGGCTCTAACCACAGCAATTTAGTTCTGTCACACCTCTGTCAATGATTCCCTGACCCCCTGTTCACATGGAAAGAAAAGAAGCTGACAATGGCAATCTAGCCTGATGCCCAGTGTCTACATCCCCAGTCCTGAGCCTCTCTAGCCACAGCTCTATCAGGCCTGCCCCGGCACCCTGACCTGTCTGCTTTCTGATTCTGTTACACTTTGGTTTACTAGCATGCTGTGAGGTACATAAAGGCAGGAACCATGTCTACTTCTTTACCACCATTATTTTTCCCATCCTTAGCACACTTAAACCTGGTTAGTGCTTAATAAATAGTTGTTGGATGAAGATATTTTGTAGACTATCATGAGACCCTGAGGTGAAATAACACAGCATTGGAAGGAATAAGAGGTGTGGTTCACTGAGCCCAGCCACCGCCCACAAGACTTCCATGTCCACCATGTCCACTCAGCACTGAGCCTCATACTGTCCCTGGTTCTCCCCCATCTCCCTGGTACATTGTCTTCTTTGATGGTTTCCATTATACCTTGATGATCGCTCACTTTTTCTACACTTGCTTTTTTGGGCATATCCCTTCAGCTTTTGTACTGGCACCACCATACTGTGTCTGCCCAAATTTATTTCTCTAATAATGATTTCTCTCCCTTTTTGAACAAAGAGTGAAATTTTCTATCTCCACATGCCTGCAGGAAATCTCTTTTTGGATGTGGTTTCTACCTGAAATTAAACACTGCTCCTCTGACCATTCAAGAAGGAAATCCTCCATTTGGGACAAAGCAGAGACTTTCCTTCCAGCTTCTCAGACATCTATTCTTTGGAATCATCTGTAAGTTCTTTGCTCTCTTAAAAGGTTTGCTAATTCTCCCTCTGTAAAGACTCTCATATTTGATCTTTCTTCATTTCCACACCCACTGACCTGATTCAGGCCTCATTATCCTATATTCCATACTATCTCTTCCAGTGCTGGTATCCCCATATTCTAGTCCACTGTAGATAAGTTTCTCTAGCATAGTGTCATCACATATAACTCCCTTGTTAAGTCTCTGTCTATTCCTTGTGTAGCAAATAGGAACAGCCAAGATATACAAGTCCAGTCCATTTTCCCTCAAACACTCAACAGGTTTCTTGCACCAGGATTCTTATTTCTACTTCTGTACTTTTGCCAGTGTCATTCCTTCACCTAGACAGGCTCCCTTTCCCTCTTCATTGCCATCATTACCTCCTCCATGGCTCACCTCCACCAAGAAACTTTCTCTGACTAGTTCCATTGCAGGATGATGACTACCTTTCCTTTTCTTGGCATGATGGTTTAGCTCTGGCTGTGCTGCTATGTTGTTTCTCACTTGTTTGGCTAGTGGTAATGGTTAATAATAATAATAGCTATCATTTATGAAAAACTATCATTTACAAAAAACTACTGTGTGTTAGGTACCTGACTAGGCTATTCATGAAGCTCAGTAATCTTCCCAACAATCACACAGGCTATGTAGATATTATGCCTATTTTATATATATGGCAACTATGGCTTAAAGAGAAAAATCATTTGCTCAGGGCCACACAGCATGTAAATGGCAGAGCTGGGATTTGAACCAACAGAATGCAGGTATCATCCATAGTGCCTTGTGGACATGTTTAGTCATTTCATGAATGGCGGCTGACTCGGGCCAAGTTTATCATAGGCAATTATTTTATCTTCTGCTTTTGCATTCTCCATGCAAATAAGTAGAACATAAGAACAATACTTTTCATTATAGGTGTAAGTTTCCACTTTTCTACTTTGGGATCGTTAAAGAGTCATCTTTCATCTGTGCATTGGAGTTACTGGGAACAAAATCGATTTGATTTTAAGGTCATCGTTTAACATTTTTCTCTCTGTGAATGCCTCACCTGCTTTCTCAAAAGAACATCTGATTTAAGTCACATCAAATACCACACTGTCCTTTGTTCTGAGGCCTAAAATGTTAAAATATGCATTTATGCCCCAGGTTTTATATGCCAAAGCTTTATCTCCCCAGTTTGACCTCGTAGTCACCACTATAGAGGCCTCACATGACATGAACAGCTTCCAATTACACCCAGAATCTCCTCGGTAACATAGCCCACTATTAACCTGTACTATGCAGATCCGTAGAGTTCAATACTTTTCTAATAAGAATGAAAATTTTTCACAAGATTCATCCAGGGCTTTTTGCTTTTTTTTTTTTTTAGATTGAAGATTCTCATTTCCTAAATGGTTCCAATATTCAATACTTGGCATTTTCCTGTCATTTCTTATTATATAAGCTTTTTAAATCTTCACTCACACATTACTTTTGTCATTTAAGACATTCCAATGTGAAAGGTATTGATTAAATGCAATTATCAATATGCAATTATCAATTGATTCCTCTCAAATTTCTCTTTTTCTTGATCCTTGTTTGTTTTCCTTTTTTAAATGCTAAATTTAGAGTCTTAGCAGAAAAAGTTTCCATAACTACTTTTGCGAACAGTTTGGTGTGCAATATGACCACATTTGGCCTCTCAGAAGGATGGTCTTTGAGGCCTGAAACCAACGTTGTTAATAAGGGAATACAAGTATTTTTCACCCTAGATCCTTACCTTTCTGCTTCGAGTCGCATCTCCTCCCTCTTTTGCCTTCTAAGTTCTCTGCGACGTTCAAAATCATCCATGGTGTGATTTCAGGTTCAGGGAGACCAGATGACGTCTGGACCTGAAGAAGAGGAGGTAGAGTCAATATCATAGATAACTCAGTGTGTTACCTCTCTTTCAGTCACTGTGGACCCTCTCCCATTTGCCAGTCTCCTGATTTTTCTTTACTCTTAGAAAGCTGATAAGGTAGCCAGTGATCAATTTCTGACTCCTGAGTCAAGTTAAATTCAGTCTCATTCATGAATCTCTTAGAGACAAGTGAGTAAGATCCCAAGGTTATATATTCTTTTAAAAAGACCTCAGGAGACAGAGAGGTTTTGAAGACTTGAAATATTGGTAGAATCACTTGAAATTCTACTGAATGATTTTGTTCTTTGTAACTTGCTGAACCCCAGACCAAAGTTATGAAAAAGTGAACAAAGAAGGAGGAAAACAGGAATGATAAACAGAAAAGTGGCAAGAAGAGGAATATGTAGGAACTAGGAGAAAAGTGAAAGTGAGAAATAAAATAATACAGTATCTAGGCATATAATGTGCATATTCTCAAAGAAGCATCAGGATTTTAATAAAGACTGCAGCAGTAACATCATGAATAAACATCATGAAGCAACATTTTTAAAAGCAGTTAAGTGGTGATCAAGCTGTTTTCCAAGTTCTAAAATCACTGCTCTTTCTACGGATGTAACCCAACCATTTTACCCTTTCCTACCTCCTCTGTGATGGTTTTAATTCCGGAAAGACCTTCCCCTTCCAACTCTTTAAATGAGGAGCCCGTTTCCCCTGCGTTTTTGTGCCATGGAGTCAACTATTCCAGAATTCCCCTGCAGCCCCCAAACCCAAAATGACTACCAGAAAGGGGGAAGCGGGCTCTTTTTGTCCTTGCTTTGTTTACAGAGCTGTCAGTGGTTAGTTAAACTCGGCCTGGAATCTGGCATTTAAGGCCTGCTTGAAGATTGTTTCCTGTGCGGAACGGGAGGCCTCCACTTCCTCTGGAATCCTAGACTCTCTGCTGCACTCGAATCACAAAAATATTTTCCAGCCCTTTCTGTGCACATGAGACAAGCCATTTGCCCTGTGTGAAAAAATAAGGAGCTGTACAAAACCTAAAGCCATCACACCTGAAGGCATCTTTGTTTGAAGGAGCAAAAAACAAAACTTAGATTTTGAAGCCAAGTTCAGAAACCTTCTTAAATAAATTGTCCAATTCTTTTATTTTCAAATGTTTTTTCCCCTCTTAAAAAATCCCACAAAAACAAAAATAAAAGCTCAGCCAACAAAAGCAAAACTATACAATGTTTGAATTTTTCCCCTTTTTATCGTCTAAGGTGTTATTAATGTTGCTTATAAATCTTTAGAAATTCAAATCTTGGTGTTTATTTGGAGTTTTAATTTTTGGTGTTTATCTATCTTACTCTTACCAAGAGTACTTCCTGAGGCTTTGCTAGCTGTGAAAGAAACAACTCATTTTCTTTCTTATTATTTCATCAACCATAAAGAAATTTTTCTACACTTTCCAATCTAGTCTACAATTATCAGAATGGAAAAAGAAAAAGTGATTTGAGAGTTCCCTAAGAGGCCATCCGAGGGCCCTTCTCCCTGGGGTAGGCTCCTGTTCTGACCACAGGGCAGGAGTGTGTGAGGACAGCCCTGTGGGCAGTAGGATCTAAACTCATGGACTCGAATGCCAGGTGTAATGGGAGAGCAGACTCTTCTCTTCCTTCAATGTGGTCTTTTGTTGCATATAAAGTGCCCCTTGAATAACTTTAGCAATAGCAAATAGACATGGGAAAAAGAGGTCCATCTATAAGCAAACAATTTTACCTTTTAAAATTTATCCAAGTAGCTTGAAGAGCATCCTCTAAGCCTCTGTCTGGTTTTTGCTCCTACCTCATCAAATTTAAGCTGTCATTCTTGCTGTTTGTCAGCAACAGTGATTCTCAGCCTATACCTCTGGTGGAGGTGCTAATGAGCAGTGAAATGAATATCTCCAAGCAGGCTGGAGAGGTACATGGTCTGCAGAGCCCAGCAGTGTCTTGGAGTACTTAGAGGAAAGTGAAACTAACATCGTGAGGTCACTTCTGCTGGCCATCCTCACTGGCTCTCAACCCACGCAAATTCTTTTTCTACTACCCATTTTCTTCTCCCACTTTTCACCTTCTCTTGCTTACTTGGGCACTTTTTCTTTCTCAGCCATAGAAAAACTACCTGTCGTTTGAGTGCTGCTGAGTATATATGTGGAGGCACCCAGAGGGAGAGAGAGTGTGTGTGCCATTTCCTACACACCAGTGCTTTTCTAGGTGAGGCTTTGTGCACATGAGTGGGTGTAGCTTAGAGGAAAGCACAAAACCACATCTGTGTACCATGTGGTATGACTGTTGGTGGTGTGTGTGTGTGTGTGTGGTGTGTGTGTCTTGTGTGTGGGGGAGAGAAGGTGTATGTGTGTATGAAAATTGTTCTCAGTATCAACCCAGGATGGGGCTGGAGATCCTCCTTCATCCCTGCACCCTTACATCACAGAGCTTTTCGGCCCTTCTCCATCATCTTCCCTTTGTAAGAGGAGCCATGTCTAGGTAGAATGGTAAGTGATTTTTTTTTTTCTCTTCTATGTCCCCAGGCAGTAATCCCTCATTTCCTGCCCTACCCCTACTCAGTGCTGAATTCTTTTCAGCAACATTGGTTAGGAAACAAACTCTCAACCAATGAAGGGATGAAAAGTCAAGACAGGGAGATTCCATCAGTCGTGAGGCTCTGGGTGTCACAAATAGTGTGAAAGAGCTAAGTATTGATGTTTGTGACAGATGGGTTCTTGGAGAGTTTTATGAAAATCTAAATTTTTGTGCTCGAGGGGGGATTGTGGTCATGCTATAGAAAGATTTACTGAGGTGGCTTCTTTCGTAAAGAGGGGAAAAACCAAAACCTTAACAGAGGCAGATAAGTCATCACCTATGGACATGTCTGTGTTTTCAATATGGGTTCTCATAGATTGGATTTTCTTTTAAAACAGGGCCTGCCTACACTGCCATGATTAAGAAATAAGTCAGTGTTAAAGGTTTCAGGCCAGACGCAGTGGTTCACGCCGGTAATCCCAACACTTTGGGAGACTGAGGTGGGTGGATCACTTGAGGTCAGGAGTTCGAGACCAGCCTGGCCAACATGGTGAAACCCCATCTTTACTAAAAACACAACAAATTAGCTGGGCGTGGTGGCAGATTACTGTAATCCTAGCTACTTGGGAGACTGAGGCAGGAGAATCACTTGAACCCATGAGGTGGAGTTTGCAGTGAGCTAAGATTGGGCCACTTCACTCCAGCCTGAGCAACAGAGCAAGACTCCATCTCAAAAAAAAAGGAAAGAAAAAAGATTTCAATCACCGAACACACTGCCGTTCCTTTTTTTTTCTTTTTTTGAAATGGAGTTTCACTCTTTTCACCCAAGCTGGAGTGCAATGATGCGATCTCAGTGCACTGCAACCTCTGCCTTCCACGTTCGAGAAATTCTCCTGCCTCAGCCTCCCGAGCCCTTGGGATTACAGGTGTACACCACCACGCCCGGCTAATTTTGTTATTTTTAGTAGAGACGGGGTTTCACCACATTGGCCAGGCTGGTCTCGAACTCCTGACCTCAGGTGATCGTCCCACCTCGGCCTCCCAAAGTGCTGGGATTATAGGCATGAGCCACCGCGCCTGGCCTGCCCTTCTTTTTGAACAAAGCCACAAGCCTGCGGCCCAGGGGATTGGCATGATGTGACAAGAGGTGTGTCCTGCATCTTACCATCACGCCAGGGCTTCCGGGACTTTCCTCTCTTTCCTTTCTTTCCTCCTTGCTTTTTTTTCTCTGCCTCTTTTCAAAGGCGGAATATTGACTGGTATTTCTTCTGACATTAAAAAATTTTTCTCTTTCTTTGTCACTTTTTTCCTTCTCTATATCCCACCCTATGTTGGAAATTAAAGTATGTTTGTATTTATTAAAACTAATTTATGGCTCTTTTCCTTTAAAAATTTAGTTCAATAGCTAATGTGCATCTTTCAACCAAGAAATTTATTATGTTTTATATTCACAAAGTTTTTGCTGTTTTCTTTTTCCCTCTATGGGCATGTGGCCCTCAGTATAGATATTTCCTGTGACGCCTTTACAAGGAGAACTAGTAAGTTTCTGCTTTTGTTTGGATCAGGGTTGGTGGCAGATAAGCCATTTTAGGTGTGTGTGGGTGTACTCACCTGTGCACACGCACATGTGTAAATTCAGTCAAGGCAGGAGATGTTTGTGAGCAGGTGGCTTTCTAACCTAGCACTCAACACTTAGGGACAAAGCCGTATGGAAGAAGCTAAGTCTTACCTACTTTTTGGGCAGTGCCAATATTGGTTTGGAATGCAAGAATAACAAAATCTGTTGTATCCGGGACACTGAATAAGTTACATCCAAAAGGAGCTAATATTTATTGAATATGTACTGTGTGGCAGGCCATTTTTTAAGCCTTTAACATTTTAATGAATAGACTTTATTGCTTAGAGCAGGAAAAAAGCGAGTAGAGAGTACAGAATTCCCATATATTCCCCCCTCCCCAACTCCTGCCCACATTTTCTCCTGCATTTGGAGATAGAGTCTTTGCAGATGTAGCCAAGATGAGGTGATTAGGATGGTCCCTTATCCAATATAATGGTGTCCTTATGAAAAGGGGAAATTTGGCACAGAGACAAACACACACAGAGGGGAGATAATGTGAAGGCATGGTGAGATGCCATGAGAAAATGGAGACAAGGAAGACCTAAGGTTTTCACCAGAAAGCTGGGAAAGAGAAATGGGGCAAACCCTTCCCCAGCGCATTCAGAGGGAGCCTGGCCATGCTGACACCTCCATTTCAAACTTCAGCTCTCCATAACAGTGGGACAAGAAATTACTGTTATTCTAAACCAACGAGTGTGTGGTACTTTGTTATGGCAGCCCTAGGAAACTATTAGGAACATCTTGCAGTAGTGTGGTACATTTGTTCCAATTGACAAACCAATATTCATGCATTATTATTAACTAAAGTTCATAGTTTACATTAAGGTTCACTCTTTGTTGTATCGTTTCAAAGGTTTCACCAAATACCGAATGTCATGTATTCACCATAGTAGCCTCATACAGAATAGTTTCACTGCCCTAAAAATCCCACCTGCTCCACTTGTTCATCCTTTCCCTCTCCTTATTCCCAAATCCTGGCAACCACTGATGTTTTTATGTCTCTGAATTATCAAGTCACAAAAGATCTGAATTGAATTAGCCTTCCAAATGCTTATTTCATCTCTGTTAATTTATTGTTAGGGCTTTGTAAAATTCATAACTCAGGATGGCTGTATCCTCGACAGCATCATTGCATACTCTTCTTCAGTATCTTAGTTTCTTCTCTTATATTGCACCTTCTTCATTACACATATTTCTCCTCTAACCCACTATATTCTCATTCACAACATCATCATTTCTCTGCTCTTGCAAGGAATTCTAGTCTTGGAACACTCAAAACCATTATTAGACAGGTCCTCTCTGACTAGTCATCATTTTGCACCCACCGGAAATTTCATGATTCAGCTACCTCGATGAGGTCTCACAAAAACATTTACACAATCAATATTCAATAAATATTTACCAAACAGCTACTATGTACCGGTACTGTTCTAGATACTGGGATATAACAGTGAACAAGACAGAAGAGGTCTTTGCCTTCCTGGAATTGATAGTTCAGACTTTTTTGCTTCTTTAAACTTCCCCCAGGCTTATCACACTCATCTTCAACCTTGGACCATACCCATCACCTGCTTTCTGTTTTGTGTTCTTGAGATTCAGTGCTTTGTGGGAGAAAGGGTGCATGTTGTGTCTATCCTGAAGATTTGCATTCATTTCAGTTGTGCCATCGCTGCAACTCAGTGATGTTTCTCTTTATCCTACAGGTATTGGGTGATTTCTGGGTATAACAGACTCCAGCAGATTTCCTACCTCTGATCTGCAATGATCGTCACTCACCCTGACCCTTTAATTGTTTTCCTCCCTTGGCAAATAGTGACCTGGAATGAGACCTAGGAGACTGAAACTGAAGCTCTATGAGCTTTGTTTCTCTATAAAGTGAGCTGGTTGGAGAGATAATAGTCAAAGTTTCATCTTACTCCACATAATAATACTATGAATGTATACCTGCTTGAGCCAGTAAAGCTGGAGGTATCACGCATGACATATCCATGCTGCTTCCTCCTTCCCAGATGTAAATGTCTTGAGTATCTAAGTCTGTTCTCATTTAATTGTTTGATCTAGAAACCATTAACCTTCCTTTCAAGCTGATCATACCACAGCATCCTAGATAAAAAATATTTTATTACCTCTCAAATATGTCTTACAACTTTCTACCTCTACATTTTTACTCATTCTTTTTAATCCACATCTTCACTATCCATTTTCGGGCTCAAATTTTACTTCCCTCATGATGCCCTTTCCTGAGAACCCTAGCTTAAGTGTGACAGTTCCCTCCTTGAATGTCTATAATTCATTTTGATAATCAATAACACACTATCGGCTGCAGCTCATCAATTGTTCTTTTTCACTAGTCTTTAAATATTTGTATTAATATTTTACTTTCCATATGCTTTTGTTCTTAAGGCCACCTATGAAAAGATATAGTCTTTTAAAAAATTTTTCCACAATTGGGACAGAGTAGGCACTCAGAAATTGTAGCCAATTTGAGCCACTGGATTTTTATTCTAGATTTTACCATTCTGAGTATGGAAAATGTAAGTCAAGTCAATTCATCTCTCTGTACTTTATTGACTGATCAGTGTTTACAAAGTGAATCAAAGACCTTGGTAATTGACTATGTATGCATCTCAAAAATCATATAAACCCACATTTGCAGTAGTTACACAGTAAATCTGGCAGCACTTTCTTTCTGACTGTACAAAATGAACTTTTGTCCTTTTCGAAAAAATTAATTTATCAACCCACTTTGCTCTTTTCTGAACTGAATGGTTCATTTGGGATTCGAAAACCAAATAAACAAATGGATTATAATGTACAGTTTACACTTAACTTTCGCTCAACCTTCACCATCTTGTTCCAAAAATCTGTGCTACTTTAAAAAAACACATGCATTTACCAAGGCAGGTCTGTCAAGAATAGCAGCATAGAAATAAGAATGAATACAATCAACCTGAGGCTCTTTGTCCTTTCAAGGTGTTTCTTTTCTCTAATCAGTGGAATCCAAAACACAAAGCCCTACTAAGGGCAGGTTAACAGGTTATGACCTGTTTTTCCCTTGCCTTCCCTGCACAATCTTTTAGTATTACCATTTCTCTATTTGTACTTCTCCACTATCAAACAGAAGACCTGTCATTATTAAAGTCAATGTCTTTATGCCCTCTCTTTCACCTTCTGAGTAGCAGACAGTTTGGGTAGTTTAGATTTGTGAAATGATGGTTTTTGTATATACTAACATCAACACTTAGGAAGACACCATGTTTAGGGACTTTAGGTTGCATCTTCCAGTGTTATCACAAATAAAACCACCTTAATTTGGAGCACTTTATATTTTTCAAAACTTTATGGTTACCATTATTTGATCCTCTCAGGGAAGAAGAATCAATTCAACCCCATTTAAAGAAAGGAGACTGAGACATATAAATCTTTGACATTAGCTCCTTAACCACTACAAATCAGTGGAAAACCAGGATTGGCATTTAGACTAATTTCTAAACCAACTTGAAAGTTGCTTAGAAGAGTGAAGAGAAGTGAAAATGTGCGACATGACTTCTGTTTTCTTTTCAAGCATTTAAATACTTTTCCTTGATGAACTCAAGGAGAATTAGGCTGAAAGACAGAGTTTAATGCTAAATCAGAATAGGAATGCTGCTCTTTTGGCCCCTAGAGAAGAGCAAATGACATAAGTGTAAACCCTAAGGCAAAGTGGAAATTCTCCACTAACTTGTGTCCATGTGAGAAAAAATGCATAGACTTGCTACAAATATGTAAAGATGCTTTCTAAATGTATGCCTGACTAACAGAGGCATTCACAATATTATCACACATAATTCAGATGCAGGGAGGGCCAGCTCCAGCAGAACTACCCAAAAATGGGGGTGCATGGAAAGGGCAGATCCCTGTCTCTGAAAAAAGCCAGGGAGAAGTAAAGTGGCCATCTGTTTAGGGTTATGGTGAAAATATGTTTTTTAAGATTCTAAGGCTATGCTGTCCAATATGGTAGCCACCAGCCATGAGGTCATTTAAATTTAATTGAAAATAAATAAAATTTAAAATTCAGTTTCACCAGTCCCATTTCAAGAGCTCAGTGGCCATTATGTGGTTAGTGGCCCCCATATAAGATGGTGCAGAGAACATTTTCACCACTGCAGAAAGTTCTATTGGATAGCCCTGCTATAAGATCTTCCAACTTCTGGCTGGGCATGGTGGCTCACACCTGTGATCCCAGCACTTTGGGAGGCCGAGGCAGGTGGATCACAAGGTCAGGGGATCGAGACCATCCTGGCCAACATGGTGAAACCCTGTCTCTACTCAAATTACAAAAATTAGCTGGGTGTGGTGGTACGCGCCTTGAGTAGTAGTCCCAGCTACTCAAGAGGCTGAGGCAGGAGAATCACTTGAACCCAGGAGGTGGAAGTTGCAGTGAGCCGAGGTCACACCACTGCACTCCAGCCTGGTGACAGAACAAGACTGTTTCAGGAAAAACAAAAAATAGATCTTCCAACTCCTAATATGAAGTGATTGTACTGAGTGAAGTAATGCTGTGCACTTCAGAGACATGAAGGTAAGTTAGACATGGTCTCTGTCTTCAAAGACCTTACAATCTCATAGAAAAGATATGATAAGGTGTGGGTGTTATGTAGGGCAACATCTCAAAGCATGGCTGTGCTCTCTTAATTCCCTCATTGATACTCTCTCCATTTTCCTGTGGAGGCTCTTTGGATGGGGGCAATCTTGCTGTGACTGGGCACTTGCAACTGAGAAAGTAAAATGCTTGGCAAATGCAAAAGAAGCTGAGACACTGGCTGAAGAAAGATCACACTTCAAGTTAAGTAACAAGGCCCAAGAGTGGTTCACATGGAATGAAAGTTCAGAAACCATGGGTCTTTGTAAACATTCTGCAGAGATCACCATATTTTACATAAAAGTAGTTTAATTTGTGCATGACCTTCTGGACTTGCTGAACTACTCATCTTAAAAAAAAAAAAAACAAAAACCAGCAACTCATGTGCCTGCTTTTTGTGACTGGTTTGCTCAGCTAACACTTCCAGTTTAGTGATCAAAAACCACATACAGAGCCTTGGCCAGCTATCTTGCTAATATAAAGTAGGAGAGCTTAGATGGCAGGATGCAAATCCATTTATATTGCTGAAAACAATTCAAAGGTGTGTTCTAGAGGTGCTTTGTTAATAGCAGTATTTTTGTATGTGAAGGACAAGCTGTTATTGATCAGGGACTAATTAGTCTCTAGTGAATTATTTGACGTCTGTTCATTTTGATCATCAGGTGTGTCTACTGTAGTCTGAAACTGCAAAGCAGGTTAAAAACTGTCTTCTAGAAGTTTATAATCCAAGGTGGAAAGCTTTGAAACCCAACTAAAGGACACTATCTGCTATGTCCCTTGGACGTAATAGACATATAATTTAAGCATATACATTTACAGATAAATAATAAGTTGAAAAGTACTTAGATTGATTCCTCTTTCTTTACATGTAGATGGTAATTTAGATAGTAATGAGTCATTTCGATAGTAGTTTCACTTATTTGTTAGTTTGGGGATACCTGGACTTTTCATCAGGTAGGGAATGGCTCACAGTTGGGGCCTGCTTAAGAATAGCACAAAACCATAGGATCTTTGAACAAGTGACCCAATAACCTGAGTTTGTACTAACACCCATATTGTATTTCTATTGGAGCACTTAGTCTCTAGCTTGTATTTTAATTACCAAGTACATATTTGTCTTCTGTAAAAGGTTGTTATATCTTAGAAGTGATTACTCTCTTTCATGATTCCTCAAAGTTCTTAACTGACTATTTTTCTTATACTCAGCTTTAGGCTCACACTTGTTGAGCTGGAACAGATGCCAGGGCAGTGCTTATTTGTTGAACTTAGTTGTTAAACGAATGAACTTGGCTAAGATGTTATCAAAAGGCGGTGTCTCTGGCTGAGCTCTTAGTAACCTTGGAAATGGTGGTGGTTTACTATGGAACTCTATTTTATATTTTGATTTGTAGTTGCGGTTGTTTTTCTCTAGCGGAAAAGAACTTGGTCTTAGAGAGACATTTCGGTTTCAGGAAGAGGAGTATTAGGCATTTAACCGAGGGAATAGGTTTGTTCTTGGATGTTGAAAGAAAAAGAAGACATGATGAATAAGAAAAGAAGAGAATCAGAATTCAGCTGATATACTTCAAATTTCCGCAGCCTTTGGAAAGTCCTTGCTACTCCTCCATCATAATTAGAGAACACTGACATTCAGAGCCGATTTAAATGTTTCCATCAGTCTAAAAAAGTGTTGCCTGATTGTGCTCTCTAAGCATGCTCAGTAATTAGAAACATAAGGCACCATTCTGGAGGTTTGCTTGGGACCCTTCCAAGGCCTTGTGTGGCAACCCATTGGCTACAGGACTTTTATCTTTTCTCACCATCTCTTAGGAGCCCCAGCCTAGATCACAGGAAAAGTGTGAGGTTGCCATGGGCATTCCTGGAAAAACTAGATGCTTCCGGCGCCACTTTAGACTTTAAAATACACAGAAGAAGCTCACTCTGCCTGCCTGTTTTCTCGCTAAAGCACTATAGCTCTGTACTATACGCGGAAGGCAACAGTTCAAGGATTCAAACCAAAAGAGGCAAAAGGAGGATCTTCGTGACAACCAGCTTGAAATGGCATCCTTGCTCGCTTCTTAGGACAAGAAAGCTGTTCCAGCAGCTGACGTTAGAGTTCCTCACACTCTTGCTGAAAAACCTATACTTTGCAGAGTGTAGGATTAGAATACCATCTAAGAAGCGGCAGCAACAGCTTTCTACTTCTGACAATATCTACAAAGAAAATGGAAAAATGCTTGTAATCAAGGACTTCAACTCGACAGTTACCTAGCTTGTCAAATTAAAACATGTGGCAACCACCTGCTGAATATCTTGAAAGAATGATACTTTCTTGTTTCTCTCCCTGACTTAAAATCTCCTTGGAGTACATTTGCAATTCCTAATTTTTCACACTTAAACAAAAGCTGTCCACACTATGTTTAAAGATGACTAAGCAATTTTGTATTAAGTAACCAAAGAGCACCCTGCCAATTTTAGAATAATTAAGTTTCTGCAGCCTAATATAAACAGTTCCAAGAACTACATGCGGCCTACCAAAAGTATATATTACAAGTAGTCAATCCTGTGGCCAGCTGGCAGACAGATCAACATATTAAAGTAGAATTGTTCAGAATTTGGAGTATTATTTTTCTTTTCTCCCAGTATTTTTTCTGCATCCAACTTTGTTTCTTTGGGAATGTTTTCAAGTACACAAAGCAAGAAACTATTGTGGGATTGTACCTCTTGTAAACGAATGAGCATTTCTCTTGAGATCCTTTGGAATGCACCTATCATTCCCATTTCAATTGCATCTACACAGGCAGCCAAAGAAAAATGGAGCAAATGAATCCACCTTCGTACCCCTCAAGTGAAAGCATTCGTATTTTGCTTGATCACCAGAAAGATCTGCATTGACCGCTGGACAAGTGAATGTGGACATTACGCCATAGGTCTGTTGAGTACCAAAACACCTTTCTAACCCTAGATCCTTGCACTGTGCATTAGTCTGCTCTTGCAGTGCTCTAAAGAACTATCTGAGACTGCATAATTTATAAAGAAAAGAGTTAATTGGCTCATTATTCTGCAGACTGTATAAGTAACATGGCTGGGGAGGCCTCAGGAGACTTTCTTTTTTTTTTTTTAATGGAGTCTTGCTCTGTCACCCAGACTGGAGTGCAGTGGCGTGCTCTCAGCTCACTGCAAGCTCCCCTTCCTGGGTTCACGCCATTCTCCTGCCTCAGCCTCCCGAGTACAGGCGTGTGCCACCACGCCCAGCTAATTTTTTTTGTATTTTTAGTAGAGATGAGGTTTGACTGTGTTAGCCAGGATGGTCTCTATCTCCTGACCTCATGATCCGCCTGCCTCGGCCTCCCAAAGTGCTGGGATTATAGGCGTGAGCCACGACGCCTGGCCGGCCTCAGGAGACTTTCAATCGTCGTAGAAGGCAAACAGGAAGCATGCATGCCTGACGTGGCCGAGTAGGAGGAAGAAAGAGCAGGGGAGGTGCTGCACACTTTTAAACAGCCATATCTTGTGAGAACTCACTCAGTATCAGGAGAACAGCAAGGGGGGAAATCCTTCCCCATGATCCAGTCGCCTCCCACCAGGCCCCTCCTCCAACAATGGGGATCACAATTCAACATGAGATTTGGCAGGGATACAAATCAAAACCATATCACACTGCCTTTACCAGATAGCTTCGTGGGCCAGAATTTCTTGCTAATAAGGCTAAAGTCACAGATTTATCCCACCAGGAATGAGTTACTCATTTGAGGGGAAAAAATCCTAAACTACAGCCCTGTGCTATGACATTAATCCTGGCCAGCTATATGACAGATATAGCTGACCACCTTAAATAGAGAAAATAGAGATAGTTAGTTTAGCCTATCCTGCCGTGACCTTCAGTAGTGTGTATGGCCAAATGAATGTGAGTGTGTCATCACACAAAAGGCCCGTACATATTCAGCTGCATTTTAAGTCCTGTCGTCTTCTGCATTATATTTAAATTCAGATACAGTCAAGAGCGGCTGAGACTCTATAACTATCATCCCAATGAGAACTTTAATACAAACATTCAATGGCGATCATTAAAAAGTCAGGAAACAACAGATGCTGGAGACCGTGTGGAGAAATAGGAACGCTTTTACACTGTCGGTGGGAGTGTAAATTAGTTCAACCATTGTAGAAGACAGTGTGGCAATTCCTCAAGGATTTAGATCTAGAAATACCATTTGACTCAGCAATCCCATTACTGGGTGTATACCCAAAGGATTATAAATCATTTTCCTATAAAGACACATGCACTCATGTTTATCGCAGCACTATTCACAATAGCAAAGACTTGGAACCAACCCAAATGTCCATCAATGATAGACTGAATAAAAAAATTGTGGCACATATACACCATGGAATACTATGCAGCCATAAAAAAGGATGAGTTCATGTCCTTTGCAGGGACATCGATGAAGCTGGAAACCATCATTCTCAGCAAACTAACACAAGAACAGAAAACCAAACACCACATGTATTCACTTATAAGTGGAAGCTGAACAATGAGAACACATGGACACAGGGAGGGGAACATCACACACTGGGACCTGTTTGGGGGGTGGGGGGCTAGGGGAGGGATAGCATTAGGAGAAATACTTAATGTAGGTGATGGGTTGATGGGTGCAGTAAACCACCATGGCACGTGTATACCTATGTAGCAAACCTGCACGTTCTGCACATGTACCCCAGAACTTAAAGTATAATAAAAATGAGTAAATAAATAAATTCAATAAATGTTTATGAAATATTATTAATGTACTAGCTACCTTGCTTAGTGTAGGATATAAGATGTGAATGCAACTATTCTGCCCTCAAGATGCGTGTAGCCTGACGGTGGAGACGGGCAATCAACAAATAAAATACAAATGAAGATAATGTCAGGAAGAAACCAAAAAAGAGGAAAAAAAGAAGCTACTATGAGAGAGAACTATAGGAACAATCTAATGGTTTCCTATGTGTTGATTAAGATCTGGGCAGTGGCCGGGTGCGGTGGCTCAAGCCTGTAATCCCAGCACTTTGGGAGGCCGAGACGGGCGGATCACGAGGTCAGGAGATCGAGACCATCCTGGCTAACACGGTGAAACCCCATCTCTACTAAAAAATACAAAAAACTAGCCGGGCGAGGTGGCGGGCGCCTGTAGTCCCAGCTACTCGGGAGGCTGAGGCAGGAGAATGGCGTGAACCCGGCAAGCGGAGCTTGCAGTGAGCTGAGATCTCACCACTGCACTCCAGCCCGGGCGATAGAGCCAGACTCCGTCTCAAAAAAAAAGGTCTGGGCGGTAATCACTTTTTCCAAAAGGAATGACATTTGTGTATATATATATAGACATGAATTCATACAGGGAACATAAATTTATCAGACTGGAGTTTGTATTCATTCAACAAATTAAATTGACATCGGGTACGTGCCAGACATTCTCTCCCCTACGTGCAGATAAATATAATTCCTTTCCACTTCTGTCTCCTAAATAGGTGGGTGAGGAGAAAAGCAACTAGTCAGATTTGAGGGATGGTGAACTAGTCTCACCCACTTCTTTCCCACTTCAGGTCCTACATAAGTTACATAAAATTAATGATCCATCAGAAGCTGTTGCCAGAATTCATGCAGACCCAGGGAATCCATGTTAAGACATTAGCTTCACGTGGCTAAGGTGGGAGGCATGAAAGAGAGCATCTTTCTAGACCCATCCAGCTCTGTGAACTTCCGACAATAAAAACATGGTTCTAACCCATCATCAAGCAGAAATATGCTGATTTAAACAAAGCTGGTCCACCGTGTTTTTCAAATGCTGGTGCTTGATTCCAAGAAACAAACAGTCCATAATAAATTTATCCCAGTGGCAGAACATCTCACAACCAGCTTTTCCACTTTGAATACCACAAACAGACCTTTTATTTGTTGACACACAGCCCCTGGACATTCATGAAAACAAGATGTTCTCTTGCTGCTTTTTAAGTTAAACAGATTTAAGTCAAGGTCTCAGCTCTCAGCCGAATTTTAAAAACAGATGTTACATAGCAAAAAGGCTGCACTGACCCCAGCAACAAGAGGCTATTTCACTTGAACTTGGATATTCTTTGTCAGCAGGAGAAGTGATCAAAGGTGCTTTAAACTGGAGGCAGGAGCAGCCCAGGGTTTACTACTGTCTCCATTCAGTGACTGCCTAGAAGATCTGGGAAGCTGTTGGGTATTTGGGACTCTTGTTTTGGGAATAAATGTGGCTGGGAAGGGCTGGTGATTGGGAGGTGCAAATTCCTTGGTTTTGAATGGAGGTATTCAGGAAAAATGATCTTCCTCCCACATACCACCATCTTGTTTCTCTGAAGACCCCAGAAACTCTCTGTGAAATGACTCCACTCTTTCCATCACATGATTCCTTTCCCCACCCTACCCTCCCATGCAAACACAACTCACAGCCAAGTCAAACTCCTGAGTCCTGCAATGATTTCACCCTCATTTCTCCTCTGGGCCTTTGTCCCTGGCTTCCTGCCGCCCATAACCTGAAGTGCCCTCCACTCCTGCAAATCCCATATATTTTTCTAGAGTCCAGCTCAAGTCCTATCTTCATCCCAGAACCACCCTCCCTTTCAACTTCTACAGCAATTATTGGCCTTGTTCTTGGTGATCGATACTACATGGCCTTGTTATTCAAAGGTTTTATACCATCGCTTTCTCTTTACAAAGTCTGAAGCTGCTCGGTGTCAGGGCCTGCATCTCCTCTGACACCCTCTCACAGTGCTGAGTACTTTGCTATGCAGTTATGTATCAATAGAAATATTTGCGAAGTTGAACTCCTTGAAAAGCTTAAGAATCCTGGCCTGAGACTCCAAGTTCCAAATAATGTCGCAGCTATGATCCCCTGTGCTGTTTGCCCCATGTTCTTGTTTTACTTCTTCTGGGCACATTATAGAATTGTGCTTGCCTCTTGTGGTCTTCTGGGGCCAAGTGGCTAATTCTGGTCAGTGAGTTTTGAGCAGAAGTATCATGTCACTTCTAGGGTAGCCTTGCCAGTAGGAGACCCTCCAAAGAGCTCTTTTCTCTCCACCATGGTTGGTAAGATTTCCAGACAGTCATAGTCTGTAGAGGTTGCTAAGCGTGGATGACAGTGATGTGGACTAGAAACCGTTGCCTATCCAGGGTTAGTGACAAAGCATGAGTGATAAACACGTGTTCGTTTTGAAGTTGCTGAGATTTTAGCTGTTTCTGACACCAGTAT
Organism: Chlorocebus sabaeus; assembly: GCF_047675955.1. Lineage (NCBI taxonomy): Eukaryota > Metazoa > Chordata > Mammalia > Primates > Cercopithecidae > Chlorocebus > Chlorocebus sabaeus. The sequence continues at coordinate 107,984,030 of NC_132924.1, read as the reverse complement.
AACCTAGCTTGTCATGACTGATTAAGTCTTGGCCAGCTCTGACATTAGGTTGTACTCATTTCTGTTTCTTAGCAAGTACTTGCTCCGATTCTTGATTTCCTATTTCCCTTCTGAGACCTTTAGTTTAGATACAGGGATAAGTAGGTTAACCGGAACACTGTTTGCAGGTAGGGTATCAAGGAGTGGAAGTGACTCATATTTCAATTCCTTATGGGCCCATCTCTCTACTTCAATGAGCCATAAAACTGCCACTAACTGTAGCAGTGTTCATGTGTTATGTGATCATTCATTTACATCAGGCATGACAAACTCAAACAGTTTAAAGGACCAAAGAGGTAACTATTTGGGGAGTGGTAGCTTATGGGAAAATGGAGAACATATGCATGCCTGCATCCCTATGAGCATTCAGACTCAAAATTTTTTTAAAAATGCTTGTATTAGTCTATTCTCACACTGCTAATAAAGACATAGCTGAGACTGGGTAATTTATAAAGGAAAGAGGTTTAATGGACTCACAGTTCCACATGGCTGGGGAGGCCTCACAATCATGGCGGAAAGTAAATGAGGAGCAAAGGGACGTCTTACATGGCGGCAGGCAAGAGAGTGTGTGTATGGGGGAAATCCCCTTTATAAAACCATCAGATCTTGTGAGACTTATTCACCGTCACATGAGAACAGCACAGGGCAAAACCCACTCCCAAGATTCAATTACTTCCCACCTGGTCCCTCCCATGACACATGGGGATTATCACAATTCAAGGTGAGAATTGAGTGGGGACACAAAGCCAAACCACATCAATGCTGGACAAGGGAAGCACATTTGCAGGGCAGCATGGGCCTTGGGTTGCTAGTTTGTGACCCTGATTTCTACAGTCTTTCACTGATGACTGACCATGTGCCATGTTAGGCACTGTGAGGAGTTGCAAGGGTGAACCCACAAGCAATCCCATACAGCTTTCAGTCTAGATGGATAAGTTGATTTATTTAGACAACAGTTATGTAGCACTTACTATGTACCAAGCACAGTTCTAAGAACTGTGATAATATCAGTTTAAATCCTTGTGACAATCCTTATTATCTCCATTTTACAGATGAAAAGACAGAGGCCCGGAGAAGGTGAGTCATTGGCCCACGGTCACATAGCTAGTAAGTGGTAGAGCTGGGATCTACATCCAGGCAACCCAGCCCCAGATTGTATGCTTTTAATTACAACACTCTGTTACATCTCACAAGACCTGTAAATGGATGATACAAAGTAGACTGTGGCAAGGACCTCAATGATGAAATGATCACGTGATTGCCTGGAAGGATTTATGTTCTTCTACTAATGCTCTTACTAGGAGCTGTTTCCTGTCAGCAGGAGGCCTTGGCCTGCTTGATGTTAGGTTCCGTTCATATTTGATGTTTATTAATGAAGTAAAAATGAATCTTCTGTTTATATTCACTTGTGCTTTGGCAAACTGATTTATTATTTCACTTAAGTGGGGTTCACTTTAGAAAATAAGCTGAATTTGTCTTAAAGCCTTAAAAAAATAAATGATCACATTTCACACTTTGACGATTTCTTTGCTTTGCTCACTTAATTAGCTTTAGACATGATGCTAAATCATCTCAGTTTATCTGTGTCGGTTTCAGGGCAGGTCCAGGTTTTGTGGGACCTGAAGATTATTTGAGAGGCCTTCTTGGAAAACCAGAATACAATAGTAAATGTAGAAAGTTAGGCACGGGGGTGTTGAGGCAGGGACGCTCCCTGTGAGAGGCCCTATGGCTTAAGCTCTACTGACTTCGGGGTAAATTGGCTTCTGGTCTCTCATCTTTGATTCTCATGAGCATTTCATAAAAATATCACAGCACCCTTATTTTGCTTTTAAGTTCAATTACTAGCAGCTCTCCATATCCATGGGTTCTGCATCCATAGATTCAATCAACCAGGGATAGAAACATAATTAAAAAAAAAAATGTAATTGAAAAAACCATACAACAATAAAAAAATAGGAAATATAGTATAATAGTGATTTACATAGCATTTACATTTTATTAGGTGTTAGAAGTAGAGATGATTTAAAGTATACACGAGAATCTGCATAGATTATATGCAAATACTATGCCTTTGTATATCAGGGAATTGAGCATCAGTATATTTTGGTATCCTGGGAGTCCTGAAACCAATCCCCTATGGATACAGAGGAAGGCGCATACTTGAAACTACTTTATAGTCTGCTTTTAACAACATTCTATACAAAAGTTATAATCTAGGAAACAAATAAGGAAGGGGCAATTATGCATTACCCTTCAAGTGATTTGCTGAAAAGTAGATTTACAGATACAGGCAGTGCATGCCTGTGTTTTGCCTATAAACCGCATAATAAAGTATGATAGGTAGATGAGAGGGCAGAGAAATTTACAATATTATGACCCTTTGCCAAGACGAGGCCAATGAAAAATAAATACAGTATCAGAAATCACAATTTACGTCACTGAACGCGTCATTGGATTCACAAAATTTTCCACTGCATTTAATTTTTAAAAAGTCCATTTTATGGTAAGGAATACTAGAATTGCAAATGTTACACAGACCTAATATGGCACATGAGATGGAGAAGGTCCAATCCATTGATATCTGTAGAATGGATGAATTAATGCATGTTTAAGGAAGGTGCTAATGGTGGTCACAGGCTTCCCTCATCAACCCCAACTTATAATTGCATTTTTAAATTTATAAACCATGAGCCAGTAATGGGAGACAGTTACATAGATCCCTGGAGTCTCTCATAATAACAAATGTCTTTATATTTATAATTTTGTAATTCTGTGTGAAATCAGATTCAGCATCATGGTATCATATACTTATGGGAGGAATTCTTTGAGGAACTTGGAGAAAATGCTCCTAAAAGCGCTTCTTCCTTAGGGCCCAACATGAATGCAATATGTTTGCATGCATTCCCGTCTGCATCCTGTGGATATGATAAAATGCTTTCCCCCAAACTCAGGACGCCCCATTCCATGATATATCATATTTGCTCATTCAAGAACAGGATTCAATATTAATGTTGGCCCTCTTTACTGCTCTTTAGCAAAGTGTTTTCAGCCAAGTATATTAAACTAGTCAGCTGCCCTTTTCTCCTGTCAGTAAAACAGCCAGTATCCTAAAATCACAGCTCATTTGTACCACATTGGCGTGAATATTCAGACTCCATTTGTCTCTAGCTCTTAGAGGCTGGTGTTAGAGTGGGTGATGGACATTTTGTTTTGAATTAGCAAAAGGGAGGAGGAAAGAAAAAATCCAAGTTATAAGTTTGAGCTAAAATATGTTTCAGGGAATGCAGCTCTGCCTTTTCCTCTAGGAAACGTCTATTAAAAAAAAAAATCTAGATTTAATTTGGCACTAGGTTGAGCCTGGGATGCAGAGAATAGTAGGAAGGAAAATGTCTTAGGGTTTTTTTTTCCTCCTAGACTGTTTGTTCTGCTTAAGTCCTATTAGAGTATTGTTGCACGGAGTGGCATGAGATGTGCACAACTTAATCTTGTTAGGCATCCTACAGCAGAGTTCAGAAGCAGTTGAGTCTGTGTCCTGCAACTGTACAAATCCTATTAGAGTTGGAACCTTAGGAAAGACTTGATAGTTTTTGGTTCAGAGCTAAATAGCACAATCATTCTTTTCTCTTTACTTGTGTACTCACGCGCGCTTATGGGAACAAAAGCCTGGAAAGGAGTTCTAGACAAGAGCTCCTGGCACCGTTGTGTGTTTTACTCCCTGCTCAGTCCCTCTTCTCAGCACAGTCTTTCTCTGTCAATGGTCACGCCAGGCAGGAAGGTGTGTTTTTGTGGAGGCGCCTCTCAAGACCAGGTGCAATTCCCTGGCTGGGGAAACACGTTTATTTGGGCAACGTTACTAAAGCTGCACGTGGTGATGTTGGAATGTCCTCCACCCTCTTTACTATGAAGGTTTCCAGAATGCTGGGAGTCCCATGGGGTCTGTGACCTTGTGTCCCCTCAATCCTTAACCAGATCTGGACTGTGCCCAGACTCATCGTGGATTTTGATTCTCGTATCTCATGACAAGGACCCTGAGAGCAGTCTGCTTGAGAGGAGACTCCCAGGGAAGGGAGTGGATGGCAGACCTTCTCCCATATGAGCCTAGTTCTACAGCTACTACCGAAAACCCACAGGAAGGAATCTTAGTTTAAGAAATATCCCTTCAGATCCTACTATAAAAAGCTTGGGCCCACCTAAACCAAAGGAGACTAAGGACTTTGTCAGGGTTTCCAGGGAGGCTCATTTTGCAAAACTCAAGAAAAGAAGAAGAAGAAAATAAAAACCCAAACTTCTCTTTCCACTCCATCTGGAGCTTCAACTGACTCCAAAAATATTGACCCACAGTGGTTATAAAATCTCCCATTCGAAAATGAAGGCAAAGTCTTCGAAGTGCTTACAACTCAAAGCATTTCTTTTACATGCTCATAGGAAAATGATCCTTCTCTCCAAACCTGTGAGCTGATTGAAATTAATGAAACACAGTCGGGAGGCACTTACGTTGGCCACCAGCCATCATTCATTGGAAAACCCCAACTAGACCATTCATGGATTGCAAAGGGTTTCCTCTTGCTTTCCACATTTCTCATTTGATATACATAGCAATTTGCATAAAATCACTGACCCAGGTGTCACTGACATTTTGGGTACCTTCAAGAAAATGGGCATCTTTTTCCTGGCTACTCCAAGAACACAAAGAGGAAAATGTGAAAGTGGGTTCTTGGAGATAGCTGGTGTCTCAATATACATTTAAAACAATTGGATGAGGTAGGAGAATAAAGAAACGCAGGAGGTGGCTTCCAGATCTCTGATAGCCTCTTCTGCTAATAATCAGAAAATCACCCTGAAGATCAAGGGTTTCTATTAAGGAAGGAGAACTAAGGAAGAGAGAAGAAAAATAAAGTAAAAGCAAGGCAAGAACTTAAAGAAAAAGAAATAACACTTTGTAAAATAAAAGAGAGATGAATAAATACCTTTACCCCTTTCATTTGCATCATGCTAGCAGAGCAAATTAGGGAAATTCAGCCCAGGGGTAAATATGACTCCATGAGAAATGACATTTGATGGTGAGACCTAGAGAGGGGAGGCTGGTAATGACTGTCAGGGGTCATGGCCTGGCCCCTCCACTCTCTGGTCTGACAGGGAAACCCCAAAATACTGCCAAAGCTTATTCTGGGGAACAAGTGGAGTGGGACAATCAGCAGGGGACAATGGACAAAGGAGGAAGTTCAAGGAAAAAGAGGCACAGTCCTCCACCCCTATCTGGGGCCTTTACTGACTAAACAACATGATGCTCTGTGACCACTGCATTGCAGCCACCTGACCCTGAAAACGACCTGCCCCTGTCTCTCTTTGGTCATTAAGGATTCTCATCCTGGCCTCCCCTTCTGTCCATTCTGATCGGCTCTGATTGGCTGATGAAGAAAATGGGCCCAAAGGAAGTTTGTCTAGGATTCCCCGAGCAGGCAGCAGGGGAGTCAGACAATGACCATAGGTGGAGTTAGCAAGAAGGGAGCAAAGGTGGGTAGGGCTAGGCTCACAGGAATGGTTTGGGGCATAGCCCCCAAAAGACAGGACAGAGAAGGAACAAAATAGGTCCAAAAACGCAAGGGAAGAAAAAATAGACACACACATTAGCTCATCTACATGTTCTCACACAGCTTCATTAGAAGTATTGTGTAGTGTTCTTCCTCTTGGACGGGTCCTTCTCCTATTATCTAGCAGGAAAAGTTTCCTTATACAATTTCTGATGGAATCTTTAAGTCACTGCTCCTCTGCCTCTACAGTCTTCCTTGGTGGCCTCATCCATTGACACACTGCTGCTTCCTGCCTGTAGGCGGTGACTGTGAACATCTCTGGTTCTCACCTGACCTTCAGACCTGCATATGCATTGTTTTCTAGACACGTGCCCTTGCATGTCCCACAGGCTTTAAACTCAGTAAGTCCCTCTTGGATTCCCAAACAGTATTCTCATGGAAAGGCCACCTTAACTGGGGCATGCTCGTGCTATTTACTGTTTCCTGCCTCTTTGGGAGAAAGGTAACTCTCCTGCCATTAGTCAATCACACCTTTCTTTCAATCTTTCTCCTCAGCCTTAACTTATTTCTACCTGTCTTAGGGGGCAGGAAGTGAGGAGAAAGCATCATTAATACTCATCCTTTGGAGACAGTCTTAAAGTAAATAAATTGTAGGTTCAGAAGCTGCATCTAATCCTCTTTCCATTCATTCATTCATTCATTCATTTAACAAATATTACAAAGTATCTACTGTATACAAAACATCTCCTCTAGTGCCTTTTACATCTCCTCTAGTGCTATGAGAGATGTAAAAGGCACACTCTCTGATTTCAGAATTTATAGACTGTCATAAGGAAATGAGAGCTGCACACACATGACTGTAATACACTGTAGGAACTGCCAATGCTCTGAGAGTAATGTAATCGCTAAGGGAGTTCAGAAGGGGAGAATCAGAGGGAAGTCCATGTGCAATAAACAAAAAAATCAGCATATTAGAGAGAGAAAATGATGGCAGCAGCATTATGGACTGAATAGTATTTCCCCCAAATTCATATATTGAAATCCTAACTTTCAGGACCTCAGAATGTAACTGCATTTGGAGATAAGTTCTTCAAAGAGCGATTAAGTTAAAATGAGGTCTTTAGGGTGGGCCTAATCCAATATGACTGGTGTTTTTACAAGAAGAGGAAATTTGGGCACAGAGAGAAAGACACCAGACAGGTGTGTGCCTGGAGAGACGACCATGTGAAGACACAGGGAGAAGGTGGCCATCTGCAAGGAGGGCCTCGAGAAATCCACCATGCCAACACCTTGATCTCAGACTTCCAGCCTCCAGAACGGTGAGAAAAGAAATCTCTGTTGTTTAAGCCACCCAGTCTGTGGATTTTCACTGTGGCAGCCCGAGAAAACTTGCAGGGGGGCAACAGATAGAATCTTGAAACAACAATTGCCTGAGTGGTGTGCTGAACTCCTGAAGAACTGTCCTACCTACTGGAGCCAAGCTCAGCAAAATTGTGAATGAGTGAAGTGTCCTTTGGTTTCTCCATCCTCTAAAGTGGAAATCCCCTCTTTCACCTCCCTAGGTGGTCCTTGTTCTGGTAGAAGTTTTCTTCCCAGGTGAGAGAGATTTGTTGAAAGTGAGGGGTACTTAGTGCTCCTGAGATCACCAGTGTTTGCACAAAGGTGAGCTTATTCATCTTGGAAGGCTGACTCATGTTGTCTTTATTGATTCAAGTCACTAGCATTTTCACAAGAAGTGAAGACTTCATGATGTATCAGGACTGTTTTGTGAAAGATATTAATTACATTGCAGGAAACATTTAACAATAAAGCAAAAAAAAAAAAATCAGATTACAAAACAGGATACAAGACTTGATAAATCCTTCAAAACTTGATAGATTCTAACTGATTAATTAACTGGTAAGTAAAGTAGGAGGGCCATAGCAGAAAAACTGGTCTCTCACAGTACATCTTTAGATGTAAGAATTTAGAATACCAGGCACAGAGACTGGGTAATTCCTAAGAGCAGAGCCCAAAGTATTAATAAAACATAAACTTTACTCACAGGTCAGCAATCAGATGTCTGAGCCTTCTGGTAGATCACCAATCCCTGTGGAATTTGATTTGATGATCTTGAAATGTTCCAATGATACCTGGAATAAAAGGAGGATCGAAACATAATTAAGTTGAATGAATTTTAGTTAATACAGACTTATATATATTTTCAAATATCATTTCTTCCTCAAGTACTGTTGTTAGAATCTAAAGGAAGAAATAAGGCAGTGGTAGAAATAGCTATTGTGCATTTGCATTTTAAGGAAAATACAATTATTGCAGAGTCCATCTCAGAATTATTCTGAATAAATTATTCTGGAGAAAGAGGTATAGTTAAGACAAACCCGGGGACAGTATCTAATTGCCAAGTTTCTTTTTTGCTGCTCCCAATCCCCTCAGTATTTTTATTTTAAAATTTGAGAATGAATAAAGGGAAAGTGAAGGAAGAAAATGTTATAAGTGGAAAACTTTTTGGTCTATAGTGTCTGTGTATGTCCACAAACTATCTTGTTAGTGAGACAAAGACAGAAAGGCTTTCAAGAGAAAACATAAAATGAATGGCAGAATCACTAACAGTAGAGTTTGCCTTCAGATAATCTCTTTCCTTTCTATTTTCAGATTTAGGGTCTAAGGGCCAGAGTTGCGAAAGCATCTCACTCCCTGTTTTAAGATCTTTCTCTCCCATCGGTTACCTTGCAACTTCAAATAGATGCCCGGGTGAACCATTCCTCACTTGAGCCCTTTAAGCCATAGCTTAAAGCAGTGCCCGACACACAGATGCTGGCTGCCCTGGCTCAGAAGCAGTTGCCAAAGGTCTCTGCAGGGAAAGCTGAGTCTAGACCGGAGGTAGTAAGGAAGGAAAAGGCCCAAGATGAAGGAAGACGGGAAGGGAGCTGGGCCCTGTTAGGCAAATGAGCCTGTCTTCCTCCCCGAGTCCCCATTGCAGCCAGTGGCAAACAGCCAGGGACTAGTTATTGCTCCTTTGATTTAACCATCTCCTCAGGCATGGGGAGAAATGAGTTTTATATGAAAACATTTACTATGGGAGAACCAAGGTGTAATAAAAAGAAAGAAGTAATTTCTTCCCTCTTGATCAGATTTCTAGTCCTCTAAGTATAGTGATTTTCTTAGAACCCTCAGGAAAAGTCATTTAGTAGCATGAACCTCTAGCAAAAGTCATTTAGTAGCATGAACAACTGTAACTAGCACCTTTCTATTAAACATTTCTAAAAACATTGCTAGCACATATTTACAGGAGACGGTTAATATCCTAATTTAAAATCTCTATTGCAAGTATTCTCAGAAAGATGGCAGGCTGGGCACGGTGGCTCATGCCTATAATCCCAGCACTTTGGGAGGCTGAGGCGGTTGGATCACAAGGTCAGGAGATCGAGACCATCCTGTGAATGGTGAAACCCCATCTCTACTAAAAATCAAAAAAAGTTGCCGGGTGTGGTGGTGCGTGTAGTCCCAGCTACTCGGGGCTGAGGCAGGAGAATGGCATGAACCCAGAAGGCGGAGCTTGCAGTGAGCTGAGGTTGTGCCACTGCACTCCACCCTGGGCAACAGAGTGAGACTCCGTCTCAAAAACAAAACAAAACAAAAAAACAAAAACAAACAAAAACAAATTAAAAAAAGATGGCATTTTCCAAATGGGTACTAAGAGGCTAGTGGTGGGGGAAGAGGGGAGGATGTATGATAACTTATTTCAACAGAGAATCATTGCAAAGGTTAAATTAGGGATCCTTTACAAAAATAAATAATTGTAAATAACTAACAAGAAGACCCAGATTTTCATTAATTTAAAATTTTATCTTACATGGTTGAATTAGGGTCTCTGATTTCAACATTACCATTTTTATAAAACAATTCCTCAGTGACTTTTTCATAATATGATTTGCTTTCATTATGGAAATAATAATAACAACTATTGTTTGTTAAGTATTTTTCAGTGATAGGTCTTGTGCTAAACACATTGCACACATTATTTCATTTGATTACTGTAACAACCTTGTAAAATACATATTCTTATCTTATGATAAGCACTGCGAAGTTCCTTGGCTGAAGTCATTTGCCTGAATTCACCCCGCTAGTGGTGAGGCCAGTATTCAAAGCCAGGGCCTGACCCACTGTGCTGGGTGTATTTGGTGGATACAGGAGCACATTTGTTTGTTCACTGAGTGAGTCCTCTGCTCCAGGACACAGCACACAGTGATGTACAAGGGCTCTGCTTCCATGGAGCTTATATTCTGCTAGAGTTCAGACAACACACATTTCTGATGGTGAGCCAATAAAAAACAGCAGGATGTAAAGAGGTCCACTGAGGGTCCCTGGAGGTTGGTTGGTGAGGGACAGTCTCTCTGAACAGGAGACATCTAGGCTAAAAACACATTTCTAGGAAGAAGCCCCCAGTGTAAAGATCTGAGGGAAGCATGTTCCAGGCAGAGCCCTTGAGAAGCCTGATGTGAGGCTTTTATGAGATGGGTGTGTGCTCTGGGATCATGTAACTCTTCCAAGTTACTCAGTCCATGTGAGATTCAGACTCATATGTCTGTTCGTAGAGTACACAATGCTGAAAGATATGCTGGACAGAGGGTCTTACCAAAAAACGATCCCCACAGGGCTGCCCTTGCTGGAAAGCATGAGGATCTGTCCCTGCCCAGAGATGAAAGTGCCAGAGAAGCACATGGTCACCTTTTTATCCAGTGCCCAGAGGGATGGAAGTTCCCCACTCCCTTTTTTGCTTGGTAGACTTCAAGAGAACTGTGTTCTACAGGCTTGCACGAGCTCCTTTCATACATTACAGGATAAGGCAGATCATTTCTTAACAACAGACAGAAAAATGAAAAGCTACAGGACATAATCCTTAAAATGGGAAAGGAATGGCAAGTAGCTATTTCAATCATAGTTGGCAGGAAGTCACATAATTTGTGGGGATGGAAATTAAAATAAAATATTTAAAAATAGATCAATAGGTTTTAGTCAGAATGAGTCAGTAATAATGAAACATTATTAATTGTCTCTACTTTGCATTTATAGTTAAACATGGGAGCTAGGAGTATGTTAGAAGAAAAGAAATATATGATCTTAGCGAATTTGGGTCATTTAAATAAATACTAACAAGTGAATTGCCCTTGAAAAAGTCATTTAACCACTCAATTCCTTCATCTGTAACATGAAGCATTTGGAATAGATTTGCAACAGTACTTCGATTCAGCTGATTTATTTCTACCATCTTTCCATTAAAAAAATGTATTGTGTATGTGAATGACCTTGATATCATTTTGAATAAAACAAGTTCAACCAAGTTTCCCCTTTTCAGCATCTAACAGGGTGCTCAGAGAAGAGTATTACTTTTCAAGTCCACCTACCCCTACTCCTTCTCTATTATTTCTAAGACATGACTGCATTTTATAACTCTAAGAGAAATGATAATATATTACATAATATTATCTATAATTTATTGAATGCCTACTATTTGCAAGGTACTTGATGTCTGTTCTTTCATTTAATCTTCACGAGAAAACTGTGAAACTAGTTGTTTTTTTATTATCCCCACTTGGAAGTAAGATTCATTGTCACATGGTTAATAAATGACCAAGTTAGAATTAAAACCCAGGTTTATTTTATTCCAAAGCTCCTTTCATGACTGGATACATGGAGCAGCCATAGCTGCCAACACTGACATTTTCTTTTACCTTTTTGAGTTCTATACAACATTTTTTTTTTTTTTTTTTTTTTTTTTTTAGTAGAGACGGGGTTTCACCGTGTTAGCCAGGATGGTCTCGATCTCCTGACCTCGTGATCCGCACGTCTCGGCCTCCCAAAGTGCTGGGATTACAGGCTTGAGCCACCGTGCCCGGCCTACAACATTTTTCTTTAAATGTTTTGGAGGAGATTGTTGATGAGTTTGTGGAATGTAGCTAGACCAACGTAGGTATCTGCCTAAATGGAATACCTTGTGGCAGTCCAGTGCTTTCATTGAGAACAACTAGAAACTCTGGATAATATTCCACAAAACCAAAATTAATTTGGAGGCATCCCAGAACTGCTATGGTAACCAGGATTTGAGGGGCCAACATCTTAGAGAGAAGGAAGGCCTGGAAAAGTAATCTCACATTCAGTGATTTCCCCCTCAAGGAATTTGGTGTACTTAAGATACAAAGGACAAGAAGATACAAGAGAGAAACTAAGTAGAACATTTCTGAGAAGCTGAGCAGAGTCTTAGCAGTCTTGTGGGGCTGAGTAGAAAACAACTTTAAGTGCAAGAGGGAAGGACCATTCTGGGGTGACAGAGCTGTGCTATATCTTATTCATGGTGATTGTTATTTAACTATACGCACTTGTCAAAACTTGCAGAACTGTACACTGAAAAGAGTAAACTTTACTGTATGCAGATTACACTGTGATAAACGGTCTTGGATACAACCTTAGTTAGGACCCTTGGAGAATTCAGCCACGGAGAGGGAGCAAACCAGAGGTTGAAGGAGTCATGCAAAATTGAAGAGGAGTTGTAGGTCAGCTCAGCCCCGTTTCACTGAAGAGAACTTTCCCAACTCCATCGAAACAACCAGAAGGTAAGACAATCCCTATCTGTAGGAAAGTAACATCATCCCACACCTAAATGAATATCTATATGGAAAAAGGAAAATCAAAACTTGACCTCTATTTAGCATCATTCCCTCAAATTCTTTCAGATTGACTGTAGATCTAAATGTGAAAACTTACACATTTGGACTTTCAGAAAAAAAAAAAATCTCCATGATTTTGGGATAGGCAAAGATTTTGTAAACAGGACATAAAAATAAAAAACTTGTGTTGCATTAAAACTAAAAACCATAAAAAGAGTGACGATGAAAGCCATAGATTGAGAAAATAATATTAGCAATATGGATGACAAAGAACTTGTATCTGGAATATATAAACAATTTCCACACATCAAAAAGAAAAAGATGGATGATCTAGTAGAGAAATAAGTAACGATTTCAACAGGCATTTCACAAAAGAAGATATTTAAAATTGCCAACAACTAAAAAATAAATTAGCCAGGTGTGGTGGTGCATGCCTGTAGTCTCAGCTACCTGGGAAGCTGAGGTGGGAGGATCTCCTGAACCAGGGAGGTCAAGGCCACAGTATGCCATGATCGTGACAGTGCACTCCAGCCTGGGGACAGAGAGAGACCTTGTCTCAAAACAAAAACAAAAACAAAAAGACAAAAAGGTCAACAAGCATATGAAAAAGTGCTGAATCTCATTAATCATTAGAAAAGTTCAAATTGAAACTTATGATGAACTAAAGCTACATGCCACTAGAATAACTAAAATTTAAAAGACATAAATCAAAATGTTAGTGAGCAACTGAAATGCTCATGCACTGCTGTGGGAATATAAATTGGCAAAATCACTTGGGAAAAAGATGTGGCAGCAGCACGTGCTAAAGCTGAATATTTGTATACCCTGTGACCCAGAGATCTTACTCATAGGCATATATACAACAAAAATCCATGCATATATTCACCAGAAGACATGAACTTGAACGTTCATAGCAGTACTATTAGTAATAGCCACGAAATGGAAATAACCTCAATGTCTATCAACAGCAAAATGGATAAATCGTGGGAGGTAAACAATGAAACCCTATATAGCAATTAGAATGATCTAAGTGTTGCTCAGGCAATCAATCTCAGAATAATAATGTAAACAACACAACAAAAAATTACTGTATGATTTCATTAATATAAAAACTAAAGCCCAGACAAAATTAATATTTCATGTTAGAAATCAGAATAATGGTTATCATGAGGTAGTGGCTGGGTGGGGGAAGGCATGACTCTGAAGGAACATTTGGGGGGCTTTTGAGTGCAAGTAGTATTCTGTTTTGTGATCTGGATGCTGACTACTCAGTTGCGTTCATTCTGTGAAAGTGCATCATTCTGTACAATTATAAATTGTGCACTTCTCTATATGTCACACATCATTAAAAAGATTATTTTTAGAACATGTGAATAGAAAAAGATGAAGCTTTAGTCTGGAAAGATGACAACTCAAGGGAATTTATGAGCTCAAAATATATAAAATCATGAAGGTTCACTATCTCTGGTCATATATTGTACCCGTAAGAAAATAAAATAGTAAAAAGAAAGACAAACAATGAGAGAAAACAATAAGATGATACAAATCAATGTACTCTGCAGGGGGAGAATTGTAGTCGGGAAGGCTGGGATCAATTTGGTCAGTTTTATCTAAATTAAAAGTCAACACTGGATTATTTACCAATGACTTAGTGAACTTTCCATATATATTTTTTGGCTTACCATATCTTAGAAGGGAAATATTGAATGTTTTTGCAAGTGGCCCATACCAAGGCAATCCAAATACAGGGACTACTTATCATCTTAAGAATGCCATGAAATTTCACCATCCATCCACCCCCTTGCTTAGTATCCACTGTTTCTCCTCCTCACTTTTAACCACCCACCTTCCCCAAATTATTTCTTGTAGCTCTTTTGTGCATCAAGCCCTTGAACAATGTTGCCTCTTTATTTCTTAAAATTGTATGTTTCCATTTCAGATTTTGCCTATATCTTGAACAAATTCATTTACAATATGCTTGTATTTTAGTGTATAGGTTTATGTTTGTATGAGACTCTCTTGATTTTTATGGGATATGTTTTCTGTGTTATTAAGGACTTATGCATATGGAAATGTATACAGATATTTGTATAAATGAGTAGATAAGAGGGATGAGATGTATTAATATGATAATATGTTAGGAATTTAGCTACCAAACAGGCTAAAGTGGGAAATTAAGGAAATTGTTCTTGTAATTAAAGAAAAAGTCAATTATTCAGTGAAAGTCAGAATTCTTGTGGCATTCTGTAGCAAACAGATTTATTGGATTGCAGACAAAGCTTTAAATCATTCAGTTGGATTGAAAATAGATCTTTCCCATTAAAACAGCATGGAGTTGTAAGACTGACTATGGGGTCACATAGAACTCTACACTTAATAACCTAAGAGAAACTCTTTAAAAAAGATACCTAACAGGTATCAGCTACTTCAATTTTAAAATGAGGATAGTAATAACTACCTTGAAGGATTTTTTCATTCTTCCATTGTACTTGGTTAATGCCTCTACGGTAGCATTGCATGAGCATGGGCTTCCCAATGGTAAGGGCATGGTCTTATCAATCACTCCATACCAAGCATTTAGCATGTTCTCTGGCATATATCATATGCTTCATAAAAGTCTGTTATTCGCCGGGTGCATTGGCTCACGCCTATAATCCTAGCACTTTGGGAGGCCAAGGCGGGCAGATCACAAGGTCAGGAGTTTGAGACCAGTCTGGCCAACACAGTGAAACCCCATCTCTACTAAAAATACAAAAAAAAAAAAAAAAAAAAAAAAAAATTAGCCGGTGTGGTGGTGTGCTCCTGTAATCCCATCTACTCAGGAGGCTGAGGCAGGAGAATCGTGTGAATCCGGGAGACAGAGGTTGCAGTGAGCCAAGATCGCACCATTGCATTCCAGCTTGGGAGACAGAGCGAGACTCAGTCTTAGAAAAAAGAAAAGAACGAAAGAAAAAAGTCTGTTGTTGAGTGATGATTGAGATAACACATAAAGTGCCTAGTATTGAACCCAGCGTATTGTTGACCCTTCATGAATATTATCAGCTCCTTTCTCTGCCTTCTTCTTTGTTATCCTGCATCTAGAAAGTAGAATGACTCAATTCGTAGCTTATTTCTATACCATCAGGTCCCAAGACTAGGAAGCTACCCAGGGAAATTTTGCTGAGTTCTTCTTAAAATTTTATGGAGTGCAAAGGATACAGCTTAGATGTATGTTCTCAGAGGAGCCAATTTTGTAAAACTATGAAAAAAAAAAAAACCACCAGATCTTATCCTGTTCTATAATAGTGCAAAAGATGGGCTTTGATATCTTAAAATGGTGCCTAATCACAGGTGCCTTTTCTCCTTTCTCTTGGACAATCATTTAATGAAGAGTAATGTGCGATGCTATTTGCATCATCCGAGATCTTTCCATTGTTAATAGAAGAATGAGGGTGGATTTTTACAGGCAAGATGATTTCTGATTGGAGAAGCATTGAGAATGTATCCATGAAGGTCAGATGTTTATTTTCAAGCTTTATGAAGAGTTCTGTACTTGTCTGAAGCAAATAGGAAAGAGCCAAGTCATTTGTGGTCTTATGAAATTTCTGAACTTCTCATGGGAAAGTAGCTGACGTCAGTGTTTGATAAGTTTCCCGTGGCTACAGGCATAAGAGACACTGAGAAAAATGTATCTTTCTCTTCACAGAGTCATGGTATACCTGAAGTTTAAACTGGGTATAACTACCACTCATCATGAAAGACCTAGTGTAGATAATAAAAAGTCCAAAGTTTGCGGAAAGGCAGTGGCAGTTGTTTCTCTTGTCTTCATCATCGTAATCATCACCACTGCCACTACCACTGTCATCATTATCAACAAGCACTGACTGTTGTTTGTGAGGCGTGATGTGAAGTCACCTAGGTTTCAGCCAGTGATAAGACACGGTGCACTAAATTTTTATGTATATTAAATTTTCCAATGGATGCAGTCTTCCAGTTCTCTTCTTCTGCCTGTGTGCCTGTGTGTGGCTTCCTAAATAAATAGAACTTATCGAAGAGAAGCAACTATGAAGATTAAAACCCTCACGGTTGAGGAGGCAAAGCTGAGGAAACAGTATGGACATCTGTGCAAAGGTAAGAGTCATATCATTTATCTTCTTTTTTTTTTTTTTTTTTTTTTGAGATGAAGTCTCACTCTGTCAGGCCAGAGTGCAGTGGCATGATCTCAGCTCACCGATTCAACCTCTGCCTCCCAGGTTCAAGTGATTCTCCTGCTTCAGCTTCCTGAGTAGCTGGGATTACAGGCGCCCACCACCACACCTAGCTAATTTTTGTATTTTTAGTAGAGACGGGGTTTCACCATGTTGGCCAGGCTGGTCTCGAACTCCTAACTCAGGTAATCCGCCCAACTCGGACTCCCAAATTTCTGGGATTACAGGTGTGAGCCGCCTTGCCCAGCCTCATTTATCTGTTATCTGTAGAATTTAGCACAGCCTCCAGCGTATAGGATAAATTTAATGATTTCCAGTTTGACAAAATTGAACCTCTTTAATTCTATTAGACTTGATTTTTGACAATCTCATCAATAAAGGTTGTACTTAGAAATTTTTGATATTCACAAAGAAGGAGTGTCTGAAGTCAATACCTTCTAGTTCAGGCTACACGTCATCAAAGCGATCGGATTATCTATTATGTAGTTAAGTCAATTCTGAAAAATTTAGGCACACTTTACTGATGTAATAAATACATTTCATGTTCCTATTTCTAATATGTTCTTGTTTGTTTAAAGTGTGGTTAAAACTTTTTCTAATGTTAGTTTTAACTACTGATTGAAATTTAACTCTATAAGGACAGGGCTATATATTTCCTTTATGGCCAATTGCTTAAGGTAAGCAAAAAACAAAGCAAAATAACACCCTAAGTGGAAATATCCTGTTCCTCTTTCCCACGTTCTAACCAACTGGCATTGCCCACCTCTCCTCTCTGCCACAGAGCTGTGTGGTAAGACCTAATCCAGAGCCTTGAGCTCAGTCAGTGGCAAGCATGAAACACTGACAAAGAGAATCTGGGCAGCAGCAGGACACAGGGCTCAGGTCAGGATCTAGAATCACCTTGTCTACCATTGCAACCAAAAGCAAAACCATCAGTATCTGTAGCCTTGAAAAAATTCACTAGATGTCATTCCTCAGCATTTTAAAGAAAGGCAGGCAGTACTTTATCTCTTTGCACATTCAACTGAAAGAGTAACTAGTGAAGGCTGCAAGCCCATAGATTAGATACAGAAGCCTTTGCATTAGAAAACTGGTAAAATATCACACTCACTCTGTCTGTTCATCATCACCCAGATATCCATCTGCTAATGTCTAGGAAGTTGTGGACATCGGCAAACACAGCAAAATAACAATGCACAGGGGACCATTTTGTGCACAGGGCCCTGGGAAGGGCCAGTGGAATTCCTCTGATCAGTCTCCTTTTGACTTTTTCCCATAGACCTTATTCCTGCACTGAAATGTCTGGAATGTTTGCTAGGGATGAAGTGGGTTGGTCACAAGGCAATTATGCTTCTATCATCAATCAGATCAGCCATTTGTGGGCTGATTTCCAAGTGCCTAGTGACATCACAAATGGGTTAAGAATACAAATACATGGCACTTTTACAGTAAACAGGGCTTTCATATCCCTATTCTTAAATGATTTTCATAGCAACCCTGGGGGTCAGTAAGACAAGTATTATCGGCAACATTTTATAAATAAGACCTAGAAAGGCCTAGAGAGGTTAAATGGTTTACCCAAGGCTTCTTAGCTAGTTATGGGAGGAGCTGAGTCCCCAAATCTGTTCTTTTTGTAGAACACCATTCTGCCTGTGTTTGATTGGTTAACAACTGAGTTCATGAAGCAGGAGCTGGTTATTTTTTATTTTAGGACAAATCAATCACTACATCTGCTTTTAGACATCGGAAGAATCTACTGCTTGATTTTTTTTTGAGATGGAGTCTCACTCTGTCGCCCAGGCTGGAGTGCAGTGGCGCCATCTCGGCTCACTGCAAGCTCCGCCTCCCGGGTTCACACCATTCTCCTGCCTCAGCCTCCTGAGTGGCTGGGACTACAGGCACCCACCACCACGCCCAGCTAACTGTTTGTATTTTTAGTAGAGACGGGGTTTCACCATGTTAGCCAGGATGGTCTCGATCTCCTGACCTCGTGATCCGCCCGAATCGGCCTCCCAAAGTGCTGGGATTATAGGTGTGAGCCACGGCACCCAGTCTACTGCTTGATTTCTAAATGCTATCATGGGCTAAACAGTTTTCAAATAATTATCTCAAGAACTGATCCTTTGTGGCCCTTGCAATCTGGCCTGTCTTTGCAGTAATCACACAGCAGAGAAAGTATAACAAGCGATAAATACTTCAAGCAACCGTCCTCTCTCAAAGCATTTGAACATCAAAATAGATCTTCCGTCAGGTATGGTGGCCCACCACAGCGGCTTTCTGTGTGGGGTTCTGATCACAGTATTGTTGCTACTCCGATGTGACATCAGAAATGTGAGGTTTCACGTGATTTACTTTTTAAAATATTAGGAAGGATTCAAAGCTATCCATATAAACTCATTCAATTGGATTCTAGGCATCTTTCTCCAGTGGAAGAAAAAGGCCTATTTGTCTTCCTCTAAGTGGGTTTTTTTCTGTGAATATCATTCCTCATATGGGGGGAAAGTTTGAGATTTTCTCTTCTACTATTCGTATCTCATGAGACAAAAAGTTAGGCCCACCTTGGGATTCTATTTCCAGTTATTAAATGGGAGTTGCTAAGGAGCCTGCAGAGATGGAGACAGACAAGATCACTGCCCTCAGAGGTCTAACACTCTAGTGGGCAAATAAATATTAAATTACTTATGTCATATTCATTTCTGTATCCCCAGTATCTAGCATAGCTCTGAGCACATAGCAGTTTCTCAATAAATGTGGGTTAAGTGAATAAATGAGGTCTCCAGAAGCTCAATCTCTTTCACTTCTAAATCTTGATGAAAACATCATTCTCCAGTGCCCTTCTTCCCAGGGCTACGCTGAAAACTCATACAAGGTGGACAATGAGAATCTCACTGAAGAATAGTACTGATGTTTTTATTGGTAATACATTAGCTGGTTGATGGTAATGTGGACAGTATCAAACTTCAGTCTTATATGGCCACAAAATTCAACCCAAGCTGCTATCTTTTTTAAAATGTGGAATTTTAACCAGATGAAGGATGACATGCAGATACAGATGGGTTAATGAAACCCATTTCCACATTGATAAAATATTTCATATTGAACATCCCATAATGTTTATCTCCAAAGGATAGTATTTTTAAACATAGCAATGCTTCCATTCATATGCCAAAAAAATCCCCCCAAAACCAGAAGTTTCACTGGGTTCAACATTTATAGCTAAGTGGATTGAATTAAGTGAAAAAGATAAATTAATTCAATAAAAATTTTTGGCAGTTGCCACCAAATAACTGTTGGGGAGCTCTCGGTCTCTGTTGAAATGACAATTCTGGCATTATGCAGACACAATTATAGGCTAAATAGAGCTGATAAGCTCAAGTATAAAACATGTCTTACGGCTTCATAAGGAAAAGTTCTAAAACATACTGTCCAGAGACAAGACAATAATTCTTATGTATCTGGCACATAAAGAGGTGATTGTGACAAGTTACTTTTAAAGGGTTAAAAAACAAATAACTGTGAATGACTTAAAATAACTAAGCTCACATACAAACGCCATTCCAGAACCTTGAGCAGAGCTGTAACTACATTATGTGGAATACACTAGAAGAGCGAAGGAGGAAACAAAAAAAGGAAAAAAAAACCTTAAACTTAGCCAGAATTTAAATGATATTGAGGCTGCACAGATACTTAGGTTGTTTTGCGAGTGTGTTTCTCCCGCTGTCTGTCTGTGTTCCTTCATTTCCTGATGTGGCTTAAAAGAAAAACCTCAGAGACGAAAATCAAAACTGCCCTTACTATGTTCTTAGGCTGTTTGAACCCCAACAAGGGAAATCCAGGAGTGTGGGAACTTGATCATAAGATCCATGAATGAGCAATCACGTTTTCACGCCACTTTATACCCCACAGTTTCTCAGGCAGTACTTACAATTATTCATTGCTGGTTTTCAGGACTGCTTTTATTTGGATTTCATTCTACTGAAAAAGGTCCCAAATTGTTACATGTAGTCAGTTATGAGCGGGGAGCAGGAGAGGGCTCTCCCACCACCCACGAGAAATGTCAGGTGATGTTTGGCAATTATCCCTTTACCTCTCTAAAAATGATAATTCACAGCAGCCAGAAAGAGACAATCTCCTAATGGTTCATACCTGTGAATATTTAAAGTGTTAACTGAATGCAGACCCCAGAGAGAAACAGCTTCCTGGAAATGCATATTAGCAGACAAAAATGACGAAGTAAGATCTCCTGGGTACTCTCTACCGGAAGAAGGAAGAAAACCTCAGATGGGCATGTGTCTAACTCCCTAAAAACACTGCATGTGCGCATTTCTCAAGAGTAAGAAGGGCTCTGCGCATGCCCACCCTAAGGAAGATCATGGGGAAGAGGAGAGCTTATAAAAGTCCTGGGATCACGGTTAAACAGGACACTTGACCTTCTCTCTTTAACACTCACGTGCCTGCTTGAATCTCTTCCAAGCACACCTTTCTTTCCTGTTCTAAAACTTTTTAAAATAAACTTCCACTCTTGCTCTGAAACTTGCCTCTATCTCTTTTTCTGCTTTACATGCCCCTCAGTTGAATTCTTTCTTCTGAGGAGGCAAGGACTGAAGTTGCTGTGGACCCCTATGGATTCGCCGCCGGTAACTCGCAGATAACTCAGATCTCTTCCACTAACAAAAATCATCAAATCTGTAGAAGTTATGCCATCTCTGAGTGCTATATAGATATACATTTTATTATAGAAAGTATGCAAATATGCATTTTATTATAGAAAATACAGAAATTATGCAGAAGCCGGGTGCGGTGGCTCATGCCTGTAATCGCAACACTTTGGGAGGCCGAGGCAGGTGAATCACAAGGTCAGGAGTTCAAGACCAGCTTGGCCAAGATGGTGAAACCCCTGTTTCTACTAAAAATACAAAAAAAATTAGCCAGGCTTGGTGATGGGCACCTGTAATCCCAGCTATTCAGGAGGCTGAGGCAGAGAATTGCTTGAACCTAGGCGGCGGAGGTTGCAGTGAGCCGAGATCATGCCACTGCACTCCAACCTGGGCAACAGAGTGAGACTCCGTCTCAAAAAAAAAGAAAGAAAGAAATTATGCAGAAAATAATTATAAAGTCTCTTTTTCATCCTTCCCACCATGAGATTACTTTAAAGTTTCAATATATTTCCTTCCAGTCTTTTTTTTCAACAAACATAAGATTTATTTTAAAAACAAATGTGATGTTATGCACTCAATTTTTTCACTTATTGTATTATACGTATTTTTTACACAATTTTTAAAACATGATTGATAACTTTACAGTTATATGTAATCATTCCCTTATGACTGGACATTGAGAGTATTTCAGGTTTGGGCTATTATAAGTAGTGCTGTGATGGACATTCTTGTACATAAATCTTGATCACTAAATATCACTTTGTTTTTGCATTACTAAGTAATGTAGAGCTTAGTACTCTACCAACGGCTCTCAGGGGAATCAAATTGATCACACTTTCTTTCTGTGAATTCTCCTTGTTTCCACATACACCACTGGAGAAGTTGGAATATTTGTAGTTGAGTTACAGCAAATAACAGGAAGACAAAACGGTAGAGACTTCTATTGTCATTATTCACTGCCAATATTATAGAAGCACCAAAAAAATATATATATATTGCCTTTAAAGATCTGGTTTGAGATCATATCCTTCACAGGGACATGGATGGAGTTGGTGGCCATTATCCTTAGCAAACTAACGCAGGAACAGAAAACTAAAGACTGCTTGTTCTCACTTATAAGTGGGAGCTAAATGATGAGAACACATGGACACATAGAGGGAAACAACACACACTGGGGCCTATTGTAGGGTTGAGGATGGGAGGGGAGAAAAGATTAGGAAAAACAACTAATGGGTACTAGGCTTAATACCTGGGTGATGAAATAATCTGTATAATAAACCCGCATGACACACATTTACCTGTGTAACAAACCTGCACATCCTGCACACGTACCCTTGAACTTAAAAAATTAAAGAAATTGAAGATCTAGTTTTTAAGATCGACTGATGCCTTGATAAATGAGATAATCCAAAGGTGTTGCAAATTAAATTATTAAAATCAATTGCATTATATGTGGACACACACAGAGGAAGGGTGAAGAGAGAATAAATTCTAGGAGTGAGATAACCCACATCATAGTAGAGCCTCTGGTGGTTTGAGAAAGTCTGTTAAGGAAATATCAACAGTGGATTTAATGCTTAGGGTGTAAGCATTCTGAAGACAGGTGTTAAGCTTTATAATTTTGTTTCCTCTCTATAACTCACAAAAGGTTCCACCACTACTCTCCCCCGTTTTTTTTTTTTCCCCCTCAGCAAACAGGATAGAACTGAACACAGTCCATGTTTCCCAAGTTTTTCCCATCTTAGCAAATGACACCAATATTTACCTGGTTGCTTAAGCTCTGGACTTGGGAATCATTTCCTACACTTCCTCCTTCCTCATCTACCATTACTCCCTCTACAGTAAATTACTAAATCCAGGTGATTCTCCCTTCAGGATATTTGCCGAAAATGGTCCATTTATCTTCATTATCGTTGCTGTCACTCAAATCCAAGCCACCATCATCTCATCTGGACCCTTCCAAGAGCCTCCCAACTGGTCTTTCTGTTCTAGTCTTCCAGCCATCTGCAAACAATTACCTTTTTAAAAACATAAATCTAATCATGTCACTACCCTGCTTAAAACATTTCAGTAGCTTTATAGTGCATCTAGAATACAGATCCAGCTCTTCCCATGGCCTACAATGTCATGTATGATCTAGCCTAGCCTGCCTTTCCAGCTTTCTCTTGTGCCTCTCTCTTGTGATTCAGTCATACAAGCTTGCTTTCAATTTCTTGCATGGATCTAGAGCTTACTGGCCACAGAGACCAGAAATGAGCCCCTCACCATTAGCTAATGACAAAGGCATACTTCTCACTTGGATAATTCTTAGCCTTTCTTAAACCCACAAAGTCAAAATTGGAATAGTATTAAATAATTGCGACACCCTGAAAACACCAGTTTTTGTGTTACAGTGCGATTAGATGATAACGTTTTCAAGTATCCTATCCATTTATTGCCAAGGTATTGTAAATTAAAATTTGTTGCATTAGACATATAGATTTTTAAGATTTTACTTCCATGTCATTCTCTGTTATAAGTCTCTGCTCTTTGTCTTCATGTACAATCACAATTTGCGATGATATTTATGTTTGAGTACTTATGTATTTAATATCTGTCTTTTCTACTAGACTGAAATCTCCATGAGGATGTATCTATTGTGTTTACTAATGATTCCTCAGCACTTTGCAGTTGCCTGCCATTTAGTAGTCACTCAATAAATATACATGGAATGAATGAATGGATGGCCAACATGTATCTTGACATAAAAATATTTCAAAAGAGTATCTAACGATAAGATGGGGGGGAGCTTTATTGATTTATCATCTATTTGCAACGATGAGAATTAAGAGCTCCTAATTAAGAGCTTGGCACTTGCTAAGTGCTCAATATTCTGAATAAAGGAATGGATATATGAATGAATAATTATTAGCTGTCAAAGCAGAATGATACATCTAAATTAAAAGCAGATAACTGTATCAGAGCAACCAGGGGCAGACCTAAAAGCTATTTTTTCTGCTGCTACTTTTCTCCAACTGTTGTAGTTTGAAAGACAGAAGGCTCATAATACGCTTTTTTGGTAATAATTGAATCATGCATTATCTCATTGGATTTTCCTAAGAATCCTATGATGGAGGTAGTATATCATCCCCCATTTGACAAACAATGAAATTAAGCCCAGTGTCTAGGATTACTTGGAATGTAGTGAATCCAGAGCTCAAATGCTGGTTTTCTAACCCACGAGATTAAGCAACGAGAACAACATTGGACAATTATGGAACAGATGATGCAATTTTGTTTTGATTTCCTCCCTAATATCTGTGTTAAGGTTGACTGGGCTTTTTAAAAATAGAGTCTTTCAATAAGAAGCAAGCAAATACCCAAATCTCTCCAAGTCTTAAAAATCTGACTTTGGTCTAGCTGCAATTCTGAATTCTTTTTGGATCAGTGAATTTTTATTTTTCTTTCCAGCCATATTTAAAAATATACTCTGAGCCACATTTGTCTCTATTCCTGTTAAACCAGTGAGAAAATGCTCTCAAGAAAACTGCCTCGGTGCAGAAGACCTACTCATACACCAGCCACGACATTGGCTTATTTCCATATAACCTAATATGGTTAAGAAAATGTTTGACTGGAACAGAGTGAGGATTGCCAAACTTAACAACTTTTTAGTAAGAAAAGTGCCACAGAGTCCTCTGTTTAGACATAGTGTGATTTCAGTTCACATGCAGTGCTTATCCGTTCACATCAACGAAACCAAAGTTGTATTTCTATGCAGTAACAAAAACCAGATACCTGCCCCCTTTGCCCAGTCTCAGGCAAGATGAATAAATACAAGCTTCTCAGAAAGGCTTTTGGTGATAGTCTATTAAATATGTTGCCCTTGTTGGGTTATAAAAACTAAGTGACCTGGGGATACCCAATTCAGATTCTGTAGAAGGTCCTCAGAGTGTGTGTTAAATCCGGTAGCTTTAAACAGAAGAATGAATGAAAGGAAAGTCATCTCCTCTATCTGAACCTCAGTCCATCATGGACCTTCCATCGCCTTCCCCAGATAACACCTTTGACTGACATTTCTATTTATTCTGACTCCCAGCACTCTGATAAATTTGAAATATCATGTGATCTGATATGGTCCTCACTGTTTCCTGTGCCTGGGTCATTGCCGTTGTCACCTGGCCAAGTCCTGAAAGGCTTTTAAAGCCAGGCAGATCTGGGTTTGAATTCTGGATTGTGCCACTTTCTTGCTGGATGACTTTGGCAAATTGTTTATTTGCTCCACTGAAAAGTGGAGAATGCCTACCTTGCATGGTTGTTGTGAGAATGAAATGGGGTAACGTGTATAACAGTATAGAACCTGGTATGGAGAAAAAGCTCAGCAAATGGCAAAAAAAAAAAAAAAAAAAAAAGCCCATTTTCTGCTTTTACTCTCTTCCTGATCTCACTACATTCTGGAAAATAGTGCTGGATTCATTTTCCCAACTAAGAATGTAGCAAATGAATACCCATTGACTCCTGCCATTGTCCTGATCCATTGAGATAGGGAGATCTGCCTAAGATTTCAACCTGGGCCAAGTTAAAGAAAAACTAATGTCAAAACTTCTGTTGCTTCTTAGAGTTACTAAAGGCATAAGCCCAGGGTAGATAACTATTATATTTTGTTTACGTAAATATCCTGACCTTGCTTTGCGGTTGTAAAAGTTGAATGGTCCTGTCCACTCCAAAATCACATGGGAGAGAATTAAGGCAAAGAGCTAAAGAGCTAATTTTTTTTCTCAAATTAAAATATTTAATTTTGAGCTGTGATCCAGTGTGGGCTGCACTTTAATGCCCTTCTATCACCATAAACCATTCATCAAACTCTGTTAAATGCAGCAGCTTTGTGGGAATGAAGAAAAAAAGAACTTTTCCATGCTCAGACTTAAGCCGGTAGAGGTTGGACTGAGGCTGTAAATGTGTGACTGGAATTTGGAGCAGGAGGGGACAAAAATATAAAGCATCCCACCACCTTATCTCTTTCTTGGGGAGTCTCTGAAATATTGAGATGGAGGCCCCAATTATTTTATTTGGATCTGAAATGAAAGAATAATCCAGGAACAATTTGGGCATATCCAGGTTTCATACTTAGGAACAATGAACCAACAATACAAAACCAATATTATCAGTAAAATGCCTGTTATCCTGATGAGTTTAGGGAATCCAGGCAACAGTATTGGTGGTAAAAGACATCAATTTTGAGTCATGGTGACACTAACTTCCTTTGTGACCTCAGGCAAGTCACAAACTCTGCAGGTTGGATCTTCTAAACTGTAAAAAGTTGAAGAATAGACTAGAAAAGCTCTGGTGTGTGTTGATTAGGTGGGTTGGAGTACTTAGGAGATGCTTCAGAAAGATGATTGGCACTTAAAGAGTTAAGATTTAGATAACTAGAAAGGAGGTGTGAGAATATTTCAAACATGAGGAAGGAGCAATGTCAGCAGAACAGAAATATATCAGTTGTGGTCATGGGCAGCTGTGGTCGTGGGAGAGTACATTCAAAAGCCTGCCTGGGAGGGTGGGAGAAAGCAGGAATATTGACCAGGTCCTTGGATATCAGTTTTGTACTTTATTCTTTGGAGCAGACAATAGAGTAATAAAATTATCCTTATACAGAGAATTTTAAAATGCTAGTTTTGTTCACCTCTCTTTAATTTAAAATTTTTAAAGTAAATAGTACTTTGGGAAGATTTTTGAGACTAAGATTTTTTTTATATAAACAGTAGTTTGGGAAGATTTAAAATCAGTTTATAGGATGGAATGATACTTGAAAGGGCTAAACTAGAGTGTGTAGGTAAGTTTGGAGATTCTTGAAACCTGAATTAAGATGGTGTTTGTGAAACTGAAGGAAAAGATAGCCTGAGACATTGAGAAACGTGCATGTATTTCTCCCCAGCATACCCGAGGCTCTTCTGGTCAGTCGGTACAGGGATCTGTTCTCAGTTGCCATGCCCTGAACTCTGACCCCTGGGTCTAAAAATTGAGCTATTAATGACCAATAAATCATTTGGAAGGTTAATCTATAGGAAGGGTCAAAACAATTTTTTATTGTAAATATATAAAATGGCCTTGGGTTATTATGTGATGCAATATTTTAAATTAATTGCATAATTGAATATAATTTTGTAGATTATACCAACCAACAATGAACTCTAAATGACTTCACCAAAAGGGAAATCTTCACGTTTTTTCTGGGAGAATATACATAAGATATCTATAAATCCAAAAGTTAGACTATAAAATTATCCTTATATAGAGAATTTTAAAATGCTAATTTTTCTCACCCCCCTTTAATGCTCAGATATTTTATAGCAATTTAAAGACCTTAAATTACCCTAATCACTTTTAAAAATAAATGTTTGGAAAGAGGAAATCCAAACTTAAATTTATAGTTAACAAAGCAAATTTATTTTAATGCGGGTACATTACATTCTCTTAACAACTCTATGCCCTGGAATGAGACAGAGCTGGAAGTGAAGTTCAGGTCTACCGCAATGTATGACCCCATCTATTTTCTAATAAACTTGGCCATCATCTTATAAATGTTAATTACTTTACCCCTTTTCTCATGCTCCTTTTTCTATCCCCCTTTCTCCCCACTTTATCTAAATCTTAAAGCTTTGAAGTGATCATTTTAGGTCGAATAATAGAAAAACCTCTTTACATTATAAGTAGTAAATACTTGGAATATATTACTTTCAATACTGGTACCAGGCTAAAAATGTGCATAGGTTCAAGAGTAGTGTAGAGATGTTACTGCATAATAGATATTTAAAAGCCTCTGAAGGAAAGGTAGTATTTTTAAAGCCTCAGAGAATAACACAAATTCCCACAGCAGTCTCTTCTTGCCATCATCACAGACATCAGGCCCTGGAGCTCAGATCTGACCAAGTGAGGTATATCTCTAGTTCTAATATTTTTTAACAGAGTAATATAATGAGTGTCAAATATTCTTTTAACCCTCTGTTGAGAAGTTATCATCACAGTGGAAAATGAATAAAGGCAGAAAACTCCATATGTACAATTGAGGGGAAATTGGGAAAAAATTACATTTATTGTAGGCCAATCATGTGGTATCAAATGTATCAAATGCCACAGCATCTATTTAACATCCCAAACATAGCACAAGGTGAGCGTTTGTTCTCTCCATTTATAGATAAGAAAAATGAGGCTTGAAAGGTTAAGAGAAACTTTTCAAGCATCAGATAGAGGTGGAAGAGTTGAAGCTAGAATGCAGATGTTAACCAATCCTTCCACCACTCCAAAGAGAAACAGAAGAGGAAGAGGAAGAGGAAGAGGAAGGAGAAGGAGAAGGAGAAGAAGGAGAAGGAGAAAGAGAAGGAGAAGGAGAAGAAGAAGAAGAAGGATTGTCCAGTTACACAATTATTTCATTCACTGTTATTTGAATAGAGCAATTGATGTCTTAAATCAATCTGATCAACTGCACAAAAATGGTTGTTTGGATTTTTTAGAAGATTTGATTGAAATCCAGTTGTTTCAGTGGTCATGTGTAGACCTGGACTTAATAAATGACCACTTTTGAGTCCCCCAGCTGAAAGAGAACAAAAGAACCCAGAGGCAAATGAATGGCAAATTGCCACCCCAAACAAATTGCAGTATGTAAGTTCTGAAACTTGAATTACCCTTCAAGGATTAAGGTTCAAGACTGTGAAAAATTAAAAATGTTGCCTGGCCTAGGAAATAGCATATGAATCAAAAATCTCATTAGTAAGCTTAACGGCACTCCTAATCTTCTACTTTCATGACATCTAAACTGTTTTGTTATTCTTAATGGACCAAATCCCCCTTCTGGTAATATTCTGAAAATTCTATTTTTGTGGCGATTTAAAAAATCATACGGCATGTTCTTTATATTTGGTTTGTGTAGGAGTTAAGACCACTTCAAACATACTTTTCTTTCTTTGTCAGATGACTATTTAATATTGTGTCATTCACTCGTTGAAATAAAAGTAAGTTAATCTGCAAAAATACATGAACACCCCAAAAGGATTGAATTGTATCTTTGAGAAATGATATTTTTTTCAAAGTCAGACATCAAAGGCTCCATATTCCAGAAAGTTTATTTTGAGAAGCTTCAGTCAAAACAGTTTGGGAACTATGAAATGAGTCATTTTTTCTTAAAGAAATGTAACTTTGTCTATTCCCACTGCATTTTTGGTTTGGTAGGAGACATCTTTATTCCACAGGATTTTAAAAGCGTGTTTAAGATTCCATAGGTTTAGTATTACATCACTAATGGTTCCTAATGAGATCCAGGCAATAGCAAGACAGGGGAAAAAGAACACACAAAGGCTGAATTCTACAACACCAAGCACCATGTAAAATGTGGAAAAGTCTCCATGCTTTATCTATTGCTGAAGCCATCTGGATAAAAAGGGGGCAATTCATATTCAATCAACCAGACATGTGGATGACATGATACCCAATGTTTGGCTCTTCACAACCAGTCATCTAACAAGCTGAATTTTTTACTTTTCATGCAGATGTTCGCTGCCCTGTGGGTACAGTCAAAATGAACCATGTAAATATCGAGATATTTTATTCTTCCCATTGAGTGCTTAGGGCCTTAGCTACTTGTTTGGCTTTGTTCTCATAGGCATCTTTTAGATAAAAATTACAGAAATTTTCTTTTTGAGATGATATGTAAGTACATATAGAAGCATACATCTTTCCCAAGCTTCCAGTAATTTTGCATTTTAAGAAGACATGTGAAGGTACAGTTGGGGTGGGCAGGGTGACACGCAGAGAAATCATTTTTCTGCAGACCTATTCACCAATTCATCTTAAGGCAATTCCACATTATTGACTTGAGTACTGAGCTTCTACATGTAAAGTACTAAACCAGTTACAGTGGAGAGGCAGGGATAAATTAAAGCATAGTTTCTGCTTTCAAAGAACACATGATTTAGCCAGGGAGATAGAAGCAACTAACTATATTGCCAAATAGAACGTAGAGTGTAGAAATATAATAGAAAAATGCAATGAACGAAAACCATACCTAATTCTCTTCAAATGAAGTAGAAAAAGTTGTTTGAAGATTTGGGGAGGAAGTTTGAAAAGGAGATGGTAAGATGAGAAATTTTAGAAATTTAAAATATTTTTATACAAGGAAGTATCAATGCCTCATTTACAGTGAGTGTTAGCATTCACTCATAAAACAATTATAGAATATGTTTGACATTTCAGGATTATGCTAGATAAGTTAGTATTTTTTTAACAAATGCATAACTTATTAAATTTTGTCATTTCTTATGAAAAATCACTATATTCTGAATTCAGCTGAAGAATAAAATTTGTGGATAGACACAAATGTCTTTCTTGTTTGACAAGTGAACTGATCAATTCATATCTTGTTCAGACAAGATATGATTCTAGAAATTCTAGAAAGTTTCCCTTCATCCCATTTACCCATTATCATTCACCAAACAACCTCTTTTGGGCCTAGGCATTGGCCCAAATAAAAGATAAATAAAAGATAGCCAACAGTACCTCATCAAACAGAAAATTCTAGAAATAAAAATATCTGATTTCTCTTCAATATATAACTTTAACTTAGCAAGCAGTCTTGTGCCCAAGATAATATAGACCTGTCCAAGGGTTGGCACTGTCTCCAAGAATTGGACGATGTGCCACAAAGTTGTCAGCTGTTTGTGATTTTAGACTGAATAATTTTTTTGAGACTTCCCCCTATAAGTTTCTGGCCAACAAGAGAGGTCAGTGTGCCACAATTGAACCAATGTTTTAAAGAATTAATTGTTAAACCTTTGAAAGAAAAAAAGGAAATCATAGATAGAAATAAAGAGAGAGAGGTTCAACTAGCTCTCTCTATAAACATCTATCTCTTTTATTAAAATGTTGTTGACTCTTGGCCGGGTGCAGTGGCTCACGCCTGTAATCCTAGCACTTTGGGAGGCTGAGCTGGGCAGATCATGAGGTCAGGAATTGGAGACCAACTTGGCCAACATGGTGAAACCCCATCTCTACTAAAAATACAAAAATTAGCCAGGGGTGGTGGTGCACACCTGTAATCCCAGCTATTCAGGAGGCTGAGGCAGAAGAATCACTTGAACCTGGGAGGCAGAGGTTGCAGTGAGCTGAGATTGCGCTGTTGCACTCCAGCCTGGGTGACAGAGTGAGACTCCGTTTCAAAAAATAATAATAATAATTTTTTTAAAATGTCATTGACTCTTTTAAAAAGTTAAACATAAAAAAGTATAAAGAACATTTTTTAAAAATCACTTGTATCTAGCACTCAGAAATAAATTGTTAACATTTGGTGAACAAAATTCTGGTTATCTCTAAAAATATAAGAATAGATAGATGGATAGGCAGAAATAGTTTTATAAATATAGTCTAATATTTAGAAATATTACTTACAATAATTTAACAAAGAGAAACAGCTTCAATGATAGAAGCTGATGAACTAGATAAATGTTTCTTTACAATGAGATATGGGTTTTTAAAAGTTAAAATTATGAAAAAAAACTAAAAGGCTGGGCTTGTTGTTGTTTTAACTACAGACATTATCACTAGATATTATCTGAATCCCTGTTATAAAGCATAGGGAAATTTGCACACTTACTTTTTTTTCTTACAGTCTCTTCTGTATTTAAAAAATTGTTATTATTATTTTACATTGCCAAGGTATGTAACATTTACATGGTGTAATCACAAATTCCAACAGTTGCTTAGCTTTCATTTTATAATTGAGTCAGTTACGCATAAACATATTCTAGGTTTAACAGAAAACAACTGCATTCTAGCCTCTAAGGGGAAGTAAATAGTTTACATCTTTTTTCTCCTCTCCTCTCCTTCACTGCTTACTGTGGTTTCATGTTACCATTAAAATTTTTCTAAGGAATGTATCCCTTTGTCCATATGTTATATTGTTAGTCTTTTAAAAGTCTTTTAAAATAATGGAAATGCTAATATATATTTTGAAGTCAACACTCCCTACAGTCCACGACCACCCCTTGCTACCCACCATATCCCCCAGAATAAAATATTTGACCAATATGTCAGAGTATCACGTAGATTTTTCCTTTGAAATTGGGCAACGATGGACATCTAGCATTTATGGAAAATCTCATTTTAAAAGGGATTAATTTTTAAATGATATTAATTACTAAAGGTGCATGATAGTCCTTCAGAACATCTCAACATTCGTAGTGGGTAAAGTGTAGACAGAAAGACTTCTTCCAGGAGCAGTGAAAATGATTTTTCTCCTGGTAATATGACTTTACTTCAAATATTTTGTATATCTTACAATGCTATCTGGAGAAGATCACCCAACATCTAGACTTTCAAGTATCTTTCAGCAGCCTTTAGACCGGAAGCATTTTATCTGGTGGATTAAATGTGTTCCACCCACTTCTACCCATGACAGATTTCTCCTAGATTTTATTGTTCACCTTTTTGACAACATAGAACTGAATATTTTACCATAGAAATCAACAGATTCAGGAGTAAAATGGCTCCAGGGGCAATTTTAAGCATAGCTTTTAGGTCATTGTCCATCTATACATACAAGATCATAGATCTGTCAGTTTAATCTTCTTACAATGTAGACAGACCACCCTCATCATTACGGGCTGAAAATTACACTGAGAATATGTCTTAGAAGTTTCTGGTTACCACCTGTGTAGACAAGAACTCAAAATTCTCTCTTAGATCTGAATTTCCGTGAAAATCAAACTGAAGTGAATAGACTGGTGGAAAAAGAAGAACATTAACAAAATTTCAAAACCATACCTGATTTTCATTAGATCCATTGTTTCAGTTTCCATTCTCTTTTAGCATATACATTTATAGGCTAGTGTGTATTTTCATGGTTATCTTCATTGTTTTCTTAAAACCAGGGTTTTTTGTTTGTTTGTTTGTTTGTTTTGTTTTGAGATGGGATGTCACTATGTTGCCTAGGATGGAGTGTAGTGGTACAACCATAGCTCACTACAGCTTTGAACTTCTGGACTCAAGCAATCCTCCTGCCTCAGCCTCCCAAGTAGCTGGGACCACAGGCACATGCCATCATATCTGGCTCAGGAACTAGAGGGTTTATGTGTAGTCATCGTTGGGTACTAAAATGCTTTTTACAAGCGCTTCTTAGATGCTGATTGAATTTTCCAAAGCTTGGTAGAGATTATTTCAATACCATGGGACTGGGCTGAGGTTGTAAAGACATTTAAACACTTTATTAAGCCATCTGGAGCATCCCAAACATTAAAGGCATGGCTGACATAAACAACACATATATATTAAGCATTTCCTGTGTGCTAGACACAGTGCTAAGCAAAAAGCATACAATTGTAAACATGAGCGGTATGGCCCCAGTTCAATTAGGCTTGCAGTCCAGTAGGGATGTCAATATTAAATATTACAATGCAGTGTGATAACCCTGCTCTGGAGAGGGTATCAAGAATTGTCAGAGCACAGAGAAAGGTAATAAGTCAAACTTGAGTCTGTTAAGCTTTCCTTGGGAAGCGGTATCCTAAGCTGAGACGTGAAGGAAGACTAGGAGTTAAGTCAGCAAAAGGCCGCGGAATAGAGTGGAGAATGCTTCTTAATTCCCTAGAGACTGTCATTCATGTTCTAGCATGTTCTACAACTCCAGGCCTTTTGTTCTTGCTCCTGGGCCTCCCCGAGGGTTCCAACTTCATCTAGTCAGGCTCCCTGTTCTCAGTTGCTCTTGCCGTGTGTGAAATCAGAAGCACTCACAGAGGAAAGAGGAGAGGAAATTAGTCTGGGATTTTGGATCTGGTTTAGCGTGGTCAGTTTGGATTTTCCTAAGTGACTGAACAGGATTGAAATCTCTACCTCACACCCCTGGCACCCAGTCTCCTGTGTTTTCCTCCTAAAGTTTTCCATTACAAATAAACAAAAATGTTGGCATATGAACTACTGCCACTGGTTTACTGCTCGGTTGCCATCTTGGAGTTTGTCATAGACAACAAATTCACATCATGTCCAGCTGCCTCGTGGAGCTCGGCTGCCCACAGAAGCTCTGGCGCAACGGTGGGTCATTGAGTTACATTTTCCAGTGTGGAGTGATAATTCAAGATTTACTGAGCAGAGAAATATGACCCATCAAATTCAGTCTAAAAATAATTGTTGCTCTGAAAAAGAAAATCTAATTACCTTGCTCTTCACCATGAAAAATTGGCTTCATCTGGGTCAAGAGACATGGAACCTTTCTTTGAAGTACACCCTACATTCCAAAATATCACTGGCAAACTCTGGGGCCTGCTTCTGATTAAATAATTGACATAAACCTCCCCCAAGTAAACATCGAACCCTTCAAAAACAGAGAAGTAAATGAAAAAAAAAATGCATCTGTGCTTTAAGTAGAAGATCTTCTGCAATAATTTGTTACCAGAAAGCAATTTACTTTTCCTTTGGTAAATCAGCATTAAAACCTAAGAAGAAAGCACACTGGGTGAAACTCTAGTTGAAACTTCAAAATAGTCTTAAATCTATTCTACATATTATCAGATTTAATGTTGACCTTAAGAGAGTGCTTTCATATTTATGGTTTTCCATCGTA
This sequence comes from Chlorocebus sabaeus, assembly GCF_047675955.1. Lineage (NCBI taxonomy): Eukaryota > Metazoa > Chordata > Mammalia > Primates > Cercopithecidae > Chlorocebus > Chlorocebus sabaeus. The sequence goes on along the minus strand of NC_132924.1, from coordinate 107,949,371 downwards.
TCCCTCAAAACTAAATTTATTACTCATAAAATATGAACCTTAAAAAGTAAAATATTGTATTTTCCTGAGATTATTTGGTCTTTAAATTGAGAACAGTATAAATACATTGTAAGAAAAAAATAGCAACCAAACTGTGTGTATGTATACCTTGCCTCTTTCTTCAAGGAATGTTCTCTGTGTATATAAAACTCAAAAACAGTTAACTAAGAAATAAAGAAAAAGAGTAAACTCTTTTGGGTTTATTACAGATGAGGTTATAACAAAATGGGTTGAAGATAAGTGTGACAAAAAGTATCGTTTGAAAACTCTAATCTTGTTGCCACAAAACTGTGACTTTTCAGAAATATATGGGAAAATTTTATTGTAAGTAAATAAAATTTTATTGTAATAGAATGGAATTGAATTTATTGAAATTTTATTGTAAATGAATAAAATTTTGAAGAAGTCTTCAATAATGGAATGAGTAAGATAATTACTACTTCACTTAGCTTTCTAAAAACTTTGCACCAATGGATTTCTGCCTTCCCAGATGATTTTTTTCTCATTTAGCTTTTGTATACTTTGAAAAATAGAACAATGACTTTGTTCTGTCCTTCATAGGTTGGGATTTATAAAAATGATTTTGTTTGCCTCTGCAAAATGTGGAGAAGTACTGAATAAACAACAATCAGGCATTTTTCAGTCAAAGGGACAGTTTTTAGAGGAAACCTGTGGTTGTAATGAATTATTTCTTGTTTTAAAAAAAGACCTTCTTATCTGAATAACGTTGTGAATCACACGAATGTCAATTTCTTGGATTTTGGTATTGTACTGTAGTTATGCAAGATGTTACTACTGGGGAAAACTGGGTGAAGGGTACTTGGGACCTTTCTGTACTATTTTGTAATTTCCTGTTAATCTTTTACTTTATTTCAGAATAAAAATGTTCTAAAAAGAAAAAAATTAAAATAAATATCAGTGGTCAAAAAGAGCAAACAAAGAAAAAAGTCCTTTCTAACCAGCTCAAGGGGGTCTATGTCCATATGTTGAGATTCTGTTTGTTAAATATAAGCCTTCTTTTAAAGTAGTCTTGAGGAAGCTCTTAGCAAGCTTACCTACCTTGCATTCCTCCAAAGATGCACTCTTTATAGTTTTGACCATAAAGGAGAATAGTAGAGATAAAAAATTTAAATAAAAATAAAACCAAAGTAGTAATAACATCCTAGCAAATGTGAACAGCTCTCCATTGGTCTGTGATCTACAATACTATTATAAAATTTGTGACAACAAATAATCCAATTCAACGAATTGTCTCTAATCCTCTGACAGCTACTTTTCCAAAAACAGAAGACATAACTTTTTAATAAAGCCAAGGAGGAAACAGGTTCCACAAGAGAAGTTCAAGGAGACTGAAACTCATTGTTGTACCTTCTGACACAGTAGAGTCTCACCTATTGAAGCCAGGGGATTGTCAATGAAATGTAACTAGCATGGGAAACAGTGGAAATGTCTTCTCCAGTGTCTGGCTGAATACAATGACCCTATGACTGCACAGTTCACTTCAAAGTGTGCTTACTCCCTACATTTTACCCATTCGTCTGGAAACTTCTAAAATCCTCTGACCAGCTCAGTCAGAGCAACAACATAACCATAAATCTTCCAAACGAATTAATGTTGCATATACAAAACAGTCTACTGATTGCTTAAATTGACTGAAGAGAAAGGGGTTATTCAGGAATAGGTTTGGTTTCTGAGCATGTACACATGATCTAAGAATGATGTCATAAGCTCTTTCAAATATTTTGGGGTAGCTTTCAAATTGCAAACTAAATGGAACTAGTCAAATTCTCACCTTTTCCAGCATGCAAAAATTAATAAGTGGAAAATCCAAGAACTCTAGCAATTTCCTTCAATAAATGGCTGCCAGTAGACAAACTGTAAAGCTCTTGGATCGACATGGCCCCTGTGTTCCTCATCCTTACCTGATGCAGTGCTAGGGACACGTCTATTGATTTGCAGCATCACATTATATACTCAGACACTGAGATAAACAGCGATTGCATGTAAAATTTGGCTCTATTTTTAAAGCCTAGAGTCCATATTTGTGCATAACAAACTCTTGCATGATTCCAGAAAAATAAAATTTTAAAGCTGGAGATGACTCCCACTAGAAGGAAGTTATACAACTGAACTAAATTAGTAGAACTTTAGCTAGGCTGAGGGAAAGCAGGACAGCACTGAGCAAAACAAATGTTCTGGATCTAGTTAAGAGGAGGCAAGACAAGTTCACAAGTGAATGACCCTGGTTATCACAATTGTTATTTTAAAAGAAGGATTCTTAAGGAATTGATATTTTACAAAGGGAATATATGCCAGTTCAAGGGTAGTTTTTTTTAAAAAATTAATAGGCTTTGTTTTTCAAAGGATAGATATCTTAAAATGTTTTATTTGATAATTGGTTCTTTTGAGAATATTGTATATTTGTAAATGATGGTAAGTATTCTGTCTCTATTTTCATTTTCTTCACGCATTTGGTTTAAACACCAAATTTCTCAGTTCTACCAATTCATTGCATTTTTTAGTTTAGTAAAAATCCTAGGCCTTGCTAGCTTCCAGAAGATAGGTAAAATTTTGGTATAGGACCTCATAGGCTCAGTTAAACATTCCTTCAACCTTAAAAACCACAAGAAATGGTTTAGAGGGTCACCCCTCTAAACAGTAAGACTTCAGATAGGTGAATGATATCATTACAGTGCATCAGTGTTATACAGCCAAAACCATGTTTAGTTAATATTCACAAAGCAAGAGTGACATGTACTAAAACCCCAAGCAGAGTGTTCCTTATCCAGGAACAATGACAGGAAACTTCTCCAGGAGGAACTGGGACTGGGAAGTCCCACTAGCACTGGGGAAAAAAGAGGCAGAAATTCTATAACTTAAGGATCAGCTGGAGAGACAACATGGAGTATATGTTCTCCTTTCATCTCTTCTTGTTCTTGGTGCCATAGACATACAAGCAATGCGATAGTTGCTTCTCAGACAGTATGCACAGCCTAAATTCCAACCATATTATTGTGTGTTGGGTTCTAACCCACTTCATCCCCAAAGGCAAGCTAGAGTTGCAGCAATCCTTGGCATCACTTGTCTGGACATGATGAAGACACAGTCATCTAAGGGACAGGAAGCAACCTAGTCAAAAGTACTGTGGCTGGTCCATGCTCCTGACATAAGAAATGAAAAGTTAGACCATGGCAAAACTGAGAATAAAGGGTAGGAACCAGGGGCTAATGTAGGCCAAACCCAAAAGCTAGGAAGCCACAGTTAAAGACTCAGATTCAGGGCTTAAAGGGAACATACATGTCATGTGATCCAGCTCCCTTATTTTACAGAGGAAGACATTCAAAACCAAATTGGGGGAGGCATTTATCCAAGGACACTCAGTCAAGACCACTACCCAGGTTTCTTGACTCCGTTGAGTGTTAATTCCAGGAGTCAACAGGCAAATAGTGAATCAACAATCACAGAGAGACTGTTGCTTTTTTTCCAACAGGGGTGTGCCTTCACTCTTTATCTGACCTTCTTCTGGATACAGCAAAGACTTATGGACCAGCTGTACTGAAGCATTAAACAAGGTGTGGAACAAATAGCATCTTCTGTAGGGTTAGAGGAGTTAAGGTGGTTCCCAGGGCTTTGTATACTCTTAGTAACCAACTCCTTCCCAAGCTTCCAATCAACCTCAGTAGGAAGGGAAAGGGAGCCCCAGAATTCTGTGTGTTGCTGAAAGGAAATCCCTCCACAGCAGTCCAAGTCTCACCACTACACTCTTCATGACAGACCACTGGGACTGACTGCATGATGCCTTACATTCTGCAAGACCCCCAGGACTTCCAGATCCTTGTGGAACCCCTACTCCAACAGCCAACTGGCTCTATGCATCTCCTGCTCTGATTCAATGTCATTCCCCTTTCTGATTTCTCTGTAACTCCAAATAAGTCATTAGCCAAGACCCTGTATCTCAAACTCTTCTTTGAATGTTCCCTGCAACTTCATGCTTTATACTTCCTCTCATGATTTATAGCTCTTCTGACAGCTTCCATACCCTTTGTATCACAGAGCCTGGAAGTAGACTCAATGGTCACCTTGCTCCACAGCTATTTTCCTTCCTGAAAATATTATCCTCTACCCCTCCTTGTTGCAGTCATTTCCTGATCCCTGCATTACTTTCCTTCATTTCTAGATGTTAGCTGTTTTTAACTCTTTCCAATGCTACTTCTGCCATAATTCTCAGTGATTTTAATATTCTTGTCTGTGATCATTCTAATTCCCTGGTCTCTTAGTTCCTTGGGCTTCTCTCCTCCAATGATCATGTCTTCCCACATGCCTCAGCCACCCACCCTCCTTTACCAGCTGATATCCCCTGATTCATCACTCTAAACACTGCTCTCCATGTAGCAAGCAGGCAGGCAGCTAAATCCAGCTGGAGGAAAACACGCAGCTAAGCTAACTGCTTTTACTTAAAATGTGTTACCAGTAATGTTAACTGGGTCCTTAGTGCTACCTGGCAAGTCTGCTGTTTCCCAAGTCCAAGCATCCTCTGTTGCCTTAAAGTCTCCCAAACCTCCTGCTTCCTTAACTTCGTCTTAGTTGAAGAACTTGCTTCCTTATTTCACTGAGAAAATGGAGGCAATCCGATAAGAGCATCACAGGCTTCTACCATCATATTTTCCAATCTACTATAGCTGAATCCAGATAGTTTGTCTACTCCTGCAATGATGCCTGATTTGTCCATGCTCCTACTGAAGGTCAACCCTTCCACTTAGCTCTAGATTTCATGCTCTCTTTATCTACCCAAGGACATTGCTGTAGCAATTGTCACCTCTCTTATGCATCATCAGTGATCTCTGTCTACTAGATTATTCTCATCATCATACAAGCATGTCAAAATATATCTCATATTAAGCTAAGAGAAAAAAAGAAATATTCATTAAAACCCATACAACTCTCCAGCTACTGTTCCAATTCTCTGCCCCTCTTTCAACAAAAATTCTGAAAATCTTGTCTCTATTCACTGCTCCGAGTTCTTTTCCTCCCATCTTCTCTTGAACCCATGCCAATCAGGCTTTTTCTCTACCATCCTTGACGTTTTTCAAGATCATCAATATTTCTACATTGCCAAAGCTAATGGTCAGTTCTCAATTCTCATCTTAATATATGAGCATTTGACACAGATGATCACTTCCTTCTTTTGGAAGTCCTTTCTTCATTTGGCTTCTAGCACACCTCACCCTTCTGGTTCTCTTTCTGCCTCATTGGCCACTCTTCTCGGTCTCCTCTGCTGGTTTCTGGTCTTTATTCTGATCTTTAAATGTTGGAAGACCCTAAAAATTATCCTGGGACTGCGCTCCTCTATCTAATAACTCACTGGCTTGGTCTCATCTTGTCTGTTGGCATTGAATACCATGCAAATGCATGACTCCCAAATAAATATATTCAGGACCTCTTCCCTGAACCCCAGACTTGTTTATCCAACTGCTTATTTAACAATTCCAATCAAATGCCTAATTGTCATGTCAAATATAAAATGTTCAAAGCTGAACTACTGATTTGCATTCCCATAGCTCCTCCTTCTATGTTCTTCCTAGGTTTGATAATGAAAACACCATTATTCCAGTCTTTTAGACCAAAAACCTTGAGCTCATCTTTTTTTCCAGTGTTGTGCTGATGAATGGATAATAGTGGTTTCTCATCTCTGAAAGGTGGAAAGTAGGAGAAGGCCTGACTTCCTTGTGTAAACCTTCCCAGTATTGTCGATTTCTAGCTATAAGAATGGGGCCACTAACTGGTCCTTGGAAACAGCATACACAAAATCAATTGAACCCCAGTTTTGCATTCTGCTTATTCAGTCATTCTGTGTAGCTCCAACTTTGGGAGAAGTAGTTACAAGAACTGGAACCGCATTCTTCTTTCTTTATAGAAAATAAAACAATAACTTTCTACCACATGAAACTAGGTGGCTAAAGAGGTTATCATAAGAAGTAGGAGAGTAATGGTAGCATGCAGCATATAGGGAACGTTTCCTATGACATTCCCAGTAACAAATTGGTCTCCAAAAAATGGCTAATTGCAAATACTTGATAAGTTTTTAAAAGTTTTCCCCAAACCTCCAAACCCTAGGGAAGATAGAGTGTTCCCAGGCCAGACAAAAACCTTTTAACCTTAAGTCTCTTAAACATAAATGTTGCCAAGATGCCGAGTGGATATTTAAATCATCCACTTCCTGTTTCAGTGCTATCTCTCTGTTTTGGAGAGGGACCAAAAATGTTTCATTTCTTTTGGCACTGCTTTCTTCATTTAAAAAGGATTTATACTTTAGGGGTTTTGACTCCAGAAAAAAAAATAGCACATATTTTGGATGTCAGATTCTTAATGTTTTGACCCTTTCAAACAAAAACGCACTATTCTGTAGCCAGTGGGGTGAGAGAACAAGATCGGGATAGAACATGTCCAGATGGACTTCTAAGTAACAAGTAAAGAGGGAAAATTGGCCCACCTACAATAACTTGTTTAGGAAACATTAAAAATAGCCCATTAAAGAAACAGATTTTTACTAGATCACTTGTAAATGGTTTTGTTTAAATGTAATTTAAGAGCATCTAAGAATTTCCATTGTGCCTGAGTTATCAGTTAATTAAACTTCAAGTGTGATGAAAACACATCCAGGACTAGTTTTAGGAGGCTTTCATTAAAATGAAGAAAGCTAAACAGAAGATTCTGAATGATGTATTCTGGACAGGGAGCCTTCTTTGAAGGTTGTCTACTAGCATAAGGATTGGTGAGATGCGAGCAGGGATAATTTCAGAGTATCCTGAATAGCTTTTTAACACAATCTGCTAACATTAGCCTGTATAGTTTGGAAAACTGTCCAGTTGATTCTGATTGTACTCCAGACCTCTGCCCCCAGTGAAGATTCCCCAGCGAGGCAGGATAATATTAGAAGTATTAGTACAGTGTCAGTAAACAATCCTTTCTTCAATTAATTGAATTCAGTCCAATTCAGCATTTGTTGAGCCTCTACTTTCTGTCTGATGCTGTGCTTGGCATTAGAATTGAGGGCAGGATATACAAGGATCAATAAAAATCGTTCCTGCCTTTTAATGAAGTACGGAGATGACAGTAGTAAACCCTATTGGTCAGATATAATACACAGAGGTTTGTGCTGTGGGAACCCAAGAGGAGAACCATTTATTCTCACTGGGGCAATAAGGAGGTGGAGGTATATGAGCTGAACCTTGATTTATGGATTAATTTTCAATCAGTACGGAGTGAATGGAAAAGCATCCAAGACCAATGAAACAATCTGCCTGGCTGACAGCACATGTTGATAGACATGTGCTTGGGAAAATCTGTAGGCAACTTGGGTGGTTGGCCATTCCTCCGTGGTCCAGGAGTTGCCAAGAGGCTAACTCCCACACACCTAGCTGCTGCATGGTCAGCTAAAAGAGGATGGGAAGCGTTCTCAGAATGAGAATGCAAAAGTTGAGCACAGAATGAAGGCTTGAGCAAGCCTCACAGGTAAACTTTGGGTTTTATGAAACTGCTGCCATTTCAAAAATTGGCCCACACTCGTGTGGTCGTGTTGTGGCAGAAAAAGAGAAGATCTTCAGCTATCATGGGAGGAACGCTAAAGATAAAGTCAACAGTTTGATCCTCTGATGGCCAGTTCAATGGTGGTTGTAGCTCTCTCCTCAGGGAGCCATCACACAGGGCACACTCTTGTCCCAGGGTGCAAGGCAGGAGGATATTGACTATTTGAAAAACAGCATGCATGCACCCTACTAATGGTGAGCTCAGTATACATATTCTTATACATAAATTATGATATAACTAAATAAAGGGCAAATAGATCCTCCATCGGGTGTAATCTGGCAGTTCAAAGGTGTACCAGAAACTGGAAAAATGTAGGAAACACTAATTAAGACAGCTGAGAGTAACCTATTGGCAGATTTGCTATCTCCGACCACTGATTTATTTCATATGAGTAGGATTTAAGTCAATTCACTGAAAGTGCAGGATTTGACCAATTGGGATGATTAGACAGCAATTGGCAGCTAGTCCCCATATGTTCACTTTTAGTAAGCATTTATGATCCTTAAGTTTATGCTACCTCTGAGAATAATATTAATCAATTTAAATACTTTTATAAAAATTCAATATCTACAAAGTGTTTTGGTGACCTTACCATTTCTGTAAGTCATCCAAGATTCCTTTTAAAAGTTTATAGTCTTTGGTTTTCTAAATATTGTCAAAAGATGGGGAGAAAACCCTTAAACTCGAGGGTGTTCTTGTGGAATTTGGCTCCCATGTCCCATTTCTGTCTATATAGCTTACTTTTTTTCTAGCAATGAAAATATGTTCTCATCACCTCTGCAATGCAAAGCTGAATGTTGGCTCACAGCCTTTTGTGATTGTGAGTAAGCTGTCAAGGCATTAATATTTTAGGGCTCCAAAGTTGATTTGAAGGAATTTTAATCTTATTTTCTTTGTTTTCCAATGTGACTACCCTAAACCTCTCTTTTCATGTTGGAAAATAAAAAATGACAGATATGACTAAAACTGACAGTAAAAACATACACAATTATACCTTGTTGAATGTATATTTTGTTCTAGATGGAGTTCTCCTGGAAAAGACATGAGCAGAATGTAACATATCAGCTTGGTTAAAACTTGGTGGCTACAAGAGGAGGGAACTGATATTTATCCAGCCTCAACAGGCAGTGGCTAAATTATTTATATTATTTCATTTAGTTCTTATAACTCCCACCCCTCACCCCTATTTTTTAATGGATGAGGAAATGCAAGCTCAAAGGGTTCAATATTTTATCTAAGTTCTCACAGCTAGGACAGACCCAGTGCCTTTTGTATTACAATGAAGATCTCTCTTATGCATCAATTCTGACCCGTCAGCTTCAGCTGCCCAAAATACTACATTAAAAAGAATTTTAAAACCATAAAAATTTAAAAGAATTTAAAACCATGATTCATTAGCAAGAGCCCATGAGCAGGACTGTAGTAGGTATACTACCTGTGTCCCCGGTATCATACCACGATGTCTCTCATGAAATTTTATTGATAATTTCAGCTTAAAAGTAGGGTGCTGGGAGGAATATAAAATCCTCATGGATTCTAGCCTTCATGCTCTTTCCTTAGTAAATATAGATTTTCTATGAGATAGTCTTTCCCCTGGTTGTACTATTTTCTTAACATTAGTTTATTTTCATCCTAAAACATTCAACTACTTTTTTATCCCTTGGCAATGAGCCCCTCATCGCCTAAAAGAGTTAGCTCAGCATTGTCACCAATGTTATATTGTTGAAAATGTGTTTTAAAATATTTCAGTGCAGACAATATAGTAAATTAACTCTAATCTGCACCCTAGGAACTGTAAGCATATGAAGGACTCTAGTCAAGAGTACATACTCCAGAAAGCCTAAGATTGATGTTTTCAATATCATTCTCTAAATCCACACCTGAAGGTCTACAAACTGGCATAAAGGACAGAGAAATAATGCTTCACCAGACAAAAGAGTGGGTGTTCAATATATGTGACTGGGTGGGATAGAAAGACTTATTTAGGCATCTCCAGCCTTGTGTGTACAGGGATTAAGAATCTGACAAACCCAGCATTCAGAGCCGTGCCATAGATCTAGGATTCTATTCAGGCCTGTGCCCATTTACTGAAAGTTTCTGGCCTGGCTAGAACACAAGCTGGCTCTGCCGTTAGAATATTGTAACATTTGCCAGGGAGTGGATCTTTTGCTTAAAATGCAAAAGCACTTGTCAGAGCACTTAAAAAAATAGAATGGGAGCCAGGCAGCGGCTCTCGCCTATAAACTCAGCACTTTGGCAAACGGAGTTGGGAGGATCACTTGAGCCCAGGAGTTCGAGACCAGCCTGGGCAACATAGTGAGACCTTGTCTCTACAAAGAGTAATTAGAAAAAAAATTAGCTCGCCATGATAGCACATGCCGGAGGTCCCAGCTACTTGGGAGGCTGAGGTGGGAGGATTGCTTGCGCCCAGGAGTTTGGGCCTGCAGTGAAACATGATTGCACCACTGTACTCAAGCATGGGCAACAAAGTTAGACCCTGTCTCAAAAAAAAAAAAAAAAAAGTAGAATGGGGACTTTACCAAATGTATGGAACAGGCTTTGTAATTGTTTTTACGCCTATTTGTTTCATGTGTGGCAGAATTTAGTCTCTGAGACTTGTTTCCATTGTAACATATCACCTGGCATTGAGGTTATCTGGGAGGAAATGGTGCCTACATCTAAAAACTGGAGATCATCAGCTGGGCGCCGTGGCTCACACCTGTAATCCCAGCACTTTGGGAGGCCGAGGCGGGTGGATCACTTGAGGTCAGGAGTTTGAGACCAGCCTGGCCAACATGGCGAAACCCCGTCTCTAATAAAAGTACAAAAATTAGCTGGGCGTGATGGCGGGCACCTGTAATCCCAGCTACTCAGTAGGCTGAGGCAGGAGAATCGCTTGAACGAGGGAGGCGGAGGTTGCAGTGAGCTGAGATCGCACCACTCTACTCCAGACAACTGTGAAGAGGCAGATTGGCTTAGGTCATTTCACAACACCAGTTATTATGAGAAGTTTAGTGCAGACCTCTTCTTCCTCCACCCTCTTCATGCTCCCTCATATTCCAGGGTTGTTCACTGGAATGAAGGAAAAGAAGCTGTTTAAGAGTCAGAACCCTACAATTCTAAGCCACTAGACTGTAGCCTGGGGGCAGTGGGGTGAGGGTGGGATCAGTGCTTTGAATCAGATATGAGATGAAATTTAAGTTTTAAAACAAACATTTATCCTTTTTGAGCTTAGAAACTGGTCAGAGATGTAATTAAAGGCCCCCTGTAGCTAGTAATAAAAGGAAGTTTGACACAGAACAGTACTGATAGGGAAAAATATAAATCATTTCTTCTTTATACCCCCAATGAATTGAGACTCCTCAATAAACCAGTCATGGTATCATGGAAAGGATGTTGCACGGTTGTGCTAATGTTTTAATAGGTATAAAATCTGAGGTCTTCAGGTCTCATATTCTTCAAATCCTCAAGGAGCAATATTTCCATTTTTCCCATTAAGAGACTCATTTCTATTTAAAAGGTTGAGCATGAAAAAAATAGAAATTAGAACCAGGGACTAAGTCTTCTGCCCATCATGATTCTTCTCCACTTGCACACAAAATGAGAATCTTCCTCCCACCACAGCTGTCATGTCTGAAATTACCTTCAAGGCTAAATCTCCACTAGATAATTTAATTTTCCTCAATTAGTAATGCAGGCTGAATGAATAAATAGGTGAAATTTGGGGGGAAAATGATGGCAATGGTTATTAAGATAGTCCAAGGCAACCTGTTTCATCTACTAGATCCACTGTTCGGGAGCCATGTTGTGACAGGAAAAACTACCAGAAAAAAATCTCCTTTGACCACCATGTAACACTAATGGACAGATATAGGAAAATAAGTATTATAAAAATACTAACAGGAATTTTTTTTAACAGACAAAATTGTTGGCGAAGGATTGATAACATACACATAAGCAAACCAAGGCACTATAATTTACTGATTGCTCTGAGAGTCCAGAATTCTGAATCAATAACTTGAGACTTTTGGTCAATATGGACTAAGCAGATCCAAGAAGCATTTCTACTCTGCTTCAAATGCATAAATGTTGCAGAAAAAATAAGCAAAACATTTACACACAACATTTAAATGAGCTTGTAAGCAAGAGAACATCTCCAGGTTGCAGAATACAGAGGAAACTCAAAGACAGACAAGCTGGCCTGAGTTAAGGGTATGATAGCATTCATTGGTAACATGGTAGAAAACTGGAACTGAGCGCTTGTGTAAGGCCACAAGCTAGAAAGGTGGCATTTCATCTGTGAACACAAATGGAAACACTCTACCCATAACAGTCTACTAATGAGGAAGCTAAACTGTGGGCTGAGGGGAGAAAAAACACTTTTTGTGTGAGGGAATGGTAAACAAATATGAACTATCTGCTTAGGAATTCCAGCCAAGACACTGATGTGAAACATGGCCTAGAACCAGTGAAAGTGACAGGGCCTACCGAAGGCAAATGGGGGAACTATCCCATGGGGATGGCTCTGCAATGCAGGTAATGCCCTAAGACTTCTCAGAATGTCGACCCTTTGCTTACAACTCAGAGGAAGAGTTTTGGAAAATCTTCTTTGGGGCCGGGCGTAGTGGCTCACACCTGTTATCCCAGTACTTTGGGAGACCAAGAGGGTGAATCACTTGAGGTCAGGAGTTCAAGACCAGCCTGGCCAACATGGGGAAACCCTATCTCTACTAAAAATACAAAAATTAGCCAGGTGTGGTGGCACGTCTATACTCCCAACTACTCAAGAGGCTGAGGCAGGAGAATCACTTGAACCCAAGAGGCAGAGGTTGCAGTGAGCCGAGATCACACCACTACACTCCAACCTGGTCAAGAAAAAGGATCTAGAGATATGGGTATTTGGAGATTGCCATGGGAAGAAAAATAACTGGCCCATTTTCTGCCAGCCAGCACTCCCGAACCTACAGCTTTTAATCAGCTTTTTATTGCCTTGCTCCTTTATGTGGACAGACAGCCAAGGATCACCAGGATTCTGAGGGAAGGATGAAAGACAGAGACTAGCACAGATAATAGAAAACAGGAACACAGAGAAAACTCAGATAAGGCAGGGGCAGAAAGGCACTTAAAATATAAATCATATTTCCAGGGACATAGAGAAGTACTGTATCTATGAAATAGGATCAGGATGTTATAAAAAGAAATGTTCAACAACAATAACAACGAAGAACCCTTAGAAATTAAAAATAGTATGGCTAAAAACAATATATAGCCAAAGTTAAGGAAACTCTCAAAAATTAGAATAAGATACAGAAAAGTAGAATACAGTTAAGAAAATATAAAATCAGAGAGTTGGTTTAGGAGGTTCAAGCTCTCAATAATTCAATGACAGAGGAGAGAGAGTGTGTGTGTATCAGAACATGGGAAATGAGGAGAAGGAAATTATCACCAAAATTATATAAGAAAATTTCTAACTAAAAGATGTGTTTTTCTGGATTGAACAGGCCCATAGTGGTCAGAATGAATAAAAATCCAAAAACTGTCTCATCTGGGCTTGTGGCCCCCAGCCAGGAGCTGACCAAGCTCAAGAGGACGGCTTCTACTTCCTATGATTTCATCTCTGACCCGACCAATCAGCACTCCCAACTCACTGGTCCCCTATCCACCAAATCACCCTTAAAAATTCCCATCTCGAATTATCAGAAAAGCTGGTTTTAGCAGTAATAAAACTTTGGTCTCCCCTACAGCCGATTTTGAGTGAATTACTCTTCCTCTATTGCAATTCCCCATCTTGATAAATCAGCTCTGTCTAGGAAGCAGGCAAGGAGAACCTGTTGGGTGGTTATAATGCAGGTATGTTTGGGGAAGTTTTAGGAAAAATGATTTCCAGCCTAGAATTCTATGCCCAGTCAATAAATTAATCAAGTATGACTTAAATCAAAGATACTAAAAACAATTAAGTTTTCAGAAATGTTGTCTTCCCTGGACCCTTGTTCAAGATGCTGTTAGATAACCTTCTTCATCAAGAGTATAAAGAAGGAGGAATAATGGGAACCAGGAAATGAAGGATTCAAATTTCAGCTCACATACAAAGGAAATTCCTTTCAGTCCTAGGAAGGAAATGCCTAAGATGACTGTGAAGTAAAGATTTAGAACAGCAAGCTGTGCACCAAACCTAGAAAGTGCCAAGAAGTTTCCAGAAGAATCCCTTAAAAGAAAAATAATTGACAAATTACTGATGTGTTTGACTGTATTGAAAAGGATTTGACATTCCTGTCAGATACCCTGGAGCAGGCATTAATAATAGAAAACAAACAGGTAAAAGAAATGAAGTCATTATTAAATCCTGGTGGGTAGTAGGAAGAAAAGTGGTAATAAAGAAAAAAAATGTAATCGTAGTATACCATGTGGTCAGCTATGAAGTATTCATACAGTTATTATAATATCAAAAGAATGGGGAAGATGCTGTATCGAAGGGGGAGATTTTATGAATGTACAAATCCTTATCTCCAACAGTAGAAAGGTAACAAGCAATGTCTAACATTAATGAAGCCACAGTAATCAAGACAGTTTGGCATTTATGTAAGAATAGACAAATGGATCTATAGAACAGAAAAGAAGCTATAGAAATAGAACCATGCCTGGCCGGGTGCAGTGGCTCACGCCTGTAATCCCAGCACTTTGGGAGACCATGGTGGGCAGATCACCTGAGGTCAGGAGTTCAAGACCAGCCCGGTCAACATGGCGAAACCCCGTCTCTACTAAAAATGCAAAAATTAGCCAGGTGTGGTGGCCCGTGCCTGTAATCCCAGCTACTAAGGAGGCTGAGGCAGGAGAATCGCTTGAACCCAGGAGGTGGAAGTTGCAGTGAGCCAAGATTGTGCCATTGCACTCCAGCCTGGGGCAACAGAGTAAGACTGTCTCAAAAAAAAAAAAAAAAAAAAAAAAAAAAAAAAAATTAGAACCATGCCTATGCAGGAGATGATTGATTTTCAACAAGGAGTCAATGCAATTCATAAAGAAAAGGTTTTTTTGACAAATTGTTCTGGAACAATTGGATAAATGAATGGGAAAAATGAAACTCAACTGCTATCTGAAACAATATACATGGACTACAGATCTAAACATAAAAACAAAAACTATAAATTTTTTAAAAATAGAAGATCCTTGCAACCTAGAGTATGCAAATATTTCTTAAAGAGAAAAGAAAAAGAACTAGCCATAAAATTTTAAAGAATGATAAATTGGATTTCATTAAAATATAAAACTTTTGTTTATCAAGATACAGCATCAAAGAAATGAAAAGGTGAACCACTGACTGGGAGAAAATATGTATTCATATAATACATATATCTAACTTGTATCCAGAAAGTATAATGAGCTCTACAAAATAATAATAAACAGTTTAAAGATTAGGCAAGAAACTTGATATACATATGTTCAATAAGGACAAAAAATATGCTGAATATCATTCGTCATTAGACAAATGCAAAATAAGACCACAATGAGATATCACCAAACAACTACTAGAATTGTGTAAATTAAAAAGACTGACTACTCCAAATGTTGTTAAAGATAAGGAGCCACTGGAATGCTAATTTATTGCTTGTAAGTGTTAAAAACAGCATCACCACAGTGAACAGTTTGGCAATTTCTTGTAAAGACAAACATGTACATTAGACTCAGCAATTCCACTTCTGAATTTTAGCCAAAAGAAATAAAAACTTGTGCTTACACACACAAACACGGAAAAAGGTACTTGAACATTACACAGATCGTCCTTGACTTAAGATGATTTGACTTTACAACAGTATGGAACTGTTGCGATTTCAGTGTACTTCAAATTTCAAATTTTGATCTTTTCCCTGGCTAGCGATATGCAGAACATAAGATTCAACATTTTATTATAAAATAGGCTTTGTGTTAGATAATTTAGCCCAACTGTGCTCTGAGCACATTTAAGGTAAGCTAGGATACGCTGTGATGTTTCAGTAGGTTAGGTGTATTAAGTGCATTTTCAACTTAAAATATTTTCAACTTACAATAGCTTTATCAGGATATAACCCCATCATAAGTTGAGGAGCGTCTCTTGTATCTTTATTCATAAAATCCCAAACTGGGAACGACTCAAATGACCATTAACAGGACAATGGAAAACAAGTTATGTATATTAATTCTATGAAATATTATTCATTAAGTTTAAAAAATGAACTACTTACACATGCAACAACATGGATGAATCGCAAAAACATTATGTTGCACAAAACAAACCAGACAAAAAATATATACTATTTGATTCCATTTATATGAATTCCAAGACTAGACACATGTGATCTATGGTGATAGAAATCAGAACAGTAGATGTCTAAGGTAGGCAATGTGGTAACAGAAACTGACATATATAGACAGACATATATATATGACATAGACATGCACACACACATATATATTGACATATATATGGCAAACATATATACCCTATACATAGACATATATATGTATACATACTGCACACATACACACATATATATCACACTTAAAATCTGAATATTTCTCTGCGTAAAAATTTTGCTTTTTTACTTCAGTTACAAAAATGACCAGAGAGAAAACATGAATTATATTGGCAGAAAAAAGGACAGCAAGACTGACAGCCAACTTCTCCTAAATAGATGTGAGAAGAAAATGTAATAATATCTTGACTGGGTGTGGTGGCTTATACCTGTAATCCCAGCACTTTGGGAGGCTGAGATGGTAGGATGGCTTGAACCCAGGAGTTTGAGACCAGCCTGGCCATCATGGCAAAATACCATCTTTTAAAAAAAATACAAAATTTAGCAGGCATAGTGGTGTGTGCCTATAGTCCCAGCTACACGGGAGGCTAAGGTGGGAGAATCCCATGACCCCAGAGGTCAATGCTGCAGTGAGCCATGATTGTGCTACTGCACTGGAGCCTGGGTGACAGAGTGAGACCCTATTTCAAAAAAAAGAAAGAAAGAGAGAGAGAGAGAGAGAAAAGAAAATGTGATCTCTTCAATGTACCAAGCAAAAATATTCTATACTCAGCTAAGCGAATATCCAAGAGTGAGGTCTAAATTAAAAGTAAAAGCAAAAAGTGTATTTTTACAAAGTCTAAGAGCTTACAACCCAAAGTCACTCTGTAAAGGAACTACTAAAGAATAAGTTCAGCAAATAGGAATTTGAACCCAGAAAGGGGGAGTGAAATGCCAGAAACAAGGGTGAACAAAGAAATCAACAAAATATATTCGTAGATTATTGTAAGAATTGACTCTTTAAAAAAAAATGAATTTTTCAGGGTTTAAAAATGAAACAGATTGTTAAACAATAATAGCTTATAGGATGAACACAGATAGTTTGGAGAGAAAATAAAATTTATACTTTGTAATATATACGTATTAAATTTTAGTAGAAATATTTTCTGGAATAGGGATGTATATAGCCAAAACAGTAAAGACGAAAAGGGAATCAATAAACATAATAAAACACTACAAAGGGAGAAAATAAAGACGTGAAGAATACACATGGAAAAGAAGAAATACAAAATATGATGTTAAAAATAAGACTAAATTACCTTGAGTCCAAAAAAACCAGAAAATACAGGGTAAGCACTTACACTGTAGATTAGATACATTTCAGATAATATGCTCATAGGTTTTGTACAATAAATACATTACATAGGGTCTAAAAAATCTGGAAATTCAGGGAAAATAGTATATTTATTATACTTTTTAGGGTTAAAAAATTGGACATTGCTTTAAATTTAAAGATACTTTACTTGAAATGTTGACTGAAGCTTGAAGAAAACATATTGAGCAAATATTTTTAAAATGTGACTAATATATTCTTTAAAATTAAGTTTGTCCTGTTTTCAGATTTTCAGACATCCTGTATATAATCCATAATAACAAATACAATGGATTTATCTCATACATTAAATGATAGAACTCTCTCTGACTAGATTTTGAAATGTATTTATATGCTATTAATGAGACCTACTTTAAAATAATTAGACAGAAATATTAAAAATAAAAGGTTTAAAATTTATGTAATAAGTAAATAACAAAAGAAAAATGTTGTAGCAATATTAATAGCAGACAAAATATGCTTTAAGATGTAAAAATCATAAACTTATTTGTATCAAGCAACATAGTCAGAATCATGAACAGTAATTATGGCAAATTTTATAAGGAGAAATTTTATAAGGAGACTGTCATAGATCCACAATCATTGTGGGAAATTGACACTGCTGTCTTGGAAATGAATTAGTTAAGAAAAAAATTTTAATTAGTAAGAATATCACAGATTTAAGCAATACATTTAAACTAAATTGAAAAAGTTTAAGCAAATTAGAAGCCCAAAAGTAGAAGTTTTTATTTTCGTTTCATTGTAAAATCTAGCATAAAACACTCAGCTTTAAAAAAATCAAAACATTTGTATTAAATACTGTGACACAAATTAATTTATCAGCAACATTTTTACTTTTACTGTCTAGAATTTTAAAGTTCTCGTTCTGTGTGCAATTTTTAAATGATCTGCAATTTGCCAATCTTTTTTTTTGACCCTGATTGTCTATACCACCTAAGGATATTTTCTTCTGTAGGTTAACTAATTCTACCTTTTTTCATCTTTTCTCTCGCATTGTGTTATTTTTTCCCCAGTCCTCTAATTTTTATCCTCTTGGCCCTTTCTTATCAGATTCTGAGAGACTTTAAAAATATTTTTGAAATGTTCCTTGTTTTTCTTGATGAAGAAAAACATATGAACACCATTTCCATCTAGTCACCAGCTATCCGCTCTGTGTGCAAGGGGGAACAACCTTGCCTGATTACTGTCATGGTATTTTCTACCAAGTCTTTCATGAGTGTCAAATGGTGCATTTTTTCACTTGGTGAAGCAGCGTCTCTCTGTATACCAGAAGGCCAATCCAAATGACACACGTTTGCTTTATCAATCTCTGTAAAAGTCTAGTGGTAATTTATATTGATTACATAATAAGAAACTTCATCCCTGGTACAACATGTTCTTTCAGCTGCGGAGCCACACCTGTAGAAATGCTAACTCACATCTGGTTCCATAAATCTGTTCTTTCTGATCCTCTGGAGAGATACTTCTATGTAAACTATATAGCTACATGTGCAACAGGAAAGACCAAAGCAGATGGCTAAACCTACTAACCATTTCCACCCCAGGCCTTGAGCTCTTACTTTCTTCCTTGACTTTGATGTCTTCCTATTTGAGACTTAGTTCAACCATTCCTTTCATGAAAGGTGTCTCTTACCAACTTTATTTATACTTAGATAACCAGTTCAAAGTGCAGATATTGTTGTTATTTTGAGGTTTTAAGGACATTCTCTGAGTCAAGAATATTAGTTTCACTCATTATTAAGGGTTCCTCTCAATTAATTTTTTGATATGAAGATACCTACATTTCCTCATCGTGATATATTTTCAACTTGATTGATTCACTTGCACGTGTTTGATTATAACTCTACACAAAATCAACTTTAAAAACAAACCAACTGTGATCAATCAAATAACTAGTTATCTTGAAGGCAACAAATGTGTAACTAGTATTTGAACCACATCTAGCATTTTTTCCCGTGAAGCAATTTGTTAATGAAAGTGAAACAGTAGAAAAAGAAATTTGATAGAAAGGACACCAACGAGCCTTCTGAGGGAACGTTATAAAGCCCCAATCCAAGCAGCTT
Source organism: Chlorocebus sabaeus (assembly GCF_047675955.1). NCBI lineage: Eukaryota > Metazoa > Chordata > Mammalia > Primates > Cercopithecidae > Chlorocebus > Chlorocebus sabaeus. The sequence goes on along the minus strand of NC_132924.1, from coordinate 107,930,022 downwards.
TAAAACTAGGAGAGACCACACCTATTCCAGCCCTTTCCCCATAAGTTGCCACCCCAGAAGACTGAGATGCCTCCAGATGTCAGTCAGCAAGTTGCTCAAAGGCAGAAAATGAATTCAAAAGACTCTTTCCACTAGTGTCTGCTGGTAACTCGTATTTGAAAGAAAGCTTGGAAGCTCAGTATGTGGAAGACTGTCATTGGGGTGATGTCTAGAAAGCAATCTCCTTCATAATTTATTTGTTACTAACAGGTATTTCCCACAGATTGTAGTGTTTTTAAACTGGCCAAAGTCTTTAGATCTCAAGATTTGGAGGAACATGGCTCAGGTCTTCTTGTGGACCTTCTGTTAATGTCAAAGCTCTCACAAGTCACTGTGTTATGAAACAGCTTTAAGAACAGTTTCAGCAATTCAACAGCCAGGTAAACGTTTTCACTCTAAGGCTTCTGCCTAAAACTGTGAAATTGTGGGAGGGGTGTGATGCTGGATATTACCATCTGTTTGGAATGACTAGTCAGATTGGCAGCAGCAAGAGGGTTCCAACATCTGGCACCAGGGTGGGTCAGGCTGAGCAATCTGCTAATGGTCTCAAGGGAAACAAACCAGAGACCAGAAGAGGCCTAAGGTATTACAGGTGGAAAGTCCTCAAGAGATTGTCAGTCCAGTAAGCATATGTTCAAGAAAAGAGCTAGCTTATACCATTTTCACTCATGTATTAGAGTTCCATCAATATAGCTACAGTGTGAACATTACATTTTCCCCATATGAAACACTGTTCTATTTTAAGGGGCTTAAAAGGTAAATAAAGGACCTTAGGTAAAACCTAAAGCAATCCAAATCAAGGCTGGACTTTCATTAGTAATAATAAATCAATATTGTTTTATTATTTGTGACAAATACGCTTAATGTTAACAATAGTGGAAACTGGGTGTGGGGCATATGAGAACTCTGGAATATTCTTGCTGCTTTTCTGTAAATCTGAAAGTGTTCTAAAATAAACTTTTATTTAAAGAACAACGAAAATAAACAATTTGGCCAGCCACGGTGGCTCACGCCTGTAATCCCAACACTTTGGGAAGCCAAGGCAGATGGATCACCTGAGATCAGGAGATCGAGTCCATCCTGGCCAACATGGTGAAATTCCGTCTCTGCTAAAAATACAAAAATTAGCCAATGTGGTGGCGCACGCCTGTAGTCCCAGCTACTCAAGAGGCTGAGGCAGGACAATTGCTTGAACCTAGGAGGCGGAGGCTGCAGTGAGCCCAGATTGCACCACTGCACTCCAACCTGGCCACAGAGAGAGACTCCGTCTCAAAATAAACAAACAAACAAATAAATAAATAATAAACAATTTAACCCATCCACATGATTGCTCGTTCAAGCCTGGCTGCAAGCACAGTTGCTGGAGTCAAACATGCTTTTCTTCTACTCTTCTTATATTCCTGGAGCACTTTTGCACTTTAATATATTCTGCTATAGATAGTAAAATCACAGATATTACAAAGCACAAACTCTTTCATATATGTGATCTCATGTGTTAGAAACTTAAATGCTGATAAAAGACAGTCTTAGAAAATATGAGGGCAACAAGATTCTAAGATTCTGCCTTTGTGCACTATGTGCTTTGGTTTCAGATAAAGCTTTTAAAAAAGTTTTCTGGGTCGGGTGCAGTGACTCAGGCCTGTAATCTCAGCACATTGGGAGGCCAAGGTGGGAGGATTACTTGAGTCCTAGAGTTTGAAACCAGTTTGAGTAATATTGTGAAACCTCGTCTGTACAAAAAATAAGGTTTTTAAACTAGCCAAGTATGGTAGCCCCAAGCTACTTGGGAGGCTGAGGCTACAGTGAGCTATGATTACGCCACTGCATTCCAGCCTGGGCAACACAGCAAGGCTCTGTCTCAAAAAAAAAGAATGAAAAAAAGAAAAAAAATTCTCACTCCATTAGAGGAAAAGCTTCAATTGAATGGCAATCTGTTTCAATCCTCCCTTTTCAGCACTTGGGGAAACTATCAGAGTTTCTCCAAACAAGATGATTCTCAATATTGCTTTTAAAGATGAGGATGGGGCCAATGTGGTGGCTCATGCCTGTAATCCCAGCACTGTGGGAAGCTGAGGCAGAGGATCAGTTGGGGTCAGGAGTTCAAGACCAACCTGGGCAACACAGGGAGACCCCTTCTCTACAAAAAAGTACAAAATTAGCCTGGCGTGATGGTGCTGTGTCTGTGGTTTTAGCTATTCAGGAGGCTGGGGCAGGATGATTGCTTGAGTCTAGGAGTTCAAGGCTGCAGTGAGCTATGACTGCACCACTGCACTCCAGCCTGGGTGACAGAGTGAGACTCTATCTACCTCTAAAATAAAAATAAAAGAAGGAAAGGCTGGAACTGGGGGTGGGGCAGCCCCAGCAGAGGGAGTCAGCTCTCGTGCATGAGATGATTATTGGAAACCCCAAAATCTGAACTTTGAATATGGGGTGTTTCCTTTATAAATATATGATTTCTATCTTCCCCCCAAAACCAACCAGCAAAAGTCTTCCTATTTCAAAGGAAGAAGAGAGGAAATCCATGTCTATATTTTAAGACACTTTACTGCCTAATGTCCTTTTGTATTAAAGATCACATTGCTCCCTACCTTGGCATCATAGAGAAGGGAAAAGGCTGTTGGCAGTTTATAATTAAGAAGCCTGAGGCACCAGGAGGCCATTCAAAGTCACACAGAGTATCAGCTGTGGACATGAGACAGGAGCCAGGGCTACTTTTCTACTAGACCACTATCTGGAGTCAAGGGCTCCTACAAAATGTAAGAGCCAAGACTTTAAAAACTTAAAACCTCACGCAAACACTCTCTCAAAAAAGAATTAGCAAGCTAGAAATGACTCCCACAGAAAGAGCAATTGTTTCATTTTACTAGAATATCTAAGAGCAGAAATAGGGAAAGGCACGAAAGTTTAAAAAAATAAAAAACAAAAATAACTCTCAAACTCCTATACTCCTTGTTTCCTAGTTACTCAGACACAGGTGGGTCAGTGGCTCCAGGCTGGCTGGGGATGACTCTATTAAGTCTAGGGCAGTAGGGAGCTCTCTGGATAGATATTTCCGTTCCACCATCGCATAACCATATACCTACCCAGCAGAGTGTGGGTGAAGTATTTTTTGTTACCATCAATCTTCATAAAAAGATATATATAAGCAAGAGAGCTATAGGCCACCATGGATAAAGCACAAGGCTGCCCCATAGTAATAGCACATTTCCAGCCATATCTGTCTCAGTGAGAGAAGAAACAAAAACTGGAAGAATGTAAAGAATGAGGAGAAAGAGAAAGAAAGAAAAGGAGGAGGGGGAAGGAAGGGAAAGAGAGAGGAAGGAAGGAGAGAACTTGAACAAAACCTGTATTTCCGTTCATAAAATATCTTGTATACTGTTGTATTAGTCCGTTCTCACTCTGGTAATAACAACATATCCAGGACTGGGTAATTTATAAACGAAGGAGGTTTAATTGACTCACAGTTCCTGGGGAAGCGTCACAATCATGGTGGAAGGCAAATGAGGAACAAAGTCATGTCTTACATGGTGGCAGGCAAGAGAACATGTGCAGGGGAACTCCCCTGTATAAAACCATCAGATCTCACAAGACTTATTCACTACCATGAGGACAGCATGGGAGAGACCCACCCCCATGCTTCAATTACCTCCTGCTGGGTCCCTCCCACCACAAGTGGGAATTATGGGAGCTCGAATTCAAGATAAGATTTGGGTGGGGACACAGCCAACTGTCTTCTTTCCTCATTCATTAGTTTTTAGAATATTTGGAAAAAAAAAAAAGAGAAAGAAAATTATGGTCAAAATCCCCAAATAAGTAAATAAAAAATAGAAAAGACGAGAGCAGCTCCTGACAGCTGACACAGTGCCATTCTGTCAAGCATTTCAGGTATCTGTGGACTGGCTTCCAGAGACTTACATTAGGAAAACACTCTTCCTTTCTCATTTTCAAGTTGGGAAGGAGTTTCAGGCCTTCCTTGCACAAGCTTAAGTCCAAGGAACATCTGGAAAATTGAAGTGATTTTTCAGAATGAACCGTAAGTTGCAGATGACTGTGTCATGAGAACATTTAAAAAGAACTGAAATAAATATTTATTCTATCTTGTTGCCTAAAAGTTTATTGTTAATTATGTTAGACCTATAGCAGGCCGGGCACGGTGAAATCCTAGCACTTTGGGAGGCTGAGGCGGGCAGATCACTAGAAGTCAGAAGTTCAAGACCAGCCTGGCCAACACGGTAAAACCCCATTTCTACTAAAAATACAAAAATTAGTGGGGCGTGTTGGCACACACCTGTAATCCCAGCTACTCGGGAGACTGAGGCAGGAGAATCGCTTGAACCCAGGAGGTGGAGGTTGTAGTGAGCCGATATTGCACCACTGCATTCCAGCCTGGGCAACAGAGTGAGACTCTGACTGAATTGAGAACAACAACAACAACAACAAAAAACCTATAGCAGCCATTGCTAGGCCTTTGGTGTACATTTCTTTAGAAGATAAGATGGTCCAGATTACTGAAGTCATAACAAAGGCAATGCACAGTTAGCTTCACCTGTCACTTTCTTTTTGTTTTTCGGGTCATATACTTTCATCATTTTCAATTCTAGTGTACATAGGCACACGTATAGGAAATGCATCCCGTGAGAGCCTAGACACATACACAGAACATGTCTCCGTAACAGTAACAGGCATGGCTGCTTGTGTGCTGTAGGGATTCTTCTAGTCTCTGGGTAGAGGTGCTGAAGGGGTGAACAGTCTACTCAGGGCTCCTCTGAGACCCAAAGCAGCTTGTAACATGTGGTGGCTTATTTTGAAGTGCGTACAGTGTATGTGCTCAGTTGTGCCTTGATTTGTTTCCGAAATGCAGGGACTATGTTCTGCGTGTATCCTGGCAGACAGGCGTGGCCGCTGTGAGCTGCAGTCTAGTCTGTACCCAAAAGAAGGAAATCAAGGGAGAAGAAGAATTGAAGTGGTGAGACAAGATAGAGAGCAGAGTAGAGGAAAGTGAGGGAATGAGGAGGAGATGACGGAAGACAGAAGTACAAAAACACAAAGGTTCTTGGGGTTGAAATAAAAAAGAAGGACCAGAACATAAAACGTTTAAAAAAGAAAGGTATATAAATAGAGGGAGTGGTTGATAGGTAAAGAGAGATTTACGGAAAGCAGAAAACCACACCATGATAGAATCAGCATCCACTCCAGCGTGCCTGGGACGATCCCACTTCAGGACTGCGTTTTTGGGAATTTATTAACAGCTCCTTCTTTCCCTCTTCAAATGTCCCAGTTTGATGATACATGGTCATCCTGTCTATCGACTACCCCAGCCTAAGACAGAGAAGCCACGAGCAGGACCAAAGCTGGGAAATGGGCACCAAGAAGAGCTTTAGGGAAGGGACAAAGAGAAATAATGGCTAAAATAAAATACTTTAAAAAAAGAACATGGAAAATGGAGACAAGACACAATGTAGAGGCACTTGTAAACAATTAGAGCAAAGACAGATAAAGTGAGAAGGGCTGTTGAGAGAAAAAGTATAAAACTTTAAGGAGGGATAGAGAGGAGCAAGAGGAAAACAAAGACAAGAGACAGATGATTCAGAGCACAAATATGTGTAGGCTTCAAATATTTTTCCTTGTGTCTGGGGATTTGTGGTTGTGATCAGCATATATAAAAATGACGGAAAAGGGCCACCCTCTTTGGGCCCTGCGCAGGCACGCACAAGGTCCCTCTGTGGCTGCCTCCCTGGCCCGGCTGGCTACCCTGAAGCTGCTCCCCTCTCAGCGCCTGCCTCCCTGGCTTGCAGGCTGCCCTGGCCAAGCCTTCCCACTGAGCCCCCTCCTTGGCTCCCAAAGGCCTCATACCAGATGGTCTGCCTCCGTGGTTTCAGAGCTGTCCACAGATAGGCCACAGTATGTGAAACCGTACTTCAGTGCGTCATTTTGAAAACCTCTTTTGACTTTTAACGGGATCAGAATTTCATATTGAGAAAGGCGGAAAGTAAATGTCAAAAGCAAGTTCAAAAGGCCAAGGGATTTCTAGCAAAGCATTCCCTTAGACCCAGTGGAAAGATAGAACACCAGCGACAGTAGGGTCTTTGGCACTTGAGCTTCAGAAAATGTGTCATATAGATTTCTACCATCATTTTGAGTTGGGTCATACTATGGGTTGAACTGTATCTCCCCCGAGTATTCATATGTTGAAGCAGTCCTAATGCCTAAGACCTCAGAATGTGACCTTATTTGGAGATAGGGTCTTTACAGAGGTAATTAAGTTAAAATGAGGTCATGAAGGTGGCCCCTAATCCGATACAACTGGTGTCTTTATAAGAAGAGGAGGCCAGGCTTGGTGGCTCACGCCTGTAATCCCAGCACTTTGGGAAGCCGAGGCAGGCAGATCACCTGAGAGCAGGAGTTCGAGACCAGCTTGCCCAATATGGTAAAACCTTGTCTTTACTAAAAATACAAAAAATTAGCCTGGTGTGGTGGTGGGCGCCTGTAATCTCAGCTACTGGGGAGGCTCAGGCAGGAGAATTACTTGAACCTCGGAGGCAGAAATTGCAGTGAGTCGAGATGGTGCTACTGCACTCCAGCCTGGGCAACAAGAGCGAAACTCCATCTCAAAAAAAAAAAAAAAAGGAAGAGGAAATTTGGATGCAGATACACGTTCAGAAAGAATGCCATGTGAACACGAAGATAACCATCTACAAGCAAAGGAGAGAGGTCTGGAACAGAGACTTCCCTCACAGCCCTTGAAGGAACCAATCCGCTGACACCTTGATCTGGGACTTCTAACCTCCATCCAGAAATAAATTTGTGTGTGGCATTTTGTTATGGCGTCTGATATGGTTTGGCTGTGTCCCCACCCAAATCTCACCTGGAATTGTAATAATCCCATGTGTCAAGGGCAGGGCCAGGTGGAGATAACTGAATCATGGGGGCAGTTTCCCCCATACTGTTCTCATGGTAGTGAATAAGTTTCAAGAAATCTGATGGCTTTATAAATGGGAGTTCCCCTGCACAAGCTCTTTTGCCTGCCACCATGTAAGACATGACTTTGCTCCTCATTCGACTTCCGCCACGATTGTGAGGCCTCCTCAGCCATGTGGAACTGTGAGTCCATTAAACCTCTTTCTTTATAAATTACTCAGTCTTGGGTATGCCTAATAAACTAGTACTCCAGATGCAATCTCATCAAAGATGATAGTTAGGAGAAGATGACCAGACTATTTACAGGTTTTTTTTTGGTTTTTTATTTTTCATTTCCCTGGGGACACTAAATGATGCCTCTTTGAATTATCTGAAAGTGTGGGCTCTCTGTATGGCGAGATGGAACTGGCTGTCTTTGAGGAAATCGTTTCAACTGTTCATGCCTCTGTTTCTCCCTTTATAAAGTTGGTTACTGAGCCTGCATTCTGAAGTGCCTATTTTGGCCGGGCATGGTCCCTGTAACCCCAGCTACTTTGAGAGGCAATAGCAGGGAGATCTTTTGAGGTCAGGAGTTCAAGACCAACCTGGCCAACATAGTGAAACCCCATCTCTACTAAAAATACAAAAAATTAACCGGCCATGGTGGCGTGTGCCTGTAATCCCAGCTACTCAGGAGGCTGAGGTGGGAGAATCGCTTGAACCCGGGAAGCAGAGGTTGCAGTGAGCCAAGATCGCGCCACTGCACTCCCGCCTGGGTGACAGAATGAGACTTCATCTCACACACACAAAAAAAACAAACAAAGTGCCCATTGTGTCTGAGTCTTAAGGCAAAGAGTGATCCCGTGAATATTCTCAGCTTTGGACAAGACGCTCAAACTTAAATGTAAAGTCTTCTGAATAAGCGCTCTTTCTGAGAGTGGCTGGAAGGTGAGTGGACACTAACTTCTCTTGTAAATCCTTGGACAGAGAAATACAGTCCTTGACTTTCTACCTGACCCACACAGAAGCAACTCTGTCTTGGCCTTTTGAGTACCTTTTGGATATGTTGGCTTTTTTAATACCTCAACTGATCCTCTGCCTTTTAAAAAAATTTTACATAATCAAACACCAAAACAGCTTGAAGTATTTGCACGAGCAGTTGAATCCTTTAATGCCTAATGTCAGAGAAAATCTCCCGTTGAGTCAGGGAGAAGGATGGAAACTGCTTGTTAAACTATCTCTGGTACCAGAAAAAGAAAACAAAAAACTACTTGTCTGACTTTCTTTCTTTCTTTTTTCTGTTTCTTTTTTTTTTTTTTTTTTTAATTTAATTTAACTGCTCTAGGTCTAGATCCTCATCTTGTCTAACTCTAACTTGAGCAATCTCTCCAGTCAATAGTGAAAGGAATGGTGTTTAGCTCTGTTTCCTTATATGGCAGAGAATGACAATGTGCTTGTCTAGTTGAACTGCAGCATGGCTCCCTGACAAATTATAATGACTGGTTACGGAAACCTCCTGCTCTGGTTTCCATCGCTTTCTTGGGGGAAGACACAGAGCAGATAGCTGTAGAGAAATGGAGAGGGTTGGCGTTAGGGAGCGGCTTTGAACAGCCCTGGCGTTTTCCAGCAGTGTGACTTTGGGCAAGTTATTTGATTTACTTTACTGCTCTGAGAGAGCAGTCCTCAACCAGAACAGTGCCTGACACACAGCTAGTATGCCAGCAAGGTAGCTGGATGAGCTAGCTTATCTTCTCAAGCATCCTTAACCTGTGAGGACTTCAGATAACTATCAATCCATTGCTATTCAGTCTCTCTCCCAAGTTCAGTACTTTTTCTCCAGATAAATTCCAATTTCCTTCTTCCCTCCCTCCTCTTCCCCCTTTTCCCTTCCTCCCTCTCTCTCCTCTCCTTTCTCTCTCTCTCTTTCTCTCTCTCTCTCTCTCTCTCTCATTTCTTTTTCTCTTTTCCCCTCCCTCCCTCTTTTCTTACTCCCACTCATTCCAGGTCTAAAACACTGAAAACCTCCAAAACAACCCAATCTCAGGAATAATACAACTCTTTAGCTATACTAGATAAAATGATTTAAAATGTTAAAGGTAGCACACATTTGTGGATAAGGGCAAGCGGGTAAACCTTCTGGTTGAAGAGGACAGTGGGAGTTGTCCGCTTTCTGCAGAGCAGCAAGGTTCATGCTTCAGAGATAGAAATATCTATTTAGAAAGTGCGTAAGCTGATCTGAAATAGGACTTCCTAGAACTTGTATCTGTTGGTCCTAGTCTTACTTCCTGGAGACCCCAAATATAGAAGCAGTCAGCCCTTTTTAATCTGTCTACAGGATGGCCTAGAGGAGGCAACAGGGGACAGTGTGTGGCTAAGCCCCACGCTTACACATAGCCTCCACAGGAAATCACAACCAATAACTGACCATTTGTAATTTAGTGTCTATCACGTACGTGCAAAGCAGTTTTGAGATATTACTTCTAGTAGTTGTGACAACTACAAAATGGAGGAGAAATCATCCCCATTTTGCAAAGTGGTGAATTTGAGATTCAAACTCAAGTTCTCCTGACTCCAAAGTTTGTTCGCAAATAGATCGCAATTCTTTCTAGAACTACAAACAAAAGAGGAGTCTCAGTCACGTGGAGTAATTAGCAAGAGGCAGCACAGCACGGTGGTGAAGAAGGTGGGCAATGCCTCCAGATTATCCCGGGTTTAGATCCTGACCCAGCTACTTACTAGTTGTGGGACCTTACCTGTATTACTTAATCTAATTGTAACTCAGTTTCTTCATCTGTAAAATTAGCTGTTACGAAGATAACTTATTTTATTTTTCCTAATAAAAATCTATACACTACTTAGCATGTGCCAGGCACTGTTCTAAACACTGAGCAATGATACAATTCGCTAGAAATTAATGAGCTCCAACATGAACATTGGCTTCAGGTATCTTTAAGGAAGAAATTATAGACTTTTTTTCTTTTTACTTTTTATTTTTTTCTGAGACAGGGTCTCACTCTGTCATCCAGGGTGGAGTGCATTGGTGCAATCTCAACTCACTGCAGCCTTAACCTCCCAAGCTCATGTGATCCTCTCACCTTAGCCTCCCAAGTAGCTGGGACTGCAGGTGCACACCACCATGCCCAGCTAATTTTTGTATTTTTTGTAGAGACAGGGTTTCACTATTTCACTTAGGCTGGTCTCGAACCCTTGCACTCAAGCAATCTGCCTGCTTTGGCCACCCAAAGTGCTGGGACTACAGGCGTGAGCTACCACTACCAACCTGACGTTTATTTCTTTCACTCATTTAACTCATTTATTAATACTACGTGCAGGAAACAGCACATTTTTAGGCTCAAATCACAGCACTGAAAAAGGCAGACAAAGTCTCTGCTTTCATAGTGCTTATGTTCTGGGAGCATAATAAATAAATAAGCAAGCAAACAAACAAATATGCGATCATAAGCATACATTGTGAATATGCATGTAACTGAACGACAGAGGTATTCCAATGGGCTCTCCAAAGCAGAGCTAATTTTACCACTGTATCCCTTAGGATCAGTGCAGTGCTAGTCAATGTTTAGCAACAAGTTCTTGGGGGAGGGGGAGGGGAGTCTGCTTTGTAGCATGGGCTGATTTCTGTGGTGTAATTACTTCCATCATGGTCAATTTCAAGTTCTGAATATGACATCACTGAATGAAGAATTGGGAAGAAAAGCTCAGTTGCACAGCATTTTATACAGTATTTCCACCATATAGCCACAATAGATGTAACTAACCTCAAGAGAATAGATAATAGTGAAACATAGTAAAATAATTAGGAAGAGTTTTGAGTATTTATTATCTTGGCTTTTCATATAATGTGTTTAATTGTAAGCTTATATAATTTAGTTTTTATAATGGCTGTGTTTTACAACTGGCTCTCAAAATTCTCGAAAGTTTAACAATCAGCTTTTGGAAGCCAGTATGAGTTTGGGGTGCAGAGAAAGTGGGGACAGTGTTAGAGATGAAGGAGACCCAGTCCAGATGATGTCATTGTACAGAGGTGGATTCTAATCTAATTCCTTTTTAGCTGCTCTTCTCCAACAAGCTCTGCTTCCATGTACACATGGAAGCACCTGCCCTCTAAACCAAAGAGCATGGGTACAAATATAGTAACAATTTTGACATTCCTACTAGATCAGGTCACTCTTACAGAGAAACTTTTGGCTCTCCAATCTTTAGTGAATATAATTCATGCAGTCAGTGCTCTGAATATGGTAGATTCTTCTGTGCAATATGGAGTATGTAATTCCTAACTGCTGAATAAAGGAAGAACCTAGAGATAAATTTTCTGTTCTTCTGCAAAAGCAAATTATCCCCCGTCCATGCACTCAAAGTCTCCTGTCTCTTAGGGTCCACATACATTCAAAAGGGCCACCCAGGGAAACATCTAAACCAGGGGCTGTGATGACTCCGGCCCTAGAGAAGATGTAGGGGTGAGGATGGAGGTGGAGCAAGCTTCTCCCCTCTTCAGGATTTGCGCATCCTCACCACAAAGTGGAAACAGAGAAAAACATCTTCAGCTTTTCCTAGGAACCGAAATATGTGCTCAAAACCTCCTAAGAACAGAAATGCTTAAATTTTTTTCCTCCTAGATTCACCCCTCCCCCTAAGCCTAAATTTCCCTTAGTAATGATGGCTGGAAAAGGAAGTGGGAAATAGCATGACAAATTTTATTCTTGCCACATTTCCAGTGCTTTTCAAAAGCAAACGCTGGAAATCTCATCAGAAAAGTTTGACCTTACGGGGTTGATAACTTTGTGCTTAAACCGAAAAAAAAAAAGCAAAATTAAGGTTTTGCTTTTCTGGCCAAACCAATTATTTGGCATATGCAACTATAATTTTTAGATAGAAATTATTCAAAACTAAAGACATAGGCTTCTGAGGAATAAGAAACTACATACATCTACTATCAATTATTTTAACGATAGGTACACAGAACTGTTTCGGAGCCAGGATGTTTTATCAGAGTCATCAGGGAGCTTTTACAAACTACAGATGCCTGGACCCCCTTCTAGACCTACTGAATCAGGGTCTCCAGAGGATAGGTCTCAGGGATGTGTATTTTCAAAAGGCTCGACAGTTGATTCTGATTAAGATACTGGTTAAGATCCACGGGTATATAGGCAGATTGGGCTGCATTGTATAACCTAAATTTGCTAACTGTTAAAATATGCTCTCTTACTATCAGGGGAAGTAATGTGGTGTATTGAAAAGGTTAACTGCTTGGAACTTAGGAGCTGTGTGTTTTGGAACTATCTTACCACGAATTAACTGGATGACTTTGGTCAAGTTACTTGGTTAGTTCTTTCATTCAACAAATATTTATTCCGATTCTGCCTTGTGCCACGCACTGGGTATATATGAACGAAAAAAGAAATAGAGGTTCTCTGCCCTTATGTATCTGACAGATCAATAAGACAGGGCAGACATTAATCAAAGACACCTACAAATACATATATAATTTTACTTGGTGTGGCTAGGCTTTGGAGAATAAAAAGTACATCACTGGTTCCTCCTTTAAAAAGAATTTCTACTTAAGATCCCAAATTTCCTGTCCCAACCTTCCCATGCATAACATAATTATATGTTTTAAGTCCACTCATTTATAAAACACAAAACCAAAAGCTACTATGAATTCAATAACTCTTTTAAATAAATTAGCATTTTATCATTATAATGTAGGTATATAATTACAAAAATAGTAGCACATATGCTGTAAGATGTATTATTTACTCAGAGCAGCTTGCCAAAAGCACTTGCTGCATATACAGATTTGTTTACCTCCTGCAATGACTTTGTGACCTCCCAGGGATCCACCACCCAGAGGTTAAAAACCTACAGACCACATTAATGAAGACTAAAACATGGTACTTGAGTAGACATGGCCCTTTTCTTCCACAACAGATAACACTATCAGTGACCACATTTTCCCCTCCCCTCTGAGCTTAGACTCATCCTCAGAATCCTTCTTCACATGCCAGTTGGTTGGAGCTGGCATACAGATGAAAAATTATATGTACTCCTTGGACTAAATGAGCTCCTAAGGTCTTGCCCAGCTTAAACATTCTATGAATTTATATATTCAATGCTGTTCTGCTGCCTTGAGGAACACAAATGCCTTCTCCTATGTTCATATAAAAGTACCCCAAATATTAGAAGACATTTATGTGGCCTCCTCATTTTCTTTTCTTTGGGATAAACAGCTCTAGATCCCTTATCTGTTCTGCATATATTTTGCCTCCTGACTCCCTCCAGCCTTTGATGCTCCCCCTAGAATGCGTATGTGTCCGCGTCTTTCTGAAAAATGAGCCCAGAACAGAGCACGGAGTCCCATTTGGGATCTGAACTGTGCAGAACTCAGGGGATTTTTTACTCTACTTGACAAACACCATGATGGGTGCTCAATGGATTAAAAATTACATTGCAAATATTGCTTAGATCTGAAACTTCCAGTGATTAACAGTGCACCAGCTTTTATGCATTCACCTTATTATGTATTGTGGTTTACATTGAGTTGTGCTTGTTTTTATTTATTAAAATTGTTAAATCATTACACATTAAATCTTCAAGACTGCTTTCGTTTGAAGGGAGCCGTATCACATGGAAGGTTCATATGAAGTTTCTTGCCAACAATAATATCCAGAATGTTTTTTCCCAAAATCTTTCTGAGATGGATGATTCTCATCCTTTCAGTTGTCAGTGGTGCCAACTTCCAGATTAATCTCCCTTAACACTGGCTCACTAGGTCGTGTCACAGTGATCATCAAGAACTGTGTAATCATTCATTGGGTGTTTGCCTCTCTAGGAATTTATTCACCTGAAAATTCAAATGATTCCCATTGAGAGCTGTTGGACATTTCAGCTAATTTGCCTTCCATGCTCAATTTCTCTTCTAACTAAAATTACCCATTGAGCTCTTCTTTGCCCAGGGGTGACCACTGCCTGGATTAGAGTCATTCATCCGTAGGCCTGTGCCTTTCATGTCCTCCTCCTACTAAAGGATTTGCCATAGACAATAGTCTTTGCCTGAACCAGTCAGACTTCCTCTCTCAGGACTGGACCTGGAAGCACAGAAGAAATTTTCCAGTTGATAGAACAACAGAAAGGGGCAGACACGTGCACTGAGCTGAGTCACACTAGTGGAAAAGGATGGAGTAAACATCCGTGGACCGCTGTTGGGATCCTCTCACCCACCTTGACTGTAACTCTACTCTCTTTGGGCCCTGGTCCTATATGGGCTTCTGCTCTTGGATATCCCTGTGATCCCATCCCTTCATTAATCTATGTCTTATAATCCTGGCCCTTTACTGGAGCTACCGAAGTTTGCTCACATAGAGGTCTATTTCTTCTTAACACTGGGCCACGTGCTCTCCCAGACTTCACCTTATTCATCCATACACTGCTTCGCTAAGCTCTGCCTGACTTCTGATTGTTGCTGTTTCTTCTTTACTCACCTGGCTGTCATGCACAACTTAGCCCATTTTTGTAACTTATATCCATGCTGGCTTAGACTGGTCCTCCTGACCCCAGTGGAACTAGTATCTTTGATGCCAATTGGTCCTTGGGCCTCTTGGGCACTTTGCCTTGGTCCTGCCCGTCTTTAGCACAAAGTGAAGTCAGCCTGGTTCCTCAGCAATACATCTTGAGACAAGTGATGAGGGATGTTATATGTGGGTGTCACAAGGAACTAATTACATATTCCTACTTAATATGCTTATCTCCAAGTGAGGTTGTTCCCTTTTAGTCAAGTGCTTTCATGGAGTATTCACAAAACAATGCCAGAAGCCTCAGGATACCATCACAAAGCAATTTATCTTCAAGTCATGCATCATTTATACATATACATGTATTTTCAAAGAAAAGCCACGTACTAAAGTGAGTGCCCAATTTACTAAAATTTTTTTAAAATGTATTTTCCTTCAACTATTCCCTCACTGCTGCTTAGCAAGCCTTTTATTAACTTCTTGGTGTTCTTCTCACATACACTTAATAGCAGCCATTCCTGGATTTCTCTAGCCCCCAAGAGCTCCCCATAGAAAACTGCTTCTTTTCTAGAAATGACCTTCTTTTCTTTGAAATAGAGGCCATATGAGGCAATCTCCGCCTATACATCTGCGTATTTACCCCCTCTTTTCTTCCTTCCAGATCTGGGAAACAAAAATGGACTCCACTTGTGTTCTGATCCCATCCACCCTTGTCTTCTTTGGGAATCCACACCTGACCCCACTCGCCATCTTACATGCCCCAGCTCAAAGGTCTCTCACCTGTCAATCATGAAGGGTGGGTTTACAAAGGGACCTTAAGGGTTCACAGTTTTTATCAGATTCTCAAAGGTTTCCATAGCAACAACACAGGGAAGAACAACACAGGGAACAACCTCATCACCCTTCCCTCACAGCCCAGATCATACTTTCCCCCCCTGCCCCCTTCCCACAGCCTTACCCACAGCCTGCCAATTGTGAGTTTGGGGTGAGAAGCAGAGTGGGTCCTTACCACAAAACATGCTCTGACATCTCCTCTGTTTGTGCAAGTGGCTTTCCCTAGCTAGAACGCATCTGTGCTAGAGTGTTCTTCTGTGCTCTGGGCCTAATCTTAGAGCTGGTCCCTGCAAATTGTCAATGTTGGATCAAGAAAGCTCCCTATCCGGCACGGGGATGGGGGAGCTGGGGAAGAGGCTAGAGGTGGAGGCCTGGGGGTAAGGAAGTTAGGGATGCAACCAGGGTCCGTTACAGCTGGGAGCACTAAAGACAGAGGCAAAGAGGTGAGAGGCGAGCTCTGAGGAGCAGTCTGGTTTCCATACCAACAGGAACCACAGCCAGGTGTTCCTGCCTTCCTTGCCCTTCCTACAAGGCCCAGGCATGACGTGCTGGGATTCATTCCATGCTTTTGGCTAGAGGGAGAGAAGCTGTCTCATTCACTAAGGCCTTTATGTTGTCAGCACTTTCTCACTGGTCTTCTGCTCAAGTAGATCTTTGGATTTCCTGGTTCCTGGATATTGCCTTGTACCGCTGATGGCCCATCTTATTCCACTTCCTTATATTTGTGTCCTCTTGGTCTGTGATCATCAAAGTAAAAATTCAGACAACATTGGGATAGACCAGTATTCACTGGACATGGCTCAGGGCTCTAGAAAGAACTAGGAGCGAGAAGATACCACTCAAGGGTCCTCAAATATGAGAAAGGAAGAGATCATTAGGGATACTAGGTAAGAAGTGGAGGATCCAGCCAAGAGGAGCATAATGTCCAGAGGACTCAAATGATAGGCAGTTCAAGGTATAGAATCTACAAGGAAGAGGGGGCAAAGAGCTTCATCTCATTTGGACATCTTAACCACTATGGGACATAGGAGAAGCATGACCAATGTCCATTCTGCACTCCAAGATGAAGTCAAAAGCTGATGATTTCCTCAAAGGTCAGGGTTACTTAAGTAGAGGAACCAATACTAGAACCGAGATTTTGTAGCGGTTCTCATAAGTTAAGCCTATGCCGAAAGTATCTATTTAAGCTACCCTTCTACTCAGGACTTATGGGCATCTCTCCAATAGCAAACTTGGATTAGCCTGACAGATGAAGAACTTTCAGTAAGGAGCTAATGGTATCTTCTCAGGCTCTAAGAAAACTTATGCAGAAAATCCCCTTTTGAAGTCTGAAAATTCTTTGGCAGCATCTTTGTAACCTCCTCCTTAGTCCTACCATGCTATTTGCATACCACTCTATCAGCATTTTTCCTGTCCCCCGACCACATTTCTGAGACATGTGATAGACTACAGGAAATGGGAAACTAGCAAATCTCTTTTCATGCCCATCTCTAAGTCACTTTTGTGTCTTGCTAAGGAATGACTAACTAGTAATCACGCTATCATGAAAATGGCAAATGGAGAAAATTACAGGTGTTTCTACAAAAATGCCTGCTGAGGTGCATTTTAATGATCAAAACAGAGAATACCTGGGCTAGATTCTGGAACTGTACGTGGCTGGCCATAGGACAAACTTACTCTATCTACCTAAGAGGAGGAGATTCTCAGACCAGTCACAGGAGCCAATTAGAATTGTTAATAATGCTAATAACAAGGCAGTTGCCTTACTGTCAGGAAATGCTTTCATGTATCTCATGTAAAATCCTTTAAGCTGCAGTTTGAGCCTGGTTCTTCTTCTCCTAACTTTAACATAAGAATTGTGTATTTACTTAAGGAAATATTTTGATTGGAATAATTGAAATTACACATTCTTTTTGCTTCGAATTCTTGAAACAACCCTGCACTTTACTTATGGATCAACCCATTGTACATACATTCCTTGTGTGTCCTAGGCTCAACTCTTAGTGACTTTTTGTTCTGAAATTTTGCGATTATATTTCTGAAATGAAAGTTACTGTGCTTTCATTGTGTTCCTTTGACCTCACTATGTGGCGAAATATGTTCTAGGTAACATTCAACAGGAAGGAAGTAGCACAAAGAACTGCCTAAAATTCAGCATAAACTCAAATCCTCTCTCTCTATCTCTACCTATATAGCAGAACACCTAAAGTGTTACTTTGAAAAACCTAAAGTGTCTTTATGGTTGTTGGGGGTGGGGAGCCCAAGAGGAGGGGGATGGGGGATCCGGAGAGAGTGGTCATAGCGCATTTTGAACTTTCAGGGATTCTGAGATGTTGGTTTCAAAATGGAATTTATCCTCAAATCCCAAGATTATAGATTTCCTTCCAAACTGCATTCCCTTCATGGTTTAGAGAACAGTTAAAAGAAAAATTGCTCTCCATATTTTGATTGACATTAAAAACACTGTGAAAAGAGTTTGGAACTTGATCTCTTCGAGGGAAGGACAGTAATTAAACTAGAGCTTTCGCCTGCAGCTTTTCTCTCACACTTACTCAGAACTGTTCCAGGGAAGGAAATTCACAGGGAATTTTGTTCTCATATGTCACTTCTAGAAGGAGAAAGACGCATTCCCAAGCAAATTATCCCCAAACTTCTAAATACAAAGGGAAAAGGTTATTTAATGAATCTCAACCCCAAACCACCACATTCCACGGAATAAAATCCAGTTGAATCAGTCATTTGCAGCTGGTAGTCTTTCATAGCCAGCACTATTAAAAAATCATCAGATTTACCCTGCTTGCCATATAGCATCTAGTCTTCAGTCAAGTTCTAGCTGTATACGTCTGGTTTTGGCAAACACATTAGAAACCATCTGCATAGTCCTGTTAACAGAAGGGATCTATAAATACCAAGCACTTTGTTCTCATCCACTTTTTTTGACCATGTATTGCCACAGCACTAAAATTCCCCCACCCCTTACAATCAGCTCTTTCTAAAAGGAATTCCAGGCTACTACCAACTAACTGCCTTGTACTACTGTTTCAGACACCCAAATATGTCTATGTCGATATGAAGACTGCCTCCTCCCTTTCTAAACCACATTTCCAATCGACATCTCTTTAGATTATCTGGACACACTCAGGCACCCTTTCAAACAGAAAATAAGATTTCTTAAAAAAATAGTTTGGTAGGACGTTAAATGTGCTTTCTCAAAACACACCCACTAGCGCATGCATTCTCTTGTTATTAGGTTTTATAGGAAACAGACCAGCCTAGGCATCTTCCGTCTTAGCAAATATCCCATCAGTGACATTAACCCAACCAGTGCTAGGTGCTAGTGATCTCTCCATCTCTGACCTTATTTCCTTGCAACTCTGGAAGTCTAGTTTTAAATACTGGCAGCAGACTATAACGCAAATGCCTTTGGTTAAAAAAATCATTCCTTTTTGGCTTCTCATCAACCTAAAGAATTGTTGGTTTTGTTTTTAAAGCAAATCCACGTCAAATCTTTGGCAATAAAAGATGCAGAAGAGACTGTGTGAGCAGTCTGGTGCAGTAGGCTTGCTAACACTGGCCTTTGGGTATCAGGTATAATCTCATATGGCT
The DNA here is from genome assembly GCF_047675955.1 of Chlorocebus sabaeus. Classification (NCBI taxonomy): domain Eukaryota; kingdom Metazoa; phylum Chordata; class Mammalia; order Primates; family Cercopithecidae; genus Chlorocebus; species Chlorocebus sabaeus. Next base: position 107,911,120 of record NC_132924.1, on the reverse strand, counting down.
GTCCTAAACAAAAGGCTATCCTAATCAAAGTTGCCAGTGCTCCCCAAATGTAAGTCTCTATATGGTCGCTCTTCTTGTCCCAACTCTAAAAACAAAACTTGAAATCTCATCCTGTTGGCCTTCCGGGAATATCCGTGTGGCAGGGAAGCCCAGTCAGGCTCCGGAGTTTGCATGGTTTATTGCCTCGAACATTCTTGCATCTCCAGCTACCTTAGCCAGGAATGTTGACTGAAAACCGGAGAAAGTCCCCAGATTCTCTCTAGAAGGAAAAAAGAAAGCCTTCTGTGCCTTACCTCGTAGGCTGAAACTTCTTCCCAAGGACTAAGTCGGAAAGGAAGGACTGATTTCTTTAAGCAGGAGCACAGCCAGAGAGCAAGCAGGCAGGCAGGCAGCCGAATACACACTGCTCTATTCAATAGAACTCCAGACCGCCCTTCCTTGGCCCCTCCCAGAAGTCCATGCTAAGTGAACACATATCCCCTATGTTTACAGTCGGCAGGCGGTGGTATGCATTGTCCTGTCGTTTTTCTAATAGGCAGCCAATGACGACACCCCAGCCAAGGTGGATGCAGCCTGCCTGTGGAGATGCCTGTCATTCCCTAGGCATGCTCAGGAAATCACTCATCAGAAAACCCAAGACCTAAAAAGCTCTGAAACTGCGTGCAGGCTGCCAAAACCAGCCCGCTCCATGCCCTTTTTTGGTTATCCTTAGCAAGGCCTCTGGAAGTGAATCCATTGTCAGGAACAATCATAAGAAATGTTAATCTTGGAGAGGCCGTCTTGTAGAACACAAATGCAGCAATAAAAAGAAAGTACAGTCTCTGAAACAAAAAGTTAACAGATCAGTTTATTGGGTGTGGGGGTGGGGAAGGCTTCTTACCAGAGGGAGTCTTAATAGTATATTTCTTTTCAAAGTACTTGTACGTACAAAATGAGTTTAAATTGTTATGCAATTCTAAAACCTGAAGGAGACAGGACCTGGGTCTGCTGTGCAGACTAAATTCTAGCCTGAAAGAGGCACAACTCCCCAACATATGTCGGCATATGTGATAAAAACAAGTGACCGAAGGGAAACCAAAAACTTAGGTCTTTTTTAGCAGGTAATACTGGTCAGAATAAACCTAAGGTCCTACAGGCTTGGATATCCTCACTGACTTCACTTTCCTCTCCTTATCTCTTTTGTTTCCTCAGATTTGGCAATGTGGAGATAGTACTAGAAATTCCTAGAAATTGATGCACATCAGAGAGGGCACGAAGAGATGCACCACCTGCTTTGGGCTGGGGTAGACAGATGCATATATCCCGCAGAGGTGACATAATGTTCAGGTGGCTTCTTGAAAGTGCTCTCACCAACCCTGCATTGGTAGGACGTGTGCTGTAAGAGGATCAGAATTAGGAGATGCTAAAGAGAATGAAGGTAACTGGCTCACACATAGTCTTGTCCTTTTCAATATAGAATTCACTCAATTAGTACTTAATTAAAAGTGAAAATCCCTTTTTTGGAGCACTTACTATTTGTCAGGTCTGGGTATAGGTGCAAGATCTATGTCTCATTGTTGTATGTTTGGAGACTGTTTCATCACTGACCAAGAAGTTTCACAGTATTTTTCCTGGTTAATTACAAGTCCAGAGGTTGGTCTTTAAAAATGTGAGGTTTTACTATATGCCTTTCCCTATTTATGAAGATGTGACTTAGAAATGATCTCTGTTTACGAAAATGTCCGTGCCTTTTGTGCCTCTTTTAGAACAGTTGGGAAGTAACTAATTCACACTGTCAGTTTCCTTCTTCAGCCTTCCAGAATTAACGAGTTACCCAGAGGCATCCATATCAACTCTCTACACTCATCTCTTTCTTGGGAAGGTTGCTTCCCTCGCCTCTTCCTGACTGCTACTGCTGCACAGCCCAAAAAAGCTATAGCCGAGACTCCCAGGCAGAGGGAGAGATGAGCCTCAGGCATCCCAACATAGAACTAGGAATGCACGTTTCCAGAGAAAAGAATAAATAATGGTTGGTAGGAATCGTACAGTCAATGTTGCATTTCAGGTACACTGTGGCACAAGCAGGCATTTGTGGAACATCACTGTTTATAAAATTGTTCCTGTGGGAAAATGTCTTCTGCTCCCAGATAAATGATTTAGAAATAAATTTTCGGAACACAGCCAGTTTTGTTGATGGGGACATCCCATATCTAGACAGGGAGGAAAGACAGAATACTACATAGTCTGGTAAACTGCTGGGCTTGAACATATTGTAGGGCGACATCAGGGAGTTCAGAAAACAGCAAAATCAGTGATGTCTGTGCAAAGATACGACCTGTGTCCAGAGAAGTTCCGGGTGCATGGTCTCCAGGTGGTATCCTCCATAACTCAGTGAGGCCTGTTTGAAAGTGCTATTTTCCATTACTGCTGCTGATTATATCCTAAACCACACTCTCCCTGCTTGTATAAATAATGCCCTTTGGTGGGACAGCATCAGGGTATAATTTTGCAATCTATGAATAAAATAAATACCAGCTTCCCAGAGGAAAGAAAAGTTGTGCTACAAATGGGGAAAATATTATCAACAGGAAACACAGCAGGGACCTGCATTTTGCATGGTTTTTAGAAGATAAATGGCTTAGTATTTTTGGGTTATGTCTTTTGATTAAAAAAATAGTATGTTTCCCTAGATAAATTCTGGATATCTCATATATAGGGTATAGTGGATGAGTGACCACACAACCTATTTTATGTATTTGAAATACACTTATCATGGAGGAACTATATAGTTTGAAGAAAAATTTAACAAATTTCATGTAGTGTATACCATGATATTGAAAAATTCTTCTTTCTTTGCCTTCTACTTTTTTAATAAATAATCAAGAATTTAAAAAGAAAGGAAGGGGAATAAAAAGAAAAAAAAGATACATGTTGCTGAATCTCTGCCATGGGAAACTTTACTTTCATAGTGTTTACTTTTTCCAGAGGTCATTTGTAAACAGCCCTAAAAATACACGAGATTTATATAGGAAATTTCTGTGAAATATATTTCCCAATTGGATCATCCCAGATACAGGACCGCTTGTCTATCATAGGCTAGATCTACCTAATCAAACCATAATCCATCTAAAAAGACATTTGAAAATATCTGGACAATTCTTTGTATTTTTTTAGTTACAACTGAGTGTTTGCTATCATGTAGATCAGTAGCAAGAAATTATATTTTGCTTGCATGTCAACTTGGGAAAAGTAAAAACAGGCCATTTTTTAATTCAAAATTAGTTACTTCATTTAGTCATGAAAAATATACCTCCTTCCAGCTTAAAATGTCTACTTTGTTCAATAGAAAAGAAGATTTGAAAATTTTAAAAGGCAGCAGAACACCCCTTGCCAGATTCTTTCAGTCAAATAAAACCTTTGCCAATACCCAGGTTTATCAAACGATAAAAGCAGACTGGTAGAATCTTGATATCAAAATTGGACACAAAAGTACCCAACATAATAGAGAATTTGGATTAAGTGCACTTATGAATGCAGATGAAAAAATCAGTAATTGAATCCAACAGTGTGGAAAAAATAGATAAGACCAATCCAGAGATGGTTTAAAATCTGAAAATCCACTGATATAATGTACAACATTACCAGTTTAAAAGTAAAATAACATAAATAAAAGAAGTAGAAAAAAGAAAAGAGAAAGATTGTCTTAATAGGTGAATGATACTTGGTAAACTTAGTAATCACTTTAGAAAAAAAATCTCTAGGAAAACTAGAAACAGAATCTTTTTAAACATAACAAGAGGCATTTACCAGAAGTCTATAGCAAACGTCATGCTTAATGATAAAATGTTAAAAGCATTCTCATTGATTATAATGGGAAGTATATAAAGTAACTACTATCTCTTCTACAACTAAAAAAATGTGCTAGATACCTAACCAAGACAAATAAATAGAAAAAAATAGCCACTGGGATTAGAAAGAGAAATAAATGTCTTTGTCTGCTGTATGATTATCTGTGTAGAGAATTCGAGAGGATCTACAAATATATTGGAAGTAATAGAAGAGCTTAGCAAGATTGTTGGAATTAAGGTCAAGATGCAAAAACCCAGAGTTTCTGTAATCAGCCATCTCTAATTTTTAAATATAATGGAAAAAGATGCTATTCATAATAACAAAAAGTGTTCATTACCTGGGAATAAATGTAATAAAATATGTGCAAGAAAGTTATAAAACTTGAGTTAAGGGCATGAAAAACCTGACCAAATGGTGAAATATATCATCTTCATGAGTGGAAAACCTGGAAGTTGTAAAGATATACATTCTCCTCGAAGTAATCCATGCATTCATTATTCTGATTAAAATCTCCAAATGACGTATGTTGTAGAACTTGACAAAACAATAGTAAATATTTTAAAAGTAAAGACCTAAAAATAGGCAAAGAGGTTTTTTAATAGAGAAATTCTAATTAAGATAAGTGCTATTCACACAAGACTAAACAAGTAGATCAATAGAATAAAGCAGAAAGCCTAGAAATAGACCCAAGCATATATGATTTTTTTTAATAATAGAGGAGGTATTACAAATAAGGAAGAAAAGGGTGGATTACTCTATTAATGGTAAGGGTTACAATCAATTTTGTGGAAACAGAAAATTTAGATTCAAAGTTTCTACTACACACTATGATAAACTAGGTTACATAAAAAACAAACTTAGAAATGATTAGAAAAAATTGAAGGTGAATTTTTTTATCATAGGTTATATAACATAAAAAAACAGAATTAACAAATGAAAAGACTGATAAATTTGAGGATATGGTTAAACACGGCAGATCAAATAAGAACACTCATTTATTTCTGCTTCCCTAAACCTCTCCAGAATGATAGTAAAGAAATAAAAAATCATAAATAAATCCTACAAGACAAAGAGTACCTGAAAGGTATCAGCATGAGTCCAGATGTCAGCCAAATTTTGGACTATGGAAAATGGACTGATGGCTGGAAATTGACTCAACAGAGCTGAGAAACTGAAATCTGGTGCTGTGAATTAGGATGCCAGCAGGAAAGACGCTGATTCAAGCCTTGGAATCAGGAAAAATTCGGGATGTGGAAGCCCTGGGAACCTCTGAGGACAGACGGTGGAGCAGAAAACAGATTTGTTGAAAGTCTGGGTAAGGAATAGTTAGAAGTCCAGATAGCGTCCTCTACCCCACACAACCAGGTGAGCATCTCTCTCTCAACCAGACAGAAAACTGGAAGTTTATTCTGATTCTTCTTTCAAGTGCTGGACTCAGAGGAACCAGGTGAAGCCGTGAACAGGGAAGAGGCTGAATGCGGAAAATAAATGTTTAAATGAAAGCCAACTCGTTGAACACTGAACATCTCCAATCGCCTCACCCTGCAGGGCTCCCAGGACACCAACAATCAGTTTTGTATCCCACAGACAGGAAATTGAAGGATTCCATTCCAGAGAAACTGGCATGCTCATGGAAAAAAGACCTAAACTCACAGATATTTGAGAGACATTGTCCAGTGCCCTTTAGTAACCCATTTGCAGCAACTTCCAATTGGCTACTTAGGACCTCATTATTATTATTTTTTTTTTTTTGAGAGAGTCTCACTCTGTCACCCAGGCTGGAGTGCAGTGGCACCATGTCAGCTCACTGCAACCTCCATCTCTTGGGTTCAACCAATTCTCCTGCCTCAGCCTCTCGAGTAGCTGAGATTACAGTCACCCACCACCACACCCAGCTAATTTTTGTATTTTTTAGTAGAGACGGGTGTTCCCCATGTTGGCCAGGCTGGTCTCAATCTCCTGACCTCGTGATCTACCTGCCTGGATCTCCCAAAGTGCTGGGTTACAGGCGTGAGCCACTGCACCCGGCCTACCTCACTCTTAAATATGAGCATCACATTAAGGAAAGAGGAAAGAGAGATTATAACAAACAGAAACACACACACACACACACACACACACACACACAGAAGAAAGGTTGGGTAGGAAATGGAAGAAAACTTGGAGAAAACTACTATTACAGTTCTCAGTGAGATAAGAGTATTGTATCCATGAAACAAGAAAATCATGCTTTAAAAAGGCACTTTCAGAGAACAGAAAAGAACACTTGCGTATGAAAAGTATGATGGCAGAAATTTACAAAAATTCAACTCAAGAAATGCAAGATAAGGTTTAGAAAAATCAACTGGATATGGGGGTTCATGCCTGTAATCCCAGCCCTTTGGGAGGCTGAGAAGAAAGAGCCTAGGAGTTCAAGATCAGCCTGGGCAACAGGGCGAAACCCTGTCTCTATGAAAAATACAAAAATTAGCTAAGCATGGTGGCACGTGCCTGTAGTTCCAGCCCTAGGGTGGCTGAGGTGGGAGGATAGCTTAAGCCCAGGAGGTGGAGGCCACAGTGAGCCATGATTGTGCCATGCACCCCAGCTTGGGCAACAGAGGTAGATCTTGTCTTTAAAAAAAAGTTCAGAAAAATCTTACAGAAAAATGAAGAAAAAGGCAAGCTGGAATAGAAAAGATAAAAGATAAAACCAGTACATAATTACACCTGAGTGTACATAAAAAAGAGGACAGAAAAAAATAGTAAGAAGAAAATTCTCAAAGGAGATAATAAAACAAGACTTCTGAAAACTAAAGGACACAAGTTTCCAGATCCAAAGGGCCCAATGGGCAAATACAATGAATAAAAACATATTTCATTCTGAAATTATCACGTTCCAAGGTTATATGCTTCACCCAAAGGGGGAATAATACTTTGGAGTGAAAATTAGAAGCCAAGGAGGAGGACAAAAATCAGGAAATAGAGAATGCAAACCCAGGATAGAGGGAAAGAGTCCCATGATGGTAAAAGAAAATCCTAGGACAATAGCTGTATGGCTCGTTAAGAAAGCAACTATTAGATATTGGAGCAGTGGATGCCAGGAGGAATGTTTTAAGGAAAAGTGAGGTAGATAGATTATTCAATATATTCTTGGCAAAAGCACTTGCAATAAGTACATAGAAAATAAGTAAATGGAAGATTGAGATCATTATAATTTTAAAAACAAACCATTTGTATAAGAAAGGAAAAGTAATCATTGGATACCATATAGTTCAACTGTAAGGAAACTTTACCATAGTTATAAGAATGTAAATATTGCACATTGATTTTTACCAAAACAAAGATGATGTAATTAGATTCAGAGGATAGCAGGCAAGACCATGTTAGTAGGATGATGGTAGGGAAGAGAGCCAAACCTTCATTTTGTTCAGCAAGAAATCATAGATAGTGTCTACTACTGAAGATGTAATAAATAGCAGAATTAGTATGTCGTTTAGGCTCGTGGAAATAAATGCCTAAAAGAACAGTAAGTCTGGGCACGGTGGCTTGCTCCTATAATCCCAGTATTTTGGGAGGCTGAGGCAGGAGTTTGAGGCCAGCCTGGAAAACATGCTGAAACCCCATCTCTGCAAAAAATATAAAAAATTAGCCAGGCGTGGTGGTGCATGCCTGTATTCCCAGCTACTTGGTAGGTGAGGTGGGAGGATCACCTGAGCCTGGGAGGTCAAAGCTACAGTGAGTCATGTTTGCACCACTGCACTCCAGCCTGAGTGACTGAGTGAGACCCTATCTCAAAAAAAAAAAAAAAAAATTGTTCATTTATTCTTTGATTCACTCACTGAACAAATATTTACTGAGTTTCTACCACATGCCAGGGCCTGTTCTAGATGTTGTGAACAAGACACATTTTGATGGAGGGAGGCAGATAAACACATTAGCTAATACATGAACATATAATGTCAGGCAGTGGTAAGTGCTATAAAAAAATAAGGAGGAGGAAAGGAATAGAGAGAAACAGGGAAGTCTTTTCTGAAGAAGGTTTTCAACAGAGACGTGAGCACTTTGGGAGGCCGAGGCGGGCGGATCACAAGGTCAGGAGATCGAGACCATGGTGAAACCCCGTCTCTACTAAAAAATAGAAAAAAATTAGCCAGGCGCAGTGGCGGGCGCCTGTAGTCCCAGCTACTCAGGAGGCTGAGGTAGGAGAATGGCGTGAACCCGGGAGGCGGAGCTTGCAGTGAGCCGAGATTGCGCCACTGCACTCCAGCCTGGGCGACAGAGCGAGACTCCGTCTCAAAAAAAAAAAAAAAATATTTAAAAAAAAAAAAAAAAAAAAAAAAGAACAAGCCACAAGACTACATGAAGGAAAAGCCTTCCAGAAGGCAGGACAGCAAATGCATATTAAAGAAATAGCAATGAGCCCAGGGGACTTGGGGAGGAGGGAGAGCCAATGGCCAGATCCATCATCCAGAGGCTTCTAGCCATGGTAAGGACTGTGGGGCTTGTTCTAAGATGGAAGCTCACTGAAAGATTTTGAGCCAGGAAAGAAAAAAAAAATCACTGTGGCCACCTTATCTAGAACAGGGGCAAGATTGTCAGAGGTGGAAACAGGAGGTGATTGCCCCCTCCAAGGTGAGAGGTGCTGTTGGGAGCTGAGAGAGCCGTTGAATTCTAAGGCATGGAGATTCACTGATGGCTTAGATGAGGGCTGTGAGAAAAAGAGAGGAATCAAGAGTGTCTCTGGTTATGGTCTGAATAACGGAGTGAATGGGAGTGCTATTGAATAGAATGGGCATCTCTGAGGGAGACGGACATTTGCAGGGAGAGGTGGTAATCATATTAGACACATTTCAGGCATGTTAAGATGACCAGCAGGCATCCAGTGTGAGTGAGGGGAGGGAGCATCATATGCAAATCTGGTGTTCAGAAAAGGGATCGAGTCTTGGGATGCACATTTGCGAATCCTCAGTTTTTAGATAGGATTTAAAACCAGGAGTGAGTTACCTGAGGGAGTGCAGACAGAAAAGGGCAGAGATGTGGGAGCTAACACCCCAACATTTACAGCCCAGAAAAGGAGGCTGAGAAGGAGCTGTGAGCCATTGCTTAGGGAAAGAAGCAGTTGAAGGAAGGGGTGGTGTGGAGGACTCCTGCTTTTGTTAAAAGTCATATAGTATTATTTAACTTTTCAAACAATATAACTTGTGATAGATTGGGTTATTGTGTCCCAATTCGCTTCCTCTTTTAATGGAATTCCTTGCAGCACTCTGAGTAGGTGGACTTGACCATATGGTTTGCCTTGAGCAGTGCAATGTGGCCAGAGGTGATGGCGTGCCTGTCCATGGCGGAGGCTTAAAGAGGTGTCACATGTTTGCTTTTGCCTTTAGCACTTGCCCTTTGCCATGATAACAGCATACCCCATGCAGTGGGTTGAGCAGTACCCCCGCAACAATATGTTCATCCAAACATATAGGACGTTATTTGCAAATAGGATCTTTGTATATATAATTAAGGATCTCAACACGAAATCATACTGGATTGTCCAGGTGGGCCTGAAATCCAACCACAAGTGACCTTATAAGAAAAAGACAGGGAGATCTGAGATACACAAGACACAGAGGAGCAGAGTGGGTGAATACAGAGGCAGGGATGGAAGCGACACACCTACAAGCCAAGGAGTGCTGAGGTTTGCCAGTGACTCCCAGATGATAGGAGGGAGGCGTGGGGTACAGTCTCCCTCAGGGCCCCAGAAAAAGCCAACGACCCTGTTGACACCTTGATTTTGTACTCCTGGCCTCCAGAACTGTGAGACAAGAAATGTGTATTGTTCTAAGTCACCCAGTTTGTGGTAATTTGTAACAGCAGCACAGGAAACGAATCCTCCCCAGATAGTGGCTGCTCTGCAGTTTGGTTTCTAGAATAAGAAGACACATGGAGCTGGGCTGGGCCAGTGAGTCCAGCCAACACCAGCAGAGCTGCTATTTCCCAGGCCTCATGTGATGGGAGCAAGAAACAAATGTTTGCTGTTGTAAGCCACTGAGGTTTGAGAGCATTTTTTCTTTTTACAAAGAAAAAGTTAACTAATATTTATAAATATTAAGTAAGAATTAAACTAAAGAAAAAAATTTGGTTACATCAAGATGTAAAAATTTCTGTTCAAAAAAAGCCACCATATACAAAGGGAAAAGACAAGCCAAGAGAAAATTTTCAATGTTTAAAACAAAGAATTAGAATCTAGACTATCGGCCGGGTATGGTGGCTCACACCTGCAATCCCAGTACTTTGGGAGGCTGAGGCAGGCAGATCACCTGAGGTCAGGAGTTCGAGACCAGCCTGGCCAACATGGTGAAACGCTGTCTCTACTAAAAACACAAACATTAGCAGGCATGTTGGCGCATGCCTATAATCCCAGCTACTCAGGAGGTTGAGGCAGGAGAATTGCTTGAACCCAGGAGGCGGAGGTTGCAGTGAGCCAAGATCACACCACTGCACTCTACACTCCAGTCTGGGCAACAGAGCAAGACTCCATCTTAAAAAAAAAAATGTAGACTATCAGGGAATGCCTACAAATCAACTGATACACACACACACACACACACACACACACACACACACAGAGAGAGAGAGAGAGAGAGAGAAAATCCAATAAAAAATAGGCATAGGATAAACAATCCACTTAGGAGAACACTGCAAAGGTGAAAAGACTTGAAATGATGTTCAACTTCATTAGTAATCAAAAAATGCAAGTTAAAACAATGACAACCAGATTGGTAAAGAAAAAAAGTTTAATCATGCAAAACTAAATGTTGTTGATGAGGTACAGAAAAAAATTATCATACATTTTGGATAAGAAAGTAGATTGGTGCATTCACTTTGTTAAGTGATTTGACAATATCTAGTGACTTTCAGTGTGCACATCTATATTCTGTAATCCCATTTATAGGTATATCGTCTTGGGACGCCCTCACCCTCTTAAGCCAAGAGATATGTCAAAGGAAGCTCATTTGAGCATTGTCTGCAGCACTAAAAACATTGTTAAAAATGCTCCAACAGCAATTGTCAGGGGAGAGGCTATGGAAACCATGATCTATAACATAATAGCTAAATACCTAATTATATAAATATATGTATAATTATAAAAATATATAATAGCTAATGCCATATTATATATGGTATTGGATGGGGTATTATACCTAATAGCTAAAACGAATGACCTAAATGTACCTGAAACTCAAAAGCATATTGGGTGGGAAAAAAGAAGCAGGTTGCAATTGAAATTATTCCATTTGTATGTATCATTTAAGAATGCATATGAGAATGGACTAGATAGTTTAAGATAAATTTAAGATAAACATCAAATTTAAGATAGTTGTTGGCCATAAGGAGGGAGAAAGGGGAATGGTACTGGTCTTGAAATTAAGAAATTTAAAATGTATCAGCAATGTATAAAAGAGGATCTTAAGCAATTATGAAAAAAAATACATCTGTTAACACTGCAGAGCATGTACACAGGTGTTTGTTGTATTATTCTTAAGCTTTTTGTTGTTTTGTTTTTTTTTAACAAAATTGCAATATAAATGAGACATTCTCCCCCCAGAGCACTGGTAATCTGGTCCTCTAGATTACTTCTCGGATGTTCCTGTGACATCAGGAAAAGCCACTGTGCTTCTCTGTCCTCAGGCCAACAGAGCAGCTCACTTGGGGCCAGCCCAACTAGCAGGAGAATGAACCTGCCCTGACTGTGAGGTCCTCAGCTTAGTCACACATTTGTACAAAGGCTTTGACACCATAACATCAATAGTCACTCTTTAAGGAGTAATAACTTAAGCCACAGTCTGCTTAGCACCTGCTCAGCGCTAAGTGCCACCTGCTTTATGAGTAGGGTGCAGATGAAATGAGAGCCTGCACTGACCCACTTTGATAGGGCCAGTCTCCTGGAGCGGCAGGTGGAAGAAGAAGGGCACTGATGGTCTGGGATAAGGCTGACGACCTGACAAAATGAAAGAGGGCATGATCAGAGAAGACCCAGTGTGGATGAAGGAGCTCCTGAGATAAATGGTACTGCTTCTCACTTCCATGGAACAGGACTGGCCATCCCCTCAGCCTCCCTATAGGAAGCCTCTGTCTCCTTATTTCTTGAGTTATAGAGGATGACTGGATGTCTCCATGTTCCACCCTTCCCAGTCCACCCATATTCATTGCTGTTGGATTTGCTCTAACCTTAGAGAAAGATTCCAGCTTCCAGAAATTTCTCCCAGTCTCCAATGGGTATCTGAGTCATGCAAAACTGTGGCTAGATTTTTCTCAGCTGTTATTTCTTCATTAATTCATTTATTCCCTCAACATCTGAGCATCTGTTACCTGCAAGGCTTAGTGTTAGGTTCTGTCCTGTTATAATCTTGTCACTGTCACTTTGATATAATCAGAGACACGGTGTGTGCCTCTAGAGAATTGCTGTTCTAATGGGGAAGCTCTGACAGGCACAGAAGATGGACTCCAGGATGGCAAGTCCTGAGAGAGACCATTTGGCTCTGCACGTCTGCATGTGCGTACCCAGCCATGCACGTTTCCTCTTCCCGTTCATGCTCAAGGAAGCCTGTTTGAAATCCAACCAAGACTATTTGGTGAGGCCTGGCCTCCCCTCCTAACCAGAAAACACGCCCTTCACTCATTTCAGAAAAAAAAAAAAAAAGCCAATCTTACAATTGGCTTTGCATTGCAGGCATACTTGTAAGGGGTGCAAATAAGAAAACATTTAAAATATTTGATCTATTTTGGGTGAGGTTCTGTAGCTTTGGCCTAGCTGACTGTCATCTGAGAGGCAAGAAGCTAGAGTTTTCTCTTGGGGGATAGACTATTTTTAAGATCGGAAAAATATTTTTAAAGAGATTGCTGACTCTGGTGATAACTGGGGAGAAATGGCTGTTTGGATTAAGCAAACCGACTATGTGATATAGATGCATCTAACCACTGATCAAGCTCTGCTGGAGGTTTGATGGATCTATGTCACACACGTGCACGCACGCGGACACACACACACACACATACAGGGACAGAGAGAGAGAGAGAGAGAGAGAGAGTACACGAGGGAGAACTGAAATACCTTTGCAGCTTCACGGTCTCACCCCTTTCTGAACCCTCACTGGGCCTTTTAGCTTCATCTCACCTCACGCTGCTTCGTGCTCTTTTGTCTTTCTGTTGCTCCCTCCTCTCTGTCTATAAACATGTCCAAGGGTTGGGGTGAAAATACCTTTGACTGACTCTTGTTTCTTTTAGCTCCACTCTTCTCTTTCCTTTTAGTTTCAAATTTCTCCAAATGATTAGTTTGTGAAGCAGCTCCTCCCCGTTCTTCGTCCATGACCTCACCTCTTGATACACAGCCATTTTGTCTCCAGCCTCCCTTCCTTCCTCCCTGTCTGCCTGCCACGCTCCCTAACTCCTCTTGCTTCTCTCTTTGTCTTTGGTGGCTCCTGACACCAGTGTCTAGCCTATCATCCTATCTCTCTGGCCTCCTGGTGTTTTCTACTTGTGCTTTCTTTTCCCTAAATATGGGCATCCTCCCAGGTTCAGGCCTGATCTCTCTCCTAGAGACAAATACTTACTTCACAGGGCAGAAGTAAGAATTAAATGAAATAAAATGCGTATGAAGTTGCTTTTTGAACTAACTGCTCATTTACTCACACCCAATAAGCATTTATGAAGTCGCTTCTCTGCACCAAAACTTTTCTCAGTCCTGATATATGAGGCCATTCTAACATTGCTAAAAATACCTGAAACTGGGCAATTTATAAAGAAAAGAGGAGGCTGGGTGCGGTGGTTCATGACTCCCAGCACTTTGGGAGACTGAGGTGGGTGGATCACCCGAGGTCAGGAGTTTGAGACTAGCCTGGTCAACATGGTGAAACCACATCTCTACTAAAAGTACAAGAATTAGCTGGATGTGGTGACCTGTAGTCCCAGCTACATGGGAGGCTGAGGCGGAGAATTGGTTGAACCCAGGAGGCGGAGGTTGCAGTGAGCCAAGATAGTGCTACTGCACTCCAGCGACAGAGTGAGACTCCCTCTCAAAAAAAAAAAAAAAAGAAAAGATTAAAAAAAAAAAGAAAGAAAAGAAAAGAGGTTTAAGGGGCTCATGGTTCTGCAGGCTTTGTAGGAAGCATGGTACTGGCACCTGCCCAGCTTCTGGTGAAGCTTCAGGAAGCTTTCAATCATGGTGGAAGGCAAAGCAGGAGTAGGTGCTTCACATGGCGAAAATAGGAACTAGCAAGGGAGAGCGAGAGAGAAAGAGAGGTTCCATACACTTTTAAACAGCCAGATATTGTGAGAACTCACTCACTATCCTGAGGACAGCACCAAGAAGATGGTGCTAAATCATTCATGAGAAATCCATCCCCACGATCCAATCACCTTTCAGGGCAGCACCAAGAAGATGATGCTAACTCATTCATGAGAAATCCATCCCCACGATCCAATCACCTTTGAAGACAGCACCAACAAGATGATGCGAAACCATTCATGAGAAATCCATCCCCATGATCCAATCACCTTTCAGGGCAGCACCAAGAAGATGATGCTAACTCATTCATGAGAAATCCATCCCCATGATCCAATCACCTACCAGGCCCTACCTCCAATACTGCAGATTACAATTCAATATGAGATTTGAGTGGGGACAAATATTCAAACGATATCACCTGGGAATACATTGATACTGCATAAGACACTGTACCTGCCCTTCTCGTAAAAGGGGCTTGCCTTTTGCTGGCAGATGTACATGGAATCGCGTAAGTGCAGTAGAACGGGGCAGGTTTCCCACAAAAATTCTGTGCAGTGGGGGTTATGTCAAGCAACCAAGAAGGAAGAGGTCATTCCTATCTTACTAGGGTTTTTAAAACAATCTCATTTGTTCTCATGTTGTTAACAATTAGCTCTTGTAATAACAAATAAAATGCATATTTCTACCCTGAACTTTTCTTTCTTTTCCGAGACGGAGTCTTGCTCTGTCATCCAGGCTGGAGTATAGTGGCACAATCTCAGCTCACTGCAACCTCTGTCCCCGGGTTTAAGCAATTATCCTGCCTAAAATAACTGGGATTGCAGGCGTGCGCCACCACACCCAGCTAATTTTTGTATTTTTAGTAGAGACGGGGTTTCACCATGTTGGCCAGGCTGCTCTCAAACTCCAGACCTCGTGATCTGCCCACGTTGGCCACCCAAAGTGCTGGGATCAGAGGCGTGAGCCATCGTGCCCGGCCTGAACTTTGTTTTCATTGCGAATTAATGCACTTGCTCAGACACCTTCAATATCATCTTACTACCAGTACAGTAAAGTTGAGGCTTGGCTGAGCATTTTAGGGGAATCGATAATTGTCCCTCTGCTTGCCTTTCCTACAATTCCCCGCACAAACTTCTCTCTCCCTCTCTGATCTCCTTGGCACCAGCTCCACATCGTGTAGTGCACCTCCTGCCTCAGTGACTTCAGTCTTGGTGCTTCTCCTGCTTCACATTTGCCCACTCTGGCTCCAGACCCACATGAAAGCAGCCTCCAAAATCCCAGCACCCAGCTCACACCCTTTCTCGGACAATTTGTAATCCAAGAAGTGAGGTCAGACTCTCATTTTCTCTTTATCATTTACTGACTTGATTTGATTTGATTGTATTTAAGTATATCCATCCTGTTTCCCTAACTAGATTAATTAACAACTAATTAATTAATAGTTGAATGATAGCTAATGAATAACTAATTAATCAATGAATAATTGACAAATATTTCTTGAGTGCCTGTTACGTGTTACTCTACTAAGTCCTAGTGCCATTGTGGTGAACAAGGCAAACAGAATTTTTAAAAACCGAGTCTATATCATAAAATCATCAGCCATGTATCATCCCTACCTATATTTCTCTTTTTTTCTTCTTTCTCTACTCCCTTTCTGAGCCAGAATTGAAAAATGCAAACAAAATATGAAGATACCTTGACAAAACTATTTATCCTCAACTTGTACACAAACCCAGAACCAAATCTGAGAATGCAAGTTGGTGCCTGGGGAATGGTGAGTGTGGATTTGGGTCCAGGCCAGGAGCCCTGGAGTCTGGTTGTTTGTTGCTACCCTAATTAAGAGGTGCAGGTGTCTGGAAAGGGGAGCTAATGATACAGTCCTCCCACATGCCCAGGAATGCCAGGCATACCACACACAGAACTACCCTTGTATGGACTTTGGGGACACTTTGTTACATGTATCTTCTGGAAGGCAGAGAAGTAATAGCCATAATAATAACAAACACCTAAGTGTGGCTAAGGGTCGATTTAGAAACTAGAGTGCCAATTAGCTAAGTTAAAGTGGGAAATGCAATTTTTTTTTTTTTTTTGAGATGGAGTCTCGCCCTGTCACTCAAGCTGGAGTGCAGTGGCACGATCTCAGCTAACTGCAACCTCTGCCCCACAGGTTCCAACAATTCTGGTGCCTCAGCCTCCTGAGTAGCTGGGATTACAGGCGCCTGCCACCACACCCAGCTAATTTTTGTATTTTTAGTAGAGACAGGGTTTCACCATGTTGACCAGGCTGGTCTCGAACTCCTGACCTCATGATCTACACACCTTGGCCTCCCAAAGTGCTGGGATTACAGGCGTGAGCCACCATGCCCAGCCAGTGGGAAATATATTCTGAGAGGGAAAACTCAGGTGGCCATTTATAATGAGTCTTCTGTCCAGTGGACAGCCCCTCTCACGACACAGAGAAAGAGGTGTTAAGGAAAGTTCTGACCGAGAGCCCAAGAGACTGGCAATCTGGATAGATGGCTCCAGCAATCTGTGGTGGCTGATAAACTGCCCCTCTTTAGGGACATTTCTGTCTGAAAAACTAAACCCCATTGCTCGAAGAACTTCTTCTCCCTAAAATAATACCAGAGGAATACTCATATGTTCTTGCTCAAGCTCTAAAACACTTGCCTTCTCTTTGCCAGGCATTTTCACTGCCTTCTTTCAAGTTATGGATCTCCTGTTTATGTATTATGTTTAGTGGAATATTTCCTGGTGTTTTATAGGTATCTATCTCCTTAGAAAGACTATCTCTAAATCTCGAAATCACTTTGTTGAATAGTTAAAATCTGGGAAGTTTTTATTTAAGTAGACTATTTACAATATGTGACTCTAGATAGATTGACTGAGAGACTGATTAGATAGATAAATAGACAAATAGATTAGATAGATGATAGATAGATGGATAGATGATAGATAGTAGATGATAGATAGATAGATAGATAGATAGATAGATAGATAGATAGATAGATAGATAGATAGAAAGATAGAGGTATAGATAGTTAGAGATATGGTCCTAGATCTAGATCTAGATATAACTGAGCAAGTACTTATTTCTGTATCCCAGCCTCTGGCATAATATCACACAAAATGTTATGGGATGAATGAATTTTAGAGAGTTTTAACTTCCTGATCTCATTTCCAAATTTGGGGATTCTCCTTACTTTCAGAACCCTATATGATTTGGATCTGTGTCCTGGCCCAAATCTCATGTCCAGTTGTAATCCCCAATGTTGGAGGTGGGGCCTGGTGGGAGGTGATTGGATCATGGGTGTGGATTTCCCCCTTGGTGCTCTTCTCGTGATGGTGAGTGAGTGCTCACGAGATCTGTTTGTTTAAAAGTGTGTGGCATCTCCCTGCTCTGGCTCCCTCCTCCTCCAGTCATGTAAGATGCGGCTGCTCCCCCTTTGCCTTCCACCAGGATTGTAAGTTTCCTGAAACCTCCCCAGAAGCCAAGCAGATGTCAGCATCATGCTTCCTGTACAGCCTGCGGAACCATGAGCCAATTAAACCTTTTTCCTTTATAAATGACACAGTCTCAGGTATTTCTTTATAGTAATGTGAGAATGGGCTAATACAGAATCCTTAGCTAGGAGGGCTTTTAGCAACTCTCCCAATCCAGAACTCTAACACTCCTCCCCTCCCATGAAGAAAACCCATGCTCGAGACTGCCCAAGTTCAAAGAGACCATTCTACATTATCTAGGCACTAGAGCCTAGAGCCACAGAATATATCTATTTAGGGCCAGATGCTCCCTTTACCAGGCTGGAGTGGCAAGGAGAGCTGGGACTACACTCACTTAGGAGAGCGCCTGGCCATTTCTATTTTCTGCTTCCTCTTCATTTTGCTGGCTGGTGGGCTTTGGACCAGCCTTCTTCCTCAATGGAGTGATAAGGTCCAAGATTCAACTGAAGATTCAATTGTAGTCCAACTAAAATCGGTTGGAAGATACCCTGCATTTGGAGGCCAAGGCTCCAGCCAATGGTGCTCCTTCATCCAGTACTGGCCTCTGCACATATTTCTTCCCTTGGGAAATTCACAGACAAGGTTGCCTGATGGTAGGGAGCCAATTTGGGGGTTCCCAGGTCTGTTCCTGCTAAATACTACCCTTTTAAGATGGTTTATAAGCTGCAAAGACCTGATCGCAAATATTAAAAATAATAATAATAATAATAATAATAATACAAACAATGGTAAACCTCTATTGGCGCTTTTCATCCAACAGGTTGTGCCACCCATACTGTCACCACTTTTCTTTTCTATATCCTCATAAAGTTCATTGGCAAATGTTACAATGTTCCCACTTACAGGAAGCAAAGACAGGTTTAGAACCTGACCTCAGGACACAGGAAGAGTTCTAACACAGAAGGAGTGCAGATTACAAGTTAAGCAACTTGGGTAAGTCATTTAATCTCTCCGAGTTTTAGTTTTCTCATTTGTAAAGTAGCTGCCTCACAAGAGTTGATATGAAGATCAAACAGATTAAGAAATGTGAACATGCTTTGTAAACTAAGAAGTACTTAGCTATGTTATCAGCACAAAACTGAGATAAAACCCAAGTAACCTCCTGACTGCCAGTTTTATTTTTTTTAACTTTAAATTAATCGACTGCAAATTTTCTTTCTACGAGACCTTGAACCTCAGTAGATTATGGAGCAGTGGTTTCCGCAGCGGCGGCAGAACTTTTTCTGATACTTGTCATTCCAAAGAAATTGGTGAAATTCCACTGAGCGCAGAGAGGAAAACGCTAAATTTTTTTCTTAAATGTCGGAACAGGATATCATTTGGAAAACTGGGTTGGAGCAGAGGGTTGGGGGTAGGGAGAAGTAAAAATAAAACTTCACGCAGAGTTAATTTTAAGTGGAACTGTGGAGGAGGTAAAATTTGTTTTCAGAATTCTGTTTTTCTCACTTCTTATGTCCCAAAGACCTAGCTCTGACTGGTCACATGGTACCCACCTTTCTGGGCATCATTTGCCTAGCTTTCTCCTTTTCACCATTCGCTGTTAAAGCCTGACTATCCCGAGACCTGTTCTCTCAGAGACCTCCTCTAAACTAGAACAACTAACTAAGCAGCACTGAGTTGCTAGTGCTCAACAATGTTTACTGTTTTGATCAGTCTGAAAAGACAGGGTACTATACTTGCTACCTATGTGCAGTTTACCTACATAATAATTCTGCACATATATCTCTAAACCTAAAACAAAAGTTGAAAAAGGAAGAAAGAAGAAAAAAAAATGTGCATTCTGGAACTTTGTTCTTTTGTTTGGTTTTGTTTGATTATTTTTATAACATCGTCTTATCTTACTTCTCCCCACTGTAGGCAACATCCTATTCTATTTCCTGTGCACTTTCTATATTGCACATCTTCTTCCAAAGTTATAAGTATTGCTTCATATGCATACATCTTTAATTTATGTAAATGTATTGTTTTATATATCATCCTTATTTTTCTCTCTAAATTCTATGTTTTTCTGACCAAAAACAAAAACACAATGTGCCCAAATAGAATCTTTCAATTCTTTAAACTCGAGAGAGATACTATAATAGGAAAAACTTCAGTCAGTGTGCAAGTTGTGATAAACAACATTTTGGAATCAAGGAACAGGATCCTTTTAGCATCCTTCAATTTTCTCTCTCTCTTCTGCCTCTAATTTGTCACATATTCCAATACTATTACCTTGCTTAGGTCATCATCATTACTTATCTGATTTTATGCAATAAGCAGGTCTCCCCCGCCTACTCTGCCACTCCATCCCCAAACCCCACCCTCAATCCGTTCTTCTGCAGCTAGAACTATGCAAGCAGGGTTGTGCCACCTCCCTACTGAAAACTCACGTTTGATTTCCTACCACACTCAGGATACAACCCTACAAGTCCCTCTGCAATCTTGCCCTTCTATTGCTCAGACTTCATCTCCTACTGCTTCTGTGCTCTTTGCTCTCTCCCTTTGCTCCAGCCAGAGTAGCCTCTGGGTGTTCCCACAACACACTGAGCACCTGGTGGTCCAGCTCTCCGTGCTCTTTCCTCTGCGCAGACTTTCCCCTGCGCAAATCTTCATAACTTCTTCCTGCATTTCCTTAGATCTCTGCTGAATGCCACCACATCAGTGAGACCTCATTGCCCTATGTGAAATGCAAACCATCCTGCCACAGTCCTTATCGCCCACCCTGAGTTATTTCTCTTCTTGGCATTTATTGCCGCTTGACTTACTATATATTCAATTTGATTATTTGTTCATTGACTTCCTTCCCCTCTTCATGAGAATGGAAGCTCCTTGAGGGCTCATTCTTTGTCTGTTTTATTTGTTGCTTTATCCCCAGCACTAGTTCCTGGCACGTGGTAGGTAAATTAATGGATGAATGGTTCATGGATAAAGGTTAGTCATCTACAAAGAACTTAAAAGGCCAGCCCTTAATAATTTAGCTCCCAGTCCTCTGTCCAGGGGCATCTTGGACATCCCTCCCAAATCTGCCTTTACCCCCGCACTCACATGCGTACACTCACTCTCCACTCTAGCCAGATTAAACTGGTTTTCATTGTCCTGAATGTGCCTTGCTGCCTCTTGTCCTCAGGTTTTCACACATGCTGTTCTCCCTGCCTTGAGCACTGTTCCTCCATATCTGTGTCCAGCTAGCTCCCCTCTGGCCTTCTTCTAGGTAACCTTTATGACTGCCCAAGTCTGAGTTAAGAGCCCTCCTAGCCCCGACACAGTGAACTTCCAATGTAATTGTGCTCAGTCTCCTCTATTGCAATCACCCTGTGACTTTTCAGTCTCTACCTTGCACTTTGAGACTTTTGAAGACAAAAGTAGATCTGCTTTTTTCTTATGAACTCTGCAGTGCCCAGAAGAGAGCCTCAATAAATATTTGTGGAATGACTGGTCTCTTACTAGTATATTCTAGACTCTAGTTTGCTAGAGGGCATTGCTCTTAGGTTTAACTTGTTCTGAGTAGTTCTTTACAAATGTGATGGTCATGCATTTTGGGACTGAAGTCTACATGGGTCACAGTACACCAACTAGAAAGATCCACAAACTCTCCAAGGTGTTATTTTTACCTTTAGAAATAGCCACAGGGGAATAAATGCCTAATCAGTGGACTGTAGGAATTTTTAAACAACCTTGATTTGGAGAATTGCCATGTACTATCATTTCCATCAGTGTAAAGGGGCCTAGGGCTGGGAAGGAAGGGTACAGATGTAGGTGCTGAGCTGAGTGACAGGTGGCTGCCTAGATCCTCTGGGCTATTCGCAGTGTATGTTCCCAGGAAGAGACTGTCAAGCCCTGTGTACATGCAGTTGTCTCACATGTTACTATGAGAATAGCAATAAGGGGAGTCTCCTTCCCAGCATCCTTTTGGGGAATAAAAAGTAAATGTTGCTTAAAAAATAAAACTGTTTCACAAAGTAAAACAGACTTTGGAGTAAAGAAACAGCCAGCCAGAATTCCACAGGGAGCTGGCAACTGTTCCACATTTTAACCATTCCCATCTGTCTAATGGGTGGCAATTAGTAACTTCTCCACTGCTATGATCTTGGAAACACACACACACACACACACACACACACACCCCAATGGGAGCTACAGATATTTAAAAGAAAGGAGAACTAACTTCACATGCTTATATCCCAAATGACCAGTTCACTTAAAGTTTAAATGTATATGAAGTTTTCATTCATTTGTTATTACTATGATTAACATGGTTGATTATATATGTTATAAATGTGTGTGCCTATATATTTATAAATGAAATATACTAAAGTCAACAGGCAGTCATCCCAGTTCTAAAATCAGATGGTTCAACAAGAAAGTCCCTGAAGTATTTGCAGTTCTAACCATCTGCAAGTCTTGGAATTTTGACTTTAACTTTGCATCTTCTCACGCAGGCTTTAGGAAAGAAGCATAGAGTTGCACACAACAGTCGGAGTCAGCCAGCATCACTCAGCATGTGGAATGTACCTGTAGAAAGTTTCTGGGTGGGCCCACGTAAACTATGTTTGCTATACTGAACAGAGTCTCTGTGCTCAACTGGTTACAAGTTTGACTCAAGGTATGAGCCTTGCATTGTCAAATAGATACTTGTGCAGAATCAACAGTACCTGTGTGAGTGAGCAAGCCATCCTCCTGTACAGCCATTCTGAAAGTTTCATTGGACTCCATTTTTTTTTTTTTTTTTTTTTTGAGATGGAGTCTAGCTTTGTCGCCCAGGCTGGAGTGCAGTGGCATGATCTCTGTTCACTGCAACCTCTGCCTCCTGGGTTCAAGCAATTCTTCTGCCTCAGCCTCCCAAGTAGCTGGGATTACAGGCATGCACCACCAGGCCTGGCTGATTTTTGCATTTTTAGTAGAGACAGGGTTTTACCATGTTGACCAGGCTGGTCTTGAACTCCTGATCTCGTGACTCACCCACCTCGGCCTTCCAAAGTGCTGGGATTATAGGCATGAGCCACCGTGCCTGGCCTCCATATTTTTAAAATAGTCATACAGGAGACCATTTGAACTTTTGTAAGACAAACCCTGATAAGAACTCAGGCCTGGAAACTGCTAGAAGTCTCCAGGCTAATTACATGAGTAACCTTTGCAGTCTGTGGGATGATGTCTTCAAGGAACACAGAACTGCAAATCGTAGGCATCAACGGATCTATCTACAGGCAGAGCCAGGAGGATCTTTTTGAATAGAGAAACATAAAGAATGGAAGTGGGAAGGAGAACAGTACTGTGCACTGCACAATCCAGGGGTCATCATCACATTCTAGTCTACATAGGCTGTGCTCTCCAGAGAGAAGGGAGAGTAAAGTAAATCCAGTTTTCATTCAATTGCACCATATGGAAAGCCAAAATGGAGAATAATATTTATGCTTTGGGGGTTTATTTGATAGCCAATAACTAAACAACTAAGTGTTTTGGGTTTGTTTTTTTTTTTTTTTGAAAAAAGGTCAAAGAAAAAAGCTTAAATTGACTCAAAATTTTCTGGCAAAGAAAGCGATTCATGCCAAGTTCTAATACCATATGTCTTAAAACAGCAAGAGTAAAACAGCTACTCTGAATGAAGCAAATCAGTGAAGTGCCTAGAAAAAAGAGCGTGAATGGCAGTTTTCAAGTTACACATAGTACTACTTTCATTCTGCATATATTTATTCACAGACTACTACTTGTCAAACTGTGCTATCAGATGGCATTTAAGGTTCATATGGGCCCATGGAGAAGTTCATATTTATATTTTTGAACTCTTGTTCTAAATGATCAGTTCACTTAAACTTAAAAGATATATGAATAAATGTCATTAATGCACTATGAATCAAGTTATGAGTTTCAAGTCATAATAATATTCAGGAAGAAATAAAAACAAGTTGGCTGCTTCACTGGACACCAAGATCTTTGTCTAAGAGTCATGCAGGTCCTCAATGTGGGAGCTTTAAAAGATAACAAAAGCATGATTTAGACTGAGCCTCCTGTCAGAAGTGAGAACTCCATATCATTTATAATACATAGTTTATTATAACATTAAGTTATATACTATG
This sequence comes from Chlorocebus sabaeus, assembly GCF_047675955.1. NCBI lineage: Eukaryota > Metazoa > Chordata > Mammalia > Primates > Cercopithecidae > Chlorocebus > Chlorocebus sabaeus. Next base: position 107,887,480 of record NC_132924.1, on the reverse strand, counting down.
AATTAAACTCAATATAGAGTAGATCTTTATTTAAACCAAACCTCTCACTTACTAATAGATCGTGATTACCCATGACCATTTGTAGCGAAATGAATAATTTCTCCAAATATAATTTTAATCATAAGAATAGAATGCAGAGCCTCAAAATGGGCCTATGAATATAGGAAAAAATGCCTTATGATAGAGGTAGTATTTTATTTATTTTTTTAATTTTTAATTTTTAAAATTTTTTAAATTTAAATTTTCTTTTTTTTGAGACGAAGTCTCGCTCTTGTCCCCCAGGCTGGAGTGCAATGGCACGATTTCAGCTCACTGCAACCTCTGCCTCCTGGGTTCAAGCGATTCTTCTGCCTCATGTCTGTAATCCCAGTACTTTGGGAGGCTGAGGCAGGTGGATCACCTGAGGTCAGGAGTTCAAGATGAGTCTGGCCAACATAGTGAAACCCTGTCTGCACTAAAAATACACAAATTAGCCAGGCGTGGTGGTAGAGGTAGGATTTTAGGTAAGAGATGTCTTTTGGATGTCTATTCAATAATTTGTTGGTATTATTAGTTACCCATTTGGACAAAGATAATGTTAGATCCCTACCTCACATCATCCACCAGTCGTTTCTAGATAGATTAAATATATGAGCATAAAAAGTAAAACTACAAAAGAATCAGAGGCCATACAGGAAAATGCTTTACTTTGGGTAGGAAAGATGATCTTAAACAAGACTCAGAAGGCAAACAACACAAAGGAAAAGACCGATAAATATGACTAGAAAAACAACTTCTACACTGTGAAAAATAACACAAGTAAAATGTAAAGACAAGAGACAGAGTAAGGATAAAATATTTACATATTGATCACAAACAAAAGCTGACTGCCAGTTACGGCTGTGCAGGCTGTGTACTGTACACCACCGGGGGGAGCCATTCAAGTAGACTACAATGTGAATTGTGTCCTGAAGGAAATCCATAATCTATAAATCACTCCTCTACCAATAAGAAAAAAGATAAGCCACCCAATAGAAAAATGGGCAAAGAATATGGAAAGTGAAGGAGTAAAACCAAATAATAGTAGGCATACACAAAAATGTTCAATCTTACTTGTAACCAATGAAAAGCAAATTGAAACAATAATGAAGCATATTTTCACCACACCAGTAATAAAAAAAAATACATAAATGCAAACAAAGAAATACCATTCCAGAGAAGCAACATTTGAAATATGTGGCATGGTGGCTGACGCCTGTAATCCCAGCACTTTGGGAGGCTGAGGCAGGCAGATCACTTGAGGTCAGGTGTTCGAGACCAGCCTGGCCAACATGGTGAGACCCCGTCTCTACAAAAAAATACAAAAATTAGCTGAGAGTGTTGATGGGTGTCTGTAAACCCAACTACTCAGAAGTCTGAGGCAGGAGAATCACTTGAATCTGGGAGGCAGATGTTACAGTAAGCCCAGATTGGGCCACTTTACTCCAACCTGGGTGACAGAGTAAGACTCCATCTAAAAATAATAGTAAAATAAAGTAAAATATGTGATAGTGTTGAGTAGAGTATGGTAAAACGGTATTCTCTTGCATTACTAGGTGAGGTATAAATTTGACAATACCTATTTAAAATAAAAATTCATCTACCCTATTGTCTAACAATTTTACTTTTCCTGATCTTCTCTAAAGAAACCTTCACACACACACATATCAACTATACATTGTATTTATACAATTGTTTATAATCATATCCATTGGAAACAGCTTATTTGTCCATAGTTAGCATTTAGTAGTTGAGTAGAATGAGATTTATATGTGGTGAAATGAAAGATCTCCACTCTAGACTGTTGAGTGAAAAAAAAGTAATTTTCCTAATGATGTATGTGGTATTACTCCAGTTATATAAAACACACATGAAGCAATATCATACATGTATTTTTTTTGTACATCAAACAGTTCTTCCAGGACTACACATTTGTTAACAGAGGTACCTCTGGGAGCCAAAAGGGATTATACATGGATATCAGCAGTGGGTTTTAGGTTTACTTTTAATGTTTGGTTGAAAATTAGAGCATGTGTATTATTTTATAGACATTTTCTTTTCAACTTACACTTCTGGGCTTGTACCTTGAGACAATGGTGGTATTAAAAAGTCATGAAGAAGACATGATACAGAATTTTTAAAATGACAGCAGCAATTTATAAGCGACAGTGGCCAATGCTAACATTTATAATACACACTTAGGTTTACCTAAAGAAGATGGTCTTACTCATCATTTTCTCTTCTCCCTTCTCTTTATAGTCTCTTCTTTCCACATCTCAGGCCCTAGCTCAGGAACCTACTCCCTAGTCACCTAGGCTTTCTCTCTCTTACTCTACTGTAATTTCCTCATGCAGGATTCAAACCCAGGCTGGTTTCATCCCATGACAAGAAGATTGTTATCTAGATGGACACGCTGGGACTTCATCTCATCCCACAGAAGTTAAGTGTTGAACAAATATGGTCAGGTGCTGCCTGTGGAGATGTCCCCAGCCTCTTGCCAGAGGGAAGGGACTGGAAGTTAGAATCCAACTGAGAGGGTTGAATCAGATGCTTGCTTCAAGTCAATGCAGCTAGGGGAGCTTGCAAAGCCAGAGTTTGCAACAGAGTGGGCAAATACTCAGAAGAAAATACAAATTTCTGGAGTCAGAGCAGGCCAGGGAGGGGCCAGCAGGCATCTGGGATATCAGAAGCATTAAATTATAGACAACAGATACAAGACAATCTGTAGTCAAGGACCGGCGCTGCAAGGCAGGAGAATAAAGAACATGAAGGAGAAAGGGCAGCAAGAATGGGAAAGAGGCCCCACTGTTGTCTTGTGTGCATCTCTGCAGAAAGACTTTGTCATAGTCTTTGCAAGGCAGGAGCTACCCTCAGGGCAGTTGGCCTAGACCAGTGCTTCTTACCTAGTGTGCTTTAAGAAAACTAGCAGTGCCTAGGCTGCATCCCAGTCTAATTAAACTAACATTTCCTAGGTGGAGCCGGATGTCAGTATTTTTCAAAACTCCCCAGGTGATTCTCCAGGACTCAGATGCATTGCTCCGGCCTTACAAATTTAGAGTTGGTGATTGGTGGCACCTGGCAGAAGTGAGGCATACACAGGGTGGAGAATCCTGGGAATCCACTCCCTCAGAACAATTTCATCTCATTATTTTTTTTAGTAAATGAGATGATACACCCATTTATTTTCCATAAAAATTAAGATGGCTGCCCTCATTATTTGCTCATATGAGAGCTTAGGCCCAGGGTTTATCAAGTCATCACGATTTCTGGATCCTTCGTTTCAGTTCTCTTTTCAGAGCTGAGTCTTGTCTTTTTTCTCTAGACAGGCTCCACTCCACCCCAAGGCCCAGCAGACTTTGCAGTATGGAACCAATATAGCATTCCATTAATTATATTCTGTCTGAAAATAATATATTCAACACTGAAAAGTGTGAAAAGTAGTCTTTTTTTTTCTTTCTTTCTTTTTCTTTTTTTTTTTTTTTAAATAGAGTCTGGTTCTGTTGCACAGGCTGGAGTGCAGTGGTGCCATATCGGCTCACTGAAACTTCCACCTCCCGGGTTCAAGTGCTTCTCCTACCTCAGCCTCCCGAGTAGCTGGGATTATAGGCACCTGCCACCATGCCACCACTTCTGGCTAATTTTTGTATTTTTTAGTAGAGATGGGGTTTCACCATGTTGGCCAGGCTGGTCTTGAACTCCTTACCTCTGGTGATCTGTCCGCCTCGGCCTCCTAAACTGCTGGGATTACAGGCATGAGCCACTGCGCCCAGCCTGAAAAGTGTATTTTTGATAATCGGTGCAAAGACTGGATTTATATTCTGATCTGACATAAATCAGGCTCGAAATTTATTGGCAGAAATAGAAGTTGCATAATTACTCGGCTGTGGTTATGCATTCTTGACACATTTATCTCTCTAAGCCTGAACTCTGTACATGCATGGACACATATGAAATTCCCCACTCATGATGCCTATTTTCTGGCATTTGGAAATAGATTTATGAAGGTATCACTGTATAATATATAGTTTCACTTTTATAATTTGGATGGTTTAGGGTAGTGATGAGAAGAATCTAAACTTCTGTGTGCTAAAATCATAACTTATTCCTTTGAGAATCTGAGACTGGATGTACAAATGCAAACACAAAATGAAAAATAATTAATTTGGAAATTATTTGACTGGTTATTTTGACTAGCAAATTTTTTTGGCATCAGGCTGAAAGCTTCCTTTTCTGACAGGCTCAATACTCTCTACTTAGCCTATATGAAATAAGCGTTCTGCCCAAGTTGCACATCCAAGATGATTCATCATGCTTTTGAAAGCTATTCCATTAAGCTCTCAGGTCTGATCTTCCTGATTCTTCTGCCATTTGAAGATCCTTATTAACTTTCTCCTGGAAATCTTCTCCCAGTATGTCTTGAGTTAAAATACTACATGAATGATATTTCTGAAAATAAACTATGCCTTGGATGAGGAATCAAAGGACTCAAGAGTACAGATGATAAACTTTTTTTTTCTTTTTTGAAACGGGTATCACTCTGTCACCCAGGCTGGAGTGCAGTGGCACGATCTCGGCTCACTGCAACCTCCGTCTCCTGGCTCAAGCGATCATCCCATCTCAGCCTCCCAAATAGCTGGAACCACAGGAGCACACTACCACACCCGCCTAACTTTTTGTATTTTTGGTAGAGACAGGGTTTTGCCACGTTGCCCAGGCTTCTCTTGAACTCCTGAGCTCAAGGGATTCATTGCCTCGGCCTCCTGAAGTGCTGGGACTACAGTTGTGAGCCACCATGCCCAGCCCTAGATGATAAACTTATATAATGGTTTTCTCTACCAATAATAAAGACTTTGAAGAGAAAGAAAAATCTGTGGGTTGAATGTACAATTAAAAAGATGGTAAAGAGAAGTGACATTTATAAGACGAAGCCGTGGTTTATGTACTGGGATGAATGATGTATTCTTGGTGAGGGAAGGATATTTGACCAGAATCTGGGTGACCCAACTGAAAAACTTTAAGTAAAGGAAGAAAGAAGGACAATCACCTTGATAAACCTATGAATATGGTTCCTATGGAAGACAACAAGCGTAAGATGAGAATATGAATAAAAGCAGGGGATATGCCTGGGGATTTGCACCTCCAAAATATTGGAAAGCAGAGAGGAGATGGAAATAATACTAATAGCCTCAAAACCATTATACTAATAATAGCTGTCATTGATTGAGTACTTACTATCTGTATATCTCTTTTCATCTTAGAAACAACCTTACAAAGTAGGTACTGTTGTTACTTCCATTTCAAAGATGGAGAAAAATGAGGCTTATGGGAGTTAAATAACTTGCACAAGGACATGTACAGCTGGTAGGTAGAAAAACAAGGATTTGGACATGGGCAATCTAGTTCAGAGGTCACTTTATCATACCGTCTCAGTGTGCATTGTGAATGAACCAAGTTGAGGTTATACCATAGTGTGATTTTTTGAGACATGGTGGGAAGGGGCTTCAGATTAAAATACAGTGATGGAGAAGCATGCCATATTCCCAAATGATAGGCTGTAATAAGGGGAGACTGAATGGTATGATATATCAATAAGATATTCACTTGAGTAACCCCAAAACAGAAACACTGTGGAGGAGTGAGTCAGAGAAAAATGTAAGTGACCTGCTCTGGAACTTTGGTATAGGCCACCTGGCCAGAAGGAGAAAATTAATCATGCATTTTAGACAGATGGAAAAAAAAAACCAATATAGAAGTAATGTATAGAATTGGTCATTGAATATATATTTTATACAGTGGTGATGAGAAACTTCAACTATTGGATATTTGCTAGAGAGTTTGGTGGACATGCTCTTGACTTTTCAGAAGAAAGTGAAAGTGGATCTTTTTTTCTGTTAATAGCTAGGAATGGAAAGGATAAACATTGTCAAACATGTGCCTCAGCTTTTGAGATAGCAGGATTTTTAAGTCTGCCAAAGATAGGTATGGTTCTCCCAAGAGAAGGTACATGGAAAGGGCTCATATACAATTCTAGCTGTAATCGGTAATACACGGTTCTGCTAGGAAAGAAACATGGGTCTTGGGACGCTATAAGGAGAACGTGCCACTTACAAAGTTGTGACCTCGCCAACTCCAGACCCACGCTCCTGTATTCCACTGAGGCTAGGACTCTGCACAGCACCTTTCTGCTTGGCCAGCTGACACCCTGTTAGGCTCTGCCAGTAGGGGGCACCAGAGAGAGACCACAAGCCTGGATGAAGGGATGGGGGTTCCTTGCTTTTGTTGGCAAACAGGTCTTCAGGTCACCCCAGCAATGGCAGTGCCTTTCTGAAGCAGCAACTAAATCTAGTTTGCAAGATTTGTTTGTTTGTTTGTTTGTTTTAACACTTGCCATATCAACCTTCCAACTTGTCCCCCAAGACAGTTGGTCTGTGTCTTGGAAATCTGGGTGTCATGAGGCCACTCTTTCAAGTTCAGAGACACCAACACCAGCCCAGCAGCTCTCTGGGAGCCCTCCCTGAAGTTTCTCTGTTTCCCTTATAGAAGGTTCCTGTTTACTGGGAACTGCATTCCCTAAAGCGATTCGAGAGCCAGCTCTTTCTGTGAGAGTAAGAACCTCTTTTGTGTATCCCTGAGAAACCTATGTCAGTTCTTTAAATTAAATTACGGAAATATAGTCCACCCTTCCTTGGCATCACTGAACCCTACTGCTGTTTTCTGGAACTTTGAAAAACTCCCTGTACTTTTGGCGAAACAGAATTCCTTCATGATGTTAGAATGAGCACCTGGGTCCCTGGCTCCAGGTGCATCTTGACCTTACACATCAAGCATCCTCTGAGGCGGGATCATTCCACGTCCACACCTTACCTCACTCTCCTGGTCTTGGTTTTTTTTTTTTTTTTTTCTTTTTGAGATGGAGTTTCACTCTTTTTGCCCAGGCTGGAATACAATGGCGCAATCTTGGCTCACTGCAACTTCCTTGGTTCAAGCGAGTCTCCTGCCTCAGCCTCCCAAGTAGTTGGGATTACAGGCCTGCATCATCATGCCCAGCTAATTTTGTATTTTTAGTAGGACAGAGTTTCACCATGTCGGCCAGGCTGGTCTTGAACTCCTGACCTCAAGTAATCTGCCCACCTCTGCCTCCCAAAATGCTGGGATTATAGGTGCGAGCCACCACACCCAGCCCCTGGCCTTGCTTCTTAAAGACCCAGTCCTTGCTCTGCATCCTTGAGTTACTTCTTCTATCTTTGGTTCCAGGGCTGAGAGGTATTCCTTTGTATTTGTGAAGACAAACAAATAAGTGTCTTTTCTCTTTTCATTTATTGGGCCTCTTTAGACTAATCTCCAGTTCTTGAAACATTATTTCTCACTAGATTCCTCTTTCCAAAAGTCCAAACTGGGATGTCTTATTCCATTTCAACTGCCACAACAAAATACTATAAACTGGGTGGCTTATAAATTATGAAAATTTATTTCTCACAGCTCCCGAGGTCGGGAAGTCCAAACTCAGGGCAGATTCAGGGTCTGGTGAGGATCTGCTTTCTGCCTATAGACAGTGCCTTCTTGCTGTGTCCTCACATGCGGAAAGGGGTGGGGGTCTCCCTCTAGCCTTTTGATGAGGACTTTTTAATCCCATTCATGAGGACTGCCCTGATGACCTAATCACCTCTCAAAGGCAGGACCTCACAATACTGTCACCTTGAGTGCTAGGGTTTCAACATGAATTTTGGAGGAGAAACAAACATTCAGACCATAGCATTTCACCCCTGCCTGTACCCAAATTCATGTCTTTTTTTTGGTGGGAGAGGTGGATGGAGTTTCACTCTTGTTGCACAGGCTGGACTACAATGGCACAATCTTGGTTCATTGCAACCTCTACCTTCCAGGTTCAAGTGATTCTCCTGCCTCTGCCTCCTCAGTAGCTGGGATTACAGGTGCCTGTCACCACGCCCAGCTAATTTTTTGTATTTTTAGTAGAGACAGGGCTTCCTCATGTTGACCAGGCTGGTCTCGAACTCCTGACCTCAGGTGATCCACCCACCTTGGCCTCCCAAAGTGCTGGGATTACAGGCGTGAGCCAGTGCACTCAGCCTCATGTCCTTCTTGCATGCGAATATATTCAATTCATCCCAAGAGCCTGAAGTTTTAACTCAGTCCAGCATCAATTTAAAAGTCCAAAGTCCAGGGTCTCATCTAAATGTCATCCAAATTATATGCATGAGACCCGAGGTACTATCCATCCTGAGCTGTGAACCTCTGAAATTAAACACGTTAAGTGCTTTCAAAATAAAATGATGGGACAGGCATAGGCTAGATATTCCCATTCCAAGATGGAGAAATAGTAAAGAAGTGGCAAATTCTGAACAAGTCCAAAATCTTAATGCTCAAGCATAATCTTTTTGGTTCAGTGTTCTGCTGTCTAGGTGCTGGGGCAGAGGTCCTGCCTTGCACACCCACTGGGATGGCAGTCCTACCTCTGCAGTTTTGCCTGCCTTCATGGCCTCGGACAGCTCTGACACCACAGATTTTCCAGGTGGAGCCTATGGCACAGCTCTCTCGGTTTGGAGTTGAGTGCCTGCAGTTCTCCCAGATGGGAATCACATGCTAGGGGCTCTACTGGTCTGTGGTCTCAGGGGTGGCCCCACTCCCATGGTTCCACTGGGTATTGCCTTAGTTGGGACTCTCTATAGTGGCCCCACCTTTGTGGCGTTTGTCTGCCTGGGTCTATGACGTTCCAGGGCATTCTCTGCAATCCAGTTAGAGGCAGCCGTGCCCCCATGGCTTTGCTGGGTGCAGACCATGCTGCACTGGAGCCACCTGAGCTGGCCCTGGGGCAGCCAAGGGGCACAGTGATGGAGTGCAGGGAGTGGAGCCCCTGATATAAGGCTGCTCTGGGCAGTGATGGCCTTCCTTTGATATTGTTCTGCACTTCAGGACCTATGATGGGAAGGGCAGCCCCAGTGATCTCCAAAATGCTTTCTGAGTCATTCTTAATCCATTGTCTCAAACAATAGGTCCCGGATTTCATTTAAAGTAAATTACAGAAATATATAGTCCACCCTTCCTTGGCATCACGAATCTTACTGCTGTTTTCTGGAATTTTGAACAACTCCCTCTAGGGTTGGCAAAACAGAATTCTTTCACATTGTTAGAATGAGCACCTGGATTCCTGGCTCCATTTGCATCTTGACCTTAGTATGAAACATCCTCTGAGGCTGGATCATTCCACATCTGCACTTTACCTCACTCTACTGGCTTTCTTTCTCAAAGACCTATTCCTTGTTCTGCATCCTGAGTCACTTCTTCTATCTTTGGTTCCAGGGCTGAGATGATAAATGTCCCAATTATCTTGATGAATAGCATCTGGCTTCCATTGAGATGACAATCTATACCAACTTTCTTATCAACTAATCATTTGGCTACACGCTTGTTCTCTTCCACACAAGTTTTCTCATATTTTTTCAATGTGAATAGACTAAGAATCTTCTAAAATTTTAAGCTCTGCATTCCTTTTAGTTAACAATTCCATCTTTAAATCATTTCTCTCTTCTTGCATTTTACTATGAGCAATCAAGAGAAAACAGGCTACACTTTCAACACTTTGCTTAGAAATAATTTCAGCTAAATATTTAATTTCATCACTCACAAGTTCTACCTTCCACAAAACACTAGAACAAGAACACAAAGCAGCCAAATTCTTTGCCACTTTAAAAATAGAATTGCCTTTTCTCCCATTTTCAATAACATATTTCTCATTTCCATCTGAATGGCATCATCAGAATAACCTTTACCATTCATATTTCTACTAACATGTTCTGTTCATGACCACTTAGGTATTCTCTAAAAAGACTGAGGTTTTCTCTACAGCTCTCCTTTTTTCTTTCTGGGCCCTCAGCAATATTGCCCTTAATGGTTAGTTCACCACAGTGTAGGCTTTTTCTAGCATGCACCTCAAAACTCTTCCAGCCTCTATTCATTATCCAGTTCCAAAGCTACTACAGCAGCACCCCCACTTCGCAGTACTAATTTTTGTCTTAGACTGTTTGGACTGCCAGGACAAAGTACCATAAACCAGGTGGCTTATAAACAGCAAAAATGTACTTCCTACAACTCTGGAGGCTAGCAAGCCAAGATCAAGGCAGATTTGGTGTTTGGTGCAGGTCTGCTTTCTGGATTATAGACAGTGCCTTCTTGCTGTGTCCTCACAGAGTCAAGGGGACAAAGAGTCTCTCTTCAGCCCGATCCAGTTCATGAGGGAATGGGCCCTTACGATTTAGTCACCTCCCAAAGGCATCATCTTCTAATATTATCATCTTAGAGTTAGGATTTCGACATATGAATTTTGGGAGAGACACAAACTTTCAGACCACAGCATGGGAGAGCATTCAAATTAGAGAGTCCAAGCTTTGACTCCTGAAGGCACCATTTCTGGAGATTCCAGTTAAGCTCTTCCTACTACCTTCCCCATAGGTTCTCTTTAGTCATCATGAACTAATAGCAGTGGCTTCATCAACCCACACAACCATGGTAGATAACACCATACATCACAAATTGAGAAATAAATACCACTATCACCACAACAAAAGGGTTTCCAAAATCTTCCAGAACTCTTGGATGCTGAGCAAAAAGACCAGAAATTGCTTATCTGTTAAGGCCACATCACACCATGTATTATAAAGAACAACTGGGAGATGAAAGGCGCAACTTCTGGGACATTAAAAGAAGATGAAGTACATTTTAAGTTGCTATTTCTAAAGTATAGCAAAACAACACTTCCTCCCCAACTTTTATTAATGTAGCCAGGGAAAATTTATCAGAGAAGATAGGTCCACGAGGTGAGAGCTGAAAGGCAATTGCCCCTTGGAATTTAAGTTAAATTCACCTCTCTAGCAGATGTTTTGATTTAAAATAGTTACCTTTTGTTCAGCTTAACTCTCAGCTCCCAAATCTTTCTGCTTTCAATTCTTCAAGGAAGGCACCCCTGAATACAATGCGAGGGAGGGAGTTTAATCCAGAATTCTTGAAAACAGCTTGATATTTTCAACTAAATCCAGTAGCGGAATGCAGGCTTAACTGGCCCCACCCAATTTCTCCCACCCAGATATTTTTCCTTTTTGTCCAGCAAAGTTTCTTCTGGTTCCAAAGAAAGAAAAAGGAAGGAAAAGAAAAATGTTTGCTTAAACCATTAAACTCTAAACTACTAAACTAATTCTGACCAAATTTAAGATGCCTGATACTGAATTAGGATGGAGAAAATAAGAAAAATTTTTAAATGGAGTTTTAATTTTATCTTCTCTGGTAAGAACACTTAGGTTATAGGTTACTACTGTACAGTATAAGTGGCTTTGGATGCATTTATTTTATTAATTAAACACACGCTTATTGTGTGCCTATAAGGTGCAAGGTACTGTGCTAAAATCCATGTGGAGGTACAAAGTGAAATCTACCCTAAATATTGCTTGGTGGAGCTTATAAATCAGTAGAAAAGATTAGGTAAATATGATTAGAGAAATGTGAACACAGATTACTATGATATATGGCACAATTAAATACATGCCAGAAAGACATGGAAGTAAAGTTCTATGGGAGTCCAGAGAAAGGGGGGCCACTTCTTTTCTCCAGGAAAGGCTTCCTGGAGGAAGAGGCGTTTCAGCTGCCCTTTCAAGAGAAAAGAGAGAAAAACCTTCCAAGCCTCCTTAAGGAAAAGCACACACAAAGGGCGTAGCCAAGGAAAGGATGAGGCTCCTTTAGGGAATGACTTGCAGTACTTATCACAGTAACCAAGCCAACTCTGCCAATGTTTGGTGAAGAATATCGCTCTAGTAAACTTACTCTAATTAGCTTACTTTGATTTTGCTTGGTTTCTGGAGGAATTCAGGTAACGTCTACATAAGTGATGTTACCTCCTCTGCTTTCAATATGTCTAACATTTAATACATAAAAGTATTAAATTAATCTTGCTCTTTCTCTCTCTTTCTCCCCATCTCTCTCTCCCTCTTCCACTTCTCTTTCAATGTGTGTGTGTGCACGCACGCACACACACACACATACACACACACACACACACAACTTCCTGATAGCAAGGAATAAAATAAATACTTAAAACCAACTTTAAAGAGGCAAGACTTCTGATTTTCTTCATTAAATAACCAACCTGCATTTCAAGCTGCACAGTAAATCCCATCAGAGACATCTGGAGTTAGGCCCCAGTCTTGCTTCCTGGGAACAAAGTCAAAAGATTTCAGGCCTGACAGCAGGCTCGAATATTTCCTCAGCCACTTTACCTCCCCTAGAAAAGCAACAGTTCTGTGTAATACCACCCAGTGTCTGCTTTAATAAAAATCTCTCTCATTACTACAGGCTGCTACTAGAGAAGGTTTGCCATTGGCCAAGGGCTTAACCTTGAGGCCCTGTTCTTGCATCTTCTCTCCTCGGTCTTCCCCTTGACCATGGCTGCTGCAGGAAAAGAGGGGTCTGCTGTCATCCAGACCTTAACACAGCCGGTTTATTTTTTAAATGATCGCAAACAACTAATCTGATTGGCTATTTTTCATTGAATGTATCAGCGGACTTCAGTGAGGAAATTAACCAACTGCTTGTGGATCATACTAAAATAGACCTCAAGTTTACGCATGTGAATTCATCTGCCCCTGGGAACGAGTAATTTCTGCTATGTGATTATGCAAATAAACTAGATTTAAGTCTTATATCTGTGAGAAACTCCACAAGTAAAGTTATGCAGATTTCAAAAGGTGAATTCAACAAAAAGTGGACAGAAATTAGACTACAGACACTGTCACAGATTATGTTAGGATACAGATATTTTAATAACCGGCAACACTTTTCTGATTGATTCCAAGCTAATACTATCCAGCACATGCTGCTTATTTCTTGTTCATTGACAAAATGCTAAATTGAGTCATTGCACAGAGGACATCTCCACTTTGAAAGAGATGATCGACAAAACAGCAAGATCACTTTAGCAGGCATCAGAGGAAAGAAGTTAAGTATTTGCTGACCTCTTAGAGAAGGAAATGAACTCCAATTCTCACCCCCTACCCCCTTAGATTTGTGCAGGATTGTGAAGAGCTGAAAAACTTCAAAGTATAACAAAACTGCGGCTCAATTTTAGAAATATAAAGCATTTGGAGTAACTAATTTGGCCAAATATTTATGTTTTGGTGCATAGTTGAACTGCTTATCAGACCTTCAGGAATTCTTTGTTTTTCATTTTTGTGCTTTTATTTCCTCTCCTATCTTCTCCTCCCCTCAATCGAAGCAAAACACCCTTTGGCAATGAAAGCTGAAGATGCTTCTTCATGGAAGAACCAAGCCAGGGCCAAGGGGGCTGATCCCCAAGTTTCTGCCAACTGCACTCAAAGCAGTCATCTTCCCTCCCACTAGCTCTCTTCTGAGAAGTGCTGGGAAATGTGGAAATCCCTAAGGCCTCCCCAGGAAAGAAACAAAAATCTTTTCCTATGAGTATAAAAACCCTTCTTGAGAGATCTTAGATTGACTTTAAAAGGCTGCTGTAAAGAGCTGGCTTTTGTGTCTTTACAAACTGGGGCAGAGAGGTAGGCAGGGAGGGTTCCCAGGAGCCTCCAGATCTGGTGGACCCTCTCTTTCCACTATCAATACCCACCAGCCTTCCCTGCCACCTCCCACAATCTCTCTGCAGTCCTAACTTTAAAGAAACAGAACACTGCTCAGGGGGATGATGCTCATTTATGAAAAAGAAGGGTAGGTGTTAGTTACACTGCTAACTTTCAGTGGAGACAGGGCAAAGGGAAGGCACTTGGACAGTCTTTGCGGGAAATTACGCTGAGATGTTCTATACCAGTAAGAAGGGCAGAGGAACCACTGTTTTTCCTTTAATCTCCAGGCTGACCTCTGCTCTAAGGGCTGCCCGCAGTGACAAGTTCTGCATTTCCTATTAGTTTCTTCACCCTCCAGCCCTGGGGGCTGCTGAACCACACCAAAGATCCCAGGTGGGCCCCAACCCGCTCCTGCCAGCAGAACTCTACTGCTCCCAGGCTTCAAAGCCCACAGGGCTTCGAGCACATTCCAAGACATTACACAGCTGGGAGGCTGGGAGCCTGGAATGTCTGGAGCCCACAGAGGGAAGGTGTCCCAGCATGCTCCCCCATCCCAACCACATTTCCCCAAAGATCTCAAAGCATTCTCCAAGGGTGATCTCATTTACTAATAGACATTTATTTCCATTTTCATCCTTACTGTTAGGAATGGCCTTCTTTTGCATGAATGTCATTTTGAGTTTTTTCACATAGCCTATCTCATGGTAAGAATATCACCTTGGGAACAAAGAACCCAGTTACTACTCAACTACCAATTAGATATCACTTAAGCCCTTTCCCAGTGCACAGACCTTTGACATTTAACAATGAAGCAGCAAGGAAATGACTGTTCCAGTTCCACCCATTGAAAGAGAAAAATGTAATATGGGGCCAAGACATACATCACAAATATGTGTGTGTTTGCGTGTGTGTGTGTGTGTGTGTGTGTGTGTGTGTATCATACCTCATAGTGCTAGTGCTACTGCAGTCTTCAGGACTTCTATTTCCTTAACTGTAGAATGAAGATAATAACACTACCTTACGAAGTTCTTTTGGTCTTGCTATAGTGACTGGAACATAGTAGGCACTTAATGAATGTTTGCTGAATAAATACACTGATGGATGAATAAACATAAAGTTTCAGGGTTTGTTTCCTCATCTCTTAACCTGCCATGTTTAATTCACAGGGCAATTTGGAGGATTAAAGGACATCCAGGTTTTTAAAAATGGCTTTTGAAAATAAAAAACTAACTGTAAAAAAATACCAGATTATTATTGCGCATGTGCCTACTAGCATTGGTGCCCAGGTGTGTCAAAATCTCATGGATCTATATCTTTTTTAAAAATATGCATTGGGCACTAAAGCAACTCCCTGTACAGGGAGTAACTCTGCCTCTCTGGTTCTTTCTATAACTTTGTTTTTATGTGTTAATTGCCTCAACCCCATTAAAACTATTGAATGTGAATCAAGTACTTGAGATGGAAGAGTTTCAGAGCTAATATGGTTTGGCTGTGTCCCCACCCAAATCTCATCTTGAACTGTAGCCCCATAATCCCCACGTGTCATGGGAAGGACCTGGTGGGAGGTAATTGAATAATGGGGGTGGTTA
This sequence comes from Chlorocebus sabaeus, assembly GCF_047675955.1. NCBI lineage: Eukaryota > Metazoa > Chordata > Mammalia > Primates > Cercopithecidae > Chlorocebus > Chlorocebus sabaeus. Next base: position 107,872,281 of record NC_132924.1, on the reverse strand, counting down.
CTTCCATGCTGGTTTTGTGATAATGAGTTCTCAGGAGGTCCGATAGTTTTAAAGGGGCTTCTGCCCCTCTTCACTTCTCCTTGCTGCTGTCATGTGAAGAAGGACGTGTTTGCTTCCCCTTCCACCATAACTGTAAGTTTCCTGAGGCCTCTCCACCCCTGTGGAACTGTGAGTCAGTTAAACTTCTTTCCTTCATAAATCACCCAGTCTCAGGTGTGTCCTTATAGCAGTGTGAGGATGGACTAATAATACAAAGCTTAATTGGGCAGATAGTATGTGGTGTAACAGTATCAGTCCTAGAGTCTAAATGCCTGCTTTTTGTGCTCTGACCCCCTGATTTACTAAGGTACCTGACCTGGCTATGCCTTAATTCATCCATAAAATGGGGACATTAGTAGAATACTTTCATAGAATTGCTGTGAAGATTGGATAAGATACATGTGTAAAGCATTTAGAGAACTGCCTTGCACATGGTAAGAATCCAGTAAATGCTAACTCCAACCATTGTTGGTGGTATTGCTATTATTATCCCTTTGCTAATGAGCTTGCAGTCTAGTGGAAAAGATAGACCATAGAACAAAACTGGAGAAGTAGCGCAGCACGAAAAAGGTTACCAGCAGTATGCTTTGGGTGCAGAACCAGGAGACATCTTTATTCACAATCCTCATCACCTCCTCTGCATAGTCTCTAGTTTGTCACTGTTCCAATGTACACAGAATTTAAAAATAATGTCCCAGATTCCATCTGAGGAGCACAGAGCCTAACGCTTCTCACGATCATCACACAATACTTCCATTAATGCAGTAAGTTTGTGGAGCCATATCACACTGTTGGCTCACATGAAGCTTTTGGTCAAACAAGACCCCCAGGGCCTTTTCACATCAATTGCTGCCAAGTCGCATGTTCTCTATCCTGTATCCCTATAATTCTTTTTTGGACCTAAAAATAAGACTTTGCATTTATCCTTATTACATTTTGTGTTGTTAGTCTTGGCCCAGCATTGCAGCATGTCAAGATAATTTTAAATCTTGATTCTGTCAACTCTCTCATGTCTTTTTTTAAAAATCCCCTCCAGACTTGTGTCATTGCATATTTGATCAGCATACCTACTACCTCCTCATTCAAGGCACTGATTCAAATGTTGACCAAAATGAGGCTAAGAGAATAGCCCAACAGTTCAGTTTCAGAGCCCTCAGCATACTCAATTGTGTCCACTAATCATTTTGGGAATGATTGTTCAAGTAGTCTTAAATTCATTGAGAAGTATCCCTATTTCACCATTTTATTCAAAATACCTTGCTGATATGAAGATACACTGGGTCTATGACATTATTGAATATTATTTTATTTTAAATGTTCCTGAAGTGCTTGTATCTCCCTTAAATTTTATGAGAATATTCAATTTCTACATCTAGATTATCAGTAAAGAACATAGTGGACACCATTTAATAGGTGACTTAAGAATAAAATTATGCCATTTGATTGTTACTCTTGCACTCCAATTTGAAGCTTTAGTTTGAAGGTGCATTTGCTAGGATATTTAACTGCCTCAACAAAGAGCCTCCAAAATCTCAGTGGCTTCAGACAATGGAAGCTTATTTCTCACTCACATGAAGTGATCCTGGTTGTCAGGCTGCCTTCCATGTGTCATTAAGGAAATCTGATTTCTTCTATTTAGTGGCTTGCCTCTCCTCTTGTACTTTGCAGTTTTAGAAAGTCAGAAGTTAATGGGGAAAGGAGAGAGATAATGACATGTGGAATGTTTTTGTGGCCCAGACCTGGGAATAGTGCAAGTCAGTCACGTGACCACTCTACCTGCACGGGAAGCTGGGAAGTGCACTTCACGTATGTGCCCAGCAAATCCAGAAAGGCAACAGAAAGCTTGGCTTAAAAACAGACAGAAAACATAGTTTAGGTGGAACCCACATGGTATTTCATGTTAAGTATGGTACTAAACCTGACAGTGTATGGGGTTGATGGATCAAAAGTGATAAGACCTAGGTTCTAATTCCAGGTCCGTCATTTATTGGGTAAATGTAGTCTTGGATAAGTCACAGAACTGTACAGTTGCAAGGCTTATGATACTGTCTTCGTCCATTTTGTCCATTGCTAAATCCTTTTTGTTTGTGCCCATTTGTGTCACATTCTGTGGGCTGATCTCTTCCACATAGTTTTTGCTTGTTTCGCACTATAGAAAACAGACAAGCTCTAAAAACCATTCAAGGTAAAGCTCTGCCCTAATTACACTGCTTCTATGACTTGAAGTCCAGTCACCGATGTTCCCTCTATAATTAAACTTAAGAAGCAGGCATTGAGTGCCTGTTGAGACCAGGACATGTGCTAAGTTGTGGGGTAATACATAGATTGATACAGTGAATCCTAAAATAAACAAAAACACTTGCAAGTGGTAGGAATTCAAAACTTCCAAATGAATTAAAAATTACTTGAACAATCATACCCAAAATGATTAGTGGACACAATTAAATTTGCCCAGGGCTCTGCAATTGAACTGCTGGGCTATTCTCTTAGCCTCCTTTTGGCCAACATTTGTGTCAGTACCTTGAATGAGGATGCAGTAGGTATACTGATCAAATGTGCAATGACACAAGTCTAGAGGGGATTTTAAAAGACACATGACAGAGTTGAGAGAATCAAGATTTAAAATTATCTTGACATGCTGCAATGCTGGTCCTAGAGTTGAGGATCCATCTGACAGTTTTATGTACCAGATAGCTCTCACCTAATTTGTCAATAAGAATTTTCAACAGCGAACAATCAACATCTTCACTAAAACTACTAGAAAATATATTTAACTGGAGGCCAGATAATAAATGACCTTAAGTGCAAGGACAGGGAATTTAGACTTTATTCCACAGGCAACATGTGGGCCGTCAACAGTTGTTAAGCCAGAAAATCTTATAGTCAAAGTGAAGAAAACATAAAGCATAGATGAAAGAACCTCTCATTCTGATGAGATGGCAGGCTGAAATTACTGGGAATCTCTGCCTTTTGGGTATGCCTAGGATTTGAGGATAAAATATAGCAAAACAATTTTTTATGCAAAACTAAGATCACAGAAAGAAGGGGAAATCACAGAAAGAGAAAGAATGAAACCAAGCAAGTTAGCGTGTGAACTGATTCTCCATTTCCTGCAAAATTGGAGTGAGTCACGGAGCTTCAGAATCCATGGAACTTGGGTTTTAATGATCACAGGAGATAAAGCCTTGAGCCTGCACAAGATGGGGATGGAAATGAGACTCCCTCATAAAGCCAACACCCTTGGAGGCCTGAACCGTCAGGGAGGATATGAACGAGAAAAAAAGAAATTTCTCAACCAACATAGCAGGATGACACAGAAACACATTTGTCTCTCTTTGTGGAAAAAAAACATATTCAAAATCTTGGAGAATATGAAACCCTGGATCTACTCTACATACGAATTTGGTTTTTAAAATTACCCTATTGGAATAGCCCAGAAACTTCCAAGCCAAGAAATTAATGTAAAAACTGGTCCCTGGCTAATAATATTTTGGAGTGGCTGGCAGAAGCACTTACAAAAACACTCCAGAGAGACATTCCACCATCCAGAATGCGAGGTGGTTTCAAAGGAGCAAGCGGGTCCACGCAAAATGAGCTCACAATACAAGGAATTACAAAACACTGGAGGAAATCATCCATCCTGGGCAGGAGTCAGTAGATATTACACACAGCAGGATTCACGAGCACTGCCTCCTACCTCCCAAGGAACCAAGGTGCTAGAACAACAATCTGAAAGAGAATTTAAAATAAACATGTTTAGAATGATTGAAGACATTACAGAAGGAAAGAAATCCGCAAGGAAAACAATACCATGACCAAAAAAAGGCAGACTTTTTTAAAAGAACTAAATGGAAAGTGTAGAAATAAAATGCACAGTTATTTAAACTAAGAACTTAATGGAGGCCAGGTGCAGTGGCTCACACCTGCAATCCCAGTACTTTGGGAAACCAAGGCAGGAGGATTGCTTGAGCTCAGGAGTTCAAGACCAGCCTGGGCAACTTGGCAAAATCCCGCCTCTGCAAAAAAAGTTACAAAAATTAGCAGGTTATGGTGGTGTGCACCTGTAATCCTAGCTACTCAGGAGGCTGAGGTGGGAAGATCACTTCATCTCAGGAGGTCAAGGCTGCAATGAGCTGTAATAGGGGCACTGCACTCCAGCCTGGGTGACAGATCAAGACCCTGTTTCAAAACAAATATATATATAGTTACCATTAGCCAAATCAGATGTCATTTGCTTGAAGATATACATTTCACATATATATTTGAGATATGTTTCTCTCAAGTACTTATCCAGATGTATATACATAAATGGATGAACTAAATAGCAGATTAGACATATCTGAAGAAGAATTAGTGAATAAGAAGACCAACCTAAAGCAACACAGTGAAGGTAGCACAGAAAAATAAAGGGGTGAAAAATTTGGAAGAGAAGTTAAGATAGAAAAGATAGCACGAGAAGCTTTAATGACGTCTAAAATGATTTCTAGAAATGAAGAAAGAATGGAGCTGAGGCAATATTAGAGAAAGCAATGGCCAGAAATTTCTAATTGGTTGAAAAGCATGAATTCGGGGGGAGCGGAGCAAGATGGCCGAATAGGAACAGCTCCAGTCTCCAACTCCCAGCGCGAGCAACACAGAAGACCGGCGATTTCTGCATTTTCAACTGAGGTACTGGGTTCATCTCACTGGGGAGTGCCAGACGATCGGTGCTGGTCAGCTGCTGCAGCCGGACCAGCGAGAGCTGAAGCAGGGCGAGGCATTGCCTCACCTGGAAAGCGCAAGGGGGAAGGGAATCCCTTTTCCTAGCCAGGGGAACTGAGACACACAACACCTGGAAAATCGGGTAACTCCCACCCCAATACTGCGCTTTAAGCAGACAGGCACACCAGGAGATCATATCCCACACCTGGCCGGGAGTGTCCCACACCCACGGAGCCTCCCTCATTGCTAGCACAGCAGTCTGTGATCTACCGGCAAGGCAGCAGCGAGGCTGGGGGAGGGGCGCCCGCCATTGCTGAGGCTTAAGTAGGTAAACAAAGCTGCTGGGAAGCTCGAACTGGGTGGAGCTCACAGCAGCTCAAGGAAACCTGCCTGTCTCTGTAGACTCCACCTCTGGGGACAGGGCACAGTAAATAATAACAAACGCAGCAGCTCTGCAGACGCAAACGACTCTGTCTGACAGCTTTGAAGAGAGCAGTGGATCTCCCAACACGGAGGTTGAGATCTGAGAAGGGACAGACTCCCTGCTCAAGTGGGTCCCTGACCCCTGAGTAGCCTAACTGGGAGACATCCCCCACTAGGGGCAGTCTGACACCCCACACCTCACAGGGTGGAGTACACCCCTGAGAGGAAGATTCCAAAGCAAGAATCAGACAGGTACACTCGCTGTTCAGAAATATTCTATCTTCTGCAGCCTCTGCTGCTGATACCCAGGCAAACAGGGTCTGGAGTGGACCTCAAGCAATCTCCTACAGCTACAACCTACAGCTGAGGATCCTGACTGTTAGAAGGAAAGCTATCAAACAGGAAGGACACCTACACCAAAACCCCATCAGTACATCACCATCATCAAAGACCAGAGGCAGATAAAACCACAAAGATGGGGAAGAAGCAGGGCAGAAAAGCTGGAAATACAAAAAATAAGAGCGCATCTCCCCCGGCAAAGGAGCGCAGCTCATCGCCAGCAACGGATCAAAGCTGGATGGAGAATGACTTCGACGAGATGAGAGAAGAAGGCTTCAGTCCATCAAATTTCTCAGAGCTAAAGGAGGAATTACGTACCCAGCGCAAAGAAACTAAAAATCTTGAAAAAAAAGTGGAAGAATTGATGGCTAGAGTAATTAATGCAGAGAAGCTCACAAACGAAATGAAAGAGACGAAAACCATGGCACGAGAAATACGTGACAAATGCACAAGCTTCAGTAACCGTCTCGATCAACTGGAAGAAAGAATGTCAGCGATGGAGGATCAAATGAATGAAATGAAGCGAGAAGAGCAACCAAAAGAAAAAAGAAGAAAAAGAAATGAACAAAGCCTGCAAGAAGTATGGGATTATGTAAAAAGACCAAATCTATGTCTGATTGGGGTGCCTGAAAGTGAGGGGGAAAATGGAACCAAGTTGGAAAACACTCTTCAGGATATCATCCAGGAGAACTTCCCCAACCTAGTAGGGCAGGCCAACATTCAAATCCAGGAAATACAGAGAACGCCACAAAGATACTCCTCGAGAAGAGCAACTCCAAGACACATAATTGCCAGATTCACCAAAGTTGAAATGAAGGAAAAAATCTTAAGGGCAGCCAGAAAGAAAGGTCGGGTTACCCACAAAGGGAAGCCCATCAGACTAACAGCAGATCTCTCGGCAGAAACTCTTCAAGCCAGAAGAGAGTGGGGGCCAATATTCAACATTCTTAAAGAAAAGAATTTTAAACCCAGAATTTTATATCCAGCCAAACTAAGTTTCATAAGTGAAGGAGAAATAAAATCCTTTACAGATAAGCAAATGCTTAGAGATTTTGTCACCACTAGGCCTGCCTTACAAGAGACCCTGAAGGAAGCACTAAACATGGAAAGGAACAACCGGTACCAGCCATTGCAAAAACATGCCAAAATGTAAAGACCATCAAGGCTAGGAAGAAACTGCATTAACTAACGAGCAAAATAACCAGTTAATATCATAATGGCAGGATCAAGTTCACACATAACAATCTTAACCTTAAATGTAAATGGACTAAATGCTCCAATTAAAAGACACAGACTGGCAAACTGGATAAAGAGTCAAGATCCATCAGTCTGCTGTATTCAGGAGACCCATCTCACATGCAGAGACATACATAGGCTCAAAATAAAGGGATGGAGGAAGATTTACCAAGCAAATGGAGAACACAAAAAAGCGGGGGTTGCAATACTAGTCTCTGATAAAACAGACTTTAAACCATCAAAGATCAAAAGAGACAAAGAAGGCCATTACATAATGGTAAAGGGATCAATTCAACAGGAAGAGCTAACTATCCTAAATATATATGCACCCAATACAGGAGCACCCAGATTCATAAAGCAAGTCCTTAGAGACTTACAAAGAGACTTAGACTCCCATACAATAATAATGGGAGACTTCAACACTCCACTGTCAACATTAGACAGATCAACGAGACAGAAAGTTAACAAGGATATCCAGGAATTGAACTCATCTCTGCAGCAAGCAGATCTAATAGACATCTATAGAACTCTGCACCCCAAATCAACAGAATATACATTCTTCTCAGCACCACATCGTACTTACTCCAAAATTGACCACGTAATTGGAAGTAAAGCACTCCTCAGCAAATGTACAAGAACAGAAATTATAACAAACTGTCTCTCAGACCACAGTGCAATCAAATTAGAACTCAGGACTAAGAAACTCAATCAAAACCGCTCAACTACATGGAAACTGAACAACCTGCTCCTGAATGACTACTGGGTACATAACGAAATGAAGGCAGAAATAAAGATGTTCTTTGAAACCAATGAGAACAAAGATACAACATACCAGAATCTCTGGGACACATTTAAAGCAGTGTGTAGAGGGAAATTTATAGCACTAAATGCCCACAAGAGAAAGCAGGAAAGATCTAAAATTGACACTCTAACATCGCAATTAAAAGAACTAGAGAAGCAAGAGCAAACACATTCGAAAGCTAGCAGAAGGCAAGAAATAACTAAGATCAGAGCAGAACTGAAGGAGATAGAGACACAAAAAACCCTCCAAAAAATCAATGAATCCAGGAGTTGGTTTTTGGAAAAGATCAACAAAATTGACAGACCACTAGCAAGGCTAATAAAGAAGAAAAGAGAGAAGAATCAAATCGACGCAATAAAAAATGATAAAGGGGATATTACCACCGACCCCACAGAAATACAAACTACCATCAGAGAATACTATAAACACCTCTACGCAAATAAACTGGAAAATCTAGAAGAAATGGATAATTTCCTGGACACTTACACTCTTCCAAGGCTAAACCAGGAAGAAGTTGAATCCCTGAATAGACCAATAGTAGGCTCTGAAATTGAGGCAATAATTAATAGCCTACCAACCAAAAAAAGTCCAGGACCAGATGGATTCACAGCTGAATTCTACCAGAGGTACAAGGAGGAGCTGGTACCATTCCTTCTGAAACTATTCCAATCAATAGAAAAAGAGGGAATCCTCCCTAACTCATTTTATGAGGCCAACATCATCCTGATACCAAAGCCTGGCAGAGACACAACAAAAAAAGAGAATTTTAGACCAATATCCCTGATGAACATCAATGCAAAAATCCTCAATAAAATACTGGCAAACCGGATTCAGCAGCACATCAAAAAGCTTATCCACCATGATCAAGTGGGCTTCATCCCTGGGATGCAAGGCTGGTTCAACATTCGCAAATCAATAAACATAATCCAGCATATAAACAGAACCAAACACAAGAACCACATGATTATCTCAATAGATGCAGAAAAGGCTTTTGACAAAATTCAACAGCCCTTCATGCTAAAAACGCTCAATAAATTCGGTATTGATGGAACGTACCTCAAAATAATAAGAGCTATTTATGACAAACCCACAGCCAATATCATACTGAATGGGCAAAAACTGGAAAAATTCCCTTTGAAAACTGGCACAAGACAGGGATGCCCTCTCTCACCACTCCTATTCAACATAGTGTTGGAAGTTCTGGCTAGGGCAATCAGGCAAGAGAAAGAAATCAAGGGGATTCAGTTAGGAAAAGAAGAAGTCAAATTGTCCCTGTTTGCAGACGACATGATTGTATATTTAGAAAACCCCATTGTCTCAGCCCAAAATCTCCTTAAGCTGATCAGCAACTTCAGCAAAGTCTCAGGATACAAAATTAATGTGCAAAAATCACAAGCATTCTTATACACCAGTGACAGTCAAACAGAGAGCCAAATCAGGAATGAACTTCCATTCACAATTGCTTCAAAGAGAATAAAATACCTAGGAATCCAACTTACAAGGGATGTAAAGGACCTCTTCAAGGAGAACTACAAACCACTGCTCAGTGAAATCAAAGAGGACACAAACAAATGGAAGAACATACCATGCTCATGGATAGGAAGAATCAATATCGTGAAAATGGCCATACTGCCCAAGGTAATTTATAGATTCAATGCCATCCCCATCAAGCTACCAATGAGCTTCTTCACAGAATTGGAAAAAACTGCTGTAAAGTTCATATGGAACCAAAAAAGAGCCCGCATCTCCAAGACAATCCTAAGTCAAAAGAACAAAGCTGGAGGCATCACGCTACCTGACTTCAAACTATACTACAAGGCTACAGTAACCAAAACAGCATGGTACTGGTACCAAAACAGAGATATAGACCAGTGGAACAGAACAGAGTCCTCAGAAATAATACCACACATCTACAGCCATCTGATCTTTGACAAACCTGAGAGAAACAAGAAATGGGGAAAGGATTCCCTATTTAATAAATGGTGCTGGGAAAACTGGCTAGCCATAAGTAGAAAGCTGAAACTGGATCCTTTCCTTACTCCTTATACGAAAATTAATTCAAGATGGATTAGAGACTTAAATGTTAGACCTAATACCATAAAAATCCTAGAGGAAAACCTAGGTAGTACCATTCAGGACATAGGCATGGGCAAAGACTTCATGTCTAAAACACCAAAAGCAACGGCAGCAAAAGCCAAAATTGACAAATGGGATCTCATCAAACTAAAGAGCTTCTGCACAGCCAAAGAAACTACCATCAGAGTGAGCAGGCAACCTACAGAATGGGAGAAAATTTTTGCAATCTACTCATCTGACAAAGGGCTAATATCCAGAACCTACAAAGAACTCAAACAAATTTACAAGAAAAAAACAAACAACCCCATCCAAAAGTGGGCAAAGGATATGAACAGACATTTCTCAAAAGAAGACATTCGTACAGCCAACAGACACATGAAAAAATGCTCATCATCACTGGCCATCAGAGAAATGCAAATCAAAACCACAATGAGATACCATCTCACACCAGTTAGAATGGCGATCATTCAAAAGTCAGGAAACAACAGGTGCTGGAGAGGATGTGGAGAAATAGGAACACTTTTACACTGTTGGTGGGATTGTAAACTAGTTCAACCATTATGGAAAACAGTATGGCGATTCCTCAAGGATCTAGAACTAGATGTACCATATGACCCAGCCATCCCATTACTGGGTATATACCCAAAGGATTATAAATTATGCTGCTATAAGGACACATGCACACGTATGTTTATTGCAGCACTATTCACAATAGCAAAGACTTGGAATCAACCCAAATGTCCATCAGTGACAGATTGGATTAAGGAAATGTGGCACATATACACCATGGAATACTATGCAGCCATAAAAAAGGATGAGTTTGTGTCCTTTGTAGGGACATGGATGCAGCTGGAAACCATCATTCTTAGCAAACTATCACAAGAACAGAAAACCAAACACCGCATGTTCTCACTCGTAGGTGGGAACTGAACAATGAGATCACTTGGACTCGGGAAGGGGAACATCACACACCGGGGCCTATCATGGGGAGGGGGGAGGGGGGAGGGATTGCATTGGGAGTTATACCTGATGTAAATGACGAGTTGATGGGTGCAGCACACCAACATGGCACAAGTATACATATGTAGCAAACCTGCACGTTGTGCACATGTACCCTACAACTTGAAGTTTAATAATAATAAATAAATTAAAAAAAAAAAAAAAAAAAAAAAAGAAAAGCATGAATTCTCATAGCAAAGATGCATAGTGAAACTGAATAGCATATATAAAAATGTGTCCAGGCCCGTCCTCTCTGTGATGTACCTACCATCAAGCACTGTCAGTCTTTGTTTTCTGGGGATTTAAGGTTGTCTTGACAGTTACCATTAGCCAAATCAGATGCCATTGGCCAGATGATATTACTTAGATTTGTTCTTTAAGGGAGAAAGAGTGGTACTCATTTTGCCTATCTGTAAGAAAACACGTGATTTCTCTTTGGAGTCTCTAAAGCATGGAAGGAAAGAGAGAGGTCCTATTGCTGAGAAGTCCCGTTTTGCAAAGGATCGGTCTGGGAGTCTGTAGAATGTGGAGCAGCATGAATGAAGTGGAGGGAGCTGAGGGTGCACGTTGATGTGTGTACATTTTTCTGTAGCTCTATACTCTTACAGACATAGGCACATATTCAAAGGGATTTCAACAGGCTCTCACTGACTTTAAGCCTCTACCATGAGATTTTAGATTTGTCTATCCCCAGCTTTAAGAAGTCTATAGTTTTGTCAAGAGGATTTGGGAATTCTGAAAACACTTCTGTGGCTTCTAGAAAGATATTTTTCCCCTAAACACCTCTGGGCTCTTGTGCCACCGGTAACTCATCTCCATAGAGAAGTGAGTTACCCAGATGTAACTTTTCAGAAAGGAACTGATCTGGAGGTGTTGCTGGGGCTCCTCCCCTCTGCCCTTTACTCTTGAGTGCTGGATTCCATGCATTAGGAAGCCTATAATTGCAGCAAAACAAAGAAACTTCCTTCAGAGACAGTTTTATCAAAAATAAAGCATTGTGTTTTTATCCTATCTGCCGCTCCTTCCCCTCTCTTCTTTGGTTCAGCGCTCAAGTGGAGAGGAGAAGGGTGTAATTTTTTGGAGGCCCCTGCAGTCCCAATAGGAGTGAGATGTGTAACAGGTAATTCTAACTCAAAGCATAGTGTCATCAGTGTCGTGTGAGTTCCAGAATGCTAGGAGATCATCAGCAAAGGAGCGTGCACTCCTGCCAAGAGATTTGCTAAGAAGCACAGCCAGAGCGCACATCCAGGCCTGGGCCCATCCTGCTTGAGAATTTCTTATGTGTGATGATACATTTAGTTATTGATTAAGTACACTTGAGTTAGAGGATTTTTGTTACTTGCTCTCTTTAGATAAAAAAATATAGCATGGGATTATGTGGTGGTCGCTTAAGTAAAGAACTGGGGTGAGAAACAAAAACTCTTGAGAAATAAAATTGGAAGGGTCATTTGGGGATGGAGGTAGAGAACCTGTCTTCGTCCATTCAGGCTGCTATAACAAATACCTTAGATTGGGTAATTTATAAACAATATAAATTCATTTCTCACAGTTCTGGAGGCTGGGAAGTCCAAGATCAAGGTACTAGCAGATTCAGCGTCTGGTGAGGGCCTATTCCGCATAGGCGGTGCCTTCTGTGAGTCCTCATTTGGTGGAAAAGCAAACAGCCTCCCTTTAATCTCTTTTATAAGTGAACTGATCCCATTCACACAGGCTCTGCCCTCATGGCATAATCACCCCCAAAAGCCCCCACCTCTTAATATTATGATATTGGTGATTGTTTCAACATATGAATTTCGCCAGTACACAAACATTCAAACCATAGCAGGTCCATAAATGCATTGTGTACGCTTTAGGCATTGGGTGACCCTTGAAAGTATTTGGGCAGGAAAATGCCCAGCTTAGATGTGTGCTTCAGGAAGACTGATATACAGCAGTGTGTCAGGTGTAAGTTGCAGCTCAGTAGGGTAAGACTGAAAGCAGAGAGACCTGTTAGGAAATTATTGCATTAAGTAAGGTAGGAGAAAGTCAAACCATGAACTAGAGGGATATCAGTGGAAATAAAAAGAAAACAGCAAACAGAAAAGCTACGTTTTTTTCCAACAAAATTGATAGGACTTGACTACTAATCAGATGAGAGACAAGAAAAGAGGAAAGAATGAAAGAGTTTATCAATCTTTTGAGCTGGCGCCATTAGAAAGAAAAATTTTGATGAATAGAAATTGGAAAAAAATAAACAATGAGGGTGGCAAGGGATAAATTTAGTCTGAAACCCATTAAGATCAGCACACTGTAGAATACATGGGTGGAAACTTTCCAAAAGGAGTTAGTAAAGCCAAACTGGAAAGAGGAGGTTTCAGAAATGTGTCACGAGGAAGGAAGAATTAAACATGAGACTGAGTGAATTCACCAAGAGAGCGGAGAGAAGAGAGAATGAAAGAAAAGGTTAATAGCAGATTCTTAGAAAAAACTTATATTTGGAGCTGGAAAAAAAAAGAGGAAGTGGAGGAGACACAGGGATGAAAGGGGGATAAAAATAGCACATTATCAGGGAAGCCAAAGGAGGTGAGAATTTCACAGCGGGGCATGGTTAGGAGTGGATGAACAGGATCAATGATGTAAAGCAATTAAGCAAAATGAGAACAAAATAAACACTGCTTTCAGTAACTCACTGATCACTGATCTTTAATAAAATTATTATGGAGCATTCAGAGCTGAAGCCAGACTGCAGGGATTAAGAATGCTGTGGGTGGTTATCAGAAAAGAAGCAGATGACAAGCTGACTTTTAAAAGAAAAGTTTAAAAGATGGTGAAGAGAAAGAAAGCAGGGAAACTTGCTTTAGGGAGAGAGACAAAATGGAAGAAGAGTGTTTTTGTGTGTGTTTGTTTCCATTGGTTGGCTGGTTTGGAACAGCAGAAGCTTGAGCATGACTACAGAGGAGCAAGATCCAGTGGTAGAGCCAAAGAGAGGGTAAGAGGGAATGAGTGTGGAAGAGCATGGAAACTGATGGAGCAAAGCTTCAGGGTAGGTAGGAGGAGCTCCAGTTGGGAGGCTAAGGTTAGCTGTAGGGGAGGGAGGTGCTGTAACATGTGTGAGGTGTGCTGTTAATGATAGAACCAGAGATATCTAGGGTAGACAGCATGGAATGAGGGACATAAAGGAGGTAGACCAGATGCTGGAGGTGGCAGTAGATGAGCAATGATGCAGCACAGGTGGGGTGGGAGAGGCAGGTGGGAGCTGGGAGGAGCAGCTTTTTCTTTGGGCCTACATAATCTAAAGCTGGAAGTCTCCCCCCACAACCCCCAGGCACATTCCAGCCTGTCTGACATACAAAATCTTAGGAATCATGAGAGCCAAAGGTCTATTTTAATCCTAAAGTTACCATCTCCATTGCTATTTTATAACTTGTGTTGTTCCTAATTATGGTATTAACCAGTCAATGTTTTATTTTACTTTTTTTGATTCTAAAAGATGAGTAAGACCAAAAAAATTGTAAATAGACTAATCCATCTTGCTAGTTTCTGTGTTTCTTCCAAAGACTGGATGGCAGAGAGAAGACATTTTTGAGATATGATCTGTTATCAAAGTGCCATTAAGTCTGGGCTTTTCCAGGAGCTTATACCACAGTGTGGTGCTTGCATTACTGCTTGTAAAACCTTCTGTGAATACTTCCTAATGCTTTTGTGAGGATGAAAGAATTGGGAAGTTGGAGTCCTCACATGATGGATTTATTAGGAGCCTTTCTGTTTTTCTCCACTAGTCCCTGGTCTGATTGGGAAAACGAAAGGGTTTTTTGGTGTGATTTTGTTTCTTTCAGTTCTCTTTACTTATCCTCTAATGTTTCTGGATGTTTGATTTATATTTAGAGGCAAACACTGTGAATGTTCTGAGAAAGAGAGGGAGGGAGGGAGGGAGACAAGGAGGGAGGAAGCAGGGAGACAGAATGAATGAGGATGGGATTTGAATCCTGGTTTGGATTCAGGCCTTTTCTGTGAATGGGACAGGCTCCCAGAACTAAAGTTTCAGATTCCCTTTAGAGCTAAGACATTCCCCAGGCAGCAGCCACCTCATGTCCTCTGTTCTCTCATCTGTGACTGTGTCTGTTTACGTCGTGCTCTGGCAATCCCTCTCTTCAGGGACTGCATTCTGGGGCTCCGGGTCCACAGAGCCCACCATCCAGGAGCGTAAATGCCATCTGACTCTCCATCCAGAGTCTAGATTTGGCTCCAGCAGCTTTCCTTCTTTCTTAGCAGGGGCTTTTCTCACTGTTACACATGTTGCTATCTTTGCTTTCAATAGGCAGCAAGTAATTTTCCACCTCCTTAAGCATCACTCACAGCTCCTCTTGATATTGACCCTGTCCTCTGCCTTTCTTTTTGGACTTCAAGGTAGCAGAAAGAATCTGCTGGTTTTTTAGAAATGAAAAACGTTGGTGACTTCTTCAGAAGGCAGTGTCCTCTGGCAGAGACCGTCTGTACAAGAGGGCTACGGCCCGCCAGGCAGGAAGAAGGGAGGCCCTTGGCCATTGGAAGACCCGTGCCAGCTCTCCAAATCTTCCTTGTGTGTCCCCTCACAGGCACAGTTCCCATCTGGACTTGGGCGTGCCCTCGGGAGCTGCGTGCCACACCCTTCTCCCATTTATGGGCACTTACCTGCCCTGCACCCTGTGCCACCACTATCCGAGGTGAGACGCAGCAGAGGGCACAGGTTAAACAGGTAGACATTGGAAACCACCTTTGGGATTTTGAGTCCCAGCTCCACCATTTACTAGTTGGGTGACCATGGGCGAGTCATTTGACTTCTCTGTCCCTTACTTTCCTCATCTGTAGAAAAGGAGTAATAATACTACTCTATGATAGGGCTTGTGTGAAGAAGAATGTGCTAAATTGTGCAGGAAGCACTCTGTAGTGCCAAATAAGTAGTAGTTATTACCTAAAATCTCACTCCTTGAATGGTGTCTTTTGGCCAGGCATGGTGGCTTATACCTACAATCCCAGCACTTTGGGAGGCTGAGGTGGGCAGATCGCTTGAGACCAGGAGTTCAAGATCAGCCTGGCCAATATGGTGAAACTTTGTCTCTACTAAAAATACAAATATTAGCCAGGCATGGTAGCGGGCACCTGTAGTCCCAGCTACTCAAGAGGCTGAGGCACCAGAAATGCTTGAACCAGGAAGGAGGAGGTTGCAGTGAGTCAATATCGTGCCACTGGACTCTAGTCTGGGCACAGAGCAAGACTCTGGGTCAAAAAAAAAAAAAAAAAGGTATCTTTTATCTGTTGTCCCTCCTATGATTTTTGTATTTTAATCAGAGCTTCATGGAAGGGCCAAAGGAATTAACCTCAAGGGATAGAACGATAGGGACAGGAACGGTCTAGAGATCTTTCCATCCCAAATGCAGCTGTTGGAGACACTGGTCTTTCCAGATACTTGCTGGTCTAATGCTTCCTTTGAATTAAGAAGAATGGGGGTGACTGCTTAAGAATCATCCCAGATTTGTTCAATCAGGTTTAGCCTAAAGCTGCCTCCTTACATATTTTAAGTTCGGCCTAAAGGTTCCTCTGTACGTCGTCAACTATAACAAACTATAACAAGTGGAGGTGTAAACAGACCGTAGCCTACACTTGTGCCAATCACCGAGTGTCAGCCAATTAAATGTAGCCAACTGTCCGAACTGTGTTGAGATAAGGCAAATGCCGAGCTGTAACCAAGCAGGTTGTTTCTGTACCTCCCTTCTGTTTTCTGTACCTCACTTTCCTTTTTCTGTCCGTAAATCTTCTACCACGTGGCTGTGCTGGAGTCTCCGAGCATACTCTGGCTCAGGGGGCTGACCGATTCGTGAATCGTTCATTGTTCAATTAAACTCTTTTAAATTTAATTCAGCTGAAGTTTGTCTTTGATCAGATCAAAGACTTAATCCAGGAAGCAGGTTGGTCAAGGCTAAAATAGGCTCAACGTCATTCTCTACATTGAACATTATAGCACAAAGGAACTCACCGCCATTCTCTTTTTGGATTTTACTTTTCTCCATGCTAAATACAAAGAAAATCAGTTGGCAGTTAATAGGACATCCGTAAAGTAACTAATGTTAGCAAAGAAAAATCGCCAAAAATAGGAAGTTCATAACACAGACTTGGATTATTTACTTCCTCAGGATCACTCATAAATCTCAAATATGTCTGACTAAAATCTACTCATTAGCAAAGTTAAAGAAAACTTATGGGAGATCCCTCATTTGTGCTGAGCTTCTTCTGCACTAGATCCCAACAGACCAACCCAAAATAGAGTCATTCATACTAATGTTCATCATCACCAAACTGAAAACCAAGCTTTTCACTTGTACAATCTGACCTGAGAAGTCAGGAGAGAGATGATAGCCAAACCCCTAGACAGGCCAGTTTTCCCCAAAAAACCATGAGATTCACAGCAACCGGCCAACCTGAGCTGGCATGAGAAGGAAGTCCCCTCTGCTGTAACCCGTACTAGGAAAGTAACCTGATGTTAACCAATGTGCTTTTTGCCCCATGCTGTTTCCTTGTTCCTCCTGTTCAACCTACTTTATAAAAATGGACTTTGCTTGTTCTTCCTGCTCAAGCTACTTTATAAAAATGGACTTTCCTTGTTTCTCCTGCTCAAGCTGCTTTATAAAAATGGACTGTTCCCGTCATGCCTGGCAGAGCTCCTGTCTATTTTGTAGACTAGATGATGCTCAGTTTATGAACTAACAAAAGCTGGTTTGATAGTTTGATCTTTAAAATTCCATTTGTTAAAATTTTGTTCTTTGACAGGAATAAGAAGCAAAGATGGGTGTGGGCATGTGACTGGAGGGTCCTGAAGGGCAGAAGATGAGTTGCATGTGCCATGATCACCTGTTTGCCCTGCAAAGCACATGCCTCTCACTAACATCAGTAGAATCTGAATCCATGGAACAGATATTTGTCAATTACTATTGTCATTAGTTTTCTTTTTTATTGGATAGTTCAGAGTCTGCACCCTCTTCAGGTTTCTAGAAGCATTCTTTTCCTATAAATCTCGATGAGAGGCAAAGCTTGCTTCCCGTTGTGCAAGTAGAAGGCTTATTTCCCAGTCTCCCTTGCAGTTGGGGTTCAGAATATAACTGAACTCTTCCTGGCAGATGCACCCTTCTAGTGGTGCAAAGAAGCTGTGAGGAGGAGGAACATTTCTGGAAGTTGGCGGCAGTACTGCCAACAATGTGGCCTTTCTAGTGACAACAGTGGCTGAGGAGCACCAGATGTGGAGTGACTGGTGACTCCAGGGGCAAGTTGTGACGTCCAGCATTATCCTCACTAGATGGGCTCTGGAGCAATATTTTGGCTGTGGTCCTGGCTGCTGCCAGGCCTCATTTGTCCCTGTTCAATTTCTAAGCCTGGTTTTGAAGTCTGTGAAATACACAATACCCTTTTATTAAATGCTTTTTCTGCTGAAATCGACCACATCTGTTTGAGTTGTTTGCAATTATAAAGCCCTGACTAATACAACTGGTGATACAAATTTTTTTTTTTATTATGATGGCTGGGACTGCCAGCTGTCTGCCATTGTTCTCCTTTTTGTCCTTTGGTAACAGAATTCTGGATTTCAGCTGTATCCCTGGCAGCATCCATGTCCTGATCTTAATATATATATATATAAAGATATATATTACATATAATATATAAAGATATATAATATAATATCTAAAAGATATACATAATATTAAGTTATATACATCTAATATATAAACATCAATTAAGATTAATGTATATGCTAATATATATTTATATATTCATATATAAGAATATATATGAATATATTTATATATGCTAATTGTGTTATCTGAGTCTTTTCTGAGTCAGTTTCAACTGATTTTTCTCCTCCTTATGTGTTGTATTTCCCAGCTTTTTTTGTATGCCTGGTAAGTTTTGGTGGGATGTTAGCCATTGTGGATTTTATCTTATTAGGTGCTGAATAATGATGTATTCCTATAAGTATTCTTGGGTTTTGTTATGAGATTCAGTTAAGTTACTTGGTGTATTAGTCTTTTAATGCTGCTGTAACAAATTACCCAACTTTAGTAGCTTGAAACGATAGAAATTAATTTTTTCGCAGTACAGGAGACCAGAAGTCTGAAAGCAAAGTACCATTAGGGCACTCCATAGAGGTTTTAGAAGAGAATTCATTCCTGACCTCTTCTAGCTTCTAACAGTGCCTTGGCCACGTCAGTCCAATGTGCCTCTGTCTTTGTAGCATCTTCTCCTCTGTGTGTGTCTAATCTCCTCCTGCTTCCGTCTTATAAAGACACTTATGATGGCATCAAGGGCCCAGCCAGATAATCCAGGATGTTATTCTCATCTCAAGATCCTTAAGGTAATCACATCAGTAAAGACCCTTTTTTCAAACAAAGTGACATTTATAGATTCCAGGGATTAAAATCCAGTGTCTTTGGGCCACCATTCAGCCCACTGCATTTGGAAATAAGTTGATCCTTTCAGGTCTTGTTTTCAGCTTTGTTAGGTGGGACCAGAGCACTGAAGAGTGACATTTGTTAAGCACCAACTGTTAGAATTGGGGGTACCACAGAATCGAAGGGTGATATTAATGCCATACATGCTCAGGAAATTGAGGAATAGCAAATCCTGTCCGAAATCACCCACTTTTGAAAAGCCCTTTGACAGAGAGATGCATACAAATTCTAAAACAGACGAAGTGACAGTTTGTTTTCATCAGGGTTTGGATCCCACATGGAATGTAGAATCTGGGGAGGCAGGTTGAACCCATGGACATCTCCTTTTGTTCCATGGATGACAGGCCTGAGGAGAGGTATCACTGTCAATTTCTGCACTAAGATCCAAAAATATTGAATTAAGGAAAGACTTACTTTGAGGCCTTGAATAGAGCTAGTCTGGGCTGTCCACATAGGTACTCAGGGCAGGGCTGTGGCCCTGGAGAACGGTGTTTGAGGGGTGAAAGAGATTACAGGTCTTTCTGGCTGTCACGAGCAATCCCTAGGCCACCTCATGTCATCATTCTCAGAAATTAAGTAGAAAAGGGAGGCCACAGGAAGAGGGGGTTGACTGCACCCACATCTTGGCTCCTAGACATAGGGAGTTAGCTGAAGCTTTGCAGGAGGAAGAGAAGGTTGCAGAAGCCAGCCCCCTGGATAGGCACAGGACCTTGATCTCAGTACACTGATGTCCCCCTGGGTGTGAATAGCTGATATACGTTCTTAAGGCCATCCAACCTCAGAAGGGGAGGGAGAAGGCAGTAGAATGGAGGAAGGAGCATGGAGCTCCCCCTGAAGGAGCGCTGGCCGAAGCATCCTGAATTGTTCTAAATTCACTTTCCTAATCTTCCTCTGTACCCATTTCACAGGCCACAAAACTGGGGCTTAAAGAAGCTAAGGACTTTGGGAGGCAGTGTGGTGTAAAAGAATCATAGACCTTGGAGTTAAACAAATCAAGAGTACTTTAGCCAGCTACTGACTGTACGATTTAGCTGAACTATTTTCATGTGCTATTGTAAAAATAAAGTGAAATCATATTGCATATGCAATACTGCCATCAAGTCTGGCATACAGTAGGTGTGCTGTAATCTTAGTTATTTTTCCTTTCTTTGGCCAAGGGCACAGAGTCAGTCCACAGCTGGAGGAGCTGAGGTTCAGACTCATATCTTCCTGAGCTGCAACCCCAGGCGCTCTCCCCTCAGTGATGCTTTTCTCTCAGCTTCCCCTGAATATTAAACCCAGGTTCCCTTCTCAAAGGCCTTTCCCAGCTAAGCTGGTTAATCTTCATATCCAAGAAACAAGAAGATGGTTGCTAAACAACCCCTTTTTAGGACTAGAGTGCCTTCCCTTCCCTAAAGCGTATTCACTCTCACCTCCGGAGAAATATAAACACGCCTTGGTGAGGGGCTGGAACTTGAAGCTGGCCAGGCTTGCCCTTTCCCAGTGATTCTTCAGGCTCACAAGGGAAACCCTTGCAGGGAATCCCTCTGGGCAGCAAAGTCCATCCCTTTTATGGACAGATTCTCCTGCTGCCGCATAGCAAACCCTGAGCAAATTTTTGGCATGCAAGAGGCCCAACATCTTTTTGTCTAAAAGGCAAACGTGCTTCTCTGAATTCATAACAGCAGCTCAGTTTTAAAAGATTTTGCAGATCCCAGTGAACACCTCCTCTGTCCAGGCTTTTCTCAGACTCAATAAACAGTAGGATTCTAAAGCCAAGAGGATCCCCCTACTTCCAATATGATTTTGTCCAACTGGCTACCTCTAAACTAGGCTTTCTCAACCTCAGCACTACGAACATTTGGAACAGGTGCATTCTTTGCATTGTGGAACATTCAGTAGCATCCCTGGCTTCCACTCATTATGTGCTAGTAGCACCATCCTACCCGCCCCCAAAACTGTGACAGTCAGAAATATTTCCAGACACGCCACATGTTCTCTAAGAGGCAAAGTCACCCCCACTTGAGAACACTGCTTTAAACAGACCTGGAATGAGGTTTAAAACTGGTTTTGAGCTTGCCGTTTTCTGCAAAAAAAGAAAAACTTGCCTTTTCTACTGTAGTTGACAGCTCGAGTCATTAGTGAATCAAATGGGAATATTAGGGGTATCCATGGCTGGATTTAAGGGTGCCAAGAGTAGCAGTATATAGCATGATATTGAGCACTACCTTATTTCTGACTCAATTAATGTCAGGACAAGAGGACCAGGATAGGGTTCTGAGCCATGCTAACCCTAAACTACCCAGAAGATAGATAGAATTTTCCTAAGGGATTAAAAATCCTAGGCCAAGATGGAGAAACTGCAGAGAAACTTCAGAGTACCTTAAATGCACTTTACATATGTGATCTCATTTAATCTGTGATATGACTCTAGGAGGTAAAGCAGTTATATCTTTTTACACAATAACTGAAACTCAGAAAGGTTGAGTAATTTATCCAAGGTCAGTCAGCTGATAACTGATAGAGATGAGCTTCATACTCAGGCTTAGCTGTGGGGGTGACAGTCGATATTAGAAACCAATCCGTGTTAGTGCTTCCTTTGACTGGTTAGAATCCTGATGCCTCTGGAATCACTACAACCCCAGGCAGCTGGTAGGTCTCATCCTGATAGGTCTCATTCCAAAGGAGCTGGGCTGTCTGACAACAGTCTCTGGAAATTCAGCCCCAGAAGTTAACTGTGAGTCCCGTTTTCCTAAATTCAAAGAAAAGAAAATGCCTTTCCACTATGTATCTAATAGAAAAGTCCTCCCAGCAGGGACTGTGGGTAAATGGAAGTAAAAGGATAGAGAGCAGAAAGGAAAGGTGGAGGGGGTGGAATAAGACGTAGCAAAGGAGTGAGAAATAAAACTGCAGAGGCTGAGCACGGTGGTTCACACCTATAATCCCAGCACTTCGGGAGGCTGAGGTGGGCAGATCATGAGGTCAGGAGTTCAAGACCAGCCTGACCAACATGCTGAAACCCCGTCTCTACTAAAAATACAAAAATTAGCCAGACATGGTGGCATGCTCCTGTAATCTTAACTACTTGGGGAGGCTGAGGCAGGAGAATTGCTTGAACCTGAGAGGCGGAGTTTGCAGAGAGCTGAGATGGTGCCATTACACTCCAGCCTGGGCGACAGAGCAAGACACCGTCTCAGAAACAAACAAACAAAGGAAATAATAAAATAAATAAATAAACAAACAAAACCAAACTACTGTAGAATGCACAGTACAAAGTTGGAAAGATGAGAACACTAAAATCAAAAGATTAGAAGAAGAAGAAAAGAGAAAAGAGAATGGTGAAAAGGTAAGAGAGGAAAAAAGAGGCAAACAGAAGAGAAACTTGGCTGGAGGAAAGGAACAATAGGAGAGAGGGAATCTGCTCCAAAGTCATCTTTGTGGCTATTGACTCCTGGTGAGCTTTTAATTTGAACACCACCTGTGAATAACCGGCAAGGTGTCTGTGCACAAATCATACAGTAAAAGCTTCCATGTATTAGGGCCCAGCCTTTCTAGGATATTCACTTAACTAGAACTTTTTAGCTGTCCTCTAGCTTTAAGAAAGAGAAAAACCATCAGAGTAAAAAGCTACAGTCAGGGAATGAAAAGAAAAACCCCACCATATATCTTCAGGGTAGAGTCACACATGCTTAGGGCCAAAGAGAAACCCCATCACAAAGTATTGAGACTGTGTTCCATAAATTACACAGCACAAGCTACCCCACTACTATGAAGTCTTACCTATGTGATGAAAAATATTCTTCAAGGACTGACTCCAAATCTGATAGGATATCGTGGTTACCATATGCTCATCATTTACCAGTATTCCTAGAGCAATAACGTTGCAAGGAATACCATTGTCTCCATTGATGGGGATGGAGACACTACGGACAAGAAGGGTGGAATAACTGGCCTGAGGTCACACCGCTAGTCACTAGGATTGGCTGTAGACCCCCTCAGTCTTTCCCTTAGGCCACACCCACCCTTCACCCCTCCACCCCTCCTACACACACACAGCTATGGGGTTGTATTCAGTGCTCAGTTTTTGCTACAGTAGAACAGTAAACCCAGGAATTCTAAGTTTTTTAATCCACAAAGGCTGAAACAAAATCATGCCTTGTGCTCAATTCATAGAATTGCCGAATGCCGAGTCTGGCGGGACTCCAGGGCCATGAAGTACCCCCATCCTTTTTTTCTTTTTTTTTTTTTTTCTTTTTTTTTGCAGATGACCTAAACCGGGCTCAGTGAGTTGAAAGGCCCCAAGTCACTGCAGTTTATCAGAAAATTAAATTAACTGAAAATTGCCATTCTTGAAAATATCCTATTCCCAAGCATTTTCTTGTACCCATAAGGGGAACATTTTTCTCTTCCAGAGGGCTGCTCCACTGCTCTTGCTCCAACTGTCAGGGACACAGGGAGGCCACAGAGCCTCCTGTGCCAGTGGCCTATGGCGAATATCAGGAACAGCCCCAGGCAGTCGGGCTACAGGTAGGGAGGAGATCCAGAGGGTCTATTAGGCAGACCACCGCTTTTCTAAGAAGTTACGTGGCAAACACCAAATCACCAGTTCTCAACTCTTTGTTTGATGCTATTACTTTTATAATCGATGGTTCCCTTAAATCTAGTGTAATATGACAAGCTTATAATTCAAAACACATTTGTACAAAATGTAAAATACACACTGTACAAGCCCGTGAATATAAGACGCAATGTCCCCTTCAGGCCTCCTACTGAAAGCAGACAACACTTCTTCAAATCATCTGACATTTCTTGTCTGCTAGCTTGAAGACCCTTAATTCCCCACTCTGTTGTTTTCCTGTTGACCAACTGCTACATTTCATGTGGGTCCTCTTGCTCGTGTGTGAGTATATGTTAAGCGTTTGTTTTCCTTTAGGACAGACATTCCCTGCTGTGTGTTTCCTGGATTTGGACTATTTTTACTATTTACTTTATGTTGCCATGGAGATGGGGAGATCACAGATGTTAAGCGTTGGAATCTGGGGCCACAGGAGACATTTATCATTGTACTTTGTATGAAGTGGGCTCTTGTTCCCCATTTCTGCAGAGCCTCGTGTTTATTTTACAAAGAAGTTACTAACGAGGACTCAGGCCTAATGAATAATGGGAAACTCTGCTTCACCTCCATGGCACATGCTTGCTGCAACAGCGATCTTATTAGAAAGGAAGGTAGAGCTCCTGAACACACAGAGATTAGCAGCTGTCAGTTTTTTCCTGTGTAGGAAATAGAAGGATGCATCAGAACAAGGGGGCCATTCATCATTCTTTCCCAGCTCCTTGAAGAAAAGAAACTTTCCCAAATTATTTCAACTATGCTCTGCAAGGAAAAAAAAAAAAAAAAAAAGGGAGAAGGGCTAACCAGAGTGCCACCGTCGTCATTAACAAACGTTTGCTGATTACTGGTGAGCAAAGGGTGAGTCTGACTACAGCAAAATACAGCGGGTGAAGTTTACAAAGGCTACCTGCTAAAAAATACATGTGCTGAAACACATGTGCTGAAAGCATACACACTAACCAAAGTGGGGGTTAAGAAACCCAACTTTTATTCTTTTGAAGGATCTGTGTAGCTCAAAGTCCAGCTGAGCTGAAACAGAGATAAAAACAAGAAAACAAAAACTCACTGCAGGCATCTTTGGTGATTGATTTGAACATTTCGGGATTTGAACATTTTGGCTTTTGAACAAATAACTCAAAATTCATTCTCTGAAGACCCAACCAAGGTAACTTTTGGCTTCTATCACCTTGCCCAAACCAGACTGGAGTCCTTAAAAGGTCTTTTTTTGCACACACACAAGGCCGTTGACATCCAAGCAAAACAAAATGGACGAACACATATCGGACAATGGCCATTGATGGGCCCAGCTACACTCTTCCTGTGCTTGGAGAAATCTCTCCTATCCCCCTCGCAAACTTCTGGGTTCTTTCCCTAGACCCTGTTCTCTTTCTAAGAGACTATGATGACTGCCCCATTTCCCTGGACTCTAGCCCTTTGCCTGAATGTTACTTTATTTCGATTGGCTGTTTGGCTTCTCCTAGGCTTCACCCTGGGTGCTCTGCCACTTTTTACACATCTACACCAAGTTCCCCTAGCAAGCTTCATAACCCTGTTCTGCTCCCAACTCTTGTTTTAGGGACCCCAGCCCTCTATTTGCCCTGTAAAGTTATTTGGACATTTTTTTAATCCCTTTTTGTCTCTCCTCTTTCTATTTTCTTTCATCCTTATTTCCTCTTCACTTCTCCCTTTTCTTCTTGTGTGAAGCTTAAATTTTCTCTTTAAACAATCATTTTTCCTTTCCCAGTGACCTTTATAATTTGATCTGAAAATTAATATTTCTGTAGCTAAAATGTTTTAAGAGGCAATAGCGGTAAAAAGAACATTGGACTAGCTTCAGACCTTAGTTCTAACATTTGTGAGCTGTAGGATATTGGGGAAAATAATGTCCCTATACCTCAGTTTCTTCATTTGCAAAATGGAGATAATAATCTATAGTATACACAGTGGTTGTGATGCTAGCATGGGTGAGAACCACTGATAGGTTCCCAGTAAAAGGTAATTCTTTCATTCAACTTGACTCAAAGATTTATTTGGCAAGTGTTATTCATCTAGGTATGACATCTAAGCAATAGTGACAATATTTTGGGGAAATAAAAACTCCAGAAACAGTTGTTAAGAACTGCTAAGGGTCTCAGATTTTACCCTTCTTGAAAACTAGCAACTGGTATAAGACATGAGACTCCTGGGTCAGAGACAAAGAGTTTTATTATTCACAACAACAGCAGTAGCCAACGTCTTCTAATTGCAACAGAAATTTGAACAGTAATTTACTCCAATTTTAAAACAGCTAAGGCCAGGATGTATGCATTTTTAATGCATAACAAGCCTTTTGTAAATCATCTATATTTTACTACTTGTCTCTGCTCCATCTCAGATATGTCATATGAATCTTTTCCCCATTAAATAAACACATGTATACAAATAAATATAAGCATGTAATTTATAGCAGTAGAGTTTAGTGATTAAAAACTCAGGTTCAGGAGTCAACCTGCCTCGGCTCAAATCCCAGCTTAACCACCACAGAGTGACCTTGGGCAAGCTATTTAACTTCTCTGTGCCTTTTTGTCATGTCTGTAAAATGGAGATAATAACAGTGTCTACTTCATGAGATTGATGAGTATATAGAATGTTATAGTCCATGTAAAGTGCTTATGACATCAAGCTTAAAATAAATGGTAACTATTATTAATAGTGTACATTCACACAATCCTTTGGATTTCATCTTCTTTCCCAAAAGGAGGATTAAAAAAAATGTTTTCAATCTAGAGCTTAGGGTTTCAGAATAAATCCACAGGTACTTATAACAAAAAAATCCTCTCCCATGTTTCTTCTCTTACCATGAACCAACTTTAGATTGATTCTGTGTTTAAAAACAAAAGGGAGAAAGAAAAATAGGTACCACATGAAAATTCTACCTTCTGGAAGCATTCACATAGTTAGTATTGTTTCTGTTTTTCCACGACAAGAAGAATGTTCTTTTATCTAGAAACAATCTATATTGTTATCATTTTCTCTTTGTTTTAGCTGTAGTCTAAGCATGTTATTTACTAAGAAGATAAAAATCCAAAATATATGTCTTCATATTTATGTTTTCTTAGTCATTTGTTTTTTAATTCTTGAAATCTCCAAAGGCAATTGGCACACACAAAAAGATCCTGGGGCTTAAGGAAAATGTTCACCAATCCATTAAACACATACGAGTCCTGGTTATAATGACTGTGCCTTCTTTCAAGTGGAGCTGGCAGGACCTTTCCTATCATGGAGTCAAACTCCTCACTTTGACTTTATGAACCCGGAGTCTGAGCCCAGGGAGGCAGGCGAATGCTCCAGTCTGAGCAGCCGAGTGCAGCTGGATTCCAGTGCTTTCTCTGCATCACACCATTCCTTCTGCCTGGCCACCTTCTATCCCTTATTTTCCTTCATTCTTGGGATCAAAGCAGGTACATTTAGTTGGTATTGCATGAAATGGGATGTACTGAATGAAACTGAAATGTGTTTCGATTTCATTCCTGGTGCTTTCTTGACCATTGTAAGCAAGGTAACCAAGGTCACTCTGCTTTTCCAATTGGGCTCTTTCAGCTTATTAAAACTACAGTGGTCCTTTGGGTGGTGACACCATTATGTATGGCACTGTTATGGCAGATACATGACATTATGCATTTGTCAAAACACAGAGACCTATACAACACAGAATGAACCCTAGCCTAAACCATGGACTTTAGTTCATAATATAGTGGTATCGGTTTTGATTCATCAGTTTTAACGAGTGTACCACACTAATGTCAGATGTTAACACTAGGGGAAACTGTGTATGTTGAGGTAGGGGAGAGAGACAGCAGCTCTCTGTACTTTCTGCTCAATTTTTCTGTAAAAATACACTGTCCTAAAAATGAAATATAGACAGACAGACAGACAGATAGATAGACGGACAGATAGATTAGATAGATAGATAGATAGATAGATAGATAGATGATAGATAGATAGATAGATAGAGTCTAAGATAAGTATATATATAAAGCTTCAGTGCTCCAACCTTGTTATATTTGAGAGATAGTATGGTAATGGAGTTTGTTTACCAACAACAATAACCACAACAAAACAAAGACCAGTGATTTCTCATCTCATTTGGCATTGGTCTTTGGTGTGAAAAAGGTAAATTCCAGAACTCACTATTCACATCATCCCTATCACACATCAAAGTCTACAATGTAAATACTATTCCTTAATAAAACTAACAATTTGCAAGGCATGGTGCAAAGTATTTTGAAAGATGCTATCATATTTTTAATAACTAGCTCACGTCCACTCTACCTACCATGAATATTTGAACTCACTTTGGTCATGGTGTTGACATGAACCCTTCCGGCTGAGTTTTTTCCCTGCCATTGTTTTCACACTGTCCATATTGCTAGCTTATATTTTTGCCAATTTATTTGAAGGTGTGTTAAAAACTGATTTAAACATCTAAAAATTTCTTCTTCTGTCGTGTACATGTCAAGAGTTTAGAAAATAACAAATCTTTCTCATATTTGCCTGCATAAACCTCCAATACAAAAGCAAGCAACACAGAGTCTTGTCCACCGGAGTTATCAAAATTTCACAAAATTTCAGCCTTTTAATGGATTCATTAAACACACTGGCTGATAATTCTTGCATCTGAGCTAGTATCTTATGAGACATGAGAGTGGTTGAATTTTTATAGTAGCCAGTTGCATTGTCTAAACAGATTGTTTAACAAAACTACCCCTGATGGTACATTCCATTTTCTCTCAGAGTACATCTACTTAGAGTCATGCTGGATGTGCCTTTTTATTGTAAGATTTAATTTTAGTTCATATTCAGTTTTCTAGGTACAGTAAGCTCAAGACACACTGTAAGATACCAATAACCTTATTTTTATTCTCACTACATTCTGTTTCAAAATACCATTGTAACTTGGCAGGCATCATAGAACTATTTTGCAAATTTTTACTGCCTGAAGTACATCCAGTAACTTTTAGCTCCATAAAAGGTGAACCCCAATGACAAATAATTATTAATGTTCTCCTTGTCTCTGCATGACTTTATGAGAAAACTTTCCACACATGGCCTTCACTGACTGGCCTTCGACCTGGTCAGACTTGTCATTTTTATCTTGATACATTTCTTATTGTAAGTATAATTATCCCATTCCCACTTGTGGGGCAGAGGAAAATAAATATAAGCATAAACTCTGTCTTATACACACATATATATGTGTGTGTGTGTGTATATATATATGTAGACATATAAAATTTGTAAACTTGAAGGCAAGAAAACTTAATTCATTAAAACTACTACAGTATGATACTGCCATAAGAAAATGCATAACATGTCCACTTGTACTGAATCACTGATTTTCACCCTAGAAGATAGCACAGTGCTGACCATATATACCCAAGCCTTACCTAGCAATTTAATGGAGCATGGTCTTTCCCATGTTAACAGAGGGTGTATACTTGAATAGTTTACTTTTGGGTACATGCACAGGCCCAAATTCAGGAACAGATTATGGCAGACCTACATGATCTGTTCAAAGACACGTGTATAAGACATTCAAATATATACACAAGAGTGAAAATATATTTCAAGAGAGAAATGCTGTTTCCGGGTTTGAACTTAACCAAACTCACCCAGTAGTAGAAGTCACTGTAGTGGTGGTCTCTAGTATGTTAAAATCTGGTGCATGTCAAATTTGAGTGTGTGTTTATTATAATTTATTTTTCTAAAGAGTTGAAGTATATATATCTTACAATGAAGCTAGAGTTTTATATTTGTGGAATCTTTGCAACAAGGCATAGCCTTCCTCCATGGGTAACATATAACAACTCATTGAAGGAAAGAAGCTGAGCCAACTAATAAGGAAAATGCAGCTGCTCCCCTACTAGGCAAAGGAGAAAGTACAGCTGGTATTGAAGTAGGAGACTGGCAGGACTTGTTTTCCAGACCAGATAGGAAATTGCCCAGAACCAGCAAGTGACACCTCTTTCAACCCTTTGGTGCCCAGAACCAGCAAGTGGCACCAAGAAAGCAACCTCTACTTGCCCTAGCTGCCCATCAGCATAAGACACTCCCACCAGTGCCATGACAGTTTACAAATGTCATGGCAACACCCGGAAGTTGTCATGCCTTTCCATGGCCAAATCTAGAAGTTACCACCCATTTTCTAGAGATTTCGGAATGACTCACCCTTAATTTGCATTTAATTAAAAATGAGTATAAATACTGCTTACCAACAGCCCATACGCTGCTCCTCTGAGCAAACTGCCTGTGGCTAACTCTACTGGGCAAGGAGCAGTCAGTGAGCAGTGACACTGCTGCTTCAATAAACTTGCTTTCTTCCACTGCCAGCTCGCTCTTGAATTTTTTCCTGAGCAAAGCCAAGAACCTGCCTTGTATCAGTACTGACATGCAGAGAGGCACACAAGAGTGGCCTGAGAGGAGAGCAAGGTGGGCAGAGTTAAGTCTTCTCGATGGAGAAGTGGACAAACTTGAAGAGGAGGGACCTGAAAGGACCGGGAAGAACCTGCCAGAGGAAGGACAAGTCCGCTGGGAGATGAAGGAGCGTGGGATGTATCTACAATATGGGTCTGCATGTTCTTGGGGTGCCATGCAGTTGGGATGGAACTTCTTCCTGTCCTCTAAACCAACTGTATTAGGCCATTCTCACACTGCTATAAAGAAATACAAAATTTGGATAATTTAGAAAGAAAAGAAGTTTAATTGGCTCACGGTTCTGCAGGCTGTGCAAGAAGCATGACGCTTGGAGGCCTCGGGAAACTTTCAATCATGGCAGAAGATGAAGGGGAAGCAGGCACATCGTCCATGCCTGGAGCAGGAGGAAGAGAGAAAGGTGGGAGGTGGGAGGTGCTACACACTTTTAAACAACCAGATCTAGCAGTAACTCACTCTCAGGAGAATAGCACCAAAGGGGAAATCCATCCCCCTGATCCCGTCACCTGCCACCAGGTCCCACCTCCAACACTGGGGATTACAAGTTGACATGAGATTTGGGCTATAACACGGACCCAAACCATATCACCAACCCTCCCCAGTTCAAGACATTTTTTCTCTCTGCTGTTTGGAGTCGTCTGAAATCTCACCACTTCTATTTCCTTTTCTTAACTTCATGAGTTTGGGCGTGCATTTTCTAAGCTACTGTGCTGTGGACCATCATTCCATAGGAAAAAATCAATTTCCCACTTGGGATTACTATTAAGCTGAGCTAAAATCAATGAGTTTCTTTACTGAAGGGTATCAAGCCTCTACTATACTGATTTGAGGCACGGGGGAATTTCCTAGGGGGGATTTATTATGTCATGTTTTCCATACTCATTCAATTTTTTTAAAAAGTTTCTCTTTGTAGCATACCTGTGAATTTCTCCTGAAACTCATATCCCACAAAACACGGTCTGAGAAATCCTGCTTGGTGTAAGGCGCTGCATGTCCCGGAGCCCCAGGCTTTCAGTCACCGAGGCAGCAAGTCATTCCCAACCTTCCCTACAGTCAGAGGGAACTGCATGTTTGGGGGCCATCCATGTTTCCAACTAGATCCCTTAAAAGGAAATTGTTTACTATGGTTATTTTACACAGCACCATCCAGGTGAGAAGGAATAGGGGCTAGCTCAGGTAAGTTTGGATTAAAGTGGAAATTAACATGAAGTGTAGGTTCTAGGCAGGCATTAAATAGAACTACCGAAGGGGTGTCCACAGGGTGTCTAGGAAATGAGGAATGAAAAGTGAGAAGGAGGGTAATGAACACCAATGTCACTTATTTCCTGATGCTGACTAGTTAGGAAGTAATTTGGTGAAATCACCAGACCTGCATCTGTCAATGTGAAAGGTGGATTTAAAGTTCCTTTTCTGTTTTTGTACCTTTACCCTTCTCCCAAGTTATGTATATATGAGTCCCTTATATATTATGGACTGTCAATAAATCCTTGAACGAAAGAGGAAAGGAGTGAATGAGAATTGTCCTAGTCCAAATTATAAAACGCATAAAGTTTATTTTTAGGCATGTTTTCCTCTTGGATTTTTAATGACTTTTTTCTCTTCTTTCCCTCTATTATGTAAACCCCACTCGAAGGCATGTCTGATTCCATCTCAGAGTGCTCTTTTATTCAGGGGTAGTTTGTTATTTCAATACACATCAGATCTTAGCTAAAAGACTGATTCTCTGACCCTATGGTGGGAAGAATCCCTTTGAGCATCAAAGTCTCCCCAGAATCCTGCAATTCTTCCACAAAAGAGAAAACTCACTCTTGAGTTCTGAGGATGAAAAAAACTAAAATAATAAATTGATAACCCATCATCTTTAGTGTCTACTTTAATTCTAGAAGGCATTCCAGGGATTGTCCCAGGTGGGACATTTTCCCAGAGACACAATTCCAGCAATTCCAGTGTCTTGCGCAGGAATGTGGCTGCTTTGTGGGTGACTACAGTGCATGCAATGCGTGTATCCAATTGAAACCACAGGGAAGAATTCTGGTGGCCGGGATGTCATTACCCAGTAATCTGGGGCATTTGTCTTCCGGGTCCCATCTCTCCACCAGTCCATAATCAAAGCAGGGCATTATGGCTGTGCCAAGACAGATTCCAGACTAAATATTTTAAAAAGAAGATATTGTTGGCTGGACCTCCAAGTGAGATAGATGAGAGAGATGTCTGATGAAGCAAAAGGTCTGGAGGAAATGGTAAGAGATCTGTGCTTGTTGTTTGATTTTAGAGTATGCTGAAAAGGAATACTCTAGGCATTGTTTCAAGAATTAAAAAGGGAGAATGACAACTAGAGCAGAATCTTGCCTCAAGCCTGTCTTGGGAATTTCTGTTTTTCCTCTTTCCCATCTTCCCTTCCTCCCTCTCTCCTTTCCTTCTTTCCTTCTTTCCTTTATTTGGTACCTATACACCAGGAACTGCGTTAAGGCTACAAAGATAAATGGGAGATGATTCGTGCTCTGAATATGTCCAATGATCCCTTTCTCTTCCCTCCTCCACCAACCTTGCCTGACCCTTCATTGTCTCCATTTTACTTTTCTCTATTTTTTCTACATTTTACATAACAGCATGTGTTACTTACAGTTTTCCAGAGAAACAGAACCAATAGGATATATATGGAGAGAGACAGACAGAGACAGAAAGAGAGACACACATACAGAGAGAGAGAGAGAGGGAGAGAGAGAGAGACTGAGGTTGATTTTAAGGAATTGGCTCACGTGATTATGAGGGCTGGCCAGGCTGAAGTCTGCGCAGCAGGCAGACAGGCTGGAGACCAGCGAAGAGCTGGTGTTGCTGCTGAAGTCCAAAGTTGGTCTGAAGGCAGAATGTATTCCTCTCTAGGGCACCTCTGGTTTTTTCCTTCTTAAGGCCTTTGTGGTGAGGCCTAACCACATCCTGGAGAATAACTACTTTACTCTTAGTCTAATGATTTAAATGTGAATCACCTAAAAAATACCTTCATAGTGACATCTAGACTGATGTTTATTCACATATCTGGGTGCCACGGCCTGCCCTAATTGACACGTAAAACTCACATCACACAGTCCCTCCCACCACTGACACCAGCATCCTCCCTAGACTCTGTTTCTTCTTGGGATTCTTCTCTGTACCTTACCCCACCTGTCCTCCCATCAACTTCCCTCACTCTCACAGGAACCCTGAGGTAACAGTGACACCAGCTGACATTTACTGAGCCCCTCCTGTTTACCAGACACTGTGTCACATGCTTTGCATGGATTTCTTACTTAATTCTCGCAACTCTTTGAAGTAAGCACTTTCATTATCACCTTATCTCATCCGGAGAGGTTCGAGAGCTTGCTGGAGGGCCTAGAGCTGGTGTACAGTGGGGCAGGGATTCAGAAATCAGTCAGCCTGACACCAGCCTGGGCGGTTCACTGCTGGGCCACACTGGCACTCTTCACATGCAGGGCGGCCCCTGTGGGAAGCCTCCTCCCCTTCCCTCCCCATCCCCTTGAGACTGTGAAAATCATCAGGCACGAGAGGGTACGACTGCTGGTTTGGTTGACCCCATGGGACAGCACAGGGAGCGTGACCTGGGGGGGTGGCAGAGCAGATGGGTGCCTCTATGGGATGCCCTGCATAGAGCACGTGCTCCCCTACAGAGCAGGGCAGGCAGGGAAGTGCAACCCAGTGTTGCCCTGGGGAAGGGCTTCCTGAACCCTGTGGCCAGGCCACAGCAAAACCCACTGCCATGGGGCACTCTACAGCCTTTTACAATCATTCTGGAGTAGAAAATCAATGACATGGGGAAATGTTCATGATATACTAAATTAAAAAGCCAGTTCTGCCTGTAATCCCAGCACTTTGGGAGGCTAAGGCGGGCAGATCACCTGAGGTCAGGAGTTTGAGACCAGCCTGGCCAACATGGTGAAACCCCGTCTCTACTAAAAATACAAAAATTAGCCGGGCATGGTGGTGGGTACCTATAATCTCAGCTACTCAGGAGGCTGAGGCAGGAGAATCACTTGAACCCTGGAGGCAGATGTTGCAGTGAGCGGAGATTGTGCCACTGCACTCCAGCCTGGTGACAGAGCGAGATTCCATTTCTTTTTTTTTTTAAAAAAGCCAGTTTCTAGTAGCTTGTAAATATGAGCTCTCAAAGCATGTATTACACATATTACACATGTAAACATACATATCGATGTGTATAAATAGATGTACATACATATAAAAAAACTGAAAATCTAGGCTCAAAAATGAAGTAGGATTATGTGTGGTTATTACTTTAGTCTTTATGTTTTCCTACATTTTCCAAATTTTCTACAAATAAATATAGTTTGTAGAAATGTAAAAAATATTGTATTATTCTTCTGCAATTAAAAAACTGGTCACATAGGAAGACATTTAGATACTTAACTGTTTCTGGGTAGTTTAATCCTATACCAATCTATTGTTACAAATTAATTCCTGGCCGGGCACGGTGGCTCACGCCTGTAATCCCAGCAGTTTGGGAGGCCGAGGCAGGCAGATCATGAAGTCAGGATTTCAAGATCAGCCTGGCTAACGTAGTGAAACCCCATCTCTACTAAAAATACAAAAAATTAACTGGGCATGGTGACGGGTGCCGGTAATCCCAGCTACTTGGGAAGCTGAGGCAAGAGAATTGCTTGAACCCGAGAGGCGGAGGTTGCAGTGAGCCGAGATCGAGCCATTGCACTCCAGCCTGGGCGACAGTGCCAGACTCTGTCTCAAAAAAATAAAATAGATAATACTAATAATAATTCCTAGAAATACAGGGCTCAAAAAATCCATATTGAAATTATTAGTTACAGATGGATGTCAGTCCCTAAAGAGATAGGGTGGCCAGCCTGGGAGGGAGCGTCAGCTCTCCCAAGAGGAAAATAATCCAGCAAAGGTGTTTGGCTTAATGACAAGAATTTCCATTGCAAAAATATTTTCCATTCTTTAATCAGAGCCTAATCCAAAAGAAACTTCAGATGCCCGTCATGGTACTTTCCATTTTAAATCTCCACCTCCCGCTTATTTCGGTCTCCATAGCATTCCTGCCCTTTGTGAATGGTAAAGAAAAAGCTGGAAATTGTAAAGGTCTTTTTCAAATTGTCACCCATTTTATTAATCCCTCAAGTTGTAGTGGTGTGACTGAGTTTTTAACCAGCATTCCAGGACTAATAAAACAAATAAGAGCTGTCTGCTTTGCAAAGAGAAAAACTTATTCCAATTAACTTTCATATTGGAAAATGGATCAAATTGGAAAATGGATTTCATATTGGATCCAAATGCTTGTAAATCTTGATGTTATTTTCACAGGCTATGTATATCCCTTTAAATAACAATAATAAATCATCATACCATGTATCATATTATTTATACATTATCCCATTTATGCTCAAAACGTTCCCAAGACTCTGTATAACTTCTGTGGCATGAAGAAACCAAGGCCTCAAGCTGTTGAGTTGTTTGCCCAAGGACACACAGCTGACAAATAAGAAAGCCAGAATGTCTGACTCCAAACAGTGTACTATCCACCTCACACCACCTCCTTCACATCTTAGAAGGTGGTTTGAGGTTGTGGAAACAACTATAAGTCATTCAGACCAAGGTCTCATAAATTAAAGGGGTCATTCAGCCAATGGTTGTCAGTGAAGAATATTGAATGTGCACCATAGTCCGTGTATGGTTTTACTTGGGGAGATGGTCAGATGAATGGTCCTTACTGTCACCAAATTGAGTAACGGTATTTGGTCAAAAAATGATATGAGGGGGGGTGAAAGAGGGGTGGGGATAGTTAATGGGTACAAAAAAAATAGGAAGAATGAATAAGGCTTACTATTTGATAGCAAAATAAGGTGATATAGTCAATAATAATTTAATTGTACATTTTAAAATAACTAGAGGAGGATATAATTGGATTGTTTATAACACAAATGATAAATGCTTGAGGGGATGGATACTCCATTCTCCATGATGTGGTTATGACACATTGCATACTGTATCAAAACATCTCATGTACCTATAAATATATACACCTACTGTGCACCCACACAAATTTAAAATAAAATTTGAAATTAGAAAAAAATGAGGTGTCACTTTTAATGTAATGAGACTGTGTGTGTGTGTTTGTGCATGTTGTAAACCCGCTTCAAAGGCCTCCATTAGCACCTATGCCCTTGAAGGCACTGGGAATGTTTTAGATATTGGGCAATGTATGATTACCCTCACAAAAGAGGCTAGTTTCAGACTGATTTCACAATGCATGTTTGGTCACATTACTGAAAAGTAGTCTAAAAAACTGAAAATGCTGCTTTTGTGTGTTGATTTATTAACTTGTTAGGACACATGACTATCAAAACCTTACCTATCATTAATACTTTCAGAGTCAAACTAAGGATTGACATTCAGGCACTATAAATCTCATATTTCATTTGCCCTTTGTATCCTTTTAAAATATATTGCCTTTGGTTTGGAGTGATTTGAGGGTTTTCTTTTTTTAACTGGTGCTGCTATCTATCTATCTATCTATCTATCTATCTATCTATCTATCTATCTATCTATCATCTACCATCTATCTATCTATCTCTATGTCTGTATATTAGTTAGGAGCTGTTTTCTTTTTTCTTTGAGATGGTGTTTTGCTCTTGTTGCCCAGTCTGGAGTGCAGTGGCGCTATCTCGGCTTACCGCAACCTCCGCCTCCTGAGTTCAAGCAATTCTCCTGCCTCCCGAGTAGCTGGGATTACAGGCATGTGCCACCACATCTGGCTAATTTTTGTATTTTTAGTAGAGACAGGGTTTCTCCATGTTGGTCAGGCCGGTCTCGAACTCCCGACCTCAGGTGATCTGCCTGCCTTGGCTTCCCAAAGTGCTGGGATTACAGGCGTGAGCCACCGTGCCCAGTCTAGGGGCTGTTTTCTAAAAAATTGATATCTGATTCCTTCCTGTTCAAATCTTCATAATGTTACATTCTAGATCACTTATTTTTTGTGTGACTTTTCCTAGGAGCACTTGGTAGTGTTGCCTTAAATATTACACTTGAAATAGAAAATTCACTAGGGCTTTAGCAGGCATCAGGATGCTGATAGGCTAAGATCAAATTAGATGGTGTGGTACAGACCAAAGAGCATTGACTCTTCTGCACCAATTAACATATGTGATTCTTTGATAGTCCCTACAAATAGGCCTTTTAATGTAGAGAAACTAGTAAATTTTATTCTAGAGTCCTTAAAAATAAAAAAGTTTACAAAAAACCAGTCATAATTCTCAATGGTATGATTCACTAACTTCTACTCTTCTGTATTTTGAACTTCTAAATCCAGGCCATATGGCAGTGGATATGGCCAAACTTGTCTGTAATAAAGTTTTTACTGGTTCACAGAGCAGTTAGAAAAGTGAACACATAGAGTAAATATAATAAATAAATGTATAGATGTATTCATGAATTGGGATGTGCTAGTTAAGCTAAATAATAATGCACCTCTAATATATAACCCTCAAATCTCAATTGCTTAACACAATAAAGGTTTATTTTGCAGTCCTATCACAGTCCATGAGCGTGAGGACTGCTTCAGTGGTCATTCTGGGACCTGAACTCCTTCCATTCAGGGGCTCTGACATCTTCTAGAACCTGGGAAGGGAGGGTAGAGAGGACACACCTGCACCTAGCCACCTGGCCCAGAGCAAGCATGCATCCCTTCTGCACTCCATTGCTAAGAACTAGTCACATGGCCCCACCTAAATGAAGGCAGGGGGCTGGGGATGAAAAAATGCAGTCCAGCAGCACACGCTTGAAGGAAAGTATGCAGACATTAGCCAAAACCTAGCTGGAATATGCTACAAGGTTAAGGCTACCTATCACCTTTACTTGGAAAGGAGGCTCTTTTATTCTTAGTTTATGTTTTTATCCTCCTTTTGTTAATGCGGAAAAAGTCCTTTCTTTTGTGGAAAACTGCAGCCTCAACTGGGGCTCAAGAGATCCTCCCGCCTTAGCCACCTGAGTAGCTAGGACTTCAGGCACACACACCAGGCCCTGCTAATTTTTTTGTGTATTTGTTTTTTGTACAAATAGAGTCTTGCTATGTTGCCCAGGCTTGGTCTTTAGCCCCTGGACTCAAGTGATCCTCCCACTTCGGCCTCCCAAGTATTTGGATTACAGGCATGAGCCAGCACTCCTGGCCCCTAATTTTAAAATGAATTTCAAAATACTGGAACCACTGGCTTACAGAACACTCAGATATTAGAAAGCTACCGCCTGAATTTACTGACTCACTTCATAAAACGACTTCTAACTTTGAATGGTATAGCATTTGGCCACAGGTACTCTTTGAAATTGCAAAACATTTTTCTGCTATTTCTTTCTACAGACTCCAACAGCTACATAAGTGCAGGAGAACCAAAAACAAAACAAAGCCCTTTTTTTTCATTGTTTGTTTGGTAGGAATAATTCATTGGTTGGTTGGTAGAAATAATCACATCATTCTAGTATTCTAGTATTCTCCACTCATTAAAACCATGTGCTCCCTCAAGGGATCTGGACACATTACCAGGAAAGTGGATCCCACTGGAATTTAACATCAAATGCTGCAACTTTAGTAAAATCATATTTGCAAAAGCTTTTCTAATAAATATAACTGGGCTTCAGAAGAATGGTCAACAGTGGAAGCAGCTGTTACTACTGAACACTTTTTAGCCGTGTTACTGTCCTCTGCTTACCTGGCTCTGTTAGGATGGTCTTTCCCTGTCATTACAGACATGTCAGTGATCCCACAGTGTCCAATTTTGTGTCTAGCACCAGAAGCGCCCTCCTGAGAGGAACACAAATCTATACTGGCACAGTTCTCAGCATGTGGTAGCTGCTCGTTACATGCTAAATGAAGGACAGAGATCATCTCTTTCTGGTATCAGCAGATTGGCTCCTATGTTCTTGTTTGCTGTCCCTTTATTATTTGTACTTGCAACTCGGCAAGTTGCTTCACTCTTCAAAACAGTCTTGAGTCTATCGCCACCCATTCTCTTACAACCATCCCTAACAATCATTCTTGTTGTTGCGTGGCTGATCTAAAGATTTGTTATGTCAGAGTGGGATAGGGTGACAATTTGTAACACTTCTTTTCAATTCCCAAAGATCACTGATCTTTCTCTGTATTGGGTTACAGACAATAATGTGCACTCTCTCCCTAACCCACTCATTTGTTTCTACTCTCCAACCACAGTAAAAATTATAGCTATCCTATGTTATGTGTCTTCTATGTTCCAGAAACAATGTTGGATGCTCGACATATGTATATCATCTCATTTGACACTGACCTTAGCTCTGTGTGTGGGTGTTATTAGCCTGGCTTGATAGATAAGGAATCTGAGGTTCAGTGAAGCATGCCTCAGTAACTAAAAGTATCATATTATTTTCATAATTACATTGCAGTGTGGCTTCGAGGTTTGGCAGATGTGAGTTTGGACCCCAGCCCTGCCACTCATTCTAGTGGGACTTTGGATGAATTGCTTAACTCTCCTGGACCCATTTCCCTGGGGTGCAAGGAGTCCCAGTGGGGGCCAAGCACTCCCTTTGGGTGTGAGGAAGAGGGTTTGCAGGTGCTACCATGGAGTGTCCAGTTCTTGATCTGTTCACCCCTCCCTCTCGAGGGTACTCTGGGAAGGTCAAGTTCTCAAACTCCCCAAAGTCTCAAAATCCCCAAGAAGCCCCTTTCTGCAATTTGGAGTTTGCTCATGACTCCCTAGAAGTAGCTGAAATTTTTCTAGGAGGACATGAACTTCTCACATTTCCCGAAATACTTTTCAGAGGGGTCTCCAGGGCCCATTTCAAACAAAGTCTATCGGCAATGAGGTCCTATGGTTTCTCAAAGTTAAATTGCAACAGGTTTGGCCCTTCCACCTGTTCAAAGGGACTTCTTTGCTAGGTAGTTAGCCCTGCGTAGTGGGTGTATCCCAGGGCCCTACAACACTCAAAGTACTACCACACAATGTTTACTAAGGTGACCCAGGAAAATTTTTTAAGCCATTATTTACAGAAAAAGAAAAAGTAGAATGAAATAACAGATAGGCTTAGCAAAGAACTCTTTGAAATTCACAATACTCTATCAGAAAAGTCTCTACAGAAACAGTACTCCTGTAGGCTCTCGGTTATAAATATTTAAAAGTCTGAACACACGGAATGCCAAATTTGTCTATCAGCTCTGCAAATAAAACAACCTATTAATTTTCCATTAGTACTACACATTTCCTAATTTATACATGCCTCAAATCGAGCTGTCCCTCCCTTATACAGCGGTTTGGCTGCTCCCTGGGGTGACCTAAGTGAGTCAGCTGCAAAGGAGATTGATGCTTTTATTTGCAGTTTGTTCTCAGCCTTTGACCTCGGAGAAACTGCTTTCGTAAGAGGGTAGGACTCTGCTTGGTGGGGGTGGCAGGGGGCAGATGTTTTCAGAACAACCCATCGGTGACATCTTGTGACCTGCAAGGAAAGGCCTATGAGAGTAAGGGCCTCCTTTCTCAGCACGCCTTTCTCCTCACCCTAGTAACACCTCAGACCATGTTTACACCAGAATTAACATATTTCAGGGAAGCATGCAAAAGGAAATCAAATCTACCTTTGCCTGGGCTTTGAGAATTTCCGAGCGATTTCTCACCTCCATTCTGCCTTATGCTTAGCTCTCTGAACACGGTGGCTTAGAAGAAGCAGCACTGAGGTCAAACTCTACTTCTCTACCCTGAACACCTTCTGTCTGGAAAGAAGCAGAGAAAAATGAAAGAGCTGGTCCTTGTTTGTCAGTGAGAAGAATGGACCACATCAGTGGTTCTAAACCTGAAGCCTAAGAGTCAGCTGAGATGCTGGTTAAAATCCAGATTCCTGGGTCCCATCCCCAGTGGCCCTGGTTCATTAGTTCAGACTCCCCTGCGGATATCTTCCAGACTAGCTTCTAGGGGGACATGGTGATCACTTAGTCCACCCAAGCTGATACAACCTGAGGTTCTATAGGTCATTCACCCCTGCTATTCCTGGCAGCCTGGGGCCAGACAGCCAGTTCTCATCAAGTCTGTAACCAGTCACTGCCTCACCGATGTTAGATGTGATCTGGGCTTCCTGGTCAAATTCCTGATCATCCTGTCTTCCTCAGTAATAACAACTCAAAGTTCCCGTGTTCTTCTTCCTCTGCAGTCAGAGATACCTAAAAAACAAGGCACAGAGAAACAAGAGAAGCTGGTTTATAGCCGAAGGGAAAGGCTCTTTGATCCATCTTTCTCTCACCACTGCCTGCTCCTTCTGTTCCATTCCTGCCTCTAATAGGTACAGTCATCATTTTTATATTTTTTAAATAAATAAAAGCACAATCATGTCAGGGCTGAGCAGCACCTCTGAGAGGATCTGATCCCCTTCCTTACTGTTCAGGCAAGGAAACTGAAAACAGAGGTTAAGGAACTTGCCAGACATCACAGTCAGCAGAGGCAGTGGTGGGATTTGAACCCAGGTAGTCTGACTCCAGCACTCAGGCTTGTAACCAGAATGTTCCATAATGCATAGATGCAATAAGAAAGCTGATCTAATAGCACAAGATTGGCGAGCATAACAATGTTGGGAAGATACATGCAGAGGGCGGGGGAAAGGTTATCCTTGTGCTATTCTTGTAATTTTGTTCAACAAAATTGTCAGCATGTGGGCAGGAAAACAGGCAAAGCCACACACTGTCTTAACCATTTGCAAGCACAGACTGTATCACAAAGGGGATTAAAACTCACATGGTCGGATTCTGACTTCTCTTGCTCCCTTCCCTTAACTCACAAGAAGAGTCAGGCAGCCTGGGCCAGACTGGACCCCTCATGGGCTCCAGCAGCCTGGAGTTCTTCTTCCCATGCTGCCTCTTCCCAACTGCATGGGGCAACCAATCCCCTTCTCTGGGTATTGTTTCTTCTGTAAATCGGGGAGAGGATTGTTGCAGGGGATTACTGAGGGTGCTTTCCAACTCTGAAGTTGTAGGTGTGTCCTACCCTTGAGTGGCAGGGATATCAGCATAGCTTTCTGTACTTTCTGTGCAGCTGAGGGGGACAGTAAATGCATGGTCACACGCATTTTTACAGACCAATTTTGTGTCGATTCATACCTCAAACTCCGTGAATGGAGAGAACATTCATAGCTCTTGTAGCTCCTCTCAGCATCTAGAGCAGGATTCTGCCAGTGACAGGTATTTAGCAAATATGGCAGAGTGGCTGTTCCCAGGGCCAGAGCCACTTGTGGGTCCTCCAGAATCTTGATAAGGCTCCCCTTTCCATAGAGCTCCTTCCCCGCTCCTCCTATCCAAGACTGGATTTAGGGGGCTCAGGATTCTACAAACAAAGCTGAGTGACCCTGTGACCCTGTGACCCTGTCATCTCACAGTGACTGACAAGAAGACAGCCTATCTGTCCCCCTGACTCCTGGGAGGCTATTCCTCCTGGTCTTTACAGAAACCTGGCTGGAGACAAACTATCGGCCATTTTGCTTCTTGCTTGTTTTGCCTTGGGTCTTTCACGGTTTTCTTGATAAAACAAAAGGTGTTCAGTCTCTTAAAAGTATTGCCCAGTCCTTACCCTTGACAACAGCACCCCATCACCAACAGTCAGTCAATTTCATTTCTCCCATATCCATATTTCCCTTGCTTCTGGGGTAGGGGAATGGGTTTTGGCCCTGGTTTCATACAGCTGCAGAATGATTTCCAGAATGATGTCCCATGATGGCCATGTGAGAGGAAACAGGCACGAACTGCCACCTGGGAGCGATGTCTGGTCAGACATTTCATCTTCCTGGGTGGATGGCTTAACAGACAGGCTGGTGAAAGCCAAAAGTGCATCCTCCAGGAACGTTCTGGAGATTGTGCCGCCTGGAGGTAAAAGGTTATTCTAAGTCAGTCTCAGAACTTTGGACCTTTGATGTCTAATTCAATGGTTAGAACATGGGCTACATGCTTTTGATCCCTAGATGGGGCCAGTGAGCTTGGTTTAATTCAGTGGCCTAAAGCCTACCACTGACCCTATCTTGGTGAATTTCAGTGTAGTTATTCAACAGGAAAACCAAAACGAGAGGCTTCACCTCAACTCCTCTCAAGCCAGTGTGCTATCCCAAAGCCATTTGAAATGCCGACACCGATTTGGCAATGACATATAAGAAGGAAGAGTTATGAAGCTCAGCATCAAAGACTGACATTCCTATTTCTTCCATGCTTTCGTTATGTTAATGTCACCTCCTCCACATTTCTTTCAGATGGAAAGAAAGAACATCACATGAATGGTCAACTACAAAAATTAACTATTTTCAGTCCTGGCTTAGGTAAAAATCATGTATATGGCAACTCGTAAAGTATTTTCCAAAAATATTTTTTACTGCCTTAAAATACTGGAAAAGCAGAAGAATAAAGATGTTCTATTCAAGAATATAAGTTTATAAATAAGTGGCGAAAGAAAGGAACACGAGGCTGAGCGCGGAGGCTCATGCCTGTAATCCCAGCACTTTGGGTGGCCGAGGTGGGCGGATCACCTGAGGTCAGGAGTTTGAGACCAACCTGACCAACACGGGGAAAACCCCTCTCTACTAAAAATACAAAAATTAGCCAGGCGCGGTGGTGGGTGCCTGTAATCCCAGTTACTTGGGAGGCTGAGACATGAGAATAGCTTGAACCCGGGAGGTGGTGGTTGCAGTGAGCCAAGATCACGCCATTGCACTCTAGCCTGGGCAACAGAGAGAGACTCCATCTCAAACAAACAAACGAAGAAAGAAAGAAGGAAAGAAAGAAAGAAGGAAAGAAGGAAAGAAGGAAAGGAAGAAAGGAAGAAAGGAAGAAAGGAAGAAAGGAAGG
The DNA here is from genome assembly GCF_047675955.1 of Chlorocebus sabaeus. Classification (NCBI taxonomy): domain Eukaryota; kingdom Metazoa; phylum Chordata; class Mammalia; order Primates; family Cercopithecidae; genus Chlorocebus; species Chlorocebus sabaeus. The sequence goes on along the minus strand of NC_132924.1, from coordinate 107,828,290 downwards.
AAGGAAGGAAGGAAGGAAGGAAGGAAGGAAGGAAGGAAGGAAGGGAGGAAGGAAGGAAGACGATCAGGGGGCTGGAAGGACCTGGGAGAGCGTGAAGCCCACTTGGATGAGGATCAAAGCTCAGAGAGGCCGTGTGCTTTCCTAAGGTCACACAGCTTAGGTAAGGGTTAAAATAAGAGAACATTTAACCCATTTATGCCTGAGGTTGCCATTTTTGAATTTTTGCAATCAGACCTTGGCGATGACCTTAAGCAGTAGGATATAAATACCTCCCACGTGCTCAATGTTCCAATAATGGAACACTAGGCATAAATGGGTTTTAAACAAGTAAAAACAAAAACTCATTTTTCTGATTCCTAGTATAGTGCTTGTTCCTCTACATAATGTTGCTGTCTAGATCTTTTTTTAGATTGCTCATCCATTTTGGAAGCCTAATTGGCAACATACTGGAATTTTCTGAAATCCACAGAGAGAAAAAAAGAGCCAACTTCATTCAGTTTTTTTGTTGGCTTGTTTTGGTGGAATGTATAAACAATTCACCAACAGACATCATTTCATAGTCTGAAAGCAGTAGGGAATTAAAGAGATTTTGTGCTCAACCTCTCAGTAGAGGAAAGCCCTGTGACATCAATGCACAAGGCTATGGTTGAATTATTTTGGATTTGAGGTATGTGTGTGGGATTTGGGGCATGAAAAGAGGTAAGAGAGGAATTAAAAGGAATTGTTGCTTTCTGGAGAGCCCTGAGGTCAGATACAACTACAGTGAGCTGATCTGCATCTCTTCTTATAAGGAAAATACCATCACTCAGCTATGTTTCTGAGAAAGAGAAGCTTTCTGTCTAAAAGAGGACCACAATGAGTTTGTTGAACTAAATGACTCTTTGTGAAGGAATGTTGTAACAAGGAATGGCTAAATGTGATTTGAAATAGGCAAGTTATTCAGAAAACTTGCCTATTTACATGAGCGCATCTAGCCATTGACAGTTGCCCATGTAATGCGAATCCTTTTGCTTCTCCATCACTGGGACATCTTTCCTTGGAGTGAGTCTCTTCTCAGTCTTCGGGATCCAGCTCAAATTGCACCTGATAAAGTGTAGCCTTCTCATACTGGCCCAAGGCCAAACTCCTTTGTCAGGTTTGCATCTATACCTCAATATGGAATTTACCAAAATGATTCCTTCCTGCCTTTCCTTCTCCACTTGATCATCAACTCCTCAAGATTAAGGACAAGGTCATATTTATCTTTACACTCTATCTTTACACCTACTACAGTGCCTGTCCATGTGATGGCTGATTTTCTTTGTCAATATTGGGGGCGCAACAACATGATGCGCTGTTGTTTGGTCAAACATCAGCCTAGATGTTGCAGTGAAGGTATTTTAAAAGATATAATTGATATTTAAGTGAGTTGACTTTGAGTAGATTACCATACATCGTGTGGGTGGTCCTTATCCCATCAGTTGGAGGCCTTAAGAGAAAAGACTGAGGCCCTACAAAGGGGAAGGAATTCTGCCTTCAGACTCAAGTCTGCAATGTCACCTCTTGCCAGAACTTCCAGCCTGCTAGTCTGGCCCTGCAAACTTTCAGACTTGCAGTTCCCACACTTTCTTTTAAAATGAATCAACCTCTGTCTCTCTCTCTTTCTGTCTCTCTCCATATACATGTATAGGTCCAAATATATATGTGTATGTATTGAATCAATATCTTGTTGATTCTGTTTCTCTGGAAAACATGGAGTAATGCAGCACATGTTTAGTAAGAGTTTATTGAACCACCAACTTAATAGCAAGGAAAGGAAGATGGCAAGTAGGGCTAAAGGCTGGATGGGAGAGGGAAAATGCTGGAAACTATGTGGGTAGATAGAGATTGAATAACCAGGGAAGAAACTGCATGCCACTCTTTTTAAAATAATGATGTCTACCTTTATTATGCACCTGGGTACCATATGTGCATAGAAATATTTTAAAGCAATTGGATTTCCTTGAATTTTAGAGACTCTCATGTAAATATCAAACTGTAAGGTAGAATGCGATTAAGATATTGAAAAAGGGATTTAGGCCAACATAAAGCACATATAATAAAGGGTATTTATGTTTTATGGGGGATTTTCTGGAATCTTTAGAATCTTTGGGGACTGGATTAAGTCCCTGGGATTCCTAAACCCTTAGGAGTCCTCAAACTATTTTCAGTATTTTAAAAGTCACGTTGAAGTCCTACCCCTGCCTGCTAAGCCTGCCCAGTCTCATTAAAATGTCAAATTTTGTTTGCTTTGGGCTAGAATTCTATGAACCAAGTTTGATGGTTATCTGTTGCTGCCCAGTATCTCTAATTGGCAATTGCACATATCTTGGAATAACTTTTTAAAAATGGAAGCATGGATCAACTAATTTTAAAATACAGGTTGTTTGATAACAAAGTCTTTTAAAACTAAGGAGGCACAAAAGGTGGAGAAAAAGAGAAAGGTAATGAATGGAGTTTCTAGTGATGGGCAGGTGGGGAGCCTCTTAGTGGATAATTACTGAGCTCCTGAAAGGCCCAAGAGTTGAGTAAAGTCAGTGCAGTATCTGGTTAGCCGCAAAGTTCATGGTGGTCCAATGTTAAATGCCCTGAGGTTGCACATCCAGCCAAACTCACGCACAGATGCCACTAGGGAGGTGGCTCAGAGAAGCCACCACAGGAAGCCAGGGCATCCAGGTGAGATGTAACATGCTTATAGCAACTGCAGCAGCACTGTTCATTCAGCCTTGACCAAGGGAGACCAGGAGCTCCAAAACTCAGCCAAACTTTGGGCCCCATCTCTGCCCCTCACTAGACCTTTGACCTCTTTGTGCCTCAGTTTTCTCATTGGTAAAAGAATCGATAATGATGGGTTCTAGGGTTGTCGCAATAAATAGTGTAACATACAAAGCACCCAGAACAATGACCGGAACAAAGCAAGCCTCCAATGCAGGTGGATTCTTGTTACACGTCAGGCACTGTGCCAAGAATCTTGCACACACCTTTTCCCAGTCCCCACAACAATCCCCCAAGGAAAACACTATAATTGTCTCCATTTCATAGATGAGTTTAAGGAACTTGTCCAACGTCACTCAGCTCATCCGTGGCAGAAACTGGACTCAAACAAAGCCTTGATATTACCAACCAGGGTGTGCCTGCCTGGGGACACCAACTTACCTCACTCACTGTGTGCCCTGGGGCAAGTCGCCTGGCCTCCCTGAGTTTGCATTCTTTCATCTGTAAAAGTAGAGGGTTATTTTCCAATTTCAATAATATATGTATTATGGTTATGTACGAGGTCATCACTGGGGAAAGCTGGGCACATCCACACCCTCTAGACTCATGTTGTAACTCCTCCTAAGCTAAAATGATTCAAAGTAAGAAGTTTACAAACCACTGTAGGGATACACTACTTGGCAATTTTCCTTGTATCAGGCACATACATGGTGCTCAATCAATGCTTCTTGATGTGATTTGTTTGATTTCTAGACACTAGAATGTGACCAGTACTGACCATATTGCTTTGTGTGACATGAAAAACAGGTCACTACAAAGTCTCTCGATTTAAGTAGCAAAAACAAAGAACTGAGTTGATGGAAGCATTTTATTCTTTAAAATAGTATCTCTCGGCCGGTGCGGTGGCTCATGCCTGTAATCCCAGCACTTTGGGAGGCTGAGGCGGGCCGATCTCGAGGTCAGGAGATTGAGACCATCCTGGCTAACACGGTGAAACTCCGTCTCTACTAAAAATACAAAAAAAAAATTAGCCGGGTGCGGTGGCGGGCGCCTGTAGTCCCAGCTACTTGGGAGGCTGAGGCAGGAGAATGGCGCGAACCTGGGAGGTGGAGCTTGCAGTGAGCCAAGATAGTGCCACTGCACTCCAGCCTGGGAGACAGAGTGAGACTCCGTCTCAAAAACAAAAAACAAAAAACAAAAAACAAAAAACAAAAAGAAGAGTATGTCTCATGGTATTAAAAATTTATGTATTTAAAATAAAAGAATAAAAATAATACAAATAAACTAGGAGGTTGGAGGCAGAGATCTCTAAGGCCCCTTCCCGGGGTAAAACCCTTGTTCAGGATAGAACAAGCCACTCCTTGCCCGTCCCCTCCCCCAGCGCCCTTGAGCAGAGGCAGGATTTTGTGTACGTCCTGCCCAGTGCCTGAGGCTGTCAGTCACACCTCCCTGTCTCCTTTCAGTTTAGACACTGACGTCCCTGGTAAACACGAGTGTGTCCAACTTCTACCCTTGAAATTACTATAGCTGCCTTCGGGAGCAGCTGGAATCCCTTTCTGCCAGGCATGTTTTGTCTGATCACATCTGGCCAAAGTGGAGGTAAATACAGAACTAAACAGCTCTCTTTCTGTGTCTTGGGGAGCAGTGAAAACCTGGGATCAGGCAGGTGGGCTCCAATCACTTTTCCCAGAAACAGCCACAAAGGGGTTCTTAAGAAATAAGTAAATAAAAATAAAAGCCCAGTGTTCTCTTTTTGATTGAATACCCCGTTAACTACCTGGGGTTTTGTTCTGGACAGAGAGCTCTGTGTCTCTTAATTTGTTACACAAAAATTAAGCAGAACTGGACACACGAGTCAATCTCTGTGTGCCTCAGTTTCCCCATCTGTTGTCAGTAAGCTTCTGTTCTGTGAGAAGCACTTTATTTATATGCTGGAAAGGGAGGGGGTGGGAGGGAAATAGAATAGAAATGAAGGGCTTCTTTTTTCTTATTTTAATCCATGGCCACACTGTAAAGCAGCCCATTTTAAAAACTCAGCTGTCAGAAGAAAGTCAGTAAGACCATACCAGTGGGGCTAGGACCAGGCTGAACAGAAACAATTGACGTGGTTCTAGCTTGGTTCCTTCACAAATAGCTCTCACTGGGAGCTGCTCCTCAAGGCCAGGCCTTCTGGGTCGTCCTGGGCGTCAGATGGAAATGATTTGGCACATCCGGTATGGCTTGAATTTGATCCTTAGGGTAAGATCTGAGAAAGAAAAGAAAGGCAAACTGATTCCCCTAAAAACTACGCATTCTGAAAACCTGATATTTAATGCTCACCCCTTAGAGCTGTATACCTAATTATTGGTTTGTAAGACACAACATGATTTTCCCCCTAATTCTTTCCAAAAATGCATTCCACAAATTGTTAGCATCCCTGCCAATAGCCTCAGTCAACTCACATACCAGCTTTAAAGTCAACCCCTTTTAAACCAGTGCATCAGTCCCTTGAGTTTGGGGATTATTTCCAGATTCCTATAGCTGTTGGCCTTTTTTTTTTTTTTTTTTTTTAAGTTGAAAATGATCATGTGTCTTTGTAGCTGTTAATTTTTAGAGAGAAATAGACAGTGGCAGCAGTGCATGTACACAATAGCTGTGATATCCTCTAAGGCCCCTTAGCATAGTCTAAGACACTCCACCACCCACTTCCTTGTTGCATCAGCTCTATCTTAAGGGCTCAAAACTCTCCATGTTCAGAATGTCCAAGAAATTCCCATATATGTATTGAGGCTTTGCCATTATGATTTGTCATATTACGGAGAGGTGGTGAAACATGATGGCTTAACACATGGCCTCCAGAACAAACTGCCCAGCTTTGAAGCCCAGCTATTTGCTACTTGTCCCTGTGTGACCTTGAGCAACTTATTTAACTGCAGGGTGCCTTAGTTTTCTCATCTGCAAAATGGGAATCATATTAGTACCTACTTCATACACAAATATGTATAAAGTTGTGTTCAAGCAGGGCTTGTACAAAATTAGTTCCACACAAATGTGAGCTACTATCACACAGTGTTTTTAGGTAGGGCTTTGCACCATCAGGGACTGCTCTGATGACTTTTAACTAACAACATGGAAGATGGCCAGAAGAATCTGGAGACAAATGAAAATGCATGCAGAGAATGAAGGGAAGGATGCCGAGTGGCTGTGTGACTCTTCTGAGGACATTTAATTTTCTTTAAAAAAGGCTGATGAAGGAGGGAGTTATAGACTGTAAGGACCAGCGAGTGCTCAAAGACCATGAGGCTCTCCTCCTCATTGCAGAGCCTGTTGTTAGGAAGTTGAGTGCAGAACTTGTGCCAGCCCCTGGGGTCTCTCAGTCCCCAGCCCCTAGGCCCAGTTCTTCCCATTGCTCAGTGCTGCCTCTCTTGGGGGAGAGGCGCTGGGTCCTCAGCTCTCCTAGCGTGGATTCTACAGCACTCAGGTGGTTGGCCTTGTTTTGAGTTTCGTCTTTTCTGATTCCCTATATATCTTTTGGCAGGACCGTTTTGCTCAAATGCAATTTTCTCACCCGACTCCCACACTTACGAGTCTCTAGGGCTTCCCCCCCTGTGTGTGGTGTGGCTTTGGACCTGACTCTAATTTTTATGGAGGTGTAAAGAAGCAGTTTCACTACTTCGCATGTTTTATGTCACTTCTTATTCCATCTAGTGCTTAATAATTTGCTTTCCCAAAGAGTAGGTGCTCAGTAAAGGCTTTTTGGCAACAGAAGGGACATAGGGGTACTGAAAAGTTGCTCGACATAAGTATCTCCAAGGCTACTCAGCAATTTAATAGCAGGTATAGGAGAAGATCACAATTTCCTCTTTGTTCTCTGTTGCATCTGATGGGAATAGGATGTGGAAGCGTGATACCTCCACTTAGATAATACAGAAGACATGTTTATTCTGACCATTGAAGTCATCTATGACATGGAGTGTCAAACAATATTTATTTTCAGGCTCCAATGGGATGGCAGAGATAGAAAGGAACAAGAGGCAGCCTAGGCTAGCAAGGAGGGCCTGAACTGGAAGTCAGGAAGTTATGTGATTGTTAGTAGAGGATGTAATGATTAGAAGCTATTCTTAATCAAATAATTCTTAATACAAATTCCTAGAACTTCCATATCTTCAGCAGCTCATGCAGCTAAGAAAGAAATTATCCATGCCTTGGGGGACCCTAAAACCCACCAGCATCAGCTCCCTGGCTGCCACGCTCAACCCAAGAGCGGAATAAGGTTCATGGGACCTGTGCCACATACTGAAACAGGACTGCCAGCTTCCCAGAGTGGTCAGTGATGCTCCTCCAACTGCAGCTACTCTTTGACGACCTGGAGGGGTGTTTCATCATCATCTGAGCCAGTGCAGTTCAGATCAGCCCAGGGTTCTGATGAGGCACCACGCGGGCAGGGGGAGGATGTGGGGAGCTGAATGGGCAGAGTCCTGGGGCCCCTCCTTCATTTCCACTGGGCAGCGCTGCTTGCAAAGAAAGTGTTGTGATTTAGAAAGAAGAAAACCTTGACTTAGAGCCACTGTTTTGGGGAATTAAGTCTCAGAGATGAAGTAATGGGCTGCAGGTCATTCAGTCAGTTGGTAGCAGAGCCTGGGGTAGAATCCAAACCTTGAGTGCCTTGTGCCCAGTCCCCTTCCACTTCATTCGCTCGTGCTGCCAAGTGTCTCATTATACATATACATCTCAAATAACGATGCTAGAGGATGCTCCAGTAACACTTTTTTAAAAAACCATTACAAAAGAAAGCACCAAAATGTCCACGAAAGCATGTACAAGGTTATCGATCTCCAACAGCCCAACGCAACAAGATACTTTCACACCCAGCTTGCAGGTGGACTATTCTCTCTCCTCCACCCCAGCTGAAGATAAACAACGCCAGCCCTTGGCATCATCAGCTAGTCAATAACTTAGTTTTCCAGGCCCTTCTTAAAAAAGACAGTCCCTCCTCCTCTTTAGCCCTTTTTTCACTGTCAAATCAAGAAGGAATCTGCCACCAATAATTCTACCGGAACCTCCATTGACTGACTACATTTCCGCTGTGAATAAATGTCTTCAGAATTCTCTGTTCCTTAGTGGTATGTGCTGTTAACATTTTATCTCTAATGATTTCAGTAAAGACTTTTTATGAAAAGCATTTCCAATGTCCGTGACAGAAACAAGGGTTCTGTTTTCTCAGTGGCTGGGGAAGACCTGGTGATCATATCAGGTGTTAATTCAAGTTACCCTCAGGTGGCGTAAGAGCAAGTCCTGTTTTGATCTTTTAAAGGCAGAAATCCCTCCCTAGTCATCAGGACCTATGAGTAGAACTTGAAGCATCCTTTGTTGGTTTTTCAACCACAGGCTGCCTGAAAAGCCCCTCCACGCCTCTTGCCAGGACTCTGCCTGGTAGGGGAAGACACAAGGGCCGTGGTGGCACCCTCCTCCCTGGCCCCTTTCCTATTCTACCAAAAATCTTAACTTTCCCCTGCCTCTGCCAAGTCCCCTGTGGTCTCAAGTGTTCCAGGAAATGAGGAGTAATTCTTTAAATCTTGCTTTAAAAGGGGAACACCATGTGACTCCTCCCTGTGGTGGGTGAGGGGTGGGGTGGGGAGGCTGAGGGGGCTCAGTGGTGCCTGGAGAAGTCCAGGTTCAGGTCTCCTGGGGGAGGAGCCAGCTCTGTCCCTTCCACTCAGCATCAGCCAGCCTGGAGACCGCATCAGATTGGCATAGCTCCCTGGAACAGTCTCCCCTTCCCTTCATCCTCCACCACCGCCCCACCGCCCCGCCCCCGCCTTCACTTAGCTCTTCCCTCCCTCTGCCCCCAGGCTCCTACTTGCATTCTTTATATCTTCTGGCATTTTTCATGTTGTTTTACTTTGTGTTTAATAATAGCTCCACATTCTCTTCTTTATCTGAAATCAAGGCTCATACCTGCATCATGCGTTCACTTTGGGAGTAAAATTTATGGCCGAGCTTGCCATGGGGTTAATTGCTTTTCATTAACTTCATACTTCTTAATTATTACAAATTATTTGCCTGTACTAGAAACAGTTCCATCCTGTGCTCTAAATTTACTGGCCTTCAACTGCAACCAGAAACGGGAAGTCTTGGATTGCCCGTGCTTGCGGAGTGAGGTTTCTGGCTTCATGCATCAGAGTCTGACCAGACTGAGGGTAGGAAGAGGGTGGTAATTCTAGATCTTTAGACTTCAAAGCCCAGATTAGGGCCCGTAGGCCAAATAAAAATTGAATTTAGCTTTTCTGAGCCGTAGACTGTTCTGTGTCTCAATTCTCAAATCTATAAAGTGGAGTTAGAAAGACAGAAAGGCACGATGTGTATATTTAATAACAAGTTTACTTTAAAATCAGTTTGAAAAACCTATACTTCATATAATGAGTGGGGTTTCAAAAGCAAGAAAGAGAGAAAAAGTATACCCACCAAAGGGGAGGGGAGAATAAATCCCAATGGAAAATTTGTGCCTTTCTGCGGTTGGAGTCATTTGGTCAAGAAATGATGAAATTACAAATTTCTGAAAAGGGCGTGTGTGTTGGAGTTCCTGAGGTCCAGGTCTCAGCATGGTACTTGGGCAAGGCCAGTGTTGAACTCTAAGGAAGAATAAAGACAAGGAAGTGGTCACGACCAGCATTCTTTGCCAAAACAGCAGTACCTCCATGGCCTCTTACTGCCCATGAGTCTCTTCATCTCATGGATTTGGAAGCAAGCTCTCTCAGCAAGCCTGTACACCCATTGTCCCTTGCAATGTGATTCGTCCTTTAATTCTTTAGATAGGAATGGTTGGTAAAAAGGGAATCGCAGCTGGAGGTTTGTGGGAACTGGCATATTCAGACTACACAAAGGCCCTGTGTGTGCAGCCGCAGCCGCAGCTGTGGGAGCCAAGGGCCTGGCACTGGGGAGCAGTAGGTATTTCTCAGTGCAGGAAAGCATTCCTGTCCGTGCTCACAATCCGTCTGGGATTGACTTTGAACTCATACGCAGAAAAGAAGAAAGAAGTCGGCCCAGCAGCTGAGCCCAGAATCAGCTGGGAGGACATTCAAAGTTCTCTGTAAGGGAGTGTGGATGGACAGAGGAGGACAAGGATGTGTAGCCACTTCTGCAATCTCTCAGACCATTGCCAAGTGGGCTAGCAGCAGCAGATGTTCCAGCAGGAGGGCAGCGTCTGTGCCCAGCGGCAGGGCCGTTGAGTCCTTGCTGGAACCGTCCCACGATGTGGGCTGAGTCTTGTTCTCAGCTGACTGGCTTTCCAAGCTTAACTCTCTGGCTTTCCCAAAGAGTCTGTGAGCCACCCAATATCCTTTAACAAATTCCTTTTCTGTTTAAACTAGCTAGATTGGTCTTTACAGCTTCTAATGGAAGGCCCTGGCTCATAGCTTTCAAAGGCTGGAGCTCTGTGGCTTTTAATACTCCATGCTAAAGAAAGCACAATGTTTTGCTTTATTTTCTGCAAATAAAATGTTTTGTTCTCCTCTTCCTATGTATGTATTTATATAATTCAGTTAGGCTTTAACATACAAGCTCTGAACTCTCCAAATATCAAAGCAGACAGTTTAAGAAAAGAAGGAAAGCAAATGCCTATTTCTCCCACTTTCAAAAGCACACACTTAAATTTTGTCTGGAAAAAAAATCTAAGCTCTCTAGCTCCACTCGGTGTCCTGTTGAACTGGTGTGGCACCATGTTACTTTTTAAGAGAATGAAAATGGAACTTGCTCACTGTAACTTCGTTGAACCACTTTATTCTTTGACCAATTTTGGATGGGTATTTTAATTAAATTTTTTTTTTCTGCCAGGTGCGTGGTGGGCTCATGCCTATAATCCCAGCACTTTGGGAGGCTGAGGTGGATGGATCATGAGGTCAGGAGATCGAGACCATCCTGGCTAACACGGTGAAACCCCATCTCTACTAAAATTTTAAAAAATTAGTGGGGCATGGTGGCGCATGCCTGTAATCCCAGCTACTTGGGAGGCTGAAGCAGAAGAATAGCTTGAACCCAGAAGGCGAAGGTTGCAGTGAGTTGAGATCAAGCCACAGCACTCCAGCCTGGGTAATGGAGCGAGACTCCATCTCACAAAAAAAAAAAAAAAAAAAAAATTTAAACTAAAAACAGTATGAGTTAGGTCAACTTGGATTTGAATCTTGCTGCAGCTATATACTAGCTTTGCGACTGTGTCTTACTACTCAGGTTTTGTGAGGATCCTCTGTAAGATGAATGTAATAAAAATGTTCACCTCACAATATTATTGTGAGGATTAAACAAGATCCAAGCTCTGGCTTAATTTGCCATTAGAGAATGACCCAGGGGAGTTAATTCATTGTAGCTAAATGATACAATTTAAAATCAAGATTTAAATGCTTTTAGAAGTGGTGCATTTAGAAACATTGAGGTCTCCTTGTCTCCTTGTTACTCTTTTTTTAAATATGATAGGAATTGCAGTTCTTATAGAGATTATGTTACACAGTAATCTATTTTTACACAAGAGTGTAAATGTTGTCTTGGAGAGATTACATGCTCAGATGGCAGAAGCTCTTCAGTGGCAATGAGGGCTTGGACTACTGGGCTACTCTTCTGCTTGGAAGACCTTTCCTATCTTCTGTTCACCCCACCATGGCTCAAGGTGGCTTCTGCCTACCTCCCTAATCCTCCACCACTTCAGCCTTCATTACTGACCTTAGCTGTTATCTGTTGCCTAAACACCTTCTTCAAGTTCTTCAAGTTACACTGAGCTTACCTGTTATCTGTTGCCTAAACCCTCTCTTCTTTCTCAGGACTATTGCATTTGTTATTTCTTCAGCCTGGAGCACATGCACAGGTACACACACACACACGCAAATACACACAAAATCATTCAAAGTTCGATATATATGAAACCTTTTCCGAGAAAACTGTCTTTGATGATATGTGGTGGCTTTTAGTCATATAAAATGGCTTTATATATTTTAAAATACTTTGTTATGAAGGTATATTTCTCAAGGCATAAAAAATAAACAAAACATATTGAATATAGCAGTTTATTAGCTTGGTTGAGTTTTTAAATATTTAGACATTACTTACAGCAAAACGTTGAAAGCACCTAATTTTTTTTTCCTGTGGGACATTTAAGTTCTATCCAAATGATGCAACAGTGTCCAGCCATAGAATAAAATTGTTTGAAGTCTATACAACATGGAGAAATCCTTATGATAAAGACAAGAATAAAATATGAATATAAATCAAGAATATGTGTAAGTGAAACATGCATATAGAAAGAAAGAAAGAAAATAGTTCTTAGGATGGGAACATTAGGGCATCTTTTCCACTTATTTTCAAGATATTTATATGATTATGTTTAACTCTATAATTACAGGTTAAAAACAGGTTGCAACTCCATAAGTAACCTGTTTCCATACCATTACAGGAGCTGCTTATGGAGAAGGGCTCAGAGCTGACAGGCTACTCGGCCTCATCTGCCTTCCTGTCCAGCAGTGGCAGGATTTCCACATCTACTTCCATTCATTGGCATGGTGGGAAGATGGCCGCAGAGAATAGACAGGTCAGATCAAATGCCAGCAAGAGAAATATTTTAGGCCGGGCACAGTGGTTTATGCCTGTAATCCCAGCACTTTGGGAGGCCTAGGCAGGCGGATCACCTGAGGTCAGGAGTTTGAGATCAGCCTGGCCAACATGGTGAAACTCCATCTCTACTAAAAACACAAAAAATTAGCCAGGCATGATGGTGCGTGCCTGTAACCCTACTTACTTGGGAGGCTGAGGCAGGAGAATCGCTTGAACCCGAGAAGTAGAGGTTGTCGTTACCCGAGATTGTGCCATCGTACAATTGCACTCCAGTCTGGGCAACAAGTGTGAGACTCTGTCTCCAAAGGAAAAAAAAAAAAAAAAAAGGAAGAAAAAAAGAAAAAAAAATGCCAGTTGTGAGAAATATTTTAGAGAACAAATCTAAAAAAGTGGGCAATTTAGCCCTCCAGGTGGATAATTCTAGGGAATTCTGGAGTTTAAGTCTGCATGCCTCTGGCTGGCACTCAGACTTAAATCCATTCAGTTATCCTGCCGGTGAAGCAAACAGACAAGTGAACAAGCCAGATCCAGCAAGAGTCAGTCACAGGGCTGCACAGGAGACCGTTAAGAACCCTGAAAGATGAGCAGATATTAGGCAGGCAATGAAAAGAGGGCAAGGTGGGGTGGGTGATGGAGGGTAGTTCAAAGCCAAGGGGACAGCGGGTGCAAAGGCAGAGCCTAGGAGGGGTGCTGGACCTCTGAAGGTCTGCATGAGGCTCTGTGGGGCACAGCCTCGGAGAATTACCCTGATGACTGTCTGGACGGGACTGGAGGAGAGTAAAAGCGGAGGCAAGGGGATCAGCTAGTAGGCTGCTGAAATGTTGAAAGAGAGGAAAGATGAGGGCTTGACTCAAGGCAGAACAGTGGGGATGGAGAGGCGATGAATTTGCAAGGTAAGAGGTGACGGAATCAGCAGGACTTCGTAACCATCAGAAGAAGGAAAGTCAAGGGTGATCATCAAGATGCTGGCTAGACATCTGGGTGCACTGGTGGGGCGAACATTGCCAAACAAGTGTCTAGAGACAAACGAATACTTGGTATTCATTCGTATTTTAGATCGAAAACTGCCTGCCCCTTTCCCATATTCTAATCCACGGACATCGATTGTGTGTTTATTTACATTTTATGGTTACATAGGGTAAGCTCTATAGTTAATAATCAGAGAAAGAAGTCACACCAGGGAAGGAATTCCAAGCCTCTTTAGAAACAATCTTTTGTCATAAATATCCAGAGGCATTTATGAATAAATACTGACCCCCAGTGTCTATGTACAGAAACAAAAATTTAAAAAACTATGTAAAATACCAAGACTCCTGGGAGAGTACCTGAAATTCCAGCTGCAAGTAACATTCCCTGCAGTCCAATCCCAGGATCCTAGCGGGCATCCTCAGAGATAAAAATACTGACTGGCTAACCTATGACCAGCAGCTGTCTGGAGAACTCTAACGAGTATTCCACAGAATGAGTGTCGGGATGGATTACATGGCCTCAATCGCGGTACAGAGCTATGTGTTGGCCTTTGCCCCCTCTGCTTCAGAGGTTACATATGTAAAAGTCTAGGTTCAATTACTCCAAAGAGTCTTCCCACTAGGGGTAGATTTTATGCAATTAATCTGACTAATACAAACTCCAGCTCTGTCTGATTCCCCAACCAGTTCACATCCAGATAATTTTCCTCTAAGGCGGATAAAAGGCAGTGTGGTTGGGCAGACTTTCCCTTTTCAATACTGTGTGGTTAGGGTTAAGTTCATGAGATTTTTAAATTTTTTTATTTTTTGAATTGGAGTTTTGCTCTGTCGCCCAGGCTGGAGTGCAGTGGCGTGATCTCAGCTCACTGCAACCTCCGTCTCCTGGGTTTAAGCGATCCTCCTGCCTCAGCCTCCTGAGTAGCTGGGATTACAGGCACATGCCGCCACATCTGGCTAATTTTTGTATTTTTAGTAGAGACAGGGTTTCACCATGTTGGTCAGGCTGGTCTTGAACTCCTGACCTCATGATCTGCCCGCCTCAGCCTCCCAAAGTGCTGGGATTGCAGGTGTGAGCCACCGCACCCAGCCAAGTTCACAAGAAATTTTTGAGGAAACTCTCTGCAGCAAAATAACTTCTTCAGCCGGAGTGGCTTCATCCTGAGACAGAAAGTGGCCGTCTAGCATCTTGGCCAAGAGTTGCTATAGTTTGCTATCAGAGGGCATCTATTCTTTGTAAACTAGAAAATAGGCATAGACTCTTTGAAAATATGCTTATGTCACTGTCCCATTCTGGACTACATGGAGGTTTTTTAAAACTTGGCTTTATAAAGAATTAAATTTATAGGTCAGGTAATGAGGCTGTCTTGATAAGGTAGAGCCTCCTTCATGAAAATAAGACATTTTTCCTGAATCTTGTTTTTTTAAAAACCAAATAGACTTCAGTTTAAATAGCCAACTATGACATGATCAAAGGCAAATTTTTAATGCCAACAGAATCCATTCGACTCTGTTGAGAGCAGCAAGAAGCATGCCTGACAGGCCATTGACCTTCAGCAGTCTTGATCCAAGGGTGTGTGGAAGAGTAGAAATGATAACTACTTTAGTGTCACATGGAATCAAGCTGAACCATGACAGCGAGCTGAGTGACACAAGGGACACTTGGGAGGTGGCTGCTATAAGGAGCTAAAATCCAAGGAAATGGAGGCCCAGAGATTAAGTTCAAGAGCCAAATGTTGGCACCAAGAAGGGATATCACCCAAAGGTACTAAGGAGAATAAATAGAAGGTTCTGCATCAAGAGAAAGTAATTCCATTACTATTTGTTTGTTAACTGCAAGGTGATGGCAATCATAATCGCCTTTCGGATTTGTTGTTTCAGCACACAAGCTCATTGCTGGTCTGATGCAAGCTGTAGCGTCAAAGATAATAGAAATAAAATAAGCATACAATTTGTTTCTTGACAAGATAATGCAGACTTAAGACGTCTTTCTCTTGGGCCAGGTGTGGTGGCTCACATCTGTAATCTCAGCACTTTGGGAGGCCGAGGCAGGTGAATCACTTGAGGTCAGGAGTTTGAGACCAGCCTGGTCAACATGGTGAAACTCCATCTCTAATAAAAACACAAAAATTAGCCAAGCATGGTGGCGGGCACCTGTAATCCCAGCTACTCGGGAGGCTGAGGCACAAGAATCACTTGAACCAGGGGAGGCGAAGGTTGCAGTGAGCTAAGATCACGCCATTGCACTCCAACCTGGGCAACAGAGTGAGATCCCGTTTCAAAAGAAGAAGAAGAAGAAAAAAAGAAGGCGGCTTTCTCTTATCTTTCTCTTAACAAAGACTGAGGTTTCAAAAATAAAAAGTCAAAAACCAGGCACCTCACTCTGAATAACGAGATGTATTTTAATGACTATACTAAACACAACATTGTTAAACTTACCAATTTTTTTCTTGTCACTTTATTTTTTTTTAGTTTTTTAAAAAAATTTCAAACCTACAGAAATGCTGAGATGATAGTGGAATGATACATTACAAATCATTTCCTCAATTCACCAACTATGACATTTACCATACAGTAATGTGCCACGGTCATGTGCTGTTTCGTTCAACAGCGGACTGCATATAAGATGTAAGATTATAATGGGGCTGAAAAATTCCTGTTGTGCAGTGACTTATAGCTGTCCTAAGGTCATAGCATGAGTCATTACTCATGTGTTTGTGGTGATGTTGCTGTAAACAAACCTACTGCACTGCCAGTCATACAAAAGCTTAGCACATACAATGATGTACAGTATGTAATACTTGAAAATGATAATAAATGGCTGATAGTGCTTTTTGTATTTACTATACTATACTTTTTCTTATCGTTTTAGAATATACTCCTTCTACCTATTAAAAAAATTAGTTAACTTTAAGACAGCCTCAGGCAAATCCTTCAGGTAGTGTTCCAGAAGAAGGCATTGTTAACATGGGAGATGACAGCTCCATGCATGTTGGTGCCCCTGAAGATCCTCCAGTGGAACTAGATGTGGAGGTGGAAGACAGTGATACTGATGATCCTGACCCTGTGTAGGCCTGGGCTAATGTGGTATTTGTGTCTTAGCTTTTAACAAGAAAGTTTAAAAGGTAAAAAATAAAAATAAAAAATTTAAAATGTAGAAAGAAGCTTATAGCCAGGCACAGTAGCTCACACCTGTAATCTCAACACTTTGGGAGGCCGAGGTGGGCGGATCACTTGAGTCCATGAGTTTAAGACCAGCCTGGGCAACATGGTGAAACCCGTCTCTACTAAAAATACAAAAGATTAGTCAGACATGGTATGGCATGCCTGTAATCCCAGTTACTTGGGAGCTAAGGCAGGAGGGTAACTTGAACCCAGGAAGGAGACGCTGCAGTGAGCCAAGATCGCACCACTGCACTACAGCCTGGGAGAAAGAGCGAAACTTTGTCTCAAAAAAAAAAAAAAAAAGAAGTTTATAATGATATAAAGAAAATATCTTTATGTGGTTAAATAAGGTTTCTGTTTTAATGTGTTATTACAAAAGTCAGAAGATTTTGAAATATTAAAAACTTTTTAAAAGTTACAGTAAGCTCAGGTTTATTATTGAAGAAAGACAATGTTTTAAATAAATTTAGTGTAGACAAAGTGTATGGTGTTTATGAAGTCTACTGTAGTGTCCTAAGCCTTCATGTTCACTCACCACTCACTCACTGACTCACCCAGAGCAACTTCCATTCTCACAAGTTCTATTCATGGTAAGTGCTCTATGCAAATGTGCCACTTTTTAATCTTTTATAACGTATTTTCACTGTACCTTTTCTATGTTTAGATATGTTTGGACACACAAATACTTACCATTGTATTACAATTGCCTGCTGTATTCAGTACAGTAACATGCTGCACAAGTCTTCAGTGTAGAAGCAATAGGCTAAACCATATTTTTTTTGTGTTTGTGTAGTATACTCCATGATGTTCACACAATGACAAAACCATCTAAGAATCCATTTCTCAGAACAAGTCCCGTTGCTAAGTGACCAATGACTGGTGTTTGCTTTCTGTCTCTCTCTAAAAATATAGAAACATTGTGTTGGCTGAGCCATTTACAAATGACTTACTGACATCAGGATGCCTTATCCTTAAATTTTTCAGCAGCTATCTCTTAAGAACAAGGCACCATACCATTGCTATACCCAATAAATGTAATATTTATTATCACCTAATACAGACACAGATGTTTTTGTTGTTGTTGGGGGAGTGATGGAGTCTCGCTCTATCACCCAGGCTGGAGTGCAGTGGCATGATCTCAGCTCACTGCAACGTCCACCTCCTGGGTTCAAGCAATTCTCCTGCCTCAGCCTCCCAAGTAGTTGGGATTATAGGCACCCGCCACCATGCCTCGTTAATTTTCATATATTTAGTAGAGACGGGGGTTTCACCATATTGACCAGGCTGGTCTTGAACTCCTAACCTTAAGTGATCCGCCTGCCTTGGCCTCCCAAAGTGTTGGGGTTACAGGCGTGAGCCACTGCATCCAGCCTACATAGACACGTATTTAAATTTTCCCAAGTGCCCCAAAATGTTCTTTGTAAATTTTTACAAGCTAAAGATCCAATTAAGTTCATGAATTACATTTCACTATCATGTCCCTATAGTGTCATTTAATCTGGAACTGTCCCTTTATATTTTTGTGTTTATTTCTCGGTCTTGGTATTTTTTAAAAATCCAAACCAGTTGTCTTTTAGGGTATCCTGTATTTTGAATATGTCATATTGCTTTCTCATTATTAGATTTAAAGCTTTTGGGAAGACGACTAAGTGATAGGTACTTCGCACTGATTTATACAAGGACATGCATAAAAATCACATACTATCTATTTGACCCATCCATTGGAGATTTTAAGGTTAATCCCTTGGTTGCAGTAGTGTCTAAGGGATCTATCCATTGTGAAGATACATTTTTTCTTTGTAATTAATAAGTTTATTATGACTTGAGACTACGCAAATGTTCAGTTCTCTAAAAGCCCAGTGGTTTTAGCATCCAATAATAGTCCTTGCTTGGCTCCGTTATTAACGATGGAAGCTGGTAATCTTCTGTAAAGAAACAGTATATATTTTTGTCTCTTTTTCTCTCCCCACCTTAAAAAAAATACCTTTATGGTCGTAGGCACTATTTTTTGAATTCAGTGTTCTATAATTCATTACCATCATTCTTTTTCTAAGTTTAAATTGCTCCAGATTTGGTCCTTCAAGCAAATGTCTGTGTCCGATCAGTCTTGTAACATCTTGATGAGTCAGAAAAGACAAAGGTGCTCAAAGTTCACCTTATGCTTCATCTGCCTCAAACCTGGAAGCAGGCATTTCCCCAAACATCCCTGCTTCTGTGGAATAGTACTTAGGAATCAAGACTGAAGGAATTCAGTGTGTTTGTTGTTTCTGGGTTATTGTTTCTAGGCCCTTTCAGAGGACAGAGCCAGAGTTAGTAGGGAGGGGATTGGGGGAAAGAGAGTGGAAAATACACACACACACACACAGAGGCACACACACACTCTCTCTTACACAAACACCTCTTACCCAGGACCAGTATACCACAGGGTCCTTCTTTACCTTCCTCCATTCTGTATCTTTCTTCTCCCATAGTGAGTAACCTCACTTACGATAACATCAATACATTTATACTCATTTTAATGCTACAGAATTGTTTCAGAATTACATAGTAAAAATAGTCTCAGCAACATTTTCATCTTTATGCACTTAACATCAGAGATACCAAATTATCCCATGTCATCTTGAACAAGTCGCACATAGCAAGCTAACACTAACCAGAGATAATACAGATTATACACAAGTCGAAATTTGAATTGAACGGCTTTGCAATGGCTGCAAAGCTGTTTGGTTTCTCTAGAGTCCCAAAACAGTCAAAGTTCAGAACAGATTACTGATAACTTTCATTTTAATGAATCGGAGACTATTTATGCTGGTTTCCTTTTCAAAATCTATCCTGTTTGACATTTGTCATTGATTTCAAAATAATCCAGTGGGGCGGGTGTGGGGAGAGACTGAGAAGGTACCTAATGGTGGTCACAAGAATTTGGTAGTTGGGTGAGGGGCATAGGAGTGTTCTTTGTGCTATTTATACTCTCTACTTTTGTGAATGTTTACAATATTTACAGTATCTTAAAAATGTATCTGTGTCAAATCAGGGTAAATGTAATAAGCTTAAATGACCAGCCTGGACTCAGATGTGGCTCTCTTATGTGTACCTAGGAGGTGGTAATGACACACTAGCCTACCTTTAAAAACTTGCCAAAGCAACTTACAGTAAATCTGGGGGACAACTTCAGGTCCCAGGATCTTAAAGGCCAGACTATATAACTAGATTACCGTCCAGTAAAGAAAACATCAACAGCGGGGGAAAAAGAGTGATTTCAGTTCTGTCTTTAATTTTGCCAAATAATGTTGTCATTGGAGAGATATTAGATGGCTATTCTATGTTTTGGGTGTTCCCTATTCCCTTGGGATCAGCAGTTTAAATTCCCTTCATAGTCCAACATGAAACCCTTGGGTTCCAGCATAGCACAGCATCTGCCGCCGCCAGATCTGCTGTGAGGCGAGGCAGGATTTAACACAGTAAACGGCGTCATGTAAGTGAGCCCCAAACTTGCAGATCCCAGTGATACAAAAGACAAAACCAGGAAACATGATCAGGATTTCCCAGGCTGAGGCAATCTGGGTGCCTTTCTGAGGGAATGAGAATGTGTGAAAAGCTTTCCAGGTGACAGGGAAGGTGAACTTTGAAGAGATTCCTACATGCTACTTGTGAAAGCATCAGAATAAATTTGAAATGACACTGGGGGCGTGATGAATCTTCTGGCTAGTAAAGCTGTTTCCCCCAACTCCATTTTGTCAAAAACAGTAAGGTGCTGGGAAAGTAACTCTGACTACACAATAGAGAGCGGGGAAAGAGTACTTGACCTCTGACCTCTTTCTTTCCTGGGGGACTGGATGGGTGGTAACATGACCAGAGGGAGAATTTTTGCTTCTGCCACCAAGGTGGCCAATTACAATCCAACAGAAATTGGCTCTAAGAGACTCACACTCTCACCAAAAAAAAAAAAAAAAAACAAGCATACTCCCCAAAGCTATAGGGCATGGCGAGGCTTGTCCCAGGCCAGGAGACAAATAACCACTGTTACTAAAGTGCACATTGGGAACCGCATTTTAATACAAGTGGTCACAACCTGGGATGAGAAATAACTTGCAAATGTTGAGCAGAAGAGTCAGGTTGAGCTTGGAAATAGATCGTCACATTCATCTTCCTTGCACACCTTACCAAGGAAAAATACATTAGACATAATGTATTCTAACCAAGGATCTTTTGTTAATTTGGTGCCCATATTGGTACCAAACAATGCAAAATCCTCTCTTCTGAGGCAGAACTGCTCTTTCAGAAAAACCATCCTCGGTGTACTGGGATACGGTACTGGTCTGAGAGGCTTTTTAAAAGTTAAAACTCTGGGAGCAGCTAATGCCGCTATCGCCTTTATCTTGCCACTCTGATACACATGGGACAATCATCTCAGCCTGGGAAGAGGACACATGCAGAGTTGGCTCCAGGGAAAGCCTAAACTGGAAGCAGGATAGGCTGCCCCTTCTAAGGACCTAATTCCTAGATAGGCTTTTTTTTTTTTTTTTGGTAGAGACAAGGTCTTGCCATGTTGCCTAGGCTGGTCTCGAATTTCTCAGCTCGAGCAATCCTCCTGCCTCTGTCTCCCAAAGTGCTGGGATTACAGGCATGAACCACCACAGCTGGGCTGGTCATTGTCATCCCTCTTTTTTTTTAGGAGAAAATAAATCCCTAATTTCTGTCCCTGCCTCAGAAGAGAAGGATGCCAAGATTAGGATAGAGAATAAGCAGCCTTCAAGATTCCTGCATCAGAAATTCTGACTGCTCTGCGCTACATACCATAATCTTTTGCCCTCAATGAACAACAAATTTATGTCACAAGCCCCAATATACCATTCCCTCTGCTCATGTGAATAAAGTTCCATGCACTGTATTCTACCTTCCCTGCTTCATGCTTCAGCATATAGAAAATTGCGAGTGTCTGTTGTGTTGAAATAAGTGCAACTGTTACAGGAAGGCATGAGTCAGACTCGTTTAGAAGCCTACCTAAAATTCACCAAACACATGGAGACACTTTGGGGATGCCATTTTCAGTCACTTTATTGTCAGGAACTTTATTTTAAAACTAATTACAGGTACCCAAACATTGAAGTTCGAAAAATTAAAACAAACCAAAATGAGAACCTCAACAGCCATAGTTGTCTATCTACTGCTTATTCTTGTGGCCAAAGAGGAATTCTACTAAATGTCAAATGAAGGATGTTGCTAAACTAGAAGACAAGTTAAAGGGCCTTGTTGTCATTTCTGTCATTGTGGTGGCGGTTGTTGGCTTTCTTGGATAAATATATCTGTGACTTTCTCATTTAATGGGCCTCTGGCCTTAATTATCAAAGCATCCCTTTTCCTAGAGGAAAAGACTAGTAATAAATACATATGGTATATTATCTAATATCTCTTATTGTCACCCCAGAAAATCTTACTAAATATAAAAGTGAACTACTGATTAGAATAGTGCCTGTCAATGGTGACTCAGAAATGATTTCTTGGATGATAAATACCTTTAACTTAATCTCTACTTGTTGCTCTCCCATCTCAGAAACTGATGACCTTCATTAAACCCCACTAGTTACTAGTTTAGTGACTGACTAGGGGGCTAGCAGGAAAGCTAACTCATAAGGCTGTGACATAAGCACTGAGGCATCCTAAAGCCTTATCTGGGTCACAATAAGTTACCTAGTTACCTATACAAACTCTACTCCACAGCCTAGCTCTGGAAAATCGGGGAAAAAGAGAGAGAGTTCAGCACCCATAACATGCTCCTATGCCACTTCTTTTGCATTTCTTCTTAGCCAACAGTTGGGAGAGACTATTTTTTAGCTTGTTTCACTTTTCCTTGATCTTCTACTTTCTTAATGGCTGCTTGGATCGCCTCTTGGTCACCCAGGAACTGATGAGGCCCAACAGCACGCAGGTTTTCATCCAGTTCCAGAAGAATGGGGACTCCAGTAGGAAGAGTAATGTTGATGATGTCTTCATCTGAGATACCTGTTGATCAGGACGGGAAGAGACTAGGTGTTAAAAGACAACTCAGGAGGAAGTTCTGTTTAATTACATAACTGCACTTTAATCCCATTTAATTGTGTGCCTGAAATATGCAGGTACTGAGGGATTCCAGCTATAATTCCTGGAAGCCAGGAACTTTCCAGAAATTGCAAGAAAAAAAGGCTTAGAGATTCACAGCAAGTGCTACATCAGGACAGTAGATACCTTTTGGGACAATCTGTTCCTGTTTCCTACCTAAATCTGAAAGGAAGGAAAATTATTTTCTCTATGCCCACATTTGTGTTACTAGTTTTCCCAAGAATCAGGTAATCTCAAAAAATCAGAAAGTGAACCAGGAGCGTTTTCTGTGTTTCTCCTTTTATGTGTTGTACCCAGGCTGGTACTAAAATTAGGATTTTTCGCTAATCTCTAAATCTAGTTCATTTGATTAGAATGTGTTTGGTTTTCCCACACTAAGTGAGCTTGCAATACCCAGAGCTAGATCCAGTCCAGCAGGAATGCTTTCCTAGGTGCTTAGAAAGCACAGTCAAGGGGAATCAGGAAGGGATTTTACAGCATGCCTGTGAACACGGCTCGCTCTCCTGTGGTCCTTGAACATTCCAGCTGCTAAAAAAGGAAGCTATATATATAATACACAAGCCACCTTTAGTCCTTTTTAAAGTACAACCGAATTACAGATAATTCAACTTGGACCAGAAGAGCGGTAGTTGTTGTAGAAGTGGTAGTAATAATATTTTTTATTATTACAAGCACTTTTAACAAGAAACAGCAAACATATCCTGAGTACATATTTCATGCCAGGTACTCTTTTAAGCATTTTGTATGTATTAACTCATTTAATCATCATTGCAATCCTATGACGATATATTATTTCTCCATGTAACAAGTTCTGGCACAGAGAGGTTAAGTAAACAATGATCACACAGATAGTAAATGGCACACCTGGATTCAAACCTAGGGGTCTGTACCTACTGTGTAATGTAACTCCTCTCAAGTTTCTCAGATTTCAAAGTGAGCAAAGGGAAGGCCTGAGAAAGAGATGAAGTTCAACAAACTAAAAGACAACTGAAAGTATTCAAATTATCTACTTTAAAAATACTCCTTTATTAATTACATAGCGTTCTAAATGCTAACCATATGCATCCTGTTCTATCTTAACAGAAAGGACCTAGCTGGAACAAGTTCAGGGGAGTCCAAGGGTTTGTCTTTACTTGAGGGTGGCAGAATAAGTTGTTATCAGTTAGCAATCAATGCACCTTTTCATTTTAATTAGCCATTGGTCCTAACTGTGAGCACCAGCCAAAGAGTCACAGAATCGTAGCACTGGATCCTTACTGCTGGGCTGGCTCTTTATTAGAATTTCATGTCAAGGCCTAGAAGAGCTACCTAATAACTCGTATACACAAACTATCCACACTCAAACAACTACGAAAATGGAAAAGATCTTAACTTGGAAGACACAGTCTCTTCCAAGTAAGTGTACTGTCCCATCACCTCCCCTGCCAGTCCCCCTGCAATGTCCTATGCAATTTTAGGCAAGTAACTTCTCTGGACCTCCAATTCTCCTGTCAATTAAAAGAAAGAACAAACGAAAAACACACATTCTTCCTTTGCCAGCATTTTAAAGGGTTATGGGATAAAAGGGGTGGCTTAAAAGAGAACATACATGAAAAAAAGGTAGCACAATAAGTCTCTCTTCTTTCTCTATTAGGAATTCCCTTCTAGGTAGAAGATTTAAAGGGAAGGTTACTAAGATACTCCTTTGCCCTGCCAAGCCCCCACCCTCACACTGCAACCTTACAGAAGATTACCATCACAAACTACAGCTGCTGAGAACAAATCTATTCAGACCAGACCGCTAGCTGTTTAGCAAGGAGATGACTGCTCTAGAGTCTAAGCACCTTCTGGCTCCATCAGGTCAGAAATGTCAGCTAGCTGCACAACAGCCACCACATACATCCCTGGGAAAGAGCAGGAGGGGAAGTCAACAGCCTGTCGTTTGGAGTCAGGTGACCACTGAGCCTTTCAATCCAACAGTACTCACTCCCAAATCCAGGGGAAGCTCTGGAGGTCTCCAAACCTAACTCATTCACTAACTAGTAACTGAGGGCTCTTTATGTTCCTAGTACTCTGTGGCAGAACATGTGCGAGTGACCTTGGCCAAGATTTTACCTCCAATGAACTATTTCTTCATTTATAAAATGAGAGAGGATAGTCTCTCTAGCACCAACATTCCTTTATTTTATTCTTAATGGTTAAGAAAAGCAGAGGCACCTTAGAGACACAAGAGCATGAGGACACTGAGTACTGTTTATATTCATCTACTGTGCAAGGACCATGCTTTATCTGTTTCCAGAGTCTGTAAGCATATTGCTCACTAAATTGGAGAGAAAAATGGATTTTATAGATTTCTCCAAATAATCTAAATTCTAAAAATTAATTTGTTAAAAGATAACAAAAGTGACAAAAGTGACCATGTTTGACTAAAGTTTACCAGGAGAAGCAGAAACTATGGGTGTACATATCTATCAGCATCTCAGATTCACCACTCATAGATGTGTGCCTTTGCAGTGTCACCAACCATTAATCTTAAGCTCTTGAATCCAGGACTTTATTGTAGAATGACTGAACATTCTACTTCTATTCAACATTGTATTTAAGATTCTAGCCAAGGCAACTAGGCAAGACAATGAAATTAAAGGCACCCAGATTGGAAAGGACAAAGTAAAACTATCTCTATTTGCCGAAGGTATGATCCCACCAATAACCTGTTAGAACTAATAAATTCAGCAAGGCTGCAGGATACAAGAACAATACAGAAAAGGAAATTAGGTTTTTAATACAGTAGCAATAAGCAACATGAAAGATTAAGTAAACAATTCTATTTATAATAACATCAAAAAGAATAAAATGCTAAAAATAAATTTAACCCAAAAAGTACAAAACTGTACTCTGACTACTACAACACAGTGTTCAAATTAAAGAAAACCTAAATATGTATTTATGGATTAGAAGACGTAACACGTATCAAGAGGGCAACATTCCCTAAATTAACATACAGATTCAATACAATCCTATCAAGAATCTCAGTGGACTTTTTTGTATAAATTGACAAACTGATCTTAAAGTTCATATGGAAACCTAAGGTACTCAGAATAGCCAAAACAATATTGAAAAAGAAGAAAAAACCATGGGACTCATAGTTCCTGATTTCAAAACTTACTACAAAGCTACAGCAATCAAGATAGACACAGATCAATGAAATAAAATTGGGAACCCAAAATAAACCCGCATATTTTTTATCAATAGATTTGCAACAAATGTGCCAAGGCGATGAAATGCATAATCTTTTCAACAAATAGTACTGGGATAACTGTATATCCACATGTAAAAGAATGAAGTTGGATCCCTAATTCACACTTTATAAAAAAATTAACTCAAAATGAATCAAAGACTTAGAGTCAAAAGCTAAAATTGTAAAAATTTTTTAGAAAAAAAGCCATAGGAGTAAAGTCTTCATGACCTTGAGTTAATTAATAGTTTCTTAGATATGACACCAAAAGCATACACAAGAAAAAAAAATAAACTGGGTATATAAAAATTTAAAAATGTTTGTGCTTCAAAGGACACTATTAAGAACATAAAAAGGCAACCCAGAGAATAAGAGAAAAATTTGCATAGCATATATATTCTAGATACAAGTTCCTTATCAGATATAAGAACTGCCTCCAATAATAAAAAGACAAATGATCAAATTTTAAAATGGGCAAAAGGTTTGAACAACCATTTCTCCAAAGATATACACATGGTCAATAAGCACATAAAAATAGGCTTAATATTACTAGCTATCAAGGAAATGCAAATCAAAACCACAATGAGATACTACTTTGTACCCACTAGGATGGCAACAATAAAAAGTCAGATTATAAACAAGTGTGAGTAAGCATGTGGAGAAACTGGAGTCATAATACACTGTAAAATCAGGTATGCAAAAGGCTATAGCCTCTTCGGAAAACAGTCTGGCAATTCCTTTTGTTACACACACATCTACCATATGACCCAGCAATTCCACTACTAAGCATATACCCAAGAGAAATGAAACATGAGTCTATATAAAACTTGTACACAAACCTTCATAGCAGCATTAATCATAATAGCCAAAAAGTGAACACAACACAAATGTCCATTAGCTAATGAACAGATAAATTAAATGTGGTATATACATACAATAGAATATTATTTGGCAATGAAAAGGAATGAAGTACTGATGCAAACCACAAAAAAGTTCTTGGAAGAACCTTGAAAACATGATGCTACTAAATAAAAGAAGTCAGTCACAAAGGACCACTTATTGCATGAGTTCATTTATATGTAATGTCCACAACAGGCGAATCTATAGTGACAGAAAGTAGATTAGTGGTTGCCCAGGGCTGGGTGGAATAGGGGAGGGACTGAGGGGACAGTAACAGCTAAGGGGTGCTGGGTTTCTTTTTAGGGTAGTGAAAATGTTCCAATATTGATTGTGGTAATGGAGTGACAATTTTGTGAATACACTAAAAGTCATTTAACTGCATACTTTAAATGGCAAATTGCATGGTATGTGAATTATAATGCAATAAAGATGTTAAAAAATAGTAAACAGGGCCCAGTGCGATGGTTCATGCCTCTAATTCCAGCACTTTGGGAGGCCAAGGTGGGTGGATCACCTGAGGTCAGGAGTTCAAGACCAGCCTGGCCAACACGGCGAAACCCCGTTTCTACTAAAAATACAAAAATTAGCCAGGCATAGTGGTGCGCACCTGTAATCCCAGCTACTCGGGAGGCTGAGGCAGGAGAATTGCTTGATCCTGGGAGGAGGAGGTTGCAGTGAACCGAGATTGCACTCCAGTCTGGGTGACAGAGCAAGACTCTGTCTTTAAAAAAAAAAAAAGTAAACAGATCCAGAGAGGTTAAATAAACCTGCTCTAGTCACAGGACTATTGAGGCAGTAAAAATGGACCTTTTTAAACTACCAAATCCCCAGGATTTAAACCCTGGTCAGGTGACTTATCCATGGTTATTTCCACAACTACCGAGGAGGAGAGAGGAGAATGTTTCTATGAATGCTCTGCCCTTGTGAAAGGCTGGGTCCTAACTGGACATCTGCTGATGCATCCAGTGTTCCCACGACTGGTAGAGAATGAGTAAGTTTGTCTGATCCCCAGCTAACACATGGGCCAGCTAACACACCGCGATCATGATGGGCCACGTTTAGGAGTTGTTGTCTGTGACTTTAGAAACAAGTTCTGGGTCTTCAGCAAGGGGCTGGGGCATACATGGGATTCACTTGTTTGACCATGGCCTCAGATCTAACCAGATCCACCAGGTCCCCTCTTTAACAGCGGCACTCTCAAGTTTGGTCCCTTTTATGTGGGACCAAATTAAAGAGCCAAATAAACAAAGGCCACCGAAACTATAATATTTCAACTACAAAGGAAGGAGAGTTTGACAAAAATAGTAATGTTTCCAATAAATAAATAAAATCAACATTCCACTTTAATGACTACTCAAGCCATTCACACAGCAGACTAATTACTTACAAATATTTAAAATACTCAGACTGGTTAATAATCAGTCAATGAGACTTAAGTGACTAAAATTTTAAAACAGCAGATTAGGAAAAACCACAGTGAAGCCATTACTCATTACTCAATTTTGGCATAAGTTACATTCAACATCCTAAGAAAGTTAAGCAGGCAGAGCTCCTAAGGCCAGAATAATGCATCTGAACTATATTAAACCAAACTGAATTAGTACTATCTTATATAATATCCTATTATAAACTCATTCACTGGAACATTATAGGAAAGTTAAAAATGAGTGGCTAGATATCACATCCCTCGATAACTGGCTCAGATTTTTCTACAATTCTATGGTCGTCTCTCATTATAAGTGGGGGATTTGTTCCAGGACTGCATGTGTACCAAAATCCACTCACACTCAAGGCTGGAAGTCAGCCCTACGTCTACACAGGTTTCACATCTAGCAAGTGTGGTATTTTTGATCCAAGTTTTGTTGGAAGAAAACCCATGTATAAGTGAACCTATGCAGTTCAAATCCATATTGTTCCAGGGTCGGCTATAAAGGGAACCACCGAGTTCTCACCCTGTACTGACTCCTCTCCGCCGTGGTGTGGAGTTAAATACAGTTGTCGTTACTTAGTGGACCATATTACTAAATAATTTCTGGACTCTAGCAGCCAAACCAGTGTTACTTACAGTTGAATAAACATTTACTAAATTCTTGCAGTGGGCAAGGCACTGTGTTCTACAGTAATGTGTGGAGGAGCAGGTGCAGGGTGAGAACTCAGTAGTGTTTCCCTTTACAGCTACCCCTGTCTTTAAGGGTCCACCATTGCCTTTAAGTCTTGAATCTTCATGTAGAAGCACCTCGGAGCTAACTGCAGTCAATTTAAATAATGGGATATTTTAAGGAAGAAATAATGAAAGTTTGGGATCATAAGTCCAGGAAGTAACTCAAGGTCAAAATTGGGGAGAAAGTCAAACAACTTTATTTTCTGCATAGAGGACTAACTTCAGGAAGTCAAATTTGCACCTACCAACCCTCTCCCCTAAGTCACCATAGCAGGAACAGGAACCAAAGACAAACTGTTACGTACACTGTACATCTACCAAAGCACCTCCTGGTAGAGGTGCTTGTGCAAATGCTCACTTTCCCCACCAGGATTATAAATTCCTTGAGAACAGGAACAATGTTTGATCCATTTCTGTATCACCCATGTTGTGGGAACACAGAGCCTTACCCACTGCAACATATAGTAAATGTTTGTTCAACTATAAGTAACACTTTTATGGTTTGGCTGCTAGGGTCCAGAAATTATTTAGTAATATGATCCACTAAGTAATTACAACTGTATTTATTATGTGAATCTACTTTTTACATGTAACTAAAGGCTATAAGGAATAAAATGTTAGGCTGGGTGTGGTGGCTCACACTTGTAATCCCAGCACTTTGGGAGGCAGACGCAGGCGATCACGAGGTCATGAGATCGAGACCATCCTGGCTAACACAGTGAAACCTCGTATCTACTAAAAATACAAAAACAAAATTAGCTGGGCGTGGTGGTGGGTGCCTGTAGTCCCAGCTACTTGGGAGGCTGAGGTGGGAAAATGGCGTGAACCCAGGAGGCGGAGCTCGCAGTGAGCCGAGATCGCGCCACTGCACTCCAGCCTGGGTGACAGAGACAGACTCCATTTCAAAAAAAAAAAAAAAAAAAAAGAACAAAATGTTAATTAAAAATCCTAAAACATAAAGCCTATATATGAAAATACCCTAAGGACTTTGTCAGAGGTACAGTATAGACAAATTGCAGAAAGAGGTTAAAAGCTCCACAAAAGGACCCTGTGTCTCATTCACATATAGGTGCAGTATCCCTTGTACCAAGAACAAGACCTGATGTAGTGAACCCTAGGTGCATACCTGAACTGAATAAATTCTAACTCTCTGGGTTTGCAAATTAAATCTAGACTTTTACTGTTGAAGCCTTGATTAAACATTGTGCTCCCCATGACCTTACCAAGAAAAAAAAGGAGAATTAAAAGAATCTTAGCCTCGAAGAAAAAGCTGTTGACATCTAGTGCCAATAAAATAAACAATTCAAATTAAATGGCTTTATATGTTCTTTGATTTTCTCCAAAGTGTTCAAAATCTTTGAATTTTAGAAAACAGAAGAGATGGACAGAGAGACAGAAAGATTTGCTACAGGATGAAAAGGAAAGAAGAAACCCCAATTCTGTAGTGCATATGCTTTGGAATCAGAAAAAAAAAGGAAAACAACTCCAGTCAACTCATTCATTAAATAAGGTGCGACCCACTCGTTCCTCACTTCCCTCTCCTGGTCAGTAAGTCACAATTCAAAAGCTACCGACAAACGATCTGTGATGAGAGTTCTGTATTCCTTTATGGCCAATACGAGCTGAAACGAGATTCTGAATCTCATAGATGATCTACCTATTTTTAATTTTAATTATTTAAGATCTGAATACTATATATGTAAAGATGGGCTAGGGTGATTTTAATATTATAACACGATAAAATAACAGACTAATTTAGAATAAGACAGAGAGAAGAATCCATTCTACGTTTAATTTTATAGTTAAAATAGCCTATAATGTTTAAAAAATAAAGGGTTCTACAAATCAATTATTATAAAAGAAAGCTTAGCCACACCAATAGGCAACTACTCGCCTCACAGAAGAGAGGCCTGAATTGGCTGCTTCTGAAAATATCACACTAAAATGCCAAAGGTGACCAACTCATCAGTCCCTGTCCCCACAGCTAGTCCCAGCTGACCATTCCTCTCTGAGTATCTAATTTTATCTCACCACTTCTGTGCCTTGCTATATATGCAGCTGCACACAGGTCTTCAGGGATCAAGTCTGTCTTGCATGAGTGTCTTGTGTGTCACTCTTACTCCAAACTTGAAACTGCCTCGTCCTGTGCTTGAACCCAGACTAAACAATCCATTTCCTCTGGCGAGATGCAGACTACATCCAGTGTTTCATTTTGGTACCTGGCTTTTCCTTTGATGCTCGCCAGCAGGAAACAAACAGGAAGTGACTATGCCAACCACAGAGAATGAAACACATGCCTGTCTGGAACGCTACAGTACAGGATGCTTTCAGATACTTAGGTCGACATTAGATGTTTTCATGGTGGCGCTTTGTGAGAAGTGTGTCTGAACCAGTCAGAAGTGGGCCCTGCTTTTTAACCTGGACTTATTAGCACAATCATAGGTAATTATATTTCTAAAAGCCAGTAAAGCAGTCCCTTAAGTAGGCATTTTTTTACTATATAATATTCTGTATGTCTTGTTTTGACTTCTTTCTTCTGAAAGCATTAACTACCATCAGATTAAAAGTAAAGCAATCTCAAAAGCATATACAATTTATGAGCAGAGATATTATATAAATAAGTCATTTGACAGGGGAAGGGTCATCCCCATCAGCCAAGAAGCCTGTCTTAGGTACTGACATGTGGTTTCCGTGTTTGCAATTCTCATACAAGAGTGTTATCTAGCTCCGAATCAGTATCACTTGCCTCTCAGTGTACCATTCATCTGTGTTGACTCCAGGAGGTCCTTGTTGACCTGCTCCTAGACTAGGTTGTTACAAGAAGAAAAAGGAGGTGATGGAAGGCCCAATTAAGGCTAACGAAATTGATGATAATAAGCAGAGATAGCTCTGGGATAAAAAAATTAAAAAACTTTATTAGAGGAGTTTTCAACCTGTAACAATAGCAAGATTCTCAAACAAAACTTCATGGTCCAGCAACTTAAACATAACTTCTCATGAAGAAGGATTTTAAAAGGCAGTTCCCTATAATGACCATGATTTAGGTGCTAAATAAAGTCAGAACCAGATGGCTCCTGAAGCCTTGAGAAAGCATAACAAATGCCCTCCAGGTTTGTTTATAAAGGCAAAGATAGGTGCATATAGCAACCTTCACTTAATTCTCCTAATTGGCAATGGTGAGTTCACTGGATAAAGCAAGGCTTTTTGAGGTACAATTTACATACAGCAAAAGTCACCCTTTTTAGCATATAAGTTCTATGAGTTTTGACAACTGCATACAATAGTGTAATAACCAGTCAAGACATAAAACAGCTCTATCAAACCCTTAAAATTTCCTTGTGCCCCTTGGCAGCCTACCCTTTTCCCACCAATCTGTTTTATTTCCCAATAAAACATTTTCCAAAATGGCACATAAATGGAATCATACAATACACAGCTGTTTTAGCCCAACTTCTTTCACTTAGCACAATGCAGCTGAGGTTCATCCATGATAATGGGTGTATCAATAGTTTGCTTCTTTTTATTAAAGCAGTTTCTTTAAGCAAAACAGCTTACTGATCAATGACTGATCAAACGAAATAAAAAATATGACCTGGATATACTAAACGGCAAAGTAAAATGCAGTATTGAACCATAGCTTTCCAGTGAGTTCAGAGCCATGTTCTAGTTCCTACATAAAACAATATGTGTATGTAAAATGTCTAAAACTGTGCTTGGCACGCAGTATGCACTCAAGAAAGGTCATCTTGTATAGCTATGCTAGAGTGCGCCATTCAGACCACAATGTTAAAACAGCAGTAATAATTTAGGACTCGATTAGTTGCATTAAATTACCTTTTTATAGTTTACCTGCCATGGATGTTCTTGACTCAGCTTCTTAAAACACAGTATTCCAAACAAAGAATAGGTCAAAGGAAAGGCTACCTTTTAGAAAAAAATTTTAAAGCCCAAGTGATAACTGTGTGTGGAGCCTCAGTGAACTGAGTTTTGAGTAGAGTTCTTGACGCCAACTAATTACCATGATCGTGGCCACGGAATCTGGAGTCTCTTTAGACCTCAGTTTCCTCCAACAGCACCTGTCTTCTTTTCCACAAATGGAGAAAGCATCAGTCAGGATATGACTGCCTATAGTGTCATAATATCTAATATTTGAGAAACAGCTAACATCTTCAGAACCAATACTCTTTACTGTTGAGGTACACGGATGATACCTCTAAGAGCAGACCTAAGAGGAGATGAGTAATACTAGCATACTCTTAGTAGAAAATCTTAAAGCAATTTGAGACTTCAGCATAGACCAATATTCTAATTAGTTATTTAACTGGGGTCATAATTGTTCCCACCCCATAGTTACAGTTTTCAAACAATAAGAAAGTATTTTTCTGATAGGACAGTATGCTGTCATTGATGCTATCAGTTACCACACTCCTTCCCAGTAGGTAAAACATTTTTAGCTTGTCAAGCAGTTTAAAGACAAAATAGGGAAAATTTACTCCAGTCTTTTGAAAGAGCCCATATTGTATGGGTGAAGTTTATATAAACATCTCTAGAAAGCATGGCTTGGAATCAGATGAATCTGCAGCCACAAGTGTTTTTACTTTCATAATAAATGAAAAGAAATTTAGCAACTTTTGTGCTTACAGGAAATATAAACCCTGGTTATGCCCATTTCTAGATTCAATTCTTAACAGTAGTGAAAGCTAACATCTTCATTTTCATGTTTTTATTTTCTAAAAGTGGGTCTCACTATGTTGTCCAGGCTGATCTTAAACCTAGGTACAAGCAATCCTCCTGCCTCCGCTTCCCTAGTAGCTGAGACTACAGGTGCGTGACACCACATCCAGCTCAACATCTTCACTACAACATCATTATAGTGAGTAACCACATAATTTATCATCCAGGCTGGGGCACTTTTGAAAGTAAAAGGAGATGCTATTAATAAAGACATTCGGACAACAGGTATTAATCACAAAATGGGCATGTATGATCATGTAACTTGATAGTAAGCATAAACTGGCAATTAAGATGATAACTTTTGTTTTTTTTACCACCATTAACACATACACATGAACTGGCAAAGTAGTCCTTCCTATAAAAGGAAATCTTTATTTCCCCCTAAACAGTTGGGGAGATTCACTTAATTTTTGGAGTCTTGAAAAGTTAGCATCTAAATCCAATGAAATGTTTTGTTTTAGGTTGGTAAGTAACCAAGCACACAAACCCCCGTAATTTGAGCTCTGGAAAGTTAGACATGCAATACAAGAGGACTAACGTTAGACTAACACGCCTATTCTGGCGACTTAATACATCTATCATCAATTTTGAAAGGACTAAAATCTCACTAAATTAACAGAAATGATGTGAAAAAAATATGATGACATACTATTTCTTCTGATCTTGAGTAAGTCACTTATGCTTAATTCTTACAGTTGTGAAATAGAATACTTGGGACCTTATTTTTCAATAGACATTGTAAGAGAAACTTTATTAATGCAGATTGGCATTTAGAGACAATAAATAACTTATGCAATGATCCTGAAATCCAATCCAGCCTATTTCATGTACATGACATCGTTTCTTCCATGTTAGGTGTGGGAGTTAAGTCATAGTAGGGAACTACAGCAACATCTAAGAACTCCATTAATATTAACTGGAGTACCACCAGGGGGTACTATAGGCCAGAAAGGAACAAAGTCGTCATATCCAGGATGGGTGAGAGTCAAGCTTACAAACTATCCTTCTATTTTCCTGCAGACAAATCTGGATCCTCACATCCACTCTATTAGTTTTCTTGGCTATGGTCTTATCCTAACTGCATGTTCTGGCTTTTCTGCCATTTTTTCCCTCTAACTCTCTGCCATCCTCCTTGGTCACCAACCCCATCGTTTTTATTTTCTACCTCTCTCATAGAGACCTCCCTCTCCGGTAGCCCATGTCCTTTTCTGTGTTCACATACTTCCCACTGAAGTCATTGCCTACAATTTACCTCTTTCTGCACCAACCCCACTGTTTTACATCAATTATCCCCCAAATAAAAACATTTTCTACAAAGCCTGTTTATGGTAATAGGAATAGGAGTTATAACGTAAGGCTACTTTAAAATGTCATTAATGGCCAGGTGCACGGTGGCTCATACCATAATCCCAGCACTTTAGGAGGCTCAGGTGGGTAGATTGCTTGAGGCCAGGAGTTCGAGACCAGCCTGGCCAACATGGCGAAACCCCATCTCTACTAAAAAGCTACAAAAATTAGCCAGGTGTGGTGGTACACGCCTATAATCCTAGCTACTCAGAAAGCTGAGGCATGAGAATCACTTGAACCCAGGAGGCGAAGGCTGCAGTGAGCCAAGATCGAATCACTACATTCATTCCAGCCTGGGCAACACAGTGAGACTTTGTCTAAAAAAGAAAAGAAAAGAAAATGTCATTAATCTCTAAAGGTCATTCAGTTTCATACTTCCAACTTAAAAAAATAGAATAAAATAAAAAAATAAAAAAAGACCTTTAGATGAAGGACTGGAAGCTGCCTGAAGACCAATGCCTGCTTATTTCCCAGCAGCCCTGTAAGTCCACTTCTGCCCCAGCGGTCAAAGTTGCACTTTCATTTTTCCCGGTGTTCTATACTCCACAGCCGTGCATTTCAGCTTTGTACTCACTTCCATATGTTTGCCCTCCCCTATGGTTTTCTAGGCCAATGACAAATCCTTTTACCTTTCAATTCCATTGATTATTTTTCCAGCTTTAATGAGATATAATTCACATACAATTCACCCACACAAAGTGTACAACTCAATGGCTCTTAGCATATTCAGAGTTGTGCAACCCTCACTACAATCAATTTTAGAGTATTTTGTATCACCCCAACAAGAAACTCTGTGCGCATCAGCAAATCACTTGCAAAATCTTCCATCCTCCCTACCCTCTAGGCAACAACCACTCTACCTTCTGTTTCTAAAGATTTGCCTATTCTGGGTATTTCATATAAATGAAATCCTATAATATGTGATCCCTTGTGGCTGGCTTCTTTCACGTAACAGAGTTATTTCAATGTTCGTCCATATGGTAGCATGTATCAGCATCACCTCCCCTTTTATTGCCAAGTAATATTCCATTGTATAGATAGATCCCATTTATAAGTTGATGAACACTTGGGTTGTTCCATCTTTTGTCTACTACGAATAATGCTGCTCTGCAGGTTTAGGTACAAGTTGTTGTGTGGACATGTGCTTTCGTTCCTCTTGGGCATTGTGATGGTTTGAACTGTGATCCCCTCAAAAAGATATGCTGAAGTCCCAACCTCCAGTACCTCAGAATGTGACCCTATTTGGAAATACAGTGTTTAACAGAGAATAATCCCATTAAAATGGAGGGCACTGGTGGGAGGGGGTGGGCTAATATTGTTGGTGGCCTTATAAAAGGGGAAATGTGGATAAGAAACACACACCCAAGGAGAATGCCAAGGAGTGATGCTTCTGCAAGCCACAGAACATCAAAGATTGCCAACAAACACCGAAGCTAGCCCAGGCAAGGAAGAATTGTCTCCTAGATTCATCGGAGAGAGCACAGCCCTGCTCACACCTTGATTTGGGACTTCCAGCCCCCAGA
Organism: Chlorocebus sabaeus; assembly: GCF_047675955.1. Classification (NCBI taxonomy): domain Eukaryota; kingdom Metazoa; phylum Chordata; class Mammalia; order Primates; family Cercopithecidae; genus Chlorocebus; species Chlorocebus sabaeus. The sequence continues at coordinate 107,791,873 of NC_132924.1, read as the reverse complement.
AAACACATTTCTGTTGTTTTAACCCACCCAGTTTGGGTGCTTTCTTACGGCAGCACTGAGAAGCTAATATAGCTATATGCGTAGGTGTGGGATTGCTGGATCCTATGGTAACTCTGTGTTCAGCCCTTCTGAGGAACTGCCAGATTGTTTTCCAAAGCAGGTACACCATTTGATTAAATTAATTTCATAAATTGCTAATAGTTTCAAAACCTCCCTCAAATGTGGAAAAGTAAGTTTTGCTATGTCTAAACACAACCTCTACATGTAATTTTCTCTTTGCCCCCAGCATGGTTATAGTCTTCTTTACCACCGTTTCTAAATGTTTGTATTTCCCTCAAAAAGAACAGTAACAAACAGCTAAATCATCAATGCACTAGCAGGAGGGGATGTGTACAATCAGCTGTGGGTGGGCTGTAGAATGAGTTTAAAGAGATCTATAACAAATTTGAAGATAGGTGAAGAGTCAGTGGTATTAAACAGTAGGAAACTTTTTAAAAGGGGGACTTCCAAGCTAAGAAGGTGGAGAAAGAGGATCCTAAAGGAGATAGTGGCATTTTCTTGAGGGAAGGGAGCCTGGCCACAATAAATCTGAGTCCCAATTCTAAAAAAGGAGTTGGCACAGTTGAATAGAATACACCTCTGGCAGAAATTCTGAAATTCTGAATTTCAGTTTGTTGTCTAGTAGGAGCCTCAACTCTTCTTCAAACAATAAAATACTATGGTCCATTAATGATGAAGTTATATATCACTAATGATGAAGTTAAAGATCTAATTATCCTGAACAAGAACAGAAACTTTTATATACTTGAGTAAATAAGATACGCATGTGCGTGTGCGCATGCACATAAACACACGCGTGCACACACACACACACATATCAAGTGCCACATCTAGCCAATAAAATTTTAGTATCTAATAGTCTGTAGATTTTAGGTCTCTGCATGACTAATGGATGTCAGCTATACAAGTGATGATTTAGTTCTTGGTCATGTTATAAAAATCAGGGGAAAATAATCACATGCTAAAGACTACTTCATTTTTAACTAACAATCTATTTCTACTTATTTCACATACAAGGTCAGCCTTTTTACTTGTCACAGCCTCTTATAGAAAATTCAAGTGGAATGAAAAGGAATGGTAGAGAAATGTCTTCTATTTATTACCAGTAAGCTAACTGCTGACAGTGATGAAAGGCAGGAAAACACCAGATAGGGCATATTATGCAAAAAGCACAACCATGTGGGATGAGTGGAGAGAAAGAGGGAAACGAGAAATCCGCAGAACAGTCAGAAATCCAGAAGGTGTCACAGTGCAATCACTGATGCTCAAAACCGGTGAACGTTAATTCTCAAAAGAGTTCATTTGGTTCATGTTACTTAAAAAGAAGGTAACAATACAATATGTTTTAGTATACATTTAGAACACGACATAAAGTGGTTAAAATTATGGCGCTGCTGATTTCCAAAAATTGAGAGTCAAGATAAATAAATAAACCAACTACGCTTTTAGTTTCCTTCCCCCTAACTTTCTTCCAGTCAATGACTAAGCCTGCTCTGAAAAGAGGAGTGAAACAAAAGAACTGCTCAGGAAACCTACGTCTGGAAACACAGCAATCATTGTTTAAAGTTGGAAGAACGTGAGCAAAACTGAAGTCTAGATAATTTACTCAACTTGAAAAACTCAAATTTACTTTCAAGGCCGTTTCAACAATTCCTTCCTTTCCCAGCTTCCTTTCATTTCACTACAACAAGCCATACAGTCCTTTAGACCAGTGCTTCTCAAAGTGTGGAACCCCAATCAGCAGTATCAGCATCACCTAACGCTTCTAAGAAATGCAGATTCTCAGGGTGCACCCCAGACCTACTGCTTCCGAAACTCTGAGGGTGGGACCCAGAGTCTGTGATACACCAACCTCTCCAGGTGACTCTGATGCTTGCTAAAGTCTGAAAACTGCTGCTTCGGGTAACAGGAATGGAAAACGCACAAGAGATCTGATTTCTAGAACAAGATGATTCTTAAATCTGAAGTGACAAAGGGGGATAGAGAAGGAGAGTCTATTGTGTAACTAGGGCATCATTAGCTTAATTTCTAGATTAAGGCCCAGATATCACACTTGGCAACCTCTAATAAGTGGTATATAAAGCTGGTACCTTCCAGGTGTTTTAGGAGTGCCCTACTGCTATTTCCATGAGCAGATATCAGAATGGTTTTGCCACGTAAGACTTCAGGAGCAATCCTTTCATTCCAATAGGGAAGGAGTCTTTCCAGAACATCCTTTAAGCTTTCAGACCGTGGCAGTTGATCCAAGGGCACATCGCATACTTTGTACCTCCGGTCGTTGTAGATTTCGTGGTAGTAAGGATGAGACTCCTCAATGGGAGGCGGGGTTATATTGTAGCTTCTTCTCCAGAGCCTCACTTGTTCTTCACCATGATTCAAAGCCATTTGCTCCCTGTTGAGACCAATCAAGGCCCCATAGTGACGCTCATTTAGACGCCAGGAGCTTTCCACGGGCACCCATTCCTGCCCTAGCTCTTCTAGGATCAGCCAGGCTGTGTGAATGGACCGATTAAGGACAGATGTGAATACAAGATCAAACTCAAAGTTTAACGCTTTGAGTTGCTTCCCACAGTTCCGAGCTTCCTCCATGCCGTCACTGTTGAGTTTCTGATCCACCCAGCTACAAAAACGGTTCTCCTTATTCCAAGCACCCTCTCCATGTCTTAACATAATAAGTTTGTACTTGGACATACTGATGGCTGAACTTCCCAGGCGTTTTCAAATGGGCTAATACTCAAGGACAGCAATACATCTAGAAAGACAAGAACAAGTCTAAGTTATATTCTTCATTCAACTGACCACCTAGGAATAGAAACAGCTTTACAACACCCAATTTCTAAAAGAAACTGAAATCCCTTTGAACAGTCAGAAACGTGATAACTCATACACTGGGACATATACAGGCATATTCTATAGATATTAATAATTCATTACAGGGAATCTAGTTGACTTAAATTTTCTGATGTTTGGATAGCATGTTAACTGTATGACATAAAATAACAAAACACTTCATTCTAATGGCATGCTGTGTTTCTGCCAGATACAAAGGCTATTTATGCTTACAGTAGAAAGGATTTAATAGAATGAGTTACAGACGTCTGAAAGAATGACTAGTAGCTGGGAACTCCCAGCTTCCAGCAGCTGACTCTACACTGAAGGCATCCTTTTCACTTTTGTTTTCCTGTGGTGGAAAAAGAAGTATTTACTAGTATCACATTCTTATATTATTAGAATAATATAGAAGTTATTAAACATGTTATTTCAATGCACCACTGCATATATCTGGCATGTATCACTGGCTGGTGGCAACTAGCTCTTCAATGCCACAGGCTACATCACACACTAGAAAATCTAAGGTATGCAAAATACATCAGTTCAACATTCAGACAAATTCAAAATGATTTAAAGAGACACTAACACCAAATATGGTATGCACCTAAATAATTTTGCACCTGCCTGAAGACAGTTTTCAGCAGGAATAAATCCAGATGCAAAATAAGCTATCAAATGCAAGCAGCTGAGGGATGCTGCCTGTACAAACAGATCTGGTCTGTAGGAGTGAGAGGAACCACACTGATAAAGAGGCCACGCCTCCTCCTCCCCAGCCCTCCAGATATCCTACACACACCAGCTACATCTTAGCAGGGGAAGAATCTAGTAAAGGGAGACCAGCAACTCTCAAGATATGCTGCACTCCTTACATTTAAGCCGCTGGCCTGAAGATCTGCTGGGCCCACTCTGTCCTCAGAGAATCTGCTGACATGGCTGCTCGGTCTGCCTCTCTCTCCTTGTGGTGGACACATCTGCACTGACACACGCTTGGTTTACATGCCCAGCGTCTCCATCTCCGCTCCAGTGTTTTTGCACACTGGGTTGTAAAGATGATACGAGAACTAGGGCCTGGTCTTCGGCCACTCATGGCAACTTCCATTAACTGGAGATTTTCTGTCCCACTTAAACTGTGAGTCACCCACAGTAAAATAACAATCAGTGGCAAAATTGATAGGAATCTAGATCTAGTTTCTACCTTTCTTTAGTAATTCCTAGAGATTCTGGAGGGAAAACAGTCTTTAAAATAAGGCTTTATATTTCAATGGAAGGCAAACAGAGGACTTAAGGGAAGAAATCAAATTGAGGTGATATGCAAGTACCGTCATGTGTTGCTTAATGAAGGCAGTATGTTCTGGCAAATGCATCATTAGGTGATTTCATCGGGCAAACAACATAGAATGTACTTACACAAACCTAGATGGTATACATAATTTTACTTATGTATGTTTTTTCATATGGAAAACCAAGTATCCCAGCACAATTAATGAATATCAATCATTTCCCCTACTCGATTTGCAATGCCAATGTCAAGTGCCACATATCAGATGTCTATAGATGCTCCACTGCCATCTTACAGGGTCACCATCATACACGCGATCCATGCTTGACTGAAACATCATTAGGTGGTGCATGGCTGAAGTTGAAAGGCTACAGCAGTTAGGATGATGATTCTCCTTTCTTGCTAAGTACCAGGTTGCTGTGCATGTGGAGCAGGGAAGTGCCAGGGAACCAGAAGAGCCTAGGCTCAGGACCCAGGTGAGAGCATCCCACAGAGCTGAGAATTCCCCAGAAGGGAGCCCAATGTCTCTGTCCTTAGCACAGAAGGGACATCGGGGTGGCAGAACAGAGAAGGGAACAAAAGGTATCTAGGGAGTGTTTTGCCAGATGACTGCCTGTGCCCAGGGGCAGAATAGTCATGAGTCTAACAAAGTTCAAGCTTCAGAGCCCCTCACCTGCAAGAAACCAAGCGATGAATACACACACACACACACACACACACACGGAGGGGTGTGTATATGTTAATTTGCAAATGGAAGATATTTTTGCATTGTTTCTTTACAAAGCCCCAATCCACCAAGTAGTAGAAGCCTGAGCTCTATCAAAAACTGTATCTACCCTTTGTAACCATTTATCATTTTGTTTTGTTAGTGGTAGCAGAGGAGGGGGATGGAGAAAAAAGAAGGTATCAGCTGTTGCTCTACCTTCACTCTCAGTTTATCTTGTCAAGTGAGAAGCCTCCATAAGCTAATGAAGCCGTTCTCTCTTCAGTTAAAGAAGGGCATGGTTAGACAAATTTTGTAGACAGAAGCACCTTTCCACCATCTTTTGATTATAAACTACACCAAGGGGACAAAACAATGTAGCAATAGCAACATGGACACTCAGGCACCCACCACCAAGCTTTGTGCTCTTATTCTCTTGTATTTGCTTACTGCATTAAAAGAAAGTTGTTTTCTTTTTACTGAAAAAATACACACACACACACACACACACACACTCTCTCTCTCTCTCCAGAACAGAGGAACAGTACTGCAGACACAAAAACTATGCAAATACACATCCTTCCCTCACTCTGAAGCACAGGAATACATTTACGCAGGTGAATATATGATAAAGTACTAAACTAGCATATCTATCTCAGGAAAACAAAAGGTCATTTTCCTCTCTCCTCCCTAGTACTACCAACAGACTTTTCCCACTTAACTAACTGAACTGCTGCATATTTACAAAGAAACTGCTGAGGATTAGCTTGCAAACATAAAAACTTCTATCAACATCCACTGGAGCTGATTTACCCAGTGTTTACCAAGAAATACACAACGCTGTAGCCAGTGTGATTTAAAGTTTAAGGCATGGATTGCAAACTCAGATTCCTACAATGGCCAGGCAGCTGTGTGAAGCAGAGTGCAGCTGGACCGTGGGGAGTGATGGGCACCGTGAACTGCAAGGAACATGCATGCTTCTCTGAAGGAGGCAACTCTTGTGTAAACAGTAAAAGTTTTCCTATAACCTCATCTCATTGAGCCAACAGCACTGTTCTTAGAACTTTTCTGGAAAACAAAAAGAAGATGGGATTGCTGACACCAAAGACTAGGGTGAATGCAAGACCTAGAGTCAGACCACAGAGAACCTTTAAGTAAATAAATGTCTTTTTTAAAAAGGTTAAAACAATCCTTTCAAAACCTCCCAAAAATTCATGTAAAAAATAAAAGGAGTACCTATTACTTAGCTCCAGCCCACTGCCCTGTGATACTGAGCAATTGAGGTTTCTAGATCTTCCAATTAAAAAAAAAAAAAAGAAAACGTAATTTTATCTGATATTTGATTTAAATATTAGCAACTAATGTACATTGGCAAAATGTGAATGAAACAAAACATTTCTTCTGCAGGCTAGATCACAGCTGCTAGCTTATGACCTCTGACTTAAAGGGAAACCTCCCCTAGGCCACAGATAAATGATGCAGCCACCATACCCCAGCAGACAGAACCCAAGCATCTGGACCACTTAACCAGCTTTCCTGTTATTGTCCAACACAGCCTTTCAAAGGACAGACCCTCTAATCCCCATAATGCTCTGGGCTTCCTTCTCCCTGACCCACCTTTAGAGCCCTCCCTCACCAAACCATTTGCTGGTGCCCTGCAGACTTCCTAGCTCTGTCCTCAAACTCCCACTCAGCTTTGAGCATCAGTTGTGCTGAAAAAGAACTGAACTGAAAACTACCTCTTCCCAGGTGACACTGCTTCTCTCTCTAGTAGGGGGTGCTCATGCCTCATACCCTAGGGTTAGGGTCAGGTGATGGGCAGCGTCCTGCTTCCTCTGCTGACCAAATTGCCCCTCCCCCACCATCCTGGGGAGTTGGGGAGCTTCAGTGTTAAAAGTCTTGCTATATTCAGTTGAAGTTCTCTTGCCCTCATTTATTAACTGCAAACTAACAAACTCCTTGAAAATTGATCTTATTTTAAACCCTCAATTCTTCCTATTGGTCTTAGGAAAATGTTCAGAATCCTTCATGTGACCTGCAAGGCTTTGGTTTTATTTCCTTGAGCATGTCAGGTTCTTTCTTGCCTCAGTAGTTTTGGACACACTCTACCCCATGCAGAACACTCATCCTTCATCTCTTCTCTCCATTGCCACTTCAGTCCCACCCTGCTTTAGGTTAAGCTCTAGTCATCCTTTAGATCAGTTGTGTCCAATCAAGATATAATGCGAGGCACAATGAAGTTTTAAATTTTCTACAAGCCACATGAAAAAGTAAAAAGAAATAGGTGGAATAAATTGTAATCTTGTATTTAATCCTATAGGTCCAAAAGTTATCATTCAGACATGGAGTCAAAGGAGATCATTTTGGAACTTTAAGGTGTAATGACTGCTCTATTGGATTTCGGACTTGTATGGGGCCTGCTGTACCCCCTTTGTTTTGGCCAATTTCTCCCATTTGGAACAGGTGTATTTACCCAATGCCTGTACCCCCGTTGTATCTAGGAAGTAACTAACTTGCTTTCAATTTTCTCGGCTCATAGGCAGAGAGGGCTTGCCTTGTCTCAGATGAGACTTTGGATTTGGACTTTTGGGTTAATGCTGGAATGAGCTAAGACTGTGGGGGACTGTTGGAAAGGGCATGATTATGTTTTGAAATGTGAGGACATGAGATTTGGGAGGGGCGAGGGTGGAATGATATGGTTTAGTTTTGTGTCCTCAACCAAATTTTGTCTTGAATTGTAGTTCCCATAATCCCCATGTGTCATGGGAGGGACCCAGTGGGAGGTAATTGACTTACGGGGGCAGTTACTTTCATGGTGTTCTCATGATAGAAAGTGAGTTCTCACGAGATCTGATGGTTTTATAAGCTTTGCCCCCACTTCACTTATATTTCTCCTTACTGCCACCATGTGAAGAAGAACGTGTTTGCTTCCCATTCCACCATGATTGTAAGCTTCCTGAGGCCTCTCCAGCCATGCTGAACTGTGAACCAATTAAACCTCTTTCCTTTATAAATTACACAGTCTCTGATATGTCTTTATTAACAGCGTGAGAACTAATAACAATTCTAACACATGATCCATACAAAAATTAATAAGGCAGTTTACATTCTTTTTTTCATAGTATGTCTTTGGAATCTGGTGTGTATTTTATAATGAAAACACATCTCAATGTGAACCAGCCACATTTCAAGTGCTCCATAGCCACATGTGACCAGTGGCTACCACACTAGATCATGCAGCTTTAGAGCTCAGCTTAAATGTTAGTTCCTCCAGGCCAGTGGTTCTCGAACTTTAATGTGCAACAAAATCACATTAAACAGATTGCTCGAGCCCACTTTCAGAGCTGGATTTAGTAGGTCTGGGGTGGGACTGTGAATATGCATTTCTAGCAAGTCCTCAGGTGATGGTGACATGGCTGGTCCAAGGACCATGTTTTGAGAACCCCTGCTTTAGACAGACTTCGCTCCCTTGCTCTTCACTCATTGGGAAGTAGGTCAGGCCTGCTGACCTACTCCTAGAGCATCCTGCTCAACCACATTTGGTGCACCTGCGATGGATCCCCTTGAGATATATTACCTGTTCAATGGCTACGTACCCTGTAAGACTGTAAGCGGCATCAAGGCAGGTCTTACTGCTGTATCTCTAGAACCTAGCACATCGCTTGGTACATATGAGGCACTCGGTAGATGTGCTGACTGAATCTAAGTCAGACAGGAATGACTGGATTGTACTCATGAGAGTAAGGCTTGACAGTTCTAGTAACTGCCACAGTAAAAACAGTTGGCAGGGCCAAGATGTTAGGAAGCTTTAGCTTAAGAATCCCAGTGTATCTATGTCAAATAGGAGCCAAGAATAATTATCCATTATAGTTTTGTACCTTGTACTTTTGTACTATGTTTAGTATACTCATGGATGGCCATAATCTCCACAGAAAAAAAATGGAGATTCTGATTGACTTGTCCAAAAACATATGGCCAGTAAATGGCAAACTGGAATTGCAACCCTGGTCTTCTGCCTTCAACCCACCACTGGAGATATTAGAGTCGTGGTTTGAGGATCTTGGCTTACTTGGCTTCACTTCACAGGGGCATCTCCAGTCCCAACTTGTCCTTCCAAACCCAAGCAGCCATTTCATAAAATGCAAACGAACAAGGTGAGCATGAAGGAGGACTCGGCTTATTAGTACTCTTGAGAAAAACCTCAAGGCACAAAGTAAGCCAGGCAATAGTCACCCCAACTTATAAAGAGGAACCTTACTAAGAATATATATTCCCCACCCCAAATTAAAAACGATTCCTTTTCAACCTCAAGCTTTATTTTTTTGTTTTGTTTTGTTTTTCATGAACGCTCACTAACATGCACCTGGTTTCTCATTTATCCCATAGCAAAAGTTACTGGCACTTACATTAAGTACTGATTTTAATCAATAATTTACATCATGTTAAAAAAAAAAAAAAACATAGGTTATTGAATTATCCCCCAGGGTGTCTTCCTTTTTAAAGTGTGATCTGGCTTGAAGAAAGTTTACTAAGGAAACATCTTTTACACAACTCTGTATCTTATTCCTCCCTCCCCTTCCTTTTGTCCATTTACCTTCCCTTCTAGCCATTCCTTTTTCATTTTCCTAACACCTAACTTGTACCTTGCCCACTCTACTGAAAAGGTGTCTCAAAAGATTGCAGGTTAGTTACTTCTTACTAAGTGGAGACCATCTTCTCCATGCCTTCTCTAAAACAGACTACTTCCATCAAGAAAAAAAAACCCACTAAGATTTTGGTGTAGCATTTCCTCCAGCTCTTCCATGATTACATCTCGGTCTTGGGTCTCTGCATTTTCTTACCTACCTGTGAGAGTACTATGAAGATGATCATATTAGTCACAGTAGCCAACATTCACAGAGTGCTCAACTGTGAATGTTACTTCAATGTTACCTGGCACTGTGAATCCTCAACCGCCATTCTATGGAGTGGCTACTATGTTTACTCCCATTTTACAGATGAAGAAACAGGAGGAGAGGTTAACTTGCCCAACGTAACAGAGGCTGTAAATGGCAGAGCTGGAATTTAGTCTCAAGAAGTCTATATCTATGCCCTGAACCATTTTGCTACACTATCACGTTGAAACCTGAGGCTAAGTCTTCAGTTCTTGGAAACCCTTTTCTCACTGCTTTAATCACATTAAAATGGATGACTCATAAATTGAAAGCCCCAAATACTCAGTCTCCCTAGCCTGACCAATTAATTCATTCTTCAAACATTTTGCAGATCCCGTTTAGGGATAGTCCAATGCTAGGCCTATAAGGAATATGTAATTCAACAAGAATTATGTCTTCAGTACGTGTGTGTGTATGTGTGTCTAAAACTCAAAGTAATTCACACCATGAGAAAGCACTTCATTAGTAAAAGAGAGGTGGGAAGGGAGAGAATATTTCTGAGTAAGGCTTCGTGGACACAGTACTTTTTAAGCTGGATTTGGAAAGGCAAGGTTTAGATTTACAGAAAAAAGTAAAGGAATTACAATCTAGGGGAACAGTGAGTGAAGGCAAAGGAGCAGGTACATACGGAAAATGGTGAGCCCATTCAAACTGGTTGGAGTATAGCTAGAGTAACCACACATCCTGATTTGCCTAATAGGCAAAAAATATTCTTTCCATAAAGGCCACCATAAAATTGAAGTTATGGGTCAAGATTAGCATTCTTTTGGCAAGGTCAGGACAGAGAGGGTAGTTAGGAGAAAGATGCACATGCATCATTATTACAGAACAGTATTGTCTTAGGCCTGTTTCCCCAACATAATTACTACTAGGGCCCCTTTCACACTTAAGTGTCCCATTTGGAAAATTATATGGCCACTCTAAGTACAGGGTATAACAAAGAAGGAGGAGACTAGCCTAGAAAGATAAGAACAAATAATGACCCAAAAAAGGCCTTGTTTTTCTATACATATTGGGACATCATTAAAAGTTTAGTTAGCATGCATTTTAGCAGGATCAGGCAGCACTTACACACAGAGATAGACCAGAAAACTCGAGTATGAACACTAGCTGAGAGGTTTTTGCAATAATTCTGGTAACACAGGATAAAGACTTGGACCAGGACAATGGCTGTTTAAGTGAGATGAAGGAGATAAATGTGAAAGACACTATAGCTTAGCTCAGATATTAGCAACTTTTTCTGTAAACCACCAAATAGCAAATTTTTTAGGCTTTCTAGGCTACACTCGTCTCTGCCATAATTAGGTACAATCGTATCATTCTGCCATTGCAGCTGAAAGCCACCATATGTAATATATAAGTGGATAAATCTGTTTCAATAAAACTTTACATATGGACACTGAAATTAGAATTTAATATAATTTTCATGCACATGAAATATTAATTTATTTCAACCATTTTACATGTAAAACCCATGCATAGTTTGTGGGCTGTTCAAAAACAGGCAGTAGACATATGATCCAGCAAGCCCATCACTGGGTATACATCCAAAAGAAAGAAAATAAGTATACTGAAGAGATATCTGCACTCCATGTTTATTGCACCACTATTCACAATAGCCAAGATATGGAAGCAATCTAAGTGCCCATCAACAGATGAACAGATAAAGAAAAATTGGCACATGTATACAGTGGGATATTATTCAGCCATAAAAAGAATGAAACCCTGTCATTTACAACAACATGGATGGAACTGGAGAGCATACGGTTAGGTGAAAGAAGCCAAGCATGGAAAGATTAATTTCACATGTTTTCAATCACATGTGGGAGCTAACAATTTTGAAAACTGAACATATCGTAATAGCAGAATTATGGTTGCCAGAGGCAGGGAAAGGTAACAGGAGCAGGGAGGTTAAAGTGAGGATGGTTAACAGATACAAAACTATAGTTAGAACAAATAAGATCTAGTATTCAGTAGCACAATAGGGTGATAATAATTTATTGCATTTTAAAAATAACTAAAATAATGGAATTAGAATGTTCCCAAAACAAAAAAAAAAAAGATAAATCCATGAAGTAATAGACAAATGCATGAGGTAAATCAATTAACCTGATTTGATCATTACATATTGTATACCTGTACCAAAATATCACATATACCTATAAATATACACAACTATTATGCACCCATAATTTAAAATTAAAAATGTAAAATTTCTTAAAAAAGGTATAGGCCAGAAGGCCTCAATATGTCGATCTTGGCCTAGCTGGATCCCACACTTAGATCTACTAATGACAGCAGCATTTTTAACCTTTAAGCATTCCGTCATAGAATAATCCCAACATTATGAAATCACTAGATTTTATTCTCGGCCAGAACGGCGAGTACCATGAGTAATGGAATCCCATTCATAATTGTTTTTACTCCTCATAGAAGGCCATACTGAGGACATTTAAATCAGTCTGAGTACTTGACTTTTGCTTAACTAAATTATTTAGGAATGGGTTCAAGATAGAACTATAGGGGAAAACTACGGGATTCATCCTGTTAATCTCCTTCAAAAATATCATGTGTCATTTTGACACACTTTACCCCATTAGACATCTTCATAAATTGCCCCATAGTGCCTCACACTTCAGGTGAATGTATACTTGCTCAGGAGTAGGTGCTATGTAATTGCTTTGACAATAAACAAATCGGTGATGCAAAGAACACACTTTGCAGGTGACTTATAACTTTCAAAGACCTTTCACTATAAATGTATAGGAATTCCATCTAAGTTAGCTATAAAGTAAAGAATATTCTTTCCATAAATGCCACCATAAAATTGAAACATAAAATTATGACTCAAGATTAGCATTCTTTTTGGCAAGACAGGGACTGTAGATAGGGGAATGATGTACTTGCAAGGCACTGCATTTACTAAGGTTACCCCTCTAATATTTTCGAGATCCCTGAGTACTTTCAACAAATGTAGCATGATCATCTGCTGCTGCTTCCTACTCCTTCATTAAACTATATAATTCCACATATGAAATTATGTGAAATATAATTTCACATTATTTCTCCCATAACTGAGGTTCCTCTGTTATAAGTACTCCCCATAACTGAGGCTCATCCTGTCTTCCAAACTGACACTCCTGGGACTTTGCTTCCTCCCTTCCTCACGTGTTTGAAAATTAATAATGCCTAAGACCCTAGTGGTACAACTCATGGACAAGTAGGACAAACTACAGGGTAAAGTCCAACTTAAAAACCTAGTTTTTCTTGTATTGCCAATGTTTGAGCAAGAAATTTGATCACCAATGTAATGTTGAAGTTATATAAAATAAGACAAATAGAACCAGAGTCACTTAGATTCAAAGCTCACATTTAAATATTAAATAGTCAATTGCTATCCTAGACACTCAGATGATGTTTTCCTTGGTCCAAACTCTTACTGTGTGACTTTGAGCAACTTTTAATCCCCACTGCAATAGGAATCTAACTTTATAGTAAGATGGGCTATTATTTGAGGACAGAGAAAAAGAACCATGTCTCTAACAAATTAAAAAGGAACAGTTCTCAAGGGAAATGAAATCTGGGGCTCAGTTCCTTAAGGCTTTTACTGTCTTAACAAACTATGCCTTCCCCTATATCAAGTTCACTATTAGATGTTCAAACACAATTGTACCTAAAAGTGTTCCATGGTCTATTACTTTTCCTAAGGCTTTGTAGAAACTTTTTCATCTGTACTTGCAGTTATAAGAATACTTTTTTACCAGGAGCAAACATTACCACTCACTTTTTCCAGACACTAAACCCACATTTTCCAGACACTAAAACCCTCTCATTCACCAATCTTACATCTACTAATATTTCCTACTGATTGCTTGTTACAAGAATAACCAGCCATACCAGGCAGATCCCTACTCACCGGAAAGAGAGAAACATGTGTAATGAGACATGAATTTGCTCACGGCATGTTGTATGTTCCAGCCTTCATGGCATCATCATTGTGGACAACACCCACTCATGACAGACCCCTCCTTCCTATCTCTGGTCATTGTCTTCCCCAGGGTAGTAGCTTTTATCAACACAAATTGTTTCTACCAAATCCTAAAAGTCTAAAGTAAAAACAACCTAGATATGAGCCCAGCTCTGCTACTTACTGACAATGTGATCTTAAGTAAGTTATTTAAATTCTTTGAACCTCAGGTTCCATACCTATAAAGATGAGGATCATGAAACGACAGCTCTCGGGGGCTATTAGGAAGACTAAATGAGATTATGGTAAAGCACTCTACCAAAAAGTGAGAGGTAGAATGGAGCAGACTTTGACTAACTCATAAATAATGGCACAGATCTCAGGCCTGTCAAAGCAATCCTACCTTGCTGATGATATGAGCAGAAGCAAAAACTGGGAATAAAGTAAAATGAAGGGAGGAATTAGAGGGAAAATGCTTAAATTAGGTGGTGGAAGGAGGAATGCAATCAAATATTGTAGGATGGAGGTGATGGTAAGATACAGTCTCAGAAGCTTACCAAGTACTAATATTCTGCCATCCAAATGCTTTAATGAAGTGGTTAACATTTAATTTATATTTTACACAGTATGTTTTCCTCATATTTGTGGCCAAATTTGAGCAGAAGGGTTTTGTTATTAAGTAATACTTTTTGTCCTTTTTTGTTCTGCCACCTATATAAACATCTTTCATATCAGATTTTATTCCAAGGATGTTTCAAGAAACCATTCGGTTCGAACATTTTTGTGACCTCTGTTCTTCAGGCACTAGACACACAAAGATGAAGGCCCGGTGAATTTAGGTGCACCAATCATTACTTAAAATGTGCCTCTTAATCTCAGCCAACCACAGAAGGCAAAAGAGGAAGAAAGACTAAAAGCTCTACCCAAACACTAACAGTGGTTGCTTCTAAGTGACATTTTTCTGCCACATTATACTTCTGTATGCTCCAAATTTTCTACAATAATCTGGTTTGGTTTAAATATGAACACAAAAGAGTATATCCTTGTAATGGGGACAAAAACAGGAAGATAAATAAGACCTAGTATTTGCTAGCACAACAGGGTGACTATAGTAAAAAATAATTTAATTGTAAATTTTCAAATAACTAAAAAGAGTATAATTGGTTAGGAACACAAAGGATAAATGCTTTTGGTGACAGCTACCCTATTTACTCTGATGTAATAGCACTGCATGCCTATGTCAAAATATCTCATGTAACCCATAAATATATACACCTACTAGGTATCCACACAAATTAAAAATTAAAAAACAAGAATATATCCTTGAAGCTGGGAACTTTTACTTGCTACTAGATGGCACAGAATTTACTGCAATGAGACTCTGCTTGTGTACTAATCATTTTTACTTTAAAACAGACTTTCAATACAGAGTTTATACCTCAGATATAATTTAATGCAACATCTGCTTTCTAAAGATACAGAATTCGAGGTGGTAGGATCGCTTGAACCCAGGAGGCAGAGGTGGAGGATGCAGGGAGCAGAGATTGCACCACTGCAGTCCAGCCTGGGCAACAGAGCGAGACCCTGTCTCAAAAAAAAAAAAAAAAGCAAAAATTAAGAGTCACAGTTGAAATGATTTGTTTAAGATCACACAAATAGTAACAGCTTCAGGATTAAAGCCAATGTTCTTGATTTCTAACTCAGAGCTCCTTCCACTATGACACTGTTTGAATTATGCTTCTCTGAAGTCCACCATCAACTGGGGAGCATCTGCGGTGTATGAAGTGCTACCGGAACACAAAGATGGCTAAGAAAGCGCTATTCCCTGGACTTATGAGAGGCAGTTAAAAAAAAAAAGGAGGCCAGGCCTGGTGGCTGACGCCTGTAATCTCAGCACTTTGGGAGGCTGAGGCGGGCAGATCACCTGAGGTCAGGAATTTGAGACCAGCCTGGCCAACATGGTGAAACCCTGTCTCTACTAAAAATACAAAATTAGCGCGGCGTGGTGGCGCATGCCTGTAATCCCTGCTACTCGGGAGGCTGAGGCAGGAGAATGGATTGAATCGGGGAGGAGGAGGTTGCGGTGAGCCGAGATCGTGACATTGCACTCCAGCCTGGGCAACAGGAGCGAAACTTCCTCTCAAAATGAAAGCAAGCAAGACAGCAAGGAAAGAAAGACAGAAAGACAGAAAGAATGGGGGGAGGGGGGGGAGAGGGAGAGGGGGAGAGGGGGAGAGGGGGAGAGGGGGAGAGGGGGAGAGGGAGAGAGGGAGAGGGGGAGAGAGAGAGAGAGAGAGAGAGAGAGAGAGAGAGAGAGAGAGAGAGAGAGAGAGAGAGAGAGAGAGAAGGCAGGCAGGCAGGCAGGCAGGCAAGCAGGCAGGCAAAGCCAGGCGCAGTGGCTCATGCCTGTAATCCCAGCACTTTGGGAGGCCAAGGCGGGCAGATTACCTGAGGTCAGGAGTTCGAGACCAGCCAGGCCAACATGGTGAAATCCGGTCTCTACGAAAAATACAAAAATTAGCCGGGCGTGGTGGCCTATGCTTGTTAATCCCAGCCACTTGGGAAGCTGAGGCAGGAGAATCGCTTGAACCCGGGAGGCAGAGGTTGCAGTGAGCCGAGATCGAGCCACTGCAGTCACTCCAGCCTGGGTGACAGAGCGAGACTCCGTTTCAAAAAAAATAAAATAAAATAAAAGAGAAATTGACATGAGTTCTGCTTTCACTATAAAAAAACTTTAGTACCTACAGGTGAAACTTGGGTTTTGATTTTTTCCCCTCCTTGGAAAGAGTCTGCATTTAGTCAGCTAACATTATAGTACCACTCACAAGCCAAAGATCTTCCGTAATTTGGAAGGGAGGCAGTAGAGGAATGAGAGTTATAATAAGTTAGCTAATAACCAACTATTCTTTAAAGCTTAACTGTGAACTTAACTGCAATTACGCATTTCATTGACCTTCTCTAGTGTAATACCAGCCCCTGTCCCTTAGAAAAGAGGAAAATACACTTACGTTTTTATTTCTAGTGGTTCTAAGAACTTGTGATTGGCTCCAGATTCCTACATGAAAACACTGCATATATTCACCTACTTCTCTTTTCACCGTATTCGAGTTTTTCTGTCTGCCAAACAAAATGATAGGGCCAGGTCTGCCAAAGCCCCAAATACAGCGGCATCGCCCTGCTTCCTTCCAGGGGATCTTCCTATTGAAAGGGGTCTGCCACACAGTGCCTCAAACGTCCAGGATAGCGTTTTTCTTCCCTCCAACTTCTATATATTCTTGCCATAAGCACAGCACTACCAAAGCGGGCTCCTCCTCTCAGTTAACAGAACTGTGACTGCCTGTGAGGCTCATTCTGAGAAAGGGACAAGGGAAAGGGACCAGGGCGATAAGTGAGGGTCCCAGTTTGAGGGCTGGAGTGGGCACCAGACTCCCACCAACGACTAAATCGGAGAAAGTAAAGAAACTGGCCTTCCCCGCACCCAAAAATAAAACATCACATCACTAAAAAATGGAAACATTCGCAACATTTTCTAAAACAAAACCACTCACCTGCAAAGGGGCTACCAGTAGCAGCAGCAGCAGCAGCCGCTCCTCCGAGCAGCCGAAGAGCCAGCGCCTCCTAGGACTCATCACTGCCACCGGCATCGACGCTCTTTTCTAACGCCCGAGCCAGACGTGGGCAGGTCTTAGGGCTCTGCCTATTGGAAAATCGAACTGTCACTCATCCACGGTCCCTGCCTACTCCCGGGACCAGAGAGGTCTCTTCCGTTTACCAAATCCCAGGAGTAAGAAGTGAGGTTCTGATTGGTTCGCTACAGAGACGAGCACATACCTGAACCAGTAAGGAGTTGGTTTCGACTCCAACGGGCAGGCTTGTGCCTAGGGAAGTAGAAAAACAAACCCTGCAGCATCGCCGGTGGAAAACCTCGGATCCCGGGAGCGTCTTAGCGGTTTGAGGTGCTAGAAAGCGTTTAAAGTGTTAGGAGAAACACCTGCGGGTGAAGACAGGTGTCAGCGGACTCTTGGAAGAGAGGAAGTGATATTTCTTTTACTTATGGGAAATTTTGGGATTGAAACCTGAAGACGAAGCCGGGCTATCCTCCCAGAAGAAGCTGCTTTCCCACAAATTACTCGTGGGTGAAAGTCTTAAGTCGTGATTAAAACAAATGCCTTTGAAGTGCTCGATTTATAGGCAGTAACGTATCCTTACTTTCTCTTACCGCTTTTATAGGGATTTCCGTTAGGCAGTTTGCTGACAGTATTTTAGGTGGGAAGAAAAGTCATGAATGGAATGCCCTAAAAGCTTATTGCACAGAGGAGGGGAGGCTGGAGTGGAATGAGACAATGACAAATTCGGAGGCGACAATAACTGAACAAGAGAAATCTATGAAAACACCGGAAGTCTGGCACGAGGCCTTAAAAGCTTCTAAGCAGGCTTGAACTACCAACGAGGTTTTGAAGCATATGTGTTAGAACTTTCGGGTGGGCGGGAAAGATAAGGAATGTTATGTTTGCCGGACCACCTGGGAGATTCCCTTCTTAACTTAGAAGCTATCCTACGTAGTGGTTCGTGTCCTCCTGTGAGTTTTTCCTGTTTCACCCTCATAACAAATGCATTAGGTTTGTGACAGGCAAGCAAGTCCTCATAATAATTATACATACATTTGAAAAGATAATCTTTCAACATTTGAAATTTTGTGACACACTGTGTATTGAACTCATTAAGATCTAATTGTAGCCAGTTCTGTATCTCATTTACCGATCTTAGAGCATGACAGTTCCTCCTGGGATATAAAAGAACAGAACTTTACTTCCGGGACGGCACTAATCCAAGGCTTGATAGGTCCCAGCAGGTGATAGGTCCCATCTAGTGATAGTTAGAATTTAACTTGCACAAGATTAACTAGAGTTCAGGCCAGAACAGCTGAAGAGGCAGTTTCCAAATCTTATACATTTGCCCTCTTGCTCTTTTCTCAATATCAGATGAGGACAAAGTAAGGAGAAAGCTTTTCTTCTACAGTGTAATAAAGCTCCTACTCGAGTGCCCACCATCCATACTCTGGAGGCTAAAAACAGTCATTCCCAAGTGGCAGTCTTGTGGCATTTGGCATTTAGGGATACTTAGTCTGGACTTAAGGGCGCCTATTCACTGGATTTAAGTTTACTGTTGTTATGGATACCCATGGAATGCTAGCTTGTCACATAAAACCTTAACAATATCAAACATCACTTACCTTTTAGAATCATTCGCAAGACTATATGGCTTATGAATAACTCATTTTGATATAAGATGGAAGCAATTGTTTCAGTGATTCTGTCTAGAAGGAATTGAAAAGCAAATTTTCATCAGGAGCAAGCATGTTCTTTGTAAGACAAATGTGCACAGAGGCTAACAGAATTTCAGGAGTTACTTTTGCCCTATGGAAAGATTGTTCTCCATACTTAATTATGTTACAGTATCATATCCTGAACCCTGTGTCCTGCTCTATTCGATGAGCTGTCTCCCTTATGAAGTTTTAAATAACGAGGTCGTGATTCACAAAAATGATCATAAATCCAATTAAGGCAAAGATGAACTCCAAAGAATATTAGACTTGTGCAAACTTAGTACTTGACAGGGCTTTGGAAATTAAACTCTAGCTCCTTGTTGTACAGATAAAGAAACTGAAGCTTAAGTGATGTGCTCAGAATTACTTGGTTGGGGACAAACCTTGGGCTAGGACAAGGTTGCTAATTCATATAATTCTAGGAAAATGCTTCCTCTTCCTACTGCCTTCTCTTTGCCCCAAAAGCAATGTATTTTTTTAAAATTAAGATTAATTTTAGGATTCACTTCCATTGAAGACCAACCATGAGGACTTCAATTCTGATATAGCAAGTGATATAGATACTGTGAAAATAATTCAGTGTCATCAAACAACTTTTGATGTAGTCTTTTATCCAAACAAGAAATGAAAAGCAATAAATTATTATAGGTATGTTGTCTCTTTGTCTTCCTTTCTGTTAGAAGTGTATATCAAAAAGTCAATATTAACCCATATGATACTTTGAGTTTTAGTAGAAAATTGTCTTCCTTGTGACCTGAATAAACCACTATTTTATTGATAGCATACATACCTGGTCAAAATAATTTCACAGTTATGTGCACAGAGCCTCTAGCCTTTTCCATGTATGGCTGAATTGGTCCACTATGCATCAAAACGTCATCCATGGACCTAGGCTATTCTCCCTTGTACTAGCCTAGCAGAACCATTGGCTCCCTCCTTCCAGCAAACTCCAGAGTTAGCTAGTTCTATATCCCATGTACAGGAGTGTCTCCTTCTCTTCACATGATCAGGACACACGATGAGTTGGTTATTTGCTGCCAGTATTTAGTCTCCAACTGTACCCTACTTACTTCAGGGTCAGATTAAAATGTACCACTCGTAATCTAGTATAATAGACTTATGTGTGGTCCCCATCATTGACCTCCTAAGTACAAGACTCCCTTTTCTGAAACTAAAAACTGGAAATGCTCTTATGGATCAGCCATCCAGGCCTCTCAGAAGGGACCTTAAAGTCTGCCCTTTTCTTTCTAAAGTTAAAACTTAGAATCCTCATCTTCCTCACAGAGTAGGGTGAAGAATCATGGAGGTAGTTTTGGAATAGCTTTGAAGCACCTTGTGTCTGCCACCTTCCAGCGCTGGGAACTTAGGGGCTTAATTGGACTTATAGTTCCATGAGGCTGGGGAAGCCTCACAATCATAGTTAACTCTAGAGTCTGCTGGAAGGAGGCAGCCAATGGTTCCGCTAGGCTAGCAAAATGCAGAATAGCCTAGGCAAATTGCTTGACCTCAGCCTCAAGTGTCTTTATCTGTTAAATAGAGATAATACCCAAATCACCAATGTGAAAATTAAATGGGATAATGTGGTGTGTGCCTGGCACATGGAAAGCATCTCATAAATGATAGTGGTTATTCTTTGCAATTATGGTAATGATAAATGTAAAGCATTTTAACTGCTTACAAGTATTCTAATTCAAATAACTTAGTAAAGTCTTGGCATTGTGCTTGCCTCTTTTTCCTATTCTCCACTCAAGTGGAGACCTGGACTCTTGCAGAGGACATGAGACTGGGATTTCCCCAGCTATCTTGTGGCTACCCAGAGAGGTAATGGGCAGGAAGTGAATGCCAGAGAGGGTACAGACCTAGTGGCAGAGCCAGGAACCTCTGGTATTGGGAAGCCTGAACTATGTGAAATTCCCTTACAGTAAGACTAAACATTGAGTAAGCACCTTGGCATAGGAAAAGAGCCAGGTTGATTTTTTCCCCCACTACTTTCAGATCTGGGACAAGGGTAGGGGAAAAACATAGAAACATGAGGAATCAAGAGGTGCTTTCCTCTTTTACAAATTCTCTACTCCACTAAGTAAAAACCCATGTTTCTTTAAATGATTGTTGTTTATATTGTGGTAAACACAAATTGTGCCCTATGGAGTTTTTTTTTAAAGCTTATATTTATTAATTATAAATTTATGTTTTAAAATGTTTATTGTGTAAGGTTTAGAAAAGAAAAAAACTTAAAATACCTATAATCCTACCCTCCAGAATTTATTTTTAAAATTTTTGTGTATCCTATTTCTTCCCATAAACCAATTACTTAAAAAAAACTGGAATCTTCATATATATACTGTTTTGTGGCAATCTTTTTTACTTAATTTGTTATGAACATATGAACAATGTCATTTAATATTTTTCTTCAGTGTATAATTCCGTTACATGAATGTTCGTCCAGGTGGTATGTCTCACAGTCCAACCAATTCTCTACTTTTGGGCATTGAACTTGTTTCAGTTTCTTAAAAGGATTCAGTGATTTAAATGAGCTACTGCTTTCTCTAAATGATGGTGCTCTGGGAATGTCTACTGAACCAATGGCAATGCCTGCTGGCTCCAGCCTTTCTTCATGGAGACTGATAAAGTGGCCAGGAATTCTTTTCTCTATGCTCTGATATTACAGAGCTAAGAAGGGTGAAGATAGTAACCTGATAGCTACTGAAGGGTTTCCTCTTACCCTCTGCCTCCACAAGGTTTTCTATTCTTTAACTTGAAGAAAAGGTGTTTAGCTGAGGAGTCAGGGTGGGGAGGTGATATGGAGGGAATGGCGGATGGAAATCAGAGTTTGTATTAGTCCATTTTCATGCTGCTGATAAAGACAATTTACAAAAGAAAGAGGTTTAATTGGATTTTCAGTTCCATGTGGCTGGGGAAGCCTCACAATCATGATGGAAAGCAAGGAGGAGCAAGTCACATCTTACATGGATGGCGGCAGGCAAAGAGAGAATGAGAATCAAATGAAAGAGGTTTCTCCTAATGAAACCATCAGATCTCGTGAGACTTATTCACTACCATGAGAACAGTATGGGGGAAACTGCTACCATAATTAAATGATTTCCCACCAGGTCCCTCCCACAACAGTGGGAATTATGGGGGATATAATTCAAGATGAGATTTGGGTGGGGACACAGCCAAACTATCAGAGCTCCATCAGTAAATCCTCACAAAACTCCTGGCATATATGTCCCCATTTTCAGATGAAGAAAGTAAGACTGGGAGAGACAATTTGTCTAAGACTGCACAGCTAGTTATACAACTGGAGTTTGACTCCTAGCCTTTGTTCTAAGCTCTTCTCACCATGCACTGCTACTAAAAACTTATGGAGATAACTTCATTCTTCTTTTCTTTGGAGAATTTGTTGTCAGTCATCTAAGATGTATTTATCTGCTCCCTAAAAATAAAAATTAAAAAACCACTCCTGACTGTCCAGCAGTTTCTTCTGCCTATGCGCTTCCCCAGTCAGCTAGCTCTTGGGTAAAAGACCATATCCTCATTCTTTGATGAAGACTCAGATAACATAGCTTTTCCCCTACATACTTGCTTATTTTCTTAAATAAGTGACCTCACCGTATATGTTGGAAGGTCAAACTCATAAAAGGAAGTCTTTATAAACCCTGCATCAACTTAAGAACATTACACACATATTTGTTTCCTTAGCTTTGGGGATTTATGAAATATTTTCTATATAGCAATAAGTCTATTTTTCTGGCATGGTTTATACACTGCTTCTGACGTAAGTTCTAGAAGAAGCTTCTCAGAATTGTTGACACCCATGAAGCATCATTGAAATGGGTGTGTAACCTCATAATATAACACATAGAAGGCAGTAACACTTATGTGAAAGTGTAATATCTAGAATGTCTCATTAAAGCCTCTTTACACAATCTAATCAAAATCCGTATCAATCAAGGTATATGTTTTAAATATTTTTTCCATCCTCCTCATCCTATTCACACACACACCACACCCCTACACACTGCCAACACCGTAACCCAAGCTACCATCACCTCTTGCCGGCATTTTCTCAGTAGGCTCCTAACAAGTCTTTCTGAATCTGCTTTTACTGTCTTCTAGGCAGCCAGGGGTGGGTGATATGGTAGAATACCTTAGTGATTATGTCACAGGTCACCCCCTACCACTCCCTAGCTTAGAACAGTGGCTTCCCATTGCTCCTTATAGTGACCCTTCCTTCTCCTTATGATCATTTGACCTTCACACATGTGTTTCCCCTACCTAGAATGCTATATCCTTCCCTTCACTCTCTTCTTCCTCCCTTCCCAACTCCCTGCCCCTTAGTCTAATGATTCCTATTCAACTTTGACAATTGAGTGGTCGTTTCTCTAGAAAAACTTGATCCTACCTGGATTATATCTCCTAGGTTTTCAATTACATGTTTTCAAGGCACCATGCACTTCTTTATAGAACTTTACACAAATGTTCTTACACTGTATATGATCTGTCTCTCCATTGGTCTTCAAGCTCCCTAAACATATGGGCCCTGTTGCTTTGGTTTACCACATGTCCACAATGTCTGGCATTAGGTGCTTAATTAATATATGTTAATAAATGAATGCATCAAAAAAGGAATAGATTAAATTTCCTCTGTCTTTGTTTTTTTTTTTTTTGCTAAATAGTACTTATGTATAGATTCACACAAGTAAATAAGTACATGTCTTTTTAAAAATGTTTATGCCTTTAGACCCTAGGAGTTTACAATAAAATGTGATATGTATATATAAACTTATAAGAATAATGTTAAATTTTATGTGTGGACTGAAAATGTTAGCTCTGAAAGAAACAGAAATCATACAGCTCAACTCCCTTATTTTATAGTTGAGAAAATAGAGGCTCAAAGTAGACAAAAGAATTGCTTAAGTACAAAAGCAGTTAAAGCACAGAATGAGAATCGAAGTTTCTTATGTATAGGGTAAAATCAACCTTCTTGATTGTTTTCTCTTGTTTTCTTCCAGAGAAAAACAAATGTAACATGCAACTGGGAGGCCTTCCTAGGGCAGTGAAAGACTGGTCCTAGCAGATAAGGTTTCAGGGGCTGCACTAGGTAGAGAAAGGCATATGATTACTTAGTCAAAACAAGTGCCAGGCCACAGATGCTAGTCAGCTGAGATGACATGAAGCCTAAGAGGTCTGAAAAATACAGAGGGAAAAAAATTTTAAGAAATCTAAAACAGTATAAAAATCACAACAGAGAATAAAAGGCAAGCTATTTAAAGATGAAATCATCTTAAGCTTCTAAACTGAGCCCTTCTATGTAAAATACTTTTTCTTTGGGTGTAAGCATTTTGGAGGCTACCTGAGATTCTAAGGGTCACCCTTTTTAAAAATGTTCTCTACTGGCTTTGAGAGCTGTTGTTTTCATAGCAACTTCTAGTTGTTATTTTATGTCTAGAGAGAGGCAACTTTTTTCCTAAAGATCTATGATTCCAACATGAGTGAGATAAAGTTCTTTATGTTTCCCATTTAAGTACTCACAGAATTCTTATAAAATCAATTTAAGAAATAGCTTGACTGGCTTCGTTTATTAGTAACTTTTGAAATAAGGAATAAAGAGAGCAAATAATTCATTACTTGCTTATATCTTCAGTCAGTACCAACCACTAAATTCCAGTCTCTGCCAGGTGAGTGTCCTAACTAGTTTCTGATGTTGTCACTCTGTGAGGTATCAGATAAGAGGAATAGGTAAATTGCTGTTTGCAACCAGAGGCTGTAAAAATCAGATAGGGAAGAAAAATCACTCTCATGTGATGTTCTGTTTACTAAGTTACAATTTATAAAGTGAGGAATGGCAAAGGCTTCAAAGCTTGATGATTCGAAGTAAGATGATGTTTAGATTGTTAGGGTCCTGGATCACTCTATCACAGCCAAAACAAAGAAAGAACTGCAATGCCAAATGACATACATGTCTTCACCATCAGAATACCAACAAGTATATAAAGGCCTGACATTGATATATTGCTAGAGTTTCCCTTCTGTAGGTAATTGTTTTTATGCACAGCAGGAAAAGACCTGTGTTCTTAGCTCCAAACCCAGCTATATTAGGTAAAACAAGAATAAACCAACCTCTAACAAAATATTATGGAAAATGCTTTCATTTCTTTTCTTCTGAAAACAGGTAAATATAGCATATATACATATTTTTCTCTTTTTCTAAACTCATCTATTTCCTTATGCTTTGCTGTGTCTCTGCCCTCTCTAAAAATGGGAGACAAAGGAGAGAAAAAGGATAAGGAAGAATAATAAGTAAAATCTTCAGAAGTGTACAGGATCTGTTCTCAACCAGCAAATCAATAAGTAACCAATTATTCATTGAATTCCTCTTAATGTTTAAGAACTTGCGGTAGGAATTTTGAAGGAAATGAATTAATATTTTTAGTGCCTACTATAAACAAGTCACAGTGCCAAGTACAAGAGATATGTAAATAAATTAAACATCCTCCTTGTCCTCAAGGAGCATGGTCCAGTAGGGGAAAGACTAACTCAAGAGTTTAATTACAGTCCAACAAATACAAGTGCAAGTAGAATGATTAAGGGCTCAGAGTATTTTGGGGTGGAAAGGGAGTGCTTAAGTGCAGGGATGTAATAAGTTTAGATACTTGATGGAAGAGGTGAATTCTGAGCAATGTTTAAATATGCACAGAATTCCAGTCAGAATTGCGTACTAGGTTTTCCACGGTAAACGTTCAGCAGTATTAAATAACATAAAAAGAAAATGCCTAAAATATATTCTAGGGTTCGAAAACAATATAAACATTTCTGTGAACCAAAGACAGAATAGAAACACAGAGCCAAAGGCCTGATGTGCTCTGAGACCAGAGGCTGCTGTAGAGGATGCTATTTCCGCTCCTCCCGGGAAGCACAGTCTAGCATGTACTACACTAGAAGGTGGTTACTTAAGGGATGGGGCTTCCTGTTTTGAAAGAGGCTGGAGATCCTGAACTGCTGCCATTGCTGCCTGGGGCAATGGCATATCTCAACCAACATCAGAAGAAGAACTCGAAGACATTAGACACAGTCTTTCCACTGGAAACGGGCCTGGAAGAAACAGTGGAGCAACTGAAGATACTGGAGATGAAGTGCTGGAAACCTGGTGGGGTCAGAGGAGCAGGGAAAGCACCCTCTTTGAGTTCATTCTTCTAAGGTGGACCTTCTGGGACCACATTTTTAAAGAAATACGTTGACATAGGTATAAAGACTCTGATAATAGAAATTAGAGGGAGTGGTATGAAAGGAATTCTGTGACTATGGAGAATTAGTCAAAGTGAAGATTCCTCCCAACTAGCAGTGTAGACTTCCTTGCCTGGCCCCACCCCTAGACTAAATCCTGTGTTATAACCTCTATGTGTCATTTATAGAAAGAGGTGGTATTGGAGTACAGTAACTACTCTGCTGATTTCCCAAGACTGGCGAATTTTTGAAATATTCTATCCATTCTTTCTTTGAAGAGAGACACTTTTTTTTCAACTCAAATACCCTCACTTGTTGCTTAGAAAATACCATCTATCAGCCGGATGTGGTGGCTCATTCCTGTAATCCCAGCACCTTGGGAGCCTGAGGTGGCTTGATCATGAGGTCAGGAGTTCAAGACCAGCCTGGCCAACATGGTGAAACCCTGTCTCTACCGGAAAAAAAAAAAAAAAAAAAATTAGTCGGGCATGGTGACATTCACCTGTAACCCGAGTTATTCGGAAGGCTGAGGCAGGAGAATAGCTTGAACCCAGGAGGCGGAGGTTGCAGTGAGCTGAGATCACACCACTGCACTCCAGCCCGGGCCATGGAGCGAGACTCCGTCTAAAAAAAAAAAAAAAGAAAATACCGTCTATCGCTACAGGTACAGATAAGAGAAATGAATGTAGCCTTGAAAGGGAAGTGAAAGCAGGCCTGAATGATAGAAATGTGGTCTGGACTCCTCTTAATTGTTGTCCAAGGGGTACCTTCCTAGGACCCAAAGAAGTTTAAAAGAAAATGTGGGCAATGAGGACTGGAAAACCACTGAGGTAACACTAGCCTTGGTGAACTCACTATGTGCAAGGTTTCCCACTCCATTTTGTAGAGTCGGAAGCTCAGCCCACCATTTTATAAGCTATAAAAGATAATGATTCAAAAAAAAAAAAAGATAATGATTCTATTATTTCCAAAGTTTTTAT
Source organism: Chlorocebus sabaeus (assembly GCF_047675955.1). Lineage (NCBI taxonomy): Eukaryota > Metazoa > Chordata > Mammalia > Primates > Cercopithecidae > Chlorocebus > Chlorocebus sabaeus. The sequence goes on along the minus strand of NC_132924.1, from coordinate 107,764,565 downwards.
GATGTATCTCCTTGTTTTTTCATGCACCACCAAATATAAACTCACTATTCCAATCACTGTAAATTTTGAAACTATTACTAAAAAGTGACTTGGTGCTCAGCAATTATCTCCCAGCAATCTCTGATCAACCACTCTTATAAGTTACTATCATTGAACCAAATGGAAATATTTAATTCAGTTTAATATCTCTACAGATATCCCATTTCATTACTTTTCACTTTACTTCATGCTGCAGATACTACATTTTTCACAAATTGAAGGTTTGTAGCAGCCCTTTGTCAAGCAAGTCCATTGGTGCCATTTTTTTCCAACAGCATTTGCTCACTTTGTATCTCTTCCACATTTTGATACTTCTCAGGATATTTCAAACTTTTTCATTATTATATATGTTATGGCGATCTGTGATGAGTTAGCTTTGATGTTACTATTGTATTGCTTTGGTGTGCAATGAACTATACCCATATACTACATCAAAGTTAATTGATAAATGTGTGTGTTCTGACTGCTTGACTGACCAGCCATTCCCCCATCTCTCCCCATTTCCTCAGGCCTTCTTATTCTCTGAGACACAGCAACATTGGAATTAGGCCAATTAATAGTCCTACAGTGACCTGTAAGTGTTCCAGTTAAAGGAAATCACAAGTCTCTCACTTGAAATCGAAAGCTAGAAATGATTAAGCTTAGTGAGGCAGGTATGTTGAAAGTCGAGAGAGGCTGAAAGCTAGAGCTTTTGCACCAAACAGCCAAGTTGTGAATGCAAAGCAAAAGCTCTTGAAGGAAATTAAATTCTAGTGAACACACAAATGATAAGAAAGTGAAACAGCATTATTGCTGATAGGGAGGTTTTAGTGGTCTGGATAGAAGATCAAACCAGCCACAACATGCCCTTAAGCCAAAGCCTAATCCAGAGCAAGGCTGTAACTCTCTCCAATTTTATAAAGGCTGAGAAAAGTGAGGAAGCTACAGAAGAAAAGTTTGAAGGTTCAAACTAAAGAGAAAAAAGTTGGAAGCTAACAGAGGTTGATTCATGAGGTTTAAGGAAAGAAGGTGTCTTTAAAATGCAAAGTGAAACAGCAAGTGCTCATGTAGAAGCTTCAGCAACTTAGCCAGGAGGTCTAGCTAAGATCATTGATGAAGGTGGCTACACTAAACACATTTTTAATGTAAATGAAACAGCTTTCTATTGGAAGAAGTTGCCACCTTGGACTTTCATAGCTAGACAGAAGTCAATGCCTGGCCTTATCTTTTCTTATATTTCATGGCCTTGATATTTATGAAGAATAGACATTATTTTGTCAAATGTCCCTCAATTTTGAGTTTGTCTAATGTATTCTTGTGATTGAACTCCAGTTATGCATGTTGTGTGAGACTACCATGAAATGATGCTATGTCCTCATTGCATCACATTGCAGGGCTCATGACGTTGATATCTTATTACTGTGAGTGGTGCCCTCGATCGCTTGATTAAGTTGCTTTCTGCCAAGTTTCTCCCTGGTAAAATTACTGTCTTTCTCTTTGTCATCAATGTTTTAGGGAAGATATTTTGAAATGATTCAAATTTTATTTCTCCTCAAACTTTCACCCACTAATTTTAGCATCTCTTGATAGAGGATGTCTGCAAGTGTTATTATGGTGGTATTTAGTGATGACTTTTTGTGTTTTTCTTTCATTTTACATTTATTAATTCAAATTCTATCACAAGGAAGAGCTGTCCCATTTCCCCTATTTATTTATTTATTTAATTATTTATATCAGTATGAATTCATGGAAACTTATTGTATTTTATGGCTTATAATCCAATACTATACAGTTGACTCTTGAATAACATGGGAATTAGGGCCACTGACCCCCATGCAGTAAAAAAAAAATCCACTTATAACTTTCGGCTCCCAAAAATTTTAACTACGTCCAGCCTACTGTCGGCGAGAAGCCTTCCAGAAGACATTGTCAATTAACACATATTTTGTATATGTATGATATACTGTATTCTTAAAATAGAGAAAAGAAAATGTTATTAAGAAAATTATAAGGAAGAGAAAATATATTTACTATTGATTAAGTGGAAATGGATCATCGTAAAGGTCTTCATCATCGTCGACTTCACACTGAGTAGGCTGAGGAGGATGAGGAAGAGGAGGTGTTAGTCTTGCCGTCTCGGTGTGGCAGAGGTGAAAAGAAATCCATGTATACATGGACCCTCACAGCTCAAACCCATGTTGTTCTAAGGTACACTGTATTTATTTTGCTGCTCTGATTGTTCCAGGTTTGGCAGTTAGAAGCTCCTTTGTGATTGGCTGCCGTGATTTTGTTTGTTTTTGTTTCGTGGAGCATTTTCTTACTCTCTGGCACCACAAGATATTCCAAGCTCATCTTGTTTATTACTTGCCCTAGCCCTGGAATCAGCTATTTCTCCAAGGAACCTGGTTCCTTTTATTGCAGAATGGTGTTTGAAAACCAAAATCTGAGCATTAGGTGTGAAGTTGGCTAAAATTTCTGACAATTTCATGTTGGTGAGAATGCAAAGTAATGAGCTTATAGGAATTGGTAAAACTAATTTGGAAAACAATTTGGCATTAGCTAGTAAAGTTGTAGGTAAGTACACTTCATGAACCAGTAATTTCATTCCTAGACGAATACCTTGGAGAAACTTTTGCGTATGTACAGCAAGAGTCACATACAGCTTTGTTTATGATAGCACAAAACTGAAAATCACCCAAAAGCCCCAGTAGTAAGAGAACAGATGAATAAAATGGAGTACTGTAAGCTGTGAAAATGAATGAACCACAGCTATGCACATCAACATGGATAAATTTCAGATACATAATTTTGAGCAAAAAAAGAATGATTTCATTTACATAAAGTCCAACAATATGCAAATAAACAATGTATGTATTTGTAGGGATGCATAAGTGATAAGGTGATAAAACTAGAAAGAAAAGGAAAATTATCACAAAATCCAGGTTACAGGTTGGGTACGGCATGCAGTTGGGTTTCAGAGATACTGGTAATATTTCTTAGCTGAATGGTGGGTTAATCACATTCATTTTATTTAGATCACATATATGTGTGGAATATTGCATAATTAAGAAGGAAGTGAAGAAAAAGTAAGGGGGGAGCTAGGGGAAGGGAAAGAATATAAAAAGAGGAAAGCAAGAAAAGAAGGGCAGGAAGGACACAGGAAGGGACAGAAGGAGGGAAAGAGAACCAAAAGAGCACTCCTGTACGTGCTGTTGTCTTCAGATCCGGTGAAGTTCAGATTGTGACACCAAATATATGTGTGTCTTTAGATGAACCACTAAACTCTAATAAGCCTCAGTTTTCACACCAGTTAAATCGGAACAATGTGCTTTGGCCTGTGTAGTTCACACTGTTACTGTGAAGATAAAATTGAACATTTATATCTATTATATGTATATAATAGCACTTCAAAAAGTGTCCTACAATGTAAAGCAAAAAGAAAAGTAAGATATCAAGTTATCACCTTGATTCCTAATGCCAGATATGGTGTATCTCAATATTTACATGTAATTTCATATTCAGTGACTATTTAACTTACATCCTGCTCCTCTCTCAACTAAAATATAAAGAAGAAAGCAGATATTTTGCTATGCCTTTCACGAAGGTTAGTTTGCTCTTCTGACAAAATTTGTAGAAGAGCAGCTTACCCCAAACATTCTGAACTCTCAGGCTGCAGAACCTGAGGTAGTTTCTCATTCTGGAAGGGTAATGTTGGTCTGCTCTCTGGTGGTCAGAGAAGAAAGCACATATGAAGGGGTTGTCAATCCGGTCTCAGTTAAAAAAAATACATTAATAATGAAGATAGCAGCTACCATTCTTTATTATGTGCCAGGTTCTGTGCTAACTACTTAGTTCTCATTATCTCGTTTAATCCTCACAACAACCCTGAAAGATATACTACATCACATTAGCCTCATATTTTTAGGTGAGAATCTAGGGTCACAGAGATTTGAAGTAAATGGCCCATGGTCACCAAGTGAATGATGGACAGATTGCCTCCTGAGAGATGTCTGTGGCCAAAAGGCCACACTCAGCATCCACCCCAAATGTCTATTGGACAACTGAGCTCTCCTTAGAGATCTTAACATCTCGTGGTACTTTAATTGTCTCATTGTCCCTCTTCTTCACTTGGAATAATAATCTTCCCTGTATTTTGACCAGACCCCAAACTGGCTACTTCTAGCCTCCAACTTAACTAATTACTGACTCTTTATCTTTTGCTTGCTTTATCTTCTATTCTATTAATTAAATTCATTAATTGATTCTTTTATAGTATGTAAATAAATAGTATTTACACTGTATAGTATAACTATAGAATATTTAATATTTAGCTATCCTTTAATTTCTGAAATAAAAACCTACTTGGGCACAGTGTATTTTCTAAATATACTGCTAGATTCAATTGTTATATATTTTATTTAGGATTTTTTATCTATTTTTATTTGAGAGACTGGGCTGTAATTTTTTCAATGACTGTTAAAATTTTCAATGATGGTTAGGTTATTCTAACCTTGTGAGATGAATTGCAAAATTTTGTGGTTTTGATGCTTTGACATAATTTGGATATTACTGAAATGATCTACACTCTGAATGTTTGAGAGGGTTTTTTGCATAGTCATTCAAGCTTGGAGATGTTTTACAGGGTAGATTTTTTCGTATGCTTTTCATCGCCTCACGCTTTCCCTGGCCTCTGCTGCTAGCTGGTCTTTTCCTGTTTCTTATCTCTTCTTGAATCAATTTCGGTAATTTGTGTTTTCCGTATAATCAGCCATTTCATCTAGATTTTCAAGTTTATGGCACAAAAATTTTATGTTGTATTTTCTCACAATTTAAAAATATCTGCTTTAGTTGTACTTATACCCTTTTGCTATTTAGGTTGCCATCCTTTCTTATTGACTGCAGTAACCTCCTGACTGGTCTCCCCACGTCCACTACTTTTCTCTATGTATCTACCTCATCTTTTATCATTCCTTGCTGCATTCATCTATAGTCAAAGAGAGCTATAAGATCTTAACTGCAAACCCACACATTAGAGAAAGCCATTGAAGTAGCAAGGTGGTTGTAGTCTCTTGCTAGCAGATCTGTACTACAATTCACAGCTGGGAGCTGTGGAACAGAGCCCTGTGCCCATTCTTGGGTATCCAGAGTTATCGTTGTGTCACTTTCATCTCTAGCTCTTCACACACACACACACACACACACACACACATATGCACCTGCCCTTCACTGCTCCCTTGCTGTACCCAGCCTAGCTGCATCTATCCAATATACCCTGCCTCCATAGCTCACCTCTGTTACTGGAGGAAGTGAGGACGTGCTGTACAGGTTATCCTGTAAAAAACAGGTGTGACACCTGATGACCAAATGGGAGTCCACAGTGCTACAAGCAAACCCTCAACCATGTGACAACCTTCACTAAACAAACCACTAAAGAAACTCCAATCCAGTTCTACTCAGGCCCACTCTGAAGGGAGGTGGATAAATCCAGAGATAGTGTGCAAGGTGTCTTGACTGCTTTAAAACTACCCCCAAATGAGCAAAACATATCCATCTTTTAGAATTTCAGACCCCAGCCTGATTCGCCTCATGCATGTACACCTCTCTTTCTTCTCTTAACCTCTTTCATCACATATTTACCATTTATAGCTCTTAGACACCATGACTTTGATGTACAAATCAGCTCTTTCTTGGCCTCTAGCTAGATCTGTGTTTCACGTTTACTCCTGAGCAGTATTCATCCTTAGCAACTGGGGAAGTTGAGCTGTATACATACACAATGACTGTGTCCTTGCAGTATGAGTTACTTTTTAAACATACAATTGAGGACGTATATTCATAGAGAATATGTGCTTCTTTCAACAAACTAGGTTATGTATGAAGTAATCAGTAAAGAAGAAAACAATTGAATCCAAATAGAGTATTTTTATTCTCCTTCTTTGTGGCATGCAATGCCATATACTTGAATAATTTTTATTGACTCAATTCAGAGGTGTAGTGTGGTATAATACATAAGCATGGTCTGGAGTCAGGAGACTTTAGTCTACTCCTATGATCTATTACACTGGCTGTGTGACCTCAGGATAAGTCTACATGACCTTTGACAATCATTTTAGCATAGTAGCTTTGGATCCCAAAAAGTACATAGGTGTTTATTCTTTGTTGAATAAGCAATATGAAAGAGATACTGTTCTTATTCTCAAGAAGTTTATTATTTTATGAAAATAAAACTTATTTTAAGTAGTTAACTACAAGGAAACAGTTTCTCTCTTTTACTTTTTAGGTGTCAAGCCCTTCTAGCCCCTTTTACAGCTAACTTTTCTCCATATATTTTGCTATCTTTCTAGCCCTCAGAAAAAGAAGCATGGTATAATCATGGTTCAAGAAACCAAATCCTATTACCCAAGACTTCTCCCTGGTTTATTATTTACATCTCACTTCCTCTTTTTTGTTCCAAAGTCAAAACCTTCAGCGGATATAGAGAAAAGCATTCTATTCCATTTACTGCCAGGAGTATGATAGACTAGATAGAATGACTCTGCCACTATAACATGACTAAAGCCTGGATGAATTTCAAATATAATTTTTAAAACATTGCTGACTGAAACATTTATCCTCCTGATGCCAAATACATGGTGTCTTTTCCAATAGCACTTCTCCAGCTCTCTGGACACCAGTTAAGTGTCCAGTGATTCAATTCAATTCTGACACTAACAATCCAGAGTTAGTGCAGACCCCACAGGTTTGGGCTCAGTTCTACAGGACTGCCCCTCAACACAGCCTTCGAATGCCAGCCATAAGTCCCGGGCCTCCCATCTTTCTGACTGACAAGCTATAAATCAGAGGCTCTCATGACCCCCTCCTCAGGTTTGATGATTTGTGAGAACAGCTCACAAAACTCACTGGTTTATTACCAAGGCTATGACTCTGGAACAGTAAAGTGAAAGAGATTTGTAGGGCAATGTTTGGGATCAGGGGTATGGGGCTTCCATGCCTTCTCTGGTCATGTCACTCCCCCAGCATCTTGATGTGTTCACCAACTTGGAAGTTCTCCAAATCTCATCATTTAGGATTTCTTATGAAAGTTTCATCTGTAGGCAAAATTGATTAATTCATTGGCCACCAGCAATCAGTTCATTCTCCAGCTCCTTTCCCTGCCCTAGAGATTAGAGGGAGGTGGGTAGAATGTTCCAAGCTTCTAATCAAGGCTGGTTTTTCCGGAACAACCACCCTCTTGAAGCTACCTAGAAGCCCACCAAAAGTCATGTCACGAGAACAAAAAATACTCCTATCACCCTTATCACTCAGGAAATTCTGAGTTTTGGGAACTGTGTGCCAGAAACCAGAAACAAGGGCCAAGTATCCTTCTATGATATCACACTGACTGACAAGAAATAAGGAATATTCCCATGTGCCAAAAATAGAAAATGAAAAACAACTAAAACTGGAATGATGAACAGTTTAAACAAACGAAAAGGCTAGGATTACCTCGGGGAAAATGTCAGTGCCAGCACTGGAATTCAAAGATTAAGCACTAGGCTTTCTGCAAAGAAAATGAGACTCTCTCATTAAGCCAATATCTTTGAAGAACTCTAGAGTAGTCCCAGATCAGTACTTCCTCCTAGATCCATAAAGCAAATGCAAATTCCCTATTTAAGGCCTTCTGATTTGGAAACATTAAATTCAATCAAATATAATGTGTAATAAGATATTAACAAATATATCACGAACAAAAGTTAGGAGGAAACAAAAACACACTTAAGTTCTTGAGAATTTAAGATAATGAAATTATTATAGTAAAAAGCAATTATCAGCAAATGTTTTAAGATATTAAAGATGGAATAAAACTGAAAAATGATCAAAATATAAATCTAATTTAAAGTACCAGGCACATTTGAAAAAAGAATGAATTAGGATGTTTAGAAATAAAAATATCATTATTGAAATCACTAACCCAATAAATTAACCAGCAGAATATATGCAGGAAGAGAGAATTAAATCTGAAGGAAATACTCATAATACAGAGAGATAGAAGATAAATATTAAAGAAGACAAATGTTAGGCTACATGGAGGATAGAATGAGTAAATATAACATATGTAAGTGCAGTTCCAGAAAGAGAAAATAGAGGAAAGGCAATATTTGAAGATATAAAGCCTGAGAATTTTCCAGAACTGAAGAAAGGTCATGAATCCACAGATAGAAGAAACAAGAGTCCAAAGTAGAGTAGATAAAAAGGAAGTCACACTCAAATATATTTTATTAAAAACCAAAAACTATTTAAAAGCAGGCAGAGAAAAGGGGTAGAAAATTTACAAAGGAGGAAATATGATGTCAAGTTTCTCAGTAACAACAATGGAAGCCAGAATACAGTGGTAATAAAGACATTACCAGAAAAACACATAGAAATTATTACCAAGAAATATTTTCTAAACAAACTTTTAAGAATGTATTTCACAAAGAGGAAATATGATTCTAAAAAGTTCAGAGTATTCACATGCAGAAGAATACAGCTGGACTCTAACCTTACACCATATACAAAAATTAACTCAAAATGGATCAAAGACCTAAATTTAAGAGCTAAAATTGTAACATCCTTAGGAAAAAACATAAGGATAGACTTCACAGTCTTGAATTTGGCAATGATTTCTTAGATATGACACCAAATGCACAAGCAAAAGAAGAAGTAAATTGGATTTAAAAGCTTTTATTCATCAAAGGACATTACCAAGGAAGTAAAAAGACAACATAGAATTATTTGCAAATTATAGAAATGATAAGGATCTAGTATCCAGAATATATAAAGAACTTTCACAGCTCAACAACGAAAAGACAAACACCTGATTTAAAAATGGGCAAAGGACTTATATGGACATTTATGCAAAGAAGACACACAAATGGCCAACAGGCACATGAAAAAAATGTTTAGCATTGTTAGTGACTAGGGAAATGCAAATTGAAACCATAATGAGATGCCACTTCATACCCACTAGAATGGCTATCATCTTTCAAAAATGGAAAATAATATGTTGGCAAGGATGTGCAGAAATTGGAGTCTTTGTACACTACTGCTGGGTATTTAAAATGGTACAGCCACTGTGGAAAAGAGTTTGATTTCATAATCCACTAATAGATTGTAACAGTTTGGTGATTCTTCAAAAAATTAAACATAGTATTGTCTTATGAACCAGTAATCCTGCTCCTAGGTATATACCCCTAGAGAACTGAAAACAGATATCCGAATAAGTATTTGTACACAAATGTTCATAACAGCACTACTCACTGTAGCCAAAAGCTGGAAACAGCCTAAATGTCTATCAATGGATAGATGGCATATTCATACAACGAAATATTCAGCCACAAAAAAGGAATGAAGAACTGACACATGCTACAACTTGAATGAATCTCAAAAACATTATGCTAAAGAAGCCAGACACAAAAATGCCATATATTGTATGATTCCATTTATATGGAATATCCAGAATCCGTAGAGATAGATAGCAGGTTACTGCTTTTCAGATGCTGCGGGGGAGGCAGGAATGGAAAGTGATGCTTAATGAATAGGAAGTTTCCTTTGTGGGTGATAAAAATGTTCTAGAAATAGATAGTGGTGATAGTTGCACATCACTGTACTGAATGTCACTGAGTTGTGGTTAAATGATTAAACGGTGAATGTTGTGTTTTATGAAAGTTACCACATGAAAAAAGTTCACAGATGCAAAGAAATTAGCAAATAAGCAGGTAAATACAGACATTGTACACTGTATATTATGAGAATAAATTATTATAATAACATCTCATTTGTGTTGACTTAAAAATGAGAATAAAATCATGAACACCATGAACACACAAATTGAGGAAGGGGTGATCAGAGTTAAAGCATGTCCAAGTCCCTCTAAGGACTTATGAAAGCCATCTGCTCTCAACTACTCTTGACTGATTCATAGCAAAAAATGTTTTACATTTCCACATTGTGTACACACATACGTGTAAGACTGAAACAGAAATTTCATGAAATAACTTGCCTTAACCTTATGAGTGTTGTCTACTCATATTTTCTAATCTAATTAATTTAATTTTTAAAATGCTGATTGTGGCCATTAAGTTGATTGTATAACTCATAAGTGAATTGTAACCCATAGCCTGAAACACAGTGGTGTAAAGAGCATGTGGTGGCACCCAAGTAAAGAGCTAGGCAAGAACAGAAAATAGAGGAAAGGGTCTTGGTAGCTCAATATCCACTCTAATGCTCTGTAAGCAAGCATAGACAAATGGTAAATTGGCTGTTTTCCACAACCTTTTGAAGATATCTATCTGCTTCAGTATTATAATCTCCATGGGGCAAAAGAATATTTCCACTAGTGCACTAGAAGCCTTTTAAACAATTCTGTATTTGAATAGTGTTCTGTGAATTGCCAAGATAAACTTTTCTTGATTTATTCAATATGGACGCAGCTCATGGAAAACATTTCAGATTCAGGCACACTGTAAACAGTCTATTTCAATTTGAAGAAATCAGATCTGATCTGTGGTCTTACACCTTTTTACTTTGGACAAGTCACTTCATTTCTCTTGGTTTCAGTTCCCTCATTTGTAAAATTAAAGGGAACTTTTAAGTTCTCTACCTAAAATAGAAATCTGTAATTCATTCTAAGTCTACACAGAGCCCCAACTTCACACACACACACACACACACACACACACACACACACACACACACACACAAATGCATTGCATTCAGATGAAGAAAACTTAATGTAGATTTCTTACTGAAATACCCACAGCATTGCAATAATCTGTATTAAAATAAGAAGTGATGAATCAGATGATTTATTGAGCGTATTTCCCACATATTTTCAGATACATAATTTTTTATTTATAAGACATTTATAGTTTTTTAATTAGTTGCTGACTGGGTGTGGTGTAGTTTACTTATTGCAATGTCAGGAGCATTACCAAGTTATGGAAGGGGATTATACTGGTCTGAGCCCGTACCATTAAACATGTCCATATTCCGTGGTAGCTACATGGCTCATGTTTAAATTCTTTTTCCAATTGTTGCCAAGTACTTCAAGTAATAATATTTGGTAAGTTATGTTTACACTTGAGATACAAACATCTGTTTTTTTCCACCACAATTATTCATTTGTGTTAGCTAGTCATTGTACCCGTCCATGCTGTAGAATTGGATGTGACTAAGACATTTGGTGTTTTCAGTTTACCAATGTCTGGGAAGATTCCTGTGAAATGAAAGAGTGGAAAACACACTCTCTGCTCCAGCCACACTGAACTATTTTCAGTTCCCTGAAAGCTTTTTGATCATTTTTCCTTACTGTCTTTTTTAAAACTTTTTTTTGTGTGGAAAATTTCAAGTGTAGGTAAACAGAAGAGTATAAGCGACATCATTCATCACTTAACTTGTAGTATCAATGTTCTACCTCGCTTCTTTTATCTAAATCTCCACTCCTAATTCCTCCATCTGTTTGTTATTGTTTTTACAGTTTTTAAGGTAAAATGTATGTACATTGAGATGCACAAGTATTAATTAAACAATTTGAGCTGTGTGTCTATACCCTCACCAGATTTCCATCTCATAAGAAAAAAGTCCTCCCTTGGGAGCAATCCCCCAAAGCCTCAAAGGCACCACTGATTTTTTTTCAGCTTAGGTTAGCTTTACCTGTTCTAGAACTTCATATAAGTGGAAACATACAATATATCCTTTCCTGTATGGAGCTTCTTTTCTCAGCATTATGTTTTATTCACGTTATTGGATGTATCAGTACAGTAATTCATTCATTTTTATTGCTAAGTGCTAACATACTACAACTTGTTTACCCATCCTCCTGTTGACGGACATTTGGGTTGTTTTCAATTTTTGACTATAGTGAATAGAGCTGCTATGAACATTCTTGTACAAGTCTTTTTGTGAACATGTATTTTCACTTATCTTGGATAATTACCTACAACTGCAATTGCTGGATCAGAAGATGTGTTTAACTTTGTAAGAAACTGCCAAACTTTTTGTTAAAGTGGTTATATCATTTTATACTTCCATCAGCAATATATGTGAGTTTTAATTGTTCTGCATCCTTACCCATACTTGATATTGTCTGATATTGTCAGTCTTAGATTTTAGCTATTCTAGTGGGCATGAAATAGTATAACATTGGGGAAATCACCACTTCAGACTCAATTTTTGCATCTACACAATGGTGCAGTAAGACTTAGAAGTCAAAGGAAATAAGTATTTGAAAGTGCTTTATAAAGTATGAAGCCTTGATCAATACAAAATATTCATCTTGACAGAAGCCAAAATACTTGATGCTCAACATACCACACAGTGCTCTGGGTATAAATATAGGATGACGAAGATTAGACTGGGAAATAAAATGTTCATTACTTTGTAACCATTTTCTTTTTGTCATATTATTTTCTTCCTTGAAAGTGATATATAGGAAGACAAATTCAGGTAGTTAATTAACTGGAACCCCCTTGGTCAAGACTTCTAATCATTCTAATCACTGACAGGCATCCAATAAATGCTTAGTTAAGCAATGAAGTATTTAGTTACACGTTTCTCATAAGTACATGAATGTTGCTCATATTGCCCTATTAAAGAACTTATTACTTCTTTGAGGAGATATAAATAATCAATACATCTTCAGACATAATCTGCCTTTGGTCTGTTTCTGTTCAAGCAATGCAGCAGAAGCTTTTAGTTAGCCTACTACTTCCAATAGCTGTGATCTTTCTTGAATTTTCATAATTTAGCTAAATATTTACATATATTGACTAACAATAAAAACATAGCAACCACACAAATATATTTTATTTGAAGCAAAATATTGTGCTTGTAGTTTTTTTTTTTGTAATTGGTATTCAATGGTGCCTTTTCGTCTTCACTTATCAAAAGGAATCCTTTCAGTGAAGTTAATAGATAAGGAAATCTGCTTGAAAACTTCATGAGAACCAGTTTTCTAGAATCGACATCGACCATTACCTCTTTGTAGCCCCCTGGAACCTTCGGATGGAGAGGGGGGCATTCTCCTCCTTTACCATCCCCCATTTCCTATTTGGGCAATACAAATAGCCCAAGTCTCAATTATTCATTGAGTTTGATGCTAAGAGGTACAAAATGCTTATAAGGCTCTCATTCAAAGGGAAACCAGGCCAACCATAAAATCTAAAGAGAAAGTACGATGTGAAAATTGTATCTAAAGGGCAAAAAAGTGTGTCTCACCTATATTTGAATTCAGATGAATAGTCAGCTACTTGGTTTCTCAAAGAAAATTAGTATAATATTGTTTTCTAGCATAGTAGGATACTTCTGTATATAATAAAAGACATCCTCAATGTATTGGTGTTTTGGTTTCACTCACTCACCTTTGCCCATTTTGGGCAACAGAAGTGGAAAGCAAGAGTAATTTTGCTGAAGAAAGAGAGATGGCTAATGCTGGTATGTGGATATGCATGTATGGACATGTAGACCAAGGAGTCTCCAGTATCCCCTGCCCTCCACACTGTCCTTCAAAAACATTAACATAACAATTAAGTATTCAGGCAAGTTTGAGTTTGTGGATGTGCCATGGGTTGATAAATTTGGTAAATAGTTTCATATAATATTTTCATAGGTGAAGAATCAGAAGATTATAAAAAAATTGAAATAGTGGCAGAATTCTATAGCTCAGGAATCTGCTGGCACCAATATACCTTTTACTTCCCTATCCATTTAAATATTTCTTCTAAAATCCCAATGTCAAACCCAGAGATCAAGGCCAGAAGCTTGATCTCATTGCCCTCCTCAAAATAATTATCTTCCAGGTACTTTAATGTTAATTTCACTGATGCCATCTAGTGCTACAGTTTTGTCTCATGATAGTTTTAGAGAAATGCTTGAGGTCAACATATGCAATGCAAAGATATCTACTGGCCCAGCCACAGGTCATCTAATTCTCCATCTTTTTCTACCCAATTCAAAATTGAAGACTTTGTAAACTCTCTGTAACCAATTTCCTTGTAAACATAACACATTTCTTGCCAATCCTTTCCCCATGCCTTCTTTCCTGAGAAAACTGGGACAAGTGTTCATAAACATCTGTTCTGGTTATTCTTTGATTCGTTGAAGATTTATTCTGTGTTCTGTTATGTTCTTTGTCCTGGGAGCCTGACCTCTAGGTACTGTATTACCCAGGTTCCCTTGCCCTCTGGCCAGTGGGAGGAGAGAGATGTTGGAATATTTATTTTCAATATTTCTCTCCTCACCATTTATTCCCACTCACCATCTGCTTCACTGTGGTTCTATTAAAGGCCTCATCACCCAAACTACAGCTATCGTTGGGCAGCCCATCTTGACTCTAACTCTTAGCCAGTTTCCAAAAACAGCATTTTCTCCCCCTGCTGGTTAGGCCTGGGATTCGTCAGAACTCCCTGCTGTTCCTAGTGTCTGGGCACCTCAACGTGCCTTGCTAGTTCCTCTAAACCCAACCACACATCTAAATATTTCCTTTATGAAAAAGCCTCTACAAACAAAGCTGAGTGTGCTGTCTCTTCTGCTGAGACCCTGGCCGATAGAGCCTCCTGCCTTCAAGTTCTTCGTAGTCCATGAGACAGGTCAGACTTAGGGATCACAGACTCCCCTAGGCCTGAAATTAAATAAGTACCTGAGCACACAGACTCACATTGCTTTCTGTGCACTTGAAGTACTTAGAGGGAAGCGTGATGTCAGGAATAAAAACAATTGAGCTAATTAAATAGGAACATTTTTCTGAAATACCCTATGCCATTTGTGTTAGAAGCCCATAGGAAAATACCATATTTGCATATTTGGGGGTCAAGAATGATATTTTCTGGGGACAGAAACAGAACTTGGGAAGATATGGCCGTTTGTGGAACTATTGGGATGTGTACCAGCTATCGCCACAAAAATTCTGTGTCACCAACCACCCCAAAACTCAGTATCTTAAAATAGCAATCATTTAATCTCACAGAGCTGCAGGTCAGCTGGGTGGCTCTGCTTCATCTTCTTCGCATGCCTTGGACCAGTGACTAGTCAAGACATACTCTTCTCATGGCAATGATGGGGTGCAAGAGGCCAGGCCCAACCACTCAAGCACATTTCAACCCCCTATTTATGTCACATCTGCCAAGGCAAGTAATGCAGCCAAACCCAAAGTCAGGGATTTGGGGAAGGATATTTCCGTTGTGGAGGTAAAAGGGGGAAGGAGTGAGTATTTTTGAAAGTACTCTACCATAGTGAGTCAGCTACAGAAAAGTCATTCAAGAGTGGGCTGTAATTTGTTCAATTAAAGGCAGGAAAATTTTTGTTTCAGAGTTTTTCTTCTCATTCTTCATAAGTGAACAAGAGTGACTTTACAGTGTACATTGCTCAGGTGATGGGTGCACCAAAATCTCAGAAATCATCACTAAATAACTTATCCATGTAATCAAACACCACCTGTTTTCCAAAAACCTGTTGAAATAAATAAATAAATAAATAAATAAATAAATAAAATCAAACTAAATGTCTTGGCATCCAGAAACTGTTTTAAAAAAAATGTAGAGATAGTATTGCCCTAGAAATGAAGGTATTTTGGGGTTTTAGCTATCAATCAAATGTTATTATGAAGATTTCATTATCTGTTCATGGTTAAACTGGCATTGCCAGACTTTGAGACCTGAATCAAGCTTTGTCTGTTCTTATTTTCCTGCGAGATTCAGATCCCAAAAGAATTACTCTCATTCTGAATCCTGGCTGAGACTCAGTATATACCAATGAATATGGCTGTTGGTAATTCTACAATCTGGATATCCAAAAAAGTGGCCAAATGGTCCAAAACTGATACTCCCTTATCGGTACAGGATTTCCCTAATTAGTAACTAATTTGTGCTTTAACTAAGGTTTATTCGAGCCCCTCCATTTGGAAGGGGTTAAAGTTGAAGATTCCAACAGATTTCACCACGCTTAGTATCCACCAATTCTTTCCTATCCTAAGAAGGGGAGGAAAATGTTTTCCTTATATAGGACTGAAGAGGAACAAAAAGCCCTTAGTTATATTGATCACTGGGGGGGAGGAAAAAAAAAACTATTTTAAATGGTTTAAAACAAAGGAACAGCAAAGAAAATAGGGAGCAGAACAATAGGAAATGTCCATTATGCTGCTAGCACAGTGTGTGAACAAAAGAGTGTCCATAATGATGGCTGATTTCAATAGAAGCTTTAGCTTGCACCTCCAGCTCTTGAGGGACAGTACAGAAATCCAGAGCAGGGAGAAACCAGTATGATTTGCAATCACGACAAACCTCACACATCAGATAATCCTAGGACTGGAATTTAAGAATAGATTGGTTTGAATAGATGAAGAAGATGGAAACAGTGCTAGAAGACAAAGAAAGTGTATGAGAAATGTTTTGGAGTTAAGAATGAACAAGAATATTTAGGGAATAGTGAGACCACTGTGGCCCATATAGGAAAGTGGTCAGAAATTAGATGGGATAGAGATCATGGTGCCAGATTATGAGCATCTTAATAGGCCAAGGAATCTAAATTGTTATGTGGTAGATGTTAGCAGCTGTTGGAACTCCTTGGTGGAGATATTATTTAGTGCAAACAACTTCAGTTGTCACAACAGGCTAGTCTTCATTGTGACTCTTGGCTAGATTTGACTTGGAGATAGTAATGATCACAGTGAACAAGAGGGGATGATTCATGTGTGTTTCGACTCCTTTACAAATTTAATTTTAGCCTGAATCATAGAAAGACTCTACAGCCTTTTCCCATGCATTTGTTGGCAGCAGCTGCATGTTCCCATGGGAACATACACCACTTACCTAGTCAAGCCTTCCTCTTGCCCTCAGCTTTTAGTCATTGAAATGTTTCATCTTTTCTACAAAGCATATTTACACATAAGCTTAAAGCACCGTCTATTTTTTCTTCCATAACTGAGAATTCATTTTGAGTATTTGCAGATACATAAAACTCCAGGTGTAACTCCAAGCAAAACATGATGAAAGAGGGAATTTGGATAAACCGTGAAATGATGACATCATATTGAACATCATCTGGTATAAACATTTTTGCTTTCTGCAGTGACCAGATGAAGGGAATACGGCACCATGTGCTTCTTCAGTGATTAATTCAGGAAAGCCTTTGCTGAGCTCAAATCCAAAATAGGAAGAACCCACCTCCCACATGTTCAAGAAGCTTGTGGTCCTAGGGATGACACTGCCCTTTTCCTCTGCAGGAAAGATGTTTCCCCTGACCATAATGCCAAAGCTACAAACACTAACTCCATAATTCCATAAACACTCCATAATTCTGCACTGAACTCTGATCACATAGTACACAATAATTTCTGCACTATTTTGTTCCTGTCCCAAATTCTAGTGGCTTGAAATCCGAAATAGAGGAAGTTAAATCATAGCAGTTGTACACTTTAGAGAAACTTTGAATTTGGCTACTAGAGATTTTCTAAGGGATTGCTTTTCTTAATTTATATGAAAACTATTGAGCCAGGTTCTAGATTACGTGCTGGTGATTCAGACATGAATAAGTCATGATGCTTCCTCTGGAGTGTTTCAGGGAAGACAGTTACATAAAAACTAAGCTGTAATAGAATTTAATAAGTCCTTTAATAGAGGTGCAGAGTTCTGTGGGAACATAGAAGGAAAAATAATTGCTTCTTCAGTTTCAAGGAGGACTTCACAGGGCAGAAGGCATTTGGGGAAGTCTTGAAGGATGAGCCAGGACTCCCTAAGTAGGGTGAGGGCACTTGAGGTGGAGAACAGATGAATAAAAGCAGCAAATGAATAAAAGCATCAAAGTGCAGTGTTGGTTGTTATTTCTTTTTATTCCAGATGAGACAAGTCAGGAATCAGGGCATACAGGAATCTGAGAGGCTGCCCTCTTTAAGCATAGCCTTCTCAGCACAAACCTGCTGCAAGCCAAGATTTCAGGACTGCAGAATCAGGCTGACTGAATCATAAGGGTATTAGGGCTTCCTGGGAAACAAAATATTTGCAAACTGTTTCTTTCTTTTTTTTTTTT
Organism: Chlorocebus sabaeus; assembly: GCF_047675955.1. NCBI lineage: Eukaryota > Metazoa > Chordata > Mammalia > Primates > Cercopithecidae > Chlorocebus > Chlorocebus sabaeus. The sequence goes on along the minus strand of NC_132924.1, from coordinate 107,746,508 downwards.
TTTTTCTGGGACATGGTCTCACTCTGTTGCCCAGGCTGGAATACAGTGGTGTGATCAGAGCTCACTGCAACCATGAATTTCTAGGCACAAGTGATCCTCCTGCCTCAGCCTACCCAGTAGCTGGGACTACTGCATGCCACAATGCCTGGCTAATTTTGTAAACACTTTCATGGAAATGGAACAATGGACTAAAAATAACTACAGATATTTCAGACTATCAGGATATGTGGTTTCTGGAAGAGGAGCCATATTTTTCTAAAGGGAACTTAAAGGAGATTACCCCCAAAGTTTCAGGGCTACAGGTAGTCTCAGTCTCCCTAGCCCCATGAATATGTCATTGTGTTTTTCCAGACCATTCCCTGTGATTGTAACATACTCAGCCTCTTTTAAACTGGAACAGATAATTTACCACTCTTACAGTTAAAGGACATGTTGGGTTCTGATTACTTAGCTAGTCAGTGGCTACAGGGTCCACCAGAATCAAGAGACTCAGAGAGAAAAGCCAGCTCCCAACATTTACGGAGGGTATACGAGTTTCTGCTAGCTCCCTATTCAGTTTTGGCAAAGAAACACCTTCAAAATGGACTGAGTACAACAACTTCTGCTTTGCCTTCCCATAAATCTCTTTTATCTCACTTTGCTTTTAACATATTCTCAAAACTCTTGGAATTCAGGATTATTGTCTCAATAAAATTTAATGTCTCTCTCTCTCTCTCTCTCTCTCTCTTGACTTGCACATTTCCTACAGCTACTGTTTTATTTCCCTACAATAAACTATTTGAAAGAGTTGTCTACAGGCTGCCTCCAATTTTACTTCTCTTTGGAACTCACTCCCTATCCTGAACTATCTCTTTAAAACTGCTCCTGTCAAGGTCAACAGTGGCCTCCAAGTGTCTAAATCCAAAGGTCAATCTTCAATCCTTACCTTATTTGACCTTTCTGCAACATTTGACATGGTTGATTCTTCCTCCTGCTTGGATTCTTCCTCTCAACTTGGAGTCCAGAACTCTACTCTCTTTTTTTCACTAGTCTCCCCTCAGTTTCTTTTCCTGGATCCATCTCATCTTCTTGACCTCCAAATGTTGGAGTGCTATAGCACTTTGGTGACCAGACCCCACCTTCTCTCTAACTTCACTCACTCCTAGGATGACATCAGATACTCTCATGCTTGGGTGCCCCATAGTCCCTCAAGACTCACCTCTGCACACAGAAGGCTGATTACTGGGGGCACTTCTGATTCTCTGTCTTGGGGCCTTTTCTTGGCCCAGGAAGCTGTGGACTCTCTTGCAGAGAAGCTGGAACTGCTGAAGAGTTAAGCTCCCAAAGCAGGCGTTGGCCAAACATGGATGAGATTTGATGGATAATTATCCTAGCTTTCTGGTCCCTCAGTTAGGATAACTTCAAGGCCTCTTGTACACTCTCTCCCAGAGTCCCACAGTGGGACTAAACTTCTGTTACCTGCAAGAGTTTACTTTATAATGCACCGTTTTTTGACATCCTTCCTTTTCCTGTCTCAATTCCCCATTTCTCCATCAGTATTTATTGGAATCTCCTCCCAAATAAAGTATTTACACTCACATCCTTGTCGGGGTCTGCTTCTAGGGGAACCCAAGCTAAAACAAATACTATTGATATGCCAAAGACTCCCATGTTTATATCTCTAGCTCTAACATCTTCCAAATTCCAAAATCATATTTTGCTTACTAAAGTGCCAGAAATACTTCTAAATGCTTTCAAATGTGAAGTGATTCAATCCTTATACTAATCCTATTATGTGGGTTCTATCATCGTCCCCATTTTACTGATTAAGAACCTGAGGGACAGATAGCTGAGGCGAAGTGCCCATGTCAACACAGCCAGAAGGTGGAGGAGCCAGGATTCAAGCCACACTCTGGATCACAGTGCTATCCTGTCTCTATGAAAAAAGGGGTACATTTGAGGCCAGGTGTGGTGGCTCACATCTGTAATCCCAGCACTTTGGGAGGCTAAGGCGGGCAGATCTTGAGGTCAGGAGTTTGAGACCAGCCTGGTCAACATGGCGAAACCCCATCTCTACTAAAAATACAAAACTTAGCCTGGCGTGGTGTTGCACACCTGTAGTCCCAGTTACTTGGGAGGCTGAGGCAAGAGAATTGCTTGAACCTGGGAGGCGGAGGTTGCAGTGGGCTGAGATCACACCATTGCACTCCAGTCTGGATGACAGAGAGAGGCTCTGTCTCAAAAACAAAAACAAAAAAACCCGAAGGGGGCGGGGAGTACATTTTAGAAAATGAGTTTTTTAATGGGTGAGGGCAACAGAGAGGGGCAATACATTTCCAACTTTAATAAACAGTATTCACAAAGAGTAAACCATTCTACAGTAGAATTATTTTCATTTTTGACAGACTTTCTAGACTGGAAGACGAAGTGAGTGCTGCATAAATTGTAGATGTGACTTGAACAAAGCATTTGGCAAGATCTCTCATGATTTGTTTTAGAAAATGTGTAATAGGCCAGGCACCATGGCTCATGCCTGTAATCCCAGCTCTTTGGGAGGCCAAGGCGGGTGGATCACGAGGTCAGGAGATCGAGGTCATCCTGGCTAACACAGTGAAACCCCGTCTCTACTAAAAATACAAAAAATTAGCTAGGCGTGGTGGCAGGCACCTGTAATCCCAGCTACTCGGGAGGTTGAGGCAGGAGAATTGCTTGAACCTGGGAGGCAGAGGTTGCAGTGAGCTGAGATCGCGCCACGGCACTCCAGCCTGGGTGACAGTGAGATTCCATCTGAAAATAAAAGAAAAAAGAAAAAAAGAAAATGTGTAATAATATGAACTGGATTCTAGATCAATTAGGTGATTTCACATCCAGTTGAATGACCGTAACCAAAGAACACTGTTTAATGAATTCTCTTTCAACCTGTTAAGAGGCTTCTTGTGGCTGGTCACAGTGCTCAGTGTTGTCTCCTGTCCTACTTAGGCTTTTTAGCAATGCCTTCAATAAAGGACATCATCGGAAAATCAATCTAATTTGAAGAAGATATGTGGAGTGGTGATGGAACAGGATAGTTTATGTGCTTAAAGGCTGCAATGAAGAAAATGAATCCAACAAGATGGAATTTACTGTGTATGAGAGGTCCTTTACTCAGATCTAGAAAAGCAAACAGCTGTCCAAGATCTGGGTGGGGAAGAGAGCATCGCATGGAGGAAGCATCACATGGAGGAAAAAGAGGCTCAGGGGTTTCCTTTGGCTAGAAGCTAAATGAGTCAACAGCAACTTGTGGCTGCTATGCCAAACCAAACCAAAGAAAACAAAACCTTGAAGAAATCCTTAGCCTGGAAAAACAGAATTGTTGCATCTAAGCCAATTGAAGCCAAGATGAAGAAGCTCTTTTGCTTCTCCTTCATTAGTCAGCTCATATCTGAGGAACTGAATATTGTTTGAGATATTGCATCATAAACGGACAGAAACAAACCACAGGTGTCCAGAAGAGGGAAACAGGAATGGATAAGCATGACACCATCTCATAGGAAGAATGTCTGTAGGAATGGGGAAAGAAATTAATGGGAGGATATACTATGTCTTCTTTTAGCGGGGCAGGGAGGGATAGTCACAGAGGGAGTTTATAGGACAGATATTACTTACTCTGTGCCACTCTCTTGTGTAGGAAAACAACAGAAAGGGAACTTGATATTGCATATCTACTCTGGGCCAGGAAGTGGTAGTCATTTCACATGTGTTGTTCTATTGCATCCTTCCACCAACTTTCTGAGACAGTTGATGGATTTCTAACACCTTAGCAACTTTCTAATAACTCTCTTTCTTCTAATGATTAAGGAATGGGGAAGCATATGCTTGTCAGTGTAAATGCAGTGTTTTGATACTGGACTCCAGCATTCAACTTGAAGGTTAAGTGATCAACTCCAGAGGTAAAGAACCCTTGGCACACAGGGTCTGACACAGAGGTGTACCATTCCCTTACTTTCTTGGTCACTCAGATCAAGATCAGACTGGGATGGGATAGTGGATGGACTTCAGCGAAAGAAAGACTTATTGGAGGATGCCAAATTCAGAAGTGGTGCCTGAGCAACAGGTGCCTGCCTGTTCCCACTTGAGCTATTGCTGACTTGCAGATGCAGCAAGAATTTTGGGCTGTCCCTTTTCACTAAGTCCCTCCCATCAGAATGTACTGATAGTTACCCCAGTCACTGCTCTGCTTCCCAACTCCCTTCCCACTGTCCCTTTGTGGAGTCTTATTCCCGATTCCTCTATCTTGAAGTCCAGTTTATAAATAAGAATTTAAATAAATTATTTTTCAAACATTAAGAGAAATATTAGAATTTCAATCAATCTTTCTTATGCTGCCTGATATGGTTTGGCTGTGTCTCCACCCAAATCTCATCTTGAATTGTAGCTCCCATAATTCTCACATTGTGGAAGGGGCCCAGTAGGAGATAATTGAATAATGGGGACAATTTCCCCCATACTGTTCTCGTGGTGATGAATAAGTCTCACGAGATCTGATGGTTTTATAAGAGGAAACCCCTTTTGCATGGTTCTCATTTTTTTCCTGTCCACCACCTTGTAAAATATGCTTTTTGCCTTCTGCCATGATTGTGAGGCCTCTCTCAGTCACGTGGAACTGTAAGTCTATTAAACCTCTTTTTCTTTATAAATTACCCAGCCTTGGGTATGTCTTTATCAGCAGCTTGAAAATGGACTAATACATTGCCTTAGTCTGTTCCTGCTGCTATAACGTAGATGGGGGAATTTATAAGCAATAGAAATGTATCTCTTACAGTGCTAGAGGCTGAGAAGTCTGAGATCATGGTGCTAGCAGCTTTAGTAATTGGTGAGGGTGCTTTCTTGCAGCATCCTCGCATGGCAGAAAAGGTAGAAGAAGCTAACAGTTTCGTTCAAGCCCTTTTATAAAGGCACTAATTTCGTTCATGAGGATGGAGCCCTCGCTACCTCCCAAAGACCCCACCTCTGAATATCATCACCTTGGGTGTTAAGGTGATCACATCCAACATGTGAACTATGTGTGCAAACCAGAGCATGCGCCCACCTATAATGTATAAATCCTGCCATCTTGTGTCCAAGACTTCAGATATTGGCCGAGTATGTTTTTCAGGCTTTGTTTTCCATTATATCTCTTCATAGGTTCTCTGTTTCATCTAAATTGGATTACTCATTTTTAATGTACTGCCATGCCTTTTCCTGTTGCTTGCTATATTCAGAAATCATTTTTTCTTTATATCTTTCAAAACCACACTCAGCATGTCAACTTCTGTTTAAGTATAACCTCTTTCATTAAGTTCTCTTTGACCAGCAGCTCCCCATAGCAATGGATGAGACATTTATTTCCTTCCTTGAGCACCACAGTGCATGGCTAAAGCTCCTGTATGACATTTTTTTTACTACTTCCCAGTCTCCAAAACCAGTTCACATACTTTGGTATGCAGAATTCATGTATTTTGTTCCCTGTGTTTATAAAGGACAGAACGTCTAGTAATTTCACATTCCACAATAGCTTATTTTAACCCATTTCCTAAATGCAAAAAAAAAAAAAAAAGAAGAGGCAGCAACTCCATTTTGCACTGCAACACCTGTGTAGCTGGTTATTTGAACTATCTGTAATTGGTAGTGAACAATGAGGAAACAGTGATTTTTCTTCCACCACTGCCTTCAAAAGTACCACTAGGGCCAGGCATGGTGGCTCATGCCTGTAATTCCGGCACTATGGAAGGCCAAGATGGGAGGATCATTTGAGCCCAGAAACACAAGACCAGCCTGGGCAACATAGTGCGACATCGTGTCTGCAAAAATGAAAAAATTAGCCAGGCATGGTAGCGTGCACCCGTAGTCCCAGCTACTCAGGAGGCTGAGGTAGGAAGATTGGTTGAGCCAGGGAGGTCGAGGTTGTAGTGAGTTGAGATCACACCACTTCACTCCAGAGCAACATCTTGTCCCCCAACCCCAAAATACCACTGGTTCTCCTCTCTTCCCTGTTCCTTGGAGATATCATAGGCAATCACTTTCCATTCACCATTGTGTGTTAAAACAGTCTGACTTTTCAGGTACTCAGAGGTACTATCTGGCTAAAAACTTCAAACTGTAATACATTTCAACATGTTTCCACTCCCGTAGTTCAGAACTGATTTTTGGTTGATGGATTTAACAGAGGGAAGAAGGTGTGTGGTCTATTCTTTCATTCTCCTTGCTCTTTGCTTTCTCCTCCCCCAGCTTGTCCTGGCATGGACAGCTGGAGCCACTGCTAATAAACTGCTAGAATAGATCCTTGCAGCTTGGAAACAATGATGCCTGCTGTCCGGAGCTGCACGCCCTGGCCATAATGAGTAATTATTGACGATTAGATGCCTGAGCTCTATTCATTTCCACCTCTCACCTCCTTCCCAGATTTGTCTTTTCCCTGTATTAAATACCTCGCACAAGATGGCGCTCTTCCTGCTTCTTCTTCACCCATCTTTCCCGCAAGCGTGAAAATTGTTACTTCGTAGCAAAATTGTTACTTCCTACCGCAGGCGCAACATGACGACCCACCGTTGAAACCAAAACCTGCCTGGCCGCGCCCTCTGAAATGAGATCATTTCCGCCTTGGCCCAACCCCTTCCTCTCCAAGTGTATATAAGGCACTGCATTACTGCCATTAAACGAGACTTGATCAGAGCACTGTCTTGTCTCCATTTCTCGTGTCTCTTGTTCCCCAAATTCCCACTCCCTCCTCCAGGGCCTGCTTCGACGATCTCGCGGGCCGGGATACGTGGCGCCCGAACAGGGACCTGGAAACGAGGGACTCCGTGAGGAAGAGGACGCCAAAGGACGGTCGACCGCTAACAAAGACAAAAGAAAGTGAACTCTTCCGATCACCGCGGGAACCTGCCGCGTCAGAATCGAAGGTAAGTGACGCGTCCGAAATGGGACAAGAATTAAGCCAACATCAGATCTATGTAGGACAATTAAAAGAGGCTTTAAAGATACGAGGAGTAAAGGTTAAAGGTAATGATTTGTTTAAATTTTTTGATTTTGTAAAAGATACTTGCCCTTGGTTCCCACAGGAAGGAACTATTGATATTAAAAGATGGCGTAGAGTAGGGGATTGTCTTCAGGACTATTATAATACTTTTGGGCCAGAAAAAATTCCTGTGACTGCCTTCTCTTATTGGAACCTCATTAGAGATTTAATAGATAAGAAGGAGGCCGATCCGCAAGTCATGGCTGCAGTTGCTCAGACAGAGCATATTTTAAAGGTTAGCTCCCGCTCTAACCTTACAAAGCCTCCGTAAGATACGGAGGAGGATCTCATTTCCCTCGAAAGTAATCATGAGGAAATCAAGTCTCCTTCTGTAACAGATAAAGAAATGCCACACGAAAACAAACCAAAAAAATACCCAATTTTACAGATGCTTCAAAAAGAGGAGGAAATTAATAAGCCTAATCAATCAGACATAAATTGGGATGATTTAGAGGAAGAGGCGGCTAAATATCACAACCCTGATTTGCCTCCCTTTACTTCATACCCGCCCCCATATAATAAGACACATAATGAGGCTTCTGCGCCCATTGTTATGGCAGCAATAGATCCCAAAGAAGAATTAAAACAAAAAATTGCTCAACTAGAGGAACAAATTAAACTTGAAGAGTTACATCAATCATTGATAATTAGGCTCCAAAAGCTAAAGACAGGAAATGAAAAGATACCCAACTCAGACGCTATGGAGGGTTCCTTGTGCCCACCTCAGTGGCCTGGACAACATGTTTAAAAAGGGGGGTTAGTTGTTAGCCGACATAGAGAAGACTCCTCCCCCAAAGACGTTTTTCCGGTCACTGAAACCATAGATGAATGGGGACAGGCTTGGAGGCATCATGCTGGATTTGACTTTACTATTATAAAAGAGTTAAAGACTGCTGCCTCTCAGTATGGGGCTACTGCTCCATATACTCTTGCTATAGTGGAATCTGTAGCTGAGAATTGGCTCACTCCTACAGACTGGAATACCTTAGTTAGGGCAGTCCTTTCTGGGGGAGACCATTTAATTTGGAAGTCAGAGTTCTTTGAAAATTGTAGAGACACGGCTAAAAGAAATCAACAGGCAGGAAACGGTTGGGATTTTGATATGTTAACTGGTTTAGGTAATTATGCAGACACTCAGGCCCAAATGCAATATGATCCTGGACTGTTCTCGCAAATCCAGGCTGCCGCTACAAAAGCCTGGAGAAAACTTCCCGTTAAAGGAGATCCAGGGGCCTCGCTCACAGCGGTTAAACAAGGACCCGATGAGCCATTTTCAGACTTTGTGCATAGACTTATGACCACGGCAGGTAGAATCTTTGGAAATGCAGAAACGGGTGTAGATTATGTTAAACAGTTAGCTTATGAAAACGCTAACCCCGCCTGCCAAGCGGCAATCAGACCTTATCGAAAGAAAACAGATTTAACAGGATACATTCGCCTTTGTTCAGATATTGGGCCCTCATATCAACAAGGCCTAGCAATGGCCGCCGCTTTTAGCGGCCAAACAGTAAGAGACTTCCTCATTAACAAAGGTAGAGATAAAGGGGGATGTTTTAGATGCGGTAAAAGGGGACACTTTGCAAAAGATTGCCATGAAAACCAAAATAAAAATCCAGAAGCAAAAATTCCAGGCCTTTGCCCAAGGTGTAAAAGAGGAAGGCACTGGGCAAATGAATGTAAATCTAAAACTGACAGTCAAGAAAATCCTTTATCCCCTAGGCAGGGAAACGGGATGAGGGGCCAGCCTCAGGCCCCGAAACAAGCATATGGGGCAGTCAGCTTTGTTCCAGCCAGCAACAGCAATCCATTTCAAAACTTAGTAGAGCAACCCCAGGAAGTGCAGGAGTGGACCTCAGTTCCACCTCCCACACAGTACTAACACCTGAAATGGGACCACAGACCTTAAATACCGGAATATATGGACCTTTACCACCTAACACTTTTGGGCTGCTTTTGGGAAGAAGTAGTGTCACCATGAGAGGCTTACAAGTGCTCCCTGGAGTTATCGATAATGATTATGAAGGAGAAATTAAAATTATGGCCAGAGCTATTGATAGTATTATTACTGTCCCTCAAGGAGTTAGAATAGCTCAGCTAATCCTGCTACCTTTGGTCAAAACAAATAATAATATCCAACACTCTAATAGAAATATAAAAGGTTTCGGATCATCAGACATATATTGGGTGCAACCAATTACAAATCAAAAACCCTCTCTAACCTTATGGTTAGACGGGAAGGCATTCACTGGACTAATAGACACAGGGGCTGATGTAACTATCATTAAACAGGAAGATTGGCCCTCTCATTGGCCTACTACAGAGACTTTAACTCACTGGAGAGGAATTGGACAAAGCAGTAATCCTAAACAAAGTTCTAAGTACCTAACATGGACAGATAAAGAAAACAATTCAGGCCTTATTAAGCCATTTGTCATCCCTTACCTACCTGTTAACCTTTGGGGGCGAGATCTGCTCTCTCAAATGAAAATTATAATGTGTAGTCCAAATGATATAGTTACTGCACAAATGTTAACTCAAGGATACACCCCTGGTAAAGGTCTTGGAAAAGGAGAAAACGGTATTCCACAGCCTATACTGGTTTCAGGACAACTTGATAAAAAGGGGTTTGGAAATTTTTAGCTCAGGCCACTGACATACCTGCACCCCAAAGGTGTGCTGACCCCATTACTTGGAAGTCAGATGAGCCCGTTTGGGTTGATCAGTGGCCTTTACTCAATGATAAACTAAGTGCTGCCCAACAGTTAGTGCAGGAACAACTGATAGCAGGACATATTGCGGAAAGTAATTCTCCTTGGAATACACCTATTTTTGTTATTAAAAAGAAGTCTGGCAAATGGAGACTCTTACAAGATTTAAGGGCGGTAAATATCACTATGATCCTTATGGGTGCCTTACAACCAGGTTTGCCTTCACCAGTTGCGATTCCTCAAAAATATTTTAAAATCATTATTGACCTTAAAGACTGCTTTTTTACAATTCCCCTTCACCCTGCTGACCAAAAAAGATTTGCCTTTAGTCTTCCATCTACAAATTTTAAACAACCAATGAAGCGCTATCAATGGAAAGTCTTACCTCAGGGTATGGCCAATACTCCTACCTTGTGTCAAAAATATGTAGCTGCTGCTATAGAGCCAGTCAGAAAAACATGGACACAAATGTATATTAGACACTATATGGATGATATTTTAATAGCAGGGGAAATTGGCGAACAAGTCTTACAGTGCTTTGCCCAACTCAAACAAGAGTTAACAGCAGTCGGACTACAAATAGCCCCAGAAAAGGTACAATTACAAGATCCATACACCTATCTTGGTTTTCAAATTAATGGACCTAAAATCATTAATCAAAAGGCCGTTATACGTCGTGATCATTTAAAAACTTTAAATGATTTCCAAAAATTACTGGGAGACATAAATTGGCTTCGGCCATACTTAAAACTCACTACAGGAGAGTTAAAACCTCTTTTCGATATATTAAAAGGAGACTCTAATCCAAAATCCCCCAGGTCCATTACTAAAGAAGCATTAATAGCACTCCAACAGGTGGAATATGCCATTGCAACACAATTTGTTACCAGTATTGATTATTCTCAGCCCTTAATATTCATTATTTTTAACACAACAATAACCCCTACTGGCTTATTCTGGCAGAGCAATCCCATTATGTGGGTACACCTGCCCTCCTCCCCTAAAAAGGTTTTGTTGCCTTATTATGATGCCATAGCTGATCTAATTATCTTGGGAAGAGAAAACAGTAGAAAGTACTTTGGAATAGAACCCTCTACCATTATACAGCCCTACACTCAATCACACATCCATTGGCTGTTACAAAATACGGAAGCCTGGCCAATTGCTTGCGCTTCTTACACTGGCACAATTGACAACCATTACCCACCTAACAAACTCATTCAATTTTGCAAACTTCATGCATTTGTGTTTCCCCATATTACCCATAAAGAACCTCTCAATGACGCATTACTAATTTTCACTGATGGATCTTCCACAGGACTTGCCACTTACACCTACAATAATGTAGTCATTAAATTCCAGACCACTTATACATCCGCTCAGCTAGTCGAATTGCAAGCTATAATTGCAGCATTATCAGCTTTCCCTTGTCAGCCACTTAACATTTACACAGACAGCGCCTACCTGGCTCATTCAATACCCCTCTTAGAGACCGTGCCTCAAATTAAACATATTTCAGACACAGCTAACTTATTTTTACAATGTCAACAACTTATTCAAAAAAGGACTACTCCCTTTTTTCTTGGGCATATCAGAGCACATTCAGGATTACCGGGACCTTTAACACGAGGTAACGCAACAGCCGACATGGCAACAAAAACCATAGCCACAGTCACTACAGACAATTTACAACAAGCACAAAAAGCACATGCCTTACATCATTTAAACGCCCAAACCTTAAGACTCATGTTTAAACTTACTAGAGAACAAGCTCAACAAATAGTTAAACAATGCGCCAACTGCATAACGTATTTACCTGTTCCTCATTTAGGAATTAACCCCCGAGGACTCATCCCCAACGAAATTTGGCAAATGGACATTACTCACCACTTAGAATTTGGTCAACTAAAATATATCCATGTATGCATAGACACCTATAGTGGATTCATTAGTGCAACTCTCCAAACAGGAGAGGCCACCAAACATGTCGTAGCTCATTGATTACACTGCTTTTCTATTTTAGGAATACCCAAACAAATTAAAACAGATAATGGCCCTGGTTATATAGCCAAAACCTTTTTACAATTCTGCAATACCCTACAAATTAAACATACCACAGGCATTCCCTACAATCCCCAAGGACAAGGTATAGTAGAAAGAGCCCATCTGTCATTAAAAATTGTTATCACAAAATTAAAAGGGGGGAGCTGGTACCCCGTGAAGGGTACCCCCAGAAACATACTCAATCATGCCCTGTTTATCCTTAATTTTTAAAATTTGGACAGTCATGGAAAATCTGCTGCTGACCGTTTCTGGCATCCTGAATCTCAAAAACAGTTTGCAATGGTAAAATGGAAAGATCCACTTGATAATTCATGGCATGGCCCCGATCCAGTTTTAATTTGGGGAAGAGGCTCAGTATGCATCTTCTCACAAAAGAATGATGCAGCCAGATGGCTGCCTGAAAGATTGGTAAGACAAATAAATCATAACCATTGTCAGTCCAGGGAAGATAAATCTCCCTGAGAAGTTTCTTCCTTTTTGTTTTTCAGGAAATGAAGCCTAACATGAGATTCCTTTGGAGAATAATCGCTCTACATAACATAGTGACAGTCTATGCAGGTTTTGGTGACCCTCGTAAAGCAAGAGGATTACTATGAAAACAATACGGCCAGCCTTGTGACTGCAGAGGGGGACAAATATCTGAACCTCCGTCAGACAGAATCACCCAGGTGACTTGCTCGGGCAAGACAGCGTACTTAATGCCAGACCAGTCGTGGAAATGAAAAGTGCTGTTTTTACGCCAACAAATCCGGAATCGTCAGAGATAAGATAAAAACTTTACAAGAAGAACTAGAAAAGCGCAAAAAGGGCCTGGCCGCCAATCCATTGTGGACGGGACTCGATGGACTTCTCCCCTATCTCCTGCCATTTCTTGGTCCTTTACTTACTCTTCTACTCTTCCTCACTCTCGGGCCTATAATCCTTAATAAGCTTATGGCATTCGTCAGACAACAAATCGAGGCCTTCCAGGCCAAACCTATACAGGTCCATTATCATCGCCTTGAGATGACTGAAAATGGTGAGTCTTATTTACCTCAATAAGACCACCTCCCCTGTGTGCTGAACTGGACAGTCAATGACGGGTAAGAGGACACTATCTCCACCGGAGCCTAAGACAGGAGGGCCGCCTTTGCTGCTGCCTTATCCCATGACGGGCCTAGAAGGTGGGGATGAGTTGACCCAACCTAAGACAGGCGCAGTTCCCGGGGGGTCGTTTTCTTGTCATAAAGCAATAAAAAGGGGGACCTGTCCGGAGCTGCGCGCCCCGGCCATAGCGAGTAATTATTGACGATTAGATGCCTGAGCTCTATTCATTTCCACCTCTCACCTCCTTCCCAGATTTGTCTTTTCCCTGTATTAAATACCTCGCACAAGATGGCGCTCTTCCTGCTTCTTCTTCACCCATCTTTCCCGCAAGCGCGAAAATTGTTACTTCGTAGCAAAATTGTTACTTCCTAGCGCAGGCGCAACATGACGACCCACCGTTGAAACCGAAACCTGCCTGGCCGTGCCCTCTGAAATGAGATCATTTCCGCCTTGGCCCAACCCCTTCCTCTCCAAGTGTATATAAGGCACTGCATTACTGCCATTAAACGAGACTTGATCAGAGCACTGTCTTGTCTCCATTTCTCGTGTCTCTTGTTCCCCAAATTCCCACTCCCTCCTCCAGGGCCTGCTTCGACGATCTCGCGGGCCGGGATAGCCTGCAGTAAATGAGGCAGAGATGCTGGAAATTCCTTGGCAGAGGAAGGGATCTAAAACTTCAGAGAGGTAGGCATGTTAGAACTGATGTATTGTGAGACACCAAAGAACCACTAGATGATTATGTTTCCCAGGAGGACCCGGAGAATGCTCTCTTTAATAAAGCAATAAGGAATAAAACATTCATAAAGGAGGCACTAGCATCTTGAGAAACTCAATGTTGTGTGTCCTCTGTAGGTCAAGGTTGATGGTAGGAGATACTCTCAGAAACTGGGCTCCCTGGTGTCAATATAAATGATAGGATCTAGAATAGCCAGATGACAGCATAAAACTGTTGAAAGGTAGGACTGATGAAATTAGCTGCTGTGTTAATTTCCACAACAATCTTGTAGGGAGACAGGTATACTCAATTACCCTAATGGGTAACAAGGCCACAGTGACAACCAGCGAGCCTAAGACTAATAAACTATGGTATCCTAGCAACAACATACATTAAGGTGTTGTTTGATTAATAATCTGAAAAAGACCTTGGGTTGGTCAGCACATGATAGGAAATCATGATCTCTTGTCCCGTTTTAAGAACTAAGGCCATTTTAAGACTTAGAATACACTGATTAAAGGGCCACGTCCCCTTGAGGAAGTTCCTGCAATGCTGTACCAAGTAGTTAAAGTAGTTATTCACAGTCTTTCCTCAAGTTGCTACTCGCTACATCCTGCAGTGATTTGTGTCTTCCTCAAACACTTAAAGGATGCAGGAGTGATGCTCCCCATGAAAACCCATTCAATTTACCAGTTTGGTCCTTGCTTAAACTAGACAGATGATGGACCTTGATCACCTGGACATTCTGGTCATTGTTCCACTATTTTGATGAGACCATGCCAAGTGGACCTGGTGCCAGGAACGTGACTAGAGTTCTGAATGCCTAAGTAAGGCATCTGCACCTCAGGTGATGGAAGATAAGCCCTACAAAGATTCAAGGGCATGACACATCTGTGAAATTTTTAGAGATGCAATGATCTAGACCAGGGATTGCCAAACTATGGCCCATTGATCACATCCAGCCTTGGTATGGTCTGCAAGTTAAGAATGGTTTTTACTTTTTTTTTTTTTTGAGAAGGAGTCTCACTCTGTCACCCAGGCTGGAGTGCAGTGGTGCCATCTTAGTTCACTGCAACCTTCACCTCCTGAGTTCAAGCAATTCTCCTGCGTTCAAGCAATTCTCCTGCCTTAGCAGTAGAATCCCGAGTAGGTGGGATTACAGGCGTGCATCACTATGTCCAGCCAAATTTTTTTTTTCTTTTCTTTTCTTTTCTTTTTTTTTTTTGAGACTGAGTCTTACTCTGTTGTCCAGGCTGGAGTGCAGTGGCATGATCTCAGTTCATGGCAACCTCCGCCTCCTGGGTTCAAGCGATTCTCCTGCCTTAGCCCCCCGAGTAGCGGGGACTACAGGCGCAATGTCACCATGCCTGTCTAGTACTAGAGATGGGGTTTCGCCATATTAGCCAGGATAGTCTCCATCTCCTGACCTTGTGATCAGCCCACCTCCGCCTCCCAAAGCGCTGAGATTACAGGCATGAGTCACTGCACCTGGCCTAATTTTTGTGTTTTTAGTAGACATGGAATTTCATCATGTTGGCCAGGCTGGTCTCGAACTCCTGACCTCAAGTGATCTGCCCACTTCGACCTCACAAAGTTCTGGGATTATAGGTATGAGCCACCATGCCCAGCCAGTTTTTACATTTTTTAATAATTGAAAAAAATCAAAAGAACAATAATATTCTATGATGTGAAAATTGTTTTAAATTAAAGCTTAATATTATAAATGAAGCTTTACTATAGCATAGCCATACTTATTCATTTCCATATTGTCTATGGCTGCATTTGAGATTCAACAGCAAAGTTGAAGAGTTGCAACAGAGACCATTTGTGGAATCCTCATCACTTCCTACTGCTGCTCAGTGAGTCAACTTGACAATGTTTCAAGTGCCAAGCATATTTGTTTTACTTTTATTTTATTTTATCAGTGCATATCTTTCATGTCAAAACAAGAAAAGTCCACTTCAAATGTTGTACTTTTAAGTTATTGTGCATCTGGCTTTTTGTAAAAAATTGAATTATATCAGAAAGCATGTGTTTATTATGCACTGACACTAAAGCTGTGCTAAAACAGCACAATATATGTCAACATTGTCAGACTAAGCACTCATCACAATATGTCCAACTCACAGGAAAGCAACAGGCAGAAAAATTAGGAAATTTAAATAGAATATCTTATTATAGTGAAATTTCTTCACAAGAATTACAAATG
The DNA here is from genome assembly GCF_047675955.1 of Chlorocebus sabaeus. Lineage (NCBI taxonomy): Eukaryota > Metazoa > Chordata > Mammalia > Primates > Cercopithecidae > Chlorocebus > Chlorocebus sabaeus. Next base: position 107,730,711 of record NC_132924.1, on the reverse strand, counting down.
TAAATGAGGCTGCAACCAAACTTAGTTTCCAAGTGGTTCATTTGTCAGCAAGCAAGGAAACGCATGTATCAATGGTAAGCTAATTAAATTGTGTTTTTAATAGCGAAAAAATGGGTACACAGAAAATAAATTTGTTCAAGACTGTGAGCTTTTTGGTAAGAAAAGTTGATTGAAGAGTTGAGGACACTGGGAGCAACATCAATAGTTAGTTAAAAACAAAGTTAATTGTTCTGAGTATCTTTCCTTGTCTCTTGTTGAATAGACAGATGCTACTGATACTGCTCAGCTGTTGTTTTTTACTTGAGGTATCAATGCTAAGTTTGAAGTAACTGAAGAATTAGGTTCTATGAATACTCTGTATGGAACAACTACAAGTGAGAATAATATTTTCAAAGAAGCTGGTAAAATTTCTAAGTCAGTACAACCTGAAGTGGAATCTGCTAAGATGTGCTACATGGTGGTAAAAATTTTTGTGAAGCAGACAAAGGCTTACTTGACTTATTTAAAAGCTTGTGAAAAAGTAAGATGTTAAAACCTGTAATCATTCATTGTATTATTCATCAGTAGGTACTTTGCATAACATGTTTGGTTCTATCATATATTATTGAACAGGCCATGTCCAAAATGGACCTTATTCACTTTTGTAGTGTAAACATCTGCAATTCTACGATTTTTTATCAAAAATAGAAGCTGAATATCCTGAATTGCTCTATCAACAAGAGTTTAATGGCTTAGCAGTGGTAAAGCTTAATTGTGATTTTCTTTGGTCTTAGCTCAGGCTGAAATTAAAATTTTTCTAAACAAGAAGAGCTACTCTCAACCACTGTTATTCTAGTCTGAATGACTTTGGAAATTTGTTTGCTAAATTTTGCTAATTTTTACTTGTGACATGGCAAGTGTTCTTATTTTTTAAAACTATGCACTGTCATCGACAGATAAAAGGATATGATGTTTAGGATTTGTTTCAAAATAATCAGGGATGTAAAAAAGTACAGATGAAATAATATTGTCCGTAAATTATACTAAAGCTGAGTATGTAAACTACATTCAATACACTATTCCCTCCAGCTTTCTATATGTTCACAATTCCTATAATGAAAATTAAGAAAAAAATCAATATCCATTATTATAGCTGACAAAGAAGGAAGTCATTTTATAGATAGGTTGGACTACAAAGATGTTCTAAGAATCAAGAGACAACCAGAGTAGTCATCAAAGTGTCCAGTATGGTAGCCAATCCTTCAGGCAGCTGAGAGCCTGGGAGTCACTGCAAACTGGCTTGGAGCTAATGAGTCACATGGGAGTTAAATCAGAGTGGGGCAGGAGTGAGGCAAGCAGATGATTTAGGGTGAGAAGAAATAAAGTGTCCACTGAATAAGTAATGAAAAAAATCTCTAGAAATCCTCTAGCTTGTGGGAATTAACAAAGGAATACCTCTGGGTTGGCCAAAGACCCAGCTGACTGAAAATAGTGTGATCAAAAGCCAACTTACCTAGGAAGTAGACATGCAGGGATTTCTAATTTCCTGGAGTACTATGGGAAAGTAGAGTAACTAACTACCAAAATTTTTTACAAACTCAGAAAGGAGTGAAGAGAAGTTGGCTTTGGAGAACTCCTGGATGAACATCTTGCTTACAGAAAGTTCACAATGGCAGGAAAGGTAATTGCTACATGCGGTGTGCTACATGTGGTGTGCTCATTTCAGACAATGAGCACACAGCAACATCCAGGATGTTCTCTTGCCTTAGAAGGAATCACAACAAACTGTAAAATACCAGGAATGGGGAGATTCATCCAGTGGAGATATGTTGGGGCAGTCACTGAAGGAGTGAAAATAGCTGCCTGGCTTGAGAAAGCCAGCTATTTGAAGCCATTCTCATCTAAAAGTATAGATTAGCAAGTTCAAAGTTATAATCTCCACTCCATCCCCTACAGTCATTGTGAGTTATTGTTTTTCTTCAACACTCAAGTCAATTCAACCAACATTTTGCTGACACTGTATTGGGAAGTGTGGAAGATAAAAAATATGTATTACCAAAACGTGGACACTAACACAGGGACACTCATCTCTAAGTGGATTAATGTAAATGGCCCTTGCAACAAATTGGCCCTGAACTCCTTGACCTTCAGCTTTAATGTCCTTCTTCAGTCTTTTTCAGCTACACACAACCATAGCCACTTCTTTGGTATTATCCTCCCTTGTACTCCTCCATCATCAAGATCTCAAACTCTGAAATTCTTTTAGACTACAAACTATTATTCTTCTGTCTTGTTGGTACCTAGCAATTTTTTCTCTTTGCCCTCGTCGTGAACTCCAGACCCCTTGAATGCTTCTATCCAAGCTGTGTCTTGGTTTCACTTGCCCCCTTCCTAGCCTTGACACCGTAGACATGCAAAGCGACCAAAGACCACTAGGTGGCAGTAGAGCCCCAACTAGACTATCGCCCAGCTTGGGCACCAAGTCAGATAATTAATATTTATAATGAAAGCCTCAAGTTTGAAGGGGTAACACAATAGTGGAATTAAACAAACAATAGCGAGTAATACAGGGAGGTCAGTGAGCTGGGGCCAAGAAGATCTTAAGCCCCATGCAAGTGTAAACCAGACAAATGGTGAGACCTCAGCCACTGGGGAGATGACAGGGTACTCTCAGGTTCATTGTCTATAATCATCTCCTATCTGTCTACATGGGTAGCCTTTCCCCTGCTTTGAAGCATTTCCTGCTAAACAACCCTTAAGGATTTTCTATTTAAAGATCAGTTAATGTCACTAGGCCTCCTGGAATTCTTTGTACTTAGGCAATTCCCAGCACTAGAATCAACCTTCTTATCTCTCTTTCTCTGGGCAGCCAGGTGCTTGGCAGAAAATTACAAAAGTCTGCACAGTGACTTAATTCTAAATGCGTGATATGTAACCTCAGCGGTGACTTCAATGCTCAAGTTTCATTCTTCATTAACTCCCTAGGGGATTCCTTGTGGAAGCATTCTAAGCCTTCCCCACTCCCTGAAATCCCTTACCACATTTCAGCTTCCCCAACCGCAGCAGTTGAGCTCACATCCTCCTTTATCTAGGAGACTGAGATCATCCATCCTGTCCTCTCTGAAGCCCCTCTCTACTGTAGACTGAGCACAGGAGCTACAGAGTCTTTCAGGGTAAGTGTACAGAGTTGGATGGAGAAGACAGAAATTCCACCCTCTTCAACAGAAAGTAATGAAAATGGGTATCCTGTATCTCATCTCTGAATCAACTTACTCCCCCAAAAGATGTTGCAAACATTACTAACTGGAGCGTTTTCTAAATCATAGGAAGGACCCTGAGGTGGCACCTTTTACAAATTTTATCTGGAAAGGCAATGCTTTTAAACTATCCTCCAGCAAAATATGCTCCTGTTATTAAATTTCAACTGACTTTATCCTATCCCGATGACATGTGGTTTGTGTATTCAGTCCTTCATTTGATAAATACTTACTTTAGTGCCAAGCCTCATAGCCACTATGCATACTGCCAAATACAGAGATGATGGAAGACTTGTATGCCAGATAATGAATATTGAAAGGGACGAATCATTCATCCAGAATTCATGAGAATCTCCCTCCACAACTATCAAAAGAAGATCCACCCACTGGGTTGCAGGCATATGGCAATGTGCTCTGTCCTTACAATCAATCAAGATGGTAAGTGCCTCAGGCTTAAGTTATTTATTATAATCACTCTTCTGACATGCAAATCCTTTTCAAAGGCTTTCTGGCTACTGAAAAGATCATATATGACCAGCAGGTGCACATATGTTTCAGTCGGCTTGATGGATGTATCTCTCTGAATAGTTATGTAAGTAAGATTCTACTATATTTATCAGTTTTTTAAAATGCTCATTTGATATCTGGGTCATTTCCAATTTAAAAAATTATGATATGAAAAAACATGGTTCTAAAACTGTGAAATGACTTAATCTATAAAATATTAACATCTGACAACGGTTCAGAATTTCTTGCTTCCTAAATTTTCACTAAAATTTAAGATTATTAGAAATAAAAATTATAATTAATAATTCTATAAATTGTATTATAAAAATAATTTTATGTAATTTAGAAGTTATTTTAAAATTATTTATTTAAAAAGGAAAAGAAAGCAATATAAGTGGGGGAGGGAGATGTGAAAAAAGTTATGAATATAAAGGTATATTTTTTAATAAAAAGGTTATAAACAAAAGAATAATTTTGTATAAAAAAGAATCTTATATGTTAAATAAAGTAAAATGACATTATTTAGGAACAAGAGAAACATAAGACAAGTGAGAAAGTCCAAGCATGTTGTAGATGGTCTATATAAGTTATAAGGTTCATGAAAGGAAATTTATAAAAGGATTTTGTGTGTAATTAAATTAGCTATAATTAAAAGGAAATTATTTAAAATAATCTTTCTAAGATTGGTTCCCTATTTTAAAACAAGGTTTTCTTAAGGTATTGATTTGCTTTTAATGAATTACAAGAATTTTTTTCTCTTTTTTTTTTTTTGGAAACAGGGTCTTGCTCTGCTGCCCAGGCTGTAATGCAGTGACATGATCATAGTCCATGCCACTTTGACCTTCTGGGCTCAAGCAATCCTCCCATTCCAGCCTACTGAGCAGCTGGGACTACAGGTGTGCACCACCATGCCTGACTAATTTTTTTTAACTAATTTTTTTTTTGTAGAGACAGGATCTCACTGTGTTGCCCGGGCTGGTCTCAAACTCTTGGGCTCAAGCAATCCTACCCTGTTTAGATTGGGATTGTTGGGATTACAGGCATAAGCCATTGTGCCCAGTCAAGAATTTTTTTAAATTTTATATTTCTATAAAATATATTTATGTTTTAGAAAATAATTACCTAAAATATAAAATATATTTAGATTTTACATTTCTAGAAAATAATTTTTATATTTCTTTTGAAAATGTCTCAGAATCATATCTCAGAAGTTTAATTTTGCTGTGTCTCACTGCTCTCAGCTTCTCTCCTTGGGGAGGCCTGAGATGATAACTCTCTCCTTCAGCTTTTTCAACGTTTTCCCTCCAGTTCTAATTTTTGTTGTCTTGGCTTTTCTTGATCTGTCTAAATTTTTCATTGTAATCAGGACCCTTCTCATACAGTTATTTAGAATTACGTAGTCCCCTGAGATCACACCACTGCACTCCAGCCTGCTGACTGAGACTCTGTCTCACAAAAAAAAAAAAAAAAAAAGAATTATGTATTCCCCTGATATACTCATAACCTTGAACACACTCTTCCTGTGATTGATTAAATTCAAGTACTTTTTGTTCATCGGGTTTAACTCCTGGTTTACCTAAATGGGCCTCCCATAAGGAGAAGCACTCACACTGCAGGCTTTTTTTTGCCTTTCTGGTAACTGGTTTAAGAAACAACATATTATGTTTTATCAAAATAATTCCTGTGTTGTCTATTGGGTTTTTAATTGCTTGGAAAAACTGAGGTCTGAAGGGTTAAGGTTCTTACATCTGTGTAACCTCCTGTATTGCCCTTAAAGTCTTTTGATTATCACTTTGGCTGAATGAATAACTATTATTTTACAATGACCTGTTGTTCTATTTTGATAAAATGCTTTAAGTGTTTTAATATCTTTGACAAATGTCTTCAAAATTGAATCCAAAATTAAGTCTCTGACTTGTTGCTTGGGTTTATTAAAGCTATAAAAGTAATCACCATAAGGCTATAAAAAATTTTTGCAAGACAGCCCATTAAAAAAAAAGATAAATTTTTTTGCAGCTTTCAATCAGCTCATGGACTCCGTTATCACCACCTCCAGGTGCTATTAAACCCAATCCTTTATCAGGTGTTATTAACTAATCCTTGTGCTGCTAAGTCACAGGGCTTTGACTACTGGGTGGACATACCTCATCCAGAGAAGGCACTGACTCCTACCAGTATCTGACACCAAATCCAAGTTAACTAAAGCCTTGTCTTTGCACCCAAGCAAAAGAGACAATCAAAATTAGGTGCTTTCATGAGACACAGGGACAGGCTGACATTCAAAACCATTAAGATTGATTTAATAATTTTGCCTCTCTCTAAAACAATTTGTTATTCTATACCTTGATAGTAAATAATTTAAATGTTTACCTACCCTTAATCTGCCTTTTCTGTCATTCTCAGAACTAGTCAGGGCTTATGACATTTTTATTTAAAACTTCGCTAATTCTTTATGTTTGTTTTTACCTCCAAAATCTAAAACTACTCAATCCCTCCAGGCCCAGGAAATATTGCAGGAGAGGTGGGCATATGAGATTGTAAGGGCCGGATTTTGAGGGATAAAATTAATTTAGACCCTGAAAAGCAAGGACAGGCACACAGATGCCTAAATAGTTGAACAAAATCCTTGTGTTTCATATAGCCAATTGCCACAAGCCAAGATTACAGTAGCTCAATGCATAGAATTTGTAAATAAGTAAACTTAGCAAATTTGCCTTTTGGCTTTTGGGTTTTGGCTCTTCTATTACTTTTTTTTTTTTTTTTTTTTTTGAGACGGAGTCTCGCTCTGTTCCCCTGGCTGGAGGGCAGTGGCGCGATCTGGCTCACTGCAAGCTCCGCCTCCTGGGTTCACGCCTTTCTCCTGCCTCAGCCTCCCGAGTAGCTGGGACTACAGGCGCCTGCAACTGCGCCCGGCTAATCTTTTGTATTTTTAGTAGAGACGGGGTTTCACTGTGGTCTCGATCTCCTGACCTTGTGATCCGCCCGCCTTGGCCTCCCAAAGTGCTGGGATTATAGGCTCTTCTATTACTTAAAAGAAGTTTTAAAAGTTAATGAGTGCCTGTCCACCTCCATTCCCATCTGGCCTAAACATTTGATTGGCTGTAAGTCTTTTGACTCTAAGTCCCGTGGCCACAGAGTTCCCACCAAGGGACATAATGGACCGGGACAGGTAGCTCACCACCCCGGCATCAATATGAGACAAAGAAAATGCTTGGCTGTTAATACTGCCTCTGGCATACCTTAACAAAAAAAAGGGGCAATATAAACTTAAAAAATAAAATTCTAAGACCCTCAACAAACTGAATGGACCCCCCTTTTGGCCTTGTAAGACTAACAAAACAGGCTCTCTAGCTGTAAAATATCAAATCATCACATGACCTATGACCATACCAGGCAAAGATTAAGTCACACACTCCCACACTAAACAAGGAAACTATGTTCTTCTTTTTCTTTAGCAGCCAAAAAAAGCATCAGCCTCAAAATAAGCTGATTGATTCCCAGCCCCTGTTCCACCAGCCATAACTACAGCTTTAATTAGTCAAGAAACTAATTGCAGTAACTTTTTCCTGATAAAAGACCACCAACCATGGCCAGTTCTGGCCAGTTTACATAAACCACACATTTGTGTGCCTTATGTCCTAAAAAGACCTTTTGACATATAAGGCCTAAATGCAGTACATTTAAATATTAAGTTTCCACCTCAAAATAACATGGGTCAAAAATGCATACTTGTTCAGTACCCACATGTCAGGACCACCTTTGTATGGGCACTGAATATGTATGTTCAGCCAGGTTCTTGTCATATCCCCACAGGAAATCTGGGTACAAACAACAGCGAGGAACACGCACTGTAATGAAGACTAAATGTTTTACATACTTTCCAGATTGCTCCAAAAACACATCTTCAGCCCTACAAGGCATGCACAAAACAAACTAGTGCTATGTCTAATCGCACAATGTCTTCAAATCATATGGCTTTAAATATCCTAACTATAGCCCAAGGCAACACTTGTGCATTAATTAAGGTTGAGTCTTTTATGTATATACTAAATTATCCTCACAAGCTACACAGGCCTTAAATACCCATATTTCTACTATAGATGCTGTCTCTCAAGACCTCGTGACAGCATGGTTTAGTCAACTTCCTAATACATGGAAGACTCTCACATACAGTATGATTGGCCTTCTGCCCCTTGTTGTTTTCCGTTGCTATGGATTTTATTGCTGTTGTATACTTTATACAGTAATGTAGGACGAACTTGCTCAAACTTGCTCAGGTCCTTCCACCATAATGCTCCAACAAACACCTACTGTAAGTCCAGGGGCTCGAGAATATTTCCAATTCCAGGTCAACAGATTCCATTTCAGTACCCATTACCTACACCCCTTCTCAGCAGGAAGTGGCCAGATTGACTATGTCACCCCCTTTCCACAGAAGTAGGATAAAATTTGACCGTGGGGAACTGTAACTGGGCATCTTAACTTCAAAATGCATCTTAAACATTTTTTTTCCTTTCTCTTGGGTTCCAACATATAACCTTGAGGCAAACTGCAGAAGCCTTTTCCCTTAACCTTAAAATGGACTCCATGTCCCTCTCTTTCTCACCACATATAGGCCCTTCGCATTTATCTAACTGCATGCTAGTGTCTATAATAATTGTGTGCCTTCTTAGAAGTGCCAGGGGCTAATTTTTTAGACAGAAGACCAAGTCTGGAGACCCAGCTACAGAATTCCAGAGATTACTTCAAGGTGACTAGTCAACAACCTGGCCATTGTTAAGATGATGCCAGCCTGAGATCCAGGTGGCCTCGGACCTAAGACAGTCACCAGAACAAGACACACAGGCACTGGAATCAGCACAATTCTTACATGCCTTCCTTATCAAGTATTCCCATTTTGAACTCCTGCTTTCCCCACTAGATTCAAGGCAGTTCCTTTGAATAGGAATCCAGCAGCTTCCCCTTTACTAGTGTTGGTTAATAAAGTCACTTTCTTTCTACCAGACCTCGCTCTTGTTAATTAGACTCTGCAAGCAGCGAGCATGCGTTTGGTTCCACTTCTAGACTGGCAGGCACATGCTAAACCTCCTAAATCAACCACATCCCTTCTCCTGCAGCCCGAAGCCTACAGCTGCATGCTAGCCTCGGAGTTACCTTTTCTGCCAGCCCTATCTCATATCTTGCACAGAAACAGGGCAGGGCTCCAGTGAGACAAACCTGTTAGTTTATCGGCTTGTACAGCTTGCCGGTATGCGTGTGCTGCTTTGTACCTAGTGAATGCAATAATGGGTGAGATTGCAGCTGATAATATGATGATGAAGCAAGTGTTTAAAGTCCTTGTCTGGATGCTTGGTTTCCAGCTTGTAGGTAGAACGGAACTAAGTTACAAAACATTAGGACACACCAATTGCAGTAGGATTTTCTGCTTTAGAATATTAACTGTTTATAAATAAATCAAGTGACGCTAAACAGACAGAAGCTGCACCTTTAATGTTGGAATCAGAGGAGACAAAAGGAGCTGAAAGAAGTATTTTCCCGAGATCACTTTTTCCCTTTGCGAACTGAAGCAGAAATTAAGGAAGCAGATTCAAGGGTTCCAGCACCTTTAGGGCTAGCTCCAAATTGTTGCCAAGGAAAAGTATAGGGTTCAGAAAGAGCCTCTTCTGATGTTACATTATCTGAGAGGCAAGCGGAAGAGAGGGAACTTAATTTTTGGTAGATGTGTGAATATTAATACTTTAGGAAGGGTTGTAGTTTCTAACTTGACCAATTTACTAATCTTCTGATTGTGTACTTTTAAGAAAATACTTGGCATGTGGTTTCTTCTGAAGAGTATGCACGGGAGATGTGGGACTTTTTTAAAATAACTTTTTTGGGACTTTTTTTTTTTTTTTTAAATAATAACTAGCACCAGGAAAAGAGGTTCTTAAGAGAAAGAATGAGCTGGGGACATGTGGCTGTTTCTGATTCTCACAAGCCTGCTCTCCTCCAAGACTCCACAGCCCTGGCTTTGGTGGGAGAGAATGACAATGACGTATCTTGTACAGACAAAAGTCAAAATCCCAAATCTGAAGACAGGGTGAGGAAGATGCATCTGCAAAGTCATGGTGCTGGGAACTCAGCCAGCAAACTTAATATTTGATCAGATCATATCTGGACATGGAAATCCAAAGTGCAGAGAACCAACCTGTGGAAGTCATTAGAGTTTATTTTTAAAAAAGTAGGACCTCGAATGTGTGTCTGAGGTGATGATTAGAGTTTGATAATGTTACTAAGACAATTAAAAAACCTAAGCTTGGGTGATTTTTGTTTTTACAGAAACCAAAGTTAGATCCTGTGTATTGATTAAGCATTGAATTCCAGGAGAAACAAGAATGATCAGTAAATATTCGCTGTTTATGAAATGTTTTTAAAAACTGTTATAAACCCCTCTTATTGCCACATAAAGGAAGGTCGTTGTCTTTCTGTAATCCTGGGACCACGACAAAACTCTTGACATTTCTGTATACTTTTAAAAACATTTGTCACCTTCTTAATATACTGTAGAAACAAATACTGTTTTTCCGTCCTTCTGAAATTCTGCTTTGCCATTTTGATACCCTGATTGTCTGAGAACTACTCAGACAAGTTTGTTTTTGTTTTTGTTTTGATACAGGGTCTTGCTCTGGGGTTCAGGCTGGACTGTGTGGTTATGCCTCACTGCAATCTCCACCTTCCAGGCTCAAGAGATCCTCCCACCTCAGCCCCCTGGGGTAGCTGGAACTACAGGCTGACATCACCATGCCCAGCTCATTTTTGTCTTTTTTGTAGAGACAGGGTTTTTCCATGTTGCCCAGGCGGCTCTTGAGCTCGTGGGCTCAAGAGATCCTCCCTCCTCGGCCTCCCAAAGTGCTGAGATGACAGGCGTGAGCCACCATGCCCAGTAAGACCAGTTTTATTACTCACACTGATTTACTGACATTTCTTCCCAGTTAACAATTTTTCCATTTTTACAAACTGATTTGGTAAAGGGGACAGACCCTTATACTTGGTGATTTTTTAAAATGTTCAACATAAAATAAAATGGATTTTAAAAAGAATATGTGAGATTCTTCCCCAAATCATTTCTTTTCAATTCTGCTTTGTATCTAGTTTGTCTCTTTTATTTTCTTTATTAACTAATGATTCTTTTTTTTCTTTTTTTCCTTTTGGATAATTTCAGGAAAAAATTTCAGGAAAAATTGCAGAAATCATACAAAGAACTTTTTTTTCCTTAGTAATTTGAGAGTATTTTACCAACATGATACCCCATCACCCTTAAATACATTAGTGTGCAATTCTTACAAAGACTTACACCTCTTACTACATTTAAACCGTTGAAATGAGGAAATTAATTCTAATACATTACTATCATTTTGTTTCAGACATCATTAAAGTTTTTTCAGTTGCCCCAGTAATATCCATTTTAGCCAAATGATCCATTTTAAAATTATATATTTCATTTATCATGTCTTTTTAATATTACTTGATTTGGAACCATTTCTCAGTTTTTCTGATTTCATAATTTTGACTGTTTGAAACACTACAGACCACTAATCTTGTGGGATTTATCTCATTGTGGGTTTGTCTTATGTTTCCTAGTGTTTAGATTCAAATTATGCATCTTTAGCAGGGATATTGCAGATTTGAAGCTGGATTCTTCACACTGCATGCTATCAAGTGGTACACGATTTCAATTTGTCCTATTGCTAGTAATATTAAATTGATCACTTGATTAAGATTGTGTGGTAGGCAGAATTTTAAGACGTCCCTGTGACCTTGGCTCATGGTATTACTCCCATGATGGCGTTATATGGCAAATGGCTAATTACCAAGGTAGGCCTAATCTAAATAAATCAGGCCTTTAAAAGGAGAGAGCTTTTGAGAGCTGACAGCAGCAAAGAAGTCAAAAGTATTCAAGATGTGGCAGAGATTCACCTCCAGAGAAGCTCTACCTTGTTGAGATGGGGAAGACCCACAGCACAGAACTGTGATTAGCCTCCAGGAAAGGAACACAACCATCATCTGTCAGCCAGCAAGGAAACAGAGACCTTGGTCTAACTGCAGCAAGAAACTTCATTCTGGGAGAAGGATTCTTCCCCAAAACCTCCAGAGAAGAGCCCAGCCTGGCCAACACTTTGATTGCAGCCTTGGGAGACCCTAGGCAAAGAACTCAGGGGTACAGCCTGGACTTCTAACTTACAGAACTATAAGACCATAAATGGGCTGTTTCAAGCTGTTATGTTTGTGGTAATTTGTCATGCAGCAATAGAAAACGAATACAAGTGGTATCTGCCAGTCTGTCCGTTGTAAAGTATCTGTTTTTATTAATTAATAAGCATTTCATAAAGAGGTACTTTGAGGCAAGACAGACATCCTATTCCTCATCAAATGTTTACCCACTAGTTTCATCATCCGTTGATGTAACCATGGCAGGCAGATTGCCTGAGCTCAAGAGTTCGAGACCAGCCTGGGCAACACAGTGAAACCCCATCTCTACTAAAATACAAAACATTAGCCAGGTGTAGTGGCATGCTCCTGTAGTCCCAGCTACTTAGGAGGCTGAGGCAGGAGAATCGCTTGAGCCCGGGAGGTGGAGGTTGCAGTGAGCTGAGATCGTGCCACTGCATTCCAGCCTGGGTGACAGACCGAGACTCCATCTCAAAAAAAAAAAAAAAAGAGAAAAAGAAGAAAAGAAAACCACATTACAAAATATAGCATTCGTGTAAGGAAGGCATATCTCAGGACAGACTGAGAATGAAGGAAACATACCAATACATTAAAAATGGTAATCTTTGAGTGCTGGGATTACTGATTATTTTAATTTCTTTTTTTGAGATTTTCTGTTTTCCTACATATTCTACAGTGAAATTTATATTTGGTACTTAGAAAAAAAAATTTGCTTTCAATAACAGTGCCTAAAAATCTTGAACTTTCACCTGAGTTCAACTGAGAAATGGGGGAAAATGTATTAACAAGGTGATACAGTTTGGCTCTGTGGCCCCACTCAAATCTCATCTCTAAATATAATCCCCATGTGTTGAGGGAGGGACGTGGTCAGAGGTGATTGGATCATGGAGGTGGTTTCCCACATGCTGTTCTCATGCTAGTCAGGAAGTTCTTGAAAATCTGATGGTTTAAAAGTGGCAAGTTTCCCCAGTGCTCTTTCTCTCTCCTGCTGTCTTGTGAAAAAGGTGCCTGCTTCCCCTTTACCTTCCGCCATGATTGTAAGTTTCCTGAGGCCTCCCCAACCATGCAGAACTGAGTCAATTAAACCTCCTTCTTTTATAAATTACCCAGTCTCAGGTAGTATCTTCACAGCAAAGTGAGAACAGACTAATACACAAGAGTTTCTTGTATTATGGTATATTACAGTTTTTAAAACATTTTACTGGATCAAATGCATATCATTTTTCACTGGGGAAAAAAGTGCTAAAATATACATCTTTTTCCTTTTTCCCACAGTTTCTTTCTCAAGTTGTCATAGTGGCTTTTGTTTGTTTGTTATTTAATGTCATTTTAAGTATAGAAAAATTAAAATGTTAAGTTTTTAGCATGAGTTATACTGTTTGTCTTTATATTGTGCAATACCAGTTTTTGCAGAGTCACCAACTTTATACAACTCATATTTTGGAGCTCATATATGTGTATATATGTTTTTCTTAGAAGAGTGGAAACACTGTGCAAAACTAATTCAAATTTTTTTTGTTTGTTTTTGTTTTTTTTTGGGGGGGGGTTGTTTGTTTGTTCTTTGAGATGGAGTCTCACTCTGTTGCCCAGGCTGGAATGCAGTGGCATGATGTCCACTTACCGCCACCTCTGACTCCCAGGTTCAAGTGATTCTCCTGCCTCAGCCTTCCGAGTAGTTGGGATTACAGGCATGTGCCACCACACCCGGCTAATTTTGTATTTTCAGTAGAGATAGGGTTTCTCTATGTTGATCAGGTTGGTCTTGAACTCCTGACCTCAGGTTACCCACCCGCCTTGGCCTCCCAAAGTGCTGGGATAATGGCATGAGCCACTGTGCCTGGCCCAAATATTTTTATTTCATTTCCTGATGTGCACAGAGTCTACTAATTATACTTTATTTTTGGCTTACTGGTTGGTAAGGATGTACTGAAAGAAAAATAAACTATGGTTTCCACTTTTCATTTTCATTTCATTTCTTCTACATCATTTTCAGAATATGAGGTGTCTAATAAACAGAGGTAACATAATGAAGGGCTCATGTGATTAAGTCAGGTCCACCCCAGTGATCTCCCCATCTTAACATCAATTGATCTGAAACATTAATTACCTCTAAAAAAAATTTCTTTTACCATACAACATAATAATCATGCCAATGTGATCATGTTCATCACAGATTCTGCCTATTCTTCAAGGAAGGAGGTTACATAGGGCAAGGTTACACAAAGATCATTGGAGGTTATCTTAGAACTACATTTTCTTTGTGATAGAGAATGGCTGGTTATCACTATCAGGGCCTCCACTCAGCCTGGCTATAAAAAGCAAAATGCCCCTAGGCCAGATAGATAAAGGCCCAGTTAATCTCTCCAGTCAGATCAGGAATTTGTTTCTTCCATAAGGTCAGTAAATGTCAACTGTGGAACTAAACTGCTTGAGTCCAAATTTCCTTGTCAGAGAGCACAAATGCAAAGTCATGGTGCTGGGGAAGCTGCCAACACTCACAGACACAACTGAGAATGCTTTGCTTTGAATAAGACAATGAGAATCCAGGGAGACTGGAGAATGAATATATACAGAAACAAACAGGCTACTGAGAAGAGCAGTGGCTAAATGTGAATCAGATTATACCAAGAGATGCTATTTTAGCTACTTGGATGACGAATGAATGAGAAAGTAAGTTCTGATAAAAAATGTTGTCTGAGTACAGTGGCTCATGCCTAAAAGCCCAGGATTTTGGTAGGCTAAGGTAGGCAGATCACTGGAGGTCAGGAGTGGGGCACAAGCACCACAAGCCCTGGGGCACAAGCACCAGCCTAGCCAACATGACAAAACCCAATCTCTACTGAAAATACAAAAATTAGCCAGGCATGGTGGCACACACCTGTAATCACAGCTACACAGGAGGCTGAGGCAGGAGAATGGCTTGAACCCAGGAGGCTGAGGTTGCAGTGAGCCAAGATCATGCCACTGCAATCCAGCCTGGGCAACAGAGCGAGATTCTGTCTCAACAAACAAACAAAACTCCCTGAGTATATACTCACAAATATTAAGCATTCAACTACGAGCAGGACAATGTGTCAGACACTATATTGGGTGGAATCGTGTTCCCCCAAAGTCCATTTCCACTCATAACCTCAGATTGGGATCTTAATTGAATATCAAGTCCTTGCAGATGGAGTTAGTTAAATTAAGATGAGGACATTCTGAATTAAGGTGGGTCATAAATCCAGTGACTGGTGTCCTCATAAGAAGGTCATGTGAAAGCAGAGGCAGAAATCAGAGGGAGGCAGCTACAAGCCAAGGAACCTCAAGGATTGCCAGCAACCACCAGACACTAGGAAGAGGCAAGAAGGATTCTTTCCTGGAGACTTCAAGGGAGTATAGCCCGGATGACACCTAAATTTTGGACTCCTGGCCTCCAGAATTAGGCAGGAGTAAATTTCTGGTGTTTTAAGCTTGTGGTAATTTGTTGCAGCCACCCTAGTATTACAGGGTGGGTCTTTGTTCCTAGAGCTCCCAAGATGGTGACAGGCCACTCCCAAGATGGTGGCAGCCACTCCCAAGATGGCAGCAAGCCTTTTGTTCTCTGACCTGGGGTTCTTGGCCTCACGGATTCCAAGGAATGGAACCTTGGGCCATGCAGTGAGTGTTAAAGCTCTATTAGAAGCTATGGGTCATGGAAGAGAACTGTGGAAACCAGTGCCTAGTGTTTAGCTCAATTAGGATGAACCCAGGCACTTAGCTGCACAGGAACAATGGTGAACCTCTAGCCTGAACGGGAGCAGCAATGGGCGCCTCACTGCATCACACATGCAGCAGACACCCTGCTGAATCCAGAGAGGTGGAAGTCAACAGTGGGTCTGTGACAGCATTGTTCAGCAGTGGTGGGTGGCGAGCGAAAGCTCAGCTCGAGCCAGAACAAACACGGACCAGAAGAGTGTGCAGGTGCAAGATTTATTAAAGTGAAAACAGAGCTCCCCTACAACAGGAGGGGACCCAAAAAGTGTTGCTGCTCCCTGCTTGAATGCCTGGGTTTATATCCCAATCATTCATTGTTCCTCCTCCTGTGCTCTCAGGCAATATATGATTTGACTATTTCTTTACCTCCCACTTTTAGCCTAATTTGTATTTTAATGAACCCTCTTTACTACCTGATTGGTTGGGTGTGAGCTGAGTTACAAGGCCTGTGCTTAAAGGTGGGTGAGGTCACCTTCCCCAGCTAGGCAAAGGAATTCTTAGTCGGCTTAGGAAATCCAGGTATTCCTGTCTCTCAGTCCCCACTCTCAACAGGAAAACCCAAGTGTTGTTGGGGAGGTTGGTTGATGACCACTCTAACTGCTTCCCACTGAATTGGGGTGTAGTAGGGATTGTGTAGTTGAGATTTCCTCAGGAGGGGTAGCTTCAATGTCATTAACATTAGAGCATGGGCTAGTAGGCCTGTCCAGCGGTCCATGGTAGATCTTAGTCATGGACTGCATCTGACCATTTGTAGTTTTACAGCTTTGATTCTGGAAGAGACAAACTTAACAAGGAGGTTAAAGATACAGAGATTGAAATGTAGGCCCGAAGTGCAGGGGCATATGGCTGTGGGTGATGAAAGTGGGGTTTCTTTTTGAAAAACTCATATATGATGGGGCATCAATATTTCCAGGAAGCCGCATTCTTCATAGAAGCTCTTGGTAAGGGGAGCTACTGGTAGTACAGCAGCATGGAGGAGGTGCAGTGAGAGTAAAAGCGGGTAAGGGAAGAGTAAAAAAAATACGACAAGGGAAAGCCAGGGGGATCTATGATTCTAGTTACTTTCCTCATGGTTGTCACTTGAAGAGCAGGTGCAGATCCTCTAGAGGTTCACAGGAATAGTTAGCGTTGTCTCCTGGATTTTTGGGTTCCTTTGGCAGTATCCAGGGTTTGACTCAAGTGTGATGTATCCAAGACTCCACTCCAGCCACATTAACCATGGTTGAGGTAGATAAAATGACTGGGTAGTTTCCTTCCCAGGATGTGTCTAGGGATGGAGAATTAGAGGGAAGGGACTTGACTAATACCATGTCACCAGGGTGGAATAATTCCTTTCCCTCCTCTTGGGGACAGGTTCCCCATAATGTTTTAAGAACTTGTTGATATGATGTCTGCAACTAAGTTGGACATCTCTCGGTCAAGCACAAGGTCATTGGTTAGGAAGGGCCATCCATACAACATCTCATATGGACTACATCCCACTTTTGGGGGAGAGCTTAGGATTCTTAGTAAGGCTGTAGGCAACAGAGCAGGCCATGCAGTGTGGGTTCCTTGAGTTAGCTTTTTTAGATGTTGCTTGAGTGTTTTGTTCATTTTCTTGACTTTTCCTGAGGATTGTGGCCTCCAGGCACAGTGTAAGTGATATTGTATGCCCAACGTCTGGGATACTCCGTGGGTTACTGCAGCCTTGAGAGCTGGGCTGTTGTCACTCTGTAAGCCTTGGGGAAGTCTGAATCTGGGAATTATTTCATGAATTAGTGCCTTATTACCTCTTGGGGCTTTTCTGTCCTACAAGGGAAGGCCTCCGCCCAACCAGTGAAGGTATCTACCCAGATTAGTAGATACTGAAATGCCTGAGATTTAGTCATGTGGGTAAAATCTAGTTGCCAGTCTTCTCCTGGGTGATGGCCTGTTCTTTGTTCTCCAGAAAGAGCTTGGTGATAAGGCAAGGGATTATTTCTTTGGCACATTTCACATGCCCTGACTATCTGCTTGATAGTTTTGAGAAGGCCTGGTCCAGTAAATAATGATATGGCCATCTGATGGGTGCTATCAATGCCCAAGTGACAGGTTTGGTGAAGGGTTTTAAGTGATTTACATTGGTTAGCTGCAGGCAAAAGTATTTTTCCTTCTTCAGTGGCTAGACATCCTGAGGGGTGGAAACTATGTCCTCGTGATGTTCCCCATTCTATTTCTTCTGCTGAGTACTGGGGCTTGGTTTCCTGGAGGGGATTACCCCATACTAGGAGTCCTTCTATAAGCATTTCTAATGGAGGGTCCTGCCTCGTGCCTCTTTTGGCTTCAATATCTGCTTGGCGGTTCCCTTCTATTTCCCTTTCCTTTCTGATGACCCCGGCAGTGTAAGACTGCCACCTCTTTAGGTTTCTGTATTGCCAATAATAATCTCCTAATGGCTTCCTGATGTTTGATAGGTGTTCCCTTGGAAGTTAGGGATTCCCTTTCTCTCCATATTGCTGCGTGGGCATGGAGGACTGGGTAAGCATACTTAGAGTCTGTATATATATTTACCCCTTTTCCTTCTCCTAATTCTAATGTATAACGGCCCCTGCTTTTGCTAGGATGTCTGTCCCTAACAAAGAAGTGGGGCTTTCGGGAATAATTCGAAAAGCATGTGAAAAGAGTAAAGTTCCCCAGGCACAGCTTAGTGACTGGGAGAAGTATCTAGTGACTGCCTGTCCTAGGACCCCTTGGATAGTAACAGATCTGGAGCACAGTTGTCCAGGTCAAGAAAGTAAGACTGAGGAGGCTGCGCCAGTGTCCAGGAGACAGTTAACCTCCTGGCCCTCAATGATCAAGCATACCCGGGGCTCTGTGAGGGTGATGGCACGGGCTGGCGCTTGCCCTGGGCACCCTCAGTCCTGCTGCTGGATCATCTGGTTAGTGGCTTCTGACTCAGAGGACCTTCATCCCCTGGGGCAGTGGGCCTTCCAGTGATTCCCTTGATATAAGGGGCATGGATGAGGGGGTGGCTTATTTCTATTCGGACAATCTTTCTAAAAGTGTAATTGTAGACCGCCCTGGAAGCAAGCCCTATTAGGCATTCAATTTGCCCAGCCTTTCCCTGTTCCAGAGCCTCCAAAGTCCACTTGCCTGAGGGCCATGACTAAAGTGGTGGCCTTTTTCTTATCCTGTTTGTCCCATTCTGCCTGCTCCTCCTGATCTCTATTATAACAAACGGAGGTTGCCAAGTTCAATACGGTTTCTAAGTTTTGCTCCAGGCCTAAGGCAGACATTTGAAGTTTTTGCTAATGTCTGCAGCTGATTGAATGATAAACTCACCCTTTAAGATTAGTTGGCCTTCAATAGAATCAGGTGACAGAGAGGTATGCTTCCTCAATGCCTCCCTTAGTCTCTCCAAAAAGGCAGTAGGATTTTCTTCCTTTCCCTGTGTTATAGTGGACATCATTGAATAATTCATAGGCTTCTTCCTAGTTTTCCTTAGTCCTTCTAGCACACAAGTTAGCAAATGTCTGCAGCAACAATCTCCATGTTCTGATTCTGCGTCCCAGTGAGGGTCTACACTGGGAACTGCCTGCTGGGCTGTGGAGAATTGTTCTCTTTCCTCTGTTGTCATCCTATCATTGACCTGACTGAGATACCAGAGATCGCCAAACTCTCAGGCTGCAGTTATAGTGGCGCTTCTCTCATTTGGGGTTAGTGTCTGATCTAGCAGTGACATTGTATCTCTCCATGTCAGATCAAAGGATTGTCCTAACCCTTGTAAAACATCAATATAGCCATCAGGGTTATCTGAGAATTTACCTAGGTCTATTTTAATTTGCTTCAAGTCTGAGAAGATAAAAAGTACATACACTCTGACTGGGCTGAATTCTCCAGAATACATCTTAGGGGCATTTTTGCCTTGGGGGGAACGTTTCTGAAAAAAGAACATAGGGATGCCAGCACCTCTAGTCATTTTCCGATGAGCTTTAGTCCTAGAGCATTCTCTATGGTCCTAATGCTTATTCCTTTCTGTTGGGAACAGGCCCCCAAATCTGGCCATAAACTGGCCCCAAAACTGGCCATAAACAAAATCTCTGAAGTACTGTGACATGTTTGTGATGGCCATGACGCCCCTGCTGAATGTTGTGGGTTTACTGGAATGAGGGCAAAGAACACCTGGCCCACCCAGGGCAGAAAACCACGTAAGGCATTCTTAAACCAAAATAACAGCATGAGCGATCTGTGCTTTAGGACATGTTCCTGCTGCAGATAACTAGCCAGAGCCCAACCCTTTATTTCGGCCCATCCCTTTGTTTCCCATAAGGAATACTTTTAGTTAATCTATAATCTATAGAAAACAATGCTTATTACTGACTTGCTGTCAGTAAATATGTGGGTAAATCTCTGTTCAAGGCTCTCAGCTCTGAAGGCTGTGAGACCCCTGATTTCACACTCCACACTCTATATTTCTCTGTGTGTCTTTAATTCCTCTAGTGCCGCTGGGTTAGGGTCTCCATGACCGAGCTGCTCTTGGCACCTTTCCAGGGTGCGTAACCTCTCCTGGACCTCTGCTTATCGGATTAGTTACACTCACCGATGTAGCAGTCCTGCACCTGTTTCCCACCTTTCTTGACTACAAAGAAAGGGGTCTGGGCTGCTGGATTCTAGTGGTCCTTTACCAGCGTGCCCAATATTGCCTTTGTGCTCAGGGGTGAGTCCTAGAGCTGGGCTGGGTTTCTGAGTATTTCATAACAATCCAGCTGCCCCAACAAGATGTATTCCCATAAACAACAGTTCTTATGCAAATTCGTTTCAGAGAGGGTGTAGGTAACCTTTTGAGTCAGGATTGAAATAGAGTTTTGATTCTGTAAGTACTTTAAGGCTTGGCTGAGTGCAAACAGCTCACATGGTTGAGCAGACCAATTATTAGGCAATTCTCCTAACTCTGCTTCCACAAGAGTCTCCCTAAAAATTACTGAATACCCATTGTGATTTTTTTCTCAATTACCCAGGAGGAACCATCTGTCATCCTGTCCTGAAGGGAGTTCCTCTTAGGTATGGAAGGACCTTTGTATGGTAATTAAAATGTAAATCCCCTTTTAGGAAATCTGCTGGCTTAAGGGAATTTTCAGTGGTTAATGTTAAATCACCTTTTTCTAACAGAATAGCCCCATACTTTAAGATTTTTGAGTTAGTAAGCTACCTTTTTCTTTTTTTTGACTTAGGATAACTCTGAACTGTTGAGGTGTGCTCACAATGAGGTTTCCTCTAAAGGTTACTTTGCTACTTTTAGCAAAGCAGTTGCCACTACCTACTGAATGCATTTGGCCCATCCACAGGTTACTGGGTTAAGGATTTTTGATAGGAACATTACAGGTTGTCAGTGGTCTCAGTGTTTTTGGACTATGCCCTTGTTTACAATGACATCAAGGTGGTATTGGAGTATTATAGGGTCATGGAGAATACCTTTGATTATCAATTACAGGTTTTAAATTTACCCTGGCTTTTAAAGGAATAGGATACACTGTTTTTTTCTTTACTACTTCTAGTTTTCTCTTTCTTTCTCTCTTTGACTCCCTCTTTGTCTCTCTGTTTCCCCCCTCTCTCTGCTGCTCTTTCCTCGTCTCTCTGTCTCTCTCTCTTCTCTCTCTCTCTCTCCTCTCTGTCTCTCTTTTCTCTCTCCTCTCTCTCTCTCCCTCTCTCTCTCTCTGTCTCCTCTCTGTCTCTGTCTCTCTCTTCCCTGCCTTTGTAGATGGATTTTGGAAACACAGTGGAAGGATGTTCGCTCATTGCCCCCATTTGTCACTATAGGAATATGTGCCTGCCTTTCATTTACTCAGTTCGTTTTCATCCTGATCTATTATGTTGTTGTAGACCCAGTTCCAATTGTTAAAGTACTGCGTTATCAGTTCTAAGGACCTAGCAAGGGTGGTGGGGAATGGGTCCCACATAACTGCCCAGGTTGAGAGCTGTATGCCTGAATTGGGAGGGACACCAGGGATAAGACTCCCTGGGTTCATAGCCTAGATGCCTAAGGACACAGCATAGAGCTTCCTTAGATCCCTTTGGAGATAAAACTTGCTCTAATACTTGGGAAAGCAAGTGAGTCTGAAGCATTAGTACCTAGGAGGCAGGGATTAGAGGAAGTAGATTCAGAGGTAAGAAGAATTTTCGGGGGCAGAGCAAGATGGCCAAATAGGAACAGCTCCAGTCTCCAACTCCCAGCGTGAGCGACACAGAAGACCGGTGATTTCTGCATTTTCAACTGAGGTACTGGGTTCATCTCACTGGGGAGTGCCAGAAGATCGGTGCTGGTCAGCTGCTGCAGCCCGACCAGCGAGAGCTGAAGCAGGGTGAGGCATTGCCTCACCTGGGAAGCACAAGGGGGAAGGGAATCCCTTTTCCTAGCCAGGGGAACTGAGACACACAACACCTGGAAAATCGGGTAACTCCCACCCCAATACTGCGCTTCAAGCAAACAGGCACACCAGGAGATCATATCCCACACCTGGCCGGGAGGGTCCCACACCCACGGAGCCTCCCTCATTGCTAGCACAGCAGTCTGTGATCTACCGGCAAGGCAGCAGTGAGGCTGGGGGAGGGGCACCCACCATTGCTGAGGCTTAAGTAGGTAAACAAAGCTGCTGGGAAGCTCGAACTGGGTGGAGCTCACAGCAGCTCAAGGAAACCTGCCTGTCTCTGTAGACTCCACCTCTGGGGACAGGGCACAGTAAACAATAACAAAAGCAGCAGAAAGCTCTGCAGACGCAAACGACTCTGTCTGACAGCTTTGAAGAGAGCAGTGGATCTCCCAACACAGAGGTTGAGATCTGAGAAGGGACAGACTCCCTGCTCAAGTGGGGCCCTGACCCCTGAGTAGCCTAACTGGGAGACATCCCCCACTAGGGGCAGTCTGACACCCCACACCTCACAGGGTGGAGTACACCCCTGAGAGGAAGCTTCCAAAGCAAGAATCAGACAGGTACACTCGCTGTTCAGAAATATTCTATCTTCTGCAGCCTCTGCTGCTGATACCCAGGCAAACAGGGTCTGGAGTGGACCTCAAGCAATCTCCAACAGACCTACAGCTGAGGGTCCTGACTATTAGAAGGAAAACTATCAAACAGGAAGGACACCTACACCAAAACCCCATCAGTACATCACCATCATCAAAGACCAGAGGCAGATAAAACCACAAAGATGGGGAAAAAGCAGGGCAGAAAAGCTGGAAATACAAAAAATAAGAGCGCATCTCCCCCGGCAAAGGAGCGCAGCTCATCGCCAGCAATGGATCAAAGCTGGACGGAGAATGACTTCGACGAGATGAGAGAAGAAGGCTTCAGTCCATCAAATTTCTCAGAGCTAAAGGAGGAATTACGTACCCAGCGCAAAGAAACTAAAAATCTTGAAAAAAAAGTGGAAGAATTGATGGCTAGAGTAATTAATGCAGAGAAGGTCATAAACGAAATGAAAGAGATGAAAACCATGACATGAGAAATACGTGACAAATGCACAAGCTTCAGTAACCGACTCGATCAACTGGAAGAAAGAATGTCAGCGATTGAGGATCAGATGAATGAAATGAAGCGAGAAGAGAAACCAAAAGAAAAAAGAAGAAAAAGAAATGAACAAAGCCTGCAAGAAGTATGGGATTATGTAAAAAGACCAAATCTACGTCTGATTGGGGTGCCTGAAAGTGAGGGGGAAAATGGAACCAAGTTGGAAAACACTCTTCAGGATATCATCCAGGAGAACTTCCCCAACCTAGTAGGGCAGGCCAACATTCAAATCCAGGAAATACAGAGAACGCCACAAAGATACTCCTCGAGAAGAGCAACTCCAAGACACATAATTGCCAGATTCACCAAAGTTGAAATGAAGGAAAAAATCTTAAGGGCAGCCAGAGAGAAAGGTCGGGTTACCCACAAAGGGAAGCCCATCAGACTAACAGCAGATCTCTCGGCAGAAACTCTTCAAGCCAGAAGAGAGTGGGGGCCAATATTCAACATTCTTAAAGAAAAGAATTTTAAACCCAGAATTTTATATCCAGCCAAACTAAGTTTCATAAGTGAAGGAGAAATAAAATCCTTTACAGATAAGCAAATGCTTAGAGATTTTGTCACCACTAGGCCTGCCTTACAAGAGACCCTGAAGGAAGCACTAAACATGGAAAGGAACAACCGGTACCAGCCATTGCAAAAACATGCCAAAATGTAAAGACCATCGAGGCTAGGAAGAAACTGCATCAACTAACGAGCAAAATAACCAGTTAATATCATAATGGCAGGATCAAGTTCACACATAACAATCTTAACCTTAAATGTAAATGGACTAAATGCTCCAATTAAAAGACACAGACTGGCAAACTGGATAAAGAGTCAAGACCCATCAGTCTGCTGTATTTAGGAGACCCATCTCACACGCAGAGACATACATAGGCTCAAAATAAAGGGATGGAGGAAGATTTACCAAGCAAAAAGAGAACAAAAAAAAGTGGGGGTTGCAATACTAGTCTCTGATAAAACAGACTTTAAACCATCAAAGATCAAAAGAGACAAAGAAGGCCATTACATAATGGTAAAGGGATCAATTCAACAGGAAGAGCTAACTATCCTAAATATATATGCACCCAATACAGGAGCACCCAGATTCATAAAGCAAGTCCTTAGAGACTTACAAAGAGACTTAGACTCCCATACAATAATAATGGGAGACTTCAACACTCCACTGTCAACATTAGACAGATCAACGAGACAGAAAGTTAACAAGGATATCCAGGAATTGAACTCATCTCTGCAGCAAGCAGACCTAATAGACATCTATAGAACTCTCCACCCCAAATCAACAGAATATACATTCTTCTCAGCACCACATCGTACTTACTCCAAAATTGACCACGTAATCGGAAGTAAAGCACTCCTCAGCAAATGTACAAGAACAGAAATTATAACAAACTGTCTCTCAGACCACAGTGCAATCAAATTAGAACTCAGGACTAAGAAACTCAATCAAAACCGCTCAACTACATGGAAACTGAACAACCTGCTCCTGAATGACTACTGGGTACATAACGAAATGAAGGCAGAAATAAAGATGTTCTTTGAAACCAATGAGAACAAAGATACAACATACCAGAATCTCTGGGACACATTTAAAGCAGTGTGTAGAGGGAAATTTATAGCACTAAATGCCCACAAGAGAAAGCAGGAAAGATCTAAAATTGACACTCTAACATCGCAATTAAAAGAACTAGAGAAGCAAGAGCAAACACATTCGAAAGCTAGCAGAAGGCAAGAAATAACTAAGATCAGAGCAGAACTGAAGGAGATAGAGACACAAAAAACCCTCCAAAAAATCAATGAATCCAGGAGTTGGTTTTTTGAAAAGATCAACAAAATTGACAGACCACTAGCAAGACTAATAAAGAAGAAAAGAGAGAAGAATCAAATTGATGCAATTAAAAATGATAAAGGGGATATCACCACCGACCCCACAGAAATACAAACTACCATCAGAGAATACTATAAACACCTCTACGCAAATAAACTGGAAAATCTAGAAGAAATGGATAATTTCCTGGACACTTACACTCTTCCAAGGCTAAACCAGGAAGAAGTTGAATCCCTGAATAGACCAATAGCAGGCTCTGAAATTGAGGCAATAATTAATAGCCTACGAACCAAAAAAAGTCCAGGACCAGATGGATTAACAGCTGAATTCTACCAGAGGTACAAGGAGGAGTTGGTATCATTCCTTCTGAAACTATTCCAATCAATAGAAAAAGAGGGAATCCTCCCTAACTCATTTTATGAGGCCAACATCATCCTGATACCAAAGCCTGGCAGAGACACAACAAAAAAAGAGAATTTTAGACCAATATCCCTGATGAACATCGATGCAAAAATCCTCAATAAAATACTGGCAAACCGGATTCAGCAACACATCAAAAAGCTTATCCACCATGATCAAGTGGGCTTCATCCCTGGGATGCAAGGCTGGTTCAACATTCGCAAATCAATAAACATAATCCAGCATATAAACAGAACCAAAGACAAGAACCACATCATTATCTCAATAGATGCAGAAAAGGCTTTTGACAAAATTCAACAGCCCTTCATGCTAAAAACGCTCAATAAATTCGGTATTGATGGAACGTACCTCAAAATAATAAGAGCTATTTATGACAAACCCACAGCCAATATCATACTGAATGGGCAAAAACTGGAAAAATTCCCTTTGAAAACTGGCACAAGACAGGGATGCCCTCTCTCACCACTCCTATTCAACATAGTGTTGGAAGTTCTGGCTAGGGCAATCAGGCAAGAGAAAGAAATCAAGGGGATTCAGGTAGGAAAAGAAGAAGTCAAATTGTCCCTGTTTGCAGATGACATGATTGTATATTTAGAAAACCCCATTGTCTCAGCCCAAAATCTCCTTAAGCTGATAAGCAACTTCAGCAAAGTCTCAGGATACAAAATTAATGTGCAAAAATCACAAGCATTCTTATACATCAGTAACAGACAAACAGAGAGCCAAATCAGGAATGAACTTCCATTCACAATTGCTTCAAAGAGAATAAAATACCTAGGAATCCAACTTACAAGGGATGTAAAGGACCTCTTCAAGGAGAACTACAAACCACTGCTCAGTGAAATCAAAGAGGACACAAACAAATGGAAGAACATACCATGCTCATGGATAGGAAGAATCAATATCGTGAAAATGGCCATACTGCCCAAGGTAATTTGTAGATTCAGTGCCATCCCCATCAAGCTACCAATGAGCTTCTTCACAGAATTGGAAAAAACTGCTTTAAAGTTCATATGGAACCAAAAAAGAGCCCGCATCTCCAAGACAATCCTAAGTCAAAAGAACAAAGCTGGAGGCATCATGCTACCTGACTTCAAACTATACTACAAGGCTACAGTAACCAAAACAGCATGGTACTGGTACCAAAACAGAGATATAGACCAATGGAACAGAACAGAGTCCTCAGAAATAATACCACACATCTACAGCCATCTGATCTTTGACAAACCTGACAAAAAAAAGAAATGGGGAAAGGATTCCCTATTTAATAAATGGTGCTGGGAAAATTGGCTAGCCATAAGTAGAAAGCTGAAACTGGATCCTTTCCTTACTCCTTATACGAAAATTAATTCAAGATGGATTAGAGACTTAAATGTTAGACCTAATACCATAAAAATCCTAGAGGAAAACCTAGGTAGTACCATTCAGGACATAGGCATGGGCAAAGACTTCATGTCTAAAACACCAAAAGCAACAGCAGCAAAAGCCAAAATTGACAAATGGGATCTCATTAAACTAAAGAGCTTCTGCACAGCAAAAGAAACTACCATCAGAGTGAACAGGCAACCTACAGAATGGGAGAAAATTTTTGCAATCTACTCATCTGACAAAGGGCTAATATCCAGAACCTACAAAGAACTCAAACAAATTTATGAGAAAAAACAAACAACCCCATCAAAAAGTGGGCAAAGGATACGAACAGACATTTCTCAAAAGAAGACATTCATACAGCCAACAGACACATGAAAAAATGTTCATCATCACTGGCCATCAGAGAAATGCAAATCAAAACCACAATGAGATACCATCTCACACCAGTTAGAATGACGATCATTAAAAAGTCAGGAAACAACAGGTGCTGGAGAGGATGTGGAGAAATAGGAACACTTTTACACTGTTGGTGGGATTGTAAACTAGTTCAACCATTATGGAAAACAGTATGGCGATTCCTCAAGGATCTAGAACTAGATGTACCATATGACCCAGCCATCCCATTACTGGGTATATACCCAAAGGATTATAAATTATGCTGCTATAAATACACATGCACACGTATGTTTATTGCAGCACTATTCACAATAGCAAAGACTTGGAATCAACCCAAATGTCCATCAGTGACAGATTGGATTAAGAAAATGTGGCACATATACACCATGGAATACTATGCAGCCATAAAAAAGGATGAGTTCGTGTCCTTTGTAGGGACATGGATGGAGCTGGAAACCATCATTCTTAGCAAACTATCACAAGAACAGAAAACCAAACACCGCATGTTCTCACTCATAGGTGGGAACTGAACAATGAGATCACTTGGACTAGGGAAGGGGAACATCACACACCGGTGCCTATCATGGGGAGGCGGGAGGGGGGAGGGACTGCATTGGGAGTTATACCTGATGTAAATGACGAGTTGATGGGTGCAGCACACCAACATGGCACAAGTATACATACGTAACAAACCTGCACGTTATGCACATGTACCCTAGAACTTAAAGTATAATAATAATAATAATAAAAAGAAATAATGCTAATTAGAAATAATTGCTAATAGATATTGGGCAAACTACAGTTGAGAAATCTAGATGTTGGCTCCAATCCTAGAGTAGAGTATGATCCTCACTTATCTCCTCCTTTCAAAGATTTCGTCCAATTTTTCTTTACATCTCTATTCTGCTGTTTACTTTGACTTTAGGAACTCACAGGAAAATCCTCTGTAATTCCACGTGCCATATACTGCTGCCTACTAAGAGCAATTTAAAAAATTCACTCTTCTCCTTACTTTGCTTTATTTTTTCCACTTTGCACCTTTGAACATACAGTATATTCATTTATTTTACTGTCATCTGTCTTTCTTCATTGGTATGTGAACTTCACAAATAAAAGACTTTTTGTTCATTTAAAAAAAAAAAAAAAAAGAATTTTGGTGCTACACTTTCAAGAAAGTCATGGTTGGGACCCAGGAGGTATGGGTCAGAAGGAGAGGTAGGGGTGCACGCATGGGTGACTGTTGAGTGGAGACTTCTGACTGCGCCATGATCTCTACCAGCTGATGCCAGGAGTTCAGGATGACAGCTTTCTGCCTCTAGTCAACCTTCAGCTTCCCCAGGAAAGCTGTGAAAGCAGAAGCTGGTTCCAGGCAGACCAATGCTCCCAAATCAGAAGCGTTGGGGGTTGTTAGAAAGCCTTTTCCCAGGAAGCCTCACACCTGAGTCTTTAGTCCAATGGCCATGCTAATCGTTTTTAACTGGCCAACAGATCCCAGTTATTTTCCTCCAATTCTAAGGAAGGATAGGACAGAATAGCAAGCGAAAATGGTCTGATATTACTTACTGCTTTAGAGAATCCCTGTACAGGCCACCAAATGTTACAGGTGGGTCTTTGTTCTCAGAGCTCCCAAGATGGTGACAGGCCACTCCCAAGATGGTGGCAACCACTCCCAAGATGGCAGCAAGCCTTTTGTTCTCTGACCTGGGGTTCTTGGCCTCACGGATTCCAAGAAATGGAACCTTGGGCCATGCAGTGAGTGTTATAGCTCTATTAGAAGCTGTAGGTCATGGAAGAGAACTGTGGAAACCAGTGCCTAGTGTTTAGCTCAATTAGGATGAACCCAGGCACTTAGCTGCACAGGAACAATGGTGAACCTCTAGCCTGAACGGGAGCAGCGATGGGCACCTCACTACGTCACAAATGCAGCAGACACCCTGCTGGATCCAGAGAGGTGGAAGTCAACGGTGGGTCTGCGACAGCATCGTTCAGCAGTGGTGGGTGGCAAGCGAAAGCTCAGCTCGAGCCAAAACAAACACGGACCAGAAGAGTGTGCAGGTGCAAGATTTAATAGAGTGAAAACAGAGCTCCCATACAATGGGAAGGGACCCAAAGGGGGTTGCCGTTCCCTGCTTGAATGCCTGGGTTTATATCCCAATCATTTTCCCTCCCCCTGTGCTCTCAGGAGATATATGATTTGACTACTTCTTTACCTCCTGATTTTAGCCCAATTTGTATTTTAGTGAGCCCTCTTTACTACCTGATTGGTGGGGTTTGAGCTGAGTTACAAGCACTGTGTTTAAAGGTGGGTGTGGTCACCTTCCCCAGCTAGGCTTAGGAATTCTTAGTCGGCCTAGGAAAACCAGCTTGTCCTGTCTCTTGCTAGGAAAACTAATACAGACACTAATGGAGAAATAAAAACTAGAATAATGAGAATATTGCTATTCACAGGAAGAAAGCAAGGTTATGAATTCTTCTTATCAATAAATATAGAGGAGCCATTATCTTTTTTTAGTCTTCAGGATTATCCCAAGGTTGAAACACTAGGGTACAGTTTTTCCAATCAGGACAACCTTTAAATATACCCCAAGAGTCTGATATATAGGCTGCCTTTACCCCTGCTTTTCACTTGAGCTGTCAGCATCCCTTGGTTAATGGATAATAGTACCATGGCCACTATCTGCCCACTGCTTCTCAGGTCTTCTGAATGCTGTGTCCTAGTAGAAAGCAGATCCTGGGACTATATGCAAGCCATGTTCAACTCACACATAGGAAGGAATTGCTAATAAGGGCAATGCACCATTTTCTAGCACAGAGTAGGACACACAGAATTGAAAGGAGAGAATATTAGTGGTGCCTCAATTCCTATTTTGCCTCTCACTATTAGACTTGAATGAGAACAGATGTATAACTTCAATCATTAATTAAAGATTGACATTCTCCATATATCATCCCTGACTCCAAAATTATTCTCAGTTCCAGTTCGAGGATGTTGTACAGTCTCTGCAATGTATGACTAGCTGTAGAATTCATGAAATTACTTCAAATTATGTGAGTAGGCATTATGGGTTGTAGCAATTAAGAAATCTAGCTTCAGTTTTTTTTTAAATCTGAAATTGGAGTTAAAAAGTAAAATTGGAGTAAAAACACTTCCCATCCATCCATACATCCTTCCAACTATCCTTCCATCTATCCATCCTTCCCTCCCTCCATCCATCCATCTATCCATCCATCATCCATCCATCCATCCTTCCCTGCTTCTATCCATTTATCCATGCCTCCCTCCATCCATCTGTCCATCATTCCAACCACCCTTCTATCCATCCATCATTTCATCCATCCATCCATCATTCATCCATCCCCAATCCATGTATCCTTCTACCCATCCTTCCTTCCTATCATCCTTCCATCCATCCTTCCTTTCATCCATCCTTCCATCCT
Organism: Chlorocebus sabaeus; assembly: GCF_047675955.1. Classification (NCBI taxonomy): domain Eukaryota; kingdom Metazoa; phylum Chordata; class Mammalia; order Primates; family Cercopithecidae; genus Chlorocebus; species Chlorocebus sabaeus. Next base: position 107,700,046 of record NC_132924.1, on the reverse strand, counting down.
TCCATCCTTCCTTCCATGTTTCCATCTATCCATCCATGACTCCCTCCATCCATCCATCCGTTCATCCATCCATTGTTCCATCCATTCAATCTATCCATTTATTCAACAGATATTGTTGATAATCTCTTCTCCCATAGAACTTACATTCTAGTGGGTAGAAACAGGGTAAGCAAGCAAACAGCAAACATATAATATACATAATGTATTGATAAATGCAAAGGAGAAGAAGAAAACACAGAAGGGCAAGAGGAAATATCAGAGGAGATGGATTAATTTTAAATAGGGTGAGGAGAAAGCCCTCTCTGAGAAGATGATAAGTCGGCAAGGAAATTAAAAATACAAGTCAGAGAATTATTCTAATATCTGAGGGCAGATCATCACAGGCAATGAGAATAGTAAGGGCAAAAGCCCTGGGTGGCCTTGAGCAAGTTCCTCCTCCCTCCTGCGTAGTTTGATTTCCTCTTCCAGCAAATGTGAACAATAAGATGTTAAGAGTACCTACCCCAAAGGGATTATTTTGAGGATTCAATGACTTCACCCACAGGAAAACACTTCAAGTTGTCTGGGCGCACAGTCCACTCTCAATACATCTTGGTTACAATCATTATTTTTTATTATTGATCTTTACATCCTCAGTGTTGGCAGAGTTTCTGGTGCTTAAAAAACATTTGATCAGATCAGGTAAGTGGAAAAAATTGTCATTTGCTTATTCAAGCCATGCTGTTCTGTGATATTCTGATCCTAGTTGAACATACAGAAATACATGTCTAAAACAGAACCTCGATTCTCACCTACAACAGGACAAAGTTCACTGTGATTTCAGATAAGCTTGGCTAAAATAGGACTTGATGGAGATAGTCACGCTTCAGCGAAGAAAGAGAATCCCCTGTGTAATGTCACCAGGAGATTCAACCTCAATATTCTGCATCGAAGGGATAGTCCTCCAAATGAGAGGTTCTGCAGAAACAAAAAAGAGACAAACTGTGTTCCATGAAAGCAACAGCTCCGGTTGAGAAGGTATTCTTCTCTGGTGGACTCTATGGTATCTGTGCTTTCTCAGCCTCCTCCCTCCAAGAACACATGGAACAAACTGTGTTCCATGAAAGCAACAGCTCTCGTTGAGAAGGTATTCTTCTCTGGTGGACTCTATGGTATCTGTGCTTTCTCAGCCTCCTCCCTGCAAGAACACAAGAAGGGTGCTCACACCTTGACCTTCCCTCAAATCAATATGAGGGCTTTGCTAGGAAGGAGGACAGACAGTGACCAGGGCATGGGAAACAACTCGGAATGACAACTCATGGTAAGCCTGGTGCCAGGTGAGGCAACTGACAAGTCTTGTCCCAATCCACTGTCACAACATCATGAGGTAGGAAACACCAGCAGAATTGACAGCTTGGGGATTGTTATGAGTATTAAATGAGATAATAGCACCGGCAAAGGGCTCAGGACCCTGGCACATTCTCAGCTAAGGTTCAATGGATGTTAGCAGCGATTAATATTATCATCCACTTTATAGGTAAAGAAACCAACTTGGAAAAAGTAGGAAATTTATCCAATGTCACACAGCTAAGAAACCAGTGTTAGAGTTGGATTTGAGGCCAGGTGGACCTACTCCTGAGCCACCAACCCATTGCCTTCACTGGAAATAATGCTCATAGGAAGGTAAGCGGTTTAGTTTAAGGGAGAGTCCCATTTTACGTTCAACCTGCCTTTTTACACTAAGCAGCTGCTACTTTGTTAAGCACTGATAAAAATAAGCCATTTTAAGATGAGGAAAGGCTGCTGTGATACTAAGGGTGGGAAGGATAGATATGGAATATCATGACATGAAAGCTACGCTTGAGATACTGAAACCATTTTTAAAAGCTGAAAAATCATTTTGGCTATAGAAACACTGGATGAAATTCAAATTGTCATTTAATCGCAGACCTTGCAGTAATAAATGCCAGATAACTCTCTTTGATATATTTAATTAGATACATTAATCAGAAAGTATTGATTGTAAAGAGAAGATTTAGGATTCCCACCTAGCCAGAGTGAAAACTTTCTTTCAACCACATATCTGAGATTTAAAGTAAAGTTACCACCACCTCCTTTAAGAGGCATTTGGAGATTATTTAATCCAGCCTCCCCGGCCTTCTTGCCTGAATGCTTTAAACACAATCCCACCTCAGGGCCTTGGCACCTGCTGTTATCACTGCCAAGAATGCTCTTCCCCCAAATATGCATCTGGCATATCCCTCACAGCAAAGCCTCCCTTGACCCACCCCGTATAAAGGATCCGTCCCACTACCACCTACTACTTCCTATCCACTTTGCCCTACTTTATTTTTCTGTCTAGCATTTGTTACTATCTGACACATATATTTTGATTTGATTTATTTCTGTTCTGTCTTCTTCCTTCCCTCCCTAAGCACGTGGAGGCAGCAGCTTTGCATAGTATGATAACCCAAGCACCTAGAAGATGCCTGGCCCATAGAGGACCACTAGATATTTATTGAATGCAGGAATAAATGAATGCTCTGCCTCCTGCCTATTCACAACACACCTTCTGTTACAATTCTAGCTCTACATCCAGAAGTTCAGACAATGAGCAGCAATTAGAGATGTGTCCATCACAGTGATTCCTAGGCACCCCAATTTTAACTTTCAAAACTGCCCCAAAATAGTATTTGAAGACACAAGTAGTCCCAGCAGCCTTCTAATTCTTCCAACTAACCCTCTACCAGTTTAGAAAAACTCCTGGCAATGCTCCTAGTTAATTCCATGCCACTTACGGCCACACGATATAGGCCCTCCAGTTTCTGTTGAAGCTGAGGATGGTTGCCATCTCCTCATCACTCAATTTAAAGTCAAAGACCTGGAAATATAGGAGTTCCAGTACATCATCAGTAAGGCCATTACTGCTGTGACTGGAGACTGCCGGCCATTCTGGCAGGGAGCTCTAACAGCACAAACTGGCCACATGAGTTTTTTCCCATTATGCCACAGGATACAAATTCTTCTCTAAATTAAGTCGTACACAAAAACCACAGTATTTGTAGTGCTCAGTGTTCCGGGGAGAGGGAGACCAGGTTCACAGGCACTAAGCCCCAGGTGTGCACAGGCCCTGTGCTCCATGATGTGCCCTTCAAGAGGACAGTTCACCAAGGACAGTTCATACCTCCTCTGCTGCTGGGAGGTGAGCAGGGAGGCCAGGATCGTCTGCTGTTGTGTGTGGCCCAGGGCCTAGCTGCTCAGGGGCAACTAAGGGTCTTCTCGGTGCTGTGAGGCACAGCTCTGCTCAGACCTGACAGGGCTTCACCAGGCACTGCCCCAGCATGTCTTTAGCCCATGAGTCATTAATCTCAGCTCTACGGAGCCTAGATCTCTGGGCTGGAAAATGATAGGGTGGTGGGAAGGGTGGGAGCCAAAGACAGTGCAGGGATGAGGTGAGAATCCTGGTGAGAGGGTCTGCCTGTCCCCCACTCCACTGAGGAATACCAGGACCAACCAGCCAGGATCTTACCTGAATGTTCTCAACAATGCGTGCCGGTGTCACAGACTTGGGGATCACAATCACATTCCTCTGGATATGGAAATGGATCAGAACCTGTGCGGAAAGGGGACATCATGTTTCCACTCAGCTACAAGGACCCCTCCTTTCATGGAAAGGAAGAATAAAACATCTCTGCAGCTCACTGTGGCTTCAGGTACAATCGCTGATACTGACTGAGCCCTTCGCAGCTATTAGACTTGTACCAGTCCCCCACTTCATTCTCTCCCTTCACCTTAGGGACAACTCTGTGATCTTTATTTTTTAGGAATAAAGAAAGCAGTTTGGGTCATAAGGCTGATCAGAGGTAGAGTTGGCATCTGTACCCATATCCCTAGACTCCAAAGCCATGCTTTGCGACTTGGCTGTAGGGCTTAACAGGAAGCTGTGAGGCAGAAGCTATCTTTGTTTCAGTGACAGCTCTTGTGTTTCCTGGAGGTTCCAACAGACTTCGAAGGAAACACTATAGATGGCTTCAACTCCTGTGTTCTTCCCCTTTAAGGAGTTAGTTGAGGACAGCACAAGAAATGAAACATGAGACTGGAAGAAACAGTTGTTGGATAACAAGAAAAATAAAAATATGGTACCTGGGCTGCAGTTTTCTTGTGCTTTGCAGCAATCTCCTTAATCTTGGGATCCTCCAGCAGGGAAGGGTCCTCTGGCTTGGCCCTAGAGGCAGAAAGATGCTGATATGAACAATCACCATGGTTACCATGTACAGATGGACACCACTTCAATGAGGGTCTCAAGACTGATCATCAGAGCCTCTCCATTTGGGAGACAGGCAGGAGGACCTGGAAGCTTGGGTCCTTCCCCTGGGCTCTGAAGCCTCAGCATTTTGCAAAGCCTGGTTCACTCTTGGGTGGTTGAACTGGAAATATTCCCAGAGGGTCAAGCATGTCACCCTTGTTGTTATTGTTGTTTTGTTGTTGTTTAATTCCATTTGTTCCCACTGTCATCCCATTTGGTTGTACCAAACGCATTACCTTACACACATTTTTCTTTCCAGTGACTTATGGTCTCATACCAATATTTACCAAACATAAAATAATGTTTTTAAGATTATCAAGAGAAGGATCCACTGCTTGGAAGCCTCACCAAGGTCTATCCGGAGAGCCCAGGGGGCTGTAGGCCGTAACGGTGATGCCCTTGGAGTGGCAGTACTGGATCAGTTTCTCCTGCGTGAGGTATGGGTGACACTCAACCTGCAACAGCAAACAATCCTCATCATGGGGAAAGCTGGCTGGCTTTTTGAGTTGTTCATAGGGAGTTCTACACAGACACCCAAAGACCACCAAGCAAAGGCCAAACACCTACCCACTGAGATTCTTGCTAAAAAATCCATGAGATCAGCCTCACACCTCCCAAAAGTGTCCTGATCACTGACCCCTGAGGTGAGACTCAGGGCATAGCATTGAACGTTCCTCCCAATGTTTAAGAAGTAATAGGGCAAGACGTTTACCTTATACTAAAGAGAATTTACCTGGTTAGTCACTGGTTTATATTTCAGTCCAGGTTTGTTCAAGAGCTTCTCAATCTGGAAGTGGTTGAAATTGGAGATGCCAAGGGCTTTCACCAGCCCCTCATCCACCAGCTCCTCCATGGCCTGTCATAGAAAGGAAAACCTTTTGGGCAGCCCCAGAGGGACTAAAGGGACCCTGGCTTGCCTTAGTCCTCCCTGGGGCAGAAATTGCTAAAGAATCCACCACAACAGGGTTAGCCGAGGCATTCACAGGAAGTTTCAGTCCAGGGCCTGGGTGCCCATCAGTGATTGGTTCCAGCCCAACTGCCCCTCCCCTGCCCAAGAAAAACTAGGAGTAACAGGTAAAGATTTTATTTTCTTGCCACTTGTACCTTACACGTAAAGAAACACATACAAAATTATACTTCTCTACACAGGGGAAATATGAAAGTTTTGTAATACAAAAAACAAAAAATAAATAAAAATCAACATTTGCAAGTTTAGGAGATGATTTTGTTTTTAATGAATCCAAATGATAGCAGGGAGCTACTGTTGTGTGTTCATTGTAAACCCAAACCTGGGCAAGCTGTGTTAGTCAGGAAGAGGCTGCAGCATGTGGAGAAGCCTCACTGTGGGTCCTGAGTCACTGTCTCCCACACCAAACTCGCTTTAGTTTGCAGGAAGGTCATGCATTCAGATTACGCCCTGGCAGGGTCACCCGGCCAAGGAGTTGTGTGAGGCTGAAACCTGACCCACCGTCTGCATATCCAGCCATGCTTCCCGGTACAGAAACTACAGGGACCCCCAAGGAAGGGAATCTTTGTATAATTTTTAGCCTATATTGGGCATTTTCCAAACTTGCCCAAAGATATCATATATGTTAGCAGCAGCCTCCAATGCAACATATATTTATTAGCCATCTATTACGTGTTCTAGATCCTGCCCAGAAGTTGTCAGGATGTAAAAGTATACAATGTGCTTCCTTCTTCTGGGATTCTTATAGTCCAGTTAAAGTGCTAGGGTTCCCTTCTGTGGAGCCATCAACCATGACCCTGAGGCTGCCTCAGATAATATGACCGCGGCATAGACAGAGTCAGAAAGGGCAGAGAAGGAAGAGATTCACACAGCCTGCAGCTGTCAGGGCAGACCTTCAGGTAGAGTTTAAACTGGTCCTCAAAAAAAAAAAAAAAAAAAAAAAAAAAAAAAAAAAAAAAAAGAGAGAGAAAAAAAAAAGTGGAAAAATATGACCATATGAGACAGGAAGGCAGGAGCAAAGCCCAGAGGCAGGGATGAGCATGACATGTTCAGGGAACATTTTATCCAGCCCTCTCAACTTTGGCTGCAATTTGGCATCACCAGGGAGCTTTAAAAAATACAGTTGGATGCAGTGGCTCATGACTGTAATCTGAGCACTTTGGGAGACTGAGACAGGAGGATTCCTTAAGGCCAGGTGTTTGAGACCATCCCAGGCAACATAGCAAGACTCTGTCTCTACCAAAAAAACAATTTTTTAAAATTAGCTGGATATGGTGACAAGTGCCTATGATCACAGTTAGTTGGGACGATTGCTTGAGCCCAGGATTCCAAGGCTACTCTGTGCTATGATCATGCCATTGTACTCTAACCTGGGCAACAGAGCAAGACTCTCTAAATTAAAAAAAAAAAAAAATTGGCCGGGCGCGGTGGCTCAAGCCTGTAATCCCAGCACTTTGGGAGGCTGAGATGGGCGGATCACGAGGTCAGGAGATCGAGACCATCTTGGCTAACACGGCGAAACCCCGTCTCTACTAAAAAATACAAAAAACTAGCCGGGCGAGGTGGTGGGCGCCTGTAGTCCCAGCTACTGGGGAGGCTGAGGCAGCAGAATGGCGTAAACCTGGGAGGCGGAGCTTGCAGTGAGCTGAGATCCGGCCACTGCACTCCAGCCTGGGCGACAGAGTGAGAATCCATCTCAAAAAATAAATAAATAAATAAATAAATAAATAAATAAATAAATAAAATTTACCTATTCCTGGCTTTCTTCCCCCAGAGTTTCTTACTGATTTTGTGTGAGTTGTGTAGTTAAAAGAAAGAAACATCAGACTGTTCCTGTGTCTGTGTAGAAAGGGAAGACATAAGAAATCCCATTTTGACCTGTACCTTGAAAAATTGTTTTGCTGAGATGTTGTTAATGTGTAACTTTGCCCCAGTCACTCTGCCCCAACCTTGTGCTCACAGAAACATGTGTTGTATGGAATCAAGGTTTAAGGGATCTAGGGCTGTGCAGGAAGTGCATTGTTAACAAAATGTTTACAAGCAGTATGCTTGGTAAAAACCATCGCCATTCTCTAGTCGCAATAAACCAGAGACACAATGTACTGTGAAAAGCCACAGGGACCTCTGCCTTGGAAAGCCAGGTATTGTCCAATGTTTCTCCCATGTGATAGTCTGAAACATGGCCTCGTGGGATGAGAAAGACCTGACCGTCCCCACGTCCGTCACCCGTAAAGGGTCTGTGCTGAGGAGGATTAGTAAAAGAGGAAAGCCTCTTGCAGTTGAGATAGAGGAAGGCCACTGTCTCCTGCCTGCCCCTGGGAACTGAATGTCTCGGTATAAAACCCGATTGTATATCTGTTCAATTCTGAGACAGGAGAAAAACTGCCCGATGGCGGGAGGTGAGACATGTTGGCAGCAATGCTGCTTTGTTATTCTTTACTCCACTGAGATGTTTGGGTGGAGAGAAACATAAATCTAGCCTACATGCACATCCAGGCATAGTACCTCCCTTTGAACTTAATTATGACACAGACTCTTTTGCTCACATGTTTTCCTGATGACCTTCTCCCTATTATCATGCGGTAGCTCTCCTACCATGTTCTTCTTGCTGAGATAATGGAAATAATAATCAATAAAAACTGAGGGAACTCAGAGAGCGGTGCCGGTGCAGGTCCTTGGTATGCTGAGTGCCGGTCTCCTGGGCCCACTGTTGTTTCTCTCTACTTTGTCTCTGTGTGTTACTTCTTTTTTCAGTCTCTCGTCCCACCTGATGAGATACACCCACAGGCGTGGAGGGGCAGGCCACCCCTTCAAGTTGTAGCCTAGACTTTAGGATTTTTAAACTCTTCAGGTGATTCTAATGCATAGCCAACATTGAGAACTACTAATGTAGATGAAGTTATTCAGTTGGGCAGTAGAGTTTAAAAGCTATGAAATCATAAGTTTCCTGAAAACTTCCGATTGAGCAATTAGATAATTTAAAAGCTTTTGTGCATCATAGGTCAGGTTAGTTTGCCTGTATTGGAACTTGACTTCTTTATACTTTTTCCTCTCCTCTGCTTCAGGGTGGTCAATGAGGTTTCTACTGAACTGGCTGTGGGTCTACAGAAACATCCAGCGCTTTCATATTCAAGCCTGTTTGTTTCAAATCAGAGCCTCTGACCTTGATCACTAATATCTTTTCATGCCTTTCAAATGTTGTATTTAGTAGTCATCCTTGTATTCATTCAGAAAACATAGCACTGTGAGAAGCAGGCTACACTGACATACTTGCCATACTTAATATCATCATAGGAGCTAAGACAAAAAAACTGATCAAATGCATTACAAACGACTGGGTACGGTGGCTCATGCCTGTAATCCCAGAACTTTGGGAGGCCAAGACAGGTGGATCCTTTGGGGTCAGGAGTTCGAGACCAGCCTGGCCAACATGGTGAAACCTCATCTCTACTAAAAATACAAAAAATAGCTGGGCGTGGTGGCACGCACATGTAGTCCCAGCTACTCGGGAGGCTGAGGCAGGAGAATGGCTTTTATTCGGTAAAGGGAGGTTGCAGTGAGTCAAGATCATGCTACTGCACTCTAGCCTGGGTGACAGAGTAAGACTCTGTCTCAAAAAAACAATGCTGTGCTTGTGGATTAACGCCTTTGAACAAACAATACACAGAAAAAGCTACATTTAATTGAATCATGTCAATTCTAAGCTTTTCAGAAAGGTGGGGCTTAATATATTTTCCTTGTAAAACACAATAGAAGCTCACAACTGCATACATCCCTAGACAGACAGCTACCAAGATAACATGGTTAACTCTTGGAGTCATATGCCACTGTTTATTTATAACTTATTCTTCCACTTCATTCTCTATTAGCATTTGCAAAAGGACATAATGGTATAATAAAAAATGACCAGAGAAAACGTTCATCCCTTAATTCATTTTGAATATGAAGGATGTGAAACAGGTCATAATTTGATCTGAGAAGCAGGTATCTTGAACTGACACCCGGGTTGGAGTGCAATGGTGTAATCTCAGCTCAATGCAATCTCCGCCTCCCAGGTTCACACAATTCTCTTGCTTCAGCCATCCAAGTAGCTGAGATTCCAGGCACACACCACCACACCTGGCTAATTTTTTGAATTTTTCATAGAGACAGGGTTCCACTCTGCTGCAACACTGGTCTCGAACTTCTGACCTCGTGATTCGCCCTCCTCGGCTTCCCAAACTGCTGGAATCACAAGGTTCCCTGATTTCTGGATGTGTGTTCACTGCCTGCCAAGCACCATGCCGACGGCTTTGGTGGTTGGACTTGTGATTCAGATGAGTCTGGTTCCCATCCTAGCTCTACCACGCACATTGTGACATGACCTGGGCAAGTCACCAAACAATCTAGGTTTCAAATGTCATTATTGACATTATTTATAAATGAGGATGTTAACCCTGTCTCATAGGGTTAGATGATTTAAATGGGCTTTACGACGAATGTTCCTGGCATGTAAACCATCTTAATCTTTATCACACCCTTGAAGATATACATTAGTACTTTGTATTATAAGACTTTAAAGAAAAAAAAAAAGAGAGAAAACTGAGCCCTACAAGAGTTACAAAACTGACCCTAGGTTACTCAGCTGCTATGAGCAAACCCAGACCCAAACCTCCCGTTCCAAATGGCTCGCCCTGGTTTGAGAACAGCATGTGTATTCCCCAAAGTGGGGTACATTGGATTTCCAGTCTTATTTGAAGACTCAGTTCTAGACTTGAAATATAAATAGTATCAGATGCACCCAAAAGCCTAAGGTGATAAGGAAGATATTAGAAGAGCTGGAGAATCACAATGATGAAATTAGAAAGCATCAGGCACACGGCCTCTTTCATATCAACGGGAAGTCTCATGGATAACTGAAGATTTCTCTCCCAGCACACTTACAGGAAGCTGGAACCTACCTCCCAGGCTTCCAAGAACGTTGCTTTTCCACCGATGGCATTACCTTTATCATCTTTGGGGTAAAAGTCATCCCCAGACTGTAAATACAGAATGAAAAGTTTACTGGAATCTGCATCAGGACACTTGGTTCTGTTAAACAAGGTTTCAGGGTCCTCACTCTTGCTAAATACCACATGTGCACACCAATTTTTCAGACTCTGCAGTACATACTACAAGAATGTGAGTTTAAATAAAATCTCTATATCTACTGTAGCATATTGATCCTTACATTTTAGAAATCACTGGATTGACTTTAAGATTTGCTGTTAGTACATTCCAGAAGCCACCGTTATCACATGGACATTCACCTCATACACCTAGATCCTGTATACACCCAAAGGTAAACTTTCATTTCAGTATCACTGGATAAGGATGAGATCTCCAGGGTGTGGTTTTCTGGGGAAGATATTGGCCAGCTTCTATCCTTGCAGCCTCTAGAACAGACATGGAATAACGGATGGCAGGCCATCAGCACTCCCGCTGGTCAGGAGGGGAGAGAGCTGGAAATTTGTCTCTCCCACCCCTCAGGAGCAGGTAGAGCAGAGCCCCAGGCAATGGGAGCCGTGATGACTACTGGCTTCTTTCCAGCGTCACTGTACTTGGGCTTTTCTCCAAGATGCCACTCCTGGGGTGTGCTTTGCTTAATAAAATTATTAAGCCCTGGAATATAGTTAAGCCAGAGTAACCCAAGGGATTCCTTGGGAGGGCAGTCCCAGGGCATGGAAATAAGATAAAGGTGATAGGGCAGTTGCAACTTGTCTGTGCTGCCAGAAATCATGGCTTCTCTCAGACGTAACTACAAGAAAACGCAGGCATGTGGCCACCTCAGCAGCACACACGGCCTCAGCTTCCCTTCCACGCCAGCGTCTTTCTGCTCCAAGGTCTCTTCCTGACCACCTGACATTCCCAATTATGAACTCTAAGGGCTCCTGCTCCAGTCCATACCATCCCCCAGCCCTAGTGCAGCTACTATTTTCTGACACCTGCTCAGCAACTAGAGGCTGAGAAAGGGAGTCACTCAAACCTTGAATCCCTGTGGCCAGTGAATAAGGTAGACGTCCAGATAGCTCAGCTTCAGGTCCTTGAGGGTCTTCTCGAAGGCTTTCCTCACAAGGGGTCTCTCAAAGAATGTAGTCCACAACTGCAAGAGGGTAGCAATGAGCTATTAATACGGGGAAGAGGAAGGGCCACATTATACTCATTGTCTCTGCTCTTACATTTGCACCTTGATCTAACCTGGCACAGGCCATTTATAACAAAGCTGATTAAGATCCACGACACAGTGTGGAAGATCACCAGGGCTCAGCACGTCAATGACATGTCTTAAGTGTTAAAACCAATTTACTTTTTCAACTCTCCTGGTACTCTATATGTCTCTCAGATCATTTAAGTAAATGTGGCCACAGATTTGAAATGTGTTTACCTGTCTCAGTCTCTTCCTCAGCTGTGGGGTCTCTGAGAGCAGGACTTGTGTGTAGCTTTTAAATGTCAAGCATTCCTAGGCCTTCGGGAAAAGATGGTCCTTTATCTGACCTATCTGATAGGTCCCTTATCAAGCCTGTCAGGCCCCAAATGATAACTTTATAAGGGCTTTATCCACACTTGACTGCTACACAGTGGGGTCTATTTGTCCCACCAGATGTATGCAATATCCAAGTACCTAGAAACAGTGTTTTTTTCTGCAAGTTGTGTATAATGTAAATCCAGTGATTCTCAACCCTCTCTCACCCAACATCCTCTTTTTTTTTATAACATTGTGTACCTCACCTTTTACTAGACTGAATAAAGAAAACCATATGTGACAATAGAAAAATGCCCCTATTGTTTTCCAAAATGCCCCCTGGCTGAGAACCTTAGAGACACAGTGGCGGAGACCACAGTGCTGACAGGGAGACCACACATCAAGCCCTGCCTGCACCCTTGGCCTCTGACTGCCTCTGGGCAGATGGTGGATCCCTCTGATGGGGAACAGGGAGGCCCAGGGCAGTGCAGAGCTCCATGGAGACAAGCCCACTGTGGGAAAACCAACCCGCAGGCAGGTGGCGCAGCAACGACATGTTCAAATATCAATAGCGGCTTGGAGTATGGAGAGAATTGTATCCACGGATGTTATCAAGGCAGGGATGAAAAGGGCTACATGTAGAAAAGGCTGACAGAGTTCTCGCTGCCGACCCGACCCAGATACTTCTGCCTGCCTTCAAGTGAAGGCCTCCCACCCAATGCGCCATGTGCACCTTGCTGACGATGAACAGGTCCTCCCGCTTCACAGCCTGCTCTTGGATCTTCTCTTGGATGGCTTCCCCCACCTCATGTTCATTCTCATAGACATAGGCACAGTCAATGTGGCGATACCCTGCATCAATGGCCACCTTCACCGCTTCTTTCACTTTGCCGAGAGGAGACTGAAAGGCAAAAGAAAAGCCCATCACACATGCATTATTTTTTTTTTTCCTTAAGAGATGGGGCCTTGCCATGTTGCCCAGGCTGGACTCACACTCCCAGGTTCAAACAATCCACCCAACTCCCGAGTAGCTGGAATTATGCCACTGTCAGCAACCAACATAGTCTCTTATACCCAGACCACCTTCAATAGGCTGCCCCACATGGCCCAGTTTCTCCAAACCAAGTCCTCACTGGGGTCTCCTGGGCCAGGGAATATCTGGCAAACTTTAGAAAAGTTTTCAAAAGAAGAGAAGGAAAGTGAATTAATTTTATGATTATGTCCTTATGTCCTGTCCTAGTTAAAGTCAGTTCCCTTTCATCCAGGTTAGTCCTGAAATGTCTTCAGGTGTGTCGGGGAGTGCAGATGGCTCCACTGCAACTTCCTGAAGACCCCGATGAAAGTTTGACTCTAAATAACCCAGAGGGATTTTCAGACAATATCCCTAAATGGTGATAAGGATCTGGATAATGGTCATTACAGCATCAATCCGGATTCCAACACTTACTGGGTGTTTGGGCCTAAGCAGGTGATTCAATCTCTCTCAACCTTGTCTGCAAAATGGGAAAAAAAAAAAAAAAAATTGTACCAGCCTCATGAGGCCTTTGTGGTGATGACATGCTGCAATGAATGTTAAGTTAAGCACATCACCTGACACACAGTAAGGCTCAGTAGAGGCCGTCCATTATACAATGATCCTTTCAGAAAAAAAAGAAGAAATAGAAAACCTTATAGGAATAGAGTTTGTTTTCCATTCCTATAAGAAGAAAGAGGGATGGAGGGAGAACAAGAGAGAGGGAGAGAAAGAAAGGAATGAAAGAAAAGAAAGGAAATAGAATTATCACATTTTGTTCTAAACTAGCCAAGCCAATGATGGGGGTAAAAAGCACTTAAAACGTGATCTCTCACAAAATAGTCTTTTAAACGTCTTCTGTTGGGATATAAGAAGCATTGAAAAGAACATAAAACATAGATGCACAGCTGCCCTACCACCTGGACAAGAAACGGGCTGCTGCCAGGCATCCAGAAACACCCCAGTGCCCCCAACCGCTATGCTACACCATCCTTCACCTCCACCGCTAAGTTCATAATCCTTTATCTATCATCCCCACATGTTGAAGAGGCTCCCTTCATAATTCTTACATTCAATTCCAAAATTCTGAAACTGTCTGGTAAACTTACCCAGGGTGAGCAGATTCCCTGGAGTTCTGGAAGTGATTATTTGGTCTGTTTATATAGGATTGAAGCTCTGATTTTGGTCAAATATTGCTATTCAACAAGAGACGCTGTGTGCATGAATCAAACTGGAAGTGATCTCTTTGCCCAGATAGACGAAGAATGTATCCTGAGAATGACCCAGTGCGGTAATAGAGTGTCCTGCCCTCCAGTTCAGCACAGGAGAGGGGAATAACCAGGGGGCACAGAAGGAAAGAGCCAGAGGCAGAAGACTCAGCACAGGCATTAGCCATGAGGGATAGGAGAGAAGAGGAATTCCAAAGGCTGCTTCAGGTCGCTAGTTAGGGTAGTGCCATCATGGATGAAAATGGCAAAGAAGGCAGAGTGAAGTGGTGATGGAACAACTTCAAACTTAGCCTAAGAGAGGCTCAGGAACCTGCCTCACTGAGTCCTGGATGTGCCTTACCATGTTTTGCCAGCTGACATTAACACAGCCAGGTGGAGCTCATGACTCCTAGGCCAGGCTCTTGGCAGCCCCAGCAAGCTGCAGATTTCAATGTGTACAGGAACCACCTGGGGATCTTGTTAAAGTGGAGATACCCATTAGAGAGTCTGGGGTGGAGCCCGAGACTCTGCATTTTTTCTCTTTCTTTCTTTTACACAGGATCTCACTCTGCTGCCCAGACTGGAGTCAGTGGCACCATCACTGCTCACTGCAGCCTTGACCTCTCAGACTCAACACTCAGTCTCCACCTCAGCCTCCCAAGTGGCTGGGACTACAGCTGCGTGCCACCATGCCCAGTTAATTTATTGGTTATTTGTAGAAATGGAGTCTTGCTATGTTGCCCAGGCTGGTCTCCAACTCCTGGGCTTAAACAATCCTGCCGTCTGGATCTCCCAAAGTGCTGGGATTACAGGCATGAGCCACCACACCCAGCCAGTTCTGCATTTCTAACAAGCTCCCAGGTCATATGGATTCTGCTGGCCCAAGTCCCACAACGTGATCTGCAAAGGGGTGCCAAGGACTTGGGGCTCTGCATCCTCTCCGCAACCACCCAGCCCACAACAAAGCCACAGCCAAGACTCTGGGGAAACGTTGAGCCCAGTTAAGTGTCCTAGAGAGACAGAGAGAAACTGTCCTGGAAAACAATTTTAAGTCCAACAGCTGCTTGAAATTTGATACTTGCTAGAGAAGCTCTCAGCGCTGCTGGGAAAGCCAGCCTTGGAGCTTTGCAGCCTGAATCAGCTCTGAGAAAAGAAAACAACTGGAGTCCCGGCTCCAGGACTGAATCTCACCTCTCCAAACCCCTGCCCGACCTCCAGGCTTTCCTGGCTGAATGCAGAAAGAGAAAACATCCAAACGCCCCCCCAGGGAAGAAGGCTGTGCAAATATTTGCATATTTACCTGCCACGTGCCCAGGCCCACAATGGGCATCTTGGCTTTGGTACTGAGCTCCACAAAGGTGGCCATGGTTGGTGCAGAATGATTCTGAGTGAGCAGGTAGAAGTCTCACGTCCTGCTGTGTCCAGAGTTGGTTGCTTCTGGTGGGTTCTTGGTCTCGCTGACTTCAAGAATGAAGCCACAGACCTTCACAGTGATTGTTACAGCTCTTAACGATGGTGTGTATAGAGCTTGTTCCTTCAGATGTGTCTGGAGTTTCTCCCTTCTGGTGGGTTCGTGGTGTCGCTGACTTCAAGAATGAAGCCACAGAGCTTCGTGGCGAGTGTTACAGTTGTTAAAGGTGGTGCAGACCCAAACAGTCAGCAGCAGCAAGATTTATTAGGAAGAGGGAATGAACAAATCTTCCACAGCTGGAAGGGAACCCGAGCAGGTTGTTTATTCCATTATTTATCCCCGCCCATGCGTTGCAGATCGGGCCATTTTGCAGAGCACTGATTGGTGCATTTTACAGAGTGGTGTTTGGTGCATTTACAATCCTTTAGGTAGACACAGCTCTGATTTGTACATTTTCACAGAGTGCTGATTTATGCATTTACAATCCTTTAACTAGACAGAAAAGTTCTCCAAGTCCCCAATCGCCCCAGGAAGTCCAGCTGGCTTCACCTCTCAATCCTCCCTCTAAACAGGACATCCTAACTGCTGTTGGGAATTGGGCGATGTCCACTCTAGACACTTCTTGCTGGATACGGGTGAACAAGAGACCCTGCAGTTGTAGTGTCCTTCAGAGGGGAACTCTTTAGGCCAGTCAAAGGCCAGCAGGTCGGTCCAAGGGTCCTCGGTACAAGTTGTTAGTCGAGCACACTTGGGGTTCCATTTGTAAAACCATCTGTAGCTTGATGGTCTCAATCCTAGAGGAAATAAATTTACAAGGAGGTTAAAAATACAGGGCCCAAAGGTGAGTAATAGCAAGATGGCTGTCACGGGCCTAGAAAGGGGAGAAGCCATGTTGCCCAACTCCAGAGGTTGGCATAAGAGTTAGACAGGCATTGTCTGATTTCAGAAGCCTTTTCCTGTAAATGTCGGGTGGCATCTTGTGCTATCCCTAACTGATTAGTGTAAAAATAATACTCTCCCCCTAAAAAGGTGCAGAGCCCTCCTTTCTCAGCAGTGAGGAAGTCAAGG
The DNA here is from genome assembly GCF_047675955.1 of Chlorocebus sabaeus. Classification (NCBI taxonomy): domain Eukaryota; kingdom Metazoa; phylum Chordata; class Mammalia; order Primates; family Cercopithecidae; genus Chlorocebus; species Chlorocebus sabaeus. The sequence goes on along the minus strand of NC_132924.1, from coordinate 107,683,614 downwards.
TCTCGGCGGTTTTGGAGAGTCTCTGCTGCCAAATAGTCTGGGATTGTAGAGTAAGGATAGATTTCGTTATTTCTTGCAAACTGTCTGAGAAATCCTTTGAGAGTGTGTAGTAGTAGGATAATGAAGTAGATAAACTGGCTATTCCAGTTCCTGTAGCAGTAGCCGTTCCTAACCCTATAAGTAGGGGTAGTAGTTGTATGGCTCTGCGCTGATGGACTTGAGTTTTGAGGGGCACTGATAGGGTCTGATTTCCTGGGGCAATGTTAATGTTGGGACTTAGGAAGACTAAGGTGCAGGTGCCTGTCCACTTAGTGGGTAGGCAGATATAGGTTGACATTACACAGAAGAAGAATATGCCTTGCTGGGTAGTCAGAACAGGGTGCGTATATTAAAAAGGTGTTTTGTTGTTTTCATTTTCCCATATTTCTACAGGACTTGCCAGGGTAAATCCAGTGAGTGTCTGGAAAGGGGTGTTGGGAGCAAACTGAATGGCTCTCTGTGTTCTATTTTCCCATTGGAGAAAAAACCGTTTTGTATCTACTAGGAACCATTCAAGAGAGTGCCTGAAAGATGGGATGAGATGGGATGAAAGATTGGTGCGTTTTTACAGAGTGCTGATTGGTGCATTACTGTCTGCTAGCTAGGAAGAAATGTTCTCCAAGTCCCCACTCGACTCAGGAAGTCCAGCTGGCTTCACCAGTCACTGTATTTTGTTGGTTTGTTTTTGAGATGGAGTCTTGCTCTGACTCCCAGGCTGGAGTGCATTGGTACGATCTCGGCTCACTATTACCTCCATCTCCCGGGTTCAAGCAACTCTCCTCCCGAGTAGCTAGGATTACAGGCGCCCACCATCACTCCAGTCTAACTTTTGTATTTTTAGTAGAGACAGGCTGGTCTCAAACTCCTGATCTCAGGTGATCCGCCCACTTCGGCCTTCCAAAGTACTGGGATTACAGGCATGAGCTTCTGCGCCTGGCCACATCCTGCTTAAGAAGGCTGGTGCTACCTGCTGTGGGAAGAGCTGGAGCCTGGCCACAGTAGCTTCCCTGCCCTATCCAAACAGGAAATCCCTTCCAGGCTTTTGTGAGATTGACGATTGTGTGAATGAATTATTACACATGGCAACCTTGTGTAAAGTTCTCTTACATAAGCATCTCATCGGCATTTTTGTTTGTTCATGATGAGTCAAGAAATTCAAAATAGCCCAAAGTTGGAAAGTAGTGAGGGAGAGAGAAAGGAAGGAAAGAAGAGTAGGGGGAGGGAGGGAAGGAATGAGGGAAGAGTAAAGAAGAGAGAAAAGAGAAAGAAAAAGAAGGAGAGTAAAGGAAGGGAAGGGAGGAAGGCAGGAGTGCAGGAAGGCAGAATGGCAGGCAGGCAGGCAGAAAGGAGAAAGAAAGAAAAGAAGAGAAAGAAAGAGAGAATGAAAGAAAGAAAGGAAGGAAGGAAGGAAGGAAGGGAAAGAAAGAAGAAAGAGTAAGAAGTCTGGCCACATGATGAAACCCCATGTCTACTAAAAATACAAAAATTAGTTGGTCATGGTGGTGAGAGGTGAAGCCAGCTGGACTTCTGGGTCGGGTGGGGACTTGGAGATCTTTTCTGTCTTACAAGAGGATTGTAAAATGCACCAATCAGCACCCTGTAGCTAGGATGGTAAAATGCACCAATCAGTGCTCAGTGGCTAGCTAGAGGTTTGTAAAATGGACCAATCAGCACTCTGTAAAATGGACCAATCAGTGCTCCGTAAAATGGACCAACAGTATTCCTTAAAATGGACCAATCAGCACTCTGTAAAATGGACCAATCAGCAGTAAGTGGTCAGGGAAAAATAAGGGAATTAAAGCTGGCCATCCCAGCCTGCAGAGGCAACCCACTTGGGTACCCTTACATGCTGTGGAAACTTTGTTCTTTTACTCTTCAAAATAAATCTTGCTGCTGCTGACTCTTTCAGTCTGTGCCATCTTTAAGAGCTGTAACACTTACTGCGAAGATGTGCGGCTCCATTCTTGAAGTTTGCAAGATCACGAACCTACTGGAAGGAACCAACTCCTGACACAGTGGTCATATCTGTAATCCCAGCTACTTGGGACGCTGAGACAGGAGAATCGCTTGAAACTGGGAGGTGGAGGTTGCAGTGAGCCGAGATCATGCCACTGCACTCCAGCCTGGGCAACGGAGTGAGACCCTGTCTGAAAAAGAAAGGAGGAGAGAAAGAAAGAAAGAGATTAAGCAACGCAAAGAAGGAAGAAAAAACAAGGACTTTCTTTCCCTGTGATTGTTTCCTCTGTGAAATAGAGTGTAGGGAGGAGAGGTGAGAAGCAGTGTTTCCATTTTAAAAGTAGCAATTCCAGGTTCAATGCAGAGATGGTCAAATCCTGGGCTGATTAGAGTCAGCTGTAACTAGTTGGTAGTCAGCAATCTAGGGAACATGATAAAGGCCTGTGCCATGCTGTGACACACCATGACAGGCCAGGGCCACGTCACAGCATCAGCTTTGGCTTGCGGGTAGTGGGTTTTTCTGTTTTTTTGCGTTCTTGTTTATGAAGTGGGTTTGCTTGAACATTGAAATGGACTTGAATCTCTAGGCTGTGGCTTATGACAGCTCTTAGAGGGCAATTGGCATGATATTTTGCACCTATGAGTGAAATATCTTAAATTTCATTGATGTTTGTTTACTTATGTACTTCGACATTAATAATACATGTATGGGCTGGGCATGGTGGCTCATGCCTGTAATCCCAGCACTTTGGGAGGCCGAGGAGGGTGGATCACTTGAGCTCAGGAGTTGGAGACCAGCCTGACCAACATGGTGAAACCCTGTCTCTGCTAAAAATCCAAAAATTAGCCAGGCATGGTGGCACATAGCTGTGGTCCCAGCTGCTTGGGAGGCCTGAGAATCACTTGAATCTGGGAGGGAGAGATTGCAGTGAGCCAAGATCGTGCCATGCACTCCAGGCTGGGCGACAGAGAGAGATTCCGTCTCAAAAATAGATACATAAATACACGCATGCTTCATCATCTGGTGGCCACAAAGTCTCCTGGATCTGCACATGGGGCACCTTATTTTCCCAGTGTATACTGGATGACATGCAGGGCTAGTATTGTTGAAATAGTAAATCCTTAGTGACCGTCAAGCTAAATAACAGAGAGAGGTCCCTAAAAGAAAAATATTCTCTGGGAGTAGAGCACTGCAATGGGAATATGCATGCCAGAGGAAACTATGTGTATATTTGGGGAATAAAGAAGACAAAAATTTTTCAGGGAAAAAATGAGGATTATCGAATTGCTTTGAAATAATTAGTCTTGGCTACAAAGAATCAATCATGAAAGTGTTAGTCTCAGATTGGACAGACAGTTGTTCAGAGGTCCTTGCAGAGTATGTTTTTTACTCAGTTGCAATGGCCTTTGTTCAAGTTTTTGGTTTTTGCAGTCTTTCATGGTAATTTTGGTTTTCAGTTGTACAACCATTAGAACCCTGCTTTCATGGCCTTCTGAGCTGTATTTGTTGTTGTTGTTGTTTTTTAACATTAGTGACTCCATTTTGATTCTGACCATTTTTACGTTATGCACAGAAAAAAGCAATGTGTATTATTCATGATAATATTCCTTCGAGAACCACTTAACTATGAATTGGTGAGGAGGAAGATCTTTTTTAGATAATTGAGATTAAGAAGGTATATCGATTACCTGTTTTTCTGTAACAAACCAACTGGTTATAACAGCAACCATTTATTTGCTGGTGATTTTGTGGACTGGCAGTTTGGACAGGAAGCAGCTGATAAGCCAGTCTCAGAACCACGTGGGGTCAGCTGGGTTTCCTCACCTCTGTGGGCTTCACTGGGGTGGACCGGGTTGTCAGGAAGGCAGGGACCCTTCTTCACATGTTTTTCGTTTTCCATGAGGCTAACTTGGACTTGTTCATAGGTAGCAGCATTGTAGGAGGACTACTCTCGGAATGTGAACAATGTCACTTCTGTCACCTTCTATTGATCAAAGCGAGTCTCAAGGCCAGGAAAGGGCCAAGGAGTAAGGAAATAGATTTCTACTCCTGAGGGAATTGGTTACAGGGAATTTTGGCTAATTTTTTTTTTTTTTTTTTTTTTTAAAGGCAGAGTCTCACTCTGTCACCCAGGCTGGAGTGCAGTTGCACAATCTCGGCTCACTACAACCTCTGCCTCCTGGGTTCAAGGGATTCTCCTGCCTCAGCCTCCCAAGTAGCTAGGACTACAGGTGCACACCTCCACACTCAGCTAATTATTGTATTTTTATTAGAGACGGGGTTTCACCATGTTGGCCAGGATAGTCTCAATCTGCTGACCTTGCGATCTGCCTGCCTTGCTCTCCCAAAGAGCTGGGATTATAGGTGTGAGCCACTACACCTAGCCAAATTTTAGCTATTCTTAATCAACCCCAGAAGGTTTAATAAGAACTTTGATTAGCTCCTTTCTGGCTTCATGAATTTACCAATCTATTCCTGGTTTTGCACCTTTAAGAAACTCTCATTTTTTAAATCTGATGAACATATGTCCGTAAGATGCTTTACTTTGTTAAAAATAAATACATAAAAAGTTGAGAGTAAATTATTTTGTAGAAGAAAAATGAATGAGGAGTAGTGTCATATTTCCTTCTCACATCCGTTTCTCTAAGAAATGGATCTGTTGTTAAGTGTCTGCCCCTAACCCATACTGTTTGAATATAGAGCGCTGTTGGCCATGGTCTGGGGATTATTTATAATCAGCAGCAAGGGGTTATAGCGTAATGGCTTACAATTTGGTGGGGTGGGACCACGGACTAATTGGAGTTTTTTGTTTCAGTCCTCATAACTTATTTGAAGCAGGAGGCTTGGCTGTCCACCCTTTGTACTTAGTAGTCCACCAAACATCTGCTCAGCCACTACAGGGACTTTTAAATCTCCATACTTACACTTGCTTGATTCTTTGTGGTATAGACATAGACACTTATCAACATGGGATAGCTTCCTTTGAACCTGCTCCTCTCCACACGGATGACTGAACAGGCATCAAGCAGAAGGATTAAAAAATGACTAGCCTGAGTTACATTGATGACAAGATGAACTTCTGTTGAAAAAAAAAAAAGAGAGAGAACAAACAAGTGATTATTAAGGGGATTACTTCGACCCAGTGGGTACAGTGGTCTATTATTACTAATAAGTATAACGACCAATTGGAGGCATTTCAGTGTAATCGATCTGAACACTTTGAAATGGTCTCAACCCTGGATTTCTTCCTCTGAAGGGCCATTTACTTAGAACCTGCTTATTAGATTTTTTACATATTAAGCAACTATCTATAACTTGCTTGGCCAGGGTGTCAATTCCTATACACCCATAAACCCGGAGAACTGCATCGCACATTGCTTGGGGTCCCCAATGGGTCCCTTGACATAATTGAGACAGATTTCCCTCATGAGAGGTTTTGACAACATTTCCCTTTAATCTGGTAAATCCATTTCCTTTCCGCATTTTCTTTAGCTCCTATTTTTATCAACTTCTTTTTTTCAATGGAAGAGAAAACAGGCGTTGCAGTAGTAGGAGGAAGGCATGGAGTTAAATGGAAGAAATGGCAACTTGTTTTGCTATTTGATCTGCAAGATTATTTCCTCAACTTGTGAAAGAAAAGTCCTTTTGGTGCCCTGGGACATGTACAATAGCTGTCTCTTCTGGCAATTGGAGATCGTTGAGGACACGAGCATCAGTTCTATTTGAACCAAATCTTGGCCTCTACTATTGATAAGACCCCTCTCCATCCAAATTTTTCCAAATGTATGTGCCACCCCAAGGGCATACTTAGATAGATTTTTCTTGGTTTTGTAAATGTCCTAAAGCTTGGCTGAGTGCAAACGCTTCACACCCTTGGGAAGATCAATTATCAGGCCACCTTCCTGATTTTACTTTTCAAGCATCTTTCCATTAATCACTGAATACCTATTATGTCTTTTTCTTTTAATCACCTGGGAGGATCCATCTATGAATAAGTGCTGTCCTGTCTTGAAGGGAGTTTTTCCTAAGTCTGCTTGAACTTTGGTATGGTAATTAATTAGATTTAAACATGTGTGCTCTCATTTTAAGTTTGGATTCCCCGTTAAAAAGCCTGCTGGATGAACTGAATTATTAGTAGTTAATATTAAATCATCTCTTGTCTCCTACCTTATTCCATGCACAAGAATTAGCTGCTTCAAGGATCTAGAACTAGAAATACCATTTGACCCAGTCATCCCATTACTGGGTATATACCCAAAGGATTTTAAGTCATGCTGCTGTAAAGATACATGCACACATATGGTTATTGTGACACTGTTCACAATAGCAAAGACTTGGAACCAACCCAAATGTCCATCAATGACAGACTGGATTAAGAAAATGTGACACATATACACCATGGAATACTATGCAGCCATAAAAAAGAATGAGTCCATGTCCTTGTAGGGAGATGGATGAAGGTGGAAACCATCATTACCAGCAAACTATCGCAAGGACAAAAAACCAAACACCACATGTTCCTGCTCATAGGTGGGAAGAGAACAATGAGAACACTTGGACACAGGAAGGGGAACATCACACACTGGGGCCTGTTGTGGGGTGGGAGGAGCGGGGAGGGATAGCGTTAGGAGATATACCTAATGTAAATGACCAGGTAATGGGTGCAGCACACCAACATGGCACGTGTATACATATGTAACAAACCTGCACATTGTGCACATGTACCCTAGAACTTAAAGTATAATAAAAAGAAAAAAAATTTTTAAAAGAAAATAAATAAATAAATAAATTTAAATTACTAAGATAAGAAAAAAAAAAGAATTACCTGCTCCTCTTATTGCCGCGGTCTTCCAAGGCTCTCCTCTCCTCTTTGCTGAGAATCCAGATTTATTCGTTACAACAGGTGGGCCTTGGTCTCCCTCACGCTAGGGGCACGGTAACTAGACAGTAGGATGCACCCCTCTGGGCGGGGTGACTGAAGGCCCCCTTCCCAAAGGAGAATATTCAAGTGCCAAAGTTGGGCGCCAGAACTGTTAGGAGTAACGCTCAAAACCTTAAGGAAATTGAACACTTGAACAAAGGATTCTTAGCAAAGCAATTTTACTTCTGCACCAAGGGGTGCCTCCCTAGCCAGTTGCCATGAGAGCACACATGAACAAAAGGGCAGGAGAGCCTTTATTCCTGACGCAAGTACTGCCCTTGTACCCTTTCTCCATTGGCCATGGTCGGATTGTACAAACTAAACTAATCCCGGTTGGCTAAACATCTGATTTTTTCAGATCAGGTGGGCATGTAAAAAAAAGCAGAGAATAAAGGGGAAGGAGTGTCTCTAATGAGCTCAAAAGTTAGTCTTCTTCCTAATAAGGAATGGAATGTGAGCTACTACTGATAACACCTGGTACTGTGGCATGCCTGGGCATCTAACAAAGGCAAAAAGGAAAAAAGGAGAAAAAGGAAAAAAGGTGGAGGGGTTACTATGAATTAGAGAATAAAAGATTGATCACATTATTTGAAGAGAAACCTCATCATATCCCACACAACCATGCATCCATCCATCATTCATCCAACCCCAATCCATGTATCCTTTTACCCATCCTTCCTTCTATTCAACCTTCCATCCATCCTTCCATCCTTCCTTCCCTTTTTCCATCCATCCATCCATGCCTCCCTCCCTCCGTCCATCCATTCATCCATCCATGTTCCATACATTCCATCTATACATTTATTCACCAGATATCATTGAGGCAGGGGAATATAATAATTAACAAAACGCAGAAATCCCTTCTCTCGTAGAGCTTACATTCTAGTGGGTAGAAGCAGGGTAAGCAAGCAAACAGCAAATATATAAAATATATAAGATATGGATAAACAATACTATGGAGAAAAAGAAAACACAGAAGGCCAAGAGGAAATATCAGAGGAGATGGGTTAATTTTAAATAGGATGATGAAGAAGGGCCTCTCTGAGAAGATGATAAATCAGCAAGGAAATTAGAAATACAAGTCAGAGAATTATTCTGATACCTGGGGGCAGAGCATCCTGGGCAGGAAGAATAGCAAGGGCAAAACCCTGAGGCACAATTACCTCTCTTGTGTAATTTTTCAGTAATGATCAAGGTCCTCTTGGTCCCACCAACTCTCCCTAACTTATGTGGGGGCTGACGTTTTTGAACCAATAAAAGTGCTGAAAGGCAACACTCTAAGATTTTAAGGGTGCAAAACTTTCATGACGTTTCTGGGAAAACGCTGAGAACAAATGAGGAAAAACAAATGAATTAGGTAGAATTTAAAATTAAATATAATCAAATTCCATTGCATTGTACATTCAGAATATGTATTTTTGGAAAATCGAAAGACTTGTTAAATGAGAATAATTTGAAATAAAAGTGTCTTTTTCATTTGGTTTTCAAAGTGGATGTATAAAATAACTAATTGAGTTAAATTTGTTCCTTTTTAAATCCTTAATGCATCTCTAGAATGTAAAAGTTCTTTTCTTATTGTGGAAATTTTGAAAATTATGTAAAAGTATAACAATAATAAACTTGTTGCCAAACAACATAGAAAAAACTCTGTTAATATTCAAATCTTTCTAGATAGGTTTTCCTTTTATTTCTAAGTTTTGTTGATTTGAAGTGAAAAAGGCTTATTTTATTTGCATTTTTATTACTAGTCTGTACAATTTTTCATGTCATTTAATGGTCAATTTTCATGTACCAACTTTCTTTTGGGCATCTTAGATTTCTCTTACTGATATGAATAAGCTCTATTGATTGTAAGAAAATTGCCAAATGGTTTTGTCCAAGTGTGTTTATTTCCTATTTTTGTTTGTTTGTTTGTTTGTTTTTGTTTTGAGACGGAGTTTCACTTTGTCACCCAGGCAGGAGTGCAGTGGCACAATTTCGGCCACTGCAACCTTCGCCTCCTGGGTTCAAGCGTTTCTCGTGCCTCAGCTTCCTGAGTGGGAATAGAGGGGTGTGCCACCATTCCCAGATCAGTTTTGTAGTTTTGTTAGAGACCAGGTTTCACCATCATGGCCAGGTTCCGCCATGATGACCTCAAATGATCCACCCTCCTCAACCTCCCAAAGTGCTGGGATTACAGGCGTGAGCCAATGCCGCTGGCATATTTTTGCGTAATTGTCTGTTTAGAGTTTACATTGCTATAGTCTTGCATGCTCATTAAAGCAAAAAAAAAAAATTATTTCCAACAATCTTCATTCTTGAGGCTTCTTTCAAATTTTACTGAAAAATATTTTCTACACAAATCTCTTTCATCTGTACATTCTTAACTATAATGTACAGTTAAAATCACAATAATGCAATAAGTAGGCTCCACATTTTTTAAAATAATATTTCATATAGCAACAGTCTCACTATGTTGCCCAAGCTAGTCTCAAATTCCGGGCCTCAAGCGATCCTCCTGCCTCAGCCTCCCAAAGTGCTGGGATTACAGGTGTGAACCACCCCAGCTGGGTCACAATTTTAATCATGTACAAGGCAGAGTTGTTGCAAGGTTGTTGAAATGACTGGAGCAGCCCTGGACAGTCAGGCTTTAGGGGGTCTGACTGGGAGATCCAAATCCCTTTAGGTCCCAGTTATACTTTGGCATCATCTGGTCAGCATTTGCCAGATCTCACTTCAATACAACAGGGGAAGTCTAGCCCTCTGGACTACCTGGGCCCGGCAGGACAGTCACAGTGATTCCACAATCTCCATGGTAGTTGCTACCCATCTTTCCAGCCCTCTCTTAGACAATGAGTGGAGAGAATACTTGAAACATAAGAGCCTCACTCCTTGCCTCCCTACTTCTCACGACAAGTTCCCTTCCTTTTCCACACCGACCTTACCATCTTCCTCTCTGTGGTTATTCCCCTTCCTTTCTCTTCATAAGCAAGTTCCCTACATTATCATAAGAGTTATTTAACACACGTCTGTAGTGTATACCTTAGATTCTCTCCCCATAATGGTGGCTTTGGTTTAGTTGTTGAGGATGGTGGCTTTATTTCTGACCAACTGGGACAAAATAGTGAACAAATTTTAGGATGGATGCCTTGTTTTTGTTACAGTTGTGACATTGAGGACCATGAGACCTGCAATGTTCCCATTACTCGAGATATAAATGCCGAAAATATAATCAGATAACTTGCTGGTGAGGTGGTGCATGCCTGTGATCTCATCACTTTGGAAGGCAAAGGCGGGAGGATCACTTGAGGCCAGGAGTTCAAGACCAGCCTGGGCAACATAGCAACATCACAAGATGATGTCTCTACAAAAAGTCATTAGCAGGAGGTCGTGGCCTGTGCCTGTACTCTGAGCTACTCATGGTGCTGAGGCAGGAGAATCATTTGAGCCCAGGAATTGAAGATTTAAGCGAGCTATAATCATACCAAGGCACTCCACTCTAGCCTGGGCAACAGAGCAAGACTTGTTCTCCACAAAGACAGAGAACAGAATAACTAAGAAGTTGCTTTTTAAAACACCGCATTTCTCCACATTAGCTTTTCAAATTTACCTCTGTTTGGTTAAATTCAAGTGAAACAAATGAACAAAAATATGCCACATAATAGAAACCCAATCATTTTCTCCTATAACCTAAAGTTTTAATCAAGTAAGTCATAATCACAGTCACATGAAGAAGAAAAATTTCACCAAATGCTCACTAAGGAGATATCACTGGGCTCTGTGTTGAAATTGCTTCCTGTGTATCAATTGCATACATTTTATATACTTTTTTAAAATTATACTTTAAGTTCTAGAGTACATGTGCACAATGTGCAGGTTTGTTACATATGTATACATGTGCCATGTTGGTGTGCTGCACCCATTAACTGGTCATTTACATTAGGTATATCTCCTAATGCTATCCCTGCCTCTTCCCCCCTCCCCACAATAGGACCGAGTGTGTGATGTTCCCCTTCCTGTGTCCAAGTGACATCATTCTTCAATTCCCACCTATGAGTGAGAACATGCGGTATTTGGTTTTCTGTTCTTTGCGATAGTTTACTGAGAATGATGGTTTCCAGCTGCATGCTTGTCCCTACAAAGGACACGAACTCATCCTTTTTTATGGCTGCATAGTATTCCATGGCATATATGTGCCACATTTTCTCAATCCAGTCTGTCACTGATGGACATTTGGATTGGTTCCAAGTCTTTGCTATTGTGAACAGTGCTGCAATAAACATACGTGTGCATGTGTCTTTATAACAGCATGACTTATAATCCTTTGGGTATATACCCAGTAATGGGATGGCTGGGTCAAATGGTATTTCTAGTTCTAGATCCTTGAGGAATTGCCACAGTTTTCCATAATGGTTGAACTAGTTTACAGTCCTACTAACAGTGTAAAAGTGTTCCTATTTCTCCACATCCTCTCCAGCACCTGTTGTTTCCTGATTTTTTAATGATTGCCATTCTAACTGGTGTGAGATGGTATGTCATTGTGGTTTTGATTTTTATTTCTCTGATGGTGAGTGACGATGAGCATTTTTTTCATGTGTCTGTTGGCTGTAGGAATGTCTTCTTTTGAGAAGTGTCTGTTCATATCCTTTGCCTACTTTTGGATAGAGGGTTGTTTGTTTTTTTCTTGTAAATTTGATTGAGGTCTTTATAGGTTCTGGATATTAGCACTTTGTCAGATGAGTAGAGTGCAAAAATTTTCTCCCATTCTGTAGGTTGTCTGTTCACTCTGATGGTAGTTTCTTTTGCTGTGCAGAAGCTCTTTAGTTTAATGAGATCCCATTTGTCAATTTTGGCTTTTGTTGCCATTTCTTTTGGTGTTTTAGACATGAAGTCCTTGCCCATGCCTATGTCCTGAATGGTATTACCTAGGTTTTCTTCTAGGGTTTTTATGGTTTTAGGTCTAACGTTTAAGTCTCTAATCTATCTTGAATTAATTTCTGTATAAAGAGTAAGGAAAAGATCCAGTTTCAGCTTTCTACATATGGCTAGCCAATTTTCCCAGCACCATTTATTAAATAGGGAATCCTTTCCCCATTTCTTGTTTTTGTCAGATTTGTCAAAGATCAGATGGCTGTAGATCTGTGGTATTATTTCTGAGGGCTCTGTTCTGCTCCGTTGGTCTATATCTCTGTTTTGGTACCAGTACCATGCTGTTTCGGTTACTGTAGCCTTGTAGTATAGTTAGAAGTCAGGTAGCATGATGCCTCCAGCTTTGTTCTTTTGGCTTAGGATTGTCTTGCCAATGCGGGATCTTTTTTGGTTTCATATGAACTTTAAAGCAGTTTTTTCCAATACTGTGAAGAAAGTCATTGGTAGCTTAATGGGGTTGGCACTGAATCCAGAAATTACCTTGGGCAGTATGGCCATTTTCACAATGTTCATTCTTCCTATCCATGAGCATGGTATGTTCTTCCATTTGTTTGTGTCCTCTTTTATTTCACTGAGCAGTGGTTTGTAGTTCTCCTTGAAGAAGTCCTTTACATCCCTTGTAAGTTGGATTCCTAGATATTTTATTCTCTTTGAAGCTATTGTGAATGGGAGTTCATTTGTGATTTGGCCCTCTGTTTGTCTGTTACTGGTGTATAAGAATGCTTGTGATTTTTGCACATTGATTTTGTATCCTGAGACTTTGCTGAAGTTGCTTATCAGCTTAAGGAGATTTTGGGCTGAGACAGTGGGGTTTTCTAAATATACAATCATGTCATCTGCAAACAGGGACAATTTGACTTCTTCTTTTCCTAAGTGAATACCCTTGATTTCTTTCTCTTGCCTGATTGCCCTAGCCAGAACTTCCAACACTATGTTGAATAGGAGTGGTGAGAGAGGGCATCCCTGCCTTGTGCCAGTTTTCAAAGGGAATGCTTCCAGTTTTTGCCCATTCAGCATGATATTGGCTGTGGGTTTGTCATAAAAAGCTCTTATTTTTTTGAGATACATTCCATCAATACCAAATTTATTGAGAATTTTTAGCATGAAGGCCTGTTGAATTTTGTCAAACACCTTTTCTGCATCTATTGAGATAATCATGGGGTTTTTGTCTTTCGTTCTGTTTATATGCTGGAATACGTTTATTGATTGGATATGTTGAACCAGCCTTGTATCCCAGGGATGAAGCCCACTTGATCATGGTGGATAAGCTTTTTGATATGCTGTTGGATTCGGTTTGCCAGTATTTTATTAAGGATTTTTGCATCGATGTTCATCAGGGATATTGGTCTAAAATTCTCTTTTTTTGTTGTATCTCTGTCATGCTTTGGTATCAGGATGAAGTTGGCCTTGTAAAATGAGTTAGGGAGGATTCCCTCTTTTTCTATTGAATGGAATAGTTTAGAAGGAATGGTACTAGCTCCTCCTTGTACCTCTGGTAGAATTGGCTGTGAAACCGTCTGGTCCTGGGCTTTTTTTGGTTGGTAGGCTATTAATTATTGCCTCAATTTCAGAGCCTGCTATTGGTGTATTCAGGGATTCAACTTCTTCTTGGTTTAGTCTTGGGAGAGTGTAAGTGTCCAGGAAATTATCCATTTCTTCTAGGTTTTCTAGTTTACTTGCGTAGAGATGTTTATAGTATTCTCTGATGGTAGTTTGTATTTCTGTGGGGTTGGTGGTGATATCCCCTTTATCATTTTTTATTGCATCTATTTGATTCTTCTCTCTTTTCTTCTTTATTTGTCTTGTTAGTGGTCTATCAATTTTGTTGATCTTTTCAAAAAACCAGCTCCTGGATTCATTGATTTTTTGGAGGGTTTTTTTGTGTCTCTATCTCCTTCAGTTCTCCTCTGATCACAGTTATTTCTTGCCTTCTGGCAGTTTTTGAATGTGTTTGCTCTTGCTTCTCTAGTTCTTTTAATTGTGATGCTAGTTTGTCAATTTTAGATCTTTCCTGCTTTCTCTTGTGGGCATTTAGTGCTATAAATTTCCCTGTACACACTGCTTTAAATGTGTCCCAGAGATTCCGGTATGTTGTATCTTTGTTCTCATTGGTTTCAAAGAACATCTTTATTTCTGCCTTCATTTCGTTATGTACCCAGTAGTCATTCAGGAGCAGGTTGTTCAGTTCCCATGTAGTTGAGTGGTTTCTATTGAGTTTCTTAGTCTTGAGTTCTAGTTTGATTTCACTGTGCTCTGAGATACAGTTTTTTATAATTTCTGCTGTTTTACATTTGCTGAGGAGTGCTTTACTTCCAACTTTGTGTTCAATTTTGGAATAAGTGTGATGTGGTGCTGAGAGGAATGTATATTCTGTTGATTTGGGGTGGAGAGTTCTATAGATGTCTATTAGATCCGCTTGGTGCAGAGTTGAGTTCAATCCTGGATATCCTTGTTAACTTTCTGTCTCATTGATCTGTCTAATGATGACAGTGGGGTGTTGAAGTCTCCATTATTACTGTATGGGAGTCTAAGTCTCTTTGTAAGTCTCTAAGGACTTGCTTTATGAATCTGGGTGCTCCTGTATTGGGTGCATATATATTTAGGATAGTTAGCTCTTCCTGATGAATTGATCCCTTTACCATTATGTAATGGCCTTCTTTGTCTCTTTTGATCTTCGATGGTTTAAAGTCTGTTTTATCACAGACTAGGATTGAAACACCTGCTTTTTTTGTTGTTGTTGTTTTCCATTTGCTTAGTAGATCTTCCTCCATCCCTTTATGTTGAGCCTATTTGTGTCTCTACATGTTCGATGGGTCTCCTGAATACAGCAAACTGATGGGTCTTGACTCTTTATCCAATTTGCTAGTCTGTGTCTTTTAATTGGACCATTTAGTCCATTTACATTTAAGATTAATATTGTTATGTGTGAACTTGATCCTGTCATTATATTAGCTGGTTATTTTGCTCGCTAGTTGATGCAGTTTCTTCCTAGCATTGATGGACTTTACATTTTGACATGTTTTTGCAATGGCTGGTACCTGTTTTTCCTTTCCATGTTTAGTGCTTCCTTCAGGATCTCTTGTAGGGCAGGCCCGGGGGTGACAGAATCTCTAAGCATTTGCTTGTCTGTAAAGGATTTTATTTCTCCTTCACTTATGAAACTTAGTTTGGCTGGATATGAAATTCTGGGTTGAAAATTATTTTCTTTAAGAGTGTTGAATATTGGCCCCCACTCTCTTCTGGCTTGGAGAGTTTCTGCTGAGAGATCTGCTGTTAGTCTGATGGGCTTCCCTTTGTGTGTAACCCGACCATTCTCTCTGGCTACCCTTAACATTTATTCCTTCATTTCAACTTTGGTGAATCTGACAATTATGTGTCTTAAGAGTTGCTCTTCTCGAAGAGTATCTTTGTGGCATTCTCTGTATTTCCTGAATTCAAATGTTGGCCTGCCTTACTAGGTTGGGGAAGTTCTCCTGGATGATATCCTGCAGAGTGTTTTCCAACTTGATTCCATTTTCCCCATCCCTTTCAGGCACACCAATCAGATGTAGATTTGATCTTTTCACATAATCCCATATTGGTTGGAGGCTTTGTTCATTTCTTTTTACTCTTTTTTCTCTACACTTCTCTTCTCACTTCATTTTATTCATTTTATCTTCAATCGTGGATACTCTTTCTTCCAGATGATCGAGTCAGTTACTGAAGTTTGTGTATTTGTCACGTAGTTCTCGTGTTATGGATTTCATCTCTATCAGTTCTTTTAAGGACTTCTCTACATAGGATATTCTAGTTAGCCATTTGTTAAATCTTTTTTTCAAGGTTTTTAGTTTCTTTGCAATGGTTATGTAGTTCCTCATTTAGCTCTGAGAAGTTTGATCGACTAAAGCCTTCTTCTCTCAACTCATCAAAGTCATTCTCCATCCATCTTTGTTCTGTTGCTGGCGATGAGCTGCGTTCCTTTGGAGGGGGAGATGCACTCTGATTTTTTGAAATTCCCGCTTTTCTGCACTGCTTTTTCCCCCATCTTTGTGGTTTTATCTGCCTTTGGTCTTTGATGATGGTGACACGCTGATGGGGTTTTGGTGTGGGTGTCCCTTCTGTTTGTTAGTTTTCCTTCTAACAGTCAGGACCCTCAGCTGTAGGTCTGTTGGAGTTTGCTTGGGGTCCACTCCAGACCCTGTTTGCCTGGGTATCAGCAGCGGAGGTTGCAGAACATAGAATATTGCTGAACAGCGAGTGTTGCTGTCTGATTCTTGCTCTGGAAGCTTCATCTCAGGGGTGTAGCCCACCGTGTGAGGTGTGACGTGTTCGTCTGCACCTAGTGGGGAATATCTCCCAGTTAGGCTACTCAGGGGTTAGGGACCCACTTGAGCAGGCTGTCTGTGTGTTCTCAGATCTAAACCTTCATGCTGGGGGAGCCACTGCTCTCTTCAAAGCTATCAGACAGGGGCATTTACCTCTGCCGAGGTTTCTGCTGCTTTTTGTTTAGCTATGACCTGTCTTCAGAGGAGGAGTCTACAGAAGCAGGCCGGCCTCCTTGAGCTGTGGTGGACTCCACCCAAATCGAGCTTCCTGGTGGCTTTGTTTACCTACTTAAGCCTCACCAATGGTGGGTGCCCCTCCCCAAGCCTCGCTGCCATCTTGCACTTAGATCTGACTGCTGTGCTAGCAACGAGGGAGGTTCTGTGGGAGTGGGACCCTCTGGGCCAGGTGTGGGATATAATCTCCTAGTGTGCCATTTGCTAAGACCCTTGGTAAAGCGCAGTATTAGGGTGGGAGTTACCTGATTTTCCAGGTGTTCTGTGTCTCAATTTCCTTTGGCTAGGAAAAGAAATTCACTTCCCCTTTGCACTTCCCAGGTGAGGCAATGCCTTGCCCTGCTTCAGCTGTTGCTGGTCGGGCTGCACCCACAGACCAGAACCAACTGTCCGACACGACGCAGTGAGATGAACCCAGTACCTCAGTTGAAAATGCAGAATCACCCGTATTCTGTGTCACTCACGCTGGGAGCTAGAGTCTGGAGCTGTTCCTATTCAGCCATCATGGGAGTGCCTCCATATACATTTTAAAAGCACCCTGTCTATGACATTGTGTATGGATGTGAACATATATACTAAAAATACAAAAATGAGGATGGGAAGTATACCAGCCAAAGGTCTAGCCAGGAGAAAAGAAACTGTGCTAAGATTTTTAAATATTGGATGTTTGATTCAAATAATTGGTTATAATAGGTGATCAGTTACATGTGATGGAATAGCTGAGCTATGGAAAGGAGATGAGACAACTCGGTTTAGCAGCAGCAGGAAGAGATCCTCGCTCCTAAGGAAGAAGGACAAAGAAAGGGTGCTGCTCCCTCAACCCAGAAGCTTTGTCTGGTAGGAGATAGAATCAAGGTGGAGGCTGCCTGGAAAAAGCTGGGCCCACAGAGGAATGTGCTTTCTACTGGAGATGCCACTCAAGGTCAAGAGACAGGGAGAGAGGGAGAGAGAAATACCTGTCTCTTCCCTTCTCCACCCCTTCAAGCTCCTAACAGTACCTCTCACTGAGCAAACCCAGGGGAAGCTATAACATAGCAAGGAAGCCTGGGAATGTAGGTGTACCCCTCAACCCCAATCAGAGGGTGAGGGGACTCACCAATTTAGGATAGGCATTTGCCTCTGGAAAGGTAGTCAGGGGAATGTGCACAAAGTGGTCCTTGACTGTATTGGTAACCCCTAATTTCTTTAATTTTTTTAAAGGTTTGGAGACAATATGGCAAAATGTTAGCATTTGTTTTTGTTTTGAGACAGAGTCTCTCTCTGTCACCCAGGCTGGAGTGCAGTGGTGCAAGTCTGGCTCACTGCAAACTCTACCTCCTGGGTTCAAGCGACCCTCCCACTTCAGCCTCTCTAGTAGCTGGGACTAAGGTGCACACCACTACGCCCGGCTAACACCTGTTAACATTATAATGTGGGTGACCAGAGGCTCATTACTTTATTTTCTCTGCATTTCAATATAGTTGGAATATTTCATAAGAAGTGATTATTATAGGACAAACAGAAATGTTCCAGATTAATGGCAATAGTAAGCATCTTTATTGTATTTCCACCCTACTTCCCAAGGAAATGCCACATCTCTCTCAGTGAACAGTAGCATCTTTGTGCAGTTTGCAGGCTGTGCCATTGACTCTTTGGCATGATGGTGTATTGAAGACAAGGTGGGAGAGCAAGACAGGGAATGAGTGGAGACAGGCAAGGAGGAAAGGTGGCAGGAAAAGTCTCAGGAGGAAGAGGATGACCATCGATCGCTGTGAGCTCTCCCAGAGCCTGCCTGCCTTTAAACTTGGTTCAGTCACTTATTACCTGGGGAGCCTTGAACAAGTTCCTCTTCTCTCCCTCCTAAGATGTTAATAGTACCTACCTCAGTGGGGTTATTTTGAGGATTCAGTGACTTCACCCACAGGAAAACACTTCACATTGTGTGGGCGCATAGTCCATTCTCAATCCATGTTGGTTACGATCATTATTTTTTTATTATTAATCTTTACATCCTCAGTGTTGGCAGATTTCTTGTGCTTAACAAACATTTGTTCAGATAAGTGGAAAAAACTGTCATTTGCTTATTCAAGCCACGTTTTTCTGTGAATTTCTGATCCTAGTTGAATATACAGAAATACATGTCTAAAACAGCACCTCAATTCTGGTCTACAACAGGATGAAGTTCACTGTGATCTCAGATAAGCTTGGCTAAAATAGGACTTGATGGAGATAGTCACACTTCAGTGAAGAAAGAGAATCCCCTGTGTAATGTCACCAGGAGATTCAACCTCAATATTCTGCATCAAAGGGATAGTCTTCCAAATGAGAGGATCTGCAGAAACAAAAAAAGAGAGAAACTCTGTTCCATCAAAGCAACAGCTCTGGTTGAGAAGGTATTCTTCTCTGGTGGACTCTATGGTATTTGTGTTCTCTCATCCACCTCCCTGCAAGAACACAAGTAGGGTGCTCACACCTTGACCTTCCCTCAAATCAATATGAGGGCTTTGCTAGGAAGGAGGACAGATAGTGACCAGGGTATGGGGAACAACTCGGAATGACAACTCATGGTAAACCTGGTGTCAGGTGAGGCAACTGACAAGTCTTGTCCCAGTCCACTGTCACAACATCATGAGGTAGGAAACACCAGCAGAATTGACAGCTTGGGGATTGTTATGAGTATTAAATGAGATAATAGCACCGGCAAAGGGCTCAGGACCCTGGCACATTCTAAGCTAAGGTTCAATGGATGTTAACTGAGATGAGTATTATCATCCTACTTTATAGGTAAAGAAGCCAACTTGGAAAAACTAGAAAATTTACCAATGTCACACAGCTAAGAAACCAGTGTTAGAGTTGGATTTCAGGCCAGGTGGACCTACTCCTGAGCCCACCAATCCATTGCCTCCACTGGAAATGATGTTCATTGGAAGGTAAGTGATTCAGTTTGGGGGAGAGTCCCATTTTATGTTCACCCTTCCTTTTTATACTAAGCAGCTGCTACTTTGTTAAGCACTGATAAAAGTAAGCCATTATAAGATGAGGAAAAGCTGCTGTGATACTAAGGGTGGGAAGGATAGATATGGAATATCATGACATGAAAGCTATGCTTGAGATACTGAAACCATTTTTTTTTTTTTTTTTTTTTTTTGAGACGGAGTCTTGCTCTGTCGCCCAGGCTGGAGTGCAGTGGCCAGATCTCGGCTCACTGCAAGCTCCGCCTCCCGGGTTCACGCCATTCTCCTGCCTCAGCCTCCCGAGTAGCTGGGACTACAGGCACCCGCCACCTCGCCCGGCTAGTTTTTTTGTAATTTTTAGTAGAGACGGGGTTTCACCGTGTTAGCCAGGATGGTCTCGATCTCCTGACCTCGTGATCCGCCCGTCTCCGCCTCCCAAAGTGCTGGGATTACAGGCTTGAGCCACCGCGCCCGGCCTGAAACCATTTTTAAAAGCTGAAAAATCATTATGGCTATAGAAACATTGGAAGTAATTCAAATTGTCATTTAATTGCAGACCTCACAGTAATAAATGCCAGATAACTCTCTTTGATATATTTAATTAGATCCATTAATCAGTAAGTATTGATTGTAAAGAGATGATTTAGGATTCCCGCCTAGCCAGAGTTAAAACTTTCTTTCAACCACTTATCTACGATTTAAAGTAAAGTTACCACCATCACCTTTGAGAGGAATTTGGAGATTATTTAATCCAGCCTCCCCGGCCTTCTTGCTTGAAAGCTGTAAACACAATCCCACCTCAGGGCCTTGGCACCTGCTGTTATCACTGCCAACAATGCTCTCCCCCAAATATGCATATGGCATATCCCTCACAGCAAAGACTCCTTTGACCCACCCCATATAAAGGATCCGTCCCACTACCACACACCACTTCCTATCCACTTTGCCCTACTTATTTTTCTGTCTAGCATTTGTTACTATCTGACACATATATTTCGACTTCATTTATTTCTTTTCCGTCTTCTTCTTCCCTCCCTCCCTAAGCACGTGGAGGCAGCATCTTTGTATAGTATGATAACCCAAGCATCTAGAAGATACCTGGCACATAGAGGACCACTAGATATTTATTGAATGTAGGAATAAGTAAATGCTCGCCTCCTGCCTATTCACAACACACTTTCTGTTACAATTCTAGCTCTACATCCAGAAGTTCAGACAATGAGCAGCAATTAGAGATGTGTCCATCACAGTGATTCCCAGGTACCCCAATTTTAACTTTCAGAACTGCCCCAAAATAGTATTTGAAGACACAAGTAGTCCCAGCAGCCTTCTCACTCTTCCAACTAACCCTCTACCAGTTTAGAAAAACTCCTGGCAATGCTCCTAGTTAACTCCATGCCACTTACTGCAACATGTTGCAGGCCCTCCAGTTTCTGTTGAAGCTGAGGATGGTTGCCATCTCCTCATCACTCAATTTAAAGTCAAAGACCTGGAAAGATAGGAGTTCCAGTACATCATCAGTAAGGCCATTACTGCTGTGACTGCAGACTGCCGCTCATTCTAGCAGGGAGTTCTAGCAGCACAAACTGGTCACAGGTGTTTTCCCCATTATGTCCACAGGATACAAATTTTTCTCTAAATTAGGTCCTACACAAAGACCGCAGTATTTGTAGTGCTAGTGTTCTGGGGGAGGGAGACCAGGCTCACAGGCACTAAGCCCCAGGTGTGCACAGGCCCTGTGCTCCATGATGCGCCCTTCTAGAAGACAGTTCTCCAAGGACAGTTCACACCTTCTCTGCTGCCGGAAGATGAGCAGGGAGGCCAGGACTGTCTGCTCGTGTGGTGGCCCAGGGCTTAGCTGCTCAGGAGCAACTGAGGGTCTTCTCAGTGGTGTGAGGCACAGTTGTGCTCAGACCTGACAGGGCTTCACCAGGCACTGTCTCCAGCATGTCCTAAGCCCATGGATCATTCATCTCAGGTATACTGAGCCTAGATCCCTGGGCTGGAAAATGATAGAGTGGTGGGAATGGAGGGGGCAGAAGACAGTGCAGGGATGAGGTGAGAAGCCTAGTGACAGGGTCTGTCTGTGTCCCCCTCCCCTGAAGAACACCAGGGCCGATCAGCCGGGATCTTACCTGAATGTTCTCAACAATACGTGCCGGTGTCACAGACTTGGGGATCACAATCACATTCCTCTGGATATGGAAACGGATCAGAACCTGTGCAGAAAGGGGACATCATGTTTCCACTCAGCTACAAGGACCCCTCCTTTCATGGAAAGGAAGAATAAAACATCTTCACAGCTCACTGTGGCTTCAGGTACAATCGCTGATACTGACTGAGCCCTTGACAGCTATAGACTTGTGCCAGCCCCCTGCCTCATTCTCTCCCTTCACCTTAGGGACAACTCTGTGATCTTCATTTTTTAGGAATAAAGAAAGCAGTTTGGGTCATAAGGCTGATCAGAGGTGGAGTTGGCGTCTGTACCCATATCCCTAGACTCCAAAACCATGCTTTACGACTTGGCTGTAGGGCTTAACAGGAAGCTGTGAGGCAGAAGCTATCTTTGTTTCAGTGACAGCTCTTGTGTTTCCTGGAGGTTCCAATAGACTTCAAAGGAAACAATATAGATGGCTTCAGCTCCTGTGTTCTTCCCCTTTAAGGAGTTAGTTGAGGACAACACAAGAAATGAAACATGAGACTGGAAGAAATAGTTGTTGGATAACAAGAAAAATAAAAATATGGTACCTGGGCTGCAGTTTTTTTGTGCTTTGCAGCAATCTCCTTAATCTTGGACTCCTCCAGCAGGGAAGGGTCCTCTGGCTTGGCCCTGGAGGCAGAAAGATGCTGATGTGAACAATCTCCATGGCTACCATGTAGAGATGGACACCACTCCAGTGAGGGTCTCAAGACTGATCATCAGAGCCTCTCCATCTGGGAGACAGGCAGGAGGACCTGGAAGCCTGTGTCCTTCTCCTGGGCTCTGAAGTCTCAACATTTTGCAAAGCCTGGTTCATCCTTGGGTGGTTGAACTGGAAATATTCCCAGAGGGTCAAACACGTCGCCCATGTTTTTGTTGTTGCTGTTGTTATTGCTTTTTAATTCCCATTTATTCCCACAGTCATCCCATTTGGTTGTAGCAAATGCATTACCTTACACACGTTTTTCTTTCCAGTGACTTATGATCTCATACCAATATTTACCAAACATAAAATAATGTTTTTAAGATTATCAAGAGAAGGATCCACTGCTTGGAAGCCTCACCAAGGTCTATCCGGAGAGCCCAGGGGGCTATAGGCCGTAACGGTGATGCCCTTGGAGTGGCAGTACTGGATCAGTTTCTCCTGCGTGAGGTACGGGTGACACTCAACCTGCAACAGCAAACAATCCGCATCACAGGGAAAGCTGGCTGGCTTTTGAGTTGTTCATAGGGAGTTCTACACATACACAGAGAAAAAGACCACCAAGCAAAGATCAAACACCTAGCCACTGAGATTCTTGCTAACACACCCATGAGGTCAGCCTCACACCTCCCGAAAGTGTCCTGATCAGTGACCCCTGAGATGAGACTCGGGACATAGATCGCATTGAACATTCCTCCCAATGTTTAAGATGTAATAGGGCAAGACCTTTATTTACCCTTATACTAAACAGAATTTACCTGGTTAGTCACTGGTTTATATTTCAGTCCAGGTTTGTTCAAGAGCTTCTCAATCTGGAAGTGGTTGAAATTGGAGATGCCAAGGGCTTTCACCAGCCCCTCATCCACCAGCTCCTCCATGGCCTGTCATAGAAAGGGAAACCTTTTGGGTATCCCCAGAGGGACTACAGGGACCCTGGCTTGCCTTAGTCCTCCCTGGGGCAGAAATTGCTAAAGGATCCACCACAACAGGGTTAGCCGAGGCATTCACAGGAAATTTCAGTCCAGGGCCTGGGTGCCCATCAGTGAATCTTCCAGCCCTACTGCCCCTCCCCAGCCCAAGGAAAACTAGGAGTAACAGGTAAAGATTTATATTCTTGCTTCTCTGACCTTACACATAAAGAAACACATACAAAATTATACTGCTCTATACAGGTGAAATATGAAGTTTTGTAATACAAAAAATAAAAAATAAATATAAAATGAACATTTGCAAGCTTATGAGATGATTTTATTTTTAATGAATCCAAATGACAGCGGGTAGCTACTGCTGTGTGTGCCTTGTACACCCAAACCTGGGCAAGCTGTGTTAGTCAGGAAGAGGCTGCAGCATGTGGAGAAGCCTCACTTGTGGGTCCTGAGTCACTTTCTCCCACACCAACCGTTCTTGGGTTTGTAGGAAGGTCATGCATATAGATTATGCCCTGGCAGGGGCACCTGGGCAAGGAGTTGTGTGGGGCTGAAACCTGACCCACTGTCTGCATATCCAGCCATGCTTCCCGGTACAGAAACTACAGGGACCCCCAAGGAAGGGAATCTTTGTATAACTTTTAGCGTATATTGGGCATTTTCCAAACTTGCCCAAAGATATCATATATGTTAGCAGCAGCCTCCAATGCAACATGTATTTATTAGCCATCTATTACATGTTCCAGAAGTTGTCAGGATGGAAAAGTATACAATGTGCTTCCTTCTTCTGGGATTCTTATTTCAGTTAAAGTGCTAGGGTTCCCTTCTGTGGAGCCATCAACCATGACCCTGAGGCTGCCACAGATAACATGACCGTGGCATAGACAGAGTCAGAAAGGGCAGAGAAGGAAGAGATTCACACAGCCTGCAGCTGTCAGGGCAGACCTTCAGGTAGAGTTTATTGTACGCCTCAGGAAAAAAAAAAAAAGAGAGAGAGAGAGAGAAAACAGGGGAAAAACATGAGCATATGAGACAGGAAGACAATAGCAGAGCTCAGAGACAGGGATGAACATGACATGTTTAGGGAACTCTTTATCTAGCCCTTCTCAACTTTGGCAGCAATTTGGAATCACCAGGGAAGTTTAAAAACTACCGGTGGATGCAGTGGCTCATGACTGTAATCTCAGCACTTTGGGATAGGATTGGAACAGGGGGTTTGGGCCTGGGTTTCAGCAACTTAGGGTAAGTTTTTAACTCTTGTAGGCCTTAGTACTCTCTTCTTAAAAAAAGGACTTATAATATACATACTAATAAAGTATATCTTTCTGAAACACATTATCAGAGGCTGAGACAGGAGGATTGCTTGAGTCCAGGTGCTCGAGACCATCCTGGGCAACATAGCAAGACTCTGTCTCTACCAGAAAAATTTTTTTTAATTAGCTGGATGTGGTCGCATATGCCTCTGATCCCAGCTACCTGGGAACATTGCTTGAGCGCAGGAGTCCGAGTCTGCACTGAGCTGTGATCTTGCCATTGTACTGCAGCCTGTGCAACAGAACAAGACTCTCTCTGAATTTAAAAAAAAAAAGTAATATCGGTGGCTGGGTTTCACCCCCCAGAGTTTCTTACAGATTTTGTCTGAGTTGTAGCCTAGACATTGGGATTTGTAAACTCCTCAGGTGATTCTAATGAACAGCCACATTGAGAACCACTAGTGTAGATGAAGTTGTTCAAATTGGGCAGTAGAGTTTAGATGCTATGAAAACAAAAGGTTCCCAAAACTTCCGATGGGGCAATTAGATAATATAAAAGCTATTGTACACCATAGGTCAGGTTAGTTTGCCTCTATTAGAACTTGACATCTTTATACTTTTTCCTCCCGTCTGCTTCAGGGTGGTCGATGAGGTTTCTACTGAACTGGCTGTGGGTCTACAGAAACATCCAGCGCTTTCATATTCAAGCCTGCTCGTTTCAAATCAGAGCCTCTGACCTTGATCACTGATATCTTTTCATACCTTTCAAATGTTGTATTTAGCAGTCATCCTTGTATTCATTCACAAAATATAGCACTGTGAGACGCAGGCTACACTGACACACAAGCCACATTAATATCATCATAGGAGCTAAGACAAACTGATAAAATGTATTGCAAATGGCCAGGTGCGGTGGCTCACGCATGTAATCAGAGCGCTTTGGGAAGCCGAGATGGGTGGATCCCCTGAGGTCAGGAGTTCGAGACCAGTCTGGCTAACATGGTGAAACCCTGTCTCTACTAAAAATACAAAAGTTAGCTGAGTGTGGTGGTACACACGTGTAGTCCCAGCTACTCAGGAGGCTAAGGCAGGAGAATGACTTTAACTCGATAGAGGAATGTTGCAGTGAGCCAAGATGATGCCACTGCACCGCAGCCTGGGCGACAAAGTGAGACTCTGTCTTAAAAAAAGAACGCTGTGCTTGTGGATTAACGTTTTTGAACAAACAATACACAGAAAAAGCTATGTTTAGTTGAATCATGTCCATTCTAAGCATTTCAGAAACGTGAGGCTTAATATATTTTCCCTTGTACAAGACAATACAAACTCGCAACTACATGTACCCCTACACAGACAGCTGCCAAGATAACATCATTAACTCTTGGAGTAATATGCCAGTGTTCATTTATAACTTATTCCTCCACTTCATTCTCTACTAGCATTTGCAAAAGGATATAATAGTATAATAGAAAATGACCAGAGAAAACACTGATCCCTTAATTCACTTTGAATGTGAATGATGTGAAACAGGTCATGATGTGATCTGGGAAGCAGGGCACTCAGGATCCCTGATTTCTGGATGTGTGTTCACTGCCTGCCAAGCACCATGCTGATGGCTTTGGTGGTTGGACTTGTGATTCAGATGAGTCTGGGTCCAATCCCAGCTCTGCCACACACATTGTGACATGACCTGTGCAAGTCACCAATCAATCTAGGCTTCAAATGTCATTATTTATAAAGGGGGATGTTAAGCCTGCCTTATAGGTTTAGATGATTACATGGTCGCTATGACTAATGTTCCTGGCATGTAAACCATCTGAATCTTTATCACACCCTCAAAAATACATAGCAGTAGTATGTGTTATAAGACTTCTTTTTTAAGAAGAGAAAACTGAGCCCTACAAGAGTTACAAACCTGACCCTAGGTTACTCAGCTGTTATGAGCAAACCCAGGCCCAAACCTCCTGCTCCAAATGGCTTGCCCTGGTTTAAGAACAGCATGTGTATTCCCCAAAGTGGGGTACATGGTATTTCCAGTCTTATTTGAAGACTCAGTATTAGCCTTGAAATATAAATAGTACCAGATGCACCCAAAAGCCAAAGGTGATGAGGAAGATATTGGAAGAGCTAGAGAATCACAATGATGAAATTAGAAAGCATCAGGCACACGGCCTCTTTCATGTCAATGGGAAGTCTCATTGGATAACTGAAGATTTCTCTCCCAGCACACTTACAGGAAGCTGGAACCTACCTCCCAGGCATCCAAGAATGTTGCTTTTCCACCGATGACATTACCTTTATCATCTTTGGGTAAAATGTTATCCCCAGACTGTAAATACAGAATGAAAAGTTTACTGGAATCTGCATCAGGACACTTGGTTGTTTAAACAAGGTTTCAGGGTCCTGACTCTTGCTAAATACCACATGGGCATACCAGTTTTTTCAGACTCTGCAGTACATACTACAAGTATGTGAGTTTAAATGAAATCTCTATATCTACTGTAGCATATTAATCCTTATATTTTAGAAACCACTGGATTGACGTTCAGATCTGCTGTTAGTACATTCCAGAAGCCAACGTTATCACCATGGACATTAAGCTCATACACTTAGATCCTGTGTACACCCAAGGGCAAACTTTCATTTCAGTATCACTGGATAAGGATGAGATCTCCAGGGTGTGGTTTTCTGGGGAAGATATTGGCCAGCTTCTATCCTTGCAGCCTCTAGAACAGACATGGAATAAGGGATGGCAGGCCATCAGCACTCCCGCTGGTCAGGAGGGGAGAGAGCTGGAAATTTGTCTCTCCCACCCCTCAGGAGCAGGTAGAGCAGAGCCCCAGGCAATGGGAGCCGTGATGACTACTGGCTTCCTTCCAGCATCACCGCACTTGGGCTTTTCTCCAAGATGCCACTCCCGGGGTGTGCTTTGCTTAATAAGATAACTAGGCCCTGGAATATAGTTATGCAAGTGTAATCCAAGGGATTTCCTGGGAGAGCAGTCCCAGGACATGGAATCAAGACAAAGGTGATAGGGCAGTTGCAACTTGTCTGGGCTGCCAGAAATCATGGCTTCTCTCAGACGTAACTGCAAGAAATCACAGGCATGTGGCCACCTCAGCAGCACACACGGCCTCAGCCTCCCTTCCACGCCAGCGTCTTTCTGCTCCAAGGTCTCTTCCTGCCATTCCCAATTGTGAACTACAAGGTCTCCTGCTCCAGTCCACACCACCCCCCAGACCTGGTGCAGCTAGTATTTTCTGACACCTGCTCAGAACTCGAGGCTGAGAAAGGGAGTCACTCAAACCTTGAATCCCTGTGGCCAATGAATAAGATAGACGTCCAGATAGCTTAGCTTCAGGTCCCTGAGGGTCTTCTCAAAGGCTTTTCTCACAAGCGGTCTCTCAAAGAAAGTGGGCCCCAACTGCAAAGAGTGCAACAATGAGCTGTTAATACTGAGAAAAGGAAGGGCCACATTATACCCATTGTCCTTGCCTTTTGATTTGCACCCTGATCTAACCTGGCACAGGCCATTTATAACAAAGCTGATTAAGATCCACGACACAGTGTGGAAAATCACCAGGGCTCAGCACGTCAATGACATGTCTTAAGTGTTAAAACCAATTTACTTTTTCAATTCTCCTAGTACTCTATATGTCTCTCAGATCATTTAAGTAAATGTGGCCACAGATTTGAAATGTTTACCTGTCTCAGTCTCTTTGTCAGCTGTGGGCTCTCTGAGAGCAGGACTTGTGTGTAGCTTTTAAATGTCAAGCATTCTTAGGCCTTCGGGAAAAGATGGTCCTTTATCTGACCTATCTGATAGGTCCCTTATCAAGCCTGTCAGGCCCCAAATGATAACTTTATAAGGGCTTTATCCACACTTGGCTGCTACACAGTGGGGTCTATTTGTCCCACCAGATGTATGCAATATCCATGTACCTAGAACTAGTGTTTTCTCAGCAAGTGGTGTATAATGTAAATCCAGTGATTCTCAACCCCCTCACACCCAACATCCTCTTCTTTTTTTTAACATTGTGTATCTCACCTTTTACTAGACTGAATAAAGAAAATCATATGTGACAATAGAAATATGTGCCTACTGTTTTCCAAATGCCCCCTGGCTGAGAACCTTAGAGACACAGTGGCGGAGACCACAGTGCTGACAGGGAGACCACACATCAAGCCCTGCCTGCACCCTTGGCCTCTGACTGCCTCTGGGCAGATGGTGGATCCCTCTGATGGGGAACAGGGAGGCCCAGGGCAGTGCAGGGCTCCATGGAGACAAGTCCACTGTGGGAAAACCAACCCGCAGGCAGGTGGCGCAGCAATGATGTGTTCAATTATCAATAGCGGCTTGGAGTATGGATAGAATTGTATCCACGGATGTTATCAAGGCAGGGATGAAAAGAGCTACATGTAGAAAAGGCTGACAGAGTTCTCACTGCCGACCCGACCCAGATACTTCTGCCTGCCTTGAAGTGAAGGCCTCCCACCCAATGCGCCATGTGCACCTTGCTGACGATGAACAGGTCCTCCCGCTTCACAGCCTGCTCTTGGATCTTCTCTTGGATGGCTTCCCCCACCTCATGTTCATTCTGATAGACATAGGCACAGTCAATGTGGCGATACCCTGCATCAATGGCCACCTTCACCGCTTCTTTCACTTTGCCGAGAGGAGACTGAAAGGCAAAAGAAAAGCCCATCACACGTGTATTATTATTTTTTTTAAGCGACGGGGACTTGCCATGTTGCCCAGGCTGGCCTCACACTCCCAGTTTCAAGCAATCCTTCCACCTCCGGAGTAGCTGGAATTATACCACAGTCAGCAACCAACATAGTCTCTTATCCCCAGACCACCTTCAATAGGCTGCCCCACATGGCCCAGTTTCTCCAAACCAAGGCCTCACTGGGGTCTCCTTGGCCAGGGTTTATCTGGGAGGATACACACTTTAGAAAAGTTTTCAAAAGAAAAGGAGGAAAGTGAATGAATTTTATGATTATCTCCTCATGTCCTGTCCTAGTTAAAGTCAGTTCCCTTTCATCCAGGTTAGTCCTGAAATGTCTTCAGGTGTGTCGGGGAGTGCAGATGGCTCCACTGCAACGTCCTGAAGATCCAGATGAAAGCTTGACTCTAAATAACCCAGAGGGATTTTCAGACAATATCCCCAAACGGTGATAAGGATCTGGATAATGGTCATTACAGCATCAATCCGGATTCTAACACTTACTGGGTGTGTGGGCCTAAGCAGGTGATTCAATCTCTCTCAACCTTGTCTGCAAAATGCAAAAATTAGCAAGAGCCTCATGAGGCCTTTGTGGTGATGACATGCTGCAATGAATGTTAAGTTAAGCACATCACCTGACACACAGTAAGGCTCAGTAGAGATCGTTCATTATACAATTTCCTTTCAGAAAAAAAGGAGAAATAGAAAACCTTATAGGAATAGAGTTTTTTTTCCATTCCTATAGAAGAAAGAGGGAGGGAGGGAGAATGAGAGAGGGAGAGAAAGAAGAGAAGGAGAGAAAAGAAAAGAAATAGAATTATCGTATTTTGTTCTAAACTAGCCAAGCCAATGATGGGGGCAAAAAGCACTTAAAACTTGATCTCTCACAAAATAGTCTTTTAAACCTCTTCTACTGTGAGATAACAAACATTGAAAAGAACATAAAACATAGATGCACAGCTGCCCTACCACCTGGACAAGAAACGGGCAGCCGCCAGGCATCCAGAAACACCCCTGTGCCCCCAACAGCTACACCACACCCTTCTTCACCTCCACCGCTAAGTTCATAATCCTTTAGTCTATTATGCCCACATGTCGAAGATGACTCCCTTCATAATTCTTACATTCAACTCCAAAATTCTGGAATTTTGGATTCCAGAATTTTGGGTAAGTCTGGTAAACTTACCCAGAGTGAGCAGATTCCCTGGAGTTCTGGAAGTGATTATTTGTTCCATTTATATAGGATTGAAGCTCTGATTATGAGTAAATCTTGCTAATCAAGCAACAGATGCCGTGCATGAATCAAGCTGGAAGTGATCAGTTCGCCCAGATTAACCAAGAGTGTATCCTGAGAATGACCCAGTGTGGCAACAGAATGTCCTACCCTCCAGCTTGGCTCAAGAGAGGGGAAAAATCAGGGTGCACAGAAGGAAAGAGCCAGAGGCAGAAGACTCAGCAGGGACATTAGCCATGAGGGATAGGAGAGAAGAGGAATTCCAAAGGCTGCTTCTGTTCGCTAGTTAGGGTAGTACTATCATGGATGAAAATGGCAAAGAAGGCAGAGTGAGGTGGTGATGGAACAGCTTCAAACTTAGCCTGAGAAGGCTCAGGAACCTGCCTCACTGAGTCCTGGATGTGCCTTACCGTGTTTTGCCAGCTGACATTAACACAGCCTGGTGGAGCTTATGACTCCCAGCCCAGGCTCTCGGCAGCCCCAGCACGTTGCAGATTTCAATGTGTATAGGAACCACCTGGGGATCTTGTTAAGGTGCAGATGCCCATTAGGTAGCCTGGGGTAGAGCCTGAGACTCTGCAGTTTCTTTCTCTCTCTCTCTTTGTCTCTTTCTCTCTTTCTTGGATCTCACTCTGCTGCCCAGACTGGAGCACAGTGACACCATCACTGCTCACTGCAGCCTTGACCTCTCAGGCTCAACACTCAATCTCCACCTCAGCCTCCCATTTGGCTGGGACTACAGGTGCGTCCCACCATGCCCAGCTAATTTATTGATTCTTTGTAAAAATGGGGTCTTACCGTGTTGCCCAGACTGGTCTCCAACTCATGGACTCAAGCAATCCTCCCGTCTGGGTCTCCCAAAGTGCTGGGATTACAGGCATGAGCCACCACACCCGGCCAGTTCTGCATTTCTAATAAGCTCCCAGGTCATATGGATTCTGCTAGCCCAAGTCCCACACCCTGATCTGCAAAGGGATGCCAAGGACTTGGGGCTCTGCATCCTCTCCGCAACCACCCGGCCCACAACAAACCCACAGCCAAGACTCTGGGGAAATATTGAGCCCAATTAAGTGTCCTAGAGCCAGAGAGAGAAACTGCCCTGGAAAACAATTTTGGGTCCAACAGCTGCTTGAACTTTGATACTTGCTAGAGAAGCTCTCAGCGCTGCTGGGAAAGCCAGCCTTGGAGCTTTGCAGCCTGAATCAGCTCTGAGAAAAGAAAGCAACTGGAGTCCCGGCTCCAGGACTGAATCTCACCTCTCCAAACCCCTGCCCGACCTCCAGGCTTTCCTGGCTGAATGCAGAAAGAGAAAACACCCAAACGCCCCTCCAGAGAAGAAGGGTGCGCAAAGATTTGCATATTTACCTTCCAAGTGCCCAGGCCCACAATGGGCATCTTGGCTTTGGTACTGAGCTCCACAAAGGTGGCCATGGTTGGTGCAGAAATGATTCTGAGTGAGCAGGTAGAAGTCTCACGTCCTGTTTTTTGTTGTTGTTTTTGAGACAGTCTTGCTGTGTCGCCGAGGCTAGAGTGCAGTGGTGCGATCTCGGCTCACTGCAGCCTCGGTCTCCTCGGTTCAAGCAATTCTCCTGCCTCAGCCTCCTGAGTAGCTGGGATTACAGGCGCCCACTACGATTTCCAGGTAATTTTTATATTGTTAGTAGAGACAGGCTGGTCTCAAACTCCTGACCTCAGGTGATCCGCCCACCTCGGCCTTCCAAAGTGCTGGGATTATAGGCATGACCTAAGAGCCCGGCCACATGCTGCTTAAGAAGGCTGGTGCTATCTTAATTGGGAGGAGTTGGAGCCTGGCCACAGTAGCTTTCCTGCCATAAGCAAAGAGGAAATCCATTCCAGGCTTTTGTGAGATTGAGGATTATGTGAATGAATTATTAATCACGGCAACCTTGTGCAAAGTTCCCTCTTAGGTAACAGTATCATTGGAGTTTCTGCTTGTTCACTATGAGTCAACAAACTCAACACAGCTAAAGGTTGGAAAGTAGCAAGGGAGAGAGAAAGGAAGGAAAGAAGAGTAGGGAGAGGGAGGGAAAGAAGCCTGGCCAACCTGGTGAAACCCCCTCTCTACTAAAAATACAAAAATTAGCCAGGCACGGTGGCACAAGTCTGTAATCCCAGCTACTTGGGAGGTTGAGACAGGAGAATTGCTTGAACCTGGGAGGTGGAGGTTGCAGTGAGCCAAAATCGTGCCGCTGCACTCCAGCCTGGGCGAGAGAGTGAGACCCTGTCTCAAAATAAAAAAAAGAAAAGAGAAAAGAAAGGAAGGAAGGAAGGAAGGAGGGAGAGAAAGAAAGAGAGAAAGCAAAGCAAAGAAGGAAGAAAAAACAAGGATTTTATTTCCCTGTGATGCTTTCCTCTGAAATGGAGTCTAGGGAGGAGAGGTGAGAAGCAGTGTTTCCGTTTTAAAAGTGGCAATTCCAGGTTCAATGCAGAGATGGTCAAATCCTGGGCTGATTAGAGTCAGCTGTAACTAGTTGGTAGCCAGCAATCTAGGGAACATGATACAGGCCTGTGCCATGCTGTGACGCACCATGACAGGCCAGGGCCATGTCACAGCCTCAGCTTCAACTTGCGGGTAGTGGGTATTTCTGTCTTTTTCCCATTCTTGTTTGTGAGGTGGGTTTGGTTGAAAATCGAAATGGACTTGAATCTCTAGGCTGTGGCTTATGACAGCTCTTAGAGGGCAATTGGCATGATATTTTGTACCTATGAGTGAAATATCTTAAATTTCATTGATGTTTGTTAAATTATCTACTTCGACATTAATAATACATGCATGGGCCGGGGCTGGTGCCTCACGCCTGTAATCCCAGCACTTTGGGAGGCCGAGGAAGGTGGATCAATTGAGCGCAGGAGTTGGAGACCAGCCTGACCAACATGGTGAAACCCTGTCTCTGCTAAAAGTCCAAAAATTAGCCAGGCATGGTGGCATATAACTATAGTCCCAGCTGCTTGGGAGGCCTGAGAATCACTTGAATCTGGGAGGGAGAGACTGCAGTGAGCCAAGATCGTGCCAGTGCACTCCAGGCTGGGCCACAGTGAGAGACTCCGTCTCAAAAATAGATACAGAAATACACGCATTCCTCATCATCTGGTGGCCATAAAGTCTCCAGGATCTGTACATGGGGCTCCTTATTTTCCCAGAGTATACTGGATGACATGCAGTGCTAGTATTGTTGAAATAGTAAATCCTTAGGGACTGTCAGGCTAAAAACAGAGAGAGGGTCCCTAAAAGAAAAATATTTCTCTGGGAATAGAGCACTGCAGTGGGAATACGCATGCCAGAGGAAACTGTGTGTATATTTGGGGAAATAAAGGAAGACAAAAATTTGTCAAGGAAAAAATGAGGATTATCTAATTGCTTTGAAATAATTAACCTTGGCTACAAAGATCAATCATGAAAGTGTTAGTCTGAGGGTGGACAGGCAGTTGTTCACAAGTCCTTGCAGAGTATGTTTTGTGTTCAGTTGCAATGGCCTTTGTTCAAGGTTGCGGTTTTTGCAGTCTTTTGTGGTAATTTTGGTTTTCAGTTGTACAACCATTACAACCCTCCTTTCATGGCCTTTGGAGCTGTATTTGTTGTTTGTTTTTTAACATTAGTGACTCCATTTTGATTCTGACCATTTTTACATGATGCACAGAAAAAAGAAATGTGTATTATTCATAATAATATTCCTTCGAGAACCACTTAACTATGAATCGGTGAGGAGGGAGATCTTTTTTAGATAATTGAGGTTAAGAAGATATATCGATTAGCTGTTTTCGTGTAACAAACCAACTGGTTATAACAGCAACCATTTATTTGCTAGTGATTTTGTGGGCTGGCAGTTTGGGCAGGAAGCAGCTGATAAGCCAGTCTCAGAACCACATGGTGTCAGCTGGGTTTCCTCACCTCTGTGGGCTTCAGTGGGGTGGACCGGGATGTCAGGGAAGGCAGGGACCCCTCTTCACATGTTTTTCGTTTTCCATGAGGCTAACTTGGACTTGTTCATAGGTAGCAGCATTGTCGGAGGCCTACTCTCGGAATGTGAACACTGTCACTTCTGTCACCTTCTATTGATCAAAGCGAGTCTCAAGGCCAGAACAGGGCCAAGGAGTAAGGGAATAGATTCCACCTCTTGAGGGGATTGGTTACAGAGAATTTTGTCTACTTTTTTTTTAAAGTTAGAGTCTCTCTCTGTCACCCAGACTGGAGTGCAGTTGCACAATCTCGGCTCACTACAACCTCTGCCTCCCGGGTTCAAGTGATTCTCCTGCCTCAGCCTCCCGAGTAGCTAGGACTACAGGTGCACACCACCACACTCAGCTAATTATTGTATTTTTATTAGAGACGGGGTTTCACCATGTTGGCCAGGATGGTCTCAATCTGCTGTTCTTGCGATCTGCCTGCCTTGGCCTCTCAAAGTGCAGGGATTACAGGTGTGAGTCACCGTGCCCGGCCGAATTTTGGCTATTCTAAATCAACCCCAGAAGGTTTCATAAGAACTTTGATTAGCTCCTTTCTACCTTCATGAACTTACCAATCTCTTCCTGGTTTTGCACCTTTAAGAAACTCTCATTTTTTAAATCTGATGAATATATGTCCATAAGATGCTTTACTTTGTTAAAAATAAATACATAAAAAATTGAGAGAAAATTATTTTGTAGAAGAAAAATGAATGAGTATTGTCATATTTCATTCTCACATCCATTTCTCTAAGAAATGGATCTGTCCTTCAACATCTGCTCCTAACCCATACTGTTCGAATATAGATGACTGTTGGCCATGGTCTGGGGATTATTTATAATCAGCCACAAGGGGTTACAATGTAATGGCTTACAATTTAGTGGGGTGGGACCACGGTCTAATTGGAGTTTTTTGTTTCAGTCCTCATAACTTATTTGAAGCAGGGGGCTTGGCTGTCCACCCTTTGTACTTAGTAGTCCACCAAACATCTGCCCAGTCACCACAGGGACTTTTCAATCTCCATACTTATACTTGCTTGATGTTTTGTGGTATGGACATAGACACTTATCAACACGGGATAGCTTCGTTTGAGCCTGCTCCTCTCCACACGGATGACTGAACAGGCATCGAACAGAAGGGTTAAAAAATGACTAGCCTGAGTTACATTGATGACAAGATGACCTTCTGTTGAAAAAAAAAAAAGAGAGAGAGAGAATGAACAAGTGATTATTAAGCTCTTTTTAGAGTTAATTGGTGGGGGTCAGCCCTGGAGTGACGGTTCATGACTTTGGAGGTGGTGGTGCCTTCTTGACTCAGGTGTGATGAGTCCTTCCTCTTTCTGCTGTCCAGACTGCAGTCTCAGTAGTTAGGAGCACTAGGTAGGGTCCTTCCCAGGCTGGTTTGAGCTTCCTTTCCTTCTACCTTGGATGAGAACGTGGTCTCCAGGCCGATGCTGATGTTCTGGAAACTCCAGGGGCGACGCCTGTGCTAGGAGACCTTCAGTCTTAAGGGAAGAGAAGGTAGAGGATAGAACAAGCATATAATTTTTGAGGAACTGATCCTTCATTTCAAACATAGGGATGTCAGCAGTGGAGTGAAGTAGGGAATTCCATAGAGCATTTCATAAGGTGACAGGCCAATATCTCTCCGAGGGGCAGTCCGGATTCTTAACAAGCAACAGAAAGACATTTAATCCATGGCAATCGAGTTTCTAAAGCTAACTTCAGTGGTTTTTTAGAGTCTGATTCATCCACTCTGGTCTTCCTGAGGAAGATGGATGCCAAGGGGTATGGTATTCCCAATGCATATCTAGTGCCTGGGCTCACTTCTTAATGACATGCACAGTGAAATGGGTTCCATTATCTGAATCAACATTTTCTATTTGTCCAAATCTGGGTGCGATGTTTTCACTTAATGCTTTAACTACATTGCTGGCAGTTGCACGTGAGAAGGGAATTGCTTCTACCCAGTGGGTACAGTGGTCTATTATTACTAATAAGTACACCGACCAACTGGAGGCATTTCAGTGTAATCGATATGAACACTTTGAAATGGTCTCAGCCCTGGATTGTTTCCTCCAAAGGGAAATTTACTTAGAACCTGCTTATTAGATTTTTTACATATTAAGCCACTATCTATAACTAGTTTGGCCAGGGTGTAATTCCTATAAACACAAATACCCAGAGAACTGCATCGCACATTGCTTGGGGTCCCCAGTGGGTCCCTTGACATAATTGAGACAGACTTCCCTCATGAGAGGTTTTGACAACATTCCCCTTTGATCTGGTAATATCCATTTCCTTTCCACATTTTCTTTAGCTCCTATTCTTATCAACTTCTTTTTTTTTAATTGAAGAGAAAACGGGGATTGCAGTAGAAGGAAGGCATGGAGTTAAATGGAAGAAATGGCAACTTGTTTTGCTATTTGATCTGTAAGATTATTTCCTCGACTTGTGAAAGGCCAATCCTTTTGGTGCCCTGGCACATGTACAACAGCTGTCACTTCTGGCAGTTGGAGATTGTTGAGGACAGGAGCATCAGTTCTATTTGAAGTAAATCTTGGCCTCTACTATTGATAAGACCCCTCTCCATCCAAATTTTTCCAAATGTGTGTGCCACCCCAAAGGCATACTTAGAGTCAGTACAGAGAGTGTTTTCTTGGTTTTGTAAAAGTCCTAAAGCTTGGCTGAGTGCAAACAGTTTACACCCTTGGGCAGATCAATTATCAGGCCACCTTCCTGA
Organism: Chlorocebus sabaeus; assembly: GCF_047675955.1. Taxonomy (NCBI): domain Eukaryota; kingdom Metazoa; phylum Chordata; class Mammalia; order Primates; family Cercopithecidae; genus Chlorocebus; species Chlorocebus sabaeus. The sequence goes on along the minus strand of NC_132924.1, from coordinate 107,646,569 downwards.
TTTTACTTTTCAAGTGTCTTTCCATTAATCACTGAGTCTTTTTCTCTTAATCACCTGGGAGGATCCATCTATGAATCAGTGCCGTCTTGTCTTGAAAGGGGTTTTTCTAACTCTGGTTGAACTTAGGTATGGTAATTAATTAGATTCAAACATGCGTACTCTCCTTTTAAGTTTGGATCCCCCATTAAAAAGCCTGCTGGATGACCGGGTGCGGTAGCTCAAGCCTGTAATCCCAGCACGTTGGGAGGCCGAGACGGGCGGATCACCTGAGGTTGGAAGTTCAAGACCACTCGGACCATCATGGGGAAACCCCCTCTCTACTAAAAATGCATAGCAATCAGCCGGGCGTGATGGCACAAGCCTTTAATCCCAGCTACCTGAGAGGCTGAGGCAGGAGAATCGCTTGAACCCAGGAGGCAGAGGTTGCAGTGAGCCCAGATCATGCCTTTGAACTCCAGACTGGGCAACAAGAGTGAAATTCTCAAAAAAAAAAAAAAAAAAGCCTGCTGGATGAACTGAATTATTAGTAGTTAATATTAAATCATCTCTTTTTCCAGTAAGATAGCCTCATATTTTAAAATTTTCGAGTTAGTGATCTACCTCCTTGCTTTTTGATTTAATACACTTGTAACTTGGTGGGGCGTGGCCTGAAGCCTCTGGGGAGTAACCTAAAACCTCAGTTGGAGGGACAGCACAGTCTGGAGCATGGCCTGAAAAGGCTGTGCAGTAACCTGAAACCACAGCCAGAGGGACCTGAGACAGGAACAGGAGGGGCGGGATTGGGGGCTCTGAAGGAAGGAAGATGATTTACAAGATCCCATGGGTTAGTAGGTGTGGGTTGTCTAGGCATGGGAACTCTTTCCCTTTTAGAAACATTGGCTTCTGATTTTCTCCCTCCGGAGTCTGAAGGGTAAAGGAGAACTGGTCCCTGCCGCCACCAGAGGGCGGAATCGATTTTTCTAGAGACAGCTCTCATCATTAACATGTTCGATTAAGAGATGACACGTCCGCTCTTCATTAGACTTAAATTTTGGCCAGAAAAGTGATGGCTTAAGGTTGAATTCTTGAACTAAAGTAAAACAACAATATTTTATCATCCACTGTTTTTGTTTATACTTGGTTCTCTTATTATGTTTTCAAGACTTTAGCATAAGCCCCAAGGGGCTATCAGAAGGAATTTCATCCTCTCTAGACTCTCTAGTTTTCCCGTCTTACTTGAAATGTTCCCTATCTTAGGGATTATGGGAGGGGGCCCAACTCCTCCTGTTAGAGATTTCTACCCTCCCCCTTCCTGGAGGCTTACTGAGGCTTTGGGGAAAGGCTCCAACCTCACCTGTTTGGATTTTCTACTCTCCCCCTTCCTCTTTGTCTGCTCTGTCTGTTCCTGCCTCTAGTTGATAGATGGCAGCATGAGGCCACAGACAAGACTCACTCACTCCACACAATCCCCATACTTAGTCTCATTCATACACTCTCAGCCTCCAACTTATCCCGACCACCTAGGAAATACTTTGTCACCTTCGCGAAATCTCCTACCTTATTCTGTGCACAAGAATTACCTGCTCCAAGGATCTAGAACTAGAAATACCATTTGACCCAGCCATCCCATTACTGGGTAGTTACCCAAAGGATTATAAATCATGCTGTTATAAAGACACATGCACACGTATGTTTATTGCGACACTGTTCACAATAATAAAGACTTGGAACCCACCCAAATGTCCATCAATGACAGACTGGATTAAGAAAATGTGGCACATATACAACATAGAATACTATGCAGCCATAAAAAAGGATGAGTTCATGTCCTTTGTAGGGACATGGATGAAGCTGGAAACCATCATTCTCAGCAAACTATCACAAGAACAGAAAAACAAACACCGCATGTTCTCACTCATAGGTGGGAATTGAACAATGAGAACACTTGGGCACAGGAAGGGGAACATCACACACTGGGGCCTGTCATAGGATGGGGGCAGGGGGGAGGAATAGCTTTAGGAGATATACCTAATGTAAATGACGAGTTAATGGGTGCAGCACACCAACTTAGCACATGTATACATATGTAACAAACCTGCACATTGTGCACATGTACCCTAGAACTTAAAGTATAATAAAAAAGAAAAAAAAATATTAAAAAGAAAATAAATTTAAATTACTAAGATTAAAAAAAAAAAAAAAAGAATTACCTGCTCCTCTTATTGCTGCAGTCTTGCAAGGTTCTCCTTCCCGCTTTGCTGAGAATCCAGATTTTTTCCTTACAACTGGTGGGCCACGGTCTCCCTCACCCTAGGGGCACGGTAACTAGACAGTAGGATGCACCCCTCTGGGTGGGGTGACCGAAGGCCCCCTTCCCAAAGGAGAATGTTCGAGCCCCAAAGTTGGGCGCCAACACTGTTAGGAATAACGCTCAAAATCTTAAGGAAATTGAACACTTGAACGAAGGATTCTTAGCAAAGCAATTTTACTTCTGCGCCGAGGGGTGCCTCCTTGGCCAGTCGCCATGAGAGCACACATGAACAAAAGGGCAGGAGAGCCTTTATTCCTGATGCAAGTACTGCCCCTGCACCCTTCCTCCATTGGCCAGGGTCGGGTCGCACAATCTAAACTAATCCCATTTGGCTAAACATCTGATTTTTTCAGATCAGGTGGGCATGTAAAAAAAGCAGAGAATAAAGGGGAAGGAGTGTCTGTAATGAGCTCAAAAGTTAGTCTTCTTTCTAAATAAGGAATGGAATGTGAGCTGCTACTGATAACGCCTGGTACTGTGGCATGCCTGGGCATCCAACAAAGGCAAAAAGAAAAAAAGGAGAAAAAGGAAAAAAGGTGAAAGGGTTACTATGAATTAGAGAATAAAAGATTGATCACATTATTTGAAGAGAAACCTCATCATATCCCACACAACCATGCATCCATCCCTCATTCATCCAACCCCAATTCATGTATCCTTCCACCCATCCTTCCTTCTATTCAACCTTCCATCCATCCTTCCATCCTTCCTTCCATGTTTCCGTCTATCCATCCGTCCATGCCTCCCTCCCTCCATCCATCCATCCATCCATCCATGATCCATACATTCCATCTATCCATTTATTCACCAGATATCATTGAGGCAGGGGAATATAATAATTAACAAAACGCAGAAATCCCTTCTCTCATAGAGCTTACATTCTAGTGGGTAGAAGCAGGGTAAGCAAGCAAACAGCAAATATGTAAAATATATAACATATGGATAAACAAATGCTATGGAGAAGAAGAAAACACAGAAGGGCAAGAGGAAATATCAGAGGAGATGGGTTAATTTTAAATAGGATGATGAAGAAAGGCGTCTCTGAGAAGACAATAAATCAGCAAGGAAATTAAAAATACAAGTCAGAGAATTATTCTAATACCTGAGGGCAGAGCATCTCGGGCAGTGAGAATAGCAAGGGCAAAACCCTGAGGCACAAGTACCTCTCCTGTGTAATTTTTTAGTAACGGTCAAGGTCCTCTTGGTCCCACCAACTCTCCCTAACTTATCTAGGGGTTGACATTTTTGAACCAACAAAAGTGCTGGAAGGCAACATTCTAAGATTTTAAGGGTGCAAAACTTTCATGACGTTTCTGGGAAAACGCTGACAACAAATGAGGAAAAACAAATGAATTAGATAGAATTTAAAATTAAATGTAATCAAATTCCATTTCATTGTACATTCAGAATACGTATTTTCAAAAATCGAAAGACTTGTTAAATGAGAATAATTTGAAATAAAAGTGTCTTTTTCATTTGGTTTTCCCAGTGGATGTATAAAATAACTAATTGAGCTAAATCTGTTACTTTTTAAATCCTTAATGCCTCTCTAGAATATAAAAGTTCATTTCTTATTGTGGAACTTTTGAAAAGTATGTAAAAGTATAACAAATATAAACTTGCTGCCAAACAACATAGAAAAAACTGTTAATATTCATATCTTTCTAGAGAGATTTTCCTGTCATTTCTAAGTTCTGTTGGTTTGATAGTGAAAAAGGCTTATTTTAATTTGCATTTTTATGACTAGTCTGTACAATTTTTCATGTCATTTAATGGTCAATTTTTATGTACCAACTTTGTTTATGGCATCTTAGATTTCTCTTACTGACATGAATAAGCGCTATTGATTATAAGAAAATTGCCAGATGGTTTGTCCAAGTCTGTTTATTTCCTATTTTTTGTTTCTTTGTTTGTTTGTTTGTTTTTGTTTTGAGATGGAGTTTCACTCTGTCACCCAGGCAGGAGTACAGTGGCGCAATCTCGGCTCACTGCAACCTTCGCCTCCTAGGTTCAAGCATTTCACGTGCCTCAGCCTCCTGAGTGGGATTACAGGGGTGTGCCACCATTGCTAGATCAGTTTTGTAGTTTTATTAGAGACCAGGTTTTGCCATGATGGCCAGGTTGGTCTCAAACTCCAGACCTCAAAGGATCCACCCTCCTTAACGTCCCAAAGTGCTGGGATTACAGGCGTGATCCACCGCCGCTGGCATATTTTTGCATAATTGTCTCTTCAGAGTTTACATTGCTTTAGTCATGCAGTTTCAGTAAAGCAAAAAACAAAACAAAACAAAAACTTACTTCCAACAATCTTCACTCTTCAGGGTTCTTTCAAATTTTACTGAAAACTATTTTCTGTAGAAGCCTCTTTCATCTGTACATTCTTAACTATAATGTACCGTTAAATCTCACAATACAATAAATAGGTTCCACATTTTTAAAAATAATATTTCACATAGCAACAGTCTCACTAAGTTGCCCAGGCTAGTCTCAAATTCCTGGCCTCAAGCGATCCTCCTGCCTCAGCCTCCCAAAGTGCTGGGATTACAGGTGTGAACCACCAGTCCCAGCTGGGTCCAAATTTTTAATCACTTAAATGCAGCGTTGTTGCAAGGTTGTTGAAATGACTGGAGCAGCCCTGGACAGTCAGGCTTTAAGGGGTCTGACTGGGAGATCCAAATCCCTTTAGGTCCCAGTTATACTTTGGCATCATCTGGTCAGCATTTGCCAGATCTCACTTCAATACAACAGCGGAAGTCTAGCCCTCTGCACTACCTGGGCCCGGCAGGACAGTCACAGTGATTCCACAATCTCCATGGTAGTTGCTACACATCTTTCTAGCCCTCTCTTAGACAATGAGTGGAGACAATACTTGAAACATAAGAGCCTCACTCCTTGCCTCCCTACTTCCCACGACAAGCTCCCTTCCTTTTCCACACTGAACTTACTTACCATCTTCCTCTCTGTGGTTACTCCCTTTCCTTTCTCTTCATAAGGCAAGTTCCCTACATTATCATAAGAGTTATTTAACATACATCTGTAGTGTATACCTTAGATTCTCTCCCCATAATGGTGGCTTTGGTTTAGTTGTTGAGGATGGTGGCTTTATTTCTGACCAACTGGGACCAAATAGTGAACAAATTTTAGGATGGATGCCTTGTATTTATTACAGTTGTGACATTCAGGATTATGAGACCTGCAAGGTTCGCATTACTCGAGATATAAATACTGAAAATATAATCAGATAACTGGCTGGTGAGGTGGCACATGCCTGTGATCCCATTACTTTGGAAGGCAGAGGTGGGAGGATCACTTGAGCCAGGAGTTCAAGACTAGCCTGGGCAACATAGCAACATCACAAGATGATGTCTCTACAAAAAGTCATTAGCAGGAGGGCGTGGCCTGTGCCTGTACTCCGAGCTACTCATGGTGCTGAGGCAGGAGAATCATTTGAGCCCAGGAATTGAAGATTGCAGTGAGCTATAATCATGCCACGGCACTCCACTCTAGCCTGGGCAACAGAGCAAGACTTGTTCTCTACAAAGACAAATAACAGAATCACTAAGAAGTTGCTTGTTAAAACACAGCATTCCTCCACATTAGCTTTTCGAATTTACCTCTGTTTGGTTAAATTCAAGTGAAACAAACAAACAAACAAAAGCCCTGTAAAAGAAACTCAATCATTTTCTCCCATAACCTAAGCTTTTTATCAAGCAAGTCATAATCACAGTCACATGAAGAAGAAAATTTTCACCAAATGCTCACTAAGGAGATATCACTGGGCTCTGGGTTGAAACTGCTTCCTGTGTATCAATTGTATACATTTTATATACATTTTAAAAGCACCCCGTCTATGACATTGTGTATGGATGTGAACATATATACTAAAATTACAAAAATGTCCATGAGAAATATACCAGGGAAAGGTCTAGCCAGGAGTAAAGAAACTGTGCTAAGATTTTTAAATATTGGAAGTTTGATTCAAATAATTGGTTATAATAGGTGATCAGTTACACGTGATGGAATAGCTGGGCTATGGAAAGGAGATGAGGCAACTCAGTTTAGCAGCAGCAGGAAGAAGGACAAAGAAATGGTGCTGCTCCCACAACCCAGAAGCTTTGTCTGGTAGGAGATAGAAGCAAGGTGGAGGCTGCCTGGAAAATGCTGGGCCCACGGAGGAATGTGCCTTCTACTGGAGATGCCACTCAAGGTCAAGAGACAGGGAGAGAGGGAGAAATGCCTGGCTCTTCCCTTCTCCAGCCCTTCAAGCTCCTAACAGTACCTCTCACTGAGCAAACCCAGGGGAAGTTATAACATAGCAAGGAAGCCTGGGAATGTAGGTGTACCCCTCAACCCCAATCAGAGGGTGAGGGGACTCACCAATTTAGGATAGGCATTTGCCTCTGGAGAAGGAGTCATGGGAATCGGGATTGGGACGGGAACAAAGTGGTCCTCGACTATATTGGTAACCCCTAATTTCTTTAATTTTTTTTAAAGGTTTGGAGACAATATGGTAAAATGTTAGCCTTTATTTTTCATTTTTTGTTTTGAGACAGAGTGTCTCTCTGTCACCCAGGCTGGACTGCAGTGGTGCAAGTCTGGCTCACTGCAACCTCCACCTCCCGGGTTCAAATGACCCTCCCACCTCAGTCTCTCTAGTAGCTGGGACTAAGGTGCACACCACTACACCCGGCTAACACTTGTTAACATTATAATGTGGGCAATCAGAGGCTCATTACTTTATTTTCTGTACATTTCTATATAGTTGGAATATTTCATAAGCAGCAATTTTTATAGGACAAACAGAAATTTTCTTGGTTAATGGCAATAGTAAGCATCTTTACTGTTTTTCCACCCTATTTCCCAAGGAAATGTTACATCTCCCTCAGTGAACAGTAGCATCATTGTGGAGTTTGCAGGCTGTGCCATTGACTCTTTGGCATGATGGTGTATTGAAAACAAGGTGGGAGAGCAAGACAGGGAATGAGTGGAGACAGGCAAGGAGGAAAGGTGGCAGGAAAAGACTCAGGAGGAAGAGGATGACCATCGATCGCTGTGAGCTCTCCCAGAGCCTGCCTGCCTTTGAAACTTGGTTCAGTCACTTACTACCGGGGTGGCCTTGACATGTTCCTCCTCTCTGTCTCCTAAGATGTTAAGAATACTTACCTCAGAGGGGTTATTTTGAGGATTCAGTGACTTCACCCACAGGAAAACACTTCACATTGTGTGGGCGCATAGTCCACTCTCAATCCATCTTGGTTACCATCATTATTTTTTTATTATTGATCTTTACATCCTCAGTGTTGGCAGAGTTCTTGTGCTTAACAAACATTTGTTCAGATAAGTGGAAAAAATTGTCATTTGCTTATTCAAGCCACGTTTTTCTGTGAATTTCTGATCCTAGTTGAATATACAGAAATACATGTCTAAAACAGCACCTTGATTCTGGTCTACAACAGGATGAAGTTCACTGTGATCTCAGATAAGCTTGGCTAAAATAGGACTTGATGGAGATAGTCACACTTCAGTGAAGAAAGAGAATCCCCTGTGTAATGTCACCAGGAGATTCAACCTCAATATTCTGCATCAAAGGGATAGTCCTCCAATCGAGAGCATCTGCAGAAACAAACAAACAGAGAAACTGTATTCCATGAAAGCAACAGCTCTGGTTGAGAAGGTATTCTTCTCTGGTGGACTCTATGGTATCTGTGCTCTCTCAGCCACCTCCCTGCAAGAACACAAGAAGGGTGCTCACACCTTGACCTTCCCTCAATTCGATATGAGGGCTTTGATAGGAAGGAGGACAGATAGTGACCAGGGCATGGGAAACAACTCGGAATGACAACTCATGGTAAGCCTGGTGTCAGGTGAGGCAACTAGCAAGTCTTGTCCCAGTCCACTGTCACAACATCATGAGGTAGGAAACACCAGCACAATTGACAGCTTGGGGATTGTTATGAGTATTAAATGAAGTAATAGCACTGGCAAAGGGCTCAGGACCCTGGCATATTCTAAGCTAAGGTTCAATGGATGTTAGCTGAGATGAGTATTATCATCCTACTTTATAGGTAAAGAAGCCAACTAGGTAAAACTAGGAAATTTACCCAATGTCACACAGCTAAGAAACCAGGATTAGAGTTGGATCTGAGGCCTGGTGGACTTCTCCTGAGCCCACCAACAATTGCCTCCACCGGAAATGATGATCATTGGAAGGTCAGCGGTTTAGTTTGGGGGAAAGTCCCATTTCATGTTCACCCTGCCTTTTTACACTAAGCAGCTGCTACTTTGTTAAGCACTGATAAAAATAAGCCATTATAAGATGAGGAAAGGCTGCTGTGATACTAAGGGTGGGCAGGATAGATATGAAATATCATGACATGAAAGCTACGCTTGAGATACTGAAACCATTTTTAAAAGCTGAAAAATCATTTTGGCTATAGAAACATTGGAAGAAATTCAAATTGTCATTGAATTGCAGACCTCGCAGTAATAAATGCAAGTCAACTCTCTTTGATATATTTAATTAGATACATTAATCAGAAAGTATTGATTGTAAAGAGATGATTTAGGATTCCTACCTAGCCAGAGTGAAAACTTTCTTTCAATCACTTATCTGACATTTAAAGTAGAGTTACCACCACCACCTTTGAGAGGAATTTGGAGATTATTTAATCCAGCCTCCCGGGCCTTCTTGCTTGAATGCTCTAAACACAAACCTACCTCAGGGCCTTTGCACCTGCTGTTATCACTGCCAACAATGCTCTTCCCCAAATATCCATATGGCATATCCCTCACAGCAAAGCCTCCTTTGACCCACCCCGTATAAAGGATCCGTCCCACTACCACCCGCCACTTCCTATAAACTTTGCCCTACTTTATTTTTCTGTCTAGCATTTGTTACTGTCTGTCACATATATTTTGAGTTGATTTATTTCTGTTCTGTCTTCTTCCCTCCCTCCCTAAGTACGTGGAGGCAGCAGCTTTGCATAGTATGATAACCCAAGCATCTAGAAGATGCCTGGCACATAGAGGACCACTAGATATTTATTGAATGCATGAATAAATGAATGCTCGCCTCCTGCCTATTGACAACACACCTTGTGTTACAATTCTAGCTCTACATCCAGAAGTTCAGACAATGAGCAGCAATTAGAGATGTGTCCATCACAGTGATTCCCAGGCACCCCAATTTTAACTTTCAAACTGCCCCAAAATTGTATTTGAAGACACAAGTAGTCCCAGCAGCCTTCTAATTCTTCCAACTAACCCTCTACCACTTTAGAAAAACTCCTGGCAATGCTCCTAGTTAATTCCATGTCACTTACTGCAACATGTTGCAGGCCCTCCAGTTTCTGTTGAAGCTGAGGATGGTTGCCATCTCCTCATCACTCAATTTAAAGTCAAAGACCTGGAAAGATAGGATTTCCAGTACATCATCAGTAAGGCCATTACTGCTGTGACTGAAGACTGTCAGCCATTCTAGCAGGGAGTTCTAGCAGCACAAACAGGTCAGTGGTGTTTTTCCATTATGTCCACGGGATACAAATTTTTCTCTAAATTAGGTCCTACACAAAGACCTCAGTATTTGTAGTGCTCAGTGTTCCCGGGGAGGGAGACCAGGTTCACAGGCACTAAGCCCCAGGTGTGCACAGGCCCTGTGCTCCATGATGCGCCCTTCTAGAAGACAGTTCTCCAAGGACAGTTCACACCTCCTCTGCTGCCAGAAGGTGAGCAGGGAGGCCAGGACTGTCTGCTCATGTGGTGGCCCAGGGCTTAGCTGCTCAGGGGCAACTGAGGGTCTTCTCAGTGGTGTGTAGCACAGCTGTGCTCAGACCTGACAGGGCTTCACCAGGCACTGTCCCCAGCATGTCCTAAGCCCGTGGGTCATTCATCTCAGGTATACTGAGCCTAGATCCCTGGGCTGGAAAATGATAGGGTGGTGGGAATGGAGAGGACCAAAGACAGTGCAGGGATGAGGTGAGAAGCCTAGTGACAGGGTCTGTCTCTGCCCCACTCTCTTGAGGAATACCAGGGCCGACCAGCCAGGATCTTACCTGAATGTTCTCAACTATACGTGCCGGTGTCACAGACTTGGGGATCACAATCACATTCCTCTGGATATGGAAACGGATCAGAACCTGTGCGGAAAGGGGACATCATGTTTCCACTCGGCTACAAGGACCCCTCCTTTTATGGAAAGGAAGAATAAAACATCTCTGCAGCTCACTGTGGCTTCAGGTACAATCGCTGATACTGACTGAGCCCTTCGCAGCTATTAGACTTGTGCCAGCCCCTCGCTTCATTCTCTCCCTTCACCTTAGGGACAACTCTGTGATCTTCATTTTTTACGAAAAAAGAAAGCGGTTTGGGTCATAAGGCTGATCAGAGGTAGAGGTGGCATCTGTACCCATATCCCTAGACTCCAAAGCCTTGCTTTGCGACTTGGCTGTCGGGCTTAACAGGAAGTTGTGAGGCATAAGCTATCTTTGTTTCAGTGACAGCTCTTGTGTTTCCTGAAGGTTCCAACAGACTGCAAAGGAAACACTATAGATGGCTTCAACTCCTGTGTTCTTCCCCTTTAAGGAGTTAGTTGAGGACAACACTAGAAATGAAACACGAGACTGGAAGAAATAGTTGCTGGATAACAAGAAAAATAAAAATATGGTACCTGGGCTGCAGTTTTTTTGTGCTTTGCAGCAATCTCCTTAATCTTGGACTCCTCCAGCAGGGAAGGGTCCTCTGGCTTGGCCCTAGAGGCAGAAAGATGCTGATGTGAACAATCACCATGGCTACCATGTAGAGATGGACACCACTCCAATGAGGGTCTCAAGACTGATCATCAGAGCCTCTCCATCTGGGAGACAGGCAGGAGGACCTGGAAGCTTGGGTCCTTCCCCTGGGCTGTGAAGTCTTAGCATTTTGCAAAGCCTGGTTCATCCTTGGGTGGTGGAACAGGAAATATTCCCAGAGGGTCAAACACGTCGCCCATATTTTTGTTGTTGCTGTTGTTGTTGCTTTTTAATTCCCATTTGTTCCCACAGTCATCCCATTTGGTTGTAGCAAACGCATTACCTTACACACGTTTTTCTTTCCAGTGACTTATGGTCTCATACCAATATTTACAAACATAAAATAATGTTTTTAAGATTATCAAGGGAAGGATCCACTGCTTGGAAGCCTCACCAAGGTCTATCCGGAGAGCCTAGGGGGCTGTAGGCCGTAACGGTGATGCCCTTGGAGTGGCAGTACTGGATCAGTTTCTCCTGCGTGAGGTACGGGTGACACTCAACCTGCAACAGCAAACAATCCGCATCACGGGGAAAGCTCGCTGGCTTTTTGAGTTGTTCATAGGGAGTTCTACACATACAGACAAAAAGACCACCAAGCAAAGGCCAAACACCTACCCACTGAGATTCCTGCTAACACACCCATGAGATCAGCCTCACACCTCCCAAAAGTGTCCTGATCAATGACCCCTGAGATGAGACTCAGGGCATAGCACTGAATGTTCCTCCCAATGTTTAAGAAATAATAGGGCAAGACCTTTATTTACCCTTATACTAAACAGAATTTACCTGGTTAGTCACTGGTTTATATTTCAGTCCAGGTTTTTTCAAGAGCCTCTCGATCTGGAAGTGGTTGAAATTGGAGATGCCAAGGGCTTTCACCAGCCCCTCATCCACCAGCTCCTCCATGACCTGTCATAGAAAGGGAAACCTTTTGGGTATCCCCAGAGGGACTACAGGGACCCTGGCTTGCCTTAGTCCTCCCTGGGGTAGAAATTGCTAAAGGATCCACCACAACAGGGTTAGCCGAGGCACTCACAGGGAGTTTCAGTCCAGGGCCTGGATGCCCATCAGTGATTGGTTCCAGCCCTACTGCCCCTCCCCACCCCAAGAAAAACTAGGAGTAACAGGTAAAGATTTTATATTCTTGCCACTCTCACCTTACACATAAAGAAACACATTCAAAATTATACTGCTCTATACAGGGGAAATATGAGGTTTTATAATGCAAAAAATAAAAAATGAACATTTGCAAGCTTGTGAGATGATTTTATTTTTAATGAATCCAAATGACAGCAGGTAGTTACTGTTATGTGTGCATTGTACACCCAAACCCGGCAAGCTGTGTTAGGAAGAGACTGCCAGTATGTGGAGAAGCCTCACTTGTGGGTCCTGAGTCACTTTCTCCCACATCAACTGTGCTTGGGTTTGCAGGAAGGTCATGCGTATAGATTATGCCCTGGCAGGGGCACCTGGGCAAGGAGTTGTGTGGGGCTGAAACCTGACCCACTGTCTGCATATCCAGCCATGCTTCCTGGTACAGAAACTACAGGGACCCCCAAGGTAGGGAATCTTTGTATAACTTTTAGCCTATATTGGGCATTTTCCAAACTTGCCCAAAGATATCATATATGTTAGCAGCAGCCTCCAATGCAACATGTATTTATTAGCCATCTATTACATGTTCCAGAAGTTGTCAGGATGTAAAAGTATACAATATGCTTCCTTCTTCTGGGATTCTTATAGTCCAATTAAAGTGCTAGGGTTCCCTTCTATGGAGCGATCAACCATGACTGTGGCATAGACAGAGTCAGAAAGGAAAGAGAAGGAAGAGATTCACACAGCCTGCAGCTGTCAGGGCAGACCTTCAGGTAGAGTTTAAAGTACGCTTCAAAAAAAAAAAAAAAAAAAAAAGAGAGAGAGAGAGAGAGAAAAGAGGGAAAAATCATGGGCCTGGGTTTCAGCAACCTAGGGTAAGTTTTTAACTCTTATAGGCCTTAGTATTCTCTTCTTAAAAAAGTCTTATAATACATACTAATAATATATATCTTTCTGATACACATTATCAGAGGCTGAGACAGGAGGATTTATTGAGTCCAGGTGTTCGAGACCATCCTGGGCAACATAGCAAGACTCTGTCTCTACCAGAAAAATTTTTTTTAACTAGCTGGATGTGGTGGCATGTGCGTCTGATCCCAGGTACTTGAGAAGATTGCTTGAGCGCAGGAGTCCGAGGCTGCACTAAGCTATGATCTTGCCATTGTACTGCAGCCTGGGCAACAGAACAAGACTCTCTCTGAATTAAAAAAAAAAAAAAAACTAATATCGGTGGCTGGATTTCACCCCCCAGAGTTTCTTACAGATTTTTTCTGAGTTGTCGCCTAGACATTGGGATTTTTCAACTCCTCAGGTGATTCTAATGAACAGCCACGTTGAGAACCACTAGTGTGGATGAAGTTATTCAAATTGGGCAGTAGAGTTTAGATGCTATAAAAACATAAGGTTCCCAAAACTTCTGACGGGGCAATTAGATAATATAAATGCTATCGTACACCATAGGTGAGGTTAGTTTGCCTGTCTTCGAACTTGACTTCTTTATACTTTTCCTCCCCTCTGCTTCAGGGTGGTCAATGAGGTTTCTACTGAACTGGCTGTGGGTCTACAGAAACATCCAGCGCTTTCATATTCAAGCCTGCTCGTTTCAAATCAGAGCCTGTGAGCTTGATCACTGATACCTTTTCATACCTTTCAAATGTTGTATTTAGCAGTTATCCTTGTATTCATTCACAAAATATAGCATTGTGAGACGCAGGCTACACTGACACACGAGCCATATTAATATCATCATAGGAGCTAAGGCAAACTGATAAAATGTATTGCAAATGGCCAGGTGCGGTGGCTCACGTCTGTAATCTGAGCGCTTTGGGAAGCCGAGATGGGTGGATCCCCTGAGATCAGGAGTTCGAGACCAGTCTGGCTAACATGATGAAACCCTGTCTCTACTAAAAATACAAAAGTTAGCTGAGTATGGTGGTACGCACGTGTAGTCCCAGCTACTCAGGAGGCTAAGGCAGGAGAATGACTTTAACTCGATAGAGGGATGTTGCAGTGAGCCAAGATGATGCCACTGCACCGCAGCCTGGGCGACAAAGTGAGACTCTGTCTTAAAAAAAGAACGCTGTGCTTGTGGATTAACGTTTTTGAACAAACAATACACAGAAAAAGCTACGTTTAATTGAATCATGTCAATTCTAAGCATTTCAGAAAGGTGAGGCTCAATATATTTTCCCTTGTAAAACACAATACAAACTCGCAACTACATGCATCCCTACACAGACAGCTGCCAAGATAACATCATTAACTCTTGGGGTAATTTGCCAGTGTTCATTTATAACTTATTCCTCCACTTCATTCTCTACTAGCATTTGCAAGGGAATATAAGAGTATAATAAAAAATCATCAGAGAAAACACTGATCCCTTAATTCACTTTGAATGTGAATGATGTGAAACAGGTCATGATTTGATCTGGGAAGCAGGGCACTCAGGCTCCCTGATTTCTGGATGTGTGTTCACTGCCTGCCAAGCACCACGCTGATGGCTTTGGTGGTTGGACTTGTGATTCAGATGAGTCTGGGTCCAATCCCAGCTCTGCCACACACATTGTGACATGACTTGTACAAGTCACCAATCAAACTAGGCTTCAAATGTCATTATTTATAAATGGGGATGTTAATCCTGCCTTATAGGTTTAGATGATTACATGGTCGCTATGACGAATGTTCCTGGCATGTAAACCATCTGAATCTTTATCACACCCTCAAAAATACATAGCAGTAGTATGTGTTATAAGACTTCTTTTTAAGAAGAGAAAACTGAGCCCTACAAGAGTTACAAACCTGACCCTAGGTTACTCAGCTGTTATGAGCAAACCCAGACCCAAACCTCCTGCTCCAAATGGCTCGCCCTGGTTTGAGAACAGCATGTGTATTCCCCAAAGTGGGGTACATTGGATTTTCAGTCTTATTTGAAGACTCAGTATTAGCCTTGAAATATAAATAGTACCAGATGCACCCAAAAGCCAAAGGTGATGAGGAAGATATTAGAAGAGCTAGAGAATCACAATGATGAAATTAGAAAGCATCAGGCACATGGCCTCTTTCATATGAACGGGAAGTCTCATGGATAACTGAAGATTTCTCTCCCAGCACACATACAGGAAGCTGGAACCTACCTCCCAGGCTTCCAAGAACGTTGCTTTTCCAGCGATGACATTATCTTTATCATCTTTGGGGAAAATGTCATCCCCAGACTGTAAATACAGAATGAAAAGTTTACTGGAATCTGCATCAGGACACTTGGTTCTGTTAAACAAGGTTTCAGGGTCCTGACTCTTGCTAAGTACCACATGGGCATATCAGTTTTTCAGACTCTGCAGTACATGCTACAAGTATGTGAGTTTAAATAAAATCTCTATATCTACTGTAGCATATTAATCCTTATATTTTAGAAACCACTGGATTAACGTTCAGATCTGCTGTTAGTACATTCCAGAAGCCACCGTTATCACCATGGACATTCACCTCATACACCTAGATCCTGTGTACACCCAAGGGCAAACTTTCATTTCAGTATCACTGGATAAGGATTAGATTTCCAGGGTGTGGTTTTCTGGGGAAGATATTGGCCAGCTTCTATCCTTGCAGCCTCTAGAACAGACGTGGAATAAGGGATGGCAGGCCATCATCACTCCCGCTGGTCAGGAGGGGAGAGAGCTGGTAATTTGTCTCTCCTACCCCTCAGGAGCAGCTAGAGCAGAGCCCCAGGCAATGGGAGCTGCGATGACTACTGGCTTCCTTCCAGCATCACTGCTCTTGGGCTTTTCTCCAAGATGCCACTCCCGGGGAGTGCTTTGCTTAATAAGATAATTAGGCCCTGTAATATAGTTATGCAAGTGCAACCCAAGGGATTTTCTGGGGGGACAACTCTGGGGTGCAAAATCAAAACAAAGGTGATAGGGCAGTTGCAACTTGTCTGGGCTGCCAGAAATCATGGCTTCTCTCAGACATAAATGCAAGAAAACACAGGCATGTGGCCACCTCAGCAGCACACACGGCCTCAGCCTCCCTTCCACGCCAGCATCTTTCTGCTCCAAGGTCTCTTCCTGACCACCTGACACTCCCAATTATGAAGTGCAAGGTCTCCTGCTCCAGTCCACACACTATTTTTGGCAGCTGCTCAGAAACTAGAGGCTGAGAAAGGGAGTCGCTCAAACCTTGAATCCCTGTGGCCAGTGAATAAGATAGAGGTCCAGATAGCTCAGCTTCAGGTCCTTGAGGGTCTTCTCAAAGGCTTTCCTCACAAGGGGTCTCTCAAAGAAAGTGGGCCACAACTGCAAGAGGGTAGCAATGAGCTGTTAATATTTGGAGAAGGAAGGGCCACGTTATACCCATTGTCCCTGCCTTTTGATTTGCACCCTGATCTAACCTGGCACAGACCATTTATAACAAAGCTGATTAAGATCCACGACACAGTGTGGAAAATCACCAGGGCTCAGCACGTCAATGACATGTCTTAAGTGTTAAAACCAATTTACTTTTTCAATTCTCCTAGTACTCTATATGTCTCTCAGACCATTTAAGTAAATGTGGCCACAGATTTGAAATCTCAGTCTCAGTCTCTTCCTCAGCTGTGGGCTCTCTGAGAGCAGGATTTGTGTATAGCTTTTAAATGTCTAGCATTCCTAGGCCTTCGGGAAAAGATGGTCCTTTATCTGACGTATCTGACAGGTCCCTTATCAAGCCTGTCAGGCCCCAAATGATAACTTTATAAGGGCTTTATCCACACTTGGCTGCTACACAGTGGGGTCTATTTGTCCCACCAAATGTATGCAATATCCAAGTACCTAGAACTAGTGTTTTCTCAGCAAGTTGTGTATAATGTAAATCCAGTGATTCTCAACCCCCTCACACCCAACACCGTCTTCTTTTTTATAACATTGTGTACCTCACCTTTCAATAGACTTAATGAAGAAAATCATATGTGACAATAGAAAAATGCTCCCACTATTTCCAAAATGCCCTCTGGCTGACAGCCTCAGGGACATAGTCGCATGTCCACAGTGCTGACAGGGAGACCACACATCAAGCCCTGCCTGCACCCTTGGCCTCTGACTGCCTCTGGGCAGATGGTGGATCCCTCTGATGGGGAACAGGGAGGCCCAGGGCAGTGCAGGGCTCCATGGAGACAAGCCCACTGTAGGAAAACCAACCCGCAGGCAGGTGGCACAGCAACGACATGTTCAAACATCAATAGTGGCTTGGAGTATGGATAGAATTGTATCTACGGATCTTATCAAGGCAGGGATGAAAAGGGCTACATGTAGAAAAGGCTGACAGAGTTCTCGCTGCCGACCTGACCAGATACTTCTGCCTGCCTTGAAGTGAAGGCCCTCCACCCAATGCGCCATGTGCACCTTGCTGACGATGAACAGGTCCTCCCGCTTCACAGCCTGCTCTTGGATCTTCTCTTGGATGGCTTCCCCCACCTCATGTTCATTCCGATAGACATAGGCACAGTCAATGTGGCGATACCCTGCATCAATGGCCACCTTCACCGCTTCTTTCACTCTGCCAAGAGGAGACTGAAAGGCAAAAGAAAAGCCCATCACACATGTATTTTTTTTTTTTTTTTAAAGCAATGGGGCCTTGTCGTGTTGCCCAGGCGGCCCTCACACTCCCAGGTTCAAACAATCCTTCCACCTCCCCAGTAGCTGGAATTACACCACACTCAGCAACTAACATATTGTCTTGTCCCCAGACCACCTTCAACAGGCTGCCCCATATGGCCCAGTTTCTCCAAACCAAGGCCTCACTGGAGTCTCCTTTGCCAGGCAATATCCGGGAGGATACACACTTCAGAAACGTTTTCAAACGGAGGAAAGTGAATTAATTTTATGATTGTCTCCTTATGTCCTGTCCTAGTTAAAGTCAGTTCCCTTTCATCCAAGTTAGTCCTGAAATGTCTTCAGGTGTGTCAGGGAGTGCAGATGGCTCCACTGCAACTTCCTAAAGACGCAGATGAAAGCTTGACTCTAAATACCCAGAGGAATTTTCAGACACTATCCCCAAATGGTGATAAGGATCTGGATAATGGTCATTACAGCATCAATCCGGATTCCAACACTTACTGGGTGTGTGGGTCTAAGTAGTTGATTCCATCTCTCTGAACCTTGTCTGCAAAATGGAAAAAAAATAAAATAACACCAGCCTCATGAGGCCTTTGTGATGATGACATGCTGCAATGAATGTTAAGTTAAGCACATCACCTGACACACAGTAAGGCTCAGTAGAGGCCATTCATTATACAAGGATCCTTTCAGAAAAAAAGGAGAAATAGAAAACCTTATAGGAATAGAGTTTGTTTTCCATTCCTATAAGAAGAAAGAGGGAGGGAGGGAGAACAAGAGAGAGGGAGAGAAAGAAGGGAAGGAAAGAAAAGAAAGGAAATAGAATTATCACATATTTGTTCTAACCTAACCAAGCCAATGATGGGGGCAAAAAGCACTTAAAACTTGGTCTCTCACAAAATAGTCTTTTAAACCTCTTCTACCATGAGATAACAAACATTGAAAAGAACATAGAGCATAGATGCACAGCTGTCCTACCACCTGGACAAGAAACCGGCTGCTGCCAGGCATCTAGAAGCACCCCAGTGCCCCCAACCGCTATGCTACACCATCCTTCACCTCCACCGCTAAGTTCATAATCCTTTAGTCTATCATCTCCACGTGTTGAAGAGGCTCCCTTCATAATTCTTACGTTCAATTCCAAAATTCTGAAACTGTCTGGTGAACTTACCCAGGGTGAGCAGATTCCCTGGAGTTCTGGAAGTGATTATCTGTTCCATTTATATAGGATTGAAGCTCTGATTTTGGGCAAATCTTGCTATTTTAGCAACAGACGCTGTGCATGAATCAAGCTGGAAGTGATCTGTTCATCCAGATACACCTAGAATGTATCCTGAGAATGACCCAGTGTGGCAATAGAGTGTCCTACCCTCCAGCTCGGCACAAGAGAGGGGAAAGATCAGTGTGCACAGAAGGAAAGAGCCAGAGGCAGAAGACTCAGCACAGGCATTAGCCATGAGGGATAGGAGAGAAGAGGAATTCCAAAGGCTGCTTCTGGTCGCTAGTTAGGGTAGTGCCATCATGGATGGAAATGGCAAAGAAGGCAGAGTGAGGTGGTGATGGAACAACTTCAAACTTAGCCTAAGAGAGGCTCGGGAACCTGCCTCACTGAGTCCTGGATGTGCCTTACGCCTTATTGCCAGCTGACATTAACACAGCCAGGTGGAGCTCAGGACTCCCAGCCCAGGCTCTCGGCAGCCCCAGCACGTTGCAGATTTCAGTGTGTACAGGAACCACCTGGGGATCTTGTTAAAGTACAGATGCCCATTAGGTAGCCTGGGGTGGAGCCTGAGACTCTGCGTTTTTTCTCTCTCTTTTTCTCTTTCTTTCTTGGATCTCACTCTGTTGCCGAAACTGGAGTGCAGTGGCACCATCACTGCTCACTGCAGCCTTGACCTCTCAGGCTCAACACTCAATCTCCACCTCAGCCTCCCAAGTGACTGGGACTACAGGTGCGTCCTGCCATGCCCAGCTAATTTATTAATTTTTTATAGAAATGGGGTCTTACCATGCTGCCCAGACTGGTCTCCAACTCCTGGGCTTAAGCAATCCTCCTGTCTGGGTCTCCCAAAGTGCTGGGATTACAGGCATGAGCCACCACACCCGGCCAGTTCTGCATTTCTAACAAGCTCCCAGGTCATATGGATTTTGCTAGCCCAAGTCCCACACCCTGATCTGCAAAGGGATGCCAAGGACTTGGGGCTCTGCATCCTCTCCGCAACCACCCAGCCCACAACAAACCCACAGCCAAGATTCTCGGGAAATGTTGAGCCCAATTGTGTCCTAGAGCCAGAGAGAGAAACTGCCCTGGAAAACAATTTTGGATCCAACAGCTGCTTGAAATTTGATACTTGCTAGAGAAGCTCTCAGCACTGCTGGGAAAGCCAGCCTTGGAGCTTTGCAGCCTGAATCAGCTCTGAGAAAAGAAAGCAACCGGAGTCCCAGCTCCAAGACTGAATCTCACCTCTCCAAACCCCTGCCCGAACTCCAGGCTTTCCTGGCTGAATGCAGAAAGAGAAAACACCCAAATGCCCCTCCAGAGAAGAAGGCTGTGCAAAGATTTGCATATTTACCTTCCAAGTGCCCAGGCCCACAATGGGCATCTTGGCTTTGGTACTGAGCTCCACAAAGGTGGCCATGGTTGGTGCAGAAATGATTCTGAGTGAGCAGGTAGAAGTCTCACGTCCTGCTTTTTGTTGTTGTTTTTGAGACAGTCTTGCTGTGTCGCCAAGGGTAGAGTTCAGTGGTGCAATCTCGGCTCACTGCAATCTGTCTCCTCGGTTCAAGCAATTCTCCTGCGTCAGCCTCCCCAGTACCTGGGATTACAGGCGCCCACTGCGACTTCCAGGTAATTTTTTTACTGTTAGTAGACAGGCTGGTCTTAAACCCCTGACCTCAGGTGATCCGCCCACCTCGGCCTTCCAAAGTGCTGGGATTACAGGCATGAGCTACAGGCCCGGCTACGTGCTGCTTATGAAGGCTGGTGCTATCTACAGTGGGAGGAGTTGGAGCCTGGCCACAGTAGCTTTCCAGCCGTAACCAAACAGAAAATCCATTCCAGGCTATTGTGAGAATGAGGACTGTGTGAATGAATTATTAATCACGTCAACTTTGTGCAAAGTTCTCTGTTCGGTAACAGTATCATTGGAGTTTCTGCTTGTTCACCATGACTCAACAAATTCAACACACCCCAAAGTTGGAAAGTAGGCAGGGAGAGAGAAAGGAAGGAAAGAAGAGTTGGGGGAGGGAGGGAAAGAAACCTGGCCAACACAGTGAAACCCTCTCTACTAAAACTACAAAAATTAGCCAGGCAGGGTGGCACATGTCTGTTATCCCAGCTACTTGGGACGCTGAAACAGGAGAATTGCTTGAACCTGGGAAGTGGAGGTTGCAGTGAGCCGATGGTGCCACTGCACTCCAGCCTGGGCGAGAGAGTGAGACCCTGTCTCAGAAAAAGAGAGAGAAGAGAGAGAGACAGAGAAAAGAAAGAGACAAAGCAAAGCAAAGAAGGAAGAAAAAACAGCGGCTTTCTTTCCCTGTGAGGGTTTCCTCTGTGAACTGGAGTCTAGGGAGGAGAGGTAAGAAGCAGTGTTTCCATTTTAAAAGTTGCAATTCCAGGTTCAATGCAGAGATGGTCAAATCCTGGGCTGATTAGAGTCAGGTGTAACTAGTTGGTAGTCAGCAATCTAGGGAACATGATACAGGCCTGGGCAATGCTGTAACACACCATGACAGGCCAGGGCCACGTCACAGCATCAGCCTCAGCCTGCAGGTAGTGGGTTTTTCTATCTTTTATGCATTCTTGTTTATGAGTTGGGTTTGGTTGAAAATTGAAATAGGCTTGAACCTCTAGGCTGTGGCTTATGACAGCTCATAGAGGGCCATTGGCATGATATATTGCACCTATGAGTGAAAGATCTTACACTTCATTGATGTTTGTTAAATTATCTACTTCGACATTCATAATACATGCATGGGCTGGGCATGGTGGCTCATGCCTGTAATCCCAGCACCTTGGGAGGCCGAGGAAGGTGGATCACTTGAGCTCCAGGGTTTGAAACCAGCCTGGCCAACAAGGTGAAACCCTGTCTCTGCTAAAATCCAAAAGTTAGCCAGGCATGCTGGCACATAGCTGTGGTCCCATCTGCTTGGGCGGCCTGAGAATCACTTGAATTTGGGAGGGAGAGACTGCAGTGAGCCAAGATCGTGCCACTGCACTCCAACCTGGGCGACAGAGAGAGACTCTGTCCCAGAAATAGATACAGAAATACATGCATGCCTCATCATCTGGTGGCCACAAAGTCTCCAGGATCTGCACATGGGGCTCCTTATTTTCCCAGAGTATACTGGATGACATGCAGGGCTAGTATTGTTGAAATAGTAAATCCTTAGTAACCGTCAAGCTAAATAACAGAGACAGGTCTCTAAAAAATATTTCTCTGGGAGTAGAGCACTGCAATGGGAATATGCATGCGGCAGTAAACTATGTATATATTTGGGGAAATAAAGGAAGACAAAATGTTTCAAGGAAAAAATGAGGATTAGCTAATTGCTTTGAAATAATTAGCCTTGGCTACAAAGATCAGTCATGAACGTGTTAGTCTGAGGGTGGACAGGCAGTTGTTCAGAGGTCCTTGCAGAGTATGTTTTGTGTTCAGTTGCAATGGCCTTTGTTCAAGGTTGCGGTTTTTGCCGTCTTTTGTGGTAATTTTGGTTTTCAGTTGTACAACCATTACAACCCTCCTTTCATGGCCTTCTGAGCTGTATTTGTTGTTTGTTTTTTAACATTAGTGACTCCATTTTGATTCTGACCATTTTTACATGATGCACAGAAAAAAATGTGTATTATTCATAATAATATTCTTTCGAGAACCACTTAACTATGAATCGGTGAGGAGGGAGATCTTTTTTAGATAATTGAGATTAAGAAGATATATCGATTAGCTGTTTTCGTGTAACAAACCAACTGGTTATAACAGCAACCATTTATTTGCTGTTGATTTTGTGGGCTTGCAGTTTGGGCAGGAAGCAGCTGATAAGCCAGTCTCAGAACCACGTGGTGTCAGCTGGGTTTTCTCACCTCTGTGGGCTTCAGTGGGGTGGACCGGGATGTCAAGGAAGGCAGGGACCCCTCTTCACATGTTTTTCGTTTTCCATGAGGCTAACTTGGACTTGTTCATAGGTAGCAGCATTGTCGGAGGCCTACTCTCGGAATGTGAACACTGTCACTTCTGTCACCTTCTATTGATCAAAGCGAGTCTCAAGGCCAGAAAAGGGCCAAGGAGTAAGGGAATAGATTCCACCTCTTGAGGGGATTGGTTACAGGGAATTTTGGCTAATTGTTTTTTTAAAGGTAGAGTCTCTCTCTGTCACCCAGGCTGGAGTGCCGTTGCACAATCTCGGCTCACTACAACCTCTGCCTCCCGGGTTCAAGTGATTCTCCTGCCTCAGCCTCCCGAGTAGCTAGGACTACAGGTGCACACCACCACACTCAGCTGATTATTATATTTTTATTAGAGACGGGGTTTCACCATGTTGGCCAGGATGGTCTCAATCTGCTGAGCTTGCGATCTGCCTGCCTTGGCCTCTCAAAGTGCGGGGATTACAGGTGTGAGCCACCGCGCCCGGCCAAATTTTGGCTATTCTAAATCAACCCCAGAAGGTTTCATAAGAACTTTGATTAGCTCCTTTTTAGCTTCATGAATTTACCAATTTTTCTAAATCAACCCCAGAAGGTTTCATAAGAACTTTGATTAGCTCCTTTCTAGCTTCATGAATTTACTAATCTGTTCCTGGTTTTGCACTCTCATTTTTTAAATCTGATGAATACATGTCCATAAGACGCTTTACTTTGTGAAAAATAAATACATAAAAAATTGAGAGAAAATTATTTTGTAGAAGAAAAACGAATGAGGAGTAGTGTCATATTTCATTCTCACATCCATTTCTCTAAGAAATGGATCTGTCCTGCAACATCTGCTCCTAACCCGTACTGTTCGAATATAGAGGGCTGTTGGTCGTGGTCTGGGGATTATTTATAATCAGCCACAAGGGGTTACAATGTAATGGCTTACAATTTGGTGGGGTGGGACCACGGACTAATTGGAGTTTTTTGTTTCAGTCCTCATAACTTATTTGAAGCAGGGGGCTTGGCTGTCCACACTTTGTACTTAGTAGTCCACCAAACATCTGCCCAGTCACCACAGGGACTTTTCAATCTACATACTTATACTTGCTTGATGTTTTGTGATATGGACATAGACACTTATGAACATGGGACAGCTTCGTTTGAGCCTGCTCATCTCCACATGGATGACTGAAGAGGCATCGAACAGAACGATTAAAAAATGACTAGCCTGAGTTACTTTGATGACAAGATGACTTTCTGTTGAAAAAAAAAAAAGAGAGAATATACAAGTGATTATTAAGCTTCTTTTTAGAGTTAATTGGTGGGGGTCAGCCCTGGAGTGACGGTTCATGACTCTGGAGGTGGTGGTGCCTTCTTGACTGGGGTGTGATGAGTCCTTCCTCTTTCTGCTGTCCGGACTGCAGTCTCAGTAGTTAGGAGCACTAGGTAGGGTCCTTCCCAGGCTGGTTCGAGCTTCCTTTCTTTCTACCCTTGGATGAGAACGTGGTCTCTAGGCTGATGCTGATGTTCTGGAAACTCCAGGGGCGACGCCTGTGCTAGGAGACCTTCAGTCTTAAGGGAAGAGAAGGTAGAGGATAGAACAAGTATATAATTTTTGAGGAACTGATCCTTCGTTTCAAACGTAGGGATGTCAGCAGTGGAGTGTAAGTAGGGAATTCCATAGAGCATTTCATAAGGTGATAGGCCAATATCTCTCCGAGGGGCAGTCCGGATTCTTAACAAAGCAATAGAAAGACATTTAGTCCCTGGCAATCGAGTTTCTAAAGCTAACTTAAGTGGTTTTCTAGAGTCTGATTCATCCACTCTAGTCTTCCTGAGGAAGATGGATGCCAAGGGGTATGGTATTCCCAATGTGTATCTAGTGCATGGACTCACTTCTTAATGACATGCACAGTGAAATGGGTTCCATTATCTGAATCAATATTTTCTATTAGTCCAAATCTAGGTGCGATGTTATCACTTAATACTTTAACTACATTGCTGGCAGTTGCACGTGAGAAGGGGATTGCCTCTACCCAGTGGGTACAGTGGTCTATTATTACTAATAAGTATAACCAATTGGAGGCATTTCAGTGTAATCAATCAGAACACTTTGAAATGGTCTCAACCCTGGATTTCTTCCTCCAAAGGGAAATTTACTTAGAACCTGCTTATTAGATTTTTTACATATTAAGCCACTATCTATAACTTGTTTGTTCAGGGTGTAAATTCCTATACACCCATAAACCCAGAGAACTGCATCGCACATTGCTTGGGGTCCCCAGTGGGTCCCTTGACATAATTGAGACAGACTTCCCTCATGAGAGGTTTTGACAACATTTCCCTTTAATCTGGTAACATCCATTTCCTTTCCGCATTTTCTTTAGCTCCTATTCTTATCAACTTCTTTTTTTTAATTGAAGAGAAAACGGGGATTGCAGTAGGAGAAGGAAGGCATGGAGTTAAATGGAAGAAATGGCAACTTGTTTTGCTATTTGATCTGCAGGATTATTTCCTCGACTTGTGAAAGGCAAGTCCTTTTGGTGCCCTGGGACATATACAATAGCTGTCACTTCTGGCAGTTGGAGATTGTTGAGGACACGAGCATCAGTTCTATTTGAACTAAATCTTGGCCTCTACTATTGATAAGACCCCTCTCCATCCAAATTTTTCCAAATGTGTGTGCCACCCCAAAGGCATACTTAGAGTCAGTACAGAGAGTGTTTTCTTGGTTTTGTAAATGTCCTAAAGCTTGGCTGAGTGCAAACAGTTTACACCCTTGGGAAGACCAATTACCAGGCCACCTTCCTGATTTTACTTTTCAAGCGTCTTTCCATAATCACTGAGTCTTTTTCTTTTAATCATCTGGGAGGATCCATCTATGAATCAGTGCCGTGCTGTGTTGAAGGGAGTTTTTCTAACTCTGGTTGAACTTAGGTATGGTAATTAATCAGATTCAAACATGCGTACTCTCCTTTTAAGTTTGGATCCCCCGTTAAAAAGCCTGCTGGATGGCCGGGTGCGGTGGCTCATGCCTGTAATCCCAGCACGTTGGGAAGCCGAGGCGGGCGGATCACCTGAGGTCGGAAGTTCAAGACCACTCTGACAAACATGGGGAAACCCCCTCTCTACTAAAAATGCAAAACAATCAGCCAGGCGTTTTGGCACAAGCCCTTAATCCCAGCTACCTGAGAGGCTGAGGCAGGAGAATCGCTTGCACCCAGGAGGCAGAGGTTGCAGTAAGCCGAGATCGTGCCTTTGAACTCCAGACTGGGCAATAAGAGTGAAACTCTCAAAAAAAAAAAAAAAAAAAAAAAAACCAGCCTGCTGGGGAACTGAATTATTAGGAGTTAATATTAAATCATCAGTAAGATAGCCTCATATTTAAAATTTTTCGAGTTAGTGATCTACCTCCTTGCTTTTTGATTTAATACAGTTGTAACTGGGTGGGGCGTGGCCTGAAGCCTCTGGGGAGTAACCTAAAACCTCAGTTGGTGGGACAGCACAGTCTGGAGCATGGCCTGAAAAGGCTGTGCAGTAACCTGAAACCACAGCCAGAGGGACCTAAGCCAGGAACAGGAGGGGCGGGATTGGGGGCACTGAAGGAAGGAAGATGATTTACAAGATCCCATGGGTTAGTAGGTGTGGGTTGTCTAGGCATGGGAACTCTTTCCCCTTTAGAAACATTGGCTTCTGACTTTCTCCCTCCTGAGTCTGAAGGGTAAAGGAGAACTGATCCCTGCCGCCAGCAGAGGGCGGAATTGATTTTTCCAGAGACAGGGCTCTTACCATTAACATGTTCGATTAAGAGATGACACGTCCGCTCTTCATTAGACTTAAATTTTGGCCAGAAAAGTGAAGGCTTAAGGATGGATTCTTGAACTAAAGTAAAACAACAATATTTTATCATCTACTGTTTTTGTTTATACTTGGTTCTCTTATTATCTTTTCAAGACTTTAGCAGAAGCCGCAAGGGGCTATCAGAAGGAATTTCATCCTCTCTAGACTCTCTAGTTTTCCCATCTTACTTGAAACGCTCCCCATTTTTGGGATTATGGGAGGGGGCCCAACCCCTCCTGTTAGAGATTTCTACCCTCCCCCTTCCTGGAGGCTTACTGAGGCTTTGGGGAAAGGCTCCAACCCCACCTGTTTGAATTTTCTACTCTCCCCCTTCCTCTTTGTCTGCTCTGTCTGTTCCTGCCTCTAGTTGATAGATGGCAGCATGAGGCCACAGACAAGACTCACTCACTCCACACAACCACCATACTTAGTCTCATTTGAAATGTAGCAGGAAGAGCCGCCGACAAAACTCCTCAGACACCGAAATAAAGAAGGAAGCGCTTTATTCCACCAGGGGTATCAGCAAGACTTCTGTCTCAAGAGCCGAGCTCCCCAAGTAAGCAATTCCTGTCCCTTTTAAGGGCTCACAACTCTTAGGGGGTGCATGTGAGAGGGTCCTGATTGATTGAGCAAGCGGAGGTACGTGACTGGGGGCTGTGTGCACTGGTAATTAGATTGGAACAAAACAAGATAGGGATTTTTACAGTGCATTTCTATACAATGTCTGTAATCTATAGATAACAGAACCAATTAGGTCAGGGGTTGATCTTTAACTACCAGGTCCAGGGTGTGGCGTCGGGCTGTCTTCCTGTGGATTTCATTTCTGCCTTTTAGTTTTTACTTCTTCTTTCTTTGGAGGCAGAAATTGGGCATAAGACAATATGAGGGGTGGTCTCCTCCCTTAATACACTCTCAGCCTCCAACTTATCCCGACCACCTAGAAAATACTTTGTCACCTTCTCGAAGTCTCCTACCTTATTCTGTGCAGAAGAATTACCTGCTCCTCTTATTGCCACGGTCTTGCAAGGCTCTCTTCCCCACTTTGCTGAGAATCCAGATTTATTCCTTACAACAGGTGGGCCATGATCACCCTCATGCTAGGGGCACGGTAACTAGACAGTAGGATGCATCCCCTTTGGGTGGGGTGACTGTAGGCCTCCCTCCCTAAGGAGAATATTCGAGACCCAAAGTTGGGCCCCAGAACTGTTAGGAGTAATGCTCAAAACCTTAAGGAAATTGAACACTTGAACGAAGGATTCTTAGCAAAGCAATTTTACTTCTGCGCCCAGGGGTGCCTCCTTGGGCAGTCGCCATGAGATCACACAAGAACAAAAGGGAATGAGAGCCTTTATTCCTGACGCAAGTTCTGCCCCAGTACCCTTCCTCCATTGGCCAGGGTCGGGTTGTACAATCTAAACTCATCCTGGTTGACTAAACATTTGATTTTTTAAGATAAAGTGAGCATGTAAAGAAAAAAGCAGAGAATAAAGGGGAAGTAGTGTCTGTAAAGAACACAAAAGTTAGTCCTCCTTCCAAATAGGGAATGGAATGTCAGCTACTACTGATAACGCCTGGTATTGTGGCATGCCTGGGCATCTAACAAAGGCAAAAAGGGAAAAAGAAGAAATAGGAAAAAAGGTGGAGGGGTTACTGTGAATTACTAATCAAATAAAGATTGATCACATAATTTGAAGAGAAACTTCATCATATCCCACACATCCATCCATCCATCCATCCATCCATCCATCCATCAATCCATCATTCATCCAACCCCAATCCATGTATCCCCCACCCACCCTTCATTCCATTCATCCTTCCATCCTTCCTTCCTTATTTCCATCCATCCATCCACGCCTCCCTCCATTCATCCATCCATTCGTCCATCCATTGGTCCACACATTCCATCTATCCATTTATTCTCCAGATATCATTGAGGCAGGGGAATATAATAATTAACAAACTGCAGAAATCCCTTCTCTCATAGAGCTTACATTCTAGTGGGTAGAAACAGGGTAAGCAAGCAAACAGCAAATATATAAAATATATAACATGTTGATAAACAAATGCTATGGAGAAGAAGAAAACACAGAAGGCCAAGAGGAAATATCAGAGGAGATGGGTTAATTTTAAATAGGATGATGAAGAAGGGCCTCTCTGAGAAGATGATAAATCAGCAAGGAAATTAAAAATACAAGTTAGAGAATTATTCTAATACCTGAGAGCAGAGCATCTCGGGCAGTGAGAATAGCAAGGGCAAAACCCTGAGGCACAAGTACCTCTCCTGTTTAGTTTTTTAGTAACGGTCAAGGTCCTCTTGGTCCCACCAACTCTCCCTAACTTATCTAGGGGTTGACATTTTTGAACCAACAAAAGCGCTGGAAGGCAACACTCTAAGATTTTAAGGGTGCAAAACTTTCATGACGTTTCTGGGAAAACGCTGACAACAAATGAGGAAAAACAAATGAATTAGATAGAATTTAAAATTAAATGTAATCAAATTCCTCTGCATTGTACATTTAGAATACGTATTTTCAAAAATGGAAAGACTTGTTAAATGAGAATAATTTGAAATAAAAGTGTCTTTTTCATTTGGTTTTCCCAGTGGATGTATAAAATAACTAATTGAGGTAAATCTGTTATTTTTTAAATCCTTAATGCCTTTCTAGAATGTAAAAGTTCATTTCTTATTGTGGAAATTTTGAAAATCATGTAAAAGTATAACAATAATAAACTTGTTGCCAAACAACATAGAAGAAAACTCTGTTACACAAATATTCATATCTTTCTAAATAGATTTGCCTTTTATTTCTCAGTTTTGTTGGTTTGATAGTGAAAAAGGCTTATTTTAATTTGCATTTTTATGACTAGTCTGTACAATTTTTCATGTCATTTAATGATCAATTTTTATGTACCAACTTTGTTTTGGGCATCTTAGATTTCTCTTATTGATATGAATAAGCTCAATTGATTCTAAGAAAATTGCCTAATGGTTTTGTCCAGGTCTGTTTACTTCCTATTGTTTGTTTGTTTGTTTTTGTTTTGAGATGGAATTTCACTCTGTCACCCAGGCAGGATGCAGTGGCGCAATCTCGGCTCCCTGCAGCCTCCGCCTCCTGGGTTCAAGCAATTCTCCTGCCTCAGCCTCCTGAGTGAGATTACAGGGGTGTGCCACCATGCCTAGATAAGTTTTATAGTTTTATTAGAGACCAGGTTTTGCCATGATGGCCAGGCTGGTCGCAAACTCCTGACCTCAAATGATCCACCCTTCTCAACCTCCCAAAGCGCTGGGATTACAGGCGTGATCCACTGCCACTGGCATATTTTTGCATAATTGTCTGTTCAGAGTTTGCATTGCTATAGTCATGAACGCTCATTAAAGCAAAAAACACAAAAAACAAAAAGCAAAAAAACACTTATTTCCAACAATCTTCACTCCTCAGGGTTCTTTCAAATTTTAGTGAAAACTATTTTCTACAGAAGCCTCTTTGGTCTGTACATTTTTAACTTTAATGTACAGTTAAATCTCACAATAATCCAATAAGTAGGCTCCACATTTTGTTTAATAATATTTCATATAGCAACAGTCTCATTATACTGCCCAGGCTAGTCTCGAATTCCTGGCCTCAAGTGATCCTCCTGCCTCAACCTCCCAAAGTGCTGGGATTACAGGTGTGAACCACCAGTCCCAGCTGGGTCCAAATTTTTAATCATGTAAAATGTAGAGTTGTTGCAAGGTTGTTGAAATGACTGGAGCAGCCCTGGACAGTCAGGCTTTACGGGGTCTGACTGGGAGATCCAAATCCCTTTAGGTCCCAGTTATAGTTTGGCATCATCTGGCCAGCATATGCCAGATCTCACTTCAATACAACAGGGGAAGTCTAGCCCTCTGGACTACCTGGGCCCGACAGGACAGTCACAGTGATTCCACAATCTCCATGGTAGTTGCTACCCATCTTTCTAGCCCTCTCTTAGACAATGAGTGGAGAGAATACTTGAAACATAAGAGCCTCACTCCTTGCCTCCCTATTTCCCACGACAAGCTCCCTTCCTTTTCCCACTGACCTTACCATCTTCCTCTCTATGGTTACTCCCCTTCCTTTCTCTTCATAAGGCAAATTCTCTACATTATCATAAGAGTTATTTAACACACATCTGTAGTGTATACCTTAGATTCTCTCCCCATAATGGTGGCTTTGGTTTAGTTGTTGAGGATGGTGGCTTTATTTCCGATCAACTGGGACAAAATAGTGAACAAATTTTAGGATGGATGCCTTGTATTTGTTACAGTTGTGACATTGAGGACCATGAGAACCTGCAAGGTTCTCATTACTCGAGATATAAATACTGAAAATATAATCAGATCACTGGCTGATGAGGTGGCACTTGCCTGTGATCCCGTCACTTTGGAAGACAAAGGCGGAAGGATCACTTGAGGCCAGAAGTTGAAGACCAGCCTGGGCAACATAGCAACATCACAAGATCAAGTCTCTACAAAAAGTCATTAGCAGGAGCTCATGGTCTGTGCCTGTACTCCGAGCTACTCATGGCACTGAGGCAGGAGAATCATTTGAGCCCAGGAATTGAAGATTGCAGTGAGCTATAATCATGCCATGGCACTCCACTCCAGCCTGGGCAACAGAGAAAGACTCCTTCTCTACAAAGACAAAGACAAAGTTATTCTACAGAATAACTAAGAGTTGCTTTTTACAACACAGCATTTCTTCACATTAGCTTTTTAAATTTACCTCTGTTTGTTTAAATTCAAGTGAAACAAACAAAAAAAAAGCCATGTAAAAGAAACCCAATCATTTTCTCCTATAACCTAAGCTTTTTATCAAGCAAGTTATAATCACAGTCACATGAAGAAGAAAATTTTCACCAAATGCTCACTAAGGAGATATCACTCTACTCTGTGTTGAAATTGCTTCCTGTGTGTGAATTGTATACATTTTATATTTGTTTTAAAAGCACCCAGTCTATGACATTGTGTATGGATGTGAACATATTTTCTAAAAATACAAAAACGTGGATGGGAAGTATACCAGGCAAAGGTCTGGCCAGAAGAAAAGAAACTGTGCTAAGATTTTTAAATACTGGGTGTTTGATTCAAATAATTGGTTATAATAGGTGATCAGTTACACGTGATGGAATAGCTGGGCTATGGAAAGGAGAACATGAGGCAACTCGGTTTAGCAGCAGCAGGAAGAGATCCTCGCTCCTAAGGAAGAAAGTCAAAGAGTGCTGCTCCCTCAACCCAGAAGCTTTGGCTGGTAGGAGATAGAATCAAGGTGGAGGCTGCCTGGAAAAAAGCTGGGCCCACAGAGGAATGTGCTTTCTACTGGAGATGCCACTCAAGGTCAAGAGACAGAGAGAGAGGGAGAGAGAAATGCCTGGCTCTTCCCTTCTCCAGCCCTTCAAGCTCCTAACAGTACCTCTCACTGAGCAAACCCAGGGGAAGTTATAACATAGCAAGGAAGCCTGGGAATGTAGGTGCACCCCCCAACCCCAACCAGAGGGTGAGGGGACTCACCAATTTAGGATAGGCATTTGCCTCTGGAGAAGGAGTCACGGGAATGGGGATCGGGACGTGCACAAAGTGGTCCGTGACTATATTGGTAACCCCTAATTTCTTTAATTTTTTTTAAAGGTTTGGAGACAATATGGCAAAATGTTAGCATTTGTTTTTTGTTTCTTGTTTTGAGACAGAGTCTCTCTCTGTCACCCAGGCTGGAGTGCAGTGGTGCAAGTCTGGCTCACTGCAAACTCCACCTCCTGGGTTCAAGCGACCCTCCCACTTCAGCCTCTCTAGTAGCTGGGACTAAGGTACACACCACTACGCCCGGCTAACACTTGTTAACATTATAATGTGGGTGACCAGAGACTCATTACTTTATTTTCTGTACATTTCTATGTAGTTGGAATATTTCATAAGAAGTGATTATTATAGGACAAACAGAAATGTTCCAGATTAATGGCAACAGTAAGCATCTTTATTGTATTTCCACCCTACTTCCCAAGGAAGTGCCACATCTCTCTCAGTGAACAGTAGCATCTTTGTGCAGTTTGCAGGCTGTGCCATTGACTCTTTGGCATGATGGTGTATTGAAGACAAGGTGGGAGAGCAAGACAGGGAATGAGTGGAGACAGGCAAGGAGGAAAGGTGGCAGGAAAAGACTCAGGAGGAAGAGCATGACCAACGATCGCTGTGAGCTCTCCCAGAGCCTGCCTGCCTTTGAAACTTGGTTCAGTCACTTACTACCGGGGTGGCCTTGACAAGTTCCTCCTCTCTCTCTCCTAAGATGTTAAGAGTACCTACCTCAGAGGGGTCATTTTGAGGATTCAGTGACTTCCCCCACAGGAAAACACTTCACGTTGTGTGGGAACATAGTCCACTCTCAATCCATCTTGGTTACCATCATTATTGTTTGTTATTGATCTTTACATCCTCAGTGTTGGCAGAATTTCTTGTGCTTAACAAATATTTGTTCAGATCAGAGAAGAGGAAAAAATTGTCATCTGCTTATTCAAGCCATGTTTTTCTGTGATATTCTGATCCTAGTTGCACATACAGAAATACATGTCTAAAACAGCACCTCGATTCTGGTCTACAGCAGGACGAAGTTCACTGTGATCTCAGATAAGCTTGGCTAAAATAGGACTTGATGGAGATAGTCACACTTCAGTGAAGAAA
The DNA here is from genome assembly GCF_047675955.1 of Chlorocebus sabaeus. Taxonomy (NCBI): domain Eukaryota; kingdom Metazoa; phylum Chordata; class Mammalia; order Primates; family Cercopithecidae; genus Chlorocebus; species Chlorocebus sabaeus. The sequence goes on along the minus strand of NC_132924.1, from coordinate 107,613,151 downwards.
GAGAATCCCCTGTGTAATGTCACCAGGAGATTCAACCTCAATATTCTGCATGGAAGGGATAGTCCTCCAAATGAGAGGATCTGCAGAAACAAAAAAAGAGAGAAACTCTGTTCCATCAAAGCAACAGCCCTGGTTGAGAAGGTATTCTTCTCTGGTGGACTCAATGGTATTTGTGCTCTCTCAGCCACCTCCCTGCAAGAACACAAGAAGGTTGCTCACACCTTGACCTTCCCTCAAACCGATACGAGGGCTTTGCTAGCAAGGAGGACAGACAGTGACCAGGGTACGGGAAACAACTCGGAATGACAACTCATGGTTAGCCTGGTGTCAGGTGAGGCAAGTGACAAGTCTTGTCGCAGTCCACTGTCACAACATGATGAGGTAGGAAACAACAGCAGAATTGACAGCTTGGGGATTGTTATGAGTATTAAATGAGATAATAGCACCGGCAAAGGGATCAGGACCCAGGCACATTCTCAGCTAAGGTTCAATGGATGTTTGATGCGATTAATATTATCATCCTACTTTATAGGTAAAGAAACCAACTAGGTAAAACTAGGAAATTTACCCAATGTCACACAGCTAAGAAACCAGTGTTAGAGTTGGATCCGAGGCCAGGTGCACTTACTCCTGACCACCAACCCATTGCCTCCACTGGAAATGATGTTCATTGGAAGGGCAGTGGTTCAGTTTGGGGGAGAGTTCAGTTTTATGTTCATCCTTCCTTTTTACACTAAGCAGCTGCTGCTTTGTTAAACACTGATAAAAATAAGCCATTATAAGATGAGGAAAGACTGCTGTGATACTAAAAGTGGGCAGGATAGATAGGGAATATCATGACAAGGAAGCTATGCTTGAGATACTGAAACCATTTTTAAAAGCTGAAAAATCATTTTGGTACAGAAACATTGGAAGAAATTCAAATTATCATTTAATTGCAGACCTCGCAGTAATAAATGCCAGACAAATCTCTTTGATATATTTAATTAGATACATTAATCAGAAAGTATTGATTGTAAAGAGATGATTTAGGATTCCCACCTAGCCAGAGTGAAAACTTTCTTTCAATCACTTATCTGACATTTAAAGTAGAGTTACCACCACCTCCTTTAAGAGGCATTTGGAGATTATTTAATCCAGCCTCCCCGGCCTTCTTCCTTGAATGCTCTAAACACAATCCCACCTCAGGGTCTTGGCACCTGCTGTTATCACTGCCAACAATGGTCTTCGCCAAATATCCATATGGCATATCCCTCACAGCAAAGACTCCTTTGACCCACCGCGTATAAAGGATCTGTCCCACTACCACCCGCCACTTCCTATCCATTTTACCCTACTTTATTTTTCTGTCTAGCATTTGTTACTGTCTGACACATAAATTTTGAGTTGATTTATTTCTGTTCTGTCTTCTTCCCTCCCTCCCTAAGTAAGTGGAGGCAGCAGCTTTGCATAGTATGATAACCCAAGCACCTAGAAAATGCCTGGCACATAGAGGACCACTAGATATTTATTGAATGCATGAATAAGTGAATGGTCGCCTCCTGCCTATTGACAACACACCTTCTGTTACAATTCTAGCTCTACATCCAGAAGTTCCGACAATGAGCAGCAATTAGAGATGTGTCCATCACAGTGATTCCCAGGTACCCCAATTTTAACTTTCAGAACTGCCCCAAAATAGTATTTGAAGACACAAGTAGTCCTAGCAGCCTTCTAATCCTTTTAACTAACTCTCTACCAGTTTAGAAAAACTCCTGGCAATGCTCCTAGTTAACTCCATGCCACTTACTGCAATACGTTGCAGGCCCTCCAGTTTCTGTTGAAGCTGAGGATGGTTGCCATCTCCTCATCACTCAATTTAAAGTCAAAGACCTGGAAAGATAGGAGTCCCAGTACATCATCAGTAAGGCCGTTACTGCTGTGACTGGAGACTGCCAGCCATTCTGGCAGGGAGTTCTAACAGCACAAACTGATCACAGGTGTTTTTCCCATTATGTTCACGGGATACAAATTTTTCTCTAAATTAAGTCCTACACAAAGACCGCAGTATTTGTAGTGCTCAGTGTTCTGGGGGAGGGAGACCAGGTTCACAGGCATTAAGCCCTAGGTGTGCACAGGCCCTGTGTTCCATGATGCGCCCTTCTAGAAGACAGTTCTCCAAGGACAGTTCACACCTCCTCTGCTGCCGGAAGATGAGCAGGGAGGCCAGGACTGTCTGCTCGTGTGGTGGCCCAGGGCTTAGCTGCTCATGGGCAGCTGAGGGTCTTCTCAGTGGTGTGAGGCACAGCTGTGCTCAGACCTGACAGGGCTTCACCAGGCACTGTCCCCAGCATGTCCTAAGCCCATAGATCATTCATCTCAGGTATACTGAGCCTAGATCCCTGGGCTGGAAAATGATAGGGTGGTGGGAACGGAGGGGCCAAAGACAGTGCAGGAATGAGCTGAGAATCCTGGTGAGAGGGTCTGCCTCTGCCCCACCCCACTGAGAAGTACCAGGGCCAACCAGCCGGGATCTTACCTGAATGTTCTCAACAATGCGGGCTGGTGTCACAGACTTGGGGATCACAATCACATTCCTCTGGATATGGAAACGGATCAGAACCTGTGCGGAAAGGGGACATCATGTTTCCACTCGGCTACAAGGACCCCTCCTTTTATGGAAAGGAAGAATAAAACATCTTCGCAGCTCACTGTGGCTTCAGGTATAATCGTTGATACTGACTGAGCCCTTCACAGCTATTAGATTTGTGCCAACCCCTCGCTTCATTCTCTCCCTTCATCTTAGGGACAACTCTGTGATCTTCATTTTTTAGGAATAAAGAAAGCAGTTTGGGTCATAAGGCTGATCAGAGGTAGAGTTGGCATCTGCACCTATATCCCTAGACTCCAAAGCCTTGCTTTGCGACTTGGCTGTAGGGCTTAACAGGAAGCTGTGAGGCAGAAGCTATCTTTGTTTCAGTGACAGCTCTTGTGTTTCCTGGAGGTTCCAACAGACTTCGAAGGAAACACTATAGATGGCTTCAGCTCCTGTGTTCTTCCCCTTTAAGGAGTTAGTTGAGGACAATACAAGAAATGAAACATGAGACTGGAAGAAACAGTTGTTGGATAACAAGAAAAATAAAAATATGGTACCTGGGCTGCGGTTTTCTTGTGCTTTGCAGCAATCTCCTTAATCTTGGGCTCCTCCAGCAGGGAAGGGTCCTCTGGCTTGGCCCTAGAGGCAGAAAGATGCTGATGTGAACAATCACCATGGCTACCATGTAGAGATGGACACCACTCCAATGAGTGTCTCAAGACTGATCATCAGAGTCTCTCCATCTGGGAGACAGGCAGGAGGACCCGGAAGGTTAGGGTCCTTTCCCCGGGCTCTGAAGTCTGAGCATTTTGCAAAGACTGGTTCATCCTTGGGTGGCTGAACTGGACATATTCCCAGAGGGTCAAACATGTCCGCAATGTTTTTGTTGTTGCTGTTGTTGCTTTTCAATTCCCATTTTTTCCCACAGTCATCCTATTTGGTTGTAGCAAATGCATTACCTTACACACATTTTTCTTTCCAGTGACTTATGATCTCATACCAATATTTACCAAACACAAAATAATGTTTTTAAGATTATCAAGAGAAGGATCCACTGCTTGGAAGCCTCACCAAGGTCTATCCGGAGAGCCCAGGGGGCTGTAGGCCGTAACGGTGATGCCCTTGGAGTGGCAGTACTGGATCAGTTTCTCCTGCGTGAGGTATGGGTGACACTCAACCTGCAACAGCAAACAATCATCATCACGGGGAAAGCTGGCTGGCTTTTTGAGTTGTTCACAGGGAGGGAGTTCGACACACACAAAAAAAGACCACCAATCAAAGGCCAAACACCTACCCACTGAGATTCCTGCTAACACACCCATGAGGTCAGCCTGACACCTTCCGCAAGTGTCCTGATCACTGACCCCTCAGGTGAGACTCAGGGCATAGCATTGAACTTTCCTCCCAATGTTTAAGAAGTAATAGGTCAAGACTTTTATTTACCCTTATACTAAACAGAAATTACCTGGTTAGTCACTGGTTTATATTTCAGTCTAGGTTTGTTCAAGAGCTTCTCAGTCTGGAAGTGGCTGAAATTGGAGATGCCAAGGGCTTTCACCAGCCCCTCATCCACCAACTCCTCCATGGCCTGTCATAGAAAGGAAAACCTTTTGGGTAGCCCCAGAGGGACTACAGGGACCCTGGTTTGCGTTTGTCCTCCCTGGGTCAGAAATTGCTAAAGGATTCATCACAACGGGGTTAGCCGAAGCATTCACAGGAAATTTCAGTCCAGGGTGGGTGCCCATCAGTGAATGTTCCAGTCCTACTGCCCCTCCCCAGCCCAAGAAAAACTAGGAGTTACAGGTAAAGATTTCATATTCTTGCCACTCTCACCTTACACATAAAGAAACACATACAAAATTACACTTCTGTACACAGGGGAAATATGAAAGTTTTGTAATGCAAAAAATAAAAAATAAATAAAAAATGAACATTTGCAAGCTTATGAGATGATTTTATTTTTAATGAATCCAAATGACAGCGGGTAGCTACTGCTGTGTGTTCATTGTACACCCAAACCTGGGCAAGCTGTGTTAGTCAGGAAGAGGCTGCAGAATGTGGAGAAGCCTCACTTGTGGGTCCTGAGTCACTTTCTCCAGCACCCACCGTGCTTGGGTTTACAGGAAGGTCATGCATACAGATTATGTCCTGGCTGGGACACCTGGGCAAAGAGTTGTGTGGGGCTGAAACCTGACCCACTGTCTGCATATCCTGCCATGCTTCCCGATACAGAAACTACAGGGACCCCCAAGGAAGGGAATCTTTGTATAACTTTTAGCGTATATTGGGCATTTTCCAAACTTGCCCAAAGATATCATATATGTTAGCAGCATCCTCCAATGCAACATGTATTTATTAGCCATCTATTACATGTTCCAGAAGCTGTCAGGATGTAAAAGCATAGAATGTGCTTCCTTCTTCTGGGATTATTATTTCAGTTAAAGTGCTAGGGTTCCCTTCTGTGGACCCATCAACCATGACCCTGAGGCTGCCTCAGATAACATGACCGTGGCACAGACAGAGTCAGAAAGGGCAGAGAAGGAAGAGATTCACACAGCCTGCAGCTGTCAGGGCAGACCTTCAGGTAGAGTTTAAACTGCGCCTCAGGAAAAAAAAAAAAAAGAGAAAACAGGTGAAAAACATGAGCCTATGAGATAGGTAGGCAGTAGCAAAGCTCAGAGGCAGGGATGAACATGACATGTTCAGGGAACTCTTTATCCAGCCCTTCTCAACATTGTCTGCAATTTGGAATCACCAGGGAAGTTTAAAAACTACCAGTGGAAGCAGTGGCTTATGACTGTAATCTCAGCACTTTGGGATAGGATTGGAACAAGGGGTTTGGGCCTGGGTTTCAGCGACCTAGGGTAAGCTTTTTAAATCGTGTAGGCCTTAGTATTCTCTTCTTAAAAAAAGTCTTATAATACATACTAGTAATATATATCTTTCAGATACACATTATCAGAGGCTGAGACAGGAGGATTGCTTGAGGCCAGGTGTTCGAAACCAGCCTGGGCAACATAGCAAGACTCTGTCTACCAGAAAAATTTTTTTAATTAGTTGGATGTGGTGGCATGTGCCTCTGATCCCAGCTACTTGGGGGGATTTCTTGAGCCCAGGAGTCCGAGGCTGCACTGAGCTATGATCTTGCCACTATACCACAGCCTGGGCAACAGAACAAGACTCTCTAAACTTAAAAAAAAAAAGTAATATTGGTGGCTGGGTTTCACCCCCCAGAGTTTGTTATAGATTTTATCTGAGTTGTAGCCTAGACATTGGGATTTGTAAACTCCTCAGGTGATTCTAATGCTCAGCCGACATTGAGAACCACTAGCGTAGACGAAGTTATTCAATTGGGTAGTAGAGTTTAAAAGCTATGAAATCATAAGGTTCCCCAAAACTTCCGATTGAGCAATTAGATAATTTAAAAGCTATTGTACATCATAGGTCAGGTTAGTTTGCCTGTCTTCGAACTTGACTTCTTTATACTTTTTCCTCCCCTCTGCTTCAGGGTGGTCAATGAGGTTTCTACTGAACTGGCTGTGGGTCTACAGAAACATCCAGCGCTTTCATATTCAAGCCTGCTCGTTTCAAATCAGAGCCTGTGAGCTTGATCACTGATATCTTTTCATGCCTTTCAAATGTTTTATTGAACAGTCATTCCCATATTCATTCAGAAAACATAGCACTGTGAGAAGCAGGCTACACTTACATAGTTGCCGTACTTAATATCATCATAGGAGCTAAGACAGAAAAATTGATCAAATGTAATGCAAACTGCCAGGTGCGGTGGCTCACACCTGTAATCCAAGCACTCTGGGAAGCCGAGATGGGTGGATCCTCTGAGGTCAGAAGTTCGAGACCATGAAACCCTACCTCTGCTAAAAATACAAACGTTAGCCGAGCGCGGTGGTACACACGTGTAGTCCCAGCTACTCAGGAGGCTAAGGCAGGAGAATGGCTTTAACTCGAGAGAGGGATGTTGCAGTGAGACAAGATGATGCCACTGCACTCTAGCCTGGGCGACAAAGTAAGACTCTGTCTTAAAAAAAGAACACTGTGCTTGTGGATTAATGTTTTTGAATGAACAATACACAGAAAAAGCTACGTGTAGTTGAATCATGTCCATTCTAAGCATTTCAGAAACGTGAGGCTTAATATATTTTCCCTTGTAAAACACAATACAAACTCGTAAATACATGCACCCCTACACAGACAGCTGCCACTATGACACCATTAACTCTTGGAGTCAGATGCCACTGATCATTTATAACTCTTTCCTCCACTTCGTTCTCTACTAGCATTTGCAAAAGGATAGAATGGTATAATAAAAAATGATCAGAAAAAACACTGATCCCTTAATTCACTTTGAATGTGAATGATGTGAAACAGGTCATGATTTGATCTGGGAAGCAGGGCACTCAGGATCCCTGATTTCTGGATGTGTGTTCACTGCCTGCCAAGCACCACGCTGATGGCTTTGGTGGTTGGACTTGTGATTCAGTTGAGTCTGGGTCCAATCCCAGCTCTGCCACACACATTGTGACATGACCTGTGCAAGTCACCAATCAATCTAGGCTTCAAATGTCATTATTTATAAAGGGGGATGTTAAGCCTGCCTTATAGGTTTAGATGATTAAATGGCTACTGTGACGAATGTTCCTGGCATGTAAACCATCTTAGTCTTTATCACACCCTCAAAAATACATAGCAGTAGTATGTGTTATAAGACTTCTTTTTTAGGAAGAGAAAACTGAGCCCTAAAAACGTTACAAACCTGACCCTAGGTTACTCAGCTGTTATGAGCAAACTCAGGCCCAAACATCCTGTTCCAAATGCCTCGTTCTGGTTTGAGAACAGCATGTGTATTCCCCAAAGTGGGGTACATGGTATTTTCAGTCTTATTTGAAGACTCAGTTCTAGACTTGAAATATAAATAGTATCAGATGCACCCAAAAGCCAAAGGTGATGAGGAAGATATTAGAAGAGCTAGAGAATCACAATGATGAAATTAGAAAGCATCAGGCAGATGGTCTCTTTCATGTCAACGGGAAGTCTCATGGATAACTGAAGATTTCTCTCCCAGCACACGTACAGGAAGCTGGAACCTACCTCCCAGGCATCCAAGAACGTTGCTTTTCCACCGATGATATTACCTTTATCATCTTTGGGGAAAATGTCATCCCCAGACTGTAAATACAGAATGAAAAGTTTACTGGAATCTGCATCAGGACACTTGGTTCTGGTAAACAAGGTTTCAGTGTCCTGACTCTTGCTAAGTACCACATGTGCATACCAGTTTTTCAGGCTCTGCAGTACATACTACAAGAATGTGAGTTTAAATAAAATCTCTATATCTACTATAGCATATTAATCCATATATTTCAGAAACCACTGGATTGACATTCAGATCTGCTGTTAGTACATTCCAGAAGTCACTGTTATCACCATGGATATTAAGTTCATACACCTAGATCCTGTGTACACCCAAGGGCAAACTTTAACAATATCACTGGATAAGGATGAGATCTCCAGGGTGTGGTTTTCTGGGGAAGATATTGGCCAGATCTATCCTTGCAACCTCTAGAAGAGACATGGAATAAGGAATGGCAGGCCATCAGCACTCCCGCTGGTCAGGAGGGGAGAGAGCTGGTAATTTGTCGCTCCCACCCCTCAGGAGCAGGTAGACCAGAGCCCCAGGCAATGGGAGCCGTGATGACTACTGGCTTCCTTCCAGCATCACCACACTTGGGCTTTTCTCCAAGATGCCACTCCCGGGGAGTGCTTTGCTTAATAAGATAATTAGGCCCTGGAATATAGTTATGCAAGTTCTAATCCAAGGGATTTGCTGGGAGGGCAACTCTAGGGCGCGAAATCAAGACAAAGGTGATAGGGCAGTTGCAACTTGTCTGGGCTGCCAGAAATCATGGCTTCTCTCAGACATAAATGCAAGAAAACGCAGGCATGTGGCCACCTCAGCAGCACACACGGCCTCAGCCTCCCTTCCACGCCAGCGTCTTTCTGCTCCAAGGTCTCTTCCTGACCACCTGACACTCCCAATTATGAAGTGCAAGGTCTCCTGCTCCAGACCACACTACCCTTAGCCCTGGTGCACCTACTATTTTCTAGCAGCAGCTCAGAAACTAGAGATTGAGAAAGGGAGTCGCTCAAACCTTGAATCCCTGTGGCCAGTGAATAAGATAGAGGTCCAGATAGCTCAGCTTCAGGTCCTTGAGGGTCTTCTCAAAGGCTTTCCTCACAAGCGGTCTCTCAAAGAAAGTGGGCCACAACTGCAAGAGGGTAGCAATGAGCTGTTAATATTTGGAGAGGGAAGGGCCACATTATACTCATTGTCCCGGCCTTTTGATTTGCACCCTGATCTAACCTGGCACAGGTCATTTATAAAAAAGCTGATTAAGATCCACGACACAGTGTGGAATATCACCAGGGCTCAGCACGTCAATGACATTCTTAAGTGTTAAAAGCAATTTACTTTTTCAACTATCCTATAGAGTACTATATAGAGTACTATATGTCTCTCAGATCATTTAAGTAAATGTGGCCACAGATTTGAAACGTGTTTACCTGTCTCAGTCTCATCCTCAGCTGTGGGCTCTCTGAGAGCAGGAATTGTGTGTAACTTTTAAATGTCAAGCATTCCTAGGCCTTCGGGAAAAGATGGTCCTTTATCTGACCTATCTGATAGGTCCTTATCAAGCCTGTCAGGCCCCAGATGATAACTATATAAGGGCTTTATCCACACTTGGCTGCTACACAGTGGGGTCTGTTTGTCCCACCAGATGTATGCAACATCCACGTACCTAGAACTAGTGTTTTCTCAGCAAGTTGTGTATAATGTAAATCCAGTGATTCTCAACCCCCTCACACCCAACACCCTCTTCTTTTTTAAAACATTGACTACCTCACCTTTCGATAGACTTAATAAAGGAAATCGTATGTGACAATAGAAAAATGCTCCTACTGTTTCCAAAATGCCCTCTGGGTGACAGCCTCAGGGACATACTTGCATGACCACAGTGCTGACAGGGAGACCACAGTGCTGACAGGGAGACCACAGTGCTGACAGGGAGGTCACACATCCAGCCCTGCCTGCACCCTTGGCCTCTGACTGCCTCTGGGCAGAAGGTGGATCCCTCTGATGGGGAACAGGGAGGCCCAGGGCAGTGCAGGGCTCCATGGAGAAAAGCCCACTGTGGGAAAACCAACCCGCAGGCAGGTGGTGCAGCAAAGACATGTTCAAATATCAATAGCAGCTTGGAGTATGGATAGAATTGTATCCATGGATATTATCAAGGCAGGGATGGAAAGGGCTACATGTAGAAAAGGCTGACAGAGTTCTCACTGCCGACCCGACCCAGATACTTCTGCCTGCCTTGAAGTGAAGGCCTCCCACCCAATGCGCCATATGCACCTTGCTGACGATGAACAGGTCCTCCCGCTTCACAGCCTGCTCTTGGATCTTCTCTTGGATGGCTTCCCCCACCTCATGTTCATTCTGATAGACATAGGCACAGTCAATGTGGCGATATCCTGCATCAATGGCCACCTTCACTGCTTCTTTCACTTTGCCGAGAGGAGACTGAAAGGCAAAAGAAAAGCCCATCACACATGTATTTTTTTTTTATTTTTAAGCGATGGGGACTTGCCATGTTGCCCAGGCTGGCCTCACACTCCCAGGTTCAAGCAATCCTCCCACCTCCCCAGTAGCTGGAATTACACCACACTCAGCAACCAACATATTGTCTTGTCCCCAGACCACCTTCAATAGGCTGCCCCACATGGCCCAGTTTCTCCAAACCAAGGCCTTACTGGGGTCTCCGTTGCCAGGCAATATCCGGGAGGATACACACTTTAGAAACGTTTTCAAAAGGAGGAAAGTGAATTAATTTTATGATTATATCCTTATGTCCTGTCCTAGTTAAAGTCAGTTCCCTTTCATCCAGGTTAGTCCTGAAATGTCTTCAGGTGTGTCGGGGAGTGCAGATGGCTCCACTGCAACTTCCTGAAGACCCAGATGAAGCTTGACTCTAAATACCCAGAGGAATTTTCAGACACTATCCCCAAATGGTGATAAGGATCTGGATAATGGTCATTACAGCATCAATCCGGATTCCAACACTTACTGGGTTTGTGGGTCTAAGTAGTTGATTCCATCTCTCTAAACCTTGTCTGCAAAATGAAAAAAAAAAAAAAAAATTGTACCAGCCTCATGAGGCCTTTGTGGTGATGACATGCTGCAATGAATGTTAAGTTAAGCACATCACCTGACACGCAGTAAGGCTCAGTAGAGGCCGTTCATTATACAAGGATCCTTTCAGAAAAAAAGGAGAAATAGAAAACCTTATAGGAATAGAGTTTGTTTTCCATTCCTATAAGAAGAAAGAGGGAGGGAGGGAGAACGAGAGAGGGAGAGAAAGAAGGGAAGGAAAGAAAAGAAAGCAAATAGAATTATCACATATTTGTTCTAACCTAACCAAGTCAATGATGGGGGCAAAAAGCACTTAAAACTTGATCTCTCACAAAATAGTCTTTTAAACCTCTTCTACTGTGAGATAACAAACATTGAAAAGAACACAAAACATAGATGCACAGCTGCCCTACCGCCTGGACAAGAAACGGGCTGCTGCCAGGCATCCAGAAGCACCCCTGTGTCCCCAACCGCTATGCTACACCATCCTTCACCTCTACTGCTAAGTTCATAATCCTTTAGTCTATCATCTCCACGTGTTGAAGAGGCTCCCTTCATAATTCTTACGTTCAATTCCAAAATTCTGAAACTGTCTGGTGAACTTACCCAGGGTGGGCAGATTCCCTGGAGTTCTGGAAGTGATTATCTGTTCCATTTATATAGGATTGAAGCTCTGATTTTGGGCAAATCTTGCTATTGAACAAGAGACGCTGTGCATGAATCAAGCTGGAAGTGATCTGTTCATCCAGATACACCTAGAATGTATCCTGAGAATGACCCAGTGTGGCAACACAGTGTCCGACCCTCCAGCTCGGCACAAGAGAGGGGAAACATCAGTGTGCACAGAAGGAAAGAGCCAGAGGCAGAAGACTCAGCACAGGCATTAGCCATGAGGGATAGGAGAAAAGAGGAATTCCAAAGACTGCTTCTGGTCGCTAGTTAGGGTAGTGCCATCATGGATGGAAATGGCAAAGAAGGCAGAGTGAGGTGGTGATGGAACAACTTCAAACTTAGCCTAAGAGAGGCTCAGGAACCTGCCTCACTGAGTCCTGGATGTGCCTTACGCCGTTTTGCCAGCTGACATGAACACAGCCAGGTGGAGCTCAGGACTCCCAGGCCAGGCTCTCGGCAGCCCTAGCACGTTGCAGATTTCAGTGTGTACAGGAATCACCTGGGGATCTTGTTAAAGTGCAGATGCCCATTAGGTAGCCTGGGGTGGAGTCTGAGACTCTGCGTTTTTGCTCTTTCTTTCTTGGATCTCACTCTGTTGCCGAAACTGGAGTGCAGTGGCACCATCACTGCTCACTGCAACCTTGACCTCTCAGGCTCAACACTCAATCTCCACCTCAGCCTCCCAAGTGACTGGGACTACAGGTGCGTCCCACCATGCTCAGCTAATTTATTTATTTTCTATACAAAGGGAGTCTTGCTATGTTGCCCAGGCTGGTCTCCAAGTCCTGGGCTCAAGCAATCCTCCTGTCTGGGTCTCCCAAAGTGCTGGGATTACAGGCATGAGCCACCACACCCGGCCAGTTCTGCATTTCTAACAAGCTCCCAGGTCATATGGATTTTGCTAGCCCAAGTCCCACACCCTGATCTGCAAAGGGATGCCAGGGACTTATGGCTTTGCATCCTCTCCGCAACCACCCAGCCCACAACAAACCCACAGCCAAGACTCTGGGGAAATGTTGAGCCCAATTGTGTCCTAGAGCCAGAGAGAGAAACTGCCCTGGAAAACAATTTTAGGTCCAACAGCTGCTTGAAATTTGATACTTGCTAAAGAAGCTCTCAGCACTGCTGGGAAAGCCAGCCTTGGAGCTTTGCAGCCTGAATCAGCTCTGAGAAAAGAAAGCAACCGGACTCCCGGCTCCAGTACTGAATCTCACCTCTCGAAACTCCTGCCCGACCTCCAGGCTTTCCTGGCTGAATGTAGAAAGAGAAAACACCCAAACGCCCCTCCAGAGAAGAAGGCTGTGCAAAGATTTGCATATTTACCTTCCAAGTGCCCAGGCCCACAATGGGCATCTTGGCTTTGGTACTGAGCTCCACAAAGGTGGCCATGGTAGGTGCAGAAATGATTCTGAGTGAGCAGGTAGAACTCTCACGTCCTGCTTTTTGTTGTTGTTTTTGAGACAGTCTTACTGTGTCGCCGACACTAGAGTGCAGTGGTTCAATCTCGGCTCACTGCAGCCTCCGTCTCCTGGCTTCAAGCAATTCTCCTGCTTCAGTCTCCCGGGTATCTGGGATTACAGGCACCCACTGCGACTTCCAAGTAATTTTTATATTGTTAGTAGAGACAGGCTGGTCTCAAACCCCTGACCTCAGGTGATCCGCCCACCTCGGCCTTCCAAAGTGCTGGGATTACAGGCGTGAGCTACCGGCCCGGCTCCATGCTGCTTATGAAGACTGGTGTTATCTACAGTGGGAGGAGTTGGAGTCTGGCCACAGTAGCTTTCCAGCCGTAAGCAAACAGAAAATCCATTGCAGGCTATTGTGAGCATGAGGATTATGTGAATGAATTATTAATCACGTCAACTTTGTGCAAAGTTCTCTGTTTGGTAACAGTATCATTGGAGTTTCTGCTTGTTCACCATGACTCAACAAATTCAACACACCCCAAAGGTGGAAAGTAGGCAGGGAGAGAGAAAGGAAGGAAAGAAGAGTTGGGGGAGGGAGGGAAAGAAGCCTGGCCAACACAGTGAAACCCTCTCTACTAAAACTACAAAAATTAGCCAGGCACGGTGGCACATGTCTGTCATCCTAGCTACTTGGGAGGCTGAGACACAAGAATTGCTTGAACCTGGGAGGCGGAGGTTGCAGTGAGCCGATGGTGCCACTGCACTCCAGCCTGGGCGAGAGAGTGAGACCCTGTCTCAAAAAAAGAGAAAGAACAAAAAAGAGAAGAGAGAGACAGAGAAAAGAAAGAGACAAAGCAAAGCAAAGAAGGAAAAAAAAGCAGCGGCTTTATTTCCCTGTGATGCTTTCCTCTGTGAAAGGGAGTCTAGGGAGGAGAGGTGAGAAGCAGTGTTTCCATTTTAAAAGTGGCAATTCCAGGTTCGATGCAGAGATGGTCAAATCCTGGGCTGATTAGAGTCAGCTGTAACTAGTTGGTAGTCAGCAATCTAGGGAACATGATACAGGCCTGGGCAATGCTGTAACACGCCGTGACAGGCCAGGGCCACGTCACAGCATCAGCCTCAGCCTGCAGGTAGTGGGTTTTTCTGTCTTCTTTGCGTTCTTGTGTATGAAGTGGGTTGGCTTTAAAATTGAAATGGACTTGAATCTCTAGGTTGTGGCTTATGACAGCTCATAGAGGGCCATTGGCATGATATTTTGCACCTATGAGTGAAAGATCTTACACTTCATTGATGTTTGTTAAATTATCTACTTCGACATTAACTATACATGCATGGGCCGGGCATGGTGGCTCATGCCTGTAATCCCAGCACTTTGGGAGGCTGAGGAAGGTGGATCACTTGAGCTCCAGGGTTTGACACCAACCTCTCCAATATGGTGAAATCCTGTCTCTGCTAAAATCCAAAAATTAGCCAGGCATGCTGGCACATAGCTGTGGTCCCACCTGCTTGGGGGGCCTGAGAATCACTTGAATCTGGGAGGGAGAGATTGCAGTGAGCCAAGATCGTGCCACTGCACTCCAGCCTGGGCTACAGAGAGAGACTCTGTCCCAGAAATAGATACATAAATACATGCATGCCTCATCATCTGGTGGCCACAAAGTCTCCTGGATCTGCACATGGGGCGCCTTATTTTCCCAGAGTATACTGGATGACATGCAGGGCTAGTATTGTTGAAACAGTAAATCCTTAGTGACCGTCAAACTAAATAACAGAGACAGGTCCCTAAAAGAAAAATATTTCTCTGGGAGTAGAGCACTGCAATGGGAATACGCATGCCAGAGAACAGTATGTGTATATTTGGGGAAATAAAGGAAGACAAAATGTTTCAAGGAAAAAATGAGGATTATCTAATTGCTTTGAAATAATTAACCTTGGCTTGGACAGGCAGTTGTTCACAGGTCCTTGCAGAGTATGTTTTGTGTTCAGTTGCAATGGCCTTCGTTCAAGGTTGCAGTTTTTGCAGTCTTTCGTGGTAATTTTGGTTTTCCGTTGTACAACCATTACAACCCTCCTTTCATGGCCTTCTGAGCTGTATTTGTGGTTTGTTTTTTAACATTAGTGACTCCATTTTGATTCTGACCATTTTTACATGATGCACAGAAAAAAGAAATTTGTATTATTCATAATAATATTCCTTCGAGAACCACTTAACTATGAATCGGTGAGGAGGGAGATCTTTTTTAGATAATTGAGATTAAGAAGGTATATCGATTAGCTGTTTTCATGTAACAAACCAACTGGTTATAACAGCAACCATTTATTTGCTAGTGATTTTGTGGGCTGGCAGTTTGGGCAGGAAGCAGCTGATAAGCCAGTCTCAGAACCACGTGGTGTCAGCTGGGTTTTCTCACCTCTGTGGGCTTCAGTGGGGTGGACCGGGTTGTCAGGGAAGGCAGGACCCCTCTTCACATGTTTTTCGTTTTCCATGAGGCTAACTTGGACTTGTTCATAGGTAGCAGCATTGTCAGAGGCCTACTCTCGGAATGTGAACAGTGTCACTTCTGTCACCTTCTATTGATCAAAGCAAGTCTCAAGGCCAGAAAAGGGCCAAGGAGTAAGGGAATAGATTCCACCTCTTGAGGGGATTGGTTACAGGGAATTTTCGCTAATTGTTTTTTAAAGGTAGAGTCTCTCTCTGTCACCCAGGCTGGAGTGCCGTTGCACAATCTCGGCTCACTACAACCTCTGCCTCCCGGGTTCAAGTGATTCTCCTGCCTCAGCCTCCCGAGTAGCTAGGACTACAGGTGCACACCACCACACTCAGCTGATTATTGTATTTTTATTAGAGACGGGGTTTCACCATGTTGGCCAGGATGGTCTCAATCTGCTGAGCTTGCGATCTGCCTGCCTTGGCCTCTCAAAGTGCGGGGATTACAGGTGTGAGCCACCGCGCCCGGCCGAATTTTGGCTATTCTAAATCAACCACAGGTTTCATAAGAACTTTGATTAGCTCCTTTCTACCTTCATGAACTTACCAATCTGTTCCTGGTTATGCACCGTTAAGAAACTCTCATTTTTCAAATCTGATGAATGTATGTCCATAAGATGCTTTACTTTGTTAAAAATAAATACATAAAAAATTGAGAGAAAATTATTTTGTAGAAGAAAAATGAATGAGTATTGTCATATTTCATTCTCACATCCATTTCTCTAAGAAATGGATCTGTCCTTCAACATCTGCTCCTAACCCATACTGTTCGAATATACGTGGCTGTTGGCCATGGTCTGGGGATTATTTATAATCAGCCACAAGGAGTTACAGTGTAATGGCTTACAATTTGGTGGGGTGAGACCACAGACTAATTGGAGTTTTTTGTTTCAGTCCTCATAACTCATTTGAAGCAGGGGGCTCGGCTGTCCACCCTTTGTACTTAGTAGTCCACCAAACATCTGCCCAGTCACCACAGGGACTTTTCAATCTCCATACTTATACTTGCTTGATGTTTTGTGATATGGACATGGACACTTATCAACATGGGATAGCTTCCTTTGAGCGTGCTCCTCTCCACACGGATGACTGAACAGGCATCGAACAGAAGGGTTAAAAAATGACTAGCCTGAGTTACATTGATGACAAGATGACCTTCCGTTGAAAAAAAAAAAGAGAAAGAATAAATAAGTGATTATTAAGCTCTTTTTAGAGTTAATTTGATGGGGGTCGGTCCTGGAGAGACAGTTCATGACTCTGGAGGTGGGGGCGCCTTCTTGACTCAGGTGTGATGAGTCCTTCCTCTTTCTGCTGTCCAGACTGCAGTCTCAATAGTTAGGAGCACTAGGTAGGGTCCTTCCCAGGCTGGTTCGAGCTTCCTTTCCTTCTACCCTTGGATGAGAACGTGGTCTCCAGGCCGATGCTGATGTTCTGGAAACTCCAGGGGCGACGCCTGTGCTAGGAGACCTTCAGTCTTAAGGGAAGAGAAGGTAGAGGATAGAACAAGCATATAATTTTTGAGGAACTGATCCTTTGTTTCAAACGTAGGCATGTCAGCAGTGGAGTGTAAGTAGGGAATTCCATAGAGCATTTCATAAGGTGATAGGCCAATATCTCTCCGAGGGGCAGTCCGGATTCTTAACAAGCAACAGAAAGACATTTAATCCATGGCAATCGAGTTTCTAAAGCTAACTTCAGTGGTTTTTTAGAGTCTGATTCATCCACTCTAGGCTTCCTGAGGAAGATGGATGCCAAGGGGTATGGTATTCCCAATGCATATCTAGTGCCTGGACTCACTTCTTAATGACATGCACAGTGAAATGGGTTCCATTATCTGAATCAATATTTTCTATTAGTCCAAATCTGGGTGCGATGTTTTCACTTAATGCTTTAACTACATTGCTGGCAGTTGCACGTGAGAAGGGAATTGCTTCTACCCAGTGGGTACAGTGGTCTATTATTACTAATAAGTGTAACAACCAATTGGAGGCATTTCAGTGTAATCAATCTGAACACTTTGAAATGGCCTCAGCCCGGGATTTCTTCTTCCAAAGGGCCATTTACTTAGAACCTGCTTATTAGTTTTTTTACATATTAAGCCACTATATATAACTTGTTAGTTCAGGGTGTAAATTCCTATACACAAAAAACCCGGAGAACTGCATCGCACATTGCTTGGGGTCCCCCATGGGTCCCTTGACATAATTGAGACAGACTTCCCTCATGAAAGGTTTTGACGACATTCCCCTTTGGTCTGCTAATATCCATTTCCTTTCTGCGTTTTGTTTAGCTCCTATTCTTATCAACTTCTTTTTTTCAATGGAAGAGAAAACGGGGGTTGCAGTAGGAGAAGGAAGGCATGGAGTTAAATGGAAGAAATGGCAACTTGTTTTGCTATTTGATCTGCAGGATTATTTCCTCAACTTGTGAAAGGCAAGTCCTTTTGGTGCCCTGGGACATGTACAATAGCCGTCACTTCTGGCAGTTGGAGATTGTGGAGGACACAAGCATCAGTTCTATTTGAACTAAATCTTGGCCTCTACTATTGATAAGAATCCTCTCCATCCAAATTTTTCCAAATGTGTGTGCCACCCCAAAGGCATACTTAGAGTCAGTACAGAGAGTGTTTTCTTGGTTTTGTAAATGTCCTAAAGCTTGGCTGAGTGCAAACAGTTCACACCATTGGGCAGACCAATTATCAGGCCACTTTCCTGATTTTACTTTTCAAGTGTCTTTCCATTAATCACTGAATACCTATTATGTCTTTTTCTTTTAATCACCTGGGAGGATCCACCTATGAATCAGTGCCGTCCTGTCTTGAAGGGAGTTTTTCCTAAGTCTGCTTAAACTTTGGTATGGTAATTAATTAGATTCAAACATGCGTGCTCTCGTTTTAAGTTTGGATCCCCCGTTAAAAAGCCTACTGGATGAACTGCCTTATTAGTAGTTAATATTAAATCATCCCTTTTTCTAGTAAGATAGGCTGAAATTTTAAAATTTTCGAGTTAGTGATCTACCTCCTTGCTTTTTGATTTAATACAGTTGTAACTGGGTGGGGCATGGCCTGAAGCCTCTGGAGAGTAACCTAAAACCGCAGTTGGAGGGACAGCACAGTCTGGAGCATGGCCTGAATAGGCTGTGGAGTAACCTGAAACCGCAGCCAGAGGGACCTGAGACAGGAACCGCAGGGGCGGGATTGGGGGCACTGAAGGAAGGAAGATGATTTACAGGATCCCATGGGTTAGTAGGTGTGGGTTGTCTAGGCATGGGAACTCTTTCCCTTTTAGAAACATTGGCTTCTGATTTTCTCCCTCCTGAGTCTGAAGGGTAAAGGAGAACTGGTCCCTGCCGCCAGCAGAGGGCGGAATCAATTTTTCCTGAGAGACAGGGCTCTTATCATTAACATGTTCGATTAGGAGATGACAAATCTGCTTTTCTTTAGACTTAAATTTTGGCCAGAAAAGTGAAGGCTTAAGGATGGATTCTCGAACTAAAATAAAACAACAATATTTTATCATCTACTGTTTTTGTTTTTACTTGGTTCTCTTATTATGTTTTCAAGACTAGCATAAGCCCCAAGGGGCTATCAGAAGGAATTTCATCCTCTCTAGACTCTCTAGTTTTCCCGTCTTACTCGAAATGTTCCCCGTCGTAGGGATTATGGGAGGGGGCCCAACCCCTCCTGTTAGAGATTTCTACCCTCCCGCTTCCTGGAGGCTTACTGAGGCTTTGGGGAAAGGCTCCAACCCCACCTGTTTGGATTTTCTACCCTCCCCCTTCCTCTTTGTCTGCTCTGTCTGTTCCTGCCTCTAGTTGATAGATGGCAGCATGAGGCCACAGACAAGACTCACTCACTCCACACAACCCCCATACTTAGTCTCATTCGAAATGTAGCAGGACAAGCTGCCAACAAAACTCCTCAGACACCGAAATAAAGAAGGAAGGGGTTTATTCCATCAGAGGTATCAGCAAGACTTCTGTCTCAAGAGCCGAGCTCCCCAAGTAAGCAATTCCTGTCCCTTTTAAGTGCTCACAACTCTAAGGGGGTGCATGTGAGAGGGTGGTGATTGATTGAGCAAGCAGTGGGTACGCGACTGGGGGCTGTGTGCACCGGTAATTAGATCGGAACGAAACAAAATAGGGATTTTCACAGTGCATTTCTATACAATGTCTGTAATCTATAGATAACAGAACCAATTAGGTCAGGGGTTGATCTTTAACTACCAGGTCCAGGGTTCGGCGTCGGGTTGTCTGCCTGTGGATTTCATTTCTGCCTTTTAGTTTTTACTTCTTCTTTCTTTGGAGGCAGAAATTGGGCATAAGACAATATGAGGGGTGGTCTCCTTCCTTAATACACTCTCAGCCTCCAACTTATCCCGACCACCTAGAAAATACTTTGTCACCTTCTCGAAGTCTCCTACCTTATTCCGTGCACAAGAATTACCTGCTTCTCTTATTGCCGTGGTCTTGCAAGGCTGTCTTCCCTACTTTGCTGAGAATCCAGATTTATTCCTTACAACAGGTGGGCCGTGATCTCCCTCATGCTAGGGGCATGGTAACTAGACAGTAGGATGCATCCCCTTTAGGTGGGGTGACTGTAGGCCTCCCTCCCTAAGGAGAATATTCGAGACCCAAAGTTGGGCGCCAGAACTGTTAAGAGTAACGCTCAAAACCTTAAGGAAATTGAACACTTGAACGAAGGATTCTTAGCAAAGCAATTTTACTTCTGCACCCAGGGGTGCCTCCTTGGGCAGTCGCCATGAAAGCACACAAGAACAAAAGGGCATGAGAGCCTTTATTCCTGACGCAAATTCCGCCCCTGTACCCTTCCTCCATTGGCCAGGGTCGGGTTGTACAATCTAAACTCATCCTAGTTGACTAAACATTTGATTTTTTAAGATAAAGTGAGCATGTAAAGAAAAAAGCAGAGAATAAAGGGGAAGGAGTGTCTGTAAAGAGCTCAAAAGTTAGTCCTCCTTCCAAATAGGGAATGGAATGTGAGCTACTACTGATAACGCCTGGTACTGTGGCATGCCTGGACATCTAACAAAGGCAAAAAGGGAAAAAGGAGAAAAAGGAAAAAGGTGGAGGGGTTACTATGAATTAGAAAATAAAAGATTGATCACATTATTTGAAGAGAAACCTCATCATATCCCACACATCCATCCATCCACGCATCCATCCATCCATCCATCCATCCATCAATCCATCATTCATCCAACCCTCATCCATGTATCCTCCAACCACCCTTTATTCCATTCATCCTTCCATCCTTCCTTCCCTATTTCCATCCATCCATCCATGCCTCCCTCCATCCATCCATCCATTCATCCATCCATTGTTCCACACATTCTATCTATCCATTTATTCACCAGATATTATTGAGGCAGGGGAATATAATAATTAACGAAATGCGGAAATCCCTTCTCTCATAGAGCTTACATTCTAGTGGGCAGAAACAGGGTAAGCAAGCAAACAGCAAATATATAAAATATATAACACATGGATAAACAAATGCTATGGCAAAGAAGAAAACACAGAAGGCCAAGAGGAAATATCAGAGGAGATGGGTTAATTTTAAATAGGATGATTAAGAAGGGCCTCTCTGAGAAGATGATAAATCAGCAAGGAAATTAAAAATACAAGTCAGAGAATTATTCTAATACCTGAGAGCAGAGCATCTCGGGCAGTGAGAATAGCAAGGGCAAAACCCTGAGGCACAAGTACCTCTCCTGTTTAGTTTTTTAGTAACGGTCAAGGTCCTCTTGGTCCCACCAACTCTCCCTAACTTATCTAGGGGTTGACATTTTTGAACCAACAAAAGTGCTGGAAGGCAACACTCTAAGATTTTAACGGTGCAAAACTTTCATGACATTTCTGGGAAAATGCTGACAACAAATGAGGAAAAACAAATGAATTAGATAGAATTTAAAATTAAATGTAATCAAATTCCTCTGCATTGTACATTCAGAATACATATTTTCAAAAATTAAAAGACTTGTTAAATGAGAATAATTTGAAATAAAAGTGTCTTTTTCATTTGGTTTTCCCAGTGGATGTATAAAATAACTAATTGAGGTAAATCTGTTATTTTTTAAATCCTTAATGCCTTTCTAGAATGTTAAAGTTCATTTCTTATTGTGGAAATTTTGAAAATCATGTAAAAGTATAACAATAATAAACTTGTTGCCAAACAACATAGAAAAAACTCTGTTACACAAATATTCATATCTTTCTAGATAGATTTGCCTTTTATTTCTAAGTTTTGTTGGTTTGATAGTGAAAAGGGCTTATTTTAATTTGCATTTTTATGACTAGTCTGTACAATTTTTCATGTCATTGAATGGCCAATTTTTATGTACCAACTTTCTTTTGGGCATCTTAGATTTCTCTTATTGATATGAATAAGCTCTATTGATTCTAAGAAAATTGCCTAATGGTTTTGTCCAGGTCTGTTTACTTCCTATTGTTTGTTTGTTTTTGTTTTGAGATGGAATTTCACTCTGTCACCCAGGCAGGATGCAGTGGCGCAATCTCGGCTCCCTGCAGCCTCCGCCTCCTGGGTTCAAGCAATTCTCCTGCCTCAGCCTCCTGAGTGAGATTACAGGGGTGTGCCACCATGCCTAGATAAGTTTTGTAGTTTTATTAGAGACCAGGTTTTGCCATGATGGCCAGGCTGGTCTCAAACTCCTGACCTCAAATGATCCACCCTCTTCAACCTCCCAAAGTGGTGGATTACAGGCGTGATCCACCACCGCTGGCATATTTTTGCATAATTGTCTGTTCAGAGTTTACATTGCTATAGTCATGAACGCTCATTAAAGCAAAAAAAAACAAAAACAAAAAAAACCTTATTTTCAACAATCTTCACTCCTCAGGGTTCTTTCAAATTTTAGTGAAAACTATTTTCTACAGAAGCCTCTTTGGTCTGTACATTTTTAACTATAATGTACAGTTAAATCTCACAATAATGCAATAAGTAGGCTCCACATTTTGTTTAATAATATTTCATATAGCAACAGTCTCATTATGTTGCCCAGGCTAGTCTCAAATTCCTGGCCTCAAACGATCCTCCTCCCTCAGCCTCCCAAAGTGCTGGGATTACAGGTGTGAACCACCAGTCCCAGCTGGGTCCAAATTTTTAATCATATAAAATGCAGCATTGTTGCAAGGTTGTTGAAATGACTGGAGCAGCCCTGGACAGTCAGGCTTTAAGGGGTCTGGCTGGGTGATCCAAATCCCTTTAGGTCCCAGTTATAGTTTGGCATCATCTGGCCAGCATTTGCCAGATCTCACTTCAATACAACAGGGGAAGTCTAGCCCTCTGGACTACCTGGGCCCGACAGGACAGTCACAGTGATTCCACAATCTCCATGGTAGTTGCTACCCATCTTTCTAGCCCTCTCTTAGACAATGAGTGGAGAGAATACTTGAAACATAAGAGCCTCACTCCTTGCCTCCCTACTTCCCACGACAAGCTCCCTTCCTTTTCATAATGATCTTACCATCTTCCTCTTTGTGGTTACTCCCCTTCCTTTCTCTTCATAAGGCAAATTGCCTACATTATCATAAGAGTTATTTAACACACATCTGTAGTGTATACCTTAGATTCTCTCCCCATAATGGTGGCTTTGGTTTAGTTGTTGAGGATGGTGGCTTTATTTCTGACCAACTGGGACAAAATAGTGAACAAATTTTAGGATGGATGCCTTGTATTTGTTACAGTTGTGACATTGAGGACCATGAGACCTGCAAGGTTCTCATTACTCGAGATATAAATACTGAAAATATAATCAGATAACTTGCTGGTGAGGTGGCGCTTGCCTGTGATCCCATCACTTTGGAAGACAAACATAGCCACATCACAAGATGATGTCTCTACAAAAATTAATTAGCAGGAGGTCGTGGCCTGTGCCTGTACTCTGAGCTACTCATGGTGCTGAGGCAGGAGAATCATTTGAGCCCAGGAATTGAAGATTGCAGTGAGCTATAATCATGCCACTGCACTCCACTCCAGCCTGGGCAACAGAGCAAGAGTCGTTCTCCACAAAGACAGAGAACAGAATAACTAAGAAGTTGCTTTTTAAAACACCACATTTCTCCACATTAGCTTTTCAAATTTACCTCTGTTTGGTTAAATTCAAGTGAAACAAATGAACAAAAAAATGCCACATAATAGAAACCCAATCATTTTCTCCTATAACCTAAACGTTTTATCAAGCAAGTCATAATCACAGTCACATGAAGAAGAAAATTTTCACCAAATGCTCACTAAGGAGATATCACTGGGCTCTGGGGTGAAATTGTTTCCTGTGTATCAATTGTATACATTTTATATACTTTTCAAAAATTGTACTTTAAGTTCTAGAGTACATGTGCACAACATGCAGGTTTGTTACATATGTATACATGTGCCATGTTGGTGTGCTGCACCCATTAACTCATCATTTACTTTAAGTATATCTCCTAATGCTATCCCTGCCTCTTCCCCCCTCCCCACAATAGGACCCGGTGTGGGATGTTCCCCTTCCTGTGTCCAAGTGATCTCATTCTTCAGTTCCCACCTATGAGTGAGAACATGGGGTATTTGGTTTTCTGTTCTTTGCAATAGTTTGCTGAGAATGATGGTTTCCAGCTGCATGCTTGTCCCTACAAAGGACACGAACTCATCCTTTTTTATGGCTGCATAGTATTCCATGGTGTATATGTGCCACATTTTCTTAATCCACTCTGTCACTGATGGACATTTGGATTGGTTCCAAGTCTTTGCTATTGTGAACAGTGCTGCAATAAATATACATGTGCATGTGTCTTTATAACAGCATGACTTATAATCATTTGGGTATATACCTAGTTATGGGATGACTGGGTCAAATGGTATTTCTAGTTCTAGATCCTTGAGGAATTGCCACACTGTTTTCCACAATGGTTGAACTAGTTTACAGTCCTACCAACAGTGTAAAAGTGTTCCTATTTCTCCACATCCTCTCCAGCACCTGTTGTTTCCTGATTTTTTTAATGATTGCCATTCTAATTGGTGTGAGATGGTATCGCATTGTGGTTTTGATTTGCATTTCTCTGATGGCCAGTGATGATGAGCATTTTTTCATTTGTCGGCTGTATGAATGTCTTCTTTTGAGAAGTGTCTGTTCATTTCCTTTGCCCACTTTTGGATAGGTTTTTTTTTTTCTTGTAAATTTGATTGAGGTCTTTAAAGGTTCTGGATATTAGTCCTTTGTCAGATGAGTAGATTGCAAAAATTTTCTCCCATTCTGT
Organism: Chlorocebus sabaeus; assembly: GCF_047675955.1. Classification (NCBI taxonomy): domain Eukaryota; kingdom Metazoa; phylum Chordata; class Mammalia; order Primates; family Cercopithecidae; genus Chlorocebus; species Chlorocebus sabaeus. The sequence continues at coordinate 107,588,528 of NC_132924.1, read as the reverse complement.
AGGTTGTCTGTTCATTCTGATGGTAGTTTCTTTTGCTGTGCAGAAGCTCTTTAGTTTAATTAGATCCCATTTGTCAATTTTGGCTTTTGTTGCCATTGCTTTTGGTGCTTAAGACATGAAGTCCTTGCCCATGCCTATGTACTGAATGGTATTACCTAGGTATTCTTCTAGGGTTTTTATGGTTTTAGGTCTAACATTTAAGTCTCTAATCCATCTTGAATTAATTTTCGTATAAGGAGTAAGGAAAAGATCCAGTTTCAGCTTTCTACTTATGGCTAGCCAATTTTCCCAGCACCATTTATTAAATAGGGAATCCTTTCCCCATTTCTTGTTTTTGTCAGATTTGTCAAAGATCAGATGGCTGTGGATCTGTGGTATTATTTCTGAGGGCTCTGTTCTGCTCCGTTGATCTATATCTCTGTTTTGGTACCAGTACCATGCTGTTTTGGTTACTGTAGCCTTGTAGTTTAGTTTGAAGTCAGGTAGCCTGATGCTTCCAGCTTTGTTCTTTTGGCTTAGGATTGTCTTGCCAATGTGGGATCTTTTTTGGTTCCATATGAACTTTAAAGCAGTTTTTTCCAATTCTGTGAAGAAAGTCATTGGTAGCTTAAGGGGGGTGGCATTGAATCTATAAATTACCTTGGGCAGTATGGCCATTTTCACGATGTTCATTCTTCCTATCCATGAGCATGGTATGTTCTTCCATTTGTTTGTGTCCTCTTTTATTTCACTGAGCAGTGGTTTGTAGTTCTCCTTGAAGAAGTCCTTTACATCCCTTGTAAGTTGGATTCCTAGATATTTTATTCTCTTTGAAGCTATTGTGAATGGGAGTTCATTTGTGATTTGGCCCTCTGTTTGTCTGTTACTGGTGTATAAGAATGCTTGTGATTTTTGCACATTGATTTTGTATCCTGAGACTTTGCTGAAGTTGCTTATCAGCTTAAGGAGATTTTGGGCTGAGACAGTGGGGTTTTCTAAATATACAATCATGTCATCTGCAAACAGGGACAATTTGACTTCTTCTTTTCCTAAGTGAATACCCTTGATTTCTTTCTCTTGCCTGATTGCCCTAGCCAGAACTTCCAACACTATTTTGAATAGGAGTGGTGAGAGAGGGCATCCCTGCCTTGTGCCAGTTTTCAAAGGGAATGCTTCCAGTTTTTGCCCATTCAGCATGATATTGGCTGTGGGTTTGTCATAAATAGCTCTTATTATTTTGAGATACGTTCCATCAATACCAAATTTATTGAGAGTTTTTAGCATGAAGGGTTGTTGAATTTTGTCAAATGCCTTTTCTGCATTTATTGAGATAATCATGTGGTTTTTGTCTTTGGTTCTGTTTATATGCTGGATTACATTTATTCATTTGCATATGTTGAACCAGCATTGCATCCCAGGCTTGAAGCCCACTTGAAGATGGTGGATAAGCTTTCTGATGTGCTGTTGGATTTGGTTTGCCAGTATTTTATTGAGGAGTTTTGCATCAATGTTCATCAGGGATATTGGTCCAAAATTCTCTTTTTTTGTTGTATCTCTGTCATGCTTTGGTATCAGGATGATGTTGGCCTTGTAAAATGAGTTAGGGAGGATTCCCTCTTTTTCTATTGATTGGAATAGTTTCAGAAGGAATGATACCAGCTCCTCCTTGTACCTCTGGTAGAATTGGCTGTGAAACCGTCTGGTCCTGGACTTTTTTTGGATGGTAGGCTATTAATTATTGCCTCAATTTCAGAGTCTGCTATTGGTGTATTCAGGGATTCAACTTCTTCTTGGTTTAGTCTTGGGAGAGTGTAAGTATCCAGGAAATTATCCATTTCTTCTAGGTTTTCTAGTTTATTTGCAAAGAGATGTTTATAGTATTCTCTGATGGTAGTTTGTATTTCTGTGGGGTCGGTGGTGATATCCCCTTTATCATTTTTTTATTGCATCTATTTGATTCTTCTTTCTTTTCTTCTTTATTAGTCTTGTTAGCAGTCCATCAATTTTGTTGACCTTTTCAAAAAACCAGCTCCTGGATGCATTGATTTTTTGGAGGATTTTTTGTGTCTCTATCTCCTTCAGTTCTGCTCTGATCTTAGTTATTTCTTGCCTTCTGCTAGCTTTGGAATCTGTTTGCTCTTGCTTCTCTAGTTCTTTTAATTGTGATGCTAGGGTGTCAATTTTAGATCTTTCCTGTTTTCTCTTGTGGGCATTTAGTGCTATAAATTTCCCTCTACACACTGCTTTAAATGTGTCCCAGAGATTCTGGTATGTTGTATCTTTGTTCTCATTGGTTCCAAAGAACATCTTTATTTCTGCCTTCATTTCGTTATGTACCCAGTAGTCATTCAGGAGCAGGTTGTTCAGTTTCCATGTAGTTGAGTGGTTTCAATTGAGTTTCTTAGTCCTGAGTTCTAGTTTGATTTCACTGTGGTCTGAGAGACAGTTTGTTATACTTTCTGCTGTTTTACATTTGCTGAGGAGTGCTTTACTTCCAACTGTGTGTTCAATTTTGGAATAAGTGCGATGTGGTGCTGAGAAGAATGTATGTTCTGTTGATTTGGGGTGGAGAGTTCTATAGATGGCTGTTAGGTCTGCTTGGTGCAGAGTTCAGTTCAATCCTGGATATCCTTGTTAACTTTCTGTCTCGTTGATCTGTCTAATGTTGACAGTGGGGTGTTGAAGTCTCCCATTACTACTGTATGGGAGTCTAAGTCTCTTTGTAAGTCTCTACGGACTTGCTTTATGAATCTGGGTGCTCCTGTATTGGGTGCATATATATTTAGGATAGTTAGCTCTTTCTGATGAATTGATCCCTTTACCATTATGTAATGGCCTTCTTTGTCTCTTTTGATCTTTGATGGTTTAAAGTCTGTTTTATCAGAGACTAGGATTGCAACCCCTGCTTTTTGTTTTTGTTTGTTTTCCATTTGCTTGGTAGATCTTCCTCCCTCCCTTTATTTTGAACCTATTTGTGTCTCTCCATGTGAGATGGGTCTCCTGAATACAGCAAACTGATGGGTCTTGACTCTTTATCCAATTTGCCAGTCTGTGTCTTTTAATTGGACCATTTAGTCCATTTACATTTAAGATTAATATTGTTATGTGTGAACTTGATCCTGTCATTATGATATTAGCTGGTTATTTTGCTCGCTAGTTGATGCAGTTTCTTCCTAGCATTGATGGAGTTTACATTTTGACATGTTTTTGCAATGGCTGGTACCTGTTGTTCCTTTCCATGTTTAGTGCGTCCTTCAGGGTCTCTTGTAGGGCAGGCCTGGTGGTGACAGAATCTCTAAGCATTTGCTTGTCTGTAAAGGATTTTATTTCTCCTTCACTTATGAAACTTAGTTTGGCTGGATATGAAATTCTGGGTTGAAAATTATTTTCTTTAAGAGTGTTGAATATTGGCCCCCACTCTCTTCTGGCTTGGAGAGTTTCTGCTGAGAGATCTGCTGTTAGTCTGATGGGCTTCCCTTTGTGTGTAACCCGACCATTCTCTCTGGCTACCCTTAACATTTATTCCTTCATTTCAACTTTGGTGAATCTGACAATTATGTGTCTTAAGAGTTGCTCTTCTCGAAGAGTATCTTTGTGGCATTCTCTGTATTTCCTGAATTCAAATGTTGGCCTGCCTTACTAGGTTGGGGAAGTTCTCCTGGATGATATCCTGCAGAGTGTTTTCCAACTTGATTCCATTTTCCCCGTCACTTTCAGGCACACCAATCAGATGTAGATTTGATCTTTTCACATAATCCCATATTGGTTGGAGGCTTTGTTCATTTCTTTTTACTCTTTTTTCTCTACACTTCTCTTCTCACTTCATTTCATTCATTTTATCTTCAATCGCTGATACTCTTTCTTCCAGATGATCGAGTCAGTTACTGAAGTTTGTGTATTTGTCACGTAGTTCTCGTGTTATGGATTTCATCTCTATCAGTTCTTTTAAGGACTTCTCTACATTGGTTATTCTAGTTAGCCATTCGTAAAATCTTTTTTCAAGGTTTTTAGTTTCTTTGCACTGGTTATGTAGTTCCTCCTTTAGCTCTGAGAAGTTTGATCGACTGAAGCCTTCTTCTCTCAACTCATCAAAGTCATTCTCCATCCAGCTTTGTTCCGTTGCTGGTGATGAGCTGCATTCCTTTGGAGGGGGAGATGCACTCTGATTTTTTGAAATTCCTGCTTTTCTGCACTGCTTTTACCCCCATCTTTGTGGTTTTATCTGCCTTTGGTCTTTGATGATAGTGACATACTGATGGGGTTTTGGTGTGGGTGTCCTTTCTGTTTATTAGTTTTCCTTCTAACTGTCAGGACCCTCAGCTGTAGGTCTGTTGGAGTTTGCTTGGGGTCCACTCCATACCCTGTTTGCCTGGGTATCAGCAGCGGAGACTGCAGAAGATAGAATATTGCTGAACAGTGAGTGTTGCTGTCGGATTCTTGCTCTGGAAGCTTCATCTCAGGGGTATAGCCCACCGTGTGAGGTGTGAGGTGTTGGTCTGCACCTAGTGGGGAATGTCTCCCAGTTAGGCTACTCAGGGATCAGGGACCCACTTGAGCAGGCTGTCTGTCTGTTCTCAGATGTCAACCTCCATGCTGGGAGATCCACTGCTCTCTTCAAAGTTATCAGACAGGGGCATTTACCTCTGCCGAGGTTTCTGCTGCTTTTTGTTTAGCTATGACCTGTCCCCAGAGGAGGAGTCTACAGAAGCAGGCCGGCCTCCTTGAGCTGTGGTGGACTCCACCCAAATCGAGCTTCCTGGTGGCTTTGTTTGCCTGCTTAAGCCTCACCAATGGTGGGTGCCCTTCCCCAAGCCTCGCTGCCGTCCTGCAGTTAGATCTGACTGCTGTGCTAGCAACGAGGGAGGTTCCATGTGAGTGGTACGCTCTGGGCCACTTGTGGGATATAATCTCCTAGTGTGCCGTTTGCTAAGACCCTTGGTAAAGCGCAGTATTTGGGTGGGAGTTATCCGATTTTCCAGGTGTTTTGTGTCTCATTTTCCTTTGGCTAGGAAAAGGAATTCACTTCCCATTTGCGATTCACAGGTGAGGCGATGCCTCGCCCTGATTCAGCTGTTGCTGTTCGGGCTGTACCCACAGACCAGAACCAACTGTGCGACCCGACCCAGTGAGATGAACCCAGGACCTCAGTTGAAAATGTAGAATCACCCGTATTCTGTGTCACTCACGCTGGGAGCTGGAGGCTGGAGCTGTTCCTATTCAGCCATCATGGGTGTGCCTCCATGTACATTTTAAAAGCACCCCATCTATGACATTGTGTATGGATGTGAACAAATATACTAAAAATACAAAAAAGTGGATGGGAAGTATACCAGGCAAAGGTCTAGCCAGGAGAAAAGAAACTGTGCTAAGATTTTTAAGTATTGGATGTTTGATTCAAATAATTGGTTATAATATGTGATCAGTTACACGTGATGGAATAGCTGGGCTATGGAAAGGAGATAAGGCAACTCAGTTTAGAAGCAGCAGGAAGAGATTCTCGCTCCTAAGGAAGAAGGACAAAGAAAGGGTGCTGCTCCCTCAACCCAGAAGCTTTGGCTGGTAGGAGATAGAATCAAGGTGGAGGCTGCCTAGAAAAAGCTGGGCCCACAGAGGAATGTGCTTTCTACTGGAGATGCCACTCAAGGTCAAGAGACAGGAAGAGAGGGAGAGAGAAATGCCTGACTCTTCCCTTCTCCAGCCCTTCAAGCTCCTAACAGTACCTCTCACTGAGCAAACCCAGGGGAAGTTATAACATAGCAAGGAAGCCTGGGAATGTAGGTGTACCCCTGAGCCCCAATCAGAGGGTGAGGGGACTCACCAATTTAGGATAGGCATTTGCCTCTGGAGAGGTAGTCAGGGGAATGTGCACAAAGTGGTCCTTGACTATATGGGTAACCACTAATTTCTTTAATTTTTTTTAAAGGTTTGGAGACAATATGGTAAAATGTTAGCATTTGTTTTTGTTTTTTGTTTTGAGACAGAGTCTCTCTCTGTCACCCAGGCTGGAGTGCAGTGGTGCAAGGCTGGCTCACTGCAAACTCCACCTCCTGGGTTCAAGCAACCCTCCCACTTCAGCCTCTCTAGTAGCTGGGACTAAGGTGCACACCACTACACCTGGCTAACACCTGTTAACATTATAATGTGGGTGACCAGGGCTCATTACTTTATTTTCTGTATATTTCTATATAGTTGGAATATTTCATAAGAAGTGATTATTATAGGACAAACAGAAATGTTCCAGATTAACGGCAACAGTAAGCATCTTTATTGTATTTCCACCCTACTTCCCAAGGAAATGTTACATCTCCCTCAGTGAACAGTAGCATCATTGTGGAGTTTGCAGGCTGTGCCATTGACTCTTTGGCATGATGGTGTATTGAAGACAAGGTGGGAGAGCAAGACAGGGAATGAGTGGAGACAGGCAAGGAGGAAAGGTGGCAGGAAAAGACTCAGGAGGAAGAGCATGACCATCGATCGCTGTGAGCTCTCCCAGAGCCTGCCTGCCTTTGAAACGTGGTTCAGTCACTTACTACCGGGGTGGCCTTGACAAGTTCCTCCTCTCTCTCTCCTAAGATGTTAAGACTGCCTACCTCAGAGGGGTCATTTTGAGGATTCAGTGACTTCCCCACAGGAAAACACTTCACGTTGTGTGGGAACATAGTCCACTCTCAATCCATCTTGGTTACCATCATTATTGTTTATTATTGATCTTTACATCCTCAGTGTTGGCAGAGTTTCTTGTGCTTAACAAACATTTGTTCAGATCAGAGAAGAGGAAAAGATTGTCATCTGCTTATTCAAGCCATGTTTTTCTGTGATATTCTGATCCTAGTTGCACATACAGAAATACATGTCTAAAACAGCACCTCGATTCTGGTCTACAGCAGGACGAAGTTCACTGTGATCTCAGATAAGCTTGGCTAAAATAGGACGTGAGTGGAGATAGTCACACTTCAACGAAGAAAGAGAATCCCCTGTATAATGTCACCAGGAGATTCAACCTCAATATTCTGCATGGTAGGGGTAGTCCTCCAAATGAGAGGATCTGCAGAAACAAAAAAGAGACAAACTGTGATCCATCAAAGCAAAAACTCTGGTTGAGAAGGTATTCTTCTCTGGTGGACTCTATGGTATCTGTGCTCTCTCAGCCTCCTCCCTGCAAGAACACAAGAAGGGTGCTCACACCTTGACCTTCCCTCAAACCAATACGAGGGCTTTGCTAGGAAGGAGGACAGACAGTGACCAGGGCATGGGAAACAACTCGGAATGACAACTCATGGTAAGCCTGGTGTCAGGTGAGGCAACTGACAAGTCTTGTCCCAATCCACTGTCACAACATCATGAGCTAGGAAACAACAGCAGAATTGACAGCTTGGGGATTGTTATGAGTATTAAATGAGATAATAGCACCGGCAGAGGGCTCAGGACCCTGGCACATTCTCAGCTAAGGTTCAATGGATGTTAGCTGCGATTAATATTATCATCCTACTTTATAGGTAAAGAAACCAACTAGGTAAAACTAGGAAATTTACCCAATGTCACACAGCTAAGAAACCAGGGTTAGTGTTGGATCTGAGGCCAGGTGCACTTACTCCTTAGCCACCAACCCATTGCCTCCACCGGAAATGATGTTCATTGGAAGGTCAGTGGTTCAGTTTGGGGGAGAGTCCCATTTTATGTTCACCCTGCCTTTTTACACTAAGCAGCTGCTACTTTGTTAAACACTGATAAAAATAAGCCATTATAAGATGAGGAAAGGCTGCTGTGATACAGCAGGGAGGATAGATATGGAATATCATGATAAGCAAGCTGTGCTTGAGATACTGAAACCATTTTTAAAAGCTGAAACATCATTTTGGCTATAGAAACATTGGAAGAAATTCAAATTGTCATTGAATTACAGACCTCGAAGTAATAAATGCCAGACAACTCTCTTTGATATATTTAATTAGATACATTAATCAGAAAGTATTGATTGTAAAGAGATGATTTAGGATTCCCACCTAGCCAGAGTGAAAACTTTCTTTCAACCACATATCTGAGATTTAAAGTAAGTTACCACTTCCTCCTTTAAGAGGCATTTGGAGATTATTTAATCCAGCCTTCTCGGCCTTCTTCCTTGAATGCTCTAAACACAATCCCACCTCAGGACCTTGGCACCAGCTGTTATCAATGCCAAGAATGCTCTTCCCCCAAATATGCATATGGCATATCCCTCACAGCAAATCCTCCCTTGACCCACCCCGTATGAAGGATCCGTCCCACTACCACCCACCACTTCCTATCCACTTTGCCCTACTTTATTTTTCTGTCTAGCATTTGTTACTGTCACATGTATTTTGAGTTGATTTATTTCTGTTCTGTCTTCTTCCCTCCCTCCCTAGGCACGTGGAGACAGCAGCTTTGCATAGTATGATAACCCAAGCATCTAGAAAGTGCCTGGCACATAGAGGGCCACTAGATATTTATTGAATGCAGGAATAAATGAATGCTCGCCTCCTGCCTATTCACAACACACCTTGTGTTACAATTCTAGCTCTACATCCAGAAATTCAGACAATGAGCAGCAATTAGAGATGTGTCCCTCGCAGTGATTCCCAGGCACCCCAATTTTAACTTTCAAAACTGCCCCAAAATTGTATTTGAAGACACAAGTAGTCCCAGCAGCCTTCTAATTCTTCCAACTAACCCTCTACCACTTTAGAAAAACTCCTGGCAATGCTCCTAGTTAACTCCATGCCACTTACTGCAAACCGGTGCAGGCCCTCCAGTTTCTGTTGAAGCTGAGGATGGTTGCCATCTCCTCATCACTCAATTTAAAGTCAAAGACCTGGAAAGATATGAATTCCAGTACACCATCAGTAAGGCCATTACTGCTGTGATGAAGACTGTCAGCCATTCTAGCAGGGAGTTCTAGCAGCACAAACTGATCACAGGTGTTTTTCCCATTATGTCCACGGGATACAAATTTTTCTCTAAATTAAGTCCTACACAAAGTCCGCAGTATTTGTAGTGCTCAGTGTTCTGGGGGAGGGAGACCAGGCTCACAGGCACTAAGCCCCAGGTGTGCACAGGCCCTGTTCTCCATGATGTGCCCTTCTAGAAGACAGTTCTCCAAGGACAGTTCACACCTCCTCTGCTGCCGGAAGATGAGCAGGGAGGACAGGACTGTCTGCTCATGTGGTGGCCCAGGGCTTAGGTGCTCAGGGGCAACTGAGGGTCTTCTCAGTGGTGTGAGGCACAGCTGTGCTCAGACCTGACGGGGCTTCACCAGGCACTGTCCCCAGCATGTCCTAAGCCCATGGATCATTCATCTCAGGTATACTGAGCCTAGATCCCTGGGCTGGAAAATGATAGGGTGGTGGGAACGGAGGGGGCCAAAGACAGTGCAGGAATGAGCTGAGAATCCTGGTGAGAGGGTCTGCCTCTGCCCCACCCCACTGAGAAGTACCAGGGCCGACCAGCTGGGATCTTACCTGAATGTTCTCAACTACACGTGCCGGTGTCACAGACTTGGGGATCACAATCACATTCCTCTGGATATGGAAACGGATCAGAACCTGTGCGGAAAGGGGACATCATGTTTCCACTCAGCTACAAGGACCCTTCCTTTTATGGAAAGGAAGAATAAAACATCTCTGCAGCTCACTGTGGCTTCAGGTACAATCGCTGATACTGACTGAGCCCTTCACAGCTATTAGTTTTGTGCCAACCCCTCGCTTCATTCTCTCCCTTCACCTTAGGGACAACTCTGTGATCTTCATTTTTAGGAATAAAGAAAGCAGTTTGGATCATAAGGCTGATCAGAGGTAGAGTTCGCATCTGTACCCATATCCCCAGACTTCAAAGCCATGCTTTACGACTTGGCTGTAGGGCTTAACAGGAAGCTGTGAGGCAGAAGCTATCTTTGTTTCAGTGACAGCTCTTGTGTTTCCTGAAGGTTCCAACAGACTTCGAAGGAAACACTTTAGAGGGCTTCAGCTCCTGTGTTCTTCCCCTTTAAGGAATTAGTTGAGGACAACACAAGAAATGAAACATGAGACTGGAAAAAAGAGTTGTTAGATAACAAGAAAAATAAAAATATGGTACCTGGGCTGCAGTTTTCTTGTGCTTTGCAGCAATCTCCTTAATCTTGGGATCCTCCAGCAGGGAAGGGTCCTCTGGCTTGGCCCTAGAGGCAGAAAGATGCTGATGTGAACAATCACCATGGCTACCATGTAGAGATGGACACCACTCCAATGAGGGTCTCAAGACTGATCATCAGAGCCTCTCCATCTGGGAGACAGGCAGGAGAACCTGGAAGCTTGGGTCCTTCCCGCGGGCTCTGAAGCCTCAGCATTTTGCAAAGACTGGTTCATCCTTGGGTGGCTGAACTGGAAATATTCCCGGAGGGTCAAACATGTCGCCCATGTTTTTGTTGTTGCTGTTGTTGCTTTTTAATTCCCATTTTTTCCCACAGTCATCCCATTTGGTTGTAGCAAACGCATTACTTTACACACGTTTTTCTTTCCAGTGACTTATGGTCTCATACCAATATTTACCAAACATAAAATAATGTTTGTAAGATTATCAAGAGAAGGATCCAGTGCTTGGAAGCCTCACCAAGGTCTATCCGGAGAGCCCAGGGGGCTGTAGGCCGTAATGGTGATGCCCTTGGAGTGGCAGTACTGGATCAGTTTCTCCTGCGTGAGGTACGGGTGACACTCAACCTGCAACAGCAAACAATCCTCATCATGGGGAAAGCTGGCTGGATTTTGAGTTGGTCATAGGGAGTTCTACACAGACACCCAAAGACCACCAAGCAAAGGCCAAACATCTACCCACTGAGATTCTTGCTAACACACCCATGAGGTCAGCCTGACCCCTCAGGTGAGACTCAGGGCATAGCATTGAATGTTCCTCCCAATGTTTAAGAATAGGGCAAGACTTTTATTTACCCGTATACTAAACAGAATTTACCTGGTTAGTCACTGGTTTATATTTCAGTCCGGGTTTGTTCAAGAGCTTCTCAATCTGGAAGTGGTTGAAATTGGAGATGCCAAGGGCTTTCACCAGCCCCTCATCCACCAGCTCCTCCATGGCCTATCATAGAAAGGAAAACCTTTTGGGCAGCCCCAGAGGGACTACAGGGACCCTGGCTTCCCTTAGTCCTCCCTGGATCTGAAATTGCTAAAGGATTCATCACAACAGCGTTAGCCGCAGCATTCACAGGAAATTTCAGTCCAGGGCCTGGGTGCCCATCAGTGAATGTTCCAGTCCTACTACCCCTCCCCAGCCCCAGAAAAACTAGGAGTAACAGGTAAAGATTTTATATTCTTGCCACTCTCACCTTACACATAAAGAAACACATTCAAAATTGTACTTCTGTACACAGGGGAAATATGAAAGTTTTGTAATGCAAAAAATAAAAATAGATAAAAAATGAACATTTGCAAGCTTATGAGATGATTTTATTTTTAATGAATCCAAATGACAGCGGGTAGCTACTGCTGTGTGTGCGTTGTACACCCAAACCTGGGCAAGCTGTGTTAGTCAGGAAGAGGCTGCAGCATGTGGAGAAGCCTCACTTGTGGGTCCTGAGTCACTTTCTCCAGCACCCACCGTGCTTGGGTTTGCAGGAAGGTCATGCATATAGATTATGCCCTGGCTGGGGCACCTGGGCAAAGAGTTGTGTGGGGCTGAAACCTGACCCACTGTCTGCATATCCTGCCATGCTTCCCGATACAGAAACTACAGGGACCCCCAAGGAAGGGAATCTTTGTATAACTTTTAGCCTATATTGGGCATTTTCCAAACTTGCCCAAAGATATCATATATGTTATCAGCAGCCTCCAATGCAACACGTATTTATTAGCCATCTATTACATGTTCCAGAAGTTGTCATGATGTAAAAGTATACGGTGTGCTTTCTTCTTCTGGAATTCTTATAGTCCAGTTAAAGTGCTAGGGTTCCCTTCTGTGGAATCATCAACCATGACACTGAGGTTGCCTTAGATAACATGACCGTGGCATAGACAGAGTCAGAAATGGCAGAGAAGGAAGAGATTCACACAGCCTGCAGCTGTCAGGGCAGACCTTCAGGTAGAGTTTAAAGTGAGCCTAAAAAACAAACAAACAAACAAACAAAAACAGAGAGAGAGAGAAAAGAGGGGAAAAACATGAGCATATGAGACAGGAAGGCAATAGCAAAGCTCAGAGGCAGGGATGAACATGACATGTTCAGGGAACTCTTTATCCAGCCCTTCTCAACTTTGGCTGAAACTTGGAATCACCAGGGAAGTTTAAAAACTGCCGGTGGATGCAGTGGTTCATGAGTGTAATCTCAGCACTTTGGGACAGGATTGGAACAGGGGGTTTGGGCCTGAGTTTCAGCAACCTAGGGTAAGTTTTTTAACTCTTGTAGACCTTAGTATTCTCTTCTCAAAAAAAGTCTTATAATACATACCAATAATATATATCTTTCTGATACACATTATCAGAGGCTGAGACAGGAGGATTGCTTGAGGCCGGGTGTTCGAGACCATCATGGGCAACATACCAAGACTCTGTGTCTATCAGAAAAATTTTTTTTAATTAGCTGGATGTGTGGCATGTGCCACTGATCCCAGCTACTTGGGGGGATTGCTTGAGCCCAGGAGTCCGAGGCTGCACTGTGCTATGATGTTGTCACTGTACTGCAGCCTGGGCAACAGAATAAGACTCTGTCTAAATTAAAAAAAAAAAAATATCGATGGCTGGGTTTCACCCCCCAGAGTTTCTTACAGATTTTATCTGAGTTGTAGCCTAGACATTGTTGGGATTTGTAAATTCCTCAGGTGATTCTAATGCACAGCCAACATTGAGAACCACTAGCGTAGACGAAGTTATTCAATTGGGTAGTAGAGTTTAAAAGCTATGAAATCATGAGGTTCCCCCAAACTTCCGATTGAGCAATTAGATAATTTAAAAGCTATTGTACATCATAGGTCAGGTTAGTTTGCCTGTCTTCGAACTTGACTTCTTTATACTTTTTCCTCCCATCTGCTTCAGGGTGGTCAATGAGGTTTCTACTGAACTGGCTGTGGGTCTACAGAAACATCCAGCGCTTTCATATTCAAGCCTGCTCGTTTCAAATCAGAGCCTGTGACCTTGATAACTGATATCTTTTCATGCCTTTGAAATGTTTTATTGAACAGTCATTCCCGTATTCATTCAGAAAACATAGCACTGTGAGAAGCAGGCTACACTGACATACTTGCCATACTTAATATCATCATAGGAGCTAAGGCAGAAAAACTGATCAAATGTAATGCAAACTGCCAGGTGCGGTGGCTCACACCTGTAATCCGAGTACTCTGGGAAGCTGAGATGGGTGGATACCCTGAGGTCAGGAGTTCGAGACCAGTCTGGTTAATACGGTGAAACCCTGTCTCTACTAAAAATATAAAAGTTAGCCGAGTGTGGTGGTACGCATGTGTAGTCCCAGCTACTCAGGAGGCTAAGGCAGGAGAATGGCTTTAACTCGATAGAGGGATGTTGCAGTGAGCCAAGATGAAGCCACTGCACTCCAGCCTGGGCGACAAAGTGAGACTCTGTCTTTAAAAAAAGAATGTTGTGTTTGTGGATTAATGTTTTTGAACCAATAATACACAGAAAAAGCTACATTTAATTGAATCATGTCAATTCTAAGCATTTCAGAAAGGTGAGGCTTAATGTATTTTCCCTTTTAAAACACAATACAAACTCGCAACTACATGCAACCCTACACAGACAGCTGCCACTATGACTACATTAACTCTTATGTTAATCTACATTAAGTCAGATGCCACTGATCATTTTTAACTGATTCCTCCACTTTGTTCTCTACTAGCATTTGCAAAAGGATAGAATGGTATAATAAAAAATGATCAGAGAAAACACTGATCCCTAATTCACTTTGAAAGTGAATGATGTGAAACAGGTCATGATTTGATCTGGGAAGCAGGGCACTCAGGCTCCCTGATTTCTGGATGTGTGTTCACTGCCTGCCAAGCACCACGCTGATGGCTTTGGTGGTTGGACTTGTGATTCAGATGAGTCTGGGTCCAATCCCAGCTCTACCACACACATTGTGACATGACCTGCGCAAGTCACCAATCAATCTAGGCTTCAAATGTCATTATTTATAAAGGGGGATGTTAACCCTGCCTTATAGGTTTAGATAATTAAATGGCTACTGTGACTAATGTTCCTGGCATGTAAACCATCTTAGTCTTTATCGCACCCTCAAAAATACATAGCAGTAGTATGTGTTATAAGACTTCTTTTTTAGGAAGAGAAAACTGAGCCCTAAAAACGTTACAAAACTGACCCTAGGTTACTCAGCTGTTATGAGCAAACCCAGACCCAAACCTCCGGTTCCAAATGGCTCGCCCTGGTTTGAGAACAGCATGTATATTCCCCAGAGTGGGGTACATGGTATTTTCAGTCTTATTTGAAGACTCAGTTCTAGACTTGAAATCTAAGTACTATCAGATGCACCCAAAAGCCAAAGGTGATGAGGAAGATATTAGAAGAGCTAGAGAATCACAATGATGAAATTAGAAGCATCAGGCACATGGTCTCTTTCATGTCAACGGGAAGTCTCATGGATAACTGAAGATTTCTCTCCCAGCACACTTACAGGAAGCTGGAACCTACCTCCCAGGCTTCCAAGAACGTTGCTTTTCCACCGATGATATTACCTTTATCGTCTTTGGGTTGAAAGTCATCCCCAGACTGTAAATACAGAATGAAAAGTTTACTGGAATCTAAATCAGGACACTTGGTTCTGGTAAACAAGGTTTCAGGGTCCTGACTCTTGCTAAGTACCACATGTGCATACCAGTTTTTCAGGCTCTGCAGTACATACTACAAGAATGTGAGTTTAAATAAAATCTCTATATCTACTATAGCATATTAATCCATATATTTTAGAAACCACTGGATTGACGTTCAGATCTGCTGTTAGTACATTCCAGAAGCCAACGTTATCACCATGGACATTCACCTCATACACCTAGATCTTGTGTACACCCAAGGGCAAACTTTCACAACAATATCACTGGATAAGGATTAGATCTCCAGGGTGTGGTTTTCTGGGGAAGATATTGGCCAGCTTCTATCTTTGCAGCCTCTAGAAGAGACATGGAAAAAGGGATGGCAGGCCGTCAGCACTCCCGCTGGTCAGGAGGGGAGAGAGCTGGAAATTTGTCTCTCCCACCCCTCAGGAGCAGGTAGAGCAGAGCCCCAGGCAATGGGAGCCGTGATGACTACTGGCTTCCTTCCAGCATCACTGCACTTGGGCTTTTCTCCAAGATGCCACTCCCGGGGTATGCTTTGCTTAATAAGATAACTAGGCCCTGGAATATAGTTATGCAAGTGTAATCCAAGGGATTTCCTGGGAGGGCAACTCTGGGGCACGAAATCAAGACAAAGGTGATAGGGCAGTTGCAACTTGTCTGTGCTGCCAGAAATCATGGCTTCTCTCAGACATAACTGCAAGAAAACGCAGGCATGTAGCCACCTCAGCAGCACACACGGCCTCAGCCTCCCTTCCACGCCAGCGTCTTTCTGCTCAAGGTCTCTTCCTGACCACCTGACACTCCCAATTATGAAGTGCAAGATCTCCTGCTCCAGTCCACACCATCCCTAGCCCTGGTGCAGCTACTATTTTCTGACAGCTGCTCAGAAACTAGAGGCTGAGAAAGGGAGTCGCTCAAACCTTGAATCCCTGTGGCCAGTGAATAAGATAGAGGTCCAGATAGCTCAGCTTCAGGTCCTTGAGGGTCTTCTCAAAGGCTTTCCTCACAAGGGGTCTCTCAAAGAAAGTGGGCCACAACTGCAAGAGGGTAGCAATGAGCTGTTAATATTTGGAGAAGGAAGGGCCACATTATACCCATTGTCCCTGCCTTTGGATTTGCACCCTGATCTAACCTGGCACAGGCCATTTATAACAAAGCTGATTAAGATCCACGACACAGTGTGGAATATCACCAGGGCTCAGCACGTCAATGACATGTCTTAAGTGTTAAAACCAATTTACTTTTTCAACTCTCCTAGTACTCTATATGTCTCTCAGATCATTTAAGTAAATGTGGCCACAGATTTGAAATCTGTTTACCTGTCTCAGTCTCTTTGTCAGCTGTGGGCTCTCTGAGAGCAGGACTTGTGTGTAACTTTTAAATGTCAAGCATTTCTAGGCCTTCGGGAAAAGATGGTCCTTTATCTGACCTATCTGATAGGCCCCATATCAAGCCTGTCAGGCCCCAAGTGATAACTTTATAACGGCTTTATCCACACTTGGCTGCTACAGAGTGGAGTCTATTTGTCCCACCAGATGTATGCAATATCCACGTACCTTGAACTAGTGTTTTCTCAGCAAGTTGTGTATAGTGTAAATCCAGTCATTCTCAATCCCCTCTCACCCAACACCCCCTTCTTTTTTAAAACATTGTATACCTCACCTTTCGATAGATTTAATGAAGAAAATCATATGTGACAATAGAAAAATGCTCGTACTGTTTCCAAAATGCCCTCTGGCTGACAGCCTCAGGGTCACAGTCGCTGAGACCACAGTGCTTACAGGGAGGCCACACATCAAGTCCTGCCTGCACCCTTGGCCTCTGACTGCCTCTGGGCAGATGGTAGATCCCTCTGATGGGGAACAGGGAGGCCCAGGGCAGCGCAGGGCTCCATGGAGACAAGCCCACTGTAGGAAAACCAACCCGCAGGCAGGTGGTGCAGCAACGACATGTTCAAATATCAAGAATGGCTTGGAGTATGGATAGAATTGTATCCACGGATGTTATCAAGGCAGGGATGTAAAGGGTTACATGTAGAAAAGGCTGACAGAGTTCTTGCTGCCGACCCGACCCAGATACTTCTGCCTGCCTTCAAGTGAAGGCCTCCCACCCAATGCGCCATGTGCACCTTGCTGACGATGAACAGGTCCTCCCGCTTCACAGCCTGCTCTTGGATCTTCTCTTGGATGGCTTCCCCCACCTCATGTTCATTCTCATAGGCATAGGCACAGTCAATGTGGCGATATCCTGCATCAATGGCCACCTTCACCGCTTCTTTCACTTTGCCGAGAGGAGACTAAAGGCAAAAGAAAAGCCAATCACACACGTATTTTTTTTTTTAAACGATGGGGACTTGCCATGTTGCCCAGGCCGGCCTCACACTCCCAGGTTCAAGCAATCCTCCCACCTCCCCAGTAGCTGGAATTATACCACACTCAGCAACCAACATATTCTCTTGTCCCCAGACCACCTTCAACAGGCTGCCCCACATGGCCCAGTTTCTCCAAATCAAGGCCTCACTGGGGTCTCCGTTGCCCGGCGATATCCGGGAGGATACACACTTTAGAAACATTTTCAAAAGGAGGAAAGTGAATTAATTTTATGATTATGTCCTTATGTCCTGTCCTAGTTAGTCAGTTCCCTTTCATCCAGGTTAGTCCTGAAATGTCTTCAGGTGTGTTGGGGAGTGCAGATGGCTCCACTGCAACTTCCTAAAGACGCAGATGAAAGCTTGACTCTAAATACCCAGAGGAATTTTCAGACAATATCCCCAAATGGTGATAAGGATCTGGATAATGGTCATTACAGCATCAATCCGGATTCCAACACTTACTGGGTGTGTGGGTCTAAGTAGTTGATTCCATCTCTCTAAACCCTGTCTGCAAAATGGACAAAAAATAATAATAATAATAACACCAGCCTCATGTGTCCTTTGTGATGATGACATGCTGCAATGAATGTTAAGTTAAGCACATCACCTGACACGCAGTAAGGCTCAGTAGAGGCCGTTCATTATACAAGGATCCTTTCAGAAAAAAAGGATAAATAGAAAACCTATAGGAATAGAGTTTGTTTTCCATTCCTATAAGAAGAAAGAGGGAGGGAGGGAGAATGAGAGAGAGGGAGAGAAAGAAGGGAAGGAAAGAAAAGAAAGGAAATAGAATTATCACATATTTGTTCTAACCTAACCAAGTCAATGATGGGGGCAAAAAGCACTTAAAACTTGATCTCTCACAAAATAGTCTTTTAAACCTCTTCTACTGTGAGTTAACAAATATTGAAAAGAACATAGAGCATAGATGCACAGCTGCCCTACCGACTGGACAAGAAACGGGCTGCTGCCAGGCATCCAGAAACACCCCTATGTCCCCAACTGCTATGCTTCGCCATCATTCACCTCCACTGCTAAGTTCATAATCCTTTAGTCTATCGTCTTCACGTGTTGAAGACGGCTCCTTTCGTAAATCTTACATTCAATTCCAAAATTCTGAAACTGTCTGGTAAACTTACCCAGGGTGGGCAGATACCCTGGAGTTCTGGAAGTGATTATCTGTTCCATTTATATAGGATTGAAGCTCTGATTTTGGGCAAATCTTGCTATTGAACAAGAGACGCTGTGCATGAATCAAGCTGGAAGTGATCTGTTCGTCCAGATAACCTAGAACGTATCCTGAGAATGAGCCAGTGTGGCAACAGAGTGTCCTACCCTCCAGCTCGGCACAAGAGAGAGGAAACATCAGTGTGCACAGAAGGAAAGAGCCAGAGGCAGAAGACTCAGCACAGGCATTAGCCATGAGGGATAGGAGAGAAGAGGAATTCCAAAGACTGCTTCCGGTCGCTAGTTAGGGTAGTGCCATCATGGATGGAAATGGCAAAGAAGGCAGAGTGAGGTGGTGATGGAACAACTTCAAACTTAGCCTAAGAGAGGCTCAGGAACCTGCCTCACTGAGTCCTGGATGTGCCTTACGCCGTTTTGCCAGCTGACATTAACACAGCCAGGTGGAGCTCAGGACTCCCAGCCCAGGCTCTCGGCAGCCCTAGCACGTTGCAGATTTCAGTGTGTACAGGAATCACCTGGGGATCTTGTTAAAGTGCAGATGCCCATTAGGTAGCCTGGGGTGGAGTCTGAGACTCTGCGTTTTTGCTCTCTTTCTTTCTTGGATCTCACTCTGTTGCCGAAACTGGAGGGCAGTGGCACCATCACTGCTCACTGCAACCTTGACCTCTCAGGCTCAACACTCAATCTCCACCTCAGCCTCCCAAGTGACTGGGACTACAGGTGCGTCCCACCATGCTCAGCTAATTTATTTATTTTCTATACAAAGGGAGTCTTGCTATGTTGCCCAGGCTGGTCTCCAAGTCCTGGGCTCAAGCAATCCTCCTGTCTGGGTCTCCCAAAGTGCTGGGATTACAGCCATGAGCCACCACACCCGGCCAGTTCTACATTTCTAACAAGCTCCCAGGTCATATGGATTCTGCTAGCCCAAGTCCCACACCCTGATCTGCAAAGGGGTGCCAAGGACTTGGGGCTCTGCATCCTCTCCGCAACCACCCAGCCCACAACAAACCCACAGCCAAGATTCTCGGGAAATGTTGAGCCCAATTGTGTCCTAGAGCCAGAGAGAGAAACTGCCCTGGAAAACAATTTTAGGTCCAACAGCTGCTTGAAATTTGATACTTGCTAGAGAAGCTCTCAGCACTGCTGGGAAAGCCAGCCTTGGAGCTTTGCAGCCTGAATCAGCTCTGAGAAAAGAAAGCAACCGGAGTCCCGGCTCCAGGACAGAATCTCATGTCTCCAAACCCCTGCCCGACCTCCAGGCTTTCCTGGCTGAATGCAGAAAGAGAAAACACCCAAACGCACCTCCAGAGAAGAAGGGTGCGCAAAGATTTGCATATTTACCTTCCAAGTGCCAAGGCCCACAATGGGCATCTTGGCTTTGGTACTGAGCTCCACAAAGGTGGCCATGGTTGGTGCAGAAATGATTCTGAGTGAGCAGGTAGAAGTCTCACGTCCTGCTTTTTGTTGTTTTTGAGACAGTCTTGCTGTGTCACCGAGGCTAGAGTGCAGTGGTGCGATCTTGGCTCACTGCAGTCTACGTCTCCTGGCTTCAAGCAATTCTCCTGCGTCAGCCTCCCGAGTACCTGGGATTACAGGTGCCCACTGCGACTTCCAGGTAATTTTTATATTGTTTATAGAGACAGGCTGGTCTCAAACTCCTGACCTCAGGTGATCCACCCACCTCGGCCTTCCAAAGTGCTGGGATTATAGGCATGAGCTACCAGCCCGGCTCCATGCTGCTTATGAAGGCTGGTGTTATCTACAGTGGGAGGAGTTGGAGCCTGGCCACAGTAGCTTTCCTGCCATAAGCAAACAGGAAATCCATTCCAGGCTTTTGTGAGAATGAGGATTATGTGAATGAATTATTAATCACGTCAACTTTGTGCAAAGTTCTCTGTTCGGTAACAGTATCATTGGAGTTTCTGCTTGTTCACCATGACAACAAATTCAACACACCCCAAAGTTGGAAAGTAGGCAGGGAGAGAGAAAGGAAGGAAAGAAGAGTTGGGGAAGGGAGGGAAAGAAACCTGGCCAACACAGTGAAACCCTCTCTACTAAAACTACAAAAATTAGCCAGGCACGGTGGCACATGTCTGTTATCCCAGCTACTTGGGAGGTTGAAACAGGAGAATTGTTTGAACCTGGGAGGTGGAGGTTGCAGTGAGCCGATTATGCCACTGCACTCCAGCCTGGGCGAGAGAGTGAGATCCTATGTCAAAAAAAAGAAAGAACGAAAAAGAGAGAGGAGAGAGAGAGACAGAGAAAAGAAAGAGACAAAGCAAAGCAAAGAAGGAAGAAAAAACAGCGGCTTTCTTTCCCCGTGATGGTTTCCTCTGTGAAATGGAGTCTAGGGAGGAGAGGTAAGAAGCAGTGTTTCCATTTTAAAAGTAGCAATTACAGGTTCAATGCGGAGATGGTCAAATCCTGGGCTGATTAGAGTCAGCTGTAACTAGTTGGTAGTCAGCAATCTAGGAAACACGATACAGGCCTGGGCCATGCTGTAACACGCCGTGACAGGCCAGGGCCACGTCACAGCATCAGCTTCAGCTTGCGGCTAGTGGGTTTTTCTGTCTTCTTTGCGTTCTTGTTTATGAGTTGGGTTTGGTTGAAAATTGAAATGGACTTGAACCTCTAGGCTGTGACTTATGACAGCTCTTAGAGGGCAATTGGCATGACATTTTGCACCTATGAGTGAAAGATCTTAAATTTCATTGATGTTTGTTAAATTATCTACTTCGACATTAATAATACATGCATGGGCCCGGCATGGTGGCTCACGCCTGTAATCCCAGCACTTTGGGAGGCCGAGGAAGGTGGATCACTTGAGCTCCAGGGTTTGAAACCAGCCTGGCCAACATGGTGAAACCCTGTCTCTGCTAAAATCCAAAAGTTAGCCAGGCATGCTGGCACATAGCTGTGGTCCCATCTGCTTGGGCGGCCTGAGAATCACTTGAATTTGGGAGGGAGAGACTGCAGTGAGCCAAGATCGTGCCACTGCACTCCAGCCCGGGCGACAAAGAGAGACTCTGTCCCAGAAATAGATACATAAATACACGCATGCCTCATCATCTGGTGGCCGCAAAGTCTCCTGGATCTGCACATGGGGCTCCTTATTTTCCCAGTGTATACTGGATGACATGCAGGGCTAGTATTGTTGAAATAGTAAATCCTTAGTGACTGTCAAGCTAAGTAACAGAGAGAGGTCCCTAAAAGAAAAATATTTCTCTGGGAATAGAGCACTGCAATGGGAATCCGCATGCGGCAGTAAACTATGTATATATTTGGGAAAATAAAGGAAGACAAAATTTTTCAAGGAAAAAATGAGGATTATCTAATTGCTTTGAAATAATTAACCTTGGCTACAAAGATCAATCATGAAAGTGTTAGTCTGAGGTTGGACAGGCAGTTGTTCACAGGTCCTTGCAGAGTATGTTTTGTGATCAGTTGCAATGGCCTTTGTTCAAGGTTGTGGTTTTTGCAGTCTTTCGTGGTAATTTTGGTTTTCAGTTGTACAAGCATTAGAACCCTCCTTTCATGGCCTTCTGAGCTGTATTTGTTGTTTGTTTTTTAACATTAGTGACTCCATTTTGATTCTGACCATTTTTACATGATGCACAGAAAAAAGTAATGTGTATTATTCATAATAATATTCCTTCGAGAACCACTTAACTATGAATCGGTGAGGAGGGAGATCTTTTTTAGATAATTGAGGTTAAGAAGGTATATCAATTAGCTGTTTTCGTGTAACAAACCAACTGGTTATAACAGCAACCATTTATTTGCTGGTGATTTTGTGGGCTGGCAGTTTGGGCAAGAAGCAGCTGATAAGCCAGTCTCAGAACCACGTGGTGTCAGCTGGGTTTCCTCACCTCTGTGGGCTTCAGTGGGGTGGACCGGGATGTCAGGGAAGGCAGGGACCCAGCTTCACATGTTTTTCGTTTTCCATGAGGCTAACTTGGACTTGTTCACAGGTAGTAACATTGTCGGAGGCCTACTCTTGGAATGTGAACAGTGTCACTTCTGTCACCTTCTATTGATCAAAGCGAGTCTCAAGGGCAGAAAAGGGCCAAGAAGTAAGGGAATAGATTCCACCTCTTGAGGGGATTGGTTACAGGGAATTTTGGCTAATTGTTTTTTTAAAGGTAGAGTCTCTCTGTCACCCAGACTGGAGTGCTGTTGCACAATCTCGGCTCACTACAACCTCTGCCTCCCGGGTTCAAGTGATTCTCCTGCCTCAGCCTCCCGAGTAGCTAGGACTACAGGTGCACACCACCACACTCAGCTAATTATTGTATTTTTATTAGAGACGGGGTTTCACCATGTTGGCCAGGATGGTCTCAATCTGCTGAGCTTGCGATCTGCCTGCCTTGGCCTCTCAAAGTGCGGGGATTACAGGTGTTAGCCACCTCGCCTGGCTGAATTTTGGCTATTCTAAATCAACCCCAGGATTCATAAGAACTTTGATTAGCTCCTTTCTACCTTCATGAACTTACCAGTCTGTTCCTGGTTTTGCACCGTTAAGAAACTCTCATTTTTCAAATCTGATGAATATATGTCCATAAGATTCTTTTCTTTGTTAAAAATAAATACATAAAAAATTGAGAGAAAATTATTTTGTAGAAGAAAAATGAATGAGTAGTATCATATTTCATTCTCACATCCATCTCTCTAAGAAATGGATCTGTCCTTCAACATCTGCTCCTAACCCATACTTATCGACATGGGATAGCTTCCTTTGAGCATGCTCCTCTCCATACGGATGACTGAATAGGCATCGAACAGAAGGGTTAAAAAATGACTAGCCTGAGTTACATTGATGACAAGATGACCTTCTGTTGAAAAAAAAAAGAGAGAATAAGCAAGTGATTATTAAGCTCTTTTTAGAGTTAATTGGTGGGGGTCGGCCCTGGAGAGACAGTTCATGACTCTAGAGGTGGTGGCGCCTTCTTGACTCAGGTGTGATGAGTCCATCCTCTTTCTGCTGTCCGGACTGCAGTCTCAGTAGTTAGGAGCACTAGGTAGGGTCCTTCCCAGGCTGGTTTGAGCTTCCTTTCCTCTACCCTTGGATGAGAACGTGGTCTCCAGGCCGATGCTGATGTTCTGGAAACTCCAGGGGCGACGCCTGTGCTAGGAGACCTTCAGTCTTAAGGGAAGAGAAGGTAGAGGATAGAACAAGCATATAATTTTTGAGGAACTGATCCTCTGTTTCAAATGTAGGGCTGTCAGCAGTGGAGTGTAAGTAGGGAATTCCACAGAGCATTTCATAAGTTGACAGGCCAATATCTCTCCGAGGGGCAGTCCGGATTCTTAACAAGCAACAGAAAGACATTTAATCCATGGCAATCGAGTTTCTAAAGCTAACTTAAGTGGTTTTTTAGAGTCTGATTCATCCACTCTGGTCTTCCAGAGGAAGATGGAGGCCAAGGGGTATGGTATTCCCAATGCATTTCTAGTGCCTGGACTCACTTCTTAATGACATGCACAGTGAAATGGGTTCCATTATCTGAATCAATATTTTCTATTAGTCCAAATCTGGGTGCGATGTTTTCACTTAATGCTTTAACTACATTGCTGGCAGTTGCACGTGAGAAGGGAATTGCTTCTACCCAGTGGGTACAGTGGTCTATTATTACTAATAAGTGTAACAACCAATTGGAGGCATTTCAGTGTAATCAATCTGAGCACTTTGAAATGGTCTCAGCCCCGGATTTCTTCTTCCAAAGGGCCATTTACTTAGAACCTGCCTATTAGTTTTTTTACATATTAAGCAACTATCTATAACTTGTTTGTTCTGGGTGTAAATTCCTATACACCCATAAACCCAGAGAACTGCATCGCACATTGCTTGGGGTCCCCAATGGGTCCCTTGAAATAATTGAGACAGACTTCCCTCATGAGAAGTTTTGACAACATTCTTCTTTGGTTTGGTAATATCCATTTCCTTTCTGCGTTTTGTTTAGCTGCTGTTCTTATCAACTTCTTTTTTTCAATGGAAGAGAAAACGGGGATTGCAGTAGGAGGAGGAAGGCATGGAGTTAAATGGAAGAAATGGCAACTTGTTTTGCTATTTGATCTGCAGGATTATTTCCTCGACTTGTGAAAGGCAAGTCCTTTTGGTGCCCTGGGACATGTACAATAGCCGTCACTTCTGGCAGTTGGAGATTGTGGAGGACACAAGCATCAGTTCTATTTGAACTAAATCTTGGCCTCTACTATTGATAAGACTCCTCTCCATCCAAATTTTTCCAAATGTGTGTGCCACCCCAAAGGCATACTTAGAGTCAGTACAGAGAGTGTTTTCTTGGTTTTGTAAAAGTCCTAAAGCTTGGCTGAGTGCAAACAGTTCACACCCTTGGGCAGACCAATTATCAGGCCACTTTCCTGATTTTACTTTTCAAGTGTCTTTCCATTAATCACTGAATACCTATTATGTCTCTTTCTTTTAATCACCTGGGAGGATCCACCTATGAATCAGTGCCGTCCTGTCTTGAAGGGAGTTTTTCCTAAGTCTGCTTGAACTTTGGTATGGTAATTAATTAGATTCAAACATGCGTGCTGGATCCCCCGTTAAAAAGCCTGCTGGATGAACTGCATTATTAGTAGTTAATATTAAATCATCTCTTTTTCCAGTAAGATAGCCTCAAATTTTAAAATTTTCCAGTTGGTGATCTACCTCCTTGCTTTTTGATTTAATACACTTGTAACTGGGTGGGGCGTGGCCTGAAGCCACTAGGGAGTAACCTAAAACCGCAGTTGGAGGGACAGCACAGTCTGGAGCTTGGCCTGAAAAGGCTGTGGAGTAACCTGAAACCGCAGCCAGAGGGACCTGAGACAGGAACTGCAGGGGCGGGATTGGGGGCACTGAAGGAAAGAAGATGATTTACAGGATCCCATGGGTTAGTAGGTGTGGGTTGTCTAGGCATGGGAACTCTTTCCCTTTTAGAAACATTGGCTTCTGACTTTCTCCCTCTGGAGTCTGAAGGGTAAAGGAGAACTGGTCCCTGCCGCCAGCAGAGGGCGGAATCGATTTTTCCTGAGAGACAGGGCTCTTATTATTAACATGTTCGATTAGGAGATGACAAATCTGCTTTTCTTTAGACTTAAATTTTGGCCAGAAAAGTGAAGGCTTAAGGATGGATTCTCGAACTAAAATAAAACAACAATATTTTATCATCTACTGTTTTTGTTTTTACTTGGTTCTCTTATTATGTTTTCAAGACTAGCATAAGCCCCAAGGGGCTATCAGAAGGAATTTCATCCTCTCTAGACTCTCTAGTTTTCCCGTCTTACTCGAAATGTTCCCCGTCTTAGGGATTATGGGAGGGGGCCCAACCCCTCCTGTTAGAGATTTCTACCCTCCCCCTTCCTGGAGGCTTACTGAGGCTTTGGGGAAAGGCTCCAACCCCACCTGTTTGGATTTTCTACCCTCCCCCTTCCTCTTTGTCTGCTCTGTCTGTTCCTGCCTCTAGTTGATAGATGGCAGCATGAGGCCACAGACAAGACTCACTCACTCCACACAACCCCCATACTTAGTCTCATTCGAAATGTAGCAGGACAAGCTGCCAACAAAACTCCTCAGACACCGAAATAAAGAAGGAAGGGGTTTATTCCGTCAGAGGTATCAGCAAGACTTCTGTCTCAAGAGCCGAGTTCCCCAAGTAAGCAATTCCTGTCCCTTTTAAGTGCTCACAACTCTAAGGGGGTGCATGTGAGAGGGTGGTGATTGATTGAGCAAGCAGCAGGTACGTGACTGGGGGCTGTGTGCACCGGTAATTAGATCGGAACAAAACAAAATAGGGATTTTCACAGTGCGTTTCTATACAATGTCTGTAATCTATAGATAACAGAATCAATTAGGTCAGGGGTTGATCTTTAACTACCAGGTCCAGGGTGTGGCGTCGGGCTGTCTGCCTGTGGATTTCATTTCTGCCTTTTAGTTTTTACTTCTTCTTTCTTTGGAGGCAGAAATTGGGCATAAGACAATATGAGGGGTGGTCTCCTCCCTTAATACACTCTCAGCCTCCAACTTATCCCGACCACCTAGAAAATACTTTGTCACCTTCTCGAAGTCTCCTACCTTATTCCGTGCAGAAGAATTACCTGCTCCTCTTATTGCTGCGGTCTTGTAAGGCTCTCTTCCCCACTTTGCTGAGAATCCAGATTTATTCCTTACAACAGGTGGGCCGTGATCTCCCTCATGCTAGGGACATGGTAACTAGACAGTAGGATGCATCCCCTTTGGGTGGGGTGACTGTAGGCCTGCCTCCCAAAGGAGAATATTCGAACCCCAAAGTTGGGCACCAGGACTGTTAGGAGTAACGCTCAAAACCTTAAGGAAATTGAACACTTCAACAAAGGATTCTTAGCACAGCAATTTTACTTCTGTGCTGAGGGGTGCCTCCTTGGGCAGTCACCATGAGAGCACACAAGAACAAAAGGGCATGAGAGCCTTTATTCCTGACGCAAGTTCTGCCCCAGTACCCTTCCTCCATTGGCCAGGGTCGGGTTGTACAATCTAAACTCATCCTGGTTGACTAAACATTTGATTTTTTAAGATAAAGTGAGCATGTAAAGAAAAAAGCAGAGAATAAAGGGGAAGGAGTGTCTGTAAAGAGCTCAAAAGTTAGTCTTCTTCCAAATAAGGAATGGAATGTGACCTACTACTGATAACGCCTGGTACTGTGGCATGCCTTGGGCATCTAACAAAGGCAAAAAGGGAAAAAGGAAAAAAGGTGGAGGGGTTACTGTGAATTAGAGAATAAAAGATTGATCACATTATTTGAAGAGAAACCACATCATATCCCACACAGCCATCCATCCATCCGTCCATCCATCCATCCATCCATCATTCATCCAACCCTCATCCATGTACCCACCACCTACCCTTCATTGCATTCATCCTTCCATCCTTCCTTCCCTATATCCATCCATCCATCCATGCCTCCCTCCATCCATCCATCCATCCATTCGTCCATCCATTGTTCCACACATTCCATCTATCCATTTATTCACCAGATATTATTGAGGCAGGGGAATATAATAATTAACAAAATGCGGAAATCCCTTCTCTCATAGAGCTTACATTCTAGTGGGTAGAAACAGGGTAAGCAAGCAAACAGCAAATAAATAAAATATATAACACATGGATAAACAAATGCTATGGAGAAGAAGAAAACACAGAAGGCCAAGAGGAAATATCAGAGGAGATGGGTTAATTTTAAATAGGATGATGAAGAAGGGCGTCTCTGAGAAGACGATAAATCAGCAAGGAAATTAAAAATACAAGCCAGAGAATTATTCTAATACCTGAGGGCAGAGCATCCCGGGCAGTGAGAATAGCAAGGGCAAAACCCTGAGGCACAAGTACCTCTCCTGTGTAATTTTTTAGTAATGGTCAAGGTCCTCTTGGTCCCACCAACTCTCCCTAACTTATCTAGGGGTTGACATTTTTGAACCAACAAAAGTGCTGGAAGGCAACACTCTAAGATTTTAAGGGTGCAAAACTTTCATGAAGTTTCTGGGAAAACGCTGACAACAAATGAGGAAAAACAAATGAATTAGATAGAATTTAAAATTAAATGTAATCAAATTCCTCTGCATTGTACATTCAGAATATGTATTTTCAAAAATTAAAAGACTTGTTAAATGAGAATAATTTGAAATAAAAATGTCTTTTTCATTTGGTTTTCCCAGTGGATGTATAAAATAACTAATTGAGTTAAATCTGTTATTTTTTAAATCCTTTATGCCTTTCTAGAATGTAAAAGTTCGTTTCTTATTGTGGAAATTTTGAAAATTATGTAAAAGTATAACAATAATAAACTTGTTGCCAAACAACATAGAAAAAACTCTGTTACACAAATATATCTTTCTAGATAGATTTGCCTTTTATTTCTAAGTTTTGTTGGTTTGATAGTGAAAAAGGCTTATTTTAATTTGCGTTTTTATTACTAGTCTGTACAATTTTTCATGTCATTGAATGCTCAATTTTTATGTACCAACTTTCTTTTGGGCATCTTAGATTTCTCTTATTGATATGAATAAGCTCTATTGATTCTAAGAAAAATGCCTAATGGTTTTGTCCAGGTCTGTTTACTTCCTATTGTTTGTTTGTTTTTGTTTTGAGATGGAATTTCACTCTGTCACCCAGGCAGGAGTGCAGTGGCACAATCTCGGCTCCCTGCAGCCTCCGCCTCCTGGGTTCAAGCAATTCTCCTGCCTCAGCCTCCTGAGTGAGATTACAGGGGTGTGCCACCATGCCTAGATAAGTTTTGTAGTTTTATTAGAGACCAGGTTTTGCCATGATGGCCAGGCTGGTCTCAAACTCCTGACCTCAAATGATCCACCCTCCTCAACCTCCCAAAGTGCTGGGATTACAGGCGTGATCCACCACCGCTGGCATATTTTTGCATAATTGTCTGTTCAGAGTTTATATTGCTATAGTCATGAGCGCTCATTAAAGCAAAAAACACAAAAAACAAAAAAACACTTATTTCCAACAATCTTCACTCCTCAGGGTTCTTTCAAATTTTAGTGAAAACTATTTTCTACAGAAGCCTCTTTGGTCTGTACATTTTTAACTATAATATATAGTTAAATCTCACAATAATCCAATAAGTAGGGTCCAAATTTTGTTTAATAATATTTCAAATAGCAACAGTCTCATTATGTTGCCCAGGTTAGTCTCGAATTCCTGGGTCAAGTGATCCTCCTGCCTCAACCTCCCAAAGTGCTGGGATTACAGGCGTGATCCACCACCGCTGGCATATTTTTGCATAATTGTCTGTTCAGAGTTTATATTGCTATAGTCATGAGCGCTCATTAAAGCAAAAAACACAAAAAACAAAAAAACACTTATTTCCAACAATCTTCACTCCTCAGGGTTCTTTCAAATTTTAGTGAAAACTATTTTCTACAGAAGCCTCTTTGGTCTGTACATTTTTAACTATAATATATAGTTAAATCTCACAATAATCCAATAAGTAGGGTGCAAATTTTGTTTAATAATATTTCATATAGCAACAGTCTCATTATGTTGCCCAGGCTAGTCTCGAATTCCTGGGTCAAGTGATCCTCCTGCCTCAGCCTCCCAAAGTGCTGGGATTACAGGTGTGAACCACCAGTCCCAGCTGGGTCCAAATTTTTAATCATGCACAAGGCAGAGTTGTTGCAAGGTTGTTGAAATGACTGGAGCAGCCCTGGACAGTCAGGCTTTACGGGGTCTGGCTGGGTGATCCAAATCCCTTTAGGTCCCAGTTATACTTTGGCATCATCTGGTCAGCATTTGCCAGATCTCACTTCAATACAACAGGGGAAGTCTAGCCCTCTGGACTTTACCTGGGCCCTGCAGGAAAGTCACAGTGATTCCGCAATCTCCATGGTAGATGCTACCCATCTTTCTAGCCCTCTCTTAGACAATGAGTGGAGAGAATACTTGAAACATAAGGCCTCACTCCTTGCCTCCCTACTTCCCACGACAAGCTCCCTTCCTTTTCCACACTGAACTAACTTACCATCTTCCTCTCTGTGGTTACTCCCCTTCCTTTCTCTTCATAAGGCAAATTCTCTACATTATCATAAGAGTTATTTAACACACATCTGTAGTGTATACCTTAGATTCTCTCCCCATAATGGCAGCTTTGGTTTAGTTGTTGAGGATGGTGGCTTTATTTCCGACCAACTGGGACAAAATAGTGAACAAATTTTAGGATGGATGCCTTGCATTTGTTACAGTTGTGACATTGAGGACCATGAGACCTGCAAGGTTCTCATTACTCGAGATATAAATGCCGAAAATATAATCAGATAACTTGCTGGTGAGGTGGTGCATGCCTGTGATCCCATCACTTTGGAAGGCAAAGGCGGGAGGATCACTTGAGGCCAGGAGTTCAAGACCAGCCTGGGCAACATAGCAACATCACAAGATGATGTCTCTACAAAAAGTCATTAGCAGGAGCTCGTGGTCTGTGCCTGTACTCCGAGCTACTCATGGCACTGAGGCAGGAGAATCATTTGAGCCCAGGAATTGAAGATTGCAGTGAGCTATAATCATGCCATGGCACTCTACTCTAGCCTGGGCAACAGAGCAAGACTCGTTCTCTACAAAGACAAAGACAAAGTTATTCTACAGAATAACTAAGAGTTGCTTTTTACAACACAGCATTTCCTCACATTAGCTTTTTAAATTTACCTCTGTTTGGTTAAATTCAAGTGAAACAAACAAACAAAAGGCCACATAAAAGAAACCCAATCATTTTCTCCTATAACCTAAGCTTTTTATCAAGCAAGTTATAATCACAGTCACATGAAGAAGAAAATTTTCACCAAATGCGCACTAAGGAGATATCACTGCACTCTGCATTGAAATTGCTTCCTGTGTATCAATTGTATACATTTTATATTCGTTTAAAAAGCACCCAGTCTATGACATTGGGTATGGATGTGAACATATTTTCTAAAAATACAAAAACGTAGATGGGAAGTGTAGCAGGCAAATGTCTGGCCAGGAGAAAAGAAACTGTGCTAAGATTATTACACATTGGATGTTTGATTCAAATCATTGGTTATAATAGGTGATTGTTTATACATGATGGAATAGTTGGGCTATCAAAAGGAGAACATGAGGCAACTCGGTTTAGCAGCAGCAGGAAGAGATCCTCGCACCTAAGGAGGAAAGTCAAAGAGTGCTGCTCCCTCAACCCAGAAGCTTTGGATGGTAGGAGATAGAATCAAGGTGGAGGCTGCCTGGAAAAAGCTGGGCCCACAGAGGATTGTACCTTCTTTTTTTTTTTTTTTTTTTTTTTTTTGAGACGGAGTCTCACTCTGTCGCCCAGGCTGGAGTGCAGTGGCGCGATCTCGGCTCACCGCAAGCTCCGCTTCCTGGGTTCAAGCGATTCTCCTGCCTCAGCCTCCCGAGTAGCTGGGACTACAGGTGCCCACCATCACACCAGACTAATTTTTGTATTTTTAGTAGAGACAGGGTTTCACCATATTGGCCAGGCTGGTCTCGATCTCCTGACCTCAAGTGATCCGCTCGCCTCTGCCTCCCAAAGAGCTGGGATTACAGGCGTGAGCCACCACGCCCGGCCAGGATTGTACCTTCTACTGGAGATGCCACTCAAGGTCAAGAGACAGGGAGAGAGGGAGAGAGAAATGCCTGGCTCTTCCCTTCTCCAACCCTTCAAGCTCCTAACAGTACCTTTCACTGAGCAAACCCAGGGGAAGTTATAACATAGCAAGGAAGCCTGGGAATGTAGGTGTACGCCCCAGCCCCAGTCAGAGGGTGAGGGGACTCACCAATTTGGGATAGGCATTTGCCTCTGGAGCGAGAGTCAGGGGAATGGGAATCGGGATGTGCACAAAGTGGTCCTCGACCATATTGGTAACCCCTAATTTCTTTAATTTTTTTTAAGGTTTGGAGACAATATGGAAAAATGTTAGCATTTGTTTTTTGTTTTTTGTTTTGAGACAGAGTCTCTCTCTGTCACCCAGGCTGGTGTGCAGTGGTGCAAGTCTGGCTCACTGCAAACTCCACCTCCCAGATTCAAGCGACCCTCCCACTTCAGTCTCTCTAGTAGCTGGGACTAAGGTGCACACCACTACACCCAACTAACACTTGTTAACATTATAACGTGGGTGACCAGAGGCTCATTACTTTATTTTCTGTACATTTTATATACCTGGAATATTTCATAAGAAGCGATTATTATAGGACAAACAGAAGTGTTCCAGATTAATGGCAATAGTAAGCATCTTTATTGTATTTCTACCCTAGTTCCCAAGGAAATGCCACATCTCTCTCAGTGAACAGTAGCATCTTTGTGCAGTTTGCAGGCTGTGCCATTGACTCTTTGGCATGATGGTGTATTGAAGACAAAGTGGGAGAGCAAGACAGGGAATGAGTGGAGACAGGCAAGGAGGAAAGGTGGCAGGAAAAGAGGAGGAAGAGGATGACCATCGATCGCTGTGAGCTCTCCCAGAGCCTGCCTGCCTTTGAAACTTGGTTCAGTCACTTACTACCGGGGTGGCCTTGACAAGTTCCTCCTCTCTCTCTCTGGTAAGATGTTAAGACTACCTACCTCAGAGGGGTCATTTTGAGGATTCAGTGACTTCCCCCACAGGAAAACACTTCACGTTGTGTGGGAACATAGTCCACTCTCAATCCATCTTGGTTACCATCATTATTGTTTATTATTGATCTTTACATCCTCAGTGTTGGCAGAATTTCTTGTGCTTAACAAACATTTGTTCAGATCAGAGAAGTGGAAAAAGTTGTCATCTGCTTATTCAAGCCATGTTTTCCTGTGATATTCTGATCCTAGTTGCACTTACAGAAATACATGTCTAAAACAGCACCTCGATTCTGGTCTACAGCAGGACGAAGTTCACTGTGATCTCAGATAAGCTTGGCTAAAATAGGACGTGAGTGGAGATAGTCACACTTCAGTGAAGAAAGAGAATCCCCTGTGTAATGTCACCAGGAGACTCAACCTCAATATTCTGCATGGAAGGGATAGTCCTCCAAATGAGAGGATCTGCAGAAACAAACAAACAAACAAAATAAAACAGAGAAAATGTTCCATCAAAGCAACAGCTCTGGTTGAGAAGGTATTCTTCTCTGGTGGACTCTATGGTATTTGTGCTCTCTCAGCCTCCTCCCTGTAAGAACACAAGAAGGGTGCTCACACCTTGACCTTCCCTCAAACCAATACGAGGGCTTTGCTAGGAAGGAGGACAGACAGTGACCAGGGTACGGGAAACAACTCGGAATGACAACTCATGGTTAGCCTGGTGTCAGGTGAGGCAACTGACAAGTGTTGTCCCAATCTACTGTCACAACATCATGAGGTAGGAAACACCAGCACAACTGACAGCTTGGGGATTACTATGTGTATTAAATTAGATAATTGCACCGGCAAAGGGCTCAGGACCTTGGCACATTCTCAGCTAAGGTTCAATGGATGTTAGCTGTGATTAGTATTATCATCCTACTTTATAGGTAAAGAAACCAACTAGGTAAAACTAGGAAATTTATCCAATGTCACACAGCTAAGAAACCAGTGTTAGAGTTGGATCTGAGGTCAGGTGGACTTACTTCTGAGCCACTAGCCCATTGACTCCACCGGAAATAATGTTCATTGGAAGGTCAGCGGTTCAGTTTGCGGGAGAGTCCCATTTTATGTTCACCCTGCCTTTTTCCACTAAGCAGGTACTACTTTGTTAAACACTGATAAAAATAAGCCATTATAAGATGAGGAAAGGCTGCTGTGATACTAAGGGTGAGCAGAATAGATATGGAATATCATGACAAGCAAGCTACGCTTGAGATACTGAAAACATTTTTAAAAGGTGAAAAATCATTTTGGGTATAGAAACATTGGAAGAAATTCAAATTGTCATCAAATTGCAGACCTCACAGTAATAAATGCCAGATAACTCTCTTTGATATATTTAATTAGATACATTAATCAGAAAGTATTGATTGTAAAGAGATGATTTAGGATTCCCACCTAGCCAGAGTGAAAACTTTCTTTCAACCACTTATCTAGGATTTAAAGTAAAGTTACCACCACCACCTTTGAGAGGCATTTGGAGATTATTTAATCCAGCCTCACCGACCTTCTTCCATGAATGTTCTAAACACAAACCTACCTCAGGGCCTTGGCACCTGCTGTTATCACTGCCAAGAATGCTCTTCCCCCAAATATGCATATGGCATATTCCTCACAGCAAAGCCTCCCTTGACCCACCCCGTATAAAGGATCCGTCCCACTACCACCCACCACTTCCTATCCACTTTGCCTTACTTTATTTTTCTGTCTAGCATTTGTTACTGTCTGACACATAAATTTTGAGTTGATTTACTTCTGTTCTGTCTTCTTCCCTCCCTCCATAAGCACATGGAGGCAGCAGCTTTGTACAGTACGATAACCAAAGCATCTAGAAAATGCCTGGCACATAGAGGACCACTAGATATTTATTGAATGCAGGAATAAATGAATGCTCTGCCTCCTGCCTATTGACAACACACCTTCTGTTACAATTCTAGCTCTACATCCAGAAGTTCTGACAATGAGCAGCAATTAGAGATGTGTCCATCACAGTGATTCCCAGGTACCCCAATTTTAACGTTCAAAACTGCCCCAAAATTGTATTAGAAGACACAAGTAGTCCCAGCAGCATTCTAATTCTTCCAACTAACCCTCTACCAGTTTAGAAAAACTCCTGGCAATGCTCCTAGTTAACTCCATGCCACTTACTGCAACATGTTGCAGGCCCTCCAGTTTCTGTTGAAGCTGAGGATGGTTGCCATCTCCTCATCGCTCAATTTAAAGTCAAAGACCTGGAAAGACAGGAGTCCCAGTACATCATCAGTAAGGCCGTTACTGCTGTGACTGGAGACTGCCAGCCATTCTAGCAGGGAGTTCTAGCAGCACAAACTGGTCAGTGGTGTTTTTCCCATTATGTCCATGGGATACAAATTTTTCTGTAAATTAGGTCCTACACAAAGACTGCAGTATTTGTAGTGCTCAGTGTTCTGGGGGAGGGAGACCAGGCTCACAGGCATTAAGCCCCAGGTGTGCACAGGCCCTGTGCTCCATGATGCGCCCTTCTAGAATACAGTTCTACAGGGACAATTCATACCTCCTCTGCTGCCAGAAGATGAGCAGGGAGGCCAGGACAGTCTGCTCATGTGGTGGCCCAGGGCTTAGCTGCTCAGGGGCAACTGAGGGTCTTCTCAGTGGTGTGAGGCACAGCTGTGCTCAGAGCCGACAGGGCTTCACCAGGCATTGTCCCTAGTATGTCCTAAGCCCATGGATCATGCATCTAAGGTATACTGAGCCTAGATCACTGTGCTGGAAAATATTAGGGTGGTGGGAACAGAGGGGACCAAAGACAGTACAGGGAGGAGGTGAGAAGCCTAAAGACAGGGTCTGTTTCTGCCCCACTTCCCTGAGGAATACCAGGGCCGACCAGCCTGGATCTTACCTGAATGTTCTCAACAACGCGTGCTGGTGCCACAGACTTGGGGATCACAATCACATTCCTCTGGATGTGGAAACGGATCAGAACCTGTGCGGAAAGGGGACATCATGTTTCCACTCAGCTACAAGGAACCCTCCTTTTATGGAAAGGAAGAATAAAACATCTCTGCAGCTCACTGTGGCTTCAGGTACAATCGCTGATACTGACTGAGCCCTTCCCAGCTAGTAGACTTGTGCCAGCCCCCCGCCTCATTCTCTCCCTTCATCTTAGGGACAACTCTGTGATCTTCATTTTTTAGGAATAAAGAAAGCAGTTTGGGGGTCATAAGGCTGATCAGAGGTGGAGGTGGCATCTGCACCCATATCTCTAGACTCCAAAGCCTTGCTTTGCGACTTGACTGTAGGGCTTAACAGGAAGCTGTGAGGCAGAAGCTATCTTTGTTTCAGTGACAGCTCTTGTGTTTCCTAGAGGTTCCAACAGACTTCGAAGGAAACACTATAGATGACTTCAGCTCCTGTGTTCTTCCCCTTTAAGGAGTTAGTTGAGGACAACACAAGAAATGAAACATGAGACTGGAAGAAATAGTTGTTGGATAACAAGAAAAATAAAAATATGGTACCTGGGCTGCAGTTTTCTTGTGCTTTGCAGCAATCTCCTTAATCTTGGGATCCTCCAGCAGGGAAGGGTCCTCTGGCTTGGCCCTAGAGGCAGAAAGATGCTGATGTGAACAATCACCATGGCTACCATGTAGAGATGGACACCATTCCAATGAGGGTCTCAAGAATGATCATCAGAGCCTCTCCATCTGGGAGAGAGGCAGGAGGACCTGAAAGCTTGGGTCCTTCCCCTGGGCTCTGAAGCCTCAGCATTTTGCAAAGCCTGGTTCATCCTTGGGTGGTTGAACTGGAAATATTCCCAGAGGGTCAAGCATGCTGTCCATGTTTTTGTTGTTGCTGTTGTAGTTGCTTTTTAATTCCCATTTGTTCCTACTGTCATCTCATTTGGTTGTACCAAACGCATTACCTTACACACGTTTTTCTTTCCAGTGACTTATGGTCTCATACCAACATTTACCAAACATAAAATAATGTTTGTAAGATTATCAAGAGAAGGATCCACTGCTTGGAAGCCTCACCAAGGTCTATCCGGAGAGCCCAGGGGGCTGTAGGCCGTAACGGTGATGCCCTTGGAGTGCCAGTACTGGATCAGTTTCTCCTGCGTGAGGTACGGGTGACACTCAACCTGTAACAGCAAACAATCCTCATCACGAGGAAAGCTGGCTGGCTTTTTGAGTTGTTCATAGGGAGTTCTACACACACACCCACAAAGAGACCACCAAGCAAAGGCCAAACACCTACCCACTGAGATTCTTGCTAACACACCCATGAGATCAGCCTGACAACTCCCGAAAGTGTCCTGATCACTGACCC
Source organism: Chlorocebus sabaeus (assembly GCF_047675955.1). NCBI lineage: Eukaryota > Metazoa > Chordata > Mammalia > Primates > Cercopithecidae > Chlorocebus > Chlorocebus sabaeus. Next base: position 107,551,773 of record NC_132924.1, on the reverse strand, counting down.
CTGAGATGAGACTCAGGGCATAGATAGCATTGAACGTTCCTCCCAATGTTTAAGAAGTAATAGGGCAAGACCTTTATTTACCCTTATACTAAACAGAATTTACCTGGTTAGTCACTGGTTTATATTTCAGTCCAGGTTTGTTCAAGAGCCTCTCGATCTGGAAGTGGTTGAAATTGGAGATGCCAAGGGCTTTCACCAGCCCCTCATCCACCAGTTCCTCCATGGCCTGTCATAGAAAGGAAAACCTTTTGGGTATCCCCAGAGGGACTACAGGGACCCTGACTTGCCTTAGTCCTCCCTGGGGCAGAAATTGCTAAAGGATCCACCACAACAGGGTCAGCCGAAGCATTCACAGGAAGTTTCAGTCCAGGGCCTGGGTGCCCATCAGTGATTGGTTCCAGCCCTACTGCCCCTCCCCAGCCCAAGAAAAACTAGGAGTAACAGGTAAAGATTTTATATTCTTGCCACTCTCACCTTACACATAAAGAAACACATACAAAATTATACTGCTCTATACAGGTGAAATATGAAGTTTTGTAATGCAAAAAATAAAAAATAAATAAAAAAAGAACATCTGCAAGTTCATGAGATGATTTTATTTTTAATGAATCCTAATGACAGCAGTTAGCTACTGTTGTGTGTGCATTGTACACCCAAACCTGGGCAAGCTGTGTTAGTCAGGAAGAGGCTGCAGCATGTGGTGAAGCCTCACTTGTGGGTCCTGAGTCACTTTCTCCCACACCAACCGTGCTCGGGTTTGCAGGAAGGTCATGCATATAGATTATGCCCTGGCAGGGGCACCTGGGCAAGGAGTTCTGTGGGGCTGAAACCTGACCCACTGTCTGCATATCCAGCCATGCTTCCCGGTACAGAAACTACCCCCAAGGAAGGGAATCTTTGTATAACTTTTAGCCTATATTGGGCATTTTCCAAACTTGACCAAAGATATCATATATGTTAGCAGCAGCCTCCAATGCAACATGTATTTATTAGCCATCTATTACATGTTCCAGAAGTTGTCAGGATGTAAAAGTATACAGTATGCTTCCTTCTTCTGGGATTCTTACAGTCCAATTAAAGTGCTAGGGTTCCCTTCTATGGAGCCATCAACCATGACCCTGAGGCTGCCTCAGATAACATGACCGTGGCATAGACAGAGTCAGAAAGGAAAGAGAAGGAAGAGATTCACACAGCCTGCAGCTGTCAGGGCAGACCTTCAGGTAGAGTTTAAACTGCGTCTCAGAAAAAAAAAAGAGAAAGAGAGAGAAAAGAGGGGAAAATCATGGGCCTGGGTTTCAGAAACCTAGGGTAAGTTTTTAACTCTTGTAGGCCTTAGTATTCTCTTCTTTAAAAAAGTCTTGTAATACATACTAATAACATATATCTTTCTGATGCACACTATCAGAGGCTGAGACAGGAGAATTGCTTGAGGCCAGCTGTTCGAGACAATCCTGGGCAACATAGCAAGACTCTGTCTCTACTAGAAAATTTTTTTTTAATTAGCTGGATGTGGTGGCATGTGCCTCTGATCCCAGCTACCTGGGAAGATTGCTTTAGCCCAGGAGTCCGAGGCTGCACTGAGCTACGACCTTGCCATTGTACTGCAGCCTGTGCAATAGAACAAGACTCTCTGAATTAAAAAAAAAAAAAAAAAAAAGTAATATCAGTGGCTGGGTTTCACTCCCCAGAGTTTCTTACAGATTTTGTCTGAGTTGTAGCCTAGACATTGGGATCTGTAAACTCCTCAGGTGATTCTAATGAACAGCCACATTGAGAACCACAAGTGTAGATGAAGTTGTTCAAATTGGGCAATAGAGTTTAGATGCGCTGAAAATATAAGGTTCCCAAAACTTCTGACGGGGCAATTAGATAATACAAAAACTATTGTACATCATAGGTCAGGTTAGTTTGCCTGTCTTCGAACTTGACTTCTTTATACTTTTTCCTCCCGTCTGCTTCAGGGTGGTCAATGAGGTTTCTACTGAACTGGCTGTGGGTCTACAGAAACATCCAGCGCTTTCATATTCAAGCCTGCTCGTTTCAAATCAGAGCCTGTGACCTTGATCACTGATATCTTTTCATGCCTTTCAAATGTTGTATTTAGCAGTCATCCTTGTATTCATTCACAAAATATAGCATTGTGAGACGCAGACTACACTGACACACGAGCCATATTAATATCTTCATAGGAGCTAAGGCAAACTGATAAAATGTATTGCAAATGGCCAGGTGCGGTGGCTCACATCTGTAATCTGAGCACTTTGGGAAGCCGAGATGGGTGGATCCCCTGAGGTCAGGAGTTCGAGACCAGTCTGGCTAACATGGTGAAACCCTGTCTCTACTAAAAATACAAAAGTTAGCTGAGCATGGTTGTACGCATGTGTAGTCCCAGCTACTCAGGAGGCTAAGGCAGGAGAATGGCTTTAACTCGATAGAGGAATGTTGCAGTGAGCAAAGATGAAACCACTGCACTAAACCTACCTCCCAGGCATCCAAGAACGTTGCTTTTCCACTGATGATATTACCTTTATCACCTTTGGGTAAAAAGTCATCCCCAGACTGTAAATACAGAATGAAAAGTTTACTGGAATCTGCATCAGGACACTTGGTTCTGTTAAACAAGGTTTCAGGGTCCTGACTCTTGCTAAATACCACATGGGCATATCAGTTTTTCAGACTCTGCAGTACATACTACAAGAATGTGAGTTTAAATGAAATCTCTGTATCTACTGTAGCATATTAATCCTTATATTTTAGAAACCACTAGATTGACATTCAGATCTGCTGTTAGTACATTCCAGAAGTCACTGTTATCACCATGGACATTCACCTCATACAGCTAGATCCTGTATACACCCAAAGGCAATTATGAAGTGCAAGGTCTCCTGCTCCAGTCCACACCATCCCTAGCCCTGGTGCAGCTACTATTTTCTGGAAGCTGCTCAGAAACTAGAAGCTGAGAAAGGGAATCGCTCAAACCTTGAATCCCTGTGGCCAGTGAATAAGATAGAGGTCCAGATAGCTCAGCTTCAGGTCCTTGAGGGTCTTCTCAAAGGCTTTCCTCACAAGCGGTCTCTCAAAGAAAGTGGGCCACAACTGCAAGAGGGTAGCAATGAGCTGTTAATATTTGGAGAAGGAAGGGCCACGTTATACCCATTGTCCCTGCCTTTTGATTTGCACCCTGATCTAACCTGGCACAGACCATTTATAACAAAGCTGATTAAGATCCACGACACAGTGTGGCAGATCACCAGGGCTCAGCACGTCAATGACATGTCTTAAGTGTTAAAAGCAATTTACTTTTTCAACTCTCCTGGTACTCTATATGTCTCTCAGATCATTTAAGTAAATGTGGCCACAGATATGAAATCTGTTTACCTGTCTCAGTCTCTTTGTCAGCTGTGGGGTCTCTGAGAGCAGGACGTGTGTGTAACTTTTAAATGTCAAGCATTCCTAGGCCTTCGGGAAAAGATGGTCCTTTATCTGACCTATCTGATAGGTCCCTTATCAAGCCTGTCAGGCCCCACATGAAAACTTTATAAGGGCTTTATCCACACTTGGCTGCTACACAGTGGGGTCTATTTGTCCCACCAGATGTATGCAATATCCACGTACCTAGAACTAGTGTTTTCTCAGCAAGTTGTGTATAATGTAAATCCAGTGATTCTCAACCCCCTCATACCCAACATCCTCTTCTTTTTTATAACATTGTGTACCTCACCTTTTACTAGATCAAATAAAGAAAATCATATGTGACAATAGAAAAATGCACCTACTGTTTTCCAAAATGCCCCCGGCTGAGAACCTTAGGGACACAGTGGCGGAGACCACAGGCTGACAGGGAGACCACACATCAAGCCCTGCCTGCACCCTTGGCCTCTGACTGCCTCTGGGCAGATGGTAGATCCCTCTGATGGGGAACAGGGAGGCCCAGGGTAGTGCAGGGCTCCATGGAGACAAGTCCACTGTGGGAAAACCAACCCGCAGGCAGGTGGCGCAGCAATGACATGTTCAATTATCAATACCGGCTTAAAGTATGGATAGAATTGTATCCACAGATGTTATCAAGGCAGGGATGTAAAGGGTTACATGTAGAAAAGGCTGACAGAGTTCTTGCTGCCGACCCGACCCAGATACTTCTGCCTGCCTTCAAGTGAAGGCCTCCCACCCAATGCGCCATGTGCACCTTGCTGACGATGAACAGGTCCTCCCGCTTCACAGCCTGCTCTTGGATCTTCTCTTGGATGGCTTCCCCCACCTCATGTTCATTCTCATAGGCATAGGCACAGTCAATGTGGCGATATCCTGCATCAATGGCCACCTTCACCGCTTCTTTCACTTTGCTGAGAGGAGACTGAAAAGCAAAAGAAAAGCCCGTCACACATGTATTTTTTTTTTTTCCTTAAGAGAAGGGGCCTTGCCATGTTGCCCAGGCTGGCCTCACATTCCCAGGTTCAAACAATCCACCCAACTCCCGAGTAGCTGGAATTACACCACAGTCAGCAACCAACATAGTACCTTATACCCAGACCACCTTCAACAGGCTGCCCCACATGGCCCAGTTTCTCCAAACAAAGTCCTCACTGGGGTCTCCTTTGCTAGGGGATATCTGGCAAACTTTAGAAAAGTTTTCAAAAGAAATGAAGGAAAGTGAATTAAGTTTATGATTATGTCCTTATGTCCTGTCCTAGTTAAAGTCAGTTCCCTTTTCATCCAGGTTAGTCCTGAAATGTCTTCAGGTGTGTCGGGGAGTGCAGATGGCTCCACTGCAACTTTCTGAAGACCCAGATGAAAGCTTGACTCTAAATACCCAGAGGAATTTTCAGACAATATCCCCAAATGGTGATAAGGATCTGGATAATGGTCATTACAGCATCAATCCGGATTCCAACACTTACTGGGTGTGTGGGTCTAAGTAGTTGATTTCATCTCTCTAAACCCTGTCTGCAAAATGGAAAAAAAAATAATAATAATAGCACCAGCCTCATGAGGCCTTTGTGATGATGACATGCTGCAATGAATGTTAAGTTAAGCACATCACCTGACACGCAGTAAGGCTCAGTAGAGGCCGTTCATTATACAAGGATCCTTTCAGAAAAAAAGGAGAAATAGAAAACCTTATAGGAATAGAGTTTGTTTTCCATTCCTATAAGAAGAAAGAGGGAGGGAGGGAGAATGAGAGAAAAGGAGAGAAAGAAGAGAAGGAAAGAAAAGAAGGAAAGGAAAGAAAAGAAATAGAATTATCACGCTTTGTTCTATCCTAATCAATGATGGGGGCAAAAAGCACTTAAAACTTGATCTCTCACAAAATAGTCTTTTTAAACGTCTTCTGTTGGGAGATAACAAGCATTGAAAAGTACAAAAAACATAGATGCACAGCTGTCCTACTACCTGGACAAGAAACGGGCTGCTGCCAGGCATCCAGAAACACCCCTGTGCCCCCAACCACTATGCTACACCATCCTTCACCTCCACCGCTAAGTTCATAATCCTTTAGTCTATCATCCCCACATGTTGAAGATGGCTCCCTCCATAATTCTTACATTCAATTCCAAAATTCTGAAACTGTCTGGTAAACTTACCCAGGGTGAGCAGATTCCCTGGAGTTCTGGAAGCGATTATTTGGTCAGTTTATATAGGATCGAAGCTCTGACTTTGGTCAAATCTTGCTATTCAAGCAAGACACACTGTGTGTGAATCAAGCTGGAAGTGATCTTTTTGCTCAGATAGGCCAAGAGTGTATCCTGAGAATGACCCAGTGAGGTAACAGAGTGTCCTGCTCTCCAACTCTGCATAGGAGAGGGGAAAAAGCAAGGTTCACAGAAGGAAAGAGAGCCAGAGGCAGAAGACTCAGCACAGGCATTAGCCATGAGGGGTAGGAGAGAAGAGAAATTCCAAAGACTACTTCTGGTCGCTAGGTAAGGTAGTGCCATCATGGATGAAAATGGCAAAGAAGGCAGAGTGAGGTGGTGATGGAATAACTTCCAACTTAGCCTAAGAGAGACTCGGGAACCTGCCTCACTGAGTCCTGAATGTGCCTTACCATGTTTTGCCAGCTGACATTAACACAGCCGGGTGGAGCTCATGACTCCCAGGCCAGGCTCTCTGCAGTCCCAGCACGTTGCAGATTTCAGTGTGTACAGCAACCACCTGGGGATCTTGTTAAAGTGGAGATACCCATTAGGGAGTCTGGGGTGGAGCCTGAGACTCTGCATTTTTCTCTTTCTTTCTTTTACACAGGATCTCACTCTGTTGCCCAGACTGGAGTGCAGTGGCACCATCACTGCTCACTGCAGCCTTGACCTCTCAGGCTCAACACTCAGTCTCCACCTCAGCCTCCCAAGTGGCTGGGACTACAGCTGCATGCCACCATGCCCAGTTAATTTATTGATTTTTTGTAGAAATGGAGTCTTGCTATGTTGCCCAGGCTGGTCTCCAACTCCTGGGCTTAAGCAATCCTCCCGTCTGGGTCTCCCAAAGTGCTGGGATTACAGCCATGAGCCACCACACCCGGCCAGTTCTGCATTTCTAACAAGCTCCCAGATCATATGGATTCTGCTAGCCCAAGTCCCACACCCTGATCTGCAAAGGGATGCCAGGACTTGGGGCTCTGCACCTTCTCCACAACCACCCAGCCCACAACAAACCCACAGCCAAGTGGGGAAACGTTCAGCCCAATTAAGTGTCCTAGAGCCAGAGAGAGAAACTGCCCTGGAAAACAATTTTAAGTCCAACAGCTGCTTGAACTTTGATACTTGCTACAGAAGCTCTCAGCACTGCTGGGAAAGCCAGCCTTGGAGCTTTGCAGCCTGAATCAGCTCTGAGAAAAGAAAGCAACCGGTGTCCCAGCTCCAGGACTGAATCTCGCCTCTCCAAACCCCTGCCCGACCTCCAGGCTTTCCTGGCTGAATGCAGAAAGAGAAAACACCCAAACGCCCCTCCAGAGAAGAAGGGTGCGCAAAGATTTGCATATTTACCTGCCATGTGCCCAGGCCCACAATGGGCATCTTGACTTTGGTACAGAGCTCCACAAAGGTGGCCATGGTTGGTGCAGAAATGATTCTGAGTGAGCAGGTAGAAGTCTCACGTCCTGCTGTGTCCAGAGTTGGTTGCTTCTGGTGGGTTCTTGGTTTCGCTGACTTCAAGAATGAAGCCACCGACCTTCGCAGTGATTGTTACAGCTCTTAAAGATGGTGTGTACGGAGTTTGTTCCTTCAGATGTGTCTGGAGTTTCTCCCTTCTGGTGGGTTCGTGGTATCGCTGACTTCAAGAATGAAGCCACAGAGCTTCGTGGCGAGTGTTACAGCTGTTACAGGTGGTGCAGACCCAAACAGTCAGCAGCAGCAAGATTTATTATGAAGAGGGAATGAACAAATCTTCCACAGCTGGAAGGGAACCCAAGCAGGTTGTTTATGCCATTATTTATCCCCGCCCATGCGTTGCAGATCGGGCCATTTTGCAGAGCACTGATTGGTGCATTTTACAGAGTGGTGTTTGGTGCATTTACAATCCTTTAGGTAGACACAGCACTGATTCGTACATTTTCACAGAGTGCTGATTTATGCATTTACAATCCTTTAGCTAGACACAGAGTGCTGATTGATGCATTTACAATCCTTTAACTAGACAGAAAAGTTCTCCAAGTCCCCAATCGCCCCAGGAAGTCCAGCTGACTTCACTTCTCAATCCTCCCTCTAAACAGGACATCCTAACTGCTGTTGGGAATTGGGCGATGTCCCCTCTAGACACTTCTTGCTGGATGGGGTGAACAAGGGGCCCTGCAGTTGTAGTGTCCTTCAGAGGGGAACTCTTTAGGCCAGTCAAACGGCCAGCGGGTCAGTCCAAGGGTCCTCGGTACAAGTTGTTAGTCGAGCACACTTGGGGTTCCATTTGTAAGTCCATCTGTAGCTTGATGGTCTCAATCCTAGAGGAAACAAATTTACAAGGAGGTTAAAAATACAGGGCCCAAAGGTGAGTAATAGCAAGATGGCTGTCATGGGCCTAGAAAGGGGAGAAGCCATGTTGCCCAACTCCAGAGGTTGGCATAAGAGTTAGACAGGCATTGTCTGATTTCAGAAGCCTTTTCCTGTAAACATCGGGTGGCATCTCGTACTATCCCTGAATGGTTAGTAAAAAAACAATACTCTCCCCCTAAAAAGGTGCAGAGCCCTCCTTTCTCTGCAGTGAGGAGGTCAAGGTCTCGGCGGTTTTGGAGAGTCTCTGCTGCCAAATAGTCTGGGATTGTAGAGTAAGGATAGATTTCGTTATTTCTTGCAAACTGTCTGAGAAATCCTTTGAGAGTGTGTAGTAGTAGGATAATGAAGTAGATAAACTGGCTATTCCAGTTCCTGTAGCAGTAGCCGTTCCTAACCCTATAAGTAGGGGTAGTAGCTGTATGGCTCTGCGCTGATGGACTTGAGTTTTGAGGGGCACTATAGGGTCTGATTTCCTGGGGCAATGTTAATGTTGGGACTTAGGAAGACTAAGGTGCAGGTGCCTGTCCACTTAGTGGGTAGGCAGATATAGGTTGACATTACACAGAAGAATATGCCTTGCTGGGTAGTCAGAACAGGGTGTGTATGTTAAAAAGGTGTGTGAGTTTGTTGTTTTCATTTTCCCATACTCCTACAGGACTTGCCAAGGTAAATGCAGTGAGTGTCTGGAAAGGGGTGTTGGGAGCAAACTGAATGGCTCTCTGTGTTCTATTTTCCCATTGGAGAAAAAAGAAGTTTGTATCTACTAGGAACCATTCAAGAGAGTGCTTGAAAGATGGCATGAGATGGGATGAAAGATTGGTGCGTTTTTGCAGAGTGCTGATTGGCGCATTTACTATCTGCTAGCTAGGGAGAAATGTTCTCCAAGTCCCCACTCGACTCAGGAAGTCCAGCTGGCTTCACCAGTCACTGCTTTTTGTTGGTTTGTTTTTGAGATGGAGTCTTGCTCTGACTCCCAGGCTAGAGTGCAGTGGTGCGATCTCGGCTCACTGCTACCTCCATCTCCCGGGTTCAAGCAACTCTCCTCCCGAATAGCTGGGATTATAGGCGCCCACCATCACTCCAGTCTAACTTTTGTATTTTTAGTAGAGACAGACTGGTCTCAATCTCCTGACCTCAGGTGATCCGCCCACCTCGGCCTTCCAAAGTGCTGGGATTACAGGCATGAGCTTCTGTGCCTGGCCACATCCTGCTTAAGAAGGCTGGTGCTAACTGCTGTGGGAAGAGCTGGAGCCTGGCCACAGTAGCTTCCCTGCCCTATCCAAACAGGAAATCCCTTCCAGGCTTTTGTGAGATTGACGATTGTGTGAATGAATTATTACACATGGCAACCTTGTGTAAAGTTCTCTTACATAAGCATATCATTGGCATTTTTGTTTGTTCTTGATAAGTCAAGAAATTCAAAACAGCCCAAAGTTGGAAAGTAGTGAGGGAGAGAGAGGGGAAGGAAAGAAGAGTTGGGGGAGGGAGGGAAGGAATGAGGGAAGAGTACAGAAGAGAGAAAAGAGAAAGAAAATGAAGGAGAGTAAAAGTAGGGAGGAAGGCAGGAGGGCAGGAAGGCAGAATGGCAGGCAGGCAGGCAGGAAGGCGAAAGAAAGAAAAGAAAGAAGAGAAAGAAAGAGAGAGAGAAAGAGAGAGGAGAGAGAGAGAAAGAGAGAAAAGGAAGAAAGAAAGAAAGAAAGAAAGAAAGAAAGAAAGAAAGAAAGAAAGAAAGAAAGAAAGAAAGAAAGAAAGAGAAAGAAAGAAAGAAAGAAAGAAAGAAAGAAAGAAAGAAAGAAAGAAAGAAAGAAAGAAAGAAAGAAAGAAAGAAAGAAAGAAAGAAAGAAAGAAAGAAAGAAAGAAAGAAAGAAAGAAAGAAAGAAAGAAAGAAAGAAAGAAAGAAAGAAAGAAAGAGAAAGAAGGAAGAAAGAGTAAGAAAGAAGCCTGGCCAACATGATGAAACCCCATCTCTACTAAAAGATAAAAATTAGCTGGTCATGGTGGTGAGAGGTGAAGCCAGCTGGACTTCTGGGTTGGGTGGGGACTTGGAGATCTTTTCTGTCTTACAAGAGGATTGTAAAATGCACCAATCAGCACTCTGTAGCTAGGATGGTAAAATGCACCAATCAGTGCTCTGTGGCTAGCTAGAGGTTTACAAAATGGATCAATCAGCACTCCGTAAAATGGACCAATCAGTGCTCCGTAAAATGGACCAATCAGCATTCCTTAAAATGGACCAATCAGCACTCTGTAAAATGGACCAATCAGCAGGAAGTGGTCAGGGAAAAATAAGGGAATTAAAGCTGACCATCCCAGCCTGCAGAGGCACCCCACTTGGGTACCCTTACATGCTGTGGAAACTTTGTTCTTTTACTCTTCAAAATAAATCTTGCTGCTGCTGACTCTTTCGGTCTGTGCCATCTTTAAGAGCTGTAACACTCACTGTGAAGATGTGTGCTCCATTCTTGAAGTTAGTGAGATCAGGAACCTACCGGAAGGGACCAATCCAGACACAGTGTCCATGTCTGTAATCCCAGCTACTTGGGACGCTGAGACAGGAGAATCGCTTGAATCTGGGAAGTGGAGATTGCAGTGAACAGAGATCATACCACTGCACTCCAGCCTGGGCAACAGAGTGAGACCCTGTCTGTAAAAGAAAGAAGGGGAGAAAGAAAGAAAGAGATTAAGCAAAGCAAAGAAGGAAAAAAAAAACAAGGATTTTCTTTCCCTGTGATGGTTTCCTCTGTGAAATGGAGTCTAGGGAGGAGAGGTAAGAAGCAGTGTTTCCATTTTAGAAGTGGCAATTCCAGGTTCAATGAGGAGATGGTCAAATCCTGGGCTGATTAGAGTCAGCTGTAACTAGTTGGTAGTCAGCAATCTAGGGAACATGATACAGGCCTTTGCCATGCTGTGACACACCATGACAGGCCAGGGCCATGTCACAGCATCAGCCTCGGCTTGAGGGTAGTGGGTTTTTCTGTTTTTTTCGCGTTCTTGTTTGTGAGGTGGGTTTGCTTGAAAATTGAAATGGACTTGAATCTCTGGGCTGTGGCTTATGACAGCTCTTAGAGGGCAATTGGCATGATATTTTGTACCTATGAGTGAAATATCTTAAATTTCATTGATGTTTGTTAAATTATCTACTTCGACATTCATAATACATGCATGGGCCGGGCATGGTGGCTCACGCCTGTAATCCCAGCACTTTGGGAGGCCGAGGAAGGTGGATCACTTGAGCTCAGGAGTTGGAGACCAGCCTGACCAACATGGTGAAATCCTGTCTCTGCTAAAAATCCAAAAATTAGCCGGGCATGGTGGCACATAGCTGTAGTCCCAGCTGCTTGGGGGACCTGAGAATCACTTGAATCTGGGAGGGAGAGATTGCAGTGAGCCAAGATCGTGCCATGCACTCCAGGCTGGGCGACAGAGAGAGACTCCGTCTCAAAAACTGATAAATAAATACACGCGTGCCTCATCATCTGGTGGCCACAAAGTCTCCAGGATCTGTACATGGGGCTCCTTATTTTCCCAGAGTATACTGGATGACATGCAGGGCTAGTATTGTTGAAATAGTAAATGCTTAGTGACCGTCAAGCTAGATAACAGAGAGATGGTCCCTAAAAGGAAAATATTTCTCTGGGAGTAGAGCACTGCAATGGGAATACGCATGCCAGAGGAAAGTATGTGTATATTTGGGGAACTAAAGGAAGACAAAAATTTTTCAGGGAAAAATTAAGGATTATCTAATTGCTCTGAAATAATTAACCTTGGCTACAAAGATCGGTCATGAAAGTGTTAGTCTGAGGTTGGACAGGCAGTTAGTTGTTCACAGGTCCTTGCAGAGTATGTTTTGTGTTCAGTTGCAATGGCCTTTGTTCAAGGTTGTGGTTTTTGCCGTCTTTTGTGGTAATTTTGGTTTTCAGTTGTACAACCATTACAACCCTCCTGGCCTTCTGAGCTGTATTTGTTGTTGTTTTTTTTAACATTAGTGACTCCATTTTGATTCTGACCATTTTTACGTGATGCACAGAAAAAAGCAATGTGTATTATTCATGATAATATTCCTTCGAGAACCACTTAACTATGAATCGGTGAGGAGGGAGATCTTTCTTAGATAATTGAGATTAAGAAGGTATATCAATTAGCTGTTTTCATGTAACAAACCAACTGGTTATAACAGCAACCATTTATTTGCTGGTGATTTTGTGGGCTGGCAGTTTGGACAGGAAGCAGCTGATAAGCTGGTCTCAAAACCACGTGGTGTCAGCTGGGTTTCCTCACCTCTGTGGGCTTCAGTGGGGTGGAATGGGATGTCAGGGAAGGCAGGAACCCCTCTTCACATGTTTTTCATTTTCCATGAGGCTAACTTGGACTTGTTCATAGGTAGCAGCATCATAGGAGGCCTACTCTCAGAATGTGTGCAGAGTCATCTGTCACCTTCTATTGATCAAAGTGAGTCTCAAGGCCAGAAAAGGGCCAGGGAGTAAGGAAGTAGATTCCACCGCTTGAGGGAATTGGTTACAGGGAATTTTCGCTAATTTTGTTTTTTTTTAAAGGCAGAGTCTCGCTCTGTCACCCAGGCTGGAGTGCAGTTGCACAATCTCGGCTCACTACAACATCTGCCTCCCGGGTTCAAGGGATTCTCCTGCCTCAGTCTCCCGAGTAGCTAGGACTACAGGTGCACACCACCACACTCAGCTAATTATTGTATTTTTATTAGAGACGGGGTATCACCATGTTGGCCAGGATGGTCTCAATCTGCTGACCTTGAGATATGCCTTCCTTGCTCTCCGAAAGAGCTGGGATTACAGGCGTAAGCCACCATGCCTGGCCAAATTTTAGCTATTCTTAATCAACCCCAGAAGGTTTAATGAGAACTTTGATTAGCTCCTTTCTAGCTTCATGAATTTACCAATCTATTCCTGGTTTTGCACCTTTAAAAAACTCTCATTTTTTAAATCTGATGAATATATGTCCGTAAGATGCTTTACTTTGTTAAAAATAAATACATAAAAAGTTGAGAGAAAATTATTTTGTAGAAGAAAAATGAATGAGGAGTAGTGTCATATTTCCTTCTCACATCCGTTTCTCTAAGAAATGGATCTGTCGTTAAATGTCTGCCCCTAACCCATACTATTTGAATATAGAGCACTGTTGGCCGTGGTCTGCGGATTATTTATAATCAGCAGCAAGGGGTTACAGCGTAATGGCTTACGATTTGGTGGGGTGGGACCACGGACTAATTGGAGTTTTTTGTTTCAGTCCTCATAACTTATTTGAAGCAGGGGTCTTGGCTATCCACCCTTTGTACTTAGTAGTCCACCAAACATCTGCTCATCCACTACAGGGACTTTTAAATCTCCATACTTACACTTGCTTGATTCTTTTTGGTATAGACATAGACACTTATCAACATGGGATAGCTTCCTTTAAACCTGGTCCTCTCCACACAGATGACTGAACAGGCATCAAACAGAAGGATTAAAAAATGACTAGCCTGAGTTACATTGATGACAAGATGACCTTCTGTTGGAAAAAAAAAAAAAAACAGAGAATAAACAAGTGATTATTAAGGGGATTACCTCGACCCAGTGGGTACAGTGGTCTATTATTACTAATAAGTATAACGACCAATTGGAGGCATTTCAGTGTAATCGATCTGAACACTTTGAAATGGTCTCAACCCTGGATTTCTTCCTCTGAAGGGCCATTTACTTAGAACCTGCTTATTAGATTTTTTACATATTAAGCAACTATCTATAACTTGCTTGTTCTGGGTGTCAATTCCTATACACCCATAAACCCGGAAAACTGCATCGCACATTGCTTGGGGTCCCCAGTGGGTCCCTTGACATAATTGAGACAGATTTCCCTCATGAGAGGTTTTGACAACATTTCCCTTTAATCTGGTAAATCCATTTCCTTTCCGCATTTTCTTTAGCTCCTATTTTTATCAACTTCCTTTTTTCAATGGAAGAGAAAACAGGGGTTGCAGTAGGAGGAGGAAGGCATGGAGTTAAATGGAAAAAATGGCAACTTGTTTTGCTATTTGATCTGCAAGATTATTTCCTCAAGTTGTGAAAGAAAAGTCCTTTTGGTGCCCTGGGACATGTACAATAGCTGTCTCTTCTGGCAATTGGAGATTGTTGAGGACATGAGCATCAGTTCTATTTGAACCAAATCTTGGCCTCTACGATTGATAAGACCCCTCTCCATCCAAATTTTTCCAAATGTGTGTGCCACCCCAAGGGCATACTTAGATAGATTTTTCTTGGTTTTGTAATGTCCTAAAGCTTGGCTGAGTGCGAACACTTCACACCCTTGGGAAGATCAATTATCAGGCCACCTTCCTGATTTTACTTTTTAAGCATCTTGCCATTAATCACTGAATACCTATTATGTCTTTTTCTTTTAATCACCTGGGAGGATCCATCTATGAATAAGTGCCGTCCTGTCTTGAAGGGAGTTTTTCCTAAGTCTGGTTGAATTTGGTATGGTAATTAATTAGATTTAAACATGTGTGCTCTCATTTTAAGTTTGGATTCCCCGTTAAAAAGCCTGCTGGATGAACTGAATTATTAGTAATTAGTATTAAATCATCTTTTGTCTCCTACCTTATTCCGTGCACAAGAATTAGCTGCTTCAAGGATCTAGAACTAGAAATACCATTTGACCCAGTCATCCCATTACTGGGTATATGCCCAAAGAATTTTAAGTCATGGTGCTATAAAGACACACGCACACATATGTTTATTACAACACTATTCACAATAGCAAAGACTTGGCATCAATACAAATGTCCATCAATGACAGACTGGATTAAGAAAATGTGACACATATACACCATGGAATACTATGCAGCCATAAAAAAGGATGAGTTCATGTCCTTGTAGGGACATGGATGAAGGTGGAAACCATCATTCCCAGCAAACTATCACAAGAACGAAAAACCAAACACTACATGTTCCTACTCATAGGTGGGAACAGGACAATGAGAACAGTGGACACAGGAAGGGGAACATCACACACTGGGCCCTGTTGTGGGGTGGGAGGAGGGGGAGGGATAGCATTAGGAGATATACCTAATGTAAATGACCAGTTAATGGGTGCAGCATACCAAGATGGCACATGTATACATATGTAACAAACCTGCACATTCTGCACATGTACCCTAGAAATTAAAGTATAATAAAAAAGGAAAAAAAAAAATTTAAAAAAGAAAATAAATAAATAAATAAATTTAAATTACTAAGATTAAAAAAAAAAAAAAAAAAAAAGGGTTACCTGCTCCTTTTATTGCCGCGGTCTTGCAAGGCTCTCCTTCCCGCTTTGCTGAGAATCCGGATTTTTTCCTTACAACAGGTGGGCCTTAGTCTCCCTCATGCTAGGGGCATGGTAACTAGACAGTAGCATGCACCCCTCTGGGTGAGGCGACCGAAGGCCCCTTTCCCAAAGGAGAATGTTCGAGCCCCAAAGTTGGGCCCTAGAACTGTTAGGAATAATGCTCAAAATCTTAAGGAAATTGAACACTTGAACAAAGGATTCCTAGCAAAGCAATTTTACTTCTGCGCCGAGGGGTGCCTCCTTGGCCAGTCGCCATGAGAGCACACATGAACAAAAGGGCAGGAGAGCCTTTATTTCTGACGCAAGTACTGGCCCTGTATCCTTTCTCCGTTGGCCAGGGTCGGGTCGTACAATCTAAACTAATCCCGGTTGGCTAAACATCTGATTTTTTAAGATAAGGTGGGCATGTAAAAAAAAAGCAGAGAATAAACGGGAAGGAGTGTCTCTAATGATCTCAAAAGTTAGTCCTCCTTCCAAATAAGGAATGGAATGTGAGCTGCTACTGATAACGCCTGGTACTGTGGCGTGCCTGGGCATCTAACAAAGGCAAAAAGGAAAAAAGGAAAAAAAGGAAAAACGGTGGAGGGGTTACTATGAATTAGAGAATAAAAGATTGATCACATTATTTGAAGAGAAACCTCATCATATCCCACACAACCATCCATCCATCCACCATTCATCCAACCCCAATCCATGTATCCTTCTACCCATCCTTTCTTCTATTCAACCTTCCATCCATCCTTCCATCCTTCCTTCCCTTTTTCCATCCATCCATCCATGCCTCCCTCCCTCCATCCATCCATTCATCCATCCATGTTCCATACATTCCATCTATCCATTTATTCACCAGATATCATTGAGGCAGGGGAATATAATAATTAACAAAACGCAGAAATCCTTTCTCTCGTAGAGCTTACATTCTAGTGGGTAGAAGCAGGGTAAGCAAGCAAACAGCAAATATATAAAATATATAACATATGGATAAACAAATGCTATGGAGAAGAAGAAAACACAGAAGGGCAAGAGGAAATATCAGAGGAGATGGATTAATTTTAAATAGAATGATTAAGAAGGGTGTCTCTGAGAAGATGATAAATCAACAAGGAAATTAAAAATACAAGTCAGAGAATTATTCTAATACCTGAGGGCAGAGCATCCCGGGCAGGAAGAATAGCAAGGGCAAAACCCTGAGGCACAATTACCTCTCCTGTGTAATTTTTCAGTAATGGTCAAGGTCCTCTTGGTCCCACCAACTCTCCCTAACTTATTTGGAGCCTGACATTTTTGAACCAATAAAAGTGCTGGAAGGCAACACTTTAAGATTTTAAGGGTGCAAAACTTTCATGAAGTTTCTGGGAAAACACTGACAACAAATGAGGAAAAACAAATGAATTAGAATTTAAAATTAAATGTAATCAAATTCCATTGCATTGTACATTCAGAATACGTATTTTCGAAAATCGAAAGACTTGTTAAATGAGAATAATTTGAAATAAAATGTCTTTTTCATTTGGTTTTCCCAGTGGATGTTTTGCCAAAACTTTGTTTTGGGCATCTTAGATTTCTCTTACTGACATGAATAAGCTCTATTGATTATAAGAAAATTGCCAAATGGTTTGTCCGTCTGTTTATTTCCTATTTTTTGTTTGTTTGTTTGTTTTTGTTTTGAGATGGAGTTTCACTCTGTCACCCAGGCAGGAGTGCAGTGGCACAATTTTCGGCTAACTGCAACCTTCGCCTCCTGGGTTCAAGCGTTTCTTGTGCCTCAGCCTCCTGAATGGGAATACAGGGGTGTGCCACCATTCCTAGATCAGTTCTGTAGTTTTTTTAGAGACCAGGTTTTGCCATCATGGCCAGGGTCCACCATGATGACCTCAAATGATCCACCCTCCTCAACCTCCCAAAGTGTTGGGATTACAGGCGTGAGCCACTGCCGCTGGCATATTTTTGCATAATTGTCTGTTCAGAGTTTACATTGCTTATAGTCTTGCACGCTCATTAAAGCAAAAAAAAAAAAAAAACCTACCTCCAACAATCTTCACTCTTCAGGGTTCTTTCAAATTTTACTGAAAAATATTTTCTACAGAAACCTCTTTCATCTGTACATTCTTACCTATAATGTACAGTTAAAATCACAATAATGCAATAAGTAGGCTCCACATTTTTAAAATAATATTTCATATAGCAACAGTCTCATTATGTTGCCCAGGCTAGTCTCGAATTCCGGGCCTCAAGCGATCCTCCTGCCTCAGCCTCCCAAAGTGCTGGGATTACAGGTGTGAACCACCAGTCCCAGCTGGGTCCAAATTTTTAATCATATAAAATGCAGCATTGTTGCAAGGTTTTTGAAATGACTGGAGCAGCCCTGGACAGTCAGGCTTTACGGGGTCTGACTGGGAGATCCAAATCCCTTTAGGTCCCAGTTATAGTTTGGCATCATCTGGCCAGCATTTGCCAGATCTCACTTCAATACAACAGGGGAAGTCTAGCCCTCTGGACTACCTGGGGCCGGCAGGACAGTCACAGTGATTCCACAATCTCCATGGTAGTTGCTACCCATCTTTCTAGCCCTCTCGTAGACAATGAGTGGAGAGAATACTTGAAACATAAGAGCCTCACTCCTTGCCTCCCTACTTCCCACGACAAGCTCCCTTCCTTTTCCACACCGACCTTACCATCTGCCTCACTGTGGTTACGCCCCTTCCTTTCTCTTCATAAGGCAAGTTCCCTACATTATCATAAGAGTTATTTAACACACATCAGTAGTGTATACCTTAGATTCTCTCCCCATAATGGTGGTTTTGGTTTAGTTGTAGAGGATGGTGGCTTTATTTCTGACCAACTGGTACAAAATAGTGAACAAATTTTAGGATGGATGCCTTGTATTTATTACAGTTGTGACATTGAGGACCATGAGACCTGCAAGGTTCTCATTACTCGAGATATAAATACTGAAAATATAATCAGATAACTTGCTGGTGAGGTGGTGCATGCCTGTGATCCCATCACTTTGGAAGGCAAAGGCGGGAGGATCACTTGAGGCCAGGAGTTCAAGACCAGCCTGGGGAACATAGCAACATCACAAGATGATGTCTCTACAAAAAGTCATTAGCAGGAGGTCGTGGCCTGTGCCTGTACTCTGAGCTACTCATGGCGCTAAGGCAGGAGAACTATTTGAGCCCAGGAATTGAAGGTTGCAGTGAGCTGTAATCATGCCACGGCACTCCACTCCAGCCTGGGCAACAGAGCAAGACTCGTTCTCTACAAAGACAGAGAACAGAATAACTAAGAAGTTGCGTTTTGAAACACGGCATTTCTCCACATTAGCTTTTCAAATTTACCTCTGTTTGGTTAAATTCAAGTGAAACAAAGGAACAAAAAAATGCCACATAATAGAAACCCAATCATTTTCTCCTATAACCTAAACTTTTTATCAAGTAAGTCATAATCACAGTCACATGAAGAAGAAAATTTTCACCAAATGCTCACTAAGGAGATATCACTGGGCTCTGGGTTGAAATTGCTTCCTGTGTATCAATTGTATACATTTTATATACTTTTTAAAAATTATACTTTAAGTTCTAGAGTACATGTGCACAAGGTGCAGGTTTGTTACATATGTATACATGTGCCATGTTGGTGTGCTGCACCCATTAACTCATCATTTACATTAGGTATATCTCCTAATGCTATCCCTACCCCTTCCCCCTCCCCCCACAATAGGACCCGGTGTGTGATGTTCCCCTTCCTGTGTCCAAGTGATCTCATTCTTCAATTCCCACCTATGAGTGAGAACATGCGGTATTTGGTTTTCTGTTCTTTGCGATAGTTTGCTGAGAATGATGGTTTCCAGCTGCATGCTTGTCCCTACAAAGGACACAAACTCATCCTTTTTTATGGCTGCATAGTATCCCATGATGTATATGTGCCACATTTTCTTAATCCAGTCTATCACTGATGGACATTTGGGTTGGTTCCAAGTCTTTGCTATTGTGAACAGTGCTGCAATAAACATACATGTGCATGTGTCTTTATAGCAGCATGACTTATAATCCTTTGGGTATATACCCAGTAATGGGATGGCTGGGTCAAATGGTATTTCTAGTTCTAGACCCTTGAGGAATTGCCACACTGTTTTCCACAATGGTTGAACTAGTTTACAGTCCTACCAACAGTGTAAAAGTGTTCCTGTTTCTCCACATCCTCTCCAGCACCTGTTGTTTCCTGATTTTTTAATGATTGCCATTCTAACTGGTGTGAGATGGTATCTCATTGTGGTTTTGATTTGCATTTCTCTGATGACCAGTGATGATGAGCATTTTTTTCATGTGTCTGTTGGCTGTATGAATGTCTTCTTTTGAGAAGTGTCTGTTCATATCCTTTGTCCACTTTTGGATAGGGTTGTTTGTTTTTTTCTTGTAAATTTGATTGAGGTCTTTAAAGGTTCTGGATATTAGCCTTTTGTCAGATCAGTAGATTGCAAAAATTTTCTCCCATTCTGTAGGTTGTCTGTTCATTCTGATGGTAGTTTCTTTTGCTGTGCAGAAGCTCTTTAGTTTAATTAGATGCCATTTGTCAATTTTGGCTTTTGTTGCCATTGCTTTTGGTGTTTTAGACATGAAGTCCTTGGCCATGCCTATGTCCTGAATGGTATTACCTAGGTATTCTTCTAGAGTTTTTATGGTTTTAGGTCTAACGTTTAAGTCTCTAATCCATCTTGAATTAATTTTTGTATAAGGAGTAAGGAAAAGATCCAGTTTCAGCTTTCTACTTATGGCTAGCCAACTTTCCCAGCACCATTTATTAAATAGGGAATCCTTTCCCCATTTCTTGCTTTTGTCAGATTTGTCAAAGATCAGATGGCTGTGGATTTGTGGTATTATTTCTGAGGGCTCTGTTCTGCTCCGTTGGTCTATATCTCTGTTTTGGTACCAGTACCATGCTCTTTTGGTTACTGTAGCCTTGTAGTTTAGTTTGAAGTCAGGTAGCCTGATGCTTCCAGCTTTGTTCTTTTGGCTTAGGATTGTCTTGCCAATGTGGGATCTTTTTTGGTTCCATATGAACTTTAAAGCAGTTTTTTCCAATTCTGTGAAGAAAGTCATTGGTAGCTTAATGGGGGTGGCATTGAATCTATAAATTACCTTGGGCAGTATGGCCATTTTCACAATGTTCATTCTTCCTATCCATGAGCATGGTATGTTCTTCCATTTGTTTGTGTCCTCTTTTATTTCACTGAGCAGTGGTTTGTAGTTCTCCTTGAAGAAGTCCTTTACATCCCTTGTAAGTTGGATTCCTAGATATTTTATTCTCTTTGAAGCTATTGTGAATGGGAGTTCATTTGTGATTTGGCCCTCTGTTTGTCTGTTACTGGTGTATAAGAATGCTTGTGATTTTTGCACATTGATTTTGTATCCTGAGACTTTGCTGAAGTTGCTTATCAGCTTAAGGAGATTTTGGGCTGAGACAGTGGGGTTTTCTAAATATACAATCATGTCATCTGCAAACAGGGACAATTTGACTTCTTCTTTTCCTAAGTGAATACCCTTGATTTCTTTCTCTTGCCTGATTGCCCTAGCCAGAACTTCCAACACTATTTTGAATAGGAGTGGTGAGAGAGGGCATCCCTGCCTTGTGCCAGTTTTCAAAGGGAATGCTTCCAGTTTTTGCCCATTCAGCATGATATTGGCTGTGGGTTTGTCATAAATAGCTCTTATTATTTTGAGATACGTTCCATCAATACCAAATTTATTGAGAGTTTTTAGCATGAAGGGTTGTTGAATTTTGTCAAACGCCTTTTCTGCATCTATTGAGATAATCATGTGTTTTTTGTCTTTGGTTCTGTTTGTATGCTGGATTACGTTACCAACTGTCCAACACAACCCAGTGAGATGAACCCAGTACCTCAGTTGAAAATGCAGAATCACTCGTATTCTCTGTCACTCACGCTGGGAGCTGGAGGCTGGAGCTGTTCCTATTCAGCCATCATGGGTGTGCCTCCATATACATTTTAAAAGCACCCCGTCTATGACATTGTGTATGGATGTGAACATATATACTAAAAATACAAAAATGTGGATGGGAAGTATACCAGGCAAAGGTCTAGCCAGGAGAGAAGAAACTGCTAAGATTTTTAAATATTGGATGTTTGATTCAAATCATTGGTTATAATTCGTGATCAGTTACATGTGATGGAATAGCTGGGCTATGGAAAGGAGATGAGGCAACTCAGTTTAGCAGCAGCAGGAAGAGATCCTCGCTCCTAAGGAAGAAGGACAAAGAAAGGGTGCTGCTCCCTCAACCCAGAAGCTTTGTCTGGTAGGAGATAGAATCAAGGTGGAGGCTGCCTGGAAAAAGCTGGGCCTACAGAGGAATGTACTTTCTACTGGAGATGCCACTCAAGGTCAAGAGACAGAGAGAGAGGGAGAGAGAAATCCTGGCTCTTCCCTTCTCCAGCCCTTCAAGGTCCTAACAGTACCTCTCACTGAGCAAACCCAGGGGAAGTCATAACATAGCAAGGAAGCCTGGGAATGTAGGTGTACCCCTCAGCCCCAATCAGAGGGTGAGGGGACTCACCAATTTAGGATAGGCATTTGCCTCTGGAGAGGTAGTCAGGGGAATGTGCACAAAGTGGTCCTTGACTATATTGGTAACCCCTAATTTCTTTAAATTTTTTTTAAAGGTTTGGAGACAATATGGCAAAATGTTAGCATTTGTTTTTTGTTTTTTGTTTTGAGACAGAATCTCTCTCTGTCACCCAGGCTGGAGTGCAGTGGTGCAAGTCTAGCTCACTGCAAACTCCACCTCCTGGATTCAAGCGACCCTCCCACTTCAGCCTCTCTAGTAGACTAAGGGTGGGACTAAGGTGCACACCACTATACCCAGCTAACACTTGTTAACATTATAATGTCGGTGACCAGAAGCTCATTACTTTATTTTCTATACATTTCTATATAGTTGGAATATTTCATAAGAAGCGATTATTATAGGACAAACAGAAATGTTCCATATTAATGGCAACAGTAAGCATCCTTATTGTATTTCCACCCTACTTCCCAAGGAAATGCCACATCTCTCTCAGTGAGCAGTAGCATCTTTGTGGAGTTTGCAGGCTGTGCCATTGACTCTTTGGCATGATGGTGTATTGAAGAAAAGGTGAGAGAGCAAGACAGGGAATGAGTGGAGACAGGCAAGGAGGAAAGGTGGCAGGAAAAGACTCAGGAGGAAGAGGATGACCATCGATCGCTGTGAGCTCTCCCAGAGCCTGCCTGCCTTTGAAACTTGGTTCAGTCACTTATAACCTGGGTGGCCTTAACAAGTTCCTCCTCTCTCTCTCTTAATATATTAAGACTACCTACATCAGAGGGGTTATTTTAAGGATTCAGTGACTTCCCCCACAGGAAAATATTTCACGTTGTGTGGGAACATAGTCCACTCTCAATCCATCTTGGTTAACATCATTATTGTTTATTATTGATTTTTACATCCTTAGTGTTGGCAGAGTTTCTTGTGCTTAACAAACATTTGTTCAGATCAGAGAAGAGGAAAAAATTGTCATCTGCTTATTCAAGCCATGTTTTCCTGTGATATTCTGATCCTAGTTGCACTTACAGAAATACATGTCTAAAACAGCACCTCGATTCTGGTCTACAGCAGGACGAAGTTCACTGTGATCTCAGATAAGCTTGGCTAAAATAGGACGTAAGTGGAGGTAGTCACACTTCAGCGAAGAAGGAGAATCCCCTGTGTAATGTCACCAGGAGATTCAACCTCAATATTCTGCATCGAAGGGATAGTCCTCCAAATGAGAGGATCTGCAGAAACAAAAAGAGAGAGAAACTCTGTTCCATCAAAGCAACAGATCTGGTTGAGAAGGTATTCTTCTCTGGTGGACTCTATGGTATCTGTGCTCTCTCAGCCTCCTCCCTGCAAGAACACAAGAAGGGTGCTCACACCTTGACCTTCCCTCACACTGATATGAGGGCTTTGCTAGGAAGGAGGACAGACAGTGACCAGGGCATGGGAAACAACTCGGAATGACAACTCATGGTAAGCCTGGTGTCAGGTGAGGCAACTGACAAGTCTTGTCCCAATCCACTGTCACAACATCATGAGCTAGGAAACAACAGCAGAATCGACAGCTTGGGGATTGTTATGAGTATTAAATGAGATAATAGCACCGGCAGAGGGCTCAGGACCCTGGCACATTCTCAGCTAAGGTTCAATGGATGTTAGCTGCGATTAATATTATCATCTACTTTATAGGTAAAGAAACCAACTAGTTAAAACTAGGAAATTTACCCAATGTCACACAGCTAAGAAACCAGTGTTAGAGTTGGATCTGAGGCCAGGTGGACTTACTCCTGACCACCAACCCATTGCCTCCACCAGAAATGATGTTCATTGGAAGGTCAGCGGTTCAGTTTGGGGGCGAGTCCCATTTTATGTTCACCCTTCCTTTTTACCCTAAGCAGCTGCTACTTTGTTAAGCACTGATAAAAATAAGCCATTATAAGATGAGGAAAGGCTGCTGTGATACTAAGAGTGGACAGGATAGATATGGAATATCATGACATGAAAGCTACACTTGAGATACTGAAACCATTTTTAAAGGCTGAAAAATCATTTTGGCTATAGAAACATTGGAAGAAATTCAAATTGGCATTGAATTGCAGACCTCGCAGTAATAAATGCAAGTCAACTCTCTTTGATATATTTAATTAGATACATTAATCAGAAAGTATTGATTGTAAAGAGATGATTTAGGATTCCCACCTAGCCAGAGTGAAAACTTTCTTTCAACCACATATCTGAGATTTAAAGTAAAGTTACCACCACCTCCTTTAAGAGGCATTTGGAGATTATTTAATCCAGCCTCCCTGGCCTTCTTCCTTGAATGCTCTAAACACAATCCCAACTCAGGGCCTTGGCACCTGCTGTTTTCAATGCCAAGAATGCTCTTCCCCCAAATATGCATCTGGCATATCCCTCACAGCAAAGCCTCCTTTGACCCACCCCGTATAAACGATCCGTCCCACTACCACCCACCACTTCCTATCCACTTTGCCCTACTTTATTTTTCTGTCTAGCATTTGTTACTATCTGAGACATATATTTTTATTTGATTTATTTCTTTTCTGTCTTCTTCCCTCCCTCCCTAAGTACGTGGAGGCAGCAGCTTTGCATAGTATGATAACCCAAGCACCTAGAAGATGCCTGGCCCATAGAGGACCACTAGATATTTATTGAATGCAGGAATAAATGAATGCTCGCCTCCTGCCTATTCACAACACACCTTCTGTTACAATTCTCGCTCTACATCCAGAAGTTCAGACAATGAGCAGCAATTAGAGATGTGTCCATCACAGTGATTCCCAGGCACCCCAATTTTAGTTTCAGAACTGCCCCAAAATTGTATTTGAAGACACAAGTAGTCCCAGCAGCCTTCTAATTCTTCCAACTAACCCTCTACCAGTTTAGAAAAACTCCTGGCAATGCTCCTAGTTAATTCCATGCCACTTACTGCAACACGTTACAGGCCCTCCAGTTTCTGTTGAAGCTGAGGATGGTTGCCATCTCCTTATCACTCAATTTAAAGTCAAAGACCTGGAAAGATAGGAGTTCCAGTACATCATCAGTAAGGCCGTTACTGCTGTGACTGGAGACTGCTGCTTATTCTAGCAGGGAGTTCTAGCAGCACAAACAGGTCAGTGGTGTTTTTCCCATTATATCCACGGGGTATAAATTTTTCTCTAAATTAAGTCCTACACAAAGACCGCAGTATTTGTAGTGCTTAGTGTTCCGGGCGAGGGAGACCAGGTTCATAGGCACTAAGCCCCAGGTGTGCACAGGCCCTGTGCTCCATGATGCGCCCTTCTAGAAGACAGTTCTCCAAGAACAGTTCACACCTCCTCTGCTGCCGGAAGATGAGCAGGGAGGACAGGACTGTCTGCTCATGTGGTGGCCCAGGGCTTAGCTGCTCAAGGGCAACTGAGGGTCTTCTCAGTGGTGTGAGGCACAGCTGTGCTCACACCTGACGGGGCTTCACCAGGCACTGCCCCAGCATGTCTTAAGCCCATGGGTCATTCATCTCAGGTATACTGAGCCTAGATCCCTGGGCTGGAAAATGATAGGGTGGTGGGAACGGAGGGGGCCAAAGACAGTGCAGGAATGAGCTGAGAATCCTGGTGAGAGGGTCTGCCTCTGCCCCACCCCATGGAGAAGTGCCAGGGCCGACCAGCCAGGATCTTACCTGAATGTTCTCAACAATGCGTGCTGGTGTCACAGACTTGGGGATCACAATCACATTCCTCTGGATGTGGAAACGGATCAGAACCTGTGCGGAAAGGGGACATCATGTTTCCACTCAGCTACAAGGACCCCTCCTTTTATGGAAAGGAAGAATAAAACATCTCTTCAGCTCACTGTGGCTTCAGGTACAATCGCTGATACTGACTGAGCCCTTCCCAGCTATTAGACTTGTGCCAGCCCCCCGCCTCATTCTCTCCCTTCACCTTAGGGACAACCCTGTGATCTTTATTTTTTAGGAATAAAGAAAGCAGTTTGCGTCATAAGGCTGATCAGAAGTAGAGTTGGCATCTGCACCTATATCCCTAGACTCCAAAGCCTTGCTTTGCGACTTGGCTGTAGGGCTTAACAGGAAGCTGTGAGGCAGAAGCTATCTTTGTTTCAGTGACAGCTCTTGTGTTTCCTGGAGGTTCCAACAGACTTCGAAGGAAACACTATAGATGGCTTCAGCTCCTGTGTTCTTCCCCTTTAAGGAGTTAGTTGAGGACAATACAAGAAATGAAACATGAGACTGGAAAAAAGAGTTGCTGGATAACAAGAAAAATAAAAACATGGTACCTGGGCTGTGGTTTTCTTGTGCTTTGCAGCAATCTCCTTAATCTTGGGATCCTCCAGCAGGGAAGGGTCCTCTGGCTTGGCCCTAGAGGCAGAAAGATGCTGATGTGAACAATCTCCATGACTACCATGTAGAGATGGACACCACTCCAATGAGGGTCTCAAGACTGATCATCAGAGCCTCTCCATCTGGGAGAGAGGCAGGAGGACCTGGAAGCTTGGGTCCTTCCCCCGGGCTCTGAAGCCTCAGCGTTTTGCAAAGACTGGTTCATCCTTGGGGGGCTGAACTGGAAATATTCCCAGAGGGTCAAACACGTCGCCCATGTTTTTGTTGTTGCTGTTGTTGCTTTTCAATTCTCATTTGTTCCCACTGTCATCCCATTTGGTTGTACTAAACGCATTACCTTACACATGTTTTTCTTTAGAGTGACTTATGGTCTCATACCAATATTTACCAAATATAAACTAATGTTTTTAAGATTATCAAGAGAAGGATCCACTGCTTGGAAGCCTCACCAAGGTCTATCCGGAGAGCCCAGGGGGCTGTAGGCCGTAACGGTGATGCCCTTGGAGTGGCAGTACTGGATCAGTTTCTCCTGCGTGAGGTATGGGTGACACTCAACCTGCAACAGCAAATAATCCTCATCACGGGGAAAGCTGGCTGGCTTTTTGAGTTGTTCATAGGGAGTTCTACACAGACACCCAAAGACCATCAAGCAAAGGCCAAACACCTACCCACTGAGATTCTTGATAACACACCCATGAGGTCAGCCTGACAACTCCCGCAAGTGTCCTGATCACTGACCCCTCGGGTGAGACTCAGGGCATAGCATTGAACGTTCCTCCAAATCTTTAAGAAGTAATAGGGCAAGACCTTTATTTACCCTTATACTAAACAGAATTTACCTGGTTAGTCACTGGTTTATATTTCAGTCCAGGTTTGTTCAAGAGCTTCTCAATCTGGAAGTGGTTGAAATTGGAGATGCCAAGGGCTTTCACCAGCCCCTCATCCACCAGCTCCTCCATGGCCTGTCATAGAAAGGAAAACCTTTTGGGCAGCCCCAGAGGGACTACAGGGACCCTGGCTTGCCTTAGTCGTCCCTGGGGCAGAAATTGCTAAAGGATTCATCACAACAGGGTTAGCCGAAGCATTCACAGGAAATTTCAGTCCAGGGCCTGGGTGCCCATCAGTGAATGTTCCAGTCCTACTGCCCCTCCCCAGCCCAAGAAAAACTAGGAGTAACAGGTAAAGATTTATATTCTTGCCACTCTCACCTTACACAAAAAGAAACACACTCAAAATTGTACTTCTGTACACAGGGGAAATATGAAAGTTTTGTAATGCAAAAAATAAATAAATAAATAAAAAATGAACATTTGCAAGCTTATGAGATGATTTTATTTTTAATGAATCCAAATGACAGCGGGTAGCTACTGCTGTGTGCCTTGTACACCCAAACCTGGGCAAGCTGTGTTAGTCAGGAAGAGGCTGCAGCATGTGGAGAAGCCTCACTAGTGGGTCCTGAGTCACCTTCTCCCACACCAACCGTGCCTGGGTTTGCAGGAAGGTCATGCATATAGATTATGCCCTGGCAGGGGCACCTGGGCAAGGAGTTGTGTGGGGCTGAAACCTGATCCACCATCTGCATATGCAGCCATGCTTCCCGATACACAAACTACAGGGACCCCCAAGGAAGGGAATCTTTGTATAACTTTTAGTCTATATTGGGCATTTTCCAAACTTGCCCAAAGATATCATATATGTTAGCAGCAGCCTCCAATGCAACATGTATTTATTAGCCATCTATTACATATTCCAGAAGTTGTCAGGATGTAAAAGTATACAATGTGCTTCCTTTTGTGGGATTCTTATATTTCAGTTAAAATGCTAGGGTTCCCTTCTGTGGAACCATCAACCATGATACTGAGGCTGCCTCAGATAACATGACCGTGGCATAGACAGAGTCAGAAAGGGCAGAGAAGGAAGAGATTCACACAGCCTGCAGCTGTCAGGGCAGACCTTCAGGTAGAGTTTAAAGTATGCCTCAAAAAAAAAAAAAAAAGAGAGAGAGAGAAAAGAAGGGAAAAACATGAACCTATGAGACAGGAAGGCAATAGCAAAGCTCAGAGGCAGGGTTGAACATGACATGTTGAAGGGAACTCTTTATCCAGCCCTTCTCAACTTTGGCTGCAACTTGGAATCACCAGGGAAGTTTAAAAACTACCGGTGGATGCAGTGGCTTATGACTGTAATCTCAGCACTTTGGGACAGGATTGGAACAGGGGGTTTGGACCTGGGTTTCAGCAACCTAGGGTAAGTTTTTAACTCTTGTAGGCCTTAGTATTCTCTTCTTAAAAAAAGTCTTATAATACATACTAATAACATATATCTTTCTGATACACATTATCAGAGGCTGAGACAGGAGGATTGCTTGAGGCCAGGTGTTCGAGACCATCCTGGGCAACATAGCAAGACTCTGTCTCTACTAGAAATTTTATTTGAATTAGCTGGATGTGGTGGCATGTGCCTCTGATCCCAGCTACTTGGGGGGTTGCTTGAGCCCAGGAGTCCGAGGCTGCACTGAGCTATAATCTTGCCATTATACCACAGCCTGGGCAACAGAACAAGACTCTGTCTAAATTAAAAAAAAAAAAAAAAAAAGTAATATCGGTGGCTGGATTTCACCCCCCAGAGTTTCTTACAGATTTTATCTGTGTTGTAGCCTAGATATTGGGATTTGTAAACTCCTCAGGTGATTCTAATGCTCAGCCGACATTGAGAACCACTAGCGTAGACGAAGTTATTCAATTGGGTAGTAGAGTTTAAAAGCTATGAAATCATAAGGTTCCTCAAAACTTCCGATTGAGCAATTAGATAATTTAAAAGCTATTGTACATCATAGGTCAGGTTAGTTTGCCTGTCTTTGAGCTTGACTGCTTTATACTTTTTCCTCCCATCTGCTTCAGGGTGGTCAATGAGGTTTCTACTGAACTGGCTGTGGGTCTACAGAAACATCCAGCGCTTTCATATTCAAGCCTGCTCGTTTCAAATCAGAGCCTCTGACCTTGATCACTGATATCTTTTCATACCTTTCAAATGTTTTATTGAACAGTCATTCTCGTATTCATTCAGAAAACATAGCACTGTGAGAAGCAGGATACACTTACATACTTGACATACTTAATATCATCATACGATCTAAGGCCAAAAAACTGATCAAATGTAATGCAAACTGCCAGGTGCGGTGGCTCACACCTGTAATCTGAGCACTTTGGGAAGCTGAGATGGGTGGATCCCCTGAGGTCAGGAGTTCGAGACCAGTCTGGCTAAAATGGTGAATCCCTATCTCTACTAAAAATATAAAAGTTAGCTGAGCACGGTGGTACACACGTGTAGTCCCAGCTACTCAGGAGGCTAAGGCAGGAGAATGGCTTTAACTCGAGAGAGGGATGTTGCAGTGAGCCAAGATGAAGCCACTGCACTCCAGCCTGGGCGACAAAGTGAGACTCTGTCTTTAAAAAAGAATGCTGTGTTTTTTAATGTTTTTGAACCACAATACACAGAAAAAGCTACATTTAATTGAATCATGTCAATTCTAAGCATTTCAGAAAGGTGAGGCTTAATATATTTTCCCTTGTAAAACACAATACAAACTCGCAACTACATGTACCCCTACACAGACAGTTGCCAAGATAACATCATTAACTCTTGAGTCATATGCCACTGATCATTTATAACTCATTCCTCCACTTCGTTCTCTACTAGCATTTGCAAAAGGACAGAATGGTATAATAAAAAATGATCAGAAAAAACACTGATCCCTTAATTCACTTTGAATGTGAATGATGTGAAACAGGTCATGATGTGATCTGGGAAGCAGGGCACTCAGGATCCCTGATTTCTGGATGTGTGTTCACTGCCTGCCAAGCACCACGCTAATGGTTTGGGTGGTTGGACTTGTGATTCAGATGAGTCTGGGTCCAATCCCAGCTCTGCCACACACATTGTGACATGACCTGCGAAAGTCACCAATCAATCTAGGCTTCAAATGTCATTATTTATAAAGGGGGATGTTAACCCTGCCTTATAGGTTTAGATAATTAAATGGCTACTGTGACGAATATTCCTGGCATGTAAACCATCTGAATCTTTATCACACCCTCAAAAATACATAGCAGTAGTATGTGTTATAAGACTTCTTTTTTAAGAAGAGAAAACTGAGCCCTAAAAGAGCTACAAAACTGACCCTAGGTTACTCAGCTGTTATGAGCAAACTCAGGCCCAAACCTCCTGTTCCAAATGGCTCGCCCTGGTTTGAGAACAGCATGTGTATTCCCCAAAGTGGGGTACATGGTATTTTCAGTCTTATTTGAAGACTCAGTTCTAGACTTGAAATCTAAATAGTATCCGATGCACCCAAAAGCCAAAGGTGATGAGGAAGATATTAGAAGAGCTGGAGAATCACAATGATGAAATTACAAAGCTTCAGGCACACGGCCTCTTTCATATCAACGGGAAGTCTCATGGATAACTGAAGATTTCTCTCCCAGCACACTTACAGGAAGGTGGAACCTACCTCCCAGGCATCCAAGAATGTTGCTTTTCCACCGATGGCATTACCTTTATCATCTTTGGGGAAAAAGTCATCCCCAGACTGTAAATACAGAATGAAAAGTTTACTGGAATCTGCATCAGGACACTTGGTTCTTTAAACAAGGTTTCAGGGTCCTGACTCTTGCTAAGTACCACATGTGCATACCAGTTTTTCAGACTCTGCAGTACATACTACAAGAATGTGAGTTTAAATAAAATCTCTATATCTACTATAGCATATTAATCCATATATTTTAGAAACCACTGGATTGACGTTCAGATCTGCTGTTAGTACATTCCAGAAGCCAACGTTATCACCATGGACATTCACCTCATACACCTAGATTCTGTGTACACCCAAGGGCAAACTTTCATTTCAGTATCACTGGATAAGGATGAGATCTCCAGGGTGTGGTTTTCTGGGGAAGATATTGGCCAGATCTATCCTTGCAACCTCTAGAAGAGACATGGAATAAGGGATGGCAGGCCATCAGCACTCCCGCTGGTCAGGAGGGGAGAGAGCTGGAAATTTGTCTCTCCCACCCCTCAGGAGCAGGTAGAGCAGAGCCCCAGGCAATGGGAGCCGCGATGACTACTGGCTTCCTTCCAGCATCACCGCACTTGGGCTTTTCTCCAAGATGCCACTCCTGGGGTGTGCTTTGCTTAATAAGATAACTAGGCCCTGGAATATAGTTATGCAAGTGTAATCCAAGGGATTTCCTGGGAGGGCAACTCTGGGGCACGAAATCAAGACAAAGGTGATAGGGCAGTTGCAGCTTGTCTGGGCTGCCAGAAATCATGGCTTCTCTCAGACATAACTGCAAGAAAACACAGGCATGTGGCCACCTCAGCAGCACACACGGCCTCAGCCTCCCTTCCACGCCAGCGTCTTTCTGCTCCAAGGTCTCTTCCTGACCACCTGACACTCCCAATTATGAAGTGCAAGGTCTCCTGCTCCAGTCCACACCACCCCTAGCCCTGGTGCAGCTACTATTTTCTGACAGCTGCTCAGAAACTAGAGGCTGAGAAAGGGAGTCACTCAAACCTTGAATCCCTGTGGCCAGTGAATAAGATAGAGGTCCAGATAGCTCAGCTTCAGGTCCTTGAGGGTCTTCTCAAAGGCTTTCCTCACAAGGGGTCTCTCAAAGAAAGTGGTCCACAACTGCAAGAGGGTAGCAATAGGCTGTTAATATTTGGAGAAGGAAGGGCCACGTTATACCCATTGTCCCTGCCTTTGGATGTGCACCCTGATCTAACCTGGCACAGGCCATTTATAACAAAGCTGATTAAGATCCACGACACAGTGTGGAAGACCACCAGGGCTCAGCACGTCAATGACATGTCTTAAGTGTTAAAAGCAATTTACTTTTTCAACTCTCCTAGTACTCTATATGTCTCTCAGATCATTTAAGTAAATGTGGCCACAGATTTGAAATGTGTTTACCTGTCTCAGTCTCGTCCTCAACTGTGGGCTCTCTGAGAGCAGGATTTGTGTATAGCTTTTAAATGTCAAGCATTCCTAGGCCTTCGGGAAAAGATGGTCCTTTATTTGACCTATCTGATAGGTCCCTTATCAAGCCTGTCAGGTCCCAAATGATAACATTATAAGGGCTTTATCCACACTTGGCTGCTACACAGTGGGGTCTATTTGTCCCACCAGATGTATGCAATACCCAAGTACCTAGAAACAGTGCTCTTTCAGCAAGTTGTGTATAATGTAAATTCAGTGATTCTCAACCCCCTCACACCCAACATCCTCTTCTTTTTTATAACATTATGTACCTCACCTTTCAATAGACTTAATGAAGAAAATCATATGTGACAATAGAAAAATGCTCCTACTGTTTCCAAAATGCCCTCTGGCTGAAGCCTCAGGGACATACTCGAATGTCCACAGTGCTGACAGGGAGGCCATACATCAAGCCCTGCCTGCACCCTTGGCCTCTGACTGCCTCTGGGCAGATGGTGGATCCCTCTGATGGGGAACAGGGAGGCCCAGGGCAGCGCAGGGCTCCATGGAGACAGGCCCACTGTGGGAAAACCAACCCGCAGGCAGGTGGTGCAGCAACGACATGTTCAAATATCAATAGCGGCTTGGAGTATGGATAGAATTGTATCCACGGATGTTATCAAGGCAGGGATGAAAAGGGCTACATGTAGAAAAGGCTGACAGAGTTCTCACTGCTGACCCGACCCAGATACTTCTGCCTGCCTTCAAGTGAAGGCCTCCCACCCAATGCGCCATGTGCACCTTGCTGACGATGAACAGGTCCTCCCGCTTCACAGCCTGCTCTTGGATCTTCTCTTGGATGGCTTCCCCCACCTCATGTTCATTCTCATAGACATAGGCACAGTCAATGTGGCGATACCCTGCATCAATGGCCACCTTCACCGCTTCTTTCACTTTGCCGAGAGGAGACTGAAAAGCAAAAGAAAAGCCCATCACACACGTATTATTATTTTTTTTTAAGCGATGGGGCCTTTCCATGTTGCCCAGGCTGGCCTCACACTCCCAGGTTCAAGCAATCCTCCCACCTCCGGAGTAGCTGGAATTACACCACAGTCAGCAACCAACATATTCTCTTATCCCCAGACCACCTTCAATAGGCTGCCCCACATGGCCCAGTTTCTCCAAAGCAAGGCCTCACTGGGGTCTGCTTGGCCAGGGGATATCTGGGAATATACACACTTTAGAAAAGTTTTCAAAAGAAAAGAAGGAAAGTGAATTAATTTTATGATTATCTCCTTATGTCCTGTCCTAGTTAAAGTCAGTTCCCTTTCATCCAGGTTAGTCCTGAAATGTCTTCAGGTGTGTCGGGGAGTGCAGATGGCTCTACTGCAACTTCCTGAAGACCCCGATGAAAGCTTGACTATAAATAACCCAGAGGAATTTTCAGACAATATCCCCAAATGGTAATAATGATCTGGATAATGGTCATTACAGAATCAATCCGGATTCCAATACTTATTGGGTGTGTGGGCCTAAGCAGGTGATTCAATCTCTCTAAACCTTGTCTGCAAAATGGAAAAAAAAATAGCAGCAGCCTCATGAGGCCTTTGTGGTGATGACATGCTGCAATGAATGTTAAGTTAAGCGCATCACCTGACACGCAGTAAGGCTCAGTAGAGGCCGTTCATTATACAAGGATCCTTTCAGAAAAAAAGGAGAAATAGAAAACCTTATAGGAATAGAGTTTGTTTTCCATTCCTATAAGAAGAAAGAGTGAGGGAGGGAGAGTGAGAGAGAGGGAGAGAAAGAAGGGAAGGAAAGAAAAGAAAGGAAAAAAAGAAAAGAAAGGCAATAGAATTATCACATATTTGTTCTAACCTAACCAAGCCAATGATGGGGCAAAAAGCACTTAAAACTTGATCTCTCACGGAATAGTCTTTTAAACCTCTTCTACTGTGAGATAACAAACATTGAAAAGAACATAGAGCATAGATGCACAGCTGCCCTACCACCTGGACAAGAAACCGGCTGCTGCCAGGCATCCAGAAGCACCCCTGTGTCCCCAACTGCTACTCTACACCCTTCTTCACCTCCACTGCTAAGTTCATAATCCTTTAGTCTATCATCTCCACGTGTTGAAGACAGCTCTTTTCATAATTTTTACTTTCAATTCCAAAATTCTGAAACTGTCTGGTGAACTTACCCAGGGTGGGCAGATTCCCTGAAATTCTGGAAGTGATTATTTGTTCCATTTATATAGGATTGAAGCTCTGATTTTGGGCAAATCTTGCTATTCAAGCAAGAGACGCTGTGCATGAATCAAGCTGGAAGTGATCTGTTCGTCCAGATACACCTAGAATGTATCCTGAGAATGACCCAGTGTGGCAACAGAGTGTCCTACCCTCCAGCTCGGTACAAGAGAGGGGAAAAATCAGGGTGCAGAGAAGGAAAGAGCGCCGTAGGCAGAGGACCCCGCAGGGACATTAGCCACAAGGCACAGGAGAGAAGAGGAATTCCAAAGACTGATTCTGATCACTAGTTAGGGTAGTGCTATCATGGATGGAAATGGCAAAGAAGGCAGAGTGAGGTGGTGATGGAACAGTTTCAAACTTAGCCTAAGAGAGGCTCAGGAACCTGCCTCACTGAGTCCTGGATGTGCTTTATAACGTTTTGCCAGCTGACATTAACGCAGCCGGGTGGAGCCCAGGACTCCCAGCCCAGGCTCTCGGCAGCCCCAGCACGTTGTAGATTTCAGTGTGTACAGCAACCACCTGGGGATCTTGTTAAAGTGCAGATGCCCATTAGGTAGCCTGGGGTGGAGTCTGAGACTCTGCGTTTTCTCTCTCTCTCTTTCTCTCTTTCTTTCTTGGATCTCACTCTGTTGCTGAAACTGGAGTGCAGTGGCACCATCACTGCTCACTGCAGCCTTGACCTCTCAGGCTCAACACTCAATCTCCACCTCAGCCTCCCAAGTGGCTCGGACTACAGGTGCATTCCACCATGCCCAGCTAATTTATTTATTTTTTGTAGAAATGGGGTCTTACCATCTTGTCCAGACTGGTCTCCAAGTCCTGGGCTCAAGCAATCCTCCTGTCTGGGTCTCCCAAAGTGCTGGGATTACAGGCATGAGCCACCACACCCGGCCAGTTCTGCATTTCTAACAAGCTCCCAGGTCATATGGATTCTGCTAGCCCAAGTCCCACACCCTGATCTGCAAAGGGATGCCAGGGACTTGGGGCTCTGCATCCTCTCTGCAACCACCCAGCCCACAACAAACCCACAGCCAAGACTCTGGGGAAATGTTGAGCCCAATTAAGTGTCCTAGAGCCAGAGAGAGAAACTGCCCTGGAAAACAATTTTAGGTCCAACAGCTCCTTGAACTTTGATACTTGCTAGAGAAGCTCTCAGCGCTGCTGGGAAAGCCAGCCTTGGAGCTTTACAGCCTGAATCAGCTCTGAGAAAAGAAAGCGACCAGAGTCCCGGCTCCAGGACTGAATCTCGCCTCTCCAAACCCCTGCCCGACCTCCAGGCTTTCCTGGCTGAATGCAGAAAGAGAAAACACCCAAACGCCCCTCCAGAGAAGAAGGCTGTGCAAAGATTTGCATATTTACCTTCCAAGTGCCCAGGCCCACAATGGGCATCTTGGCTTTGGTACTGAGCTCCACAAAGGTGGCCATGGTTGGTGCAGAAATGATTCTGAGTGAGCAGGTAGAAGTCTCACATCCTGCTTTTTGTTGTTGTTTTTGAGACAGTCTTGCTGTGTCGCCGAGGCTAGAGTGCAGTGGTGCAATCTCGGCTCACTGCAATCTCTGTCTCCTCGGTTCAAGCAATTCTCCTGCGTCAGCCTCCCGAGTAGCTGGGATTACAGGCGCCCACTGCGATTTCCAGGTAATTTTTATATTGTTAGTAGAGACAGGCTGGTCTCAAACTCCTGACCTCAGGTGATCCACCCACCTCGGCCTTCCAAAGTGCTGGGATTACAGGCGTGAGCTACCGGCCCGGCTATGTGCTGCTTATGAAGGCTGTTGTTATCTACTGTGGGAGGAGTTGGAGCCTGGCCACAGTAGCTTTCCTGCCTTAAGCAAACAGGAAATCTATTGCATGCTTTTGTGAGATTAAGGACTGTATGAATGAATTATTAATCATCGTAACGTTGTGCAAAGTTCTCTGTTCAGTAACAGTATCATTGGAGTTTCTGCTTGTTCACCATGACTCAACAAATTCAACACCCCCAAAAGTTGGAAAGTAGGCAGGGAGAGAGAAAAGAAGGAAAGA
Organism: Chlorocebus sabaeus; assembly: GCF_047675955.1. Taxonomy (NCBI): domain Eukaryota; kingdom Metazoa; phylum Chordata; class Mammalia; order Primates; family Cercopithecidae; genus Chlorocebus; species Chlorocebus sabaeus. The sequence continues at coordinate 107,515,277 of NC_132924.1, read as the reverse complement.
AGAGTTGGGGGAGGGAGGGAAAGAAGACTGGTCAACACAGTGAAACCCTCGCTACTAAAACTACAAAAATCAGTCAGGCACGGTGGCACATGTCTGTCATCCCAGCTACTTGGGAGACTGAGATAGGAGAATTGTTTGAACCTGGGAGGCGGAGGTTGCAGTGAGCTGAGATTGTGCCACTGCACTCCAGCCTGGGCAAGAGAGTGAGACCCTGTCTCAAAAAAAGAGAAAGAACGTAGAAGAGAAAGAGAGAGAAAAGAAAGAGACAAAAGCAAAGAAGGAAGAAGAAACAGCGACTTTCTTTCCCCGTGATGCTTTCCTCTGTGAAATGGAGTCTAGGGAGGAGAGGTAAGAAGCAGTGTTTCCATTTTAAAAGTAGCAATTCCAGGTTCAATGCAGAGATGGTCAAATCCTGGGCTGATTAGAGTCAGCTGTAACTAGTTGGTAGTCAGCAATCTAGGGAACACGATACAGGCCTGGGCCATGCTGTAACACGCTGTGACAGGCCAGGGCCACGTCACAGCATCAGCTTCAGCTTGCGGCTAGTGGGTTTTTCTGTCTTCTTTGCGTTCTTGTTTATGAGTTGGGTTTGGTTGAAAATTGAAATGGACTTGAACCTCTAGGCTGTGGCTTATGACAGCTCATAGAGGGCCATTGGCATGATATTTTGCACCTATGAGTGAAAGATCTTACACTTCATTGATGTTTGTTAAATTATCTACTTCAACATTCATAATACATGCATAGGCCGGGCATGGTGGCTCACACCTGTAATCCCAGCACTTTGGGAGGCCGAGGAAGGTGGATCACTTGAGCTCTAGGGTTTGAGACTAGCCTGGCCAACATGGTGAAACCCTGTCTCTGCTAAAAATCCAAAAGTTAGCCAGGCATGCTGGCACATAACTGTAGTCCCAGCTGCTTGGGCGGCCTGAGAATCACTTGAATCTGGGAGGGAGAGATTGCAGTGAGCCAAGATCGTGCCACTGCACTCCAGCCTGGGCGACAGAGAGAGACTCTGTCCCAGAAATAGATACATAAATACATGCATGCCTCATCATCTGGTGGCCACAAAGTCTCCTGGATCTGCACATGGGGCTCCTTATTTTCCCAGAGTATACTGGATGACATGCAGGGCTAGTATTGTTGAAATAGTAAATCCTTAGTGACTGTCAAGCTAAATAACAGAGAGAGGGTCCCTAAAAGAAAAATATTTCTCTGGGAATAGAACACTGCAATGGGAATATGCATGCCAGAGGAAAGTATGTGTATATTTGGGGAAATAAAGGAAGATAAAAATTTTTCAAGGAAAAAATGAGGATTATCTAATTGCTTTGAAATAATTAGCCTTGGCTACAAAGATCGGTCATGAAAGTGTTAGTCTGAGGTTGGACAGGCAGTTGTTTAGAGGTCCTTGCAGAGTATGCTTTGTGTTCAGTTGCAGTGGGCTTTGTTCAAGGTTGTGGTTTTTGCAGTCTTGGTAGTTTTGGGTTTCAGGTGTACAACCATTAGAACCCTCCTTTCATGGCCTTCCCAGCTGTATTTGCTAGAGTCTTTTGTTTGTTTTTTAATATTAGTGACTCCATTTTGATTCTGACCATTTTCACGTGATGCACAAAAGAAAGAAATGTGTATTGTTCATAATAATATTCCTTGGAGAACCACTTAGCTATGAATCAGTGAGGAGGGAGATCTTTTTTAGATAATTGAGATTAAGAAGGCATATCGATTAGCTGTTTCTGTGTAACAAACCAACTAGTTATAACAGCAACCATTTATTTGCTCGTGATTTTGTGGGTTGGCAATTTGGGCAGGAATCAGCTGACAAGCTGGTCTCAGAACCACATGGTGTCAGCTGGGTTTCCTCACCTCTGTGGGCTTCACTGGGGTGGACCAGGATGTCAGGGAAGGCAGGGACCCCTCTTCACATGTTTTTCATTTTCCATGAGGCTAACTTGGACTTGTTCATAGGTAGCAGCATCATAGGAGGCCTACTCTTGGAATGTGTGCAGAGTCACTTCTGTCACCTTCTATTGATCAAAGGAAGTCTCAAGGCCAGAACAGGTCCAAGGAGTAAGGAAATAGATTCCACCTCTTGAGGGGATTTGTTACAAAGAATTATGGCTATTCTTAATCAACCCCAGAAGTTGTCATAAGAATTTTGATTGGCTACTTTCTAGCTTCATGAATTTACCAATGTATTCCTGGTTTTCTACCTTTAAGAAACTCTCATTTTTTCAATCCGATGAATCTATGTGCATAAGAAGTTTTACTTTGTTAAAAATAAATATATACAAATTGAGAGACAATTATTTTGTAGAAGGAAAATGAATGAGGAGTAGTGCCACTTTTCATTCTCACATCCATTTCTCTAAGAAACAGAGGAAACAGCAACGAATATATCTGAAACAGGGAGGAAAAGAACAATTCCAAGAATTGTGGGAGTGAGGAGAAGTTTCTGGGCAGAACAGTGTGAACCAAGGGGTGGAAGAGACTAAGATACATTGGAAGAACGGGAGGAAGCCAGTGTGGGGACGATCAGAGAGTGGACTTACGGGGTGCCCAGCAGAGTTAAAGCTAGAGTGGTATGCAGGTACCAGAGGGTCAGGAGCTGCAAAACTGTGATCACGGAGGTGGATTTACCATGAAACTAACAAAACTTGACCTTCAGTCGCCCTCACTTGCCTGAGCACCATCTTAGATTTTGTACCTAACATTAAATTCTTAATTTTTTATTCTTTTTCTTTAAAAGAAAACCCTAATTGTACAATGTCAGGATCACACAATCTGAATCCACCTGTATGTTAACATTTTTTGTCTTTATTTGAGAGCACCAAAGTTTTGCTTTTTATTTTTCAAAAATCTTTTTATTATGAAATATTTTGAAAATATGCAAGGTCCTCACTTTCTCTCCTTGTGCTCTATTTGTTTTTAAAATCGTATCATAGCTGGGTGTGGTGGCTTACACCACCTGTAATCCCAGCTCTTTGGGAGGCTGAGGCAGGAGGACTACTTGAGGCCAGGAGTTACATAGTGAGACCCTGTCTCTATGAAAAATACAATAAACAATTAGCCAGGCATGGTGGCACATGCCTGTAGTCTCAGCCACTCAGGAGGCTGAGGCCAGATGATTGCTTGAGCCTAGGAGCCTGGATAACAGAGTAAGACACTGTCTGGAAAAAAAAAAAAAAAAAAAAAAATCACTTTCTCTCTCTAGTTTCCCACCCTCTGGATTCTGCTGATTATTGCATTCCCAGAAATGTATTTATCATGTCACTCTATCCCCCGAATGTCTTGGCAACACTTAATAAGACCTAGAGGCTTGATAAAATTCAGATCCAATTTTTGTTTTGTTTCGTTTTTTGGCTACTTCCTATATGCTGTGTTCTTCTGTTCTGGTGGAATGACTGGCTGCCTCTTTGTTTGTATTTATTTATTTGTATTATTTATAGTAGTCATTGATGATCATTCCTTAAATCCATTATTTCATTACATTACAAAACAGCGAAATACTAATTCCACCATTCTTTCTTCATGTATTAGCTGGCATACTTCTTTAAGGAGAAATTTATTTGGCTACCCTGAGGTATAGTTTGTATAAGAACACTGAATAATGATTGATTCATTCTTTTATTTTAGTTTTTAAAATGAGGTTTCCAAGCACCCTCCAAGATGACCGATTAGTTGTCATTTAGTGTTCTTTGAATTCATGAATTTAAATATGTTATAATCTATTGCTGTTCTTATTGATGCTCAAATTATCCTCTTTGCCACTAAGAGCACTTCACATTGGCTTTTGCATTCTTTTCATGTACTCTTTATAGTCTTTGGTAACTTCATTGCTTTCCTGTTCCAGACCTACATTTATCCAAGAAGACTTGGTTCCTTTTAGTGGAAACTGATATTTATAAACCACAATTTGGGAACTAGAACCATTCTTTGCAATTGAATTGAATCTTGCTTCCAGACCTTTTCAGTAGAAAGAGGTAGGAAATAACTTTTTAAAAACCTACCATGTATGTTTAGCAATACAACAAACAATTAGCCAGGCGTGGTGGTGCACGCCTGTAATCCCAGTTACTCGGTAGGTTGAGGCAGGAAAATCACTTGAACTCGGGAGGTGGAGGTTGTGGTGAGCCGAAATCGCACCATTGCACTTCAGCCTGGGCAACAAGAGTGAAACTCCATCTCAAAAAAAAAAAAAATCATGACTTCAAATGAACATTTCTGATTCAAGTTCAGAACTGCAAGGCTTAATCTCTCCTGTCTTATGTTTCTTCATTCTCTCACACTGACTATCTCACTTCCCAAAGATACAAACATAATTGCTAATTTGCTTGATTTCACAATGTACGTGCAATAGTGCTAAAAACACAACACAACCTACACACCATAATTACTGAAAACAATTTTAAAGTATTGAAAACAGTTTAAGAGCCTTTAGGCTTGTTTATTCTGTGAACCCTGAAAATTTGAGACAGGTCTCAGTTAATTTAGAAAGTTTATTTTGCCAAGGTTGAGGACACACGCCCACGACACAGCCTCAGAAGGTCATGATGACCTGTGCCCGAGATAGTCAGAGCACAGCCTGGTTTTATACATTTTAGGGAGACGTGAGGCATCAATTAACATATGTAAGATGAACACTGGTTCCATCCAAAAAGGGAGGGGGCTTCCAGATCATAGGTAGATAAGAGACAAATGGCTGCATTATTTTGAGTTTCTGATTAGCCTCTCCAAAAGAGGAAATCACATATGCATTTATCTCAGTGAGCAGAGGGGTGGCTTTGTTTATTTGAAATGAAGTTTCGCTCTTGTTGCCTAAGCTGGAGTGCAATGGTGCGATCTCAGCTTATTGCAACCTCTGCCTCCCGGGTTCAAGTGATTCTCTTGCCTCAACCTCCCAAGTTGCTGGGATTACAGGCATGTGCCACCATGCCTGGCTAATATTTTGTGTTTAGTAGAAACGGGGTTTCGCCATGTTGGTCAGGCTGGTCTTGAACTCCTGACCTCAGGTAATCCACCTGCCTCGGCCTCCCATAGTGCCAGGATTACAGATGTGAGCCACCACACCAGGCCCAGAGGGGTGACTTTGAATAGAATGGGAGGCAGGTTTGTCTTAACAGTTCCCAGCTTGACATTTCCCTTTAGCCTAGTGATTTCGGGAGCCTAAGGTGTATTTTTTTGACAATTCTATTTTGGTTTTAAATTCCAGGGGTTCCTTTTCAAATGTTTTGTTTCAGAATTATGTTCCAAAGCCAAATATGCATAGTTTCAAATTCAAATATACAAATCAGGTTATTTTCAGAGCAGTCTGCTTCTTACCCCTGTCAGAATACTGAATGCAAAAAGGCAATGGAGAAATATTTTTCTTAAGTCGTGAAGAAAAAGAACTTTAAACTCAGAATGTTCTATCCAGCCAAACTGCCATTTAAATGGGAGACTATAATAATATTCATATACATGAAAGCCTCAGAAAATTTATCCCACAATGACTTACAATCATTAAAATGTTTATGCTTTATTTCCGGTGATCATAAAGTTCTAGGGGTTAGAAATATTTTCTTCTGAATCAGTTTATTAAAATTAGTATTTATACAAAAATAATTTTTAAGCATAAATACTTAAATTTTTGATAAACCATTAAACATCTAATATAAAATTACACGGGAACTTTATCTCTATATAACATAAATGGAGATTTTTTTTTTAAATTAATTTGTATCTGCAAGTGCTGTAAGAGTTAACTTCATCAGGGCTGAATTAGCCTGATACATTTTATTAAAATAATAAAGGCATCTCCCTGGCATACACTGTGAACCGTAATGATTAGCAGTGTTTCTTTGTGACTTTGGGTCTGAGGAGTTGCAGTTTGTGTCAGTTTTGTTGTTGATAACATTGAAATTGGTGATGTGCATCTCAGTATAAACTCTTACAGGGCTCTGTCCTTCTTTCTAGTTATGTAACAAGAAAATTCTGATGTAGGCAGAAAGATTAGATTCCATTTTTGATTCTTTAGTTCCAATGGATTCTGTACATATATTTGTGGTTCTGATTCAAGAATGTTCTGGTACAACCCTTGGAGAAAGGAAGAAAACTTGGAGCCCAAACCAGCTCCTCCAGACCCCTTGCTGGAGACAGCCTTTGACTATTACAAACAGTCTCACTTCTAGACTGTTTCTCTATTGTTTTCTTTTCCTGTAGTCACCTGTAGATTTGTAAGCCTTGCCAGTTTGGATCATGAGAGCCTTGCTTAGCGTTTGAATCCCATCTAGCTGTGGAACCCAAGGCCTTTTACAAATGTGAAAGTGGCCTGGGATGGAGAAGAAACTCTTCTTTTACTTGTTTACACACACACACACACACACACACACACACACACACATATATATATATATATATACTTTGAGTTCTGGGATACATGTGCAGAACGTGCAGGTTTGTTACATAGGTATACATGTGCCATGATGGTTTGTTACGTCCATCAACCCATCATCTACATTAGGTATTTCTCCTAATGCTACCCCTCCCCTAGCCCCCCAACCCCCGACAGGTCCCAGTGTGTGATGTTCCCCTCCCTGTGTCTTTGTGTTCTTTTTTTTTTTTTTTTTTGAGATGTAGTCTCACTCTGTCGCCCGGGCGGGAGTGCAGTGGCCGATCTCGGCTCACTGCAAGCTCCGCCTCCCGGGTTCACGCCATTCTCCTGCCTCAGCCTCCCAAGAAGCTGGGACTACAGGCGCCCGCCACTTCGCCCGGCTATTTTTTTGCATTTTTTAGTAGAGACGGGGTTTCACCGTGTTAGCCAGGATGGTCTTGATCTCCTGACCTCGTGATCCGCCCGTCTCGGCCTCCCAAAGTGCTGGGATTACAGGCTTGAGCCACCGCGCCCGGCCGTCTTTGTGTTCTTATTGTTCAACTTCTTTTACTTCTATTCGATGCAAGGGCACACTGTATATTACTGTCTAGCCCTGGTAAAGAGCTGTTTGGGGTAATAGAATTCATTTAGGGAGACATAGGGATGTGACTTTGGAAAGAATGCAAATTAAACTCTGATTAATATCAGAATATATGATAAAATGCATGGAATACTGGTATTTCTGTTATCGGAAAATACAACTGGTATGGATATAATCTCTAAAAGGAAATTCCTCCCCCTACTGGGTTAAAAAAGTAACTTGTAGATTTGGTTTTGTTCAGTATTAATTGGACATGGAAACTGGGAGCCTTGAGAGTTGCCTAAGCCAACTCAAATAGTAAATCTGAAACAATATCAACAATCAATAAGAAGTGACAGCCCTAACTAGGGAAATACTAGATGCACATGTGTTAGTGTACACAAACACCATGTACAATAGCCTGGCGTGCTCAGTAAGAAAAGCTGACCTGTTCATGGCATGGCAGTTCACTGCACAATAGAGTAGAGGAAAAGCAAAACTTTGTCCCCAACAGCCTTACCAATGCCTGACCTGGTCCAGACTCTTCTACTGATACAACAAAGTAAAGACAACTGGTAATTGATCTGTAATTAATCTGGCTAATTCGCCTCTCTCCATATCAGTCACCAAGGTGAGCCAACAATTTTCTCTGATGTAGAATGATCACCCTCATGTGTTTACTGTACTACCTCAAAAATATTTCAACTCTCCCATGTATTTTCTTTCTTTCTTTCTTTCTTTCTTTCTTTCTTTCTTTCTTTCTTTCTTTCTTTCTTTCTTTCTTTCTTTCTTTCTTTCTTTCCTTTTTTCTTTTTTTTTTTTGAGACAGAGTCTCGCTCTGTCACCCAAGCTGGAATGCAGTGGCATGATCTCGACTCAGTGCAACCTCTGCCTCCTGGGTTCAAGCTGTTCTCCTGTCTCAGCCTCCCTAGTAGCTGGGACTACAGGCACATGCCACCACACCTGGCTAGGTTTTTTGTATTTTTAGTAGAGACGGGGTTTCACTACATTGGTTCGGCTGGTCTCGAACTCCTGACCTCACGTGATCAACCTACCTTAGCCTCCTAAAGTGCTGAAATTACAGGTATGAGCCACCATGCCCAGCCTCTCCCATGTATTTTCACTAACTGTTAAGGTGAGTTCCAAATCTAATACAATTGGACAATATACTAATTATAGATTATATTGATGACATGATTATTTCTGAAACTGAAGATCAAGCTAAGAACAAAGTAATTAAGCTTATAAAGCATATCTCTAATTGGAGATGATCGCTAAAATCGAGGGGCCATGCACAGACTGTGGAAGTTTTGGGGAGATAATATGTGCTGGAATAACCCATAACATACCACAGACCACCAAAAACAAATTACTCCTAACCCTCAGACTAACTAAGAGGCTCAGTGCCCAGAGGGTCTATTTGACTTTTGGAGAAATCATATCCCTGAGTTATGAACACTGCTGGTCCCAATACATAAAATCACTGCGGAAAAGGATGCATTTGATTGGGAACCCAAACAACAGCCTTCTTATGACTGCAGGGGGCAGTGGTTCCACTGGGAACACACAATCGTCATGCTAAAATTATATGACTATTGGCTCCCCATATTCAAGCTGTGTGAACTCTCCAGCAGAAGTCCAAGACTGCTACTCACCAACTTTGAACTGGGGGACTACAGCATTACCAAATGCTGCTCTCTGCTGTACTCCTGGAAAACAGTTACTTGTTTGTTATTGGGTATTGAGATAACACAAATAACTGAAGAACATAAAGACTGGAAATACCCATCATGCCATGGGTGATGTCAGAAAAGCAATCTGGCCAGGCGCGGTAGCTCATGCCTGTTATCCCAGCACTTTGGGAGGCTGAGGCGGGCAGATCACGGGGTCAGGAGTTTGAGACCAGCCTGACCAATGTAGTGAAACCCCGTCTCTACTAAAATTCAAAAAATTATCCGGACATGGTGGCGGGCACCTGTAATCCCAACTACGTGGGAGGCTGAGGCAGGAGAATCACTTGAAGGTGGGAGGCGGAAAGGTTGCAGTGAGCTGAGATCATGCCATTACACTCCAGCCAAGGTGACAGTGCAAGAGTCTGACTTGGGGCAAAGGAAAGGAAAGGAAAAAGGAAAGGAGAAAGGAAATGAAAGGAAAGGAAGAAGAAAGAAGAGAGAAGAGAAGAAAAGAAAAGCACTCCAACAGGAGTGCAAAGCTCAAAGAAGTTCCATCTTGAAAGGGAAATGATACATACAGGAACATGTTATCAGGCAGAGCACAGGAGGGATACATTTTATTTACCAGCAAATAGCCTCTTTTCCCTTAGGACCTACAATTTTAAAAAAGAACACTAACAACAACAAAAAAGCATTCTACATCAGTTTTGCCCACCTAGTTATATTTCATCAAATTAAAGCAAACATTTCACTACCCACACAGTACAACAAGGGCCCAAGAAGCATCACATTCAATGAATTTCTTGTATTTCTTATCACTATCAAGTTAATAGGTTTATAGAAAGTTCGAATGAACAACTAAAGCATCTGCTTTCAAAAGGATTGAAAAGCTGGTCTACAATCTTCAGTGATATGTTTTGCAAGTTGACATGAGAATATTTAAAGGCGAGTTTCCATTAGATAAATTGCTACACTTTCGTGGTGGATTAGGAAATAGGAGACAACACAGAAACTCGAAGCCAACTGTTCCTTTCTTCACCACAATTTCTTTGTTGAATGTCAAACCTGCTAGTCCCTGAACCAGAGCTATTCATACAGCAAAGGGTCCCACAGGCATGTAATACTCCAAAACAAGAGACTATACCTATAAAATAGAACCTAATTGCAAGAATTCCCTAGGGATTGATACAATTATTCTTGTGTGAATTATCAAAAAGTATTATTTTTTTCTACACCTCACTAAAGTGGGGCTATTGCAATTGTTTTGTTGCTTAGTGGATAAGATGGCCCTCTGTCTCCATACTTATTTAGTCTGACCCTCAGTGATTGCAAATGAATGTAAAGGGAAGCCCTGGCATGTCCCACACTGCTACCAACAATAGGAATTGTCCACTGGCTGAAGACAGGGACCTCATTTGTGGGAAAATGTTTAGATGAAAATTAATGATAAATGAAAGAAAGGTAAGATTGTCGTTGAGAGAAAAAAGTCAACAAATGATTGTGATATCTACCTGCAATTTGGTGCCTTGCAGAGGCTGGAGCAAGAGAATAATATTTTCTCATAAGTTTTGATCCAGATTCCCCTCGAGAGGGAGAACTCTGTCTGCTGAGAACTCCTCCTTTTTTATACAACCAAGACGTGAGCTGCTTCAAGGTCAAACTAATGAGCCTACTAAGGACTTATGTTAGAAAGCAGCAGAATATTTCCCCTGTCAAATTCAGAGAACACTGATCAATAATCTTTTGAATGAACATTGCATGACCATTAATTGTGATTAGTGAAGGTTTAAGAAAGGTATTGGGATATAAATTATCCATTGAATGCTCCATCTGTTATAAAATTAGGTTTTTAAAAAAGCTGTTGTGAGTAGAAAAAGAAAATCCATGAAGAGGTAAAGGCACAATTAAAATACTTGCATCACTGACAGAGACAGTAATGATATACAACTTGGTGATCCTGCATTCCTGAGAATGAAACGCCAGCAATTAGACATGCCTGGTTCTGAGAAGCATTACAATATATACAAACCAAAATTCACCTAGGGGTCACTACTACTTATACATCCTCACCCTGAAGAATTCAACATTTTTGGATCTCCACTTTATTTCCAAATTGCACTGAAGCAATGAGTAATCAATGGCAACAATGTGTCTGGTGGCTCAAACAGCATCAGCCCACTCAAAGAAGGAGAGCTTTAGGAGGATTGTGAACTGGGCTGGAAATCGTTGACCGGGCAGAATTCATTTTTAATAAGGAAAGACTGTTGAAGAAAAAGACCTTCTAATATAAATAGAGAAACTAGAAGCATCGTATTTCAGGATGAAGGACAAAGATGGCAAGTTACCTGGCATGGCAGTACAGGACTGACAATTATAGCAGCTATTAAGATGACATGCCCAAATCTAGAAATGGGAATGAGCCTGCATGCCAACACATCTGGATTATTAGATGTCTTAATTCAAACGGAGTTTGAGGTATCCCCGACACAATGACTAGGGCATCTCACAGCAGAATTTCAAGTTACATACTTGTGGAAGACTTATAAGCCACCCAGTCAACGAAAATGTTTAATTAGAGAAAGCAACCTACCAACATGTTCTTCCACGTCTTAAGCACCATGACTCAGTGCAAACCATTCTTTTTATAGTGTGACTCATGGTGATTTGACAAATTTGGAAAAGGATTAGAGTGTTTCCCATGGGGAATAGATGGGCCCTGTTGTAGAGCCTCTTTCCGTGGGAAGCAATATTTGTTAAAGCCATATACCCAGAGGAAAGGAGTACTCCAAACATTTTGAATCCTGTGTACTCCAGACATAACAGAGATATAGCCTCAAGTTTACACTTTTTTTTTTTTTTTTTTTTTTGAGACAGAGTCTCACTCTGTCGCCCAGACTGGAGTGCAGTGACATGATCTCGGCTCACTGCAAGCTCCGCCTCCCGGGTTCACAACATTCTCCTCCCTCAGCCTCCCAAGTAGCTGGGACTACAGGCTCCCGCCACGACGCCCGGCTAATTTTTTGTATTTTTAGTAGAGACGGGGTTTCACCATGTTAGCTAGGATGGTCTAGATCTCCTGACCTCATGATCCACCCACCTTGGCCTCTCAAAGTGAAGTTTATACTCTTATGAGAAATAACACAGGGTGTGGTAGACAAAATAATGCCACCGCCACAAAGATGTTCATGCCCTAATCCCCAGAACCTGTGAACATATTAGGTTACATGGCAAAGGAGAATTAAGGTTGCAGATGGAATTAAGCCTGCCAATCTGCTGACTTTGAGATGAGGGGATTATCCCAGATTATTGAGGTGGGCCCAATGTAATCAGATGGGTCCTTATAAAGTGGAGGAGAGAGGCAGAGTTTGACATTGCTGTCAAACTAAGAGTAATTGTTTTCTTGTAAAAAGGCTGACCATGGGTCTAGGGTGGATTGTACTGTTAGGGTTCTTTCTGGCAGGCTGGAAATCACCTGAACTGTCTAACTGAAATCAGAAATCAGTAACTCCCGGATGAGATACATGACTTGCACCTGGTATGGACAAGACCCGCCCCCGCCTCCCCGGAGAAGTCTGGCCCTGGGGCTGATTATATGGCAAGAATATATCTATATGACCAGCAGGGTATAAGAGGCACCAGCTTAGACTCCATGAGCATCTGAGAATAGATGCACCGAACCTACTCTTGTTCCCCCATCCCTTAGAAAGTCCTGGGTAGGACCACGGTCATGCCTCCTTCTATAACAGGAGGAAAACTTCTTTTGTGTATAGAACAGCAGAGGACGGAAGGAGGTGGTGGAATTGACAGTCGGACGAGTAGGTGGCACTTGTCTATTTTCACGATGGGTCTGACATCTTGAAATATGCAAAGAAATCCTGAGCTGAACTTGAAGGTGTTGAAGAAGATGTAAAATTGTTTCAGAGGAGGGCAGGCAGTAAAGAACAGAGAGGCAGAATTGTCCGCTTAGATTTTTCCCCCTATCTATTTATCACTCTCCACCCTCTCTTCCTGGTGGCTACTTGTAGCCATGTTGTTTTTTGCTTTCTTCTTGGCGCTTTTCCCCATAATCAGACCACACTCCCCCTAGTGGTCTGCTGATGAATCTCTACTAACTAGGTTATGTAAAGAAACCTGCTGTGTTAAGGTCACAACTGGAGTCCCTCTCTGTTTTAAGATGGCAACTGGAAGGATATTGTTTTATTATTTACCAAGGGGATGGGGGTGGCACTACCCACCATCTCATTTATCCCTATCTTCCATAGTGATCTTCTTTTAGAAGAACTGGGCTTAAATTCCCAGTTCTAGGGTCTCTCGGGAGTTGTATATATATATATACCAGCATCATCCTTGTCAAACTAGGCCTGGAAAGAGCCACGATTGGGTCTATTCCTACAGAACTTCTATTAAAAATAATTGGTGTAGTCTTCCCTGCTGTCACCTCTTTCTTCTCCTTCTGACCAGAGAAGCTACTTTTGCCAAGTTGACTTACTGGGCAGGAGAGGGTTGTAAAGCTCTGGAGAGTCACCCATTGTGGTCTTGAAGGAGTGTCATCACCATCTCACACAGAGTGAGGCAGCATTGGAAGTGACCTGGGAATCCCAGGGAGGCAGTATGTGCCAGGACTGAGGTCCTAGTGCCAGCTTTTCTGCTATCAATGTGACCTATTGATTGGCCGCTTGGAGCCTCAGTTTCTTCATCTGTAAAATGATACTGTGGTGGTTCTCAGCAGAGAAAAGGGGTGACATACCAGAATAATGTGAAATGCTTTTTCAGCATACATATTATTTCTTTTCTCTTTGGCGAAAAAAAACCTTCAAAGTATTTCTGAAACACCCAATACTAGATGATTGTGAGTGCCCTAACAGATCTAACACATCGTTTGAAGATGTGTTAGACCTTTGCGTTAGATCAATTCACCCTAGACCCATTGCTCACAATAGAAGCAAGTTCTCACCACTGTGGTAAAGCTCAGAAAAGGTGTGTATCTAAAGGTTTCTTGCAAGGCCGGGCATGGCGGCTCACACCTGTAACCCCAGCACTTTTGGGAGGGCGAAGCGGGTGGATCATTTGAGGTCAGGAGTTCGAGACCAGCCTGGCCAACATGGTAAAACCCCATCTCTACTAAAACTACAAAAATTAGCTGGGCGTGGTGGCAGGTGCCTGTAATCCCAGCTACTCAGGAGGCTGAGGCAGGGAAAATTGCTTGAATTCCAGAGGCAGAGGTTGCAGTGAGCCAAGATCTCGCCACTGCCCTTCAGCCTAGACAACAGAGCGATACTCTGTCTCAAAACAAAACAAAACAAAACAAAACAAAAAAACAAAACAACGACGACAAAAAAACAAAATAAAGATTTGTTACAGAGCAAACCTACAAGATTAAAGGAGTGAATCTAATCCCTTTCTTGGCCTAGAACTGCCTTGACAATTTCAGGTGTGATCGGGAAACCCCATTCAATATCAAATCCAGAGCTGCGGTGGATTGTGTGCACGTCAGACTACAACCAGCAGAGGGTAGCACATACCTATGTCCTGGGTTTTCCAGGAAAGTCACAAAACACCCTGAGATCATGCTTTCTGGAGAAAGGGAACAAGGTTTAACAAAGTCTACATGGGCATCAAAAATTAAAATCCATTTAGAACACAATCCGGAACTCAAGCCCAGGTGCAGAGGTGGACCAAGCCAATCTCCCAGTGCAGGAAAACTTAGTCTTTGACTCCTCATCATTTCCCATTCCATGTCCTTCTTTGGCTTCTCAAAGTATGTTTAGAGGACTGGCACCATTGGCATTACCTAGGAACTTGACAGAAAAGCAGAATTTCAGACCGTACCCCAGACCCTCTGAGTCAGACTCTACATTTTCACAAGATTCTCTTGTGATACCTGTTCATGTTGATGTTTGAGAAGCAGCGATGGCAGCACCCCTTCCCTACCTACACATGCTGCCTGGAAACCTACCCTGTTCCCTGTGCCAGCCTCGCTCCCCACAGGGGAAGGTTCCTGCTGATTTCAGCCTTCACAAAGGGGAAGCACTTTGTGTGGCCTTAGCTGGGCAGACCTGAGATTTCTTCTTCAGGTGATTAGGGACCTCATAGTGTGTTTTTAACCACCCTGCTATATTTGTCTTCACATGACAGCTGAGCAAGGGAACATTGGGGTGACATGCCGCAAAACGATTGTTGGGGCTCAGAAAACCGTATCTCAAGTTTAGCACTTTGAACAAAAGAAAATTGGAAGGGCTGAAAGCAGGCTCAGAAACAAGTTCTCTCTGATCTTCTCCTACCCTCCTGTCTCTTGCCTCTCATTCTCCCCTGAAGTGAGTCATAGAAACCAGAATTTCCTCTCCCCAAGGTGAGTCATAAAACCTGAAAATATTACTCTAACCTTTCTCCCACCTTTCTGTGTAGGAGCTGATCTGCCTTATCAGATAGTAGGCCATAAGACTCATTCCATAGGGGTCCTGCCATATGGCCAGGAGGAAAGAATGCTCAACAGAGTGGCCAAGAAGAATCTGAACAGACTGGCTTTGCTGGGCTTCCTACCCGCTCTTAGTATACTGCCATTAGAGCACATCCTTTTGTGCAATCACATTTCTAAACAGCTGTTCGTTCTTCATCAAACCTAAGCATAAAAATAGTTTTCCCTAGGTTTTGGAGGTTTTATTTCTGAAGGCTCCTGTTTCACATACAACTTTGATTGAATAGAAGAGTGACATTAGCAAGATGGCTGACTGGAGACACCTGACCCTTATCTTCCCTACACGAAAGGACCGAGGCAATAAATAGACAGCTGACATTTGACTGGAGTGCCAAAAGGAGAGCGATGGAGTGAAGCAGGGGAGTGGAGATGCTTCTGAGGTGGTTGGAGGCCCAGGAGGACAGGATGGAGGCACCTGGCCTCTGCAGCCCCATCTCACCCACCTGGATCAGACCGGCCCAGAGATAAGAGGACTACCTCTTAGTGGAAAAAGGTAAACAGTAGAATCCCTGTCACCCCTTGCCACTGCAAACACATCCAATCCTTACTGCGGAAGAATCCCACATCCTCGTAAGCCCTGAGTCCAGTTTGGAGAGCTGCTGAGATTCACTCAGCTGTGTCACTCCAGGCGAGGAGCATACGGTGGGCACTCCCCCTTACCTCACTGAGCCACACTGCTGCAGCATGGCACCATCCTGAGAACAGAGCTACTGCTGGAGTGTGCCCTGCTCTGGTCTCATAGTCATTGTGCCTCTCTAGCACTAGGGCTCTATCTTCATTCCACCAAGCCCACATGGCACCCAGCTGCACAGAGGCTGGTCCCAGGATGGGCCATGACTCTTGTCCTGCACAACAGTGAAACAAACCCATGCTATCTGCAATACAGCTGGAAGAATAATCTAGCAGTCTCACCCAGGAAGAACCTGCTCTTGTGCCAGCCAAATGACTATGTGTTCTCCCCCAAGGAGAACAGGTCCTCAACCCACTAAGCACCTGACATGCCCCTCGGCCTGTGGAGCAGCTATGTGCAGATGTCCAGGGTCTGAAAAACAGACTTCAACACTACCCGCTCCATGAACATACCCCTGGCTTGCACAAAGTCCCCACACCCACAATCAGGGTTTGAGAAACTTGAGAGGCTGACCAAGAAGCTGTGTGCCTATGTCCTGGGTCTGAAAGAAAGTCTTATGTGTCACCTGTGACAAACACACACCGAGGTCAGCTGAGAAGTTGTGCACTCATGTTCCAAGGCTGAGAAGCCATGCTCTTCCTTGGTGCTCAAAGCCTCTGAGGGATAGTTGTCTTTCTGCAGAATATTTGAGGGATATTTGTCTTTCTGCAGAATAAGACATTTTGAGTAGTAATCTCAGAGTTGCTTTGGTAAGAGAAGGCGGCCGGACCGGTGGCTCATGCCTGTAATCCCAGCACTTTGGGAGGCCAAGGAGGGCAGATCACGAGGTCAGGAGATCGAGACCATCTTGGCTAACACGGTGAAACCCCGTCTCTACTAAAAATACAAAGAATTAGCCAGGCACGGTGGCAGGCACCTGTAGTCCCAGCTACTCTGGAGGCTGAGGCAGGAGAATGGCGTGAACCCAGGAGGTGGAGCTTGCAGTAAGCGGAGATCATGCCACTGCGCTCCAGCCTGAGTGACAGAGCAAGACTCCGTCTCAAAAAAAAAAAAAAAAAAAGGGAGAGAGAGAAGAGAAGGCTTCCTAGGCCCCACAGATGGGTCTTTGAAGGTGGCTCTGGGCCCAGGGCCAGGTGAGATGCCCTTCGGGAAGAACAGCCGTCACTGTGGGAGCTTGTGATAATGATGTAGGAGTCTACTGCACTGACCTGAAAAACTGCATGGCCTTTATAAAGGCCACAGAGAACGACATGAGCACCCACAGGAATGAGACGTTCTGTGCTCTCAGGAAACAGATAACAGAGGCCAAGGCCTGCTGATGCCTCCCCAGGCTTTCTTTTTTTCCCTCATTGCCCTTGGCCCTGCCTTTATTCTCTACCTTACTTTCCCTCTCCCTTTTTCACAGGTGAAAGAAAACAGAGCATAGGACAGGAAGAAATTCACTATGTGAATTTCTTGTGAATTTCCTTAGGGACCCACGAGCAGGAGGAGAAGGGGAGGAACTGATACCAGGGCCTGCCCTAGATCTAGCCCTGGAGGTATCTCTAAAATAAGTGCATTCTCTAGCTCCTCTGTCTCTCTGTTGCTCTCGCTCTAGCACTCTCCCTTCCTCTCTGCATCCTTGTTCACGCATACTGCGCCCTCTCTTGTTTCCTCTGTGCTAAGAAGCAATTATGATATAAACTCATGGCCAGGCACTGTGGCTCACGCCCGTAATCTCAGCACTTTGGGAGGCCGAGTAGAGACCAGCCTGGCCAACATGGGGAAACCCTGTCTCTACTAAAAAATTAGCTGGGCATGGTGACACATACCTGGAATCCCAGCTACTTGGGAGACTGAGGCAGGAGAATCACTTGAACCCTGGAGGTGGAGGTTGCAGTGAGCTGAGATCATACCACTACACTCCAGCCTGGGTGACAGAGTGAGGCTCCATCTCATTCATATATATATATATATATATATATATACACTCACTATATTCACAGGGCCTGCCTCAACCTACAGCTTCCCCCAATCTTTCCTTGCTCCACTACCCACCTTGCTGTTTCAGGTCTCCCAAGCCCAGACCCAGTCCCCATGAGGGGGGTTCTCTGCTCCCTTCTCTATAATTAAGCCCATTGAAAACTTATTCATTTGGAGCTAAATGATCCGTGAGTCCCTGATGACCCAGACCCAACAGCCGACTCCCTCAGGACATTTCCATTTCAAAGCTTGGAACTTGAACTGAAATCTTGAGAGTGAATTGGTAGAGAAGGTGAATTGGTAGAGAGTAGGGGAAGAGTTTCTGTTATTCCAATTACAGAGACATCTCCATCCCAAGGTAAAGTATATGGGGAGATGATACTAAATATGTCCCATCCAAAGGGTATTTTCCTCTTCCTGTCATTTTCTTTTGAATTTTCCCACCTGAAAAAGTGCTGGACCTAGGATAGACACTCAATCAATATTTCAAATAAAAAATAAGTTGGAATTTACAGTGTCATCAAAACTATAGCTGTGACAGTGACGGTAAGTTCTTGGGTATATATAGAAATAGAAAACAACTGATGCTATTGACATTGAATTATTGATACAACATCAGGGATGGTTAATTACTCATCACTAGTATACATTGCCATCAGAATCATAACTATTATCATTGAATTTCAGAGTCTAACAAGCTTTAGTCAGTGTAAGCACATTTTTATAAATAAGTTGAGCTTAATTTCCTAGAGAAAATTAGAGAAAAGTTTAGAGAGCTATTTTTTGGGTTTATGAGGTTCAGTATTGTATCTCATAAAATATGGAAGGCCTCACATACCCATAGTGAACAGAAGCTCTGGCCTTTGTTTCTGTGACTCACACTTTCAACTTTGCCTTGGTATTGTGCTGTTCCTAATAAGACTATAACTTCTCGCCCAAGTACAGTCCCTAATGCTTCCTTGTTTCCCCCAGAGGGCCTGGGACAGTGTAATTATATAGTAAGTGCAGTTCCCTGTGGAGTGAATGAATCCAAAATCATCTGCTTCCTATGTTCTCCAGGAAGGGTCACTTTGGCCTGCTAAGGATAGAAAAATGCCTAACAGCAAGAGGTGTGAGGAAGAGGAGGCAGCCATTATTTTTGGCCACCACACGGCATATGTGTGCTCACACCATTGCTGTTGGTTTGAGGTTAGAGACTGCCTGGGCCATGAACAGTGTCGGTCCTGCCATTAGTGAGGTCTCTGTAACAGTTTTTGCCTTCCCTGCCTGACAAGGTCCTCTTATCTATCCAGGTCTACCTTCCCCTGTGAAGTCCTTGATATGGTTGGGCAATGTCCCCACCCAAAATCTCATCTTGAATTGTAATCCCCATAATCCCCACATGTCGTGGGTGGGACCAGGTGGAGGTAATCGGATCATGGGGAGGTAGTTTCCCCCATGCTGCTCTCTTGATAATGAGTGAGTTCTCAGGAGAACTAATGGTTTTATAAGCATCTGGCACGTTCCCCGCTTGCACTCACTGCTTCCTGCCGCCCAGTGAAGGAGGTGCTTGCTTCTCCTTTGCCTTCAATCTTCCATCATGATTGTAAGTTTCCTGAGGCCTCCCCAACAATGCAGAACTGTGAGTCAATTAAACCTCTTTCCTTTATAAATTACCCAGTCTCAGGTATTTCTTCATAGCAGTGTGAGAACAGATTAATACAGTCCTTTTCAACCCCTGCAGGTACAATGCAGGAGTTAATCACAAAATCCTTTGTGCTTTCTTAGCATTTTACTCAGACCACCTGTAACATTATACATTATGTAAGTGTTTACCCTTTTCCTTGAGTCTGAAAGCTTCCTAAGAGCAGGAACCAAGCACAGTTACATTCTCTCACCACAGTTTCTTGCGAAGATAGTATTATTTGATGAGTAAATAATTAATTAGTAAATGAACAGATACAGTTCCTATGGCAAGAATGGGTAAAAATGAGAGAGACCACAGGTACTTTTCCAGATGACCTTTAAAGGCCTTACAGAAGAGAACCAAGAAGATGTTGGTAAGCCATATAAGTGGTCATTCTTCAAAAGCAAAAATACTTGAGGTAGATACAACTTGTCCTTTTTAATGAAACCTATGCTTCTTTATGGACACAGCCTGTGTCTAAATTTCAGTATGGCATCTTGATGGCTCTCCTAATCACTTCTGACTTGTACAGCATTCATCTTATGGGTCAAACCTCACACAGCATGTGCAAAGTTTTGTTCACAGGTGAGCATAGCACATGATATTTAAGAACATCTTCCTCTTTCTCTGCCAATGCCTGTCTCCAAGTGATACGTCAGAGTGGTTCATCAGTTCTTCAAAATGAAGACAGTGTGATCCTGTGGGCAGGGGCTGACATGGAGCCAGACCTCCTTGGATGGCCCCAAGACTTACTGAAGTAGAACCTTGTCACTGGGGATGTCTTTGTTACTGAAAATAAATGCCCACCTAGGAGAAACATTTACATGCAGCCAGGCCCAAGTCTTCTCATTGCTAGAACACCAGACGCGGAGCAGGACTAAGACAGAAGCCTCAGGACACCCCCAGAAGTGCTTGGCTGTGACTTCCAGAGGGAAGATGCATTGGCCAGGCTCAGGCTGGCCCAGGGAGACACTGTCCTAAAAGTTGCTGTTATTTATTCACTGGGAATTGTTTAGGTATAGAATAAAGGTTAAAAGCTTGGGACAAAGCCAGGGGTGACAAGGAACACGAATCTGTTTTAGTCTATGAGGCCTGCTATAGCAAAATACTTCAGACTAGGTAATTTATAAAGAACAGAAATGTATTCTTACAATTCTGGAGGCTGGAAAGTCAAAGATCAAGACACCAGCAGATTCAGCATCTAGTGAGGGCTTGCTTTCCATTTCAAAGATATTGCCTTCTTGCTATGTCTTCAGATGGCAGAAAGGGGCAAGGGAGCTTGCTTGAACTTCTTTTGAAAGGGCACTAATTCCATTCATGAAGGTGGAACCCTCTTAATCACTTCTCAAAAGGCTCCACCTCTTAATACTATCACATTGGGGATTAGGTTCTAACATATGAATTTTGGGGGTCACCAACCGTCAGACCATAGCATTATCCCTCCATCCTCTCCAGCTTCCCTCTATAGTCCACCAGGGTGCTCATTGCAGCTCCCCAGGAGGCTGCTGTGCACTCAGGTTAGGCCCACTTTGAGAGAGCTGAACATAGACTTTCTTATTATCTAAAAATTAACAGAAAAGCAACAGTACAGAGATCAAGACAATCATGTATTCATTGCAGAATAAAGAAGAAGCTCATTCCCTCTCCCTTAGGGGAGTAAGGAAATCATCACTGTAGCATATTTCCATAATTATAATAGCCATCTTTTTTTTTTCTTGAAACAGAGGCTCACTATGTTGCCCAGGCTGGAGTACAATGGCACAATCTCAGCTCACTGCAACTTTCATCTCCTGGATTCAAACTATTCTCGTGCCTCAGCCTCCCGAGTATCTGGGACTACAGGCGTGCACCACCACGCCTGGCTAATTTTTTCATTTTTAGTAGAGACAGAGTTTCCCCATGTTGGCCAAGCTGGTCTCAAACTCCTGACCTCAAGTGATCCACCCTCCTCAACCTCCCAAGTTGCTGGGATTACAGGCATGAGTCACTGCACCTGGCCCCCATCTTTATATTAATACCACATAAATCATATGAGCACAGCTTGGGGTAGAAATTGCTCTATCTTCATACTAATATCATGAAAATTGTACCAGTACAACTAAGGTAGGGTCTTAAGAATTATTATAGATATTTTTAAATATTATTATTATAGATAATTAAACATAGTGAGGATCCTGAGAAGGTGTGATGTGCACATCTGGAGACCCAGGTAAATTCTAGGGGCCTTGGGAACCTCTTTGCATGGATTTGACCCATTTCCTGGACAAAGCCATGATGGGATGTGTTGGAAGCAATAGTCCCATAACAAAGACTTCTGACCCAGGTATAAAAAGAGAAGGAAAAATGACTGCTCATTTCTTGTGCAGTATGTGGGGTGGGCAGAGTATTCTCTTAAAGGTAGCAACAAGTTGTGTGCTTGCATATGTACCTGAAGTATGATTCAGGGAAGGTGCTTTTTTTTTTTTTTTTTTGAGACAGTCTCGCTCTGTTGCCCAAGCTGGAGTGCAGTGGCATGATCTGGGCTCACTGCAACCACAGCCTCCCAGGTTCAAGTGATTCTCTTGCCTCAGTCTCCAGAGTAGCTGGAATTACAGGTGTGTGACACCATGCCCGACTAATTTTTGTATCTTTAGTAGGGGAAGGGTCTTACCATGTTGGCCAGGCTGATCTCAAACTCCTGACCTCAGGTGATCCACCCGCCTCAGCCTCCCAAAGTGCTGGGATTGCAAGCGTGAGCCACAGAGCCTTTCCAGGGAAGGTGCTCTGTGGAGCCTCTCACATGGTTCTCTACCCTAGACCAGTGAAACTAGTTCCAAGGTATGGAAGATTTGTGCCTGTGTGTCACTGAAGGATGGGTTAAAGAAAAATAGTATTTCTGTTGGTTGGTTGGTTGGTTGGTTTTTTGTTTTGTTTTTGTTTTGTTGTTTTGTTTTGTTTTGTTTTGTTTTTGAGACGGAGTCTGGCTCTGTCACCCAGGCTGGAGTGCAGTGGCATGATCTCGGCTCACTGTAACCTCTGCCTCCTGGGTTCAAGTGATTTTCCTGCCTCAAACTCCCTAGCAACTGGGATTACAGGCATGTGCCACCCCGCCCAGCTAATTTTTGTATTTTTAGTAGAGATGAGGTTTCACCATGTTAGCCAGGCTGCTCTCAAACTCCTGACCTCAAGTGATCTGCCCACTTCGGCCTCCCAAAGTGCTGGGATTACAGGCGCAAGCCACTGCGCCCAGCCAGAAAAATAGTTTTAAAAAACTAAGAGTGCAAGTCCAGATAGCGTATGATCCATTTTTTTTTTTAATGTTAACAGTGGTAGGAAGAGGACCTTAGTCCACTGACCTGGTCACCTATGGTGATGACAACTTTGGAAGGAGGGATACTGGAAGGGAAATTAGGGCCTCAGCTGCCAAGGTCCCAGGCAGTGGGGCTCCAGCAACATTGTGTGGAAAAGAGCACATGCAGAAGGTGAAAGCAGGTCAGGCATCCCAAATCAGCAGAGCCTAGGGCCCGGTGCCAGAGGTACCCAGCGGAACTGTGAGAACCCCAAGGATACTAGAGATGGGAAAGAAGCCATGTTACTTGACATAGATGAGATCTGAGTTTGAGGAAATTTTTACTTGGCCTTAAAGAACAAGTTGTACCCAGGAAACAGGAAGACTTCGGGACACAGAAGTATTCATCACTATTGTTTTATTTCTTTCTTTATTTGATGGAGTCTCACTCTGTTGCCCTCACTGGAGTACAGTGGCACGATCTCAGCTCACTGCAACCTCTGCCTCCCGGTTTCAACCAATTCTCCTGCCTCAGTCTCTTGAGTAGCTGGGATTACAGGCACGCACCACCACGCCCAGCTAATTTTTGTATTTTTAAATGGAGACAGGGTTTTACCATGTTGGCCAGACTGGTCTTGAACTCCTGACCTCGTGATCCACCCACCTTGGCTTCTCAAAGTGCTGGTATTACAGGCATGAGCCACCGTGCCTGGCCTAGTCACTATTATTATTATAGATACTATTATTGTGATGTATAACCACTTCTGGATTTAAGATGTGTGAATTTAGCAGATTATTTCTCTCTGAGCCTCAGTTTGATCATCTGTAGATCAATGAGTTTGACCAGATATTATGTAAGTTTCCTCCAAATATATTGGATTGTGAACCTTATAATTTTGAAAAAAAAAAAAAGGGAACTTTAGAAACCAGTAAAAATTCGATACAATGAATAAAACAAAAATGACAGAAAGCATCAAAGAAGGGATGAACTTAAAATTCTTGGGTAAACAGGATAGGATCACCTACTAGGAAAAACCCTGACTAGGGTGACCAACCTTCCCTGCTAGCCTGAGCCTGAGGGGTTCCCAAATCACAGGACTTTTGCTTTTAAAATCAGGAAAGTCCCAGACAAACCAGGATGAGTTGGCCACCCTACTTATGGACCCCAGGTACCCAAATAGTATTGCATGGAGAAAAAGAGGACAGTTTAATACAAATCAATTGGAATTTGATTAATCAAGGGTGTGAGTTCTTATAAAGAAATACATTTCACGGAAACACTAGATGCTAAAGAAAGAAAAAAGTACACCTGAACAAGAAATCTGTGAGTCTCAGAGAATATTTGGATAAAAATAAAGGAAGCAAGAAAGATGTATTTTGTTCAGGGAACCTGCCTCTGGAAATCCAGCCAGGGAGAAAATGTGTATGATAATTTACCAAGGCAAATATACAGCTCAAATTCTAAAATTATTAAGCAAATTCTAACTGTTCTAAGAATGAGTATATTTATTGCTGCTGTTGTTGTTGTTGTTGAACAAAGAAAGAGGAGAGCAAGGTTTGCTGATTTTGTTTGGGGTCAGGACAGTTGTTTTTCATTGGCAGTTGGAGATGAGGTTCATAGAAGATGGCATTGTCTCTTATCCTCACCACACCGCCTGCCTCCCTCTTCACCCTCAGTCATGTTGGACTGTTTTGAGCCCCTTTGGAGGAAGGAATTAGAAGTAAAAATTGGAGAAGTTGTTTTGGTGAGAGATTTTGTAAGACTTGGGGCTCAAATAGTGGTACTTTGGTATCTGTGTAACAAAGTACAAAATACAGTGGGTAGAGAACTTTCTCTCCACTTTAGTATGGAACCCAGCTTCCCTCTGCTCCTTAAAGACTGA
Organism: Chlorocebus sabaeus; assembly: GCF_047675955.1. NCBI lineage: Eukaryota > Metazoa > Chordata > Mammalia > Primates > Cercopithecidae > Chlorocebus > Chlorocebus sabaeus. The sequence goes on along the minus strand of NC_132924.1, from coordinate 107,490,787 downwards.
TGGTTTTGGGAATAAGTTTCCCATGGACATTGACACAGTCAGCAAGGGCTGTGAGGTACCCTCAGGGGGTTCTATAGAAAGTAAAATTAAATACATATTTATATCTTCTATATATATATAGAAGATATATACAGAAATAGATATATAGAAATATATATAGAGAATATATATATAGAAAATAGAATATATAGAGAAAAAATATATAGAAAGATATATAGAAGATATTCTATATGTAGAAGATATAAATATATATAAATATGTATATAAAAAGAAGATATATGAAAGATACAAATATATGTGATGGTTAATACTGAGTGTCAACTTGATTGGATTGAAGGATGCAAAGTATTGTTCCTGGGTGTGTCTATGAGGGTATTGCCAAAGGAGATTAAGATTTGGGTCAGTTGGACTAGGAGAGGCACAACCCACCCTCAATCTGGGTGGGCACCATCTAATCAGCTGCCAGCACAGCCAGAATATAAAGCAGGCAGAAAAACGTGGAAAGACCAGACTGGCTTAGTCTTCCAGCCTACATCTTTCTCCTGTGCTGGATGCTTCCTGCCCTCAAACATCAGACTCCAAGCTCTTCAGCTTTTGGACTCGGACCTTTCACCACAGACTGGAGGCTGCACTGTCGGCTTCCCTACTTCAGAGGTTTTGGGACTTGGACTGGCTTCCTTGCTCCTCAGCTTGCAGATGGCCTATTGTGAAACTTCACCATGTGATCATGTTGAGTCAATACTCCTTAAAAAACTTCCTTTCATATCTGCATCTATCCTATTAATCCTGTCCCTCTAGAGAACCCTAATACAATATATAAAGGATAGATATAATGTATATTAAATATATTATTAAATATTTAAAATATAATATATTATTTACTTATGTATTATTTATATATTAATATTAACATTTACATTATATTATTTACAGTATAAATAGCCTCATTTCATCATGAAAGATGAGGTTTCTTTCATTCATTTAATTGTAATTTCATTCTTTTAATTGTAATTTTATTTTCATCTTGATAGTCCATTGTATAAATATACTGCAATGTACTTATCCAATCTCTTGCCGATAGGCATCTGAGTGGTTTCTAGGCTTTCGCTGTTACTACCCATGCTGCTGTGAACATCTTTGTACACATAGGCACTAGGATACACATGTGTAAGTTTCCCTAGGGCAGAAATTGCTGAAGTACAAATGTTCGTATCTTCAACTTTCCTAAATAACAAATTGTTTTTCAAAATGATTACCGATGTGCTTTCCTCAAGTACATATGAAAAATTATGTTGCTCACAAACAATAAAAACCATCTGTAACTCTTCCCAATCTAGGCTGTTTGTCATGGTGTCTGGTTGTGATTTTAATTTGCCTCTCACTGATGACTAATAAAGTTTAATACTTTTTCATATGTTTATTGGCCATTGGGGTCTCCAGTTTTATTAAATAGCTGCTCAAGTCTTTTCCGATTTTTTTATTTGGTTATTGTTTCCTTAATGACTGTAGGAGTCTTTTATGTATTCTGGTAACAGTCCTTTGTTAATTATATATGTGTTGCGAATATCCTGAAACATTCTGGGGCTCAAATTTGTATGCTCTTTACAGTATATTCATATGAAAAATATGCTCGATTTTGATGGGATCAGATTTATCAATCTTTTCATTTAGTGCTCTTTATCTCTTCTCTAAGATGCTTTCTTTTACATGAGATCGGGAAGACATTCTCTTTTTTTATCTTCTAAAAACTATACAACACTGCCTTAACTACTGTAGCTTAAAATTGTTAGTGTTAGTCCTCCAATAATGTTCTTTCTCAAAGTTTTTTGGCCATTCTAGGTTCTTCCATATAAATATTAGAATCGGTTTGTCAATTTCTACCCCCCCCCCCACACTCCCCAAAAAAACTGATAGGATTTTTCTTTTTTTCCTTCTTTTTATATTAATTTTATTTTCTTTTAAGTTCTGGGGTACATGTGCAAGACGTGCAGGTTTGTTACACAGGTAAACATATGCCATGCTGGTTTGCTACACCTCTCAATCCATCACCTAGGTATTAAGCCCCTATTTATCCTGATGCTCTCCCTTTAAGACAATAAGTCTTAGTTAAGGTAGACTTGGGTTTCACATAATAAAGAATATTGCAGCTACAGGAAGTAGTAACATCCTTATCACTAGAGATATTCAGAGGCTGAATGACTGAGACCATCATGGTTTCTTGTGAAAGGTTGAGCTGAATGACTTAACATTTCCCAATTCTAAAATGAAAGATCTTTAGATGCTGCAAAATAGATTTGAAAAATGCACTAAGGGCAAAGTCTCAGTTTTGAAGCAGTATCACTTGCCGTTTTTCTCAGTCCACTACTTCCTTTATCAAGCGTTCAGCCTTTCATGTATCATTCCCTTGCCATCACCTCTCAGAAAATACGACAAAATCTCTCATCCTCTCCCCAGGTAATACCTGGGTGATGAAATAATCTGTAAAACAAATTCATACGACACAAGTTTATTTAACAAACCTGCACAGGTGCCCCTGAACCTAAAATAAAAGTTTTAAAAAATCCCAATATAGTTTGGACATTTTCCCCTCCAAATCTCATGTTGAAATTTGATCCCCAATGTTGGAGGTGGGACCTGGTGGGAGGTGTTTGTGTCATGGGGGTGGATACTGGTGGTGGTGAGTGAAATCTCACTGTATTCGTTCCCGTGAGGTCTGATTGCTAAGAAGAGTCTGGCACCTCCCTCCTCTCTCTTTTCCTTCCTTTCTTGCCATGTGATGCCTGCTCCCTCTCCCCTTCCACCATGAGTAGAAATCCTTAAAGTAGATGCTGACACCATGTTTCTGGTACAGCCTGCAGACCATGAACCAAATAAACCTCTTTTTTAAAAAATTATCCCGCCTCAGGTATTCCTTTATAGCAAAGGAAATTGACTAAGACACATGCTCTTATAGATGTATATGTATGCATTTATAATGCATATATATGTATATGTATATAACACATACACACGTGTTAGGACGTTCAGTGAATATAGAGACAGTATCAATCTCAAATAAAGGACCCCACCAAAATTAAGAACAGCACTTCTCAATACTTTCATTAATAACATTTTATAACATGTTATTCATAAAAATTAATAACATTATAGACTTTCATGTGGTTTTAGCTTACTCAAATTTACCAACATCTTTACATCTTTTTTTTTTTTGAAACGGAGTTCCACTCTTGTTACCCACAGTGGAGTGCAATGGCACAATCTTGACTCACTGTAGCCTCCGCCTCCCGAATTCAAGCGATTCTCCTGCCTCAGCCTCCTGAGTAGCTGGGATTACAGGGGCACGCCATTGTGCCCAGCTAATTTATTTTTAGTAGAGACGGGGTTTCACTATGTTGACCAGCTGGTCTCAAACTCTTTACTTCAGGTAATTCACCCGCCTCGGCCTTCCAAAGTGCTGGGATTATAGGCGTGAGCCACTGCGCCAGGCTCTTTAAATCTTTAAGTGACTATTCCTCAGAGTAATTCACTCAAAAGTGAATAGTATAGAACACCAGCTATGTTTTAAACATAGTTGTATTAAATATTTCTCTCTCTCTCTAGATATATATATACACACACACATATATAGTCACCTATATATGTTAACCTATATAGAGGAACCTATATATATGTGTGTGTTTGTGTGTGTGTGTAAAATGTGTGTACATAGGTTTTGGATTTTCACTTTCAAAAATGAAGTTGTTAAATCACCTGAATGGAAGGGGCATGGCTGTACCCTCCTGTCTTCACTTTGAGACACGTTGAAGAGTTTGCCGTTTGCCTTTGGTGGTTGAGCGCAATAAATAACTTCCACTCGACCCACAACAAAGTTGATGAGACTCAAAGGCTAATTTAACAATTTCTATGAGACCAATTAATCTGGGGGCCAAAGTAACCATAAATACTTGGTATACTCAGTGCTTAAAATTAGATAGGAATGGGGGAATTGAGGACAGTGATTTGCATAACATTTTCTTTGGAGATAAAAGCCAATAAGAGATTTTTTTTCATGTGCAATCATTTCAGGCAGTTCACCTAAAAGACAATAAAGATTATTTTGTTCTTTTCCTTAAAATAAGTGAGATTGCTCTTCATTCTATCTTTTGTCCTTTCTATAAGCACTGAGTAAGTAGGCCATTATTATCATTACTATTTCATCTTTCTCTTTTTAATATAACTTTGAATTTTTACTTGGCTTACTTGCCCTAAAATGTCATATTCACGTTCTTTATTCCAAGAATGGGAGAAGATAGAAGAAAGTTTTACCGCTTTTGATTTGAGGGGAGACTTAAAATGTGATAGGCTGAAATTTGGGAATAAACCCAAGGTCTAAATGACAGTTGGGATTTGACAAATAGTGTACAAACAGAATGGCAGAGACTTAATCCTCGGAGAAACTCAATAAAAAGAAATAAGGTTTGTGCTGCCAGTAATTAAGTAAGAACAATAGTATGAAATATAGAATGACAAACTGAGAAAGCTGATACTCTTACTGCTCTTGACTCCAGTAAGATCCTTCCCAAAGAAATTCTCTTCTTGCTATGTGTGCCAGGACCATGAAAATCCAGACAAATGAGAAGATTAAAAGTCATGTCAGATGGAGAACAGTCAAAACAACAGGAAATGATTTGTTTGGAGAATAAACAACTGGGTGAGATATGATATTGTCTTCAGAATGTGAAGGACTGTTATGAAACTTTTATGACAGCACTAAGACCAGAAAGAGGATGGTTCCAGGAGTTCTATGGGGCATGGAATAAAGACATGATGATTAAGATTGTCTGACAAATTGACAAGCTGCCTCCCAAATCCATGCACTCATTAAGAATGAAAGTATCTGGGAGCTGTATTAGTCAATTTTCACACTGCTGATAAAGACATATCCAAGACTGCACAATTTACAAAAGAAAGAGGTTTAATGGACTTACAGTTCCACATGGCTGGGGAGGCTTCACAATCATGGCAGAAGGTGAAAGGCACGTCTCACATGGCAGCAGACAAGAGAAAAGAGCTTGTGCAGGGACTCCTCTTTTTAAAACCATCAGATTTCATGAGACTTATTTACTATCATGAAAATAGCACAGGAAAGACCTGCCTCCATGATTCAATTACCTCCCACTGGGCCCCTCCCACAGCATATGGGAATTCAAGGTGAGATCTGGGTGGGGACACAGCCAAACCATATCAGGAGCTAAATGATAAGAATTTATGAACACAAAGAAGGAAACAACAGACACTGGGATCTACTTGAGCAGGGAGGGTAGGAGGAGGGAGAGGAGCAGAAAAGATAACTATGGGGTACTGGGTTTAAACCTGGGTGATGAAATATGTACAACAAACCCCCATGGCACATGTTTACCTATGTAACAAATCTTCACATATACCCCCAAAGCTAAAATAAAAGTTTTTTTAAAAATGTTTAAAGTAGTACTAATAATATTGTTTTAAGAATATTGAGATTAACTACTACCTGAAGAGTCCTATTACATTCACATGTTGTATATAAACAATCATCTTCATCTACTTACATGTAAAAACACAAAAGTTGGCATCAAACAATACAAGGTTAATTAGTACTGTAGATCTGAAAGTAGAAAAAAACAGAATGGAATTACTTGTTCCTAGGTTGAGTGACCAACTATTAGGGATGCTGTGGATGTTTCCTCATTGAATGAGGAATAGCAGTGGAACTTTACGGCAGTAGTCAAACTTCTGGGTCTCATGACCACTTTATACTCTTAAAATTATTGAGGTCAGGTGCAGTGGCTCACGCCTGTAATCCCAGCACTTTGGGAGGCCAAGGTGGGTGGATCATGAGGTTAAGAGATCCAGACCATCCTGGCCAACATGGTGAAACCCATCTCTCCTAAAAATACAAAAATTACTTGGGTTTGGTGGCACACGCCTGTACTCCCAGCTGCTGGGGAGGCTGAGGCAGGAGAATTGCTTGAACCTGGGAGGCAGAGGTTACAGTGAGCCGAGATTGCACCACTTCACTTCAGCCTGGGTGACAGAGCAAGACTCCACCTCAAAAAAAAAAAAAAATTATTGAAGACCCCAAAGAGCTTTTGTTTAATGTGGGTTTTATATCAATATTTACCATACAAAAAACTAAAACTCAGAAATTTAAACAAATTTATGTATTAATAATTTTTAAAAATAAGCATTGTATGTTATACAAATAACGTTTTATGAAAATACAACTGTATTTTCCAAAACAAAACTTTAGTGAGAAGAATGACATTACTTTGGATTTTTATAAAACTCATTAATGTATGGCTTAATAGAAGACAGCTGGATTTTCATACCTTCTTTATTCACTCTATTGGAATATCACACACCATGTGGCCTCTGGAAACTCCACTACACACTTGTGAGAGAATGACAATAAAAAAGAAAAACGCTTTTAGTATCATTACAAAAATGGTTTTAGTCCCCTGAATCCCTCTGAGAGCATCTCTAGATCCCAGATACACTTCAACCCTTTGTAGTCTGATATCATCAACCCAATTTATCAACCTAATAATACTGCATGAATGAGCCACACTCTCCCCTTTCAGGGCAGGGCTAAGACGACGCTACTTGGGTACAAAGCATAGACATGTGAATTCGTCAGAATCTAAAAGCATCATTCTACTTTCTCTTTTTTTTTTTTTTTGCCATAATCAAGATTCATTAATCCTCAACTAGAAGTTCAGTACTATTTTTTGTTTGTTTTTTCAATAGAGATAGAGTCTTGCTCTATTGCTGAGGCTGGTCTCAAACTCCTGGCTTCCAACACTCTCAAAGTGCTGGGATTACAGGTGTGAGCCACCATGCCCAGCTAAAAGTTTGATACTCTTGACAGCATCATATTATTTACCTGCAGAGGCTATTATTTACCTGCGAAGAAACTATCTGGAAAAGATTATAATGGGTCATGTCAAAGTTGATATATCTATGAGGAAGTTTACATTTGAGGTTGTCCAAAAAAGAACCAAAGGGGAAATTTTCAGTCTCCAAGTAATTGTTACTTTTTTATCGGTTCTACATAAGCTTTATCATAATTATGTTACTGACATGTTGGAATAAATGCAAAGTTAATTACAATTGAAAAAGAAGAACACTGCAATGCAAACTAAATTATTTTCACTAAATTTGAACTTACGTGGTTGATATTGTTTCACAACTGTGTAAGTTCAAATTTAGATCTGTTTAGTTGTTTAGTGTTTAGACCTTTACAAAGGCCAGATAACTAAACAAATCCTTTTCTCTACTTTTTAGTACTGATATTTTTAGATTACTTAGATTATTCTCAAAACAAACCCAGTTTATAGCCTAGCCCACAGCCTGTAATTAGATAACAATTACAATATTGGTTTAGTAAAAGTGGAAGCCATCTAATCATTTTCCAAAACAATTTAATTCCTAAACTCATTTTGCTTTTCCTCATTTGTTGCCAACAGTTTCCTACTTTGTCAGTTTCTACATATCTCTCGTGTTCTTTTCATACCTAGTCATCTGATTTTTCCTACTATCAGTATCTGTTTTCTAAATAACCCTGCACTTCATTTCAATTACTTTAAAATTTTTCCCACAAATGTTTTCTACTCAAGGCTTTATATTTCTATTGCATATTCTCACTCGTGTGGGGAGCTAAAAATGTTGATCTCATGAAGGCCAACTTTTAGCGTCTCTATCATCACCATGCCCAGATTTTCCTGAGTACAGTTTACAATTCCAGCTCAAGTTGGAACAAAAATACCCTTACTTTGGATTCCCTTAGCATAGCTCAATTAGGCAAGAATTTTAGAAATTATTACTAGCTACTAAGAAAACATTGAGAGAATTGAACCAAGAAATAACCCCTACATCTTACCCTTGTTGCCAAAGTGCCCCATGAAATATAAACTGGAGTATTTTTCTAAGGTGGAGTTAGTTGTGTCAAGGAGGGTCTACACAATCCACCCCGTGATTTTAGTAAACACAATGCAAACAATGTTTGAGGGAGTGTTACAAAAATCGAAAATGACAAGTCACCATGGGAATTAATTTCCTCTTGGCAGCTTGTTTACAAATTTTGTTTTACAAAGGCAGGTTTTAAGTAAATAGTAAGCAAAGACGGTGGTTGCAATGAAGATGGCAAAGTTCTGTGAATGCTCCCAAATATATTTAGGCCAATTCCAGAATCCAGGTTTTAATATATCCATTGAATTTCAATTTGACCATGAGCCTTCACAACGGGTATGGCTAAAGATCTTTTTAATCATTTGGAAAGGTGCATCTTCTGTGTAAACCATCTAAATCTTGATTAAATGCTATGTTATTTGTGTTTGGTATTGCTATTCTATGTAGAAGTTGTTTATGTTAAAGATCAAATAGGTCTGTTTTAACTTCCTGAATTTCTGCTTCTTGTATTCCTGAAATGACTGGGGCAGCTATTTGTAGATTTTCTAAGGCAGTTACTTGTAGATTATGTCTTTTATCTCTGTGGAAATAGTAGACATAATAATTTCAATCAATAATTGAAATAATTCCAATTGCTACAAATATTCATAGCGCTTTTCTTAGGTGAGATTTATCTAGTGGAGATAAATTTGGTAAAATGAGCTTTTTGTCATACCTTGTCCCTTTTTGTCATATCCTTGTCCCTCAAACTGTATACATTGTGGTTGGACATATGTGACTTTAAATTCTTTTATTTTGAAAATTATTCTTACTCTCCTAGCTGTTGGTTGGTAAATTAATTTTAATGAGTTAATTAGAATGTGTTTCAATAAATTTGGTTCTAATAATTTAGGTGGAGAGTTTGTTATGCCTTTGGTCCACTGTGGTTTTCAATGGTGTATTCATAAGCAATGTGCCTCATTCTAGCATCCTCTGTCAATTACGCATAGTCCAGAGTTCCAGGGTTTAACAGAGCATTTTGCAAAAGAGGTGTCTTTAGCTACAAATATAGGTAAGTGGGAGTCTAGTCTGGTTATAGTTTGGTAAATAGGATGTTGGACTGACCACATAACTTTATTCCACAATCCATTAGATGGCTAGATCATGGAGAAAAAGTAATTTGACATATCTGGGTTTATTTTTATGACTTTGTTCATATTTATTTTGGTTCCTAGTGTTTCCAACCAATTGATTTAAATTATATATTGTTGTTTAAATCATCCTGAATTTTCAATGGACACATTGAAAAAGTATCTTGATTTTGTGCATATTTGGTTTTGCTGGTAAATTTGTTTAATATAGTCATATTTCTTCGTTCATTTCCTGTAGAGAATATGCTAATTATCTCTGTTGTTTCGTATGTGGATATAAATGGTCCAAGTACTTAGATAATATCAAGTTGTAGTTATCTGGTCTGTGAGTACATGTGAATATTAATTGTTCCCATTTTGTTTGTCATAATTTATCAAAAATACTTGTTTCCAATGATGTCCAGGACCACCCAGGATTCTAGAAGATGTTGACTTCCAATAGTCAGTAAATTTAGCAGGTATTTTGCATGTTGCTATATCTACTATGATGATGGGGAGCCAGTGTAGTTTTCACAATTGTGTCCAAAATGAGCATATTTTGGTTTCTGTTGCATCCCATGATACAGTAGACTTTCCAGTTATGGTAACATATCTGTCTACATTTTCTATAAACTCTTTGCCTAAATGTAGTTTTGATATATCATAGCGAAGTTTTCTATCTAGTGTAGATTTAGTATGTGTTGTGTTATGCCAAAGCTGCCTGAATTGGGCTATGTCTGTTGGTTCAGTTTGGTTTTTAAAGCCTGTTGGTCTTGGCATCTGTAGCCATGTTGATAAGTAATTTATACTGAAGAACGGATGAGGCTAAGATTTTTCACCGATGGGATAATGAAATGTAGCTTTAGTGTATGTCAAGTTAAGTTTAAAGTATATTAATCCTGGTTGTGCCTCAAAATATATATCTTGTTGGGTAGCATTGATTCTGTACATTGTAAGTTCATCAGTTGTGGTGTTTAACTTGTACGCTTGAAAGCAATATGCTTGTATTCAGGACAAGCTTTATCTACACAATCTTAAGTTGTTTTAGTGTGTATTTCACAAGTAGTGTGTGTAAAGTGATAGGATCAGTTAAGATTATGGGGTACAATCTTTGTTTATAATCTAGTTCTGCTGGTAAGAATTATTTTTGCCTTACTAAAGAATTGTGGTCCTGTCAAATAATCTTGCCTTTTGGCATAGTAATCATAAGATGAACAGGGTGGATGAAAGCAAAACTTTCTAAAAATGGAAAGTGAACAAAAGTTACTTAGATAATAGTTACAATGTGTCTTATCCTCTTATTATGTCTTTCATCTCTGTGGAAAGAATTGAAGTAATAATTGAAATAATTCCAGTTGCTACAAATATCTGTAGCTGTTTTCTTAGATGATATTTACCTAGTGGAGATAAATTTGGTAAAATTAGCTGTTTATCATATCCTTGTTGTTCTGACATAGTCTCATGTGTATCCCAGTAACAGTGGCACTTTTTCCTGTGGAGGTATGAAATGTGGGTATATGTAACATGTAGTGGTTCATGTGGTAGCAATATCTGGTGTAGTATCATCCCTTGGACCTACTTCATAATCATCATCTTCATTTCCTTCAAGCCTGGGTTTCTTCGTTTCCTTCATAAATCATATCAAGTATTAACAAATGACTTACTTGTAGAAGTGTGTTATATTCAAGCATGTCATGTTAGATCCTGCAATATATGATTCCATCTGTGGTATCATGATTGCTGTTTGGTCTGATTTATTGCTTCTTATGCAATGATCTGTCTTGATTGATATGTCTGTTTCTGTGAGCACTTCGCTATCCATTATGTATGCTGTCTATTAGTTTGAGGTGTTATTGAATGCTTGGTTGTAGCTGCATAAATTGGGTGTGTCACATTTAGTCATGTCATTTATACATTCTTCTAAGGGGTGTTTAGAAATGTGTGCAAAGCTTCTATAAAGATGCATTGGCTGGGTGGTGGCTCATGCTTGTAATCCCAATACTTTGGGAGGACAAGGCGGGCAGATCGCTTGACCCCAGGAGTTAGAGACCAGCCTGGACAAAATGGTGAAACCTCATCTCTACAAAAAATTAGCTGGTCATGGGGGCATGCGCCTGTAGTCCCAGCTACCTGGGAGGCTGAGGTGGGAGGATCACTTGAGACCAGGAAGTCAAGGCTGCAGTGTGCCAGTGATTGTGCCACTACACTCCAGCCTGGATAATAGAGTGAGACTCTGTCTCAAACAAACAAACAAAAAAGGATGCATTGATTCGATGCGTGTGTAGGAATTCTTCAGGCATCGCTTTGGTCAAACAAATATGAACAAAATGGTCTAATTGAAGCTCTAAATATTCCTTTATCAGTCCCTTGATTTTCCAACAGTTGTTCAAAAATGGTATATTTTCATAAAGTATATATTATGAAATGTGTTCTGTTAATCCTATAATTTCAGGTGCTGTATGAGTTGGCATTGTTGGATATGTGTATGTTTGAAGCTTAGGGATTTTAATGGTCTCTTTAGAAGTAGAAGTAATAGTAGTAGTAGTAATAGTATCTACTATTTCACTTCTATACCTCCTAACATATTTTAAGCTATTTGTATCAATCCTGTGTTTGGTATTAATGATCAGATACATAGGCATTAAACTGCAAACAAAGTAGTATTAACTGCAAACAAAGGTATGATAATCTATGTATAAATCTCATTGTAATTATTTCCTTCTTTAATATTATAGTCAAGGGTTGCTTCCAGCAGTGGTATCGCTGCTGGGTTAGACTGGCGTAGATCCAACAAAGTAAGGTAGTTATGTGGAGTTTGTTCTCTCCTATTAAGCAGTTTAACAATACAACTTCTATAAAGGGTTAGCATTCAAGCAAGACCAATGCAATCATTGGGGTGTACACTTTCAACTAAACCTTGAATGGCTGCTGATGCTGCATTTAATTCATAAATGTAAGGAGTAGGAAGGTGGCAGTGGCACTTAGGTTCTGCAAAGTCTGGTATGAAATTCCCGTCTTTGCCAGCCTGCATGGGCCAGTCCGCTTTAGCTAATTCCTGAAAGAAATCAGTGAAGTGGGTCTGAGAGCTGTAGGTGGTGAAGATGAGGCTGAAACTGAAGAGGAAAGAGGGCAAGACGGGATATATGAGGGTGATGGAGATCTTGGAGAGGCTAAATCCGTATGCTGGGAGTGCACTGCAGCTGTCAGTCTGCAAGTGGTTAATCAAATAACGCTCTTAAGAAGCAGACAGTGTAATTTGTAATTTGCCTGCAAGGGGTGTGTTTACTTGTGTTAGTCTCATTTGTCTGTTTACTGTCTCTCTGGTGACAATGTAAGTAACAAGACAGCAAAGTCACTATGACGGCTAGTATGAGGTGAATGAGAAAGGTGATAAGACCAGTTGAGAAGTGACACAAATTTGTAGCCACTTTGGTGTCTTAAGTGGGTACAGTATTTAATTATTTTGATGATGACTAGAAGTCATCATTGGTTTTTTGGGTTTTTTTTTTTTTTTTTGAGACAGAGTCTCACTCTGTCTCCCAGGCTGGAGTACAGTGGCATGATCTTGGCTCACGGCAATGTCTGCCTCCTGGATTCCAATGATTCTCCTGCCTCAGCCTCCTGAGGAGCTAGGATTACAGGCACCCGCCACCATGGCCGGCTAATTTTTGTATTTTTAGTACAGATGGGGTTTCACCATATCGGTCAGGCTGGTCTCAAACTCTGGACCTCAAGTGATCCACCTGCCTCAGCCTCCCAAAGTGCTGGGATTACAGGTGTGAGCTACCATGCCCGGCTGAAATGATGTTGAAGTTAAAAATATTAGGTTAGTGGCAAGTAAAATTGTATTGAATTGAAGCATGCCTTCACTTATTCTTATGGAAAATATTAATGCATGACTAGAAGAAAACAGTGTGACAATACTGCAGAAAGTGTGAGAACATGTCTAAGTTTAGTGAGAATCTGGAGAGAGGTGGAAGATTTTGTGTAATTGTGATTCTCCTCTGCTCCTCTCCTCTGCTCCCAGTAAGATTTGGACCATACACCTTTACCATTAATTTTGAAATTATTTTGTCCAATAAGTGTTTCTGTGTCCATTGGCCACAATGTCCTGTTGGGGGATAGTGTTGTCATTTAGTTTAGTGCTTGCCTTGTAAGATATAATAGTTGCATTACATCCTTCCTTATCTTTTGTGACCATTAAGGTCAGTTGATTAAGATATAAGTGGGGGCTGCTTTTGTTAAGTCTCTCTCTTTGAGTTAAATGGAAACATGCCAGGTTAAAAGCTTATGGGAAAGTACTCATTTTGTCGAAGGTTTTTAATTCTCTTTTTAGTAGTCCGTTCAGTCTTTCTCTATACCCCACTGCTGTCAGATTAAAGCGTAGGTAATATTTCATTGTATATCCCATCGATCTGCCAATGCTTTTGTTGTCCTTAATGTAAGATGAGTTCCCTGATCATGTTCAGTTATTTTAGGGGTTCTATAGTAGCTGCCCAATTTTCTAAGGGTGAGATGGTTTATTTAGCAAGTGGGTGGCTAGCTGCTATTGCTGCACCAATTCCTGTATATGTATCCATCATCGTTACTGCATATTTTTGTGGATAGGAGTGATTTAATGATGCTATAAAATCTATCTTGAAGCGGAAATTAAAGACATCAGGTGTATATTACTATGTATCTGTGAATTTAGCATATCTATATTTGTCTAGGTTAGTTTTACATTGCTGACAATTAGCTTTGGCCTTTTTAATTTGGTGCCGTGTCACTTTTTGATTTCTGTCTGATAGCCACCTATACATTGACTGTGTGCTTACATGTCCTTTTTTGCTTATGTGATGGTAGGAGTGTTTGTGGAATGGTGTCTGGTGTCTGTTTAATTTTAGAGTCATATTTTGTTTCACTATAGTTACCAGGGTTACTTAAGGTTTCTCCCATTCACTATCTGATTTTTATCCTGAGTTGTGGAGGTGTAATGAATGTCTCCCTGAGTTGTCTGGATTTCTGTGTAGTTTTCATTTGGGTATGTTTTGAATATCAATGGTTATGCTTCTTGTTAATGCATGTACCTGTTTATTAAATTTTATGGACTCTGAATTAACTTTTTGGTGTGCTGAAACATGTGCCACAAATATCTTAATTCTTTTTGATAATTCATATGTTGTTCCCAGTAAGATTTGGACCATATACCTTTACCATTTTGTCTTCTTTTTGAAGTTAATTTTGAAATTATTTTGTCTTCTTTTATGTGGCTGCAGGGTTATGCCTGCAAGTCTGTAAAAATGTAAATTTTATTTTGATTTTCTGAGTGCCTGACTGCTAGAACAGCTGTAATTAGTTCTGCTGAGAGTGATTGACCTGCCTCCTTCAGGACTGGTTGGTCCTGAGGTCTGAGTGCTGCTGCTGTCCATTGGGCCCGGCCTTGGGTCACAGAGGCCTTTTTGTCTATAAACCAGGTGTTGAGTAAGAAGTTTGACTAGCCTGGGCCCAATTTTCCTATGTTAGCATAAATTGTGCCTACTCTTGGAATAAATTTTGGCACATCTATTTCGGTGTTGTGAATTTCTTCAGTGAGGAGACCTGGTTGACCCTTAAAGCCTGTGTCTCCATCCTGGATATACCATTTTCATGTGAACAGCTTTGGATCAATTTGGATACATGTCCATTTTTTTTATTTTTCAGGACTCAGTTTTATTCCATGAAGGAGAGGCATATGGTATCTAATGGTCATATTGCTGTAGCCAGTCAGAGGCTCAGTGTTTTTGAGGGCTTCGTATGTAAGCCATATATATATTGTTTGTTTGTTTGTTTGTTTGTTTGTTTGAGAGACAGAGTCTCACTCTGTGGCCAGGCTGGAGTGCAGTGGCGCCATCTCAGCTCACTGCAACCTCCGCTTCCCAGGTTCAAGCGATTCTCCTCCCTCAGCCTCCTGAGTAGCTGGGACTACAGGTGCATGCCACCACGCCCAGCTAATTTTTGTATTTTTAGTAGAGATGGGGTTTCACCATGTTGGCCAGGAGGGTCTTGATCTCTTGGCCTCATGATCCACCCACCTTGGTGTCCCAAAGTGCTGGGATTACAGGCATAAATCACTGCACCCAGCCCCATATGTATTTTTCAAATGGGCTGTATTTGTTGTTAGAATATGGAAACTTTGTTGTCCAAAATCTAACCAGTAGGATTTAGAATCTGATTTCTTTGTCTATAATGACCATGTTCCATGTTCATTGCTCGTTAAAATTTCCAACCTAAGTTCTGAATCTGGAGATGGGTAACGTCATGTTTGGAATGTGGTAATGTAGTCTTTGAGTGTTTCAAGTGCTTGTGTTTGTTCTTGTCCCCATGTGAAGTCTTGGGATTTCCTAGTTATCTTATTGGTTTTAGGATGATGTTTAGGTAAGGTATAGGCTGTCCCCAGTATCCAAGGAAACCTACTAGTCTATGCTTCCCGTTTATTTTTTTGGTCCCCTACGGGCTTTTGAGCCATCTATCACTGTGGTCAGAATTTTTATCCCTTCTGATAACCACTGTACTCCTAAAACTTTGCAGTTGGTGTCTGGACTTGTATCTATATTAATAACCTATCTCAGTGATCTCAAGTGTGTTGAGATTTCTTTTGGGTAAGTTTTTCTTGGTCATTGTTTACCATTGTAATGTCATCTATGTATAATATCATTAGTTTGTGTATTTTGACTGATCTATGTGTGATAATAAAATGGAGTGAGCTGTTATTGGACTATTTAAATATCCATGTGGTAATCTTTTAAATTGGTATTATTTGCCTTCCCAGGTAAAGGTAATATATTCCTGGTCTTCTTGGTCTATTGGTGTGGCAAAGAACATATCTGACATGTCTATGGTTACAGAGTATTTGCCATTCTATTAATGATCTTATTTATTTATTTACTTATTTATTTATTTTTGAGATGAAGTCTCGCTCTGTTGCTAAAGTCTCACTCTGTCGCCCAGGCTGGAGTGCAATGGCATGATCTTGGCTCACTGCAACCTCCATCTCCCAAGTTCAAGTGATTCTTTTGCCTCAGCCTCCTCAATAGCTGGCATTACAGGCATGTGCCACTAAGAGGTGAAGCCAGCTGGACTTCCTGGGTCAAATGGGGACTTGGAGAACTTTTCTGTCTTACAAGAGGTTTGTAAAATGCACCAATCAGTGCTCTGTAAGAACACACCAATCAGTGTTCTGTAGCTAGCTAGAGGTTTGTAAAATGTTCCAATCAACACTCTGTAAAATGGACCAATCAGCACCCTGTAAAATCGACCAATCAGCACTTTGTAAAAGAGACCAATCAGCAGGACATGGGCTGGGACAAATAAGGCAATAAAAGCTGGTCACCCCAGCCACCAGCAGCAACCCACTCTGGTCCTTTTCCACACTGTGGAAGATTTGTTTTTTTGCTCTTCACAATAAATCTTGCTGCTGCTCTGTCTTTGTGTCCGTGTCACCCTTAAGAGCTGTAACACTCATCGTGAAGGTGCGCGGCTTCATTCTTGAAGTCAGCAAGACCACAAACCCAGCAGAAGGAACCAACTCTGTACACATCTTGGGGGCTTGTCTGGGATATTGCCACATGGTGAATACCATCGGACCCCTTTCACTTGCTATTCTGTCCTATTTTTCCTTAGAGTTCAGGGGCTAAACACCGGACTCCTGTCAGACAGTTAAAAGCGACTAGCACAGCCACAGGGCTACAGACACGGGTGTCAGGCTTTCTGGGAAGGGGCTCTCTAACAACCTCTGACTCTTCACAGTTAGGAGCGTTGTTTTGCCTGGAACCAGCTTCCACTTTTCCTGTATTTCCAAGCTGAGCCATTCGGCTCCGGGGTCCTGACAAAAAGTTATGCTCAGTCATGAGCGTAACTCTCAAAGTTATGTTGCCAAAGCGAGACTCACCCATCTATCCTATCTATCCTGACCCTTGCCTCCTGGGTCCTAATACCTGTTAGGCAAACTTTCTCCCACCTCTCTTCTCCAAGACTAGTCCTGCTTCTAAAAACCACTCCCTGTCTCTGGTGCTTTTCTAGTTTCTCCTGTAAGAATGATTTCTAGTATAAACTTCAGAACTCTGTTCCTTTCTTTAGGCACCCAGGCTCACCAATAAGACAGGCATAATTTTTGCCCAAAGCCCTGTGGTGGGGGAGACTATCTGGAATTTTAGGATCTCTCCTCAGAGGGATGCATTTCTATGCCTGAGAGTGTTATGGTGTTCAATTATCCCATAAATGGAGGAGCCAGTCTGTATCTGTGGTCTGTCTTTGGCAAAAATCTATTCTTAGTGTTTGTAATTCTGCTCTGGTGTATTCTCATCCTGAGGTCTGCCATTTCCATGATTACAATCGATAACTCTTTTTCTAGTTATCATAGGTCTTGACTTATAGATCCCACCTCCAACAGGGATCATCAGATTCTCCTAGGTCCTCTAGATGGAGGTCTTTAAGATCCAGGGCTTCCTCCTTAAAAGTTTCATCTGAAAGGGATTGACTTTTCCTTAGGATTCTGTGAGCTAGCTCTTTGCCTTTGTGGTGACCCCTGTCTGTCTGTAAGACACTTTGCATTAAAAGTGCAGGGATTTCTTCTTTGGGGGCTCTGGTAATTAAAAGCTGAATAATTTTTGGGTCCCTCAAGTCTGACTGTATGTCCTCAGGGGATTGTACAGAGAGTCTTTTCCTGGCTTCCAACTCTGTTGGGTACCAAGGATCCTCAACACTGGGTACTGCATTTGGGCGACAAGCCCTCCAGCATGCTTGCTTAAGTTTCTTTCCTAGGGCCCACATTATGAAATATTGGTAGCTATTTTATATAGTTTATCAATAATATATATTTCAGTTTCCCACTTTCACCAGCCATATGAGTGCAGGTTATGTAATAACTGACTTTCTTTGGGCTAAATTAAATATTTGTTTCGCTAACCATCATCTCATAAATTGAGACCCTGCTTGGTATGAGCCTTTCTGGCTCCACCGGCTTCCTAGCTTGGCATCAGTCAAGACCTTGTGAGCCATCATTATCTTCATGACCTGGGCAAGGTCCCCTGTCACCCAAGGTTTTCCTCGGGGAGACAGACTTTCAAGGTGAAGAGAGATTATTTCTTCTTAGAGAGGGTGGCAGTTTGTTTTTCCAAATGGCATGATTTCCAATTTCAGTTTAAGTGGGGACTTCAGCCTTAAAATCAACTAACTATGCCAATTATGCCAAGTAAGACAACTGTGCCCATTGTGCCTAGTAAGCCAACTGTGTCAATTTTGTCCTGAGCTGTGCAAGGTTAGAAATAACCAGGTCCACACATGTTTGTGTCTTTCCACAGTGTCAAGCTTTTATTGATGCTATTTCAATCACAAAATCCACAAGCTACATGGAGTTCCCAAGGAGGCAATTCTCCTTAGTACTTCCCATTGACTTGCAGTCAGAGCTGTGGGCACACAGACTCAAGTCATTTCACAGTCAGTCAACATAACACACCATACATAATTGTATACTTAATCAATATGTAAATGTTATAGGTTAAACATCCCACAACAAACAAAGTAACATTTAACATTAAGAGGAAAAAGAGATAGGAGAAAGAGTAACAAGGCAGTGCACAGAGAACAAAGAAGATAAAAGGAGTCTTGATCTGGGCCAGGTGGTCCGTTGGTCTTGCAAGGAAGAGTCTTTGAGGTGGCAGAGCCTTCGGGGTCAGATGCCAAGTTCTCATCACAAGTGACAGCAAGATGGTGCCAGTTAAGATGGCCATTTTGAGATACTGAAGAGCTAATCTTTGATAGTCACAGTTTCCTCTGGTGAGAACTGATAGTGGAAGAGTGTCCTTATCTGGTTGGATGCAGTCTTTATTTTTTATTTGTTTATTAAACAAAACATCATATCTTTGTTGGCAAAGTACCTTATGAAATACAAAATGGAGTCTTTTCCTAAGATGGAGTTAGTTATGTCAAGGGTGCTCTATACAATATTTCTACTACTTTAAGAGAAGGGCATATGTGGAATGCTGGATCCCCAAAATAACACCAAAACAATCTATTGATCCTGCTGATAAGACAACGCTACCTCTGTGACATCTTACCAGCATCTTAGAGGGAAAGGTCAAAATGAAGAAATGTATTGAGATTTTTGAAGTCTGGTTTAAGGCAGTTCTTTCAGTAGAAGAGGGAGCAAGGGTTGGAGCTTGATTAAAATTAGGTAAGTATCATGACATAATAGATTAGAATTGGTAGACACAGCAAGGCAAAGATTTTGAGGACAGGGTTCAAGGAATCTTGAAGTGTAAACTAAACTAACATTTGATGCCTTATATAGTTTCTCAATAATATATATCTCAGTTTCCCACCACTTTAACCAGCCATATGAGTGCAGGTTATGTAATAATTGACTTTCTTTGGGCCAAATTAATTATTTGTTTTGCTAACCAAACTCTTCTGATGAAGAGTTAATGAGTCATTTAGGAAGTTCCAAGGATCAACAATAAAGTTATCAGCAATTTTTAATTTATTGAGCAAGAATTTCCTAAAGGAGTTTGGTAATGAAGAAATCTAACTTATTTTCACATAAGCTGTGAGATGTGGATAGTTTCGATTCTCGTTGTGGTTTTCAATTAAAAAGAAAAAGAAAGAAACAGGCCGGGTGCAGTGGCTGTAACCCCAGCACTCTGGGAGGTCGAGGCAGGTGGATCACGAGGTCAGGTGTTCAAGACCAGCCTGGCCAACATAGTGGAACCCCGTCTCTACTAAAAATACAAAAATTAGCCAGGTGTGGTGGTGCACTCCTGTGATCCCAGCTACTCAGGAGGCTGAGGCAGGAGAATTGCTTGAACTTGAGACAGACGTTGCAGTGAACCAAGATCACACCACTGCTCTCCAGCCTGGGCAACAGAGCAAGACTCTGTCTCAAAAAATAAAAATAAAAATAAAAAAACCCAGAAAACCACACAATTTTTCATAAAGAAAAAGATGCCTCATACATACATGTTTTTAAAAATTTTGTAGCTGGGTATAGTGGCAAACACATGTGGTCCCAGATACCCTGGAGGCTGAGGTGGGAGGATTGCTTAAGCCCAGGAGGTAGAGGTTGCAGTGAGCTGAGATCATGCCACTGCACTCCAGCCTGGGCAACAGAGCAGGATCCTGTCTCCAAAAAAAAAAAAAAAAAAGAAAGAAAAATAAAAAAGAAAGAAACAAAGAGAAGAGAAACCACAAAGTGGCATTTTTGATATTTATTATATATAAATAATATAAATTATTTATAAAACTGAATACAAATATATTTATACACACTTATTGAGGAGTGAATAAATTAATTAATTAATGGAAACTCTAGACAGGGAGGAGAAGTTGACCAAGAAGCTACCTCTGTCCCCTAGGCTTCTCCTTCCACTTTGAGTACTAATATTTAGTGTTCCCATCCCCATCACTACCATGCCCAGATTTCCCTGAGTACAGTTTACAATTCTAGCTCAAGTTGAAACAAAAATATCCTTTCTTTTGGATTCCCTTAGCATAGCTAAGCTAGGCAAGAATTTTAGAAATTATTGCCAGCTACTTAGAAAACATTGGGAGAATTGAACAAAGAAATAGCCCCAACATTCAAACAAAGAGAAGGACACCTACAATAACCAATGGTATGTACACTCACACCAATCAGTGCTGAGTCAACAGAACCATCTATTTACTTAGTGAAAATTCCATCACTGTTTCTTCAGGGCAGCATCGCTGATACTACTCTGCAATGCACACACTCTGATTTTATGATGTAATTCCCAGAATATTCCATATCCACAAGAAGAAGTTAAGGCTCCTTTGCTTGGCACTCAAGACCTAAACAATCTGTACCAGTTTACTTTTCTGGCCATATTTTCTTCTCCCTTTGCCCAGTACCTTCTTAGATGCTGTCCCCAAACTCTTTGCACAGTGTTACTCAAAAGCTAGGACAAATAGGACCCCTCTGTGAAAACTGTCCCCTTCCACCCCCACTCCCTCGTGTCCCCATTGCAGCCATAATCTCCAATATGATGGTATTTGGAGGTAGGGCCTTGGGGGTATTAAAAGGTAAGCTTAGACACATAAAAAATTTGAAGCATTTATTTGAACAAGCAGCAATTCAAGAATTGGGCAGCACCAGACCCCAAGAAGTTCAGGGCTCTACCGAGAGATCATGGGGAAACTTTTGTAAAGTGTTTATAGAAGCAAGACAAAGAAAATACTTAATTGATTCAAGTGGAAAATCCCTAGTTAGAGGATAGTTGGCAGTTTCTGATTGATACAGTTGCTAGTTGGAGGTTAGCTGGCGATCTCTGATTAGTTAAGTTTTGTTTTACTGTTTACACTGAGTTAGGCTTCAGTTTGCGGATGCAGAAACCCAAGGTAGTAGAGCTGTTTCAGCCTAATGGCCTCCCAAGTAATGATTTTAATGGGGAGGTAATCATAGTTAGATGAGGTTATGAGGGTGGATCTATCATTATGGGACTAGCGGCCTTATACGAAGAGATACCAGAGAGCTCGTTCTTTTTGTTTCTCTCAGTTACGGGAAGATACAGTGAGAAGGTGGCCATCTGCAAGGCAGGAAGGGAACCCTCACTGGAACAGGACCATGCTGACACGTTGATCTTGAAATTCGAGCTTTCAGCACTGTGAGAAATACAAGAGCTGATTAATACATGAGGCTAACTCTGCACGTTTGCTCTAAGCCAGGTTGTAAGTTCGTTGAGGCCCAGGAGGCCGGCACATGGTGCAATACATGTTAGTTGAACTACATTGACTTGACTTGGTTTGGTTTCATTTAACTTTATGAAGCCTGCCACTTTGCACACTCCTATGGTATTGCTATACTTTTAACCCCTGTGGCAGCTTTTTAAAATTGCATTTACAAGGATGAAGTGATGTATTTAAAAAGTGGAAGAAGAATAAGAACATTTTAAAAGTTTAAGTTCCATGAGAACTACTCTGTATCAAAGTTGTATTCCTCTTGCTTCTGGTTTCCACACAGGAAATAAATAGAATCTTATTTTAAAATAGATATTTTTAAATATTCCATTTCTCACCTAATGAAGTAAACCTACCTCCCTACCTATAGACAGTTGATCCTAGATGTGAGAAATTGATCCAAGGAAGGAGAGCAGATTCCATTTTGTGTGCCTTGAGATCCTTGAAGGCTCTTTCTCCTTTTCTTTCAGATAACTAGGACTGAGGGGTGCGTGTCAGACAATGGGGAGCCTTCCAAAACTGGCCAGTGTTTCTTATTGTGAAAAAATGATTTTTACCATGTCTCTTATTCCCCCATCCTCTTTCAGGAACTCTTGACTGTTTTCCTGGCCAGGGTGATCAGACATCACCTGGGGTGTGGAGGAAACTGATCAAATATTGAGTTGATCAGATATTGAGGATGGGGGTTTCTTGCACAACTGACTTAATAGAGCTGTTTGCTAGAACTGGATTTTACAAGGAAGTGCACATATCAGCCTAGTAGAAGATT
The DNA here is from genome assembly GCF_047675955.1 of Chlorocebus sabaeus. Classification (NCBI taxonomy): domain Eukaryota; kingdom Metazoa; phylum Chordata; class Mammalia; order Primates; family Cercopithecidae; genus Chlorocebus; species Chlorocebus sabaeus. Next base: position 107,468,275 of record NC_132924.1, on the reverse strand, counting down.
TGGAAGCCTGACTGAAGTTTGGCCAAGCAAAGAATCCTTGTCAATTTCCATAACATGCTGCCTTTTGTTATCAGTGAAACTTTATTTATTTTATTTATTTTATTGAGACAGAGTTTCAGGCTGGGATGCAGTGGCACAGTTATGGCTCACTGCAGCCTCGACCTGCAGGCTTAGTCTTTTTTTTTTTTTTTTCAGAGGTGGAGTCTCGCTCTGTTGCCCAGGCTGGTCTTGAACTCCTATGCTCAAGTGATCCTTCTGCCTCAGCCTCCACATGTGCTGGGATTACAGGCATGAGCCACCATGCCTGGCCTGAAATTTAATTTTAGCAGGGCAGGTGCTGCCAAGTGCAATTATGAGGCAGCTTAATGTAGGAGATGGATGTGTGAAGAAAATAGAGAAAAAGAAGATACAAAATCAGTGCCAATGTCTAGACTTTACAGATGTAATGATTATCTATTTATGTATCTCATAAGAGCAACCAGGTATATGTGGAGAAAGATCCTGGTTATCTTCCTTAATATCAGTGTAATTGATTTGGGATGATGCCAAAGGTTCTAGTTTCCTTTAACAATGCACTCTGGAGCTGCTATCCACAATAACTTGTCCCAAAGGGTTTTTTTTTTTATGATAATGACTTTGCAGATTTTGATTTTCAAGGTCTAAGGCCATGAACCCCTCATCTGTCCTTAGGCAGCCAGCTTTGTTCTGTATGCAAAGTTATGACTCACACAGAAAGGTTTCCTGTGGGTGAAAAGGAATGTGTCGCTGATTTCAGTGGAACAGTGGGGACAGAGCTTGATATTGGATGTCAGAAGACCTGCATTTGAATTCCAACTCTGCTTTTTACTGGCTGTAAGAAGTAACTTTTTTGAGCTTTAGCTTTAGCATCAACAAAGTGAGCAATATAAAGACTAACTCCAAGGGACCGGGTGAAGGCTTAAGAAGACAATGTATGTGAACTGCTCATTGTAACTCTATAGTGTTTTAAGAAGCTGTTTTTGGAATGTATTCTATGTTGAAAGTAATGTGGGTTTTAGACCTGTATACTTAGGTTACCTAATCTTTTTTAAGCCTAAACATTTTCATGTGCTAAAGATCAGACAGAGGAAGAAAGAGAGACAGAGACAGAGCTATTATAACCTACTTTTGTAGGTTCTTATGAGGGTTAAGAAGGATAATATATGCACAGTGTCTGGCAAAAATCTCAGCAAAGAATGGGCTTCTGTCTTCCTATAAAATTACAACTCTTCATTAAATTAATAAACCATTAGTTACTTGAATTTTTAAATAAATAAGAAATGGAAGAATTTCCCACACCCAAGTTCTATCAAGTCATATCCACATTCACCTTCCACTGTTATCCATCACTGCCATCTTTTCCAGTTCAATACAGTTTCTCTTCTTGAGTCCTTCTTGGCCCATCAAGGACCTGTAACTGTGAAACACCAGGCCCTCATGTTAGTATCACAAAAAAGCTCTGGAGATTTATGGCTGACAGATTTGTATTCTCATGACTACCTGACACTCAAGACTATGACACAACTAACAAAGCGTCTTTCTGAAGATTTCATGAAAGAAGAAACACATTTTTGTTCTAGGCACTTAGGTGAAACAGGCAAAGAAAGAAATTCTAAATTCATCACATATGCATAGCTCCCTCACCACGGGGCTTCTCTATGTATAGATCGTATAACCCATCCCACTTAAGGTATAGATCAGTTAGTATTGTCACACTTTCCAACCAGTTTCAAGCTCTTGGGAAAGGATTCTCTAGTTGGCAATGAGATAACGTGAAAAGTGAAGGAGCTTTCTAAAGTCATTCAGTCTTGGCTCCATTCCCTGAATAGCTCTGTATGGTCTTGGGCAAGCTACTGAACCCTTCTGGGCTTTAAATGTCTCATCTGTAAGACAGCAACCATGCCCACCTTTCAGGATATCAAGAGGACTACAGAAACCTGGATGGAAATAGGCTGCATGGAAGAGGCAATTTCACAAAACGCCTCCTCCATTTTAGAACATCTTTGTCCAGACACTAAAGGTGGAGAGAAAGGTGCATCACTTATGCTTCAGTGGCAATGTGTATGTGGCACTCCTGTGATGAGATCAGCCCCTTCATCCAAGGTGGCCCCTTGTGACTGCCCTTCCTCAGGGTCTGGAAGTGTCCACGCAGCCTGGGGGTTTTGTATGGAGTCTCTAGACTCAGACTATCTCACTACCTGTCACTTTGCCATATGAAATACTTAGCATATTGTCCTTCATGAAAACCATTTCATGGGACCTCTCTGCTACATTTCTGTAGATTCTACTTTACCCCCATAAAGTAGAACGTTCTGCTCTTGGGAAAATCATTACAAGATAACATCTATTATCTTTCATCCAGCTCGTCACTTACTCTTCCCTGAGGGTGGTGGAGTGTTTTATCTGATGAAATCAGAAAAAGGAATTGTGTGCACTTGGCACAGCCTCTTTTGGATCTGCTCACTCTCTCTCTCTGAGAAAGAATGCTATCTTCAGGTTGCACATACTTTCCACCCAGGTGACCTGCCTCTGAGAGGGAGTCACAGTGGTCCAGTTTCACCTGACGCTGGTGGGCACATCCATTCCAGGGGGGCATTTGATGGAGTCTAGAGACAAAGACCAAATTACCTTCTGCGGTTCAGCTTTGTCAGAAACCAAGCTGATATTTTGATTTTCATGTGCCTGGCGTCTGTTACTCAACTCATTATCAGTTTAAGAAAGGAAGAGCAGTCCCGCTCAACTGCCAGTAGAGGGTGATAAATACATGTTGACTATTAATTTTATGTTTGGTTTTCCAGAGATTTCCATGTGTATGAACATACATTATATTTTGCCTAACATGAAATGAGTGTTCTTTTGTCAAACAAGCTCTGGTACTTGTAAAATAGAGAAATACTAATGGCGTGAATTTAACCAGTTTCGTATCCACCTTTCATCCATTTGTACAGGCACACCTCATTTCATGATGCTTCACTTTATTATTGCAGTTCACAGACTTCATTTTTACAAACCGAAGTTCCATGGCAGCCTTGAGTCAAGTAAGTCTACTGGCGCCATTATTCCAACAGTAAGTGCTTACTTGAGTATCTGTGTCACATTTTGGAGATTCTCACAATATTTCAAACTTTTTTATCATTATTATACCTGCTATCATTATCCCTGATCAGTGATCTTTTATGTTATAATTGTTTTGGGATTCCATGAACTGTGTCCATGTAAGAGGGCAAACTTAATCGATAAATGTTGTGTGTTCTGCTCCACTGACCAGCCGTTCCACCATCTCTCTTCCTCTTCTTGGGCCTCTCTACTCCCTGGGTAGGAGGGAGATATAAGGATATTAAAATTAGGCCAATTAATAACCCTACAGTGACTTCTAAGTGTTCAGATGAAAGGAAGAGTCTCACATCTCTCACTTTAAGTCAAAAGCTAAGTCGATTAAGACATAACTAAGCCTAGCAAGGAAAGAATGTCAAAAGTTGAGACAGGCTGAAAGCAAGGTCTCTTGTGCCAAATAGTTAGCCAAGTTGTGAATGCAAAGTTCTTTGTAAAAGCTCTTGAAGGAAATTAAAAGTGCTGCTCCAGTAAACACATAAATGATAAGAAAGCAAAGCAGCTTTATTGCTGATATGGAGAAAGTTTTAGTGGTCTGGATGGAAGATCAAACCAGCCACAACATTCTCTGAAGCCAAAGCTTAATCCAGAACAAGGCCCTAACTCTCTTCAATTCTATGAAGGCTGAGAGAGGTAAGAAACTTGCAAAATAAAAACTTGAAGCTAACAGAGATTGGTTCATGAGTTTAAGCAAAGAAGCCATTTCTGTAACAAAGTGCAAGATGAAGCCGTAAGTGCTGATACAGAAGCTGCAGCAAGTTATCCAGAAGATCTAGCTAAGATCATTGATGGAGGTGGCCACACTAAACAACAGATTTTCAATGTAGATGAAACAACTTTATATGGCAAGAAGATGCCATCTAGAACTCTTCATAGCCAGACAGGAGAAGTCAATGCCTGGCTTCAAAACTTCAAAGGACAGGCTGACTCTCTTGTTAGGGATGAATACAGCTGGCGACTTTAAGTTGAAGCCTATGCTCACAGGTCATTCTGAAAATTCTAGGGCCCCAAAGAATTATGCAAAATCTGCTCAGCCTGCTCAATAAATGAAACAACAAGGCCTGGATGACAATAAATCTGTTTATGACATGGTTTACAGCATGAATATTTTAAACCCACTGTTGAAAACTACTACCCAGAACAAGAAAAAAGATCCTTTTCAAAATAGTACTGCTCATTGACAATGCACCTGATCAACCAAGAGCTCTGATGGAGATACACAAGGAGATTCATGTATTTTTTTTCTTGTCTGCTAACACAACATTCATTCTGCAGCTCATAGATCAAGGAGTAATATCAACTTTCAAGTCTTATTATTTAAGAAGCACATTTCGCAAGGCTATCGCTGCCATAGATAGTTATTTTCTGATGGGTCTGAACAAAGGAAGTTGAAAACCTTCTGGAAAGGAATCATCATTATAGATGCCATTAAAAACAGTCATACTTCATGGGAGGATATCAAAATATCAACATTAGCAGGAGTTTGGAAGAAGATGATTCTGACCCTCATGGATGACTCTGAGGGGTTCAGGACTTTAGTGGCAAAAGTCACTGCAGTTATGGCAGAAACAGCAAGAGAACTAGAATTAGACATGAAGCCTGTAGATGTGACTGAATTGCTGCAATCCTATGAGAAAACTTGAATGGATGTAGAGTTGCTTCTTGTGGATGAGCAAAGAAAGTGCTTTTTTGAGATGTAATCTACTCTTAGTGAGGATGCCCTCAATGTTGTTGAAATTACAATGGATTTAGATAGAGTTTTACATAAATTTAGTTGATAAAGCACTGACAGGGCTTGAGAGGACTGACTTCAATTGTGAAAAAAGTTCTACTGTGGGTAAAATGCTGTCAAACAGCACTGCATGCTATAGAGTAGTCTTTTGTGATAGGAAGAGTCAATCGATGCAGTAAACTTCACTTTGTTCTTATTATAAGTAATTGCCTCAGCCACCCCGATATTCGGCAACCACTACCCTGATCAGGCAGCAGCAAGAGCAAAAAGGCAAGAGCAAAAATATTAAGACCCGGTGAAGGCTCAGATGATGGTTTAGCATTTTTTTTTTTAGTAATAAAGTATTTTTAAATTAAGGTAGACACATTGTGTTTTAGACACAATGCTATTGTACAATTATATTACACAATGTATATTGTATAGTGTAATGTAAACATAACTTTTATTTACACTGGGAAACCAAAAAACGTCATGTGACTTGATTTATCATGATAGTTGTTTTATTAATGTAGTCTGCAGTCAAGCCCACAATATCTCTGTACTTCTTAAGTGCTTGGAATAATGCCTGGTACGGATTAACAGAACCAGTTCTAAAGCCGGGCTGCCTGACTCTGTCATCTACTCAAGCCCTGTAGGTCTTGTTTCCTTAACTACAAAACTGGTGCAATAATACTTACCTGTGGGTTATAATGATGCATAAGTGAGATAATGTGTGCAGAGTTTATTGCAATCCTTCAAAGGTTAGGGTCAGTTTCAGCTGTAATACAGACTCCAAAAGAGTAACATTAATAGGATGAGAGGTTTTTTTTCCTTCTATCTCCAAAAAGGAGATTGGAGGAAGGCAAGTCTGACATGGCAGCTGAATCCTTTAACAGAATCTAGGTTCTATGAAAGAAAATAAATTTTCTTCCTGAGGAATGGTAGCCCCCTTTAATGATCAGGCCCAGGAAAGCATTGAAATGCAACAGCTGTAACCTCTCACTCCCCCTTGAGCTAGATAATTACCTCTTGAAGCCACTTGCTACGTGGGCTCTGGACTAACTGATGCCAAATAGCCATAAAATACCATATGCTGGCCGGATGCAGTGGCTCAAGCCTATAATCCCAGCACTTTGGGAGGCTAAGGTAGGCAGATTACCTGAGGTTGGGAGTTCAAGACCAGCCTGACCAACGTGGAGAAACCCTATCTCTACCAAAAATACAAAATTAGCTGGGCGTAGTGGTGCATGCCTGTAATCCCAGCTACTCGGGAGGCTGAGGCAGGAGAATCGCTTGAACCTGGGAGGCAGAGGTTGTAGTGAGATGAGATCGTGCCATTGCACTCCAGCCTGGGCAACAAGAGCGAAACTCAGTCTCAAAAAAAAACAAAAAAATACCATACGCTGGACATCACAGCTCATACCCTATAGTTCGACAATGCATAAACCAATCACCAGCCAATGTTATCTCTGTAAACCAATGAGAATTCCAGTCAAACAACATTTTTATCAGCATACTCTTTGTCCCCCTTTGCCTTTAATACCCTGCTTGTAACAAAGGCCAAATGCGCGTTCCTCAAGGCAACTTGAAGTGTGTCCCAGGCAGTTGTCCTCAACCTTTGCCCAAATAAATTATCTACATTAATTTTTGCATTAGTTTCTTTCTTTAGGTTGTTGTCTCTTTCTATTCTGCTGCTTTAACCATGCTATCTCATAATCCCAACTGGCTGCTTGAGCTCCAGCCATTACATTCACATTCCAGACAGTAGAAAGGAAGAAGTGGCAGAGAAGGGTTGAAACAACACTTTACTGATTTCTTGGTTTACTAAGAAATGTTCTCTTAGAAAACTCAGTTCCCCTTGCTTGGTTGGCATTAGAGTAGATTTCTCAACTATAATTTTACTTCCTCTGAAACTTACTAGGAATTTTTCTGCACTGATCATCAGAACTAAGTATAGAGTTTCATGAAACATTTCCCACAAGCTGTATTAAAGATTTACTAACAGTCTTACAATTCAACTTTTAAATAGGAAGCTTACGTAAGCATTTTGCCACATGTATATATGACAAGTTATGTATGTGTATGTTAGTGTGTGTGTGTGTGTCTGTGTATGTGGAGAGACAAAGAGAGAGGCATGTTGCAGTCTATGGACTTGTAGTGTGTACTTTTAGCATGTACATTTTATAGAGGCTGCTCTCTAATAATCTTAACCTTTTTGGGTCAGAAACCCACTCTAGGATCTGAAAGAAAGCTTAGAACTCTTCTCTGGGAGAATGTACATGAAAACATATACTCCAAATTATAGTCATAATGGATTTTATTACATTGGAAATGTATTTCTTTCACAAAAATTATAGAAAACATATTTACAATAATTTGTGACACCAATAAATGTTCAAGCTTGGCAAATGGTTTTAACAATGGTCTTTCCTTTTCTCTCAACAAAAGAGAAAAGTGCTTGAAGTTCAATTTTGTGCCTCCAGAAGGCCTCTGCACAGTCAGTGAGTTTCTTAAAGTCTGCTCTCATTTCTTGACAAAAAACCTCTCAAAAAATGGTGATTCAAAGCCCCGATTCTAATGAAACTGATGACTCTCACAACAGTAAACAAGACTTCTTTCAAGATTTCCGCAGAGTACTTGAAATTTTTTAAGGAAATGCGAGGCCTCCTCACTCCCTCCCCGGTCCCCAGGCATTCTCCACCCCATCATTCTGTTTTAACCCTTTCGATGTTGTAATCATTCTGTGAAATCATTGTATTTGGTTAATAAATTTATTACTTTGCTTAGCATTTATCTATCTCTGCCACTAGAATGGAAGTTCCCCTGAGGCCATGCTATAGCCCAATGCCTGTAGCTGTGTGCAGAGTTATTTGTATTCCCATGAGGATCATCACTCACAGGCCAGCTGGAGCCCATTGCACAGGCCACCGAGAGGCAACTGGGCTTATCCCTCCTTAACTCCATGTTCAGAGAAACCAGCAGTGCCATATGAAATCATATCGGAACCTGAGTCAAGAGGAAAAAACAGGCACCCCTGTATAGTTATCAAAATATCCTGTCATGTGGTAAACCAAGTGGAAAAAACTAAGTATTATGATAAAGAACAAAAACAGGCTGGGCATGGTGGCTCATACCTGTAATCCCAGCACTTTGGGAGGCCAAGGTGGGTGGATCACCTGAGGTCAGCAGTTCAAGACTAGCCTGGCCAACAATGGTGAAACCCCATCTCTACTGAAAATACAAAAATTAGCTGGGTGTGGTGGTGCACATCTGTAATTCCAGCTACTCAGGAGGCTGAGGCATGAGAATTGCTTAAACCTGGGAGGCAGGCATTGCAGTGAGCCGAGATGGTGCCACTGCACTCCAACCTGGGTAACAGAGCAAGAACCTGTCTCAAGAAAAAAAAAAAGAAAAAAGAAAAAATACCATCATTAGTCAGGCATAGTGGCACACACCTGTAGTCTCAGCTACTGGGAATGTTGAGGCAGGTATATGGCTTGAGCCCAGGAGTTCTAGGCCAGCCTGGGCAACATAGCAAGACCCCATCTCTTAAAAAAAAATTAAAAAACAAACAGAAGACCATGATTATGTATAAAGTCCTGCATAAGTAAATTAGAGATATGTAGAAATATAAATTTGCCCAATTCAATCTGTTCCCATGCCACTGTCAACTCTCATAAAACCCCCTGTTGGGTAACTCAAAAGCCACTAAGACTGAGGAGCCCCGGGCTGACTGGAAACAACTGTTGCTATTACACAATCATGTGGGTCCAAAAACACAAACAGCAGCCCATCTTTAGTCCAGGTTTTGATACTTTGCTTGTCATGGATTTTTTGCATTGATTTTGGTTTTTTAGAATATTGCATTAAAACCTTAGTCCTCATGATTACTGAGATTGTCCTAGCCCCAGTCTTGGCACTGAATGTCAGACAGTTTAAAATAAGCCACTGTGGGAGCATTAATCCCCTGGAAACTGGCAAGGGCTGCTTATCAGGACTCCACCTCTCCCAAAGAACTGATTGTTAAACTTTATTTATCAACAGACCACTGCCAACAATTCTCATTGTCAACATTCCTTATACCTTATCTTCTATCTCTTCTCTGAGTGTTCATTTCCTGTTCTTGCTATAACTGATAACATGCATTCCTTTATGGACATTGCTTCACCTGCTGTTCTCTTAAAAATTGGCTTGTTTTTCTTTGTCCATCCTCATACCAATGATCCTAAAAGTGAGGTAGATATTCTCTTTGGATATTGCAGTTCTTAGATTATTTTTTGTCAATATCCCAGATACTTTGAAGTGCTCAGCATCAAAACTATACACGCTACTATTATTTTAAATGACCTTAAGGTCACGCTCATTCATCAGAGATTTTATCGCATTTTGCTACCACTTTTGTAATCATTCTTGGGGACTTTCCATATCCATATAATTCTCAGTGACTTTGTTATCTCAGTTAATTTGCCCCCTCAATTGTTAAGAACGTTTCCTCTCTTTATTATCATTACAAACAAATCTACTACCATTGAGTTTCAAATTTAAGCAACATATTCTGACCAATACCTCTTACTTTTCCATCTTGTTCCCTGTAACACTCATACTTTATCAATTCTTGGACACTGTTAAGATCTCTGATCCACTAATCTTATCTCATTTTACTGTCTGTCACAATCTTCCTGGACAATCAACTTCTTCTTGTCCCTCTTTATCCAGTTAAGATGCTGTAATTGATCACAGTAGTTACTCCTTACATTTATGTTTAGCTGACAAATCATCTTTTTCTGTTCCAATCAATAAAGAGGATCAGAGACAGTCTGCATTCAGATACAACAGACAATAGTATGCATTTACAGCTTCATCCCAAGGCTAGGTTAGCTTTCTTACCTACTGTTAGAGTTCAAAGATATCTAGACTATCTGGACATCCCACATTGATCCATCATGTTAATAACATGATGCTAACTGGATTATATGAGCAAGAAATGGGTAGCACATTGGACACTTTGGTAAGAAACATACTCCAGAGGGGTGAAATAAATCCTATTAAGACTCAGGATGTATGTCACACCAGTAAAACCTTTAGGAGTCCGGTGGTTGGCACTTTCTGGGACATTTTCCCCAGGTACAAGAAAGGATAAATTGCATCTCCCTATCTAAATCTAACTGTCATAAATGAAGATGGAAGTATAGCTCTCGGTAGTTCTCTTCAAGCCCTGGTGGCAGCATATTTCACACTTGTGAATACTGCTCCAACTCATATCCTAGATGTCACCAAGGCAGCCAGCTTTGGGTGAGGCCCAGTGGAAGAAAGAGCTCAGCAGCCAGATAAAGTTGCAATGCTGCTCGGGCCATAAAACCCAGCAGACCCTATGGTATCAGTATCAGAGTACCAATGGTGGGAAAGGATGTGTGTAGAACTTATGGAAAGCCTCAACTGGGAGAATCACAATGAAGACCTGGAACTCTGGAGCAAGTCCATGCCATTAGCAGCAGATCATTTAATGTCTTTTGAAAAACAACTTTTGGTGCGCTACCAGACCCAGATAGAGGCAGAGTGCCTGATCACAGGACAGAAGTGACAATGTAGCCACAATTCACATCATGTCCTAGGTTCTATCAGACCCCCCAAGTCCATAGGTTGGTTAGGCTCAGAAACAATGCATCCAAAGCAGAAGTGTATATCCAACATCAAGCATGAGCAAAACCAGAGGGCACAAGTAAGCCGTGTGAGCAGGTGACTCAGAGCCATGTCATCCACTGTTGCACCAGCACCTCTCCATCGCTTTACCTGAGTGGTGGTGCAGGGGATGCCTTATAACTAGATAATGGAGGAGGAAAAAGCCTGAGCTTGGTTTCTGAGTTGGTGAATTGGTTATGTGGGTGCAAGTCAAAAATGGATGGCAGCTACACGATGGCCCACTTGGGAATAACTTTGGAAGACAATGCCGAGGTGAAGTCCTCCCAATGAACAGAGCTTCAGGTGGTGCACTTGGTCATCAGCTCCAAGGGCAGTGGCCAATGTCTTGGCCAGTCTCTAGAAAGGAAGCCTCATATAATTGGAGATCTTTTTTTTTTTTTTTTTTTTTGAGATGGAATCTCACTCTGTTGCCCAGGCTGGAGTGCAGTGGCACAATCTTGGCTCACTGCAACTTCTACCTCCCAGGTTCAAGAGATTCTCCTACCTCAGCCTCCCAAGTAGCAGTGACTACAGGTCCCCACCACCACACCCAGGTAATTTTTTATATTTTTAGTAGAAACGGGATTTCACCATATTGGCCAGGCTGGTCTCGAACTCCTGACCTTGTAATCTGCCCACCTTGGCCTCCCAAAGTGCTGGGATTACAGGCGTGAGCCACTGCGCCGAGTCTGGAGACTTATTCTCTTCATCTCTGTAATCCTAGGGCCAAAAAGAGTTCCTGTTGATATTAAATGGTGAATGCTTGTGGGATGAATGAATGAATTTACTGAATAATTGAATGAATGCCCCTCTTCCATAAAGGTGCCAAACTTGCTAATACCACAGGTTCCTCACCTGTGCACAGAAATCTTTTCTTCTAGGAGGTTTGCTTAGCAAAGTAAATTTTCACCATCTCAAAGGTAGCCATGGCCCTAGCAGTTTCCAAAAGTTGCTCCCAATATTAGAATGCTTCATGAAAGGCATGGATCTGGCCATCAAAGAGGAAAACAGGAGCTGGTGGCCAGAAAGTTCAAGATTCTAATATCGGTCGGAACCCCGGGAGGTCGCCAACAAACAGCACAAGGCAGTGTGGAGCAACACGCTGTTTTAATGAGCGCCTGGGTGCAGATGGGCTGAGGCCTAAAATGGTGTCAGCCCCAAATGAGGATGGGGCAGAGGTTTTATAGTCTCCTGTAAACAGGAAGCGTCCCAGTCTGATGTAACTGCTCTGTGGTACCCCCACGGCCTCTCTCTCGGTCTTCAAGGGGTATGTGTCTTCCGGCCAGCTCTCTTCCTGCTTCTGCTATCTTGCTGACGCACACTGCTGGCGCAGGTGACCTTGTGCCTTGGCACTGGACCTGAGAAAGGAGGAGTTATTCATTCCCCCAAGCTTTCAGGACCTGGGGAAAGTCTTTCATTCCTGTCTATTTGGTTATAGAAAAAGGGAAAAGGGATGACTTTTTAAATAACTACTTCAGGCATGACGTAGAGGGTGGTGTGGGCACCTCGGAAAAAAGAAAAACTTAATTTTGAGGTATTTTTGAGAGATGGGTTGCTATCCGTTGTGTCGTCGTAGCAGGATTGTCTGGCGGTTGACTGTAGTTTCAATAAGACTTTTAATGGCTTTTATTATCAGTGGGATAATACAGGGGAGAAACAGGAGGAACCCAATGATGAAGATTACTGCCCCTACCAGCGTTTTAAATCCTCCTAAATGAGAGAAACACCTTCCTAGGTTTGTCGGTTCCCATCCCCTCCAGGTTTGGAATGGTACATGGGTTACTTTTCTGATGTTTGAAGTGATTTCTAGAACTGCTTTTCTGTTATCATCTATGTTAACACAGCAATTGGAGATATTAAACTTACCACAGACCCCACCTTCTTCTGCTAATAAGTAGTCTAGTGCCAGCCTGTTTTGATAAATTGCCGCGCACATTTGGTTTTGTTGTTGCGTGAGCATTTCCAGAGCTGAGGTGGTTTGGTTAGTGTTTATCTCTAGAACAGCCTGTAGTCTAATTACTCTATTTAGCATATATATGGGAGTGCGATAACCATCCTCAGCCCAAGTGGCAGGACCCTAATATTCGATGATCCATTGTGGAGGCCCCTCATCCTCTTGCCATCTTTGGCTTCGACCTACCTTTAAGGATCATTTTTCTTTGTGTAGGTTATCATACACAGGGACTCCGAGGGTGTTGCCTGCCTGCTTTGGAAGTAAAAAGAATCCAGGTTTAATTGTTCCTAGGAAGAAAGTACCTTGCCAGCGATAAGGTGGCCACAAGTAAGCCTGGGTTCCACATATCCAAAGGAATCCATCAGGGGCAATCCATTGTAGGCTGGTGTTCATCAGATTGTCCCATAGTGCACTTAGGCGGGGTATGTGGCATAAGGGTTAGTGGTGTTTGTACAGTTCCAGGCCCTTTTTGACGAGACACAATTGAGGTAGCTTAAGTTAGGAGACCAGGCTCCGTGGGGTAACCTTGGCCACCGCTCTGCTGCGGAGGTGTTGACTGTTAGGGTTTGGTGACAGGGACTTTCACCTATGGTGCAATGGGTTTTATTAGTCCACTTGCGGTGTGCACACCATCCCTCTTACTGGGTTGGTAAGTGTCCAGGACTGCAGGCGTTCCTGAGGAGTGAAAGTGAGGCTGGAGTCTTGGGATGCTAGTAAGTAGGGGAGAATGTCTATCCCATACCACGGCCACTGTTCACTCATACGAGCTCCCCCACATACCCAGCAATTGCACGCATTTATGGTAAGCATGATGCGTTCTCCTAGACCTACAAACAGGATTTTTTCCTGGCTTGGGAAGGGATACGCCTGCTTGTAGTTTTGTATAAAGGGTTGGAAATACCATGGGTTATTTTGGAGGCGAGTTGTTGGCTTTGGCCTTTGCTTTGGCTATAATCTGTTCTCTCTTTATGTCCTCTGGCACTTGAGTGTTTACTCCCCATTGTCCAACTTTGGCGAAGCAAAGCCACTGCTTACCTTTTGGACATATAACCTCATTACAACTGCCAGATACTCTACACCTAGATTTTTTACTTTATAATAACTTTTCCCTGATTCAACACTTTCCTCGACTAAGGTTCCATAACAGGATTTTTCTATATGATTATGGTAAGTAAAGGACTGTTGCATTTTTCCTCCATAGTGGAAAGCCTGATAACACTCACAGCAGCTTGGAGGGGCTGCTGTGGACAGCAGGGTGGCTACTGACAGGATTAGGATTGTGGTGAGGGATATTCTTGTATTAAGATCTTTGGTTGGAAGTGGGGCATAGCAAGTGGTTGGGTAGATACAGGCCATCTCTGGAAGAAGGTGATTAGTCTTCCTCATGTTTAGGCTTTCTAGGGGGTTTTTGGTTTTAAGAAAAATTTGGGGGTTAATTTGAGCTTGATAGGAGAAACTGGCCTGTAGGACCACTTAGCTGTTAATGTTTTAGAGGAAGAAGTAGCCTTGGGGGTGAGCTTGACCCTGGTGCGATGGATCCAGTAGGGGAGTCATTGGACTCTCATTGCAGTTGGTGTGCTGAGTACCACAGTGTAGGGGCCTGTCCACTTCAGTGGTAGCTTTTTGCGAGCATCAGGTTGGCAGATAAACATGTCTGTGCCTGCAAAACAGTTATGTTGAGAGGAAAAGGAGGTGTCGACGGGGAGAGGCATGGTCTCATTTGCTGCTTCATGAATGGAAATCCAGTGTCTGGATTAAGGAGAGAAGGTAATTACCAAGTGGCTCAGAGTCTGGGAAGGGTGGAGGCTCCAAGACGAAAGTTCAGCCATCCATGATTTCAAAAGGACTATAAAAAGAGGGTGACTTTGGTGTTGCGTGGAGTCTCATGAGGGTGAAAGAGAGGTTTTTTGTCCATGACTGGTGGGTTTCTAGAGCCGGCTTGGTGAGTTGGGCTTTAAGGACAGAGTTAACTTTTTCAGCTTTGCCTGAAGATTGAGGCCTGTAGGGTGTGTGGAGAACCCATTTTACGCCTAAGGATGTAGAGATGCCTTGGGTAATTTGACTGATGAAGGTGGGCCTGTTATTGGACTGGATGGATGTTGGGAGTCTGAAACGGGGAATTATATGCATGATGAGAGTTTGTGTGTGATGATATTTGCAGCTTCTGAAGTTGCTGGGAATGTTTCTACTCACTCAGAGAAAGTACAGACAAAGACTAGAAGATAGAAGAACGATTTTTTGGGCGGCATGTGAGTGAAGTCTACTTGCCAATCTTGCCCGGGTACCTGGCCCTGGGCTTGTTATTGAGTTCTAGTTTTATTCCATTGTGGTCAGAGAAGAAAGTTGATATAATTTCAAATTTATTTATGTATTTATTTGTTTGTTTGTTTGTTTGTTTTATAGTAACAGGGTTTCATTCTGTCACCCAGGTTGGCTGGAGTACAGTGATGCAATCATAGTTCACTGCAGCCTTGAACTCCTGGGCTCAAGTGATCCTCCTACCTCAGCCTCTGGAGTAACTGGGACCATATGAATGTGCCATCAGTCCCAGCTATTTTTTTTTTTTTTTTTTTTTTTGCTTTTTGGTAGAGACAGGATCTTACTATTTTGCCTAGGCTGGTCTTGAACTCCTGGGCTCAAGCAATCCTCCTGCATTGGCCTCCCAAAGTGATGGGATTACAGCACCTGGCCTTGAAAATTGTTTTTAGAATCTTATTTTGTGTCCTAACATATGGTCAATACTGGAGAATGTTCCATGTCCTGATAAAAGTAATGTGTATTCTGCAACTGTTGTGTAAAATATTCTGTAAATATTTGTTAGGTCTACTGAGTCTATAGTGCAATTTAAATTTGATGTTGCTTACTTGTTTTTCTGTCTAGATGAATCTGTCCAATACCAAGAGTGGGATTTAGAAATCCTCAGCTATCACTCTATTGGAGTATCTCTCTCCCTTTCAATCTAATGTTTGCTTTATATATCTAGGTGTTCCAGTGTTAGGTGCATATACATTTGCAATTGTTATATTCTTTTGCTAAATTGATTCCTTTATTATTACATAATATCTACCTTTCTTTTTAGCTTTTTATTTGAATTCTGTTTTGTCTCATGTATCTACTCCTGCTCATTTTTTTGTTTCCTTTCGAGTAGAGTATCTTTTTCAATGACTTTCTATGTGCATCTTTGCCGGTTAAATGAGTTTCTTGTAGGAAACATATAGTTGTGTCCTCTTTCTTTTAATTAACTCAGCTGGTCTATATCTCTTAAATGAGAAATTTAATCCATTTGCATTCCAGGCTATTATTGATAGTTGAGGACATACTCCTGCCATTATTAATCATTTTCTGGTTGTCTTGTATATCCTCTGTTCTTTATTTCCTCCCTTATTATTTATTTTTGTGGTTGGGTGGTTTTATGTAGAGATAAGGTTCGATTTCCCTTTTTCCTTTGTGTATTGGCCCTACCAATGAGTTTTATAGTTTTACGTGTTTTCATTATGGTGATTAGGGTCTTTTCACCTCTAGATGTATGACTCCCTTGAGCATTTTTGTAAACCTGGTCTAGCGGTGATGAATTCCCTTAATTTTTGCTTGCCTGTGAAAGATTTTATTTCTTCTTCATTTCCAAAATATATATTTGCTGGGTATAATATTTTTGAGCAGTCGTTTTTTCTTTCAGTACTTTGAATATTATCACCCCTTTTTCTCCTGACCTGTACAATTTCTGCTAAGAAATCCACAGTTAGTCTAATGGGGATTCTCTTATATGTCATTTGATGCTTTTCTCTTGCTGTTTTTAGAATTATTTCTTTGCCTTTACCTTTTGACAATTTGACTATAATATGCCTCAGAGAGGCATATCAACCTATTTGTGATTCTTTGAGCTTTCTGAATCAGGATATCAGTCTCTCTCCCAACACTTGGGAAGTTTTCAGGTATTATTTTATTAAATATACTTTTCTTTTTTAGATGGAGTTTTACTCTGTTGACCAGGTGAGTGCAGTAGCATGATCTCAGCTCATTGCAACCTCTACTTCCCAGGTTCAAGTGATTCTCCTGCCTCAGCCTCCCAAGTAGCTGGGATTACAGGTGCCCACCATCATGCCAGGTTAATTTTTGTATTTTTAATAGAGACAGGGTTTCACTATGTTGGCCAGGCTTGTCTCAAACTCCTGACCTCAAGAAATCTGCCTGCCTCGGCCTCCCAAAGTGCTGGGATTACAGATGAGCCACCACACCTGGACTTATTTCATTAAATAAGTTTTTTATATTATTTCCTTTATACTCTCCTTCTGTAATGCCATAATCCAAATATTTGTTTGCTTAATGGTGCTTCATAACTCCTGTATGCCTCCTTTATTCTTTTTATCTTTTTTTGTTCATTTGCTTGTTTTATTTCAAATGACCTATCTTTAAGTTCAGAAATTCTTTCTTCTGCTTGGTCTCATCTATCACTGAAGCTCTCAGTTGTATTTTTATTTTATTCATTGAATTCTTTAGCTCTAGGATTTCTGTTTGGTTCTTCTCATTGTTGAATTTCTTATTCAAATCATGAATTGTTTTCCTAATTTTATTGAGTTTTCTATCTTTATTCTCTTTTATTTCATTGAGTTTCTTTAAGATTATCATTTTGAATTCTTTTCCTGGCATTTTGTGTATTTCCTTATTATTACAGTCTGTTACTAGAGAATTACTGTGTTCCTTTGGAAGCATTATGTTCCCTTGTTTCTTCTTGCTTAATGTGTCCCTACACTGATTTCTACACATCTGGTGGAACAGTCACCCCTTCCAATTTCATGGAGTAGGTTTTATAGGGAAAGACTTATTCTCGTAGATCGGTCTTGGGGAGTAGGTTCAGAGCAGTGTGTTGGCTTTGTTTCTAGGTGGATGCAGTAGTGTAGCATCTGCATAGTTTCTTCAACTGTAATCTTTCCTTGCAATGTTTGTGAGTATCTCAGTGTCCTAGGATGAGAGATTTTGTGGCAGTGGCAGTGCAGCTTTACCATGGTGGGCTTGCCAGGCCTTTCTCATATCTGAGTGCATGTGTGGCCACATTGGGTTGGCCAACTTCGGGTCTGGCTCACTGTGATTTCATGCCATGGGGCTGTTTCTCAAGCCTGAGGGGGCAGGTGTGTGGCTGCTTTGATGGCCCGCCTGCTTGCCTTCTAAGGATTGCCTATGGGGCTATCTCCCAGGCCCAAAATATGAGTGCATGGCTGCTTAGCTGCTTGGAAGTGTGTTTGCCAGGGCAATCCACAGGGCCATTTCTCAGGCATGGGATGCAGCCACACACCTTCTTGGCTGGCCTGGGTACATGTCTGCTGGGGGTGGCCAACAGAGCTGTTTCTCAAGTGTTGATTGCACATGCAGGTCCTTTGGGCAGGTCAGCAGCATGTTCATGGTAGGGGTGTGGTCCCATGCTGCTACTGTGTCTTAGGCCCTGGGCATGGGCACACAGCTGCTCTGTGGGCCCAGTGGCATGTCAGCTGTTAGGTGGATCAAGGACCCCTCTCACTTCAGAGAGGGTGTGCAGCAGTTTAGCTGGCTTAAGTGTAGGCTCTCCTTAGATAAGACTTCCAGAATCTTCCTCCAGCTCTAAAACCAGACAGTGTGTAGGTTGGTTTCACTGCTGTGCAGGACCGGAGTCACAGGCAATCCTGGGCCCAGACTCCATGCAGCTGGAGTTGTGGGATTCGGCCACCTGTGTGGGCTTCACACAGCTACTCAGTCAGCTTCTCGTTTCTCCAAGCCCTGGTTGTGAATGTGAGCCAATCCAAGGGTGTGTTCATGGAGGGAGTAGGTGCTATAGGCCTGTGTTTCAGGCTCTGTACATCTGCATATGGCCACTCTGCTAGCCTAGGGGTAGGCATGTCAGTTGTTTGATGGGCTAGGACCTCTCCTGCTTGAGGGAGGACACATAGTCATTTGGCTGGCTTAAAGGAAGGTTCACCCTGGGTGAAACTGCCAGACTGTTCCTTCAGCTGTATTGCAGATAACAGGGGTTGGTTTCACTGTGGTGCAGGACCAGAGTCACAGCCAATCCTGGGCCCAGTCTTTGTGCAGTTGGCCCACATGTGGGCTTGGTGGAATGAAGATGGAGCCCCAGTGCTGGAGAAGTGCAATGGCTATGGCCCCCAGAGCAAGGCACAGTCCAGAGATGGCTCTGATCTCAAGATGGTGCCATGCTGCAGCAGCCTGGCTCACTACGGGAAGGGTGTGTACACACCCTGTTCTCCTAATCCAGAGTGATACAGCTATATGGATTCCCAGAAGCTCTTCAAACTGGGCACAGGGCTTGCAAGGACTGTGGGATTATTTTATAATGAGGACTTGGGGTCATTTACAGTGGCAATGGAGACTGGTGGGGTTCTTTTAACTTTTCCCTACAAGGGGACTTCCCTCCTGTCTCTGGGCTGATGCAATTGTGGCAGGCAAGACGGGACTACAGATGCCATGTGCCTCCATGGTACTCTCTTGGGCTTCCAATCACTACAAGTTCCCCTCTACTGCCCCACTGCACCTTAATGCTCTCTTTTCATAATTCCAGTTAAATATTAGCGGTTTATTCATTCCCTTGGTCCTGTCTTGTGGCAGGGATAAGAACTAGGCATTTCTAATCAACCTTCTTCCTGACATCACTCATTCCAAAATTCTTAGTGTGAGTCACAGTTTAAAAATTTGAAAGCTACTGGTAGTGGTTGAGAGTTTGAGTGCTATAGTCAAATTCCTAGGTTTAAATATTGACCCTAACATTTGCTTAATGTGAGATCTTAGCAATTGTTTTCACTTCTCTGCATCTCAGTTTCTTCACATGTAAGATGGATTGATAATGGTATCCATGAAAGGGGTGGTTATGAAAATTAAGTGATTTAATGTACATAAAGCTCATAGAATAGTGCTGGCCATATACAAAGCTCAATAGATATATAAGCAGCAGCAGCACCTTCATATAACATATGCCAAGTGCTGAACCATAATCCAGTGTCTGAACCATAATAAAGACTCAGTAGTGGTTTGTCATTGTGGAAGAGACTTCTGGTGCTCACCATACCCATTCACTTCTGTTTTCTGGCACACAGGAGGATGACACTTCCCCATCCCATTGAAGATAGGCCTGACTGGGCTCTACCACCAGATCTGGTCAAAGGATTATAGGTAGAAGTGATGTGTGCCACTTCCAGGCCTGAGCAATTGATTGCTCATTTGAGACTCAGGTTCTCTTTTGCCTTCCTAAGCCAAACCCTGAAGCCTTAGGTTGGGACAGCAGGGAAACAATGTGGTAAGACCTCCATAGCTTGAGTCCTTGAGTGACAATGTGAACAGAGCCTACTGCCACCCTCAGCTCCACCAGCTTGTGTTGGACATGTAGCATGTAACCTTCATTTGTTTATACCAGTTTTATTGAGGCATAATTTACATACCATATGATTTACCTTTTTAAATAAACATTTGGGTGGTTTTTTGTATATTCAAACTTGTACCAGATCTCGCAGGGCCTTGAATGCCAGGCTCAGGAGTTTAAGTTTTATCCTGTGTGAATTTGACAGTTCATAAGAAGTTGTCTTTTAATTCAAAATGTGTTCAGATTATTAAGGAAATAATCTGACAAAGAGTATTCCCCATTTGCTTCTGGCTTCTTCCTAATTTTTCCCAAACGTTATAAGTTGTATTTTCCTTCTTAGCATCATGTCATAGTTACATGACTTTGTTTTCCACTTTCACCTTAACATTACCTCATATATATTTTTCTCTGTGTCTTTATCATCTTTACTTTTGATGGCTATACCTTATATCTTGCTATTGTTGGATATTTATAGTTTTACTTTACGTATACAGCATTTTAAAAATACATACACATATGTGTATACCTGTGTGCAGGCCTAGGACTAAGGGGAGGCAAGAGCCAAGGACATAAATGTAAGGAAGCTCCTACCTTCTGGCATGAAAATTTGCACCTGTGTACCTCATTTGCCTTACCTTGGTCCCAGCCCAGCCCTATACCTGTGTGTGTGTGTGTGTGTGTGTGTGTGCGTGTGTGTGTGTGTGTTTTCCTTTTAAATTATTTCCTTGGGAAATAATTCCCATGATGGGAGATTACTGGTTCAGAGCATGTTAAGATTCCAATTACTAGAGTGTTTCTCAGGAGGATTCCATTGAAGTTTTTTTTTCCCTTTTTCAAACTAAATTTTGATATGTATACTTATCAAAAGATGGGAGATCAAAAATCTTGAGATGTGTACATTTTACAAAGATTACAGAGGCAATGGGGGATGTTGGGGGCCATTACAATAGCATGTCTCAACTAGAGTGCTATTGTTGCTATAGACATTCCACTGATACAACTTTTCACATTTGCATGGCCCAGCCAAAATATTCTGGGTTTATTTATTTATTTTAGAGACAGGGTCTTGCTATGTTGTTCAGGCTGGTCTCTAACTCCTGGGCTCAAGCAATCATCCCACCTCAGCCTCCTGAGAAGCTGAGACTATAGGTATCACTCCAACTTTAGACACAGTTATACCTTCACGCAATCAAGCTGTATACTCAATTATTATCAAAACAGCAACAAAGCCTCTGATATTGAGTCCATGTCCCTAACAGATGACCCTTCTGTGTGTACCAACCTGGCCACTCAAGGTGTATCATTTTCACAAGATATTAGCTCTTTGGATTTGGACCCAGGAGTTTCAACTGGCAGAGCAACCTCCAAGTCAAGAGGACTCTCATGGAAGAAGGAACTTGGCTGTTTTACACAAAGCAAGTTCCCAGTTTTAGGCTCAAGTTCAAATTCTGTTACTTGGGGACAAATGAATTTACCCAGTAGCAACAATTTTTATAGAAGTTACATGGAAAAATATCTGGGCTAGTCTGTTCCGTATAAATTTTTCCAGGAGGGAGCACTTTTAAAGAAAGCACTAAATGGAAAATCACCAGCATGGAGTTTAGAGAGGCCTAGTGCTTGAGTCATTACCAGGCAGATGAAGTTCCCAAACTTGCATAATTAGGGGAAAGATTGGAGGGTGATAGAGCAGAAAGAGCAGTTGGGGTGAGGTAGAGTATCATGAAGAGAGGTTGTTGGAAAGAAATCAAAATTGTCTTCAAGGATCTTCAAGTGACTTTTCTGAGGCTATCTTGGAAAAACGTGTTTTTCTACCTGCCAATTAGGGCTGATCAATTTATTGTTTTGTACCTTCTAATTTGAAATACTGGAAGCTACAATATTAGAGTTAACTTTTTCTTCTGTGGGTTTCTGTCAGTTCATTTTTCTTCTTCTAGAGAGTTTTGCTAAGTTACTGTACTGGAAGTTACTGCTTTGATAGAGTCTCACTTTCCAAAGACTGATGAAATTTGTTTTACTGACTCTGAATGGAGAGTCTTTCCAAATTCTTCTGAGTGTTCTGGATCAAGCTCATCAAGGCTTTCTAACCTCAAGAGCATCAAAGGATGCTGGCTTTTGGTGGAAGGCTTGCTGAACCACACCTAGTATGCACAGACACAGCTAACACCTGGTTAGAATGGGGTGCAAAAAGAGCTCTAGAAGGCTACAAAAAGGCTGGGCAAACCTGTATTTTGTGAAGGTGCTTTGCAAAAAGATTGCAAGACATTTTTCTGGCATGCACCTTTGTCTAAGAACAAAGTACGGTAAATTATATGTATAGTCAATATGATTCACATAGATTAAGGACAAGGTATTCGTCAAATTCCCAAAGAGCATCAAACTGGGGTTGGACAATAGACAAAGGCATTCTTCTGGGCTCTTAATGAAACCAAAACTTATTTCCAGTCTATGTATTTATGGGATGCCTGTTATTTTCGCTAAAGCATTCGCTTTCACACGAAATACAGCAGCTGAGGAACTCTTCTCTGCCACGCGGGACGGGGGCTAGCGATGGGGGCGGAAAGAATTCGTTGCCACTAGGACCTGGCGGAAAAAGCATCCCTGGCGGAAGAAGCATCCCCGCCGACCCCTGGGGTAGGCGGCCGCGGCACCTCCGACGCAACCAATCAGAAGGGTCCTTCGCGCAGCGGCGCGCCAACCGCAGGCGCCCTTTCTGCCGGCCTCACGGGCTATTTAAAGATACGGGCCGCGGCCACGACCGCACCGTTTTGGGCGGGGGTCTGGGGAGCGCAGCAGCCATGGCCAGCCACCTCGTGCTCAACAACGGCGCCAAAATGCCTATCCTGGGGCTGGGCACCTGGAAGGTAGGTGGTTGGGGGGCGCGGGACCTGGACTCGTCTCACACTCTCCGCGCGGCCTGTGTCGGGGAGGGACCCGGAGTGACCCTGAGAAACCCGCCCCGCGGACGCCCGGGTTGCTGGGTGTCTCGCGCCGGCTTGCAGGGTCCCCAACGGGCTGGGGTCAGCCCTGCGGAGACCCGGGCCTTGGCTCCCGGGGCTGGCCCTGGGCGTCAGGGGAGACATCCTGCGAGTGGGGTTTGGGAGCAGCTCACGGGAGCCCTCGCCCCACCGCGGGCAACCCTTGATGGGCGGCCCCCCAGTCCGCATTTGGTGTCCGAGCGGGCGCCCCAAGCGGCACAACGGGAAAGGGAGGCGGGGAAAGTGGGCTTAGCAGACCGGTGGACCTCCGGCGCAGAACAGGGACGTGGAGCCGTGGGCGAGGTGTGGGAGCGCGGCCCCAGCCTCCTTCCCCTCGCGGCACCTGTGGCCCCGTTGCCTTACTTGCAAATAGTTTGTCTCAGTCGTTTCCGTTCTTGCCCTCCCTCAGGAATACGCATCTTAAGCGCGTAGAGGGCAGAGAATTAAATTAGGTGGCGCGAGTTTGCCCGGACCCAGCTGCTAACAAGGCTCAGTGCGGAGCTCCTCGGCCAGGCGCCGCCTCGGGATGCCCTGGGCCTGGAGCTCGGGACAAAATCTGGGCACCCCATAGCCAGTTGATAATTCAGCAGGCGCCAAGATTAGCATTTTGCCTGGAAAACCTCAACGCCACACAGCGTCCCGGAGAAGTGCCTGGCCGGATGAAAATGACAATAGGACATGAAACACCATAGGATATGAAACATGATAATATGATATGAAAAACTAAAAATAATAGCCTGATTATCTGAAAATTGAGCAATAAATGTGGTATGGGAGCTGAGGCAAAAGCCAGTATTTTTAAGTACTAAGTATCGTGTATTATATTCCACAGCCATAACCTGAGTTTCTCTCTCTGTTTTTTCTGTTTTCGTTGTTTGTTTGTGATAGGGTCTCGTTGCCCGAGCTGGGGTGCAGTGGCACAATCATGGTTCATTGCAGCCTGGAACTCCTGGGCTCCAGTGATCCTCCTGCCTCCGCCCTGCGGGTAGCTGGGACTACAGGTGCTCACCTCTACACCTGGCTAATCTTTTTTCTCCCCTCCCCCCACAGAGACAGTCTCCCCTTGTTGCTTAGGGTGATCTCCAATTCCTGGGCCCAAAGCACTCCTCCCACCTCCCCTCCCAAATACAGGTGTAAACCATCTGGCACGCCCACGTCCCAGGTTTTTCTCTTAAAATTTAATATGGGCCTGGGCGCTGGATATTTACACACAGCCAAGGGAAGAAAACAACAGAAAGGACTGAGTGAACTGGGAGATGTTTGAAATAGGACCGAAGAGTTTACATGTACCCTAAAACCTGCTGTTGAAAATTAGTAAATATAAGGTGAGTAAGAAAAAGGTCATTTGCATCAGGGAGAGTGTTTCTTGGCCAGAATGATCAGGGTACATAATTTGTTTCCTCCAGAAAGTCCAGTGGTGTCTCTGAGGGTGTAATTGAATTACAAACATGACACCAAGCTAATTTCCGTCTGTTGCAGGTTATGCTCCTGGAATGGATGCAGAAGGATGCTTTCTTGGCAATTGCAAATACTTTCTAAGCATGATGCAGCACACAGATATACATGTATCTGGAATAAAAATTACTTGACAGTACTTAACCTATGTGGGCAGCATTTCAATATTTTTATTCTATTCCATTTTTCCAAAAATTATTGTCGTAACTCTAGAAGCTAGTTTTGTGACCCATCATTTGAAAATCACTACTCTAGGGTAAATACGGAGAAAAAGTTTATTTTTTTTTTGAGACAGGGGCTCACTGTCATCCAGGCTGGAGTGCAGTGGCATAATCATGGTTCACTGTAGCCTTAACCTCTTGGGCTCAAGCGATCCTCATACCTCAGCCTCCCAAGTAGCTGGGACCACAGGCGTGCCACCACACTCGGGTAGTTTGTTTTTAATTTTTTATAGAGACAGGTCTCCCTATGTTGTCCAGGCGGAGGAGTAAGTTTATGGAAGAAGGTTTCAGATCATTCACTTGAGCACTCCACGCCCCAAAAAGCTGTGTATTTGTTTAAGATAACATCACATCGTAACATCTGTACATTTAGGTTATGCATTCCAGTAGACAGTTCATTGAGAACTTGGATAATGTCTGCTTCATTCATTATTATTTCTAGCACTTCTCACAGTGCCTGGCAAATATAGTAGTAGGTATCCAAAAGTTATGTGTTGAATTCATGTGAAGAAGTAAAATGACTTTAGAGATAGCTGTATGGTGAAAGCGCCCACTTGTATTTCTGTGGATGAGGAGATCAGGTTGGTGTAGAATTGTATGGTGGGAGCAGCAGGGAATCGTGGGTCAAATTAATGGTATAAGGATGGACTTGGAGTCAACTTCCTTTTTTTCTTTTTTAATGACTTAAAACCTTTCCCTTGGGCCGGGCACGGTGGCTCATGCCTGTAACCCCAGCACTTTGGGAGGCAGAGGCGGGCAGATCATGAGGTCAGGAGATCGAGACCATCCTGGCTAACATAGTGAAACCCTGTCTCTACTAAAAATACAAAAAATTAGCCGGGCATGGTGGCACGCACCTGTAGACCCAGCTACTCTGGAGACTGAGGCAGGAGAATTGCTTGAACCTCAGAGGTGGAGGTTGCAATGAGCTGAGATCCCGCCACTGCACTCCAGCCCGGGCGACAGAGCAAGACTCCATCTAAAAAAACAACAAAACAAAACAAAAAAACCTTTCCCTTGTATGTGTGTATGTATTCTTTCACAGATGCTCGACGAAAGATGTGATCTTTTGCCTGTCTTTGTGACAGCTGGAGAAGGCCCTGCAGGCAGGTGCAGTTCCTTATTTTCCTGGGTCTTTCCATGCTGTAGCGGCTGTGTTGTACCTTTCAGACCCTCAGTAGGATTCTGGTAGTCTCTACTCTTGAAGGTCCTCAAATTCCATTCTCGCCTCAGGTGGAGGTTTCAGGCAGGTGGGGAGACCATCTCTGCCCCAGACCCGTGTGGCTTGGACAGGGTTTCTTTCTGGCAGGCTTGCCTTCTACAATGGATAGTAAACAAGGCCACTGGCCAGGCACAGTGGCTTACACCTGTAATCCCAGCACTTTGGAAGGCCAGGGCGGGTGGATCACCTGAGGTCAGGAGTTTGAGACCAGCTGACCAACATGGTGAAACCCCATCTCTACTAAAAATACAAAAATTAGTGTGGCATGATGGTGGATGCCTGTAATCCCAGCTACTTAGGAGGCTGAGGCAGGAGAATCACTTGAATCCAGAAGGTGGAGGTTGCAGTGATCTGAGATGGCGCCACTGCACTCCAGTCTAGGCGACGAGCAAAAAAAAAAAAAAAAACTCCGTCTCAGAAACAGATAACAACAAAAAACCATCATAGCATTGTAAAGCCAGGAAGCTTTTAAAACAGAGATGATGTCTGGTGCCAGCCAGTGTCTCTTTACTGGTAAGTGTTTTTAATCTAGTTGAAAAATTGTTGGAGGTAAATAGTCATTGTAAGTCTCTTATGTATGCTCGCAGAATACTCCTAGGGCTGAAGGTACAAGTATGTTTCTCTACCTCCCTCCCACCTAGGAGCCTTGTGAGACTCCCCCCGCCCCCTGCATTTTGCCCCAAAATAAAATTGTAATGTCACAGATAATATTGTACTTCTGCTTATGGGCAGTAGCCTTCTAGAGGGTCACAAGCCATTCTCTAAGCTGAGGGGATTTTTTGCCCCAAAGAACTAATTTTTGTCTCTTTGGGGCAATAGCAACCACTTTGAGAATGCATGAGGTAAAAGAAAATGTGCCAAGAAAGACTTGCTCCACCTTCCCCAAGTGGGGTAAGCTCATGATGGCCCAAGATCCTTGGATGGGGTGAGGGTTGAGGCGCTGTGGGCATGGAAGTAACACAGGAGCTGGATTTACTGTTCACTTTCCTGGTGTCTCTAAAGCCCACATCTCCTCCTCTTCAAGACCAAAGAGATTTAAATAAGCCCTGCCCCTACAGGGTCAGTCCTGGTCCATCCACATCTCAACTAGTTAGAAATAGCAGTGTCTTAGAATTTGGGACAAATTGATGAAAATAGAACAGGAGGAAGTTAATCTCTGTTGCCAAACCTGATTCTGAGTGATGGTTTCCTGTTCCTTGCTCCAGGATTATCAGCACACCATTTTCATGGTTCCTAACCGTCATGCTTCCTACTCAGGACGGCTTCTTTACCCAAAGTGAAGTTTCCTTTGCCCCCTCCCCCTACCCTTTCATTTGAGTAGTAACACCTGCTAACTAGAGAACATTTCAAAAATGTACAACGAAGAAGAGTTCCTTCTTCCCAGAGATCCCGTGGTTAATATTGCAAAATATCCAATCTCTGAGATACTTTGGTTTTACCATAAACACGGTCCTGTGACGGTCTTCCTGTGTGGCACTGTGGCTTGCTTTTTGACTTGCAGAGGGAAGAGAGGGAGGGGTATCTTGAAGTAACTATCAAAGACCTGTAAGCAAAAGGGAAGAGGACTAGGTTTTAAAAGGAGTGTTGTGTGTTATCTGTGTAGGAGGGAGACACTGATTTTAGTTATCAGTGTCTCAGAGTTGGTATTAGCCGACCGGTGTTATCAAAGGAGGAAGCAGGACCCCTGTCTTGAAGAGGTGGTGGAGGACTCAAGGGCAGAGGCTTCTCACTGCCATCACTTGGTTCCCTCAGCCCAGAGCATTGCAAAGTCACTGCCCAACGTAGAGCTTTGCAGAGCCAGAAGTTCCAGGAGGAATGGGCATGCGTGGCTTTGCCCATTAAGGGCACACAGATTAGTGGCAGGATCGGGTTAGAAACATGTAGGATTTGCATGATTGAGTTGCAATTGGAGTGTTTCATATGCTGCATTTCTACAGCTCTTCATCAGTGATGGCTGTGCCTGGGTGCCACCCAGCATGTTTTCAGTTTACCTTCTTTTTAGACGTCAATCTGGACCCTTTCCTCTGTTCGCATTTTCTCTTCTTTGACGTGGAATGGGGAGATGTTGTCATCCTGTGTTGGCATTCCCAAGTTTAGTGAACGGTTTCTCTCCATAGCTTAAGTTGGCTGCTTCATTTGTCCTAAGGCAAATTAGTTTCTCTCAGGGAAGGGCTCTATATTGAGATCTTTAACAATGAATGTGGTTGTGGATCCTCCTACATTTTCATTGCAGAGATGACTTTTTCCCTGAGCACTCTGGTCAGCCTCGCAGCATACATGTCTCAGCGAATGGCACATATCCAAGGAACGATCAGCAGCAGCTTCCTCATGACCTCTTGCAGTCATTGTGTCCTTTACTTTCTAGAAAAACATCTCACGACTTTCTTTTTCATTTCATGCCAACTGTTTGACAACCTTGATTATCCTAGTCTGTGCTCTATGGATTCCAAAGAACTGAAAAACCACTTTAATCTTAAGCAGGAAAAAAAAAAAAATGTGTGTTTGGGGTAGGGATTGATTGACTTCCCAAACGACAGCTGCTGACGTTAGGTGTCTGAGATTCAGGGTTCTAAATGTTGTCACCAGGATTCAGCCTCCCTCTGCTTCCCTCCAGCAGTTCCAGGCTGACATTCTCCCAGCTCAGTGACCCCAGCAGAACCAGGGCTGGTCTTAGTGGTTCCAATTCAAGTGCAAAGATTGAGTCTCATGGCCTGGGTTGAGTCGTGTTCCTGCCCCCGCACCAGTTGTGTGGCAGGCAGTGTGTAGCTAGGCCGAGCCTGCGGAGTGTGCCCTCCCCTCTGTCCCAGGCTTCGAGGGATCGGGCAGGCACAGTATATATAGTACGTGCTGCAGCAGCTCCTCAGAGAAAAATCAAGGCACCATCAAGCCTGGAGAAAGTTCAGTGTGTCCTGGGCAGTTTCCTGCCTGGGCCCCAATTGTTCTCTCTGGGATAGGGATGTCCTCTGCTCTCCCTGCTCTCATCAGTGGTGACTGTACCCAGACACCACTCAGAGCCTGCAGTAAGGCATTCTTTCTGGAAATTGAGATTCTCTGTTCCTTCAACCGTGCAGAGTGGGGAAGGCTGCAAGAGCAGCTTCTGAGGCCCTCCAGTCAAATAGGAGGTTGCCAGGTCCTCTAAAGGTCTCCTCTTAACCCACACCTTCGATGAGCAACCCTACCCTGCCTCGCTGGTCCCTCTGAGGTGAAAAGTGAGCTCCTTGCTAACAGGCTCTGCTAATGGGCCTGTTCACTTGGGTGCCTTTCTTCCCCAACGCCTGTTGAAAATAGCTGATGTCAAAACACAGATGTCTGCAGCTGCTATGGCCCTGGGGGGTTTTCTTTTCATTTGTTTCTACCCCAGCTCTTCAAAGGAATGCACTCTGTTCATTCACCAGCCCACTGCGCACGTTTGTTGCTCAGCTCTGTAATCATAGCAGGATAGTGAAAGTTGGGGGGTACTTGTCCATGCAGTCTGTCTGGGTGCCAGTGAAGCGTGATGCCATGTAGGCACTTCCTCCTCTTCCTCAGTAACCAGGCTCCCCACAGCTGTTCTGGTCACTCAGATGGTCAGGTGGCTTGGCCATGGACACCCATTCAGTCATTTTGCCAGGTCTACCACTAACCATTTGGTGATCTTCCATGATCCACATTCCCCCTGGTTTCCCTTTAACTCATTTCTGTCTGCTAATATCTCTGAGGGGCCCTCTCCCCTGTCTCTATACCTCTTGAAGCAGATCCTCATACAGTGAGAATTGACATATGGGCCTTTGAATCAACATCAGTGATGTTCTTGACCTCATGATAATCTCCCAGAACTGCTTGAAAACAAGCAATTGCCGGTATCAGGAGCCATGCGTGAAAAGAGAGCATAAGGGGCAGGCATTTGCTGGCTGAACTGGGGGGCCAAGTGGGAATTGGGGCCCGCAGGACAGCTATTTTTGAAATATTTTCAGGTATTTGGAGGAAATGGTTTCCCTTACTATCTCAGCATTCAGAGTGTGGGGAAATGTTTTTAATACAGTGGTTTGCAAATCAGTGGATGTGAAGAAGCAAGAAAATGAGATGACTTCAGCATATCTTATAAAAGTGATCTGACCTGCGCTTCAGTGGCTGTCAGATTCTCCTACAGGGCAATCCTGTGTGGCCTTTCACCTCCATCCCCCACGTCTGAGGCTGGTAGTCCAGAATGCTGCGGAAGTGACCTGGTCTGTTCACTGAACAAAGCGGCAGGCTGGTCAGCAGGGATCGGCGGCCGCCACTGCCCCTCCTCCTTGCTGGGCAAACTCTGCATTCTGCAGGGCTCATGTACTTTCTCCTTTCAGTCCCCTCCAGGGCAGGTGACTGAGGCCGTGAAGGTGGCCATTGACGTCGGGTACCGCCACATCGACTGTGCCCATGTGTACCAGAATGAGAATGAGGTGGGGGTGGCCATTCAGGAGAAGCTCAGGGAGCAGGTGGTGAAGCGTGAGGAGCTCTTCATCGTCAGCAAGGTATTGTTCCACGGTGGGGCTGGAAGGGACTCGCAGTCCCATTGTCCATTGGTGCATCAGCCCAAAGCCAAGTCCACACTCAATACAGCTACACTTTTCACTGACGGGCGATTTGTTCAGGGGAAATGTGTCACTCAGGGCCATACAGGGCTCCAGAGCTTGCCCATCCTTGGCTGTCTGTTGAACGTTCTTTCCGTCTGGGCCCGTTGCTTAGAGTCCCATGCTGATGAGGCTGAGGTTGTGGATTGGCCCTCCCTCTCCAAGGAGTCACTTTCAAGGATGGAACTTGGTTCCCATCTGCAGTCTGAATCTCTACTGCTGGCCACTGTCTTTGACCTGAGATATTGATGCACAAAGGATATGAGGCAGGAGGATGGGGCTGGCTCCACAAACACCAGTCCGGCGGGGAAGTTTCCCTGAGAGTTCATGCTTAGGCCTAGGGCAGGCTGGCCAATCTGTCCATTCCATTTTGTGTCCTCTGTTTGGTCCTTGTAAGAGGTCTCGGTGACCTGGTCATCCTGCCTGCCTTTGGAAAGTTAGGATCTAGTACACAGTGGAAATGCCCTCACAACCATTCAGAGCATCATGGTGAAACAAAT
Source organism: Chlorocebus sabaeus (assembly GCF_047675955.1). Taxonomy (NCBI): domain Eukaryota; kingdom Metazoa; phylum Chordata; class Mammalia; order Primates; family Cercopithecidae; genus Chlorocebus; species Chlorocebus sabaeus. Next base: position 107,437,501 of record NC_132924.1, on the reverse strand, counting down.
GGGTTTTGGGGAGAGGAGACTGCTCCGTCTTCCAGCCAGGAAGCTGCCTTGTGGCTGGCAATGATGACGTGTGCCCTCTCACTGGCTTAGCTGTGGTGCACGTACCATGAGAAGGGCCTGGTGAAAGGAGCTTGCCAGAAGACGCTCAGCGACCTGAAGCTGGACTACCTGGACCTCTACCTTATTCACTGGCCAACTGGCTTTAAGGTATGGGATGCCTGGTGCAAACCAGGTCCGCCGAGGCTCAGGTGCAACCTGTGGTGTGTTTTGAGCTCCCTTAGCAGGTTATGTGTGGGTGACTTTCTGTTCTTGCTGCTCAAGGTATAGCCAGTGAATCATCAGCACCGGCATCACCTGGGAGCGTCTTAGAAATCACAGTCTCGGGCCCCACCCAGGCCATTTGAATCTGCACCAGCAGTGACTCATGTGTACACACCTTCCAAGTTTGAGAAGCACTGCTCTTTGTCAGTTTTTAGTTGTGCAATTTAAAACTGTCAGCGAACACGGCTGTTGTCTGTAGTGCACATGGCCACGAGTCACGGTCAGTACCCTGGCCCTCCCCTCCAAGCACGTGCACACATACATTCCACACACATATGAGTCCCCACCCACATTCTGCACACATACCCTATCCTGTGGAGGCCTGGTAAATATTTGTTGGCTGTCTGGTTCTTTGCACAAGAAGAACTTGAGAGTTATTACGTCTTTTGCCTTTTTTCTAGCTGCTGCCTCAGTTTTCTGCTGTCAGCCAGGTTCAAAGTGTGCATTTAGCTTTATCCTGTAGCCCTGTTTTATTGCACCACAGCATGTCAGGGCTGAAGGGACTTGACTTTTATCTTTGGATTTTAGGGATAAGCCGGGGAGACTGGGCCAGGTGGTAGTTTTATAGGCCAGTGACCAGCCGGGCCTTGGGCCCCATGAGTCCTGCTCTTGAGTCCTTCCTGTATGCACACATTGCAGTCAGTGGCGGGGCTCATCTCGGTGGCAAAGTTGTGTCCATGTCTCCATCTGACAGTCTCAGCTCCAGCCCGTTTGATAGAGAAGTGTTGGCTGTCCACCTGTTTCCTTTTCATACTGGCACACAGATGGTCCCTAGCCAGCTGTGGTGGTTTAGAATTGTTTTAGATGCCAGCTTGCCTCAGCAGGTCTGTGAAGAACTATTACTGATTGTTTTGTTTGTTTGTTTTTTATTGTAATGACAGCCTGGGAAGGAATTTTTCCCATTGGATGAGTCGGGCAATGTGGTTCCCAGTGACACCAACATTCTGGACACATGGGCGGTAAGACAGCCCCTGGTTGGACCTTGTTTTCATGACTGGTTCCCTCCTCTTAGGAGGAATCTGCCTGCCATTTCTCACATGGCATTTTGTTATTCTGTCACTGTTGTTTGCTCTTCTTATCTCATTAAAGCCAGCCTGGCTTTCGTCTCACTGTCTCTTGGCTTCTGAAAGGTCTAATTCGCTGGCACTGAAGAGTGAGGGCAGGACCCATTAAACTGCTGCAAAAGACACTTCTGATCCTGTCCTTTCTGGGCTCGTTTCTGCACCACACAGACACTCTTTTCTCTGTAGGCCATGGAAGAGCTGGTGGATGAAGGGCTGGTGAAAGCTATTGGCATCTCCAACTTCAACCATCTCCAGGCGGAGGCGATCTTAAACAAACCTGGCTTAAAATATAAGCCTGCAGTTAACCAGGTAAACGTCCCCCAGGGACACTGGCATTGCAACGATGCTGTTTTACTGTCTGATGCTGGTAGGGATTTCTCATCCACCTCACCCAGCAAGTGGCCAGGAGGCAGCTCCTGGGCGTCAACAGAGTCCTGAGTTATGATTCAGCATGACACAGCACATCTGGGAGAGGAAATTTACAGGAAAGAAAGGGTTTGAGCCTGACTTGTGACAATTTGGGTTCTGACAAAGAGGCAGCCATGAGATCCTCAGACCTGTGATAACTGATAAGTGGCTAAAGCCAGGAAATGCCTCTAGGGCCCATGAGAACATCTATAAGAAGATGATAGTAATAACATAGTAACATCAGGGATACTACCTGGGTATTGTAGGAAGGTACAGCTTATCTGGGAAATAGGGTGTTTGTTATACATAGTTTTCTCTATGGGGTAGGAAGGGACTTTAGCATAGGAAGCTTCATCTGTGTCATATCAGCATGTAGCCACAGTGCTCCCATCAGCTCTTGTGTTTGCATTTCCAGATTGAGTGCCACCCGTACCTCACTCAGGAGAAGTTAATCCAGTACTGCCACTCCAAAGGCATCGTGGTGACCGCCTACAGCCCCCTCGGCTCTCCTGACAGGCCCTGGTGAGCTTCCCACAGGCTCATGCTCCCATGTCACTTGGTGAAGATTAGAAATGACTAAAAAGAACAATTTAGCCTCAAGGAAGATGTTTCTGGGGCTGATCTGCAAAATTTCCCCTGAGTCTCTTGTTGGTTTTCCTGGAAGGGTTGGCGTTTCTAGTAGCAAGACACCTACTCTTTTTCCAAAGGATTGGGGGTTCCTAACCCAGCTCTGAGGAAGAGACTGGTGGCTGCCCTCTGAGGTCGATGGGAGGATTAGGGTTAGGGTTTCTGGCTGCCATGAGTGGTGGCCATGATGGTGTGACCTGGACTGTCTTTCTATCCTCAGGGCCAAGCCCGAGGACCCTTCCCTCCTGGAGGATCCCAGAATCAAGGCGATCGCAGCCAAGCACAATAAAACTACAGCCCAGGTACAGCCACTTCAGGTGTTCCTGACTATCCAGAGCTCCCTGCATTCCTGATGGTCCTGTTAGCCAAGAGGAGGAAGTGACTGAGCCTGCTACCCCCTCACAGGAAGTGTGGTTCAGGGTCCTCAAGTGCAGAGTGGAAAGGGCACAGATGGGGGCTTTAGAAGAGTGGCATGGGCTCTTGGAGTAATAGTGCCTGCCCCCACTATCCCAAAGGTGACTGCCACGAGGGCCAGCACTTGTTCATCGATGTGGAAGCTCATCTCTGTACAAATGTAAGAGCTCTTACCAGCTGTGCAGGGAATGTTCTTCCCCTGAGTGGTAGTGTGCGTTCCTAGCCAGTGGAGGGCCTCGCGTGGTCTCGTGATATGCCTGAGATACTGAAGCGTGTGGCACGGTGGCTAGCACAGGACTCTGGAGTCAGATCTGGACCTGAATGCGTCGCCTACCTGTTGCTAGCTGTGACCTGCCATCTTGGAGGCCCTCTCTGATCACCTGCGGAGTTCTCGCATGTCCTTCTGCGGGTTGTGTGACACTGTGATGATGGTGCGAGTGCCCGGCATGTGTACACACTCATTATCTCCCTGGCTCACAGGTCCTGATCCGGTTCCCCATGCAGAGGAACTTGGTGGTGATCCCCAAGTCTGTGACACCGGAACGCATTGCTGAGAACTTTAAGGTAAGATCTGGGCTGGTCAGGCCTGGCCCTCCTCCGTGGAGTGGGCAGTGGGGGAAGCCGCTCATCCTGTCCCTGGAGTGTCATCTGTGGGATCCCCACCATCCTCTCCTCTGAGGCCAGGGAGCCATGGCGAGCAAGCCATAGACTGAGACAGACACCTCACCGGTGGGGTCATGTGCAGAGCCAGGCCTTGTGCCTCCAGGGCCCCGTGCTGTGCACACACACACCTACACCTTTGCTCAGGCCCTTCAACCACACCGAGAGGTTACCCAGAGAAAATCTCGCTCTTGAGCTTCACTGCCTGGACCTGCCCTGCGCTGAAACTGTTAGTTACCAGCTGCATAACCTTGGGCAAGTCCCTTAACTGCTCAGTGCCTCAGCTTCCCTATCTATGAAATAATATCCATTTTGAGGGTTGTTACAAAGATTAAGTGATGCATCAAAGCACTTCACATGGTGCTTAATACCTTAGTAAGTGATCGAGAAATGTTGCTGTGCTGATAAGTCCAGGGACCGCAAAGGACCCTCTGGGCCATTTAGCCCACTCACCAGCTCTGCAAGGAGTTCATGTGATGATGGACAGAGCCTAGACGTGTGTCAGGGCACTGGCAAAGTGCTCAATGTGGCAGCTGGAGCAGCTCAGGCTACCGGGCACCACCTCCCTCCCCGCCCGTCCTTGCAGCTTTGGTGAGTCGGGGTGGGGGCATGCCCAAAGGAGAGCAACTCAGGGGAGTCCTGATGGCCCAAGCTCTGTTCTCATGGAGCGAAGTGGCTCTGCCAGGGAAGCTCTGTCTTTATCCAAGATCTGTGCCGCACGCAGCACAACCATGGGTATGGGGCTCTTGGGCAGGCCCCAGCTCAGGTGAGCAGCTGGTTTTGCCTGATTCCACTGCCCAGAGGCTGTGGCCGTAATGCCTGCCACCTGTCACACATGAGACAGGGATGAGAGTGATCCCTGAAGTGGGAAGTGGAGCTCATTGTTGAGTAGAGGAGACGTTTTTCTTCTTACGTTGCAGGTAGATGTTCTGAGTACACAAGATAAAGTGGCAAAACCGTGGCCACTGAGGGAAAGGCATAGCCCACCGGAGATGCATCCTTTGTTTCATATGTCATTTTTTAAGGAATTAGGAAAGAAAAAATAAATGACTAATCTCAAAATGCTAACCTATGTTATTTTTGCATCTTACTGTGTAACTTCTGCACATTTTTCTGTGATTGTAATCACAGAGCCTGTAGCAGACTCTCTTTCTGCACATTCTGTGATCATCTGAAGCTAAGAGTCCTTCGGCTCTGGGAGTGTGTGTTGGCCTCTTGTGGGTCTCACCCAGTGCTGCCTGCCTGCCTGCCTCCCTGCCTCCCTCCCAGCCTCCATGCCAGCTGAGTTCTGTACCATCTGCTGCCTTCATGCAGGTGGTTCTCTTCTCCCAGGATACCTTTCTTGCCCTTCCTGTCAGAACCTTATACTTCTTAGGCCATGTCAAATACCATCTCCTCTTCGGCTGTGGTGGTTCAGTTCCCCAGCTGGAATGCATTTGGAAGACCTCTGCCCTTCCTGTGCTCTGTTGAGTGCCTTACACAGTGTGTGATTAGTTATTTGTGGCACAGCTGTAGAAATACCTCTGCCCTTTGTTTGCTTCATCAGTAGAGGCAAAGACACATCTTACCCATGATTCTACTCCTCACTGCAGCGTATCACAATAGAAGTGCTCAGTAGTGTTTTTTGAAATGCAATAAAATGTATCATTTCCCTGGGAGGTTCTGGAAAGGAAGGACTGTTTTCATCGTTCCATATATTATCTAGCCCAACATGCACATTTCCTGAATAGTAATATAATCAGCTTTTTCTAAGTTCAGTTTATCATCTCTGCTCAAAGCCATGGAAGACATCTCCTGGGTCCTGCACAGTATTTCGTCTTTTGTTTTTATTTGCAGAGCTTACTGGATTTTTTTTGTTTGTTTTTTAGGTCTTTGACTTTGAACTGAGCAACCAGGATATGACCACCTTACTCAGCTACAACAGGAACTGGAGGGTCTGTGCCTTGTTGAGGTGAGTGAGCCCCAGCGTGAGGAGCAGTTCCCAGGAGATCCTCAGATACTGCAGAGCAAAAGAGTGATCCCTGCAGGCCTCAGCGCCCATGCGCTCCTGTCACAGCTGTTCTTGCTTTGCACATTCCCTTGCTTTCTCTGCCACATGACCTTGCATTAGCTGAACTGCATGAAGCCAAGATACCAAGAGATCCGCTCCTGATACTTTCTTCTAACCCCGGGGCATTGTTGGCCTGGCCTGAAGTAACTACATATTTTGGCATTTAATTTTAAAATCCTAGTGGTTCATCTGAAACCAGGTGATCCCAGGTGACCCTGGATCAAACTCTGGAAGAATTTGCCTGTGACTTTTTGTCTTAATGACCCTAATGAAAGGGGTTTGGTCGGGAAGCCCCTGGGGCTGGGGTTTGAGACAGTCCCAGCTCTGACCCTGGTAAGCCACGTGGCTCCAAAACAGGCCCTCCCTCTGAGCAGCAGGCACCTCCGTCCCTCCAGCCATACATACATCCTCTGGCTCTGTGTCCTCTGCGTGGTAGTTTGGAAGGAGCTGCCTAGGAAGGTTTTCTGGGGGTTTTCTCGTTTCCTACCATTACAATAACTAGGTGACGTGTGTAAGTCACTTTCTGCTTTTCAAGAGGGAACTGCTCATTTTGCAGTGGAGACTAAGACGCTGTTTCTCTTTCACTACCCTTATTCTCATCTGAGCTCTCTGTTTCCACACTCTCCTTTAGTACTTCCTCTTCTAAGCAAAATTTGAACATTCCCTAAGATGGGGTGGGCCACCAGCTTTCCCTTTCCAGTCTGTCCCCTCTCCCTCCCCGGAGTTTGCACTGCTGGTGGCTTCAGCCACTGCCCCAGGCAGATGTTTGCCCAGTCTGCGTCGTGGACGATAACTTTGCCCTGCTTCAGGCATGCGTGTGTCTGGAGAGCCTGCCGCTGCCCCACTGTGGCCTCACACTCAAAACAGGCCACAAACAGAGCATGTCACAGGCAGCCCCAGGCCAGCACCCTTTCAGACATCTTTGTTAATGCTACTTAGCCTTAGACATTGAAATCATTTTTGGATCTAGTGGACAAGGAGGAGAGGAATAAATCAGTCACCAAGCTACTTTCGTTCTCCTTTCAGAATCTCCCGTTCATCCGTCTTCCTTTTCCTCTCCCACTTGAGACAGTGGATTGAAGCTCTTAGGGCTGAGGAACCACAGTGGTTTTCTCATTGCTCCCTTTACAGTTAGACTCCTCTGCCCTCCAGGATTGTTCTGGAAACCTCTGTTCGATTATCCTGTTGCGTGGTGGTGAGTGGGAGGAAGAGACGAGCGCTGACATGCCCAGGTCTCCCAGGGAGTTTTCTCTACACACGTGCCGCCCCTCTGCCAGATACTGCTTTACTGAGCCTGACCTGCTGATGTCAGTGTCACTCTCCTTGGGTACACAAAAAAGGCAGGCCATGGAGAACTTTTGAATGGTTTTGAATAAGAGTTACAGACTCTAAGCACCCAGCTCAGATTACATAACTCTGGCCTTGCATGCCTTGCTCAACCATCTGTCCAGCGTTCCTGCCTTTATGTTCCCAGCACAGCCATTGGCCTTACTAGATGGACAGTGGGTGAGCTTTGGCAAAGACATCTGCACCTGTGCTCCCTGCCCCGTTTCCAGTATAAAATCTCCAACCGTTGATTGTGCTTACTTCAGCCCCCACTGATACAAGGAGGCTCCCTCCGTCCTCAGAGCACTTGCCGTTGCTTCTCTTATCCTTAGAGATTCAGTCACATACAGAGGTTCAACATCCCTTTTTTTTTTTTTTTTTTTGAGATGGGCTCTTACTCTGTCACGCAGGCTGGAATGTAATGGCATGATCACAGCTCACTGCAGCCTTGACCTCCTGGACTCAAGCGATCCTCCCCCCCTTAGCCTCCCAAGTAGCTGGGGCTGTAGGCATGCACCACCATGCCTGGTTAATTTAAAAAATTTTTTTATTAAGATGGAAATCTTGCTATGTTGCCTGGGCTAGTCCCAAACCCCTAGCCTCAAGTGATCCTCTCGCTTCAGCCTGGAATTACAGGCGTGAGCCACTGTGCCTGGCCTACCTTCTGATGTTATTATACCCTCTTATTGTTTAAGACCACAAGATGCTGTCTGGTCCTGCCAACTAGACTGAGTTACTAGGAGGCAGAAATCGTGTTGCCATCCTGCATGGCCCAGGCACAGTGCTGCGCACATGGGGAGGGGGTGTCCCTCACACGTGTGCCGCTTGGTGACAGTAGTGGTAGAGGGGTCTGCAGGGTGAGTTGCTTCCCCCAGCTGCAGAACCGTGATCTGCAGACTCAGAACTAGCTTGTTGCCTCTGAGGTTCTGTTTTCTTTCTTCAATGAGACACATCGTTTCTCTGTTGGGAGTTGGGTATAGTCAAAATCACCTCTTCAAAAAGCAACTGTTTTCTCCTTTCTCCTGACAGCTGTGCCTCCCACAAGGATTACCCCTTCCATGAGGAGTTTTGAAGCTGTGGATGCCTGCTCATCCCTAAGTGACCTGTACCTGTGTTTCCTGCCTCATTTTTTTTTCTTGAAAATGTAGTATGGCCTGTGTCACTCAGCAGCGGGACAGCAACCTGTAGAGTGGCCAGCGAGGGCGTGTCTAGCTTGATGTTGGATCTGAAGAGCCCTGTCGGTAGAGTAGAAGTCTCTTCTAGTTTGCTTTGCCCTTCTTTTTGCCCCGCTGGGGAAAGTACAACCTGAATACTCTTTTCTGACCAAAGAGAAGCAAAATCTACCAGGTCAAAATAGTGCTACTAACAGTTGAGTTTTGACTGCTTGGAACTGTAATCCTTTCAGCAAGACTTCTCTTTGCCTCAAATAAAAAGTGCTTTTGTGAGCTTGGTTTTGTGAGCTTTGGTTTTTTAAAACAATAGCAACCTTCTACTCACTTTCAACCATCACTTTCCAGATAACCCATAAAGCAGGCCCGTCAGTGATGCAAAAGGAGTGAGGACTTGGCTTGTCTACAAGTCCTCATCTACAAGTTGGGGGCCCCCCACCCCAGTACTTGACCCATTTAGCTTTAGGGCCATGGGTTTCATCCTGGCTGCACACTGGGTCACCTTTGGGGGGTTTAAGGCTGGTGATGTCTGGACCTCGCCCTGGAGCCTGATCTGATTGGGCTGTGGCCAGGACAGCAGGAGTGTACAGGCTCTCCAGGTGATTCCAGTGTGCAGCCAAGGCTGAGCCACAGCTTTAGGGTAAGCCCATGTTCGATTGCACAGATTCCTTGGTTGCTCCTTCTATGTGTGAAGGCCGAAGTCGGTGTTTACTAAGCATCACAACCTGAGAGAAACTGCTTTCCTGAAGCCTGTTGTCTAGACGAGAGGAAAGAAAAGCATAAATAAATGGCTTCCAACTGGATAAGGATGAAATAGGGCTGCAAAAGTAAAGGCTTTGCGGCAGAATGCTGTTGTTTTTGTTACTGTTTCTTTATCCAGAGTTAAGTTTGACAAAGGCCAAGAAAGGAATGGAATAGACAAGTGCCGACTTGAAAGTTCATCAAGTTAGGTGGTTTTGTTGGCTGGCCTTGTTTATTGGATGACTAGGACCCCCATGATCAAGTCACATTAACTGCTCTACAGGTGATCTGTGTTTAAGATGTACCTCTAAAGGTATAGTTAATTGGGCATTGGTGGTTCCTGGTCCTCACCCAGGGATGGAAGGGCACACCTCGCCCCTCTGCAGCTGGGGTTGAGCCCAGTGGAGAACCCAGAGCCCCACTGCACAGGCTGCCCTCACTACCTGGCAGCCTTGGGCCTGGGACCCTCATGGCATCTGCTGATTACAGTGGTCCAGGTTCCCCTGTCAGAGTCGGCAGGTCACACCTTATCCCGAGTTAAACTGCAGGCCTCTTATGTCACCCTCTGATGATGATGAGTAGATTTTAGTTTTGTTACAACAGTTACATCAAATCATCTGACCTGATCCCCACTGTTTCCCCAGTTGGCTTCAACACTCTTTGGAAAAATAAGGTAGTCACTGGTAAGTGTTTAAATCGGTTACCTGCCTTCTAGATCTAGATAAACAAGATAAAAGGCAAGCTGCCTCCACTCCCTACTTTCCAACAGAACCCTCAGAATTTTTCTAAGGACTGCCCTTTAGGAGCCTTGCCTGCAGTGGAGGAGGAGGAAGTGAATTAAGTCATGCCACAAATGACAGGGAGAACAGCTGGTTCTGCATTTTGAAGCTCCAATCGTATTTTCAGCAGTCAGCGTCTCGGGCTCAGGTAAGGCCTGTTGCTTGTATGCTGAAAAGTGTGGCTTAGGGAGCGGAGCAGAAGGCGAGGCTGTGGAGCTCAGTGGGACCAGCTTCATTCCACTAACAATTCATCCAAGGAGCAGATGGATGCAAGAAGGTCTGTGGATCAAAACAGGTGCTGCTTCATTCACCAGTGGAGAGCTCCATTCTTCCTTCCCCTTGTGGAATCAAAACCGCTACACCTTCCTGGGCAGACTCCAGCCCAGCCTCAGGACTCTGGTGGACTCGTCACGATGAATGAAGTCACCCTTCAGAGAGCAAAGTCAGTGGCAGTGTTAGAACAATGGTTCTGGCCTCATCTCTGGGGACCTTTGCCTCTGGTGAAGTTGGGGGCACAACATACATTCATGAAATGGATTTTACCAAAATAATGTTCCAAAGAGCAGAATTGTTAAGATAATGAGACCAATGGAAAGACGGAACTAAATATTAAATCACATGGGCAAGTAAGATCTGCATTGGAAAATCTCTGAACAATGCCTCCAGAGACTTGATTTCAAACAGCATCATTTTTCAGGATCTGATTTCAAAGAACAAGGTTTCTCAACACTGTGTCCCTTATGTTGATAAAATTGCACAAACTGCTGTAGTGCAATGTCCTTGCTGCTGTCTCTCATGGTTTCTCATGGGGCTCATGGGCAGGACCCTGGGAGGGTGCTCAGCCAGGATGAGCACAGTCAGTATTGGATTCAACCCGGGAAGATTTCCCTGGAGGAGCGTTCTGGGAATTCACGGCTCTCTAGGATCCAGCCCCCTAGGTTATACCAAGTCCTTCTGTCCCTTGAAGGCAGTGGAAGCAGCTGATGGCTCCTCAGGTCCTCTTACAGCCCCAAATCCCAGTGTAGCCTGAGGGGCCAGCTTCTGTTTTCCACACCCTTCTATCCAGTTTCTAGAATTCCACCTAGGCACAGAGTAAACTGTCAGTAATGTCAGTTGATGAATAAGTGAGTAAACAAAGAGTTTTTCTTATAATGCCTATTAGAACCCCCAAGTTTTGAAATCAGTATATATTAAACCCAAATGCTAGCTGTTCAGTTCTGATCCTGGCCCATAATTCACCGAATGGTGGCCAAGAGTTCTATGACTATAGACTCTTAATTGCAGTTCTAATTCATTTAATCTATCAGCCTTCATTTCCTCATCCTACAAAATGCCTACCTCATCGTGGTCATGAAGACTGCATGAGATAATGAATGTAAAACCCCCCTGTCCCAAGGCCTTGCACACAGCACTCAAAACATGCTAGCCCTTATTGTTGATATTGTTAATATCATTATAATCAAACGTTGACAACAGAGGCAAACCTATCCAGCCCCTCAAGGCTGGCAGGTGGTGCCCCAGAGGGTAGAGCTATGCCCTGAGAGGGGCTTTTTTCTCTGCAGGAACATCACTCCATCCTCACACAAAGGAACGGATTCTCCTGACACACTTATCAGTGAGCAGCACACAGTTTTTGTTTCCTACCCCTAGGATTGTATTTCATGGCAAGAAGAAAATACTGCCCATGGGCTTATAAGAGTTATCTGTTTCATACTGATAGGTGAAATCAGAATGTGAGAGAAAAGACTATAGAGGTCATCTAATCCATTGTTTCTCTAAGCCAGCGTTTTCAAATTTATTTTTGGCAGCAGACTCCATTCTTCAAAAGAAAATCTACATGGGTCCTCAATATATAACACAGATACAGGCAGAGCTGCTGTGGTTTCCGTGGGGGAGGAATCTGGGAGCCAAGCCAGCAGCACCCCTTCCCACAATCCCCTCCACCCGTGAGGACGCTGGAACAGTTTCAAAGTCTTGGAATCTAACGCTTTGCGTTTTGTTTTTAATACCTACAAAGATTTATTTCACACAGTTGCTGGGGTTCAGCAATTTTGGAGAAGCTTAGCTGGGTGGTTCTATATGAAGGCTTGACTGGGGCTAGAGGCTCTGATTCCAAGATGGCTCACTCAACCACTGGCAAGTCAGTACTGCGTATTGGCAGGAGGCCTCATCTCCTTCCTATGTGTACCTTTCCCTAGAGCTGTCAGAGTGTTCATGACATAGTGGCTGATTCTTCGAGTGAGTAAGTAAAGAGAGCACAAAGTGGAAGCCACAATGTCTTTCATTATCTAACCTCAGACGTCACACAGCATCATCTCCACAATAGCCTATTGGAAACAATGGTCAGCCCTAGCCACTGGGGACACCTTGGAGGGTGACTACCAAAATTTGTAACCTGAAAACTACACATTGTTTAGAAGGCATTTCAGAAGTAACTGCAAACATGAAAATGATACTTCAAAAGAACATATGTTGAGATTAACAACAACAAAAACTCTGAGCATCAGAACGATGAAGTGACCAACCAAAGCTCACACTGCAATTTAGTGGCAGAAAGGTGGCTAGAATCTTGGTCTGTGGAAACTAGTCTGTGGCATTGCGTCATAATATTATTACGATGACATTCCATTATAAAAATTATAGTAGTTTACACATGTATAAAACTTTCTTGCCAGGCTGGGCATAGTGGCTCACACCTGTGATCTCAGCACTTTGGGAGGCCAAGGCAGATGGATCACCTGAGGTCAGTAGTTTGAGACCAGCCTGGCCAACGTGATGAAACCCCTTCCCTACTAAAACAAAAATTAGCTGGGCGTGGTGGTGTGCACCTGTAGTCCCAGCTACTCAGGAGGCTGAGGCAGGAGAATCACTTGAACCCGGGAGGCGGAGGTTGCAGTGAGCTGAGATCGCGCCACTGCACTCCAATCCTGAGTGACAAAGTGAGATGTCATCTCAAAAAAAAAAAAAAAAAAAGGAAAAGAAAAAAACTTTATTGCCAAGTAATCAAGGTTAACATCAACAGTGATGGGTTATGTTGATAGTACAGTCATGATATGATGTCATGACAATGACACTTGACCTCTACGATCTTCCTTCCAAAAACCAAAACCCTAGTCCAATCATGAGAGAAACATCAAATTGCAATTGAGGGATATTCTACGGTATTCCTCAAAACCAACAAGGTAATCAAAAACAAGGAAAGTTTCAGAAACGGTCACATCCAAGAATAGTGGAGGCAGGATGCCTCAATGTAATGTGGATGGGATCCTGTAGATGGGATGGAAAAAGAACATTGGGTAAAAACTCAGGCCGTCTGCATAAAGTAAGGACTTGATAATAATAACATCAATATTAGTTCATCATACCAAATGTACCATAGCAATATAAGATGTTAATTACAGGAAAGTAGATGTAGGATATATGGGAAATCTCTTCACAATTTTTCTGTAAATGTAAAACTATTCTAAAATAAAATGCCTTAAAAGAAAACTTTATAAGAGTGGTCTTTCTAAACAATAGCCAGTATGTCACCTAGATTACTCACCTGCTTTTAAAAATGCCTGCACTTTTTTTAGATCAAGCAGATAAAATAATTAGCAAGGGTACAGATTTAAATGGCAGAATCACTAATCTTGTTCTTGGAGAACACATATTTCTAAGTACATGTGGAACATTTATGTTAATCAATGATATACTAGGCCAAACTGCTGGCCTCAACAAATTTCAATGAACTGATATATAAATATTATTCCTCTGGCCACAATTACATAAAATTATAAAAAAAAAAAAAAAGTAACTGGAAACTGCCCTCCACATGAATTTGGAAATTTTGAAATAGATTTACAATCAATTTAAAGGTTAAAGAGGAAAAAAATAACAGCAAACACTATATATGGCATTTATTAATTACCTAAGGCAATTTAATAGGCATTAATTACCTATTAAAAACCCAAACACAGTTTTAAGAGTTTTACATATTTTTCCATCCTCACAACTCTATGAGGTTGACTTTATTGCTATCCCATTTGCAGATGAAGAAACTAGGACCCAAAGAGGACTCCCAAGATCATATAGTTGGAAAATGGTGGAGCTGGGATTTCCACTTGGACAGTCTGGCTCTGGAGTTCATCCACCAGTTCTGTTGGGCTGCTTCCTAATGTAGAAAACACATGTGGAATCATAACAACTTTTGGGAGGCAGCCAAAGCAGTACTCAGAGGGAAACTTACAGTGTCATGTCCATTAAAGAAAAACTAGTTAAAATTTTTCCTCAAAGAAAATACCAGACCAAGATGGCTTTATAGAAGTGTTGTATGTCACATTCTAAGTACAGACAATACCTATACAAGTTCTCCCAGAAAACAGGAAAAGAGGGAACACTTTCGAACTCATTTTATGCAGCCAACACAACTCTTGACACTAAAATTAGACAAGGACAGTTCAAGAAAACTACAGACCCGTTTCATCAAAGAACATAGTTGCAAAAGTCCTCAACAAAATAAAGTTAACCACATCCAACGATGTATAAAAGAAGGATTCATGTGATTTTATCACAGGAATGCAAAGTTGATTTAATATTAGAAATCATGAATGTGATCCACCACATGAACGAATTAAAGGTACATGTATGTATTCAAGTAGAAAAACATTTGGTAAAATTCAAAATGGTGTTATGATAAAATCTCTTGGCAAACTAGGAATAGGAGAGGACGTCTTTACCTGGTAGAAGGCATCTGCACGAGTGGATCACAGTGTGTTCTTACAGTGTAAGTCCACAGCTCTATGCTTCTACATGAATGAATCTCAAAAGTACTAAGGTGGAAGAAAAAACTCGTCACAGAAAAAAGACATATAGTAAGAATCCATTTATATGAAATTTACAAGCAGGTAAAACTAAACATTTTTTTAAGGATACAATCACAGGTCATGCAACTACTAAGAAGAGAAAGAGAAGGATTTATGCCAAATTCATGGGTGGGAGTTAGAGTGAATCTTGATATTGAAGAGGGATATACAAGGAGTCCTAAAGTACTATTTATTTCTTAACCTGGGTTCTGAGAACTTGTATGTTTATTTTAATTATTTAAGTGATACACAGAGATGTTGTACACTCTTTTGCATATATGATTTATTTCTACTAATTTTTTTTTAAAATTAAGACAAGGTCTCACTGTCATCCAGGTTGGAGTGCAATGGCACAATCTCGGCTCGCTGCAACCTCTGCCTCTGGGGGCTCAAGCAATTCTCCCATCTCAGCCTCCCAAGTAGCTGGCACTATAGGCATGTGCCACCATGCCCAGCTAATTTTTAAATTTTTCCTAGAGATGGGGTCTCCTCATGTTGCCTAGGGTGGTCTCAAACTCCTGAGCTCAAGCGATCTGCCTGCCTTGGCCTCCCAAAGTGCTGGAATTACAGGCGTGAACCACCACACCTGGTCGATATGTGATCTATTTCATAATAATAAATAAATGTTTGCAAACTATCTCATTTGATCCTTACAACAATCCCATGAGACTCGTGTTTGACGTGATTCTTCCTTTATAGATGATAAACTAAATCAAGAAAACTCATTTGGTATACCAAATGTCTCACAGCTGGTCAACGGTTTCACCTCCAAACTCTGTGACCTTTCTACTGAATCACATTGAAGCTACTTTTTATGAGTACCTCTGCTGCTATCTTAACTCTAGATACAGAAAAATTTGATTGCCCAACTGCCTGTCATTGAGCAAAAGAAGTGAAGTCCTTTCAACAGAGTTATCTTTTCATCTTGTCTCCAATTCTTGGCTTCGAGTGATAAACGGTGTTTGCCAGAGTTGTAAGCCAGGAATAATTTCATGGTATTAGAGAGTTAGTCAGAGATAAGACAACAGGTTTTGGATGAGAATTGTGAGTGTCCCAACCTGTTAGAGAGCTGGGACCCAGGGGAAGGAGAGCCAGCCTTAGGGCCCATGGCAAAAGTCAGATAAGCTTTGTTAGAAATAGAGCACAGAGTCAAAGGGGACCAGAGAATGGGGTACTGACCACAGGGCACAGGACAGCATGGAGAAAGGACAGGAACGAGCAATGGGGGGAAAGCAGAGGGAGGCCATTAATACACTCCCACTGCACAGATCTACTCAGGCTTGCAGCAGAGGCTTCCGGGCCTAAACCTGGGCATTGAGAATTGTGTGGCCTTCTCTCCCTGCAAATCAGCGGGTTGGGATTTTGACAGGCTTCTCAGAGGCCACATGGTCCCAGCCTTCACTGTACAGGAAGGATCAGGTGGTTTTGTCAAGAACAGCCAGGGCTAGAACTCTGCAGGTATTTATCCAATATTCTTTTTCTCTAGGTCACCTACCTTTTAGCCTGAACACGTGATTTTGAAAACCCCAGGCCATCCACTCTTGGCCTTATCTGGACTAGAGACCAAATCAGTTTGTCAACCAGTGGGAGGCCATATGGTTCAAACCGTGTTTCTGAAAAGGCCTGGATTTCCTCCCTGGGCTGAGGGGGCAAGGAAGGGGTGGCATAGGTGTCCTCTCCCCCTCCCCTCACCACCTCAACCAGAGCAAATTCCTTTTTATCTTTTTTTGTTGAAATTGTATATATGATTTTATTTGTGAAAAGGGTTCTGATCCTTTAAAAAAACTTCAAGAAAAATTAAAATCCATTCCATGGAAAACCAAGTTGGATCTCTTAAACTCTCTCTGTCCATTTCCCAGATTTTAGTACCATTCAATAAGTATTCTTGGAGTCCTAGTTATCTGCCTAGCATTGTGGCACATGCTAAGGGACATAAAGAAAGAGATTATTTGGCCGGGTGCGGTGGCTCATGCCTATAATCTCGGCATTTTGGGAGGACGAGGAGGGTGGATCACCTGAGGTCAGGAGTTCAAGACCAGCCTGGCCAACACAGTGAAACCTCATCTCTACTAAAAATACAAAATTAGCCAGGTATAGTGGTGGGCACCTGTAATCCCAGCCATTTGGGAGGCTGAGGCAGGAGAATTGCTTGAACCCAGGAGGCGGAGGTTGCAGTGAGCCAAGAGTGCACCATCACGCTCCAGCCTGGGCAACAAGACTTTGTCTCAAAAATAAATAAATAAATAAGTAAATAAATAAACAAATAAATAAAAGAAGTTGTTCTATTCCCCAAGGTGCAGATCTGCACATTACTCATAGGGTAGTTCCTTGGAAAACGGTAGCATTTTCCCTTAGAAACAGCTTTATATATAATACTTCATATACGATGTTCCTACCATCCTATTTAATTGCATCTCCTTTCTTGGATGTCCCTGCAGAAGGGTTGCAAAAGGATAATACAATAAGATCTCAGTCCCTGCAACTTGTTAATTTTCTGCCACAAAAGTAAAGGGGATTTCTTTCTACGTGTGTATGGGTAGCTCTAGGTGAAAAACTTTGCATAATTTTCTGTACAGGGAGAAATACGACAATAATCTCCTTCTTCTCTTTTTTCTCCTTCTCCTTGTTCTTCTTCTTCCTCTTCTTCCTTTTTTTCTTTCCTTTTTTTTTTGTTTTGAGACAGGGTCTTGCTCTGTCACCCAGACTTGAGTGCAGTGATGTAATCATGGCTCACTGCAGCCTCAACTTCCCCAGCTCAAGCAATCCTCCCACGTAAGCCTCCCAAGTAGCTGGGACTACAGGTGTGCACAACCATACCTGGCTTTTTTTCTTTTTTTCTTTTTTTTTTAGTGCAGAGTCTCACTATGTGGCCCAGGCTGGGCAATAATTGCTTCATGGTGATGTGAGGGAGGACAGAACAGGCCATTCTAGGTTGGATGTTCCTAAGTTGGGCACAGCATGTGTAAACCCGGTTGGTTCCTGGGACTGTGGGCAGAGCAGATGATAGTCCTACCAAAAAGAAGGCAGGTGAAAAGTTAGACAACATGAAGAGTTGACGGAAGTACGTAGCTCCAATTACTGTCTGGTAGAATTCTTCCCTGACCCCAGCAACTGCCCTCTCGATGTATGTGATTCAAATGCTGCTTGGCTAGAGTGGGATATACACCAGCTGGTCTCTGCCTGGTCCCTGGCCTGCCTGCCTCACCAGAACATCCCTGAAAGTGTCTAGTCAGTCTGGGTGCGCCTGATCCTACAGCAAGGACCGGCTGGCTTACGGGCACCATGGCCAAGCAAAGGAGACGAAGGAAGCCTCGGTCATCGAGTTCAGCCTGTGTGAACAAAAGGAAGTCTCCATCCACGCTCGCCACGCTCCGTCCTTAGCCTCCTGAGCTTATAGTGTGGTGTATGCTTCCCCCTTCTGGCCACAAATGGTCAACAACGTTTTCTGGTAATCCTTGGTGGGCGTCCCTGCTTACTGCTGGGAAGTGGACCTTCCTAATAACAGCGACGACAATGATACTGTTGCCACAGCTATTGATGGAAGTGGTACAATACAACAGGTGCAGTAAAAAGCCCTTTACATACACTGTCTCATTGAATCCTCAAAGCCAGGGGTCCCACAGAAAGGTACCAGTCCATGGCCTGTTAGGAACGGGGCGGCACAGCAGGAGGCGTGCGGTGGGCGAACGAGCAGAGCTTCATCTGTATTTACAGCCACTCCCCTCTCGCATTATCGCCTGAACTCTGCTTCCTGTCGGGTCAGCAACGGCGTTAGCATCTCCTAGGAGCGCAAACCCTACTGTGAACTGCTCATGCGAAGGTTCTAGGCTGCGCACTCCTTATCAGATTCTAATGTCTGATGACCTGTTACTGTCTCCCATCACCCCCAAATGGGACCGTCTAGTTGCAGGAAAACAAGCTCAGAGCTCCCACTGATTCCACATTATGGTGAGTTGTATAATTATCTCATTATGTGTTACAATGTAATAATATTAGAAATAAAATGAACAATAGGTGTAATGCACTTGAATCATCCCGAAACCATCTCACCACCCCCAGGTCTATGGAAAAATTATTTTCCACAAAACCAGTTCCCTGTGCCAAAAAGGTTGGGGACCGCTGCTCAAAACAATTTTGTAAGGAATGTATTGTTATCCCCACTAAACAGAAGACAAACTAAGACACAGAGCAGTTAAATGACTTGTGTAAAATACATGCTGATAAACACAGCAGGGCGGGGGTTCACGCCTAGGTGTGTCAGGCTTCCAAGTCCGCGCTCTGGGCCACTGTGAACATTCCCGTTTCTGACAGGATGTATTGTGGGTGGGGTATCCTCTGTCAACAGAGACATCTGTCAGACCATTCCTGCCTTTTCACTTCCATGAGTCCACATCCTGGCATCTTCCAAGTCATTTTTCCTCTTCACTTGTTGTGCTTATCGGCAGATCTATGACCATCCCAGCCTTTCTTTTCTTCCTGATCTTTGTGCAATTTGTCTCCCTCCTGCTTGCTTCAAACATTCACTCTTGCACAGTAGTTCTTTTCTTTTCTTTTTCTTTTTTTGTTTTTTTTTGTTTTTTTTTTTTGTTTTTTTTTTTGACATAGAGTCTCACTCAATTGCCCAGACTGGAGTGCAGCAGTGCTATCTCTGCTCACTGCCACCTCCACCTCCCAGGTTCAAGCGATTCTCTTGCCTCAGCCTTCTGAGTAACTGGTATTATAGGCACCCGCCACCATGCCTGGCTAATTTTTTTATTTTTAGTAGAGATGGGATTTCGCCATGTTGGCCAGGCTGGTCTTGAACTCCTGACCTCAAACGATCTGCCCGCTTTGGCCTCCCAAAGTGCTGGGATTACAGGTGTGAGCCACTGTGCATGGCCTGTGCAGCAGTTCTTAAACTGGCATCCACAAAAGGTCTGGATTGAATCTGAGAGATCTGTGAACATGGACATGGAAAATATTACATTCTATTGTGAATATAGAGAACAGAAGTGGGGCCTGTGACTTTGTCACAAATAGAAAGTCACAGCTTTTACTATATCCCATTGCTGTTACTAGGAATATCTCATGATGTCATCTATGTGCATCACTACTTTGAAATTACCAGAGCTATTAAACCTGTCACTAGACCTGTTATTTAATCATTAATAAAAAGCCTATATATTATCATATTACAAATTTGGTTTTAAAAATTATTGTGATAGCAGTCTTTCAAAAACTAAGGAATTCCTTGGTAATCTTGTGCATTTCATTTTATATACTTAAAAACATTTTTCTTAGAAGGGCTCCAAAAGCTTCTGCAGCTTGCCAAGGGGATCCTGGCATGAAAAATGATTAAAAGAAAACACACTATCACTGATTTTATGCCAGCTTTGCACCTCATGACCCAGCCCATATAATGTAACAGTGACCCCTCGTAAGAGGGTTGCACTTCTCCAGATAGGAGGACCACAGGATTTCTCTTCCAGACATGGACATTTGAGTATGGTTAGTGATACTAGCATAACAAGAGTAAACAGGAACATATGGTCACCCCACTCAAATATCAGGTATTCTGGAAACTGAAGAATTAGATAAGAAAATAATTTACAAGAATCAACATAGAAACACCCTATCTGTAAATATGCTACTGATAAAACTAGATTAAAATCCAACCAGAAGAAAATATAACTAATATGAAATATATCAGCTTCAAATGAAATAATTATAGCATATAATAAAATAAATACTAGTATATCACTGGCTATGGACAGGCATTGTCTTACAACAGCCCTCTGAGGTTGGTTCTATTATTGTCTTCACTTTAAAAATGAGGAAAACGTGCCCCCATCACACAGCTACAAAGAGGCTGAGCTGGTAGCAAATCCGAGCACACTGGCTGCTGCCTGTGTGCTCTGACCCACTGTCTCTCGTATGTCTTTTTTAGGAATTTTCATGATCTGAATGGAATCCAGGAAAATCGCAGCTGGAATACAAAACATCAGTCTTTATCTTCAGCACTGTACATGGCAGAAACTGCTTTTATTCTAAATATCTAGATCCAGTTATTTGAAATAAATTCTCCAGAATGGGGAGAGAAATCTGGAAAGTTTCCATAGAACAATCGAAATATCCCTTTATAACTCTTGAGTTGTAAGTGATGCTATCTCCAGGTACTAGCCTTTCTCTCTTAGCTGCAACCCTAGCTCCCACATCAGAGGTGGCATGGGCCAGTGATTAAGAACTGGGTTTGAAGTTCCAATTCCAGGCACCTATTTAAGCTGGATGACCTTGACTAAGTCACATAGCTGTTTGCACCGCAGTTTTCTCATCTGTAAAGTGGAAATAATGGTAATGGAATGCAAAATGCAAAATGGAAAAAATGGTGGTGACAAGTAAATGAGCTGGGAAATACACAATAAACAAGAACAATTGTTATTATCATTTTACTCGTCTCTATTCTGACAGTTTTGTCTCTAAACTCATCTCTCTTGTCTTTTTCTGAGTTCTTCCATGCGTTCAGGCATTTTCAACTTGACTTCTTCTTCAATATTTTTCATCATTTGGTAGCTATCTTTGGGTAACAATTATAACATTTGCTTATACAGCATTTGCCCCAAAACTCGTTTTGCTGATGCGGCATAAACTGACAACTGGAAGTGAGAATGGGGACACGTGATCTCGTGATTATCACACATTCTCGATTTACCCACTCCATAATAGCATTTGCGCCAGAGCTCTTCATTTGCATTTTGCTGAGCCAACGTGAATTTTTAGAAGTTCCGAGGTGTCCAGAGAATGCTTCAGTAAGAATTGAGTTGACAAAAAATAGGATAGATCATTTATCACCTCTGTAGAAACAAGATGAATTTCATTTACAACTGATAGAAGAAATTACAAAAGATTGTTGGGCCTAACCACATGAAAAATTAAAATACTGCAAAAGAAAAATAATTCAATACAAAAAGGGAAGCCTGGGAGATGTTTACATCAGTATAAAAAGGGGTTCATAAATATGCTTTATAAGGCCCATCTTTTAAAAACATCTTTGTTGCATCTCTGCTAAGAAGAAGAGTATCACGACTTAATACAAACTTACATCAAAATAAAAGTTTCATACAAAAAAAACCTTACTATACTCTGTTGATGGGAATGTACATTAGTACAACCTCTATGGAAAACAGTATGGCGATTTCTCAACTAAACATAGAGTAACATTCAATCTAGCAATCCCACAACTGGGTATAAGGAAAAGAAATCATTATATCAAAAAGACACCTACACGCGTATGTTTATTGCAGCACTATTCACAATAGCAACGATATGAAATCAGCCTAAGTGCCTATCAATGGGTGATTGGATAAAGAAAATGCGGCACGTATAGACAATGGAATACTATTTAGACATAAAAAAGAATACAATCATGTCTTTTGCAGTAACGTAGATGGAACTGGAGGTCATTATCTCAAGTAAAATAACTCAGCAACAGAAAGGCAAATACCACATGCTTTCACTTTTCAGTGCGAGCTAAGTAATGTGTACACGTGGACACAGAATGGAGTAATAGACATTGGAGACTGGGAAGGGTGGCAGGGTGGGAAGATGGAAGGGGGTAAGGGATGATAAGTTACTTAATGGGTACAGTATTCACCACTCAGGTGATAGCTACACGAAAAGCCTAGACTTCACCACTATACCATATATCCATTTTAAAAAGATGAACTTTTACCCTTGAAATGTATACACATTTTTTAACACAAAAAATCTTACTATATGCAGAATGCTCTGATATTTCTATTTTATTCTACTCTATTTTTTTCTTTAATACTAGTCATGAGCCACAATATATTTTATAGTCTACTAATGAAATCATGACATAATTTAAATAAACAGTGATGTCAAGAGCTCTTATAAATACATTATTGCATAAAGAATATATATAGATGCTTCAGATAGGAGTAAACACAATTTCTTTCAGATAGGAGTAAACACAATTTCTAAAATATGAAAAAATCTCTACTTCAGTACTCACTCAAGATACACAAATGAATAACAACGATAAAAACACAATTTCCATGGACTAAATTAGCAAACAAATTAAAAGTGATGGTGATGTCTGATGCTGACATAAAGACAGTAAAGGGTTTTCTTTAATACAGTTTTTTATTTATACCCTCTTTAATTCAAAACACATTTGAGGTGGTTTTATGTACCAATATTGCCAAACAACCAATGGCAGAATCAATGCAATTTTGTTCGAGAAGTAATTTGGTAGTATATTTGTGAAGCCACAAAAATGTTCATACCCAAAAGTAATTCTACTTCTGGGAATTTGTCCCACTGAAGCAATCCAAAGAAAAAGAAAAATCTCCATGCATAACTTTTTATATCATTACTTAAATAGTGAAAAACGAGAAACAGTCTAAATAGCCAAGAATAGCACAATATTTAAATAAGCTATACCAAATCAACTCAAAATATTTTGTAGCCAATAAAATAATTATGATGACTATAAAGCAACGGGAGAAAATCCTCATGCTAACAAATGCAAAAGTTATAAAACAAAACTCTTCTTGTGTTTCAGTGACTATAGCTGCATAAAGATTACCCAAAAACTTAGTGGGATGAAACAACCATGTATTACGGGTCAGAAATTCAGACAGCTTACAGCAGTATGGCTTACCTGGGCCCACAATGTCAGGGGCTAGATTCACATGAGGCTCATTCATTTATGTGTCTGGCAGTTGATGTTGGTCATCTGCTGAGACCTTAGCTGGCTCTGTTGGCCAGGACACCTCTGTTTGGCTTGAGCTTCCTCAGAACATGGTAGCTGGGTTCCAAGGACAAAAGATCCCAGCGAGAGAGCCAGGTAGAGGTCAGTTAATCACATATGACCTAGTCTTAGAAATTGTGCAGTGTCATTTCCATTTCCATTCACTGAGTCACAAAGTCTTGTCAGTTTCAAAGGGAAAGAAAAGCGATGCCACCTTATGTGATGGGAGAGCAACAAGTTTCTGGATAAGCATACAGGACTGGAAATACTGCTATGGCCAGTTTTAGAAAATACAATCTGCCACAATTTTTGATTGGGTTATAACCATATAAAAATAATAAAAGTATTAGGATTAGAACTGGGAAGAAACATGGAAAAATAAATGATTGATTTTTTAAATTTTCTGTTATTCTGATTATGTTCTTTGGCTAATAAGTACATAATTATTAATAAAATTATATTGACAAAAATTAAGCTGACAATACTTCAGAAATTGTCACTGGGGGTAACCCAAGCTTTTCCCTTTTACTCCTTTATTTATAAAATCCTACTGTTCTCACTGTTTCATTTTTTGTTTTTTGGGTTTTTTTTGTTTTTGTTTTGTTTTGATTTTGAGATGGGATCTCATTCCCTCACTCAGGCTGGAGTGCGGTGGTGTGATCTTGGGTTGCTCCAGTCTCAATCTCCCAGACTCAAGCAGTGATCCTCCCACCTCAGCCTCCCAAGTAGCTGGGACTACAGGTGTGTGCCACCACACCTGGCTAATTTTGCTTATTTTTTGTAGAGACGGGGTCTCACTATGTTGCCCAGGCTGGTCTCGAACTCCTGGGCTCAAGCAATCCTCCTGCTTCGACGTCCTAAAGTACTGGGATTACAGGTGCGAGCCACCGCACTTGGCCTGTTCTCACCCTTAATTCACTGCGTCAGCAACATCCCTCCCATCATCGCGAGATGGGCCCGCAGCAGAGGCCCCAGTGCCCGCACGAGCCTCATCCATATACGCCACCCTCCCCAGGCCTTCATAGCACAGCCTCAACTCCACGGGGGCAGCCTCGTTTGCAGACAACCTCATCTTTTAGTTACTGAAGAATAAAGGGGAAGGGGCACATCTCTGGTCTCATCTATTAAGAAACCCTCATCTCCACCCGGGAATTCCTGAGTTCTCACTTGCGGTGGGGTTACAACCACATAAAAATAATAAAAGTATTAGGATTAGAACTGGGAAGAAACATGGAAAAATACATGATTGATTTTCTAAAATTTTCTGTTATTTTGATTATGTTCTTTGACCAGTAAGTACGTAATTATTAATAAAATTATATTGACAAATATAATTTCCTTCTTGGAGAGAGAGGTCCTTTCCTGCACAAGGCCAGTCCTACCACCTGTCCTCTTAATCATCCCTCTTCAACTTCTTCCCAAGCTGTCCCACTCAACCACCACACTCAAAAGCCTCCTCTTTTTCCTAGCATCTTTCATCTTTGCTCATTGGCTGGATCTTTTCTCTCCACCTCCAGACATATCCAGGTGCCCCATAACCCTGATCATGCAACCCACTGAAAGTGTCATCTGATTTTTTATTCTTCACCTACTCCGGTAACAAACTCATCAAAGGAAACACTCATTCTAGCTGTTTTCATTTCATCAGCCACTCACGCCTCAACACCAGTGGTTTACCTGACAGATTTCCTTCCGACCACTATGGTCATCTGCCTTCTTAAATGTCATTTTGATCTCCTACTTGTCAGATTGAATGACCCTTTCTTCATCTTCATCCTCCCTTCCTCTTGAACTTTAGATTGTGTTGTTCACCATCATCTTCCTAAACTTCTCTTTCCAAGCTTCCCAGGACCATCTCCCCGGCTCTCCCCTCACACCTCCGAGCCCCCTTTTGGTATTTCGCTCTTCCCGTCACTGGCTCCTGCAGCCCAGTGTTCTCATAATACTCACATTCTTTAGCTGAGTTTAATGATTCCTATGCTTCTATTACCCCTGAATGACCCCTTCATGAAACTGAAAATGTAATGCATACTACATCTTGGATGTGCAACATTATAAGCACAACTGTTAAATAAGGCCTATCGCTAGTAAAGTTTAATCAGGCTGGATAACTATAAAAGCCCTGGAAGGTGCCTCAGTCTCTCTTGAATTACAGCACACAGGCTTGCATCTGGCATGGCCTAGCTCTGCAAGAAGAGGCCCTGGCCTTGTGGGTGCTGGTCTAGTCTTCTGGGAGGGCCCCTTGCTCTCCAGGGTGATATTCTTGGCTGACCCATTCCCTGTGTGCTTTATGGCCTCTGATCTTGAAACCCCAGCTGTCTAGCTTGGTCCTGGGGAGGTCCTTGGATGATGGAGCCCCATCTTAACTGTCCCTGGCAGCACAATTCTTACCCCCAGACCCCACCCCACACCCCCTAACTTCACCTTCTTTTTCCCTTGGAGGGAGCAGGGTTTCTTCTAATGCCATAGCTACCTTCATCTACATTTTCACCACCGGAGCCTTAAGACAGGGTAGGGGGCCTTCCTGTTGATGAGCTAATTGAGGAAGAGGGAACTGAAGGAATTCAGTGACTCCTCTCTCAGGATAATATCCTGGTTTGAAGACCATTGTCCTGCCACATAATCATATTTTGAATGTCAAAAGTTGAATACCAACCTGGCCTTTTTCTAGGCAATCTTTCTCTAACAGGTTCTAATCTCTTCCCAGATATATGACTGCCTAGGGCAGACTTTGTGTAAAGGTCACAGACTCACGAAGACAAAAGTGACAAATTGCATGCAACTTCAAATTATTTCTCCAGTTACAATCTTGAATCTCTATCCATCCTAACCCAGCGGCTTTTCCGAGCTCTAGCTTTTAATAGCTAACTGCCCGTGAGACATCTGCAACTCTAAAGCCAAACTTACTATCTTCCTGCTCTTCTTCCAGTCTGAAACCTTCTTTTCTTCCGGTGTCCCCAGTATCAAAGTTTAAGACCAGGTGTTTTTCAGATCCCAGGGCTCCAGCCTTTTATTCCCAGAGATTCTGAGTGGGGCTTAGGAATCTGCATCTTTAACAAGTAGGCCAGGTGGTTCTGAGTCTGACGGAAGTGGCGTGGGAATCACATTTGGAAAATGCACTCCAAGCCCTGCAAGGCAGGAACCAGATCTGGAGGAGACAGCAAACCCCACCTGTGAACTCCCCTGTCCCTCCCATCATCTTGCTTCATGACATCACCATTTGCCCATTTGCCTAGTTGAGAAGCCTGGGAATCCTTCTCTCTCACTATCCAGCCCTTGACCATCAACTGACCTGTCTTCCAAGTGCTCTTGCTTCTGCCCTCCCCTGGATTTCCCCTCCCATCACCTGATCCAGACCTGTGTCAGTTTTCACTGGAAGGCTACGCTGTCCTACTGATAGCTGTCCCAGCCAGAGCAGCCCTGATCTAATCTGCCCACTGCACCAGCTCCTTTAATCACTTCCCCTTCAAGGCCTACAATGGCTGCCAAGTTCTTCAGCCCAAATCCTTCACAGCTGAGGCCAAGCCTCCAGCTGAGCCTCACTACCTGCTCTCTTCCCTCACAGAGTCAAACTGTGGACTTGCCGTTACTCCACCGTGCCAGGGCCTCCATATCCCCTGTGCCTTGGCTCAGGCTGTGTCCCACAGTGGGGCAATCCAAGCCTGGCACTCCACAGGTACTTCCTCAATGGGCCTCTGGGGAGTAGAGTTTGGGGGACATCCAAGATGGCACTACTTTCCTCTCCTCCCACCGGCCCCGTGCCACATTCTGAGGTTCACCTGCTCAGCGGGGCTGGGTCCCTAGAAGCCATGGAAGAGCCTAGCCTGGCCTCCAAGGTGCCCTATGCCAGATGGGCAGCTCTGTGGCCTTCCAGCCCTGACACCCTGGGTGATCTTGAGCAAAGATCCTTCACCTCGTGGGCCTCAGTGCCTTCATCTGAGAATGGAATGTGGATGGAGGGATGAGTTGCAATAGGCAATGCATATGATTTCCACCAGCTCCATTCCCCTGTAAATTCTTTGTTGTTGTTGTTGTTGTTTGTGAGATGGAGTCTCACTCTGTCACCCAGGCTGGAGTGCAGTGGTACAATCTCAGCTCACTGCAACCTCCACCTCCCAGGTTCAAGTGATTCTCCTGCCTCAGTTTCCTGAGTAGCTGGGATTACAGGCGCCCACCACTACACTCAGCTAATTTTTGTGTTTTTAGTAGAGACGGAGTTTCACCAAGTTGGCCAGGCTGGTCTCGAACTCCTGACCTCATGATTTGCCTGCCTCAGCCTCCCAAAGTGCTGGGATTACAGGTAAGAGCCACCACACCCGGCCTCCTCGGCGTAATTTGGATAGCAGCACCAAATAGGGTTATGTTTAAGCCCTCAGGGAGGTGGCCACTCAGACTCCTATCTCCAGTGCCCCAGCCTTAGACCCGATTTCATGGAAGGTCTGGGGCTGGATTTCATTCCCATCCCAGGAGGGGCAAGAGGACCATGGAGGAAGAGTCTCTGGGATTGGGGACGCTACTCAGATCTGAGATAAGAGAAAGGGTCTCACCTCAACCTCAGTCTCTGCTGTCATCACCATGGAAATCTACACTCTGGCGGGATGGGTTTTTTGGTTTTTTCCCTAAGCCGTTTGTACTTAGATTCCAACCCCGCCCCAGGGTTTCTGAGGAAAAGTTCCTTTTGGAAAATTCCCACCCAGCCCCAGCTGATCAAAACGGAAGAAGGGTTTTTCCACAGGGGGCTCTGGGTTGGTGTGCGATTTAGAGCCCCCGGCAGCCATTTGTCTGAAGGAACAAGGAGCTGGGTTAGACAGAAAGGGGAGTCCCAGGTGGGCTAGAGCTGAGGTCAGCCGGGAGGGCTGGAGCTGAGGTCAGCCGGGCGGTGCTTCCCCTCGGACCCCACCACCCTCTCTCGGCATGGATATGGGTGGAGTTTTCATTATCTGACTTGCTCTTCTAGAACGCAGCACTTGGGTTTCATCTGAATCCTAATTATCCAATATATTAAATCAAGTGATAAGAGAAACATTTTCTATCCCTAAGAGCCTCTCGTGACTTCATTTTTTCCCCTTTGATAAGTATTTAAAAGTTTTTTAACAATTAAAATATAATTCACTCGATTCACTAAATATGAAATTCATCAGTTTAAAGTATGCAATTCAGTGATATTTAGTATAGTCACTATTTCCTGTGACTTCCTGTCCTGGTGGCATTTCCCCTGAGAGAGAGAAGAAGGGGGCTGGGGCTGGAAGTTTCCCTGACATGTTCCCCGGGTATGCCAAGGCTTTGGTCCTGAAGGTTTGTTCCAGCTCATTGGCACCGCCACACCTCTCTCTGGAATTTCTGGGAAAATCCTGTCCATGAAACTGGAACCTTACCATTCATGGGGCAGCTGGGTTCTTAGCTAAAGTTTTCCATGTCACGGAGCCTCTTTCATCAGTGGCACCAGGCTCAAAGTTTCCCTCCTAGGCCTGTGGGGGGTTAGAGATCCCTGACCCCACACTGAAGCCAAACCCTCAGGGTGAGCAGACCAGGTGAGCTCCAGGTCAGGGCCCCAGAGGAGAGAGAAGAGTCCTGGGATGCTGCTAGAGCCACCAGATCCTTTAGCTCAATTCCTTCCTCCTGAAGATGAGGGAATAGAGACCCAGAGACTCCAAAGATGCCCACCCCCTCCCCCCTGGTGATGGCAGAGCCAAGACCAACACCCCACACTTCAACTCCTGGGCCATGCATTCTCCACCAGGTGACTCACTCAACAGCAACCAGTGATTAGACACCCTCTACCCTCCATCGGGACAGATGGGGGGCACCTAGACATCAACATGCAGCCCAGAGAGGGCGTAGAGAGGCAGCCCTACCCAGTGGAGCCTAACCTAACCAGGAGAAGGAAGAGAGCTCCAGAGAGAAACCCCTTGGTGAGGCCAGCTGCCTGGCTAGTGGCTGCCCAGATAGTCCTGTGTGTATCCCAGTCTCATATAAAGGATTCTCTTTCCCTTCCCATTTTTATCTTTTTATTTATTTATTTTTGAGATGAAATCTCACTCTCTCACCCAAGCTGGAGTGCAGTGGCACAATCTAAGCTCACTGCAACCTCTGCCTCCCGGGTTCAAGCGATTTTGCTCCCTCACCCTCCTGTGTAGCTGGGATTACAGGTGCAAGCCACCATGCCCGACTAATTTTTGTGTTTTTTTGTAGAGACAGAATTTCACCATGTTGGCCAGGCTGGTCTTAAACTCCTGACCTCAGGTGATCCACCTGCCTCGACCTCCCAAAGTGCTGGAATTACAGGCATGAGCCACCGCGCCCGGCCCAACATTTCCAACTCTTTTAAACACGAATATTCTTCCTCCTGTCCATTGCCTCTACTTCCTTTTTCACAGAGTGGGTAAATGAGACTTCATGCACCTCACTTACTGGTTTCCCACTTTCTGGCCCCAAACTTTAAAGTACCTTAGAATTCACCTAGGGCACTTGTTAAAAATATAAATTCCCAGTCACCAGCCCGAGAGATTCTGATTAGGGCTGAAGTTGGCCCAGTAATCTGCACCTTTGCCAAGCTCTCCAGGTGGTTCTGATGCAGGCAGTATAAGAATGGCATTTTCAAAACATTTCCTTCTGTCACTGACTAAATAATACCATATTTATTGTTTTCCCTCTAGAGAGGATTCCTTTCTGCTGCTCTGTCCTCATTCTCTGGCTTGCCACCCTTCCTAGCACAGTTGTTTGATGCTTCCTTCTGGTTTAGCCGGCCCATTAACCCTATGCTCCAATGAACCTACATCAGGTGGAACTCTGAGGATAATAATGTTAATGAAAAACCAGCAGCCGAGCTCTCACTCACAGACACACCACTTGGTGGAGTCATTGCTCCACTTTTCTTCTCTGGTCCAGCTGACTGGAGTCCTGTAGCTCTTACTTTTGTGTCGACGGTTTAGGGGAAATTTTGTTTTGATCTGCTTTTCATCCTCTGTTAGAATCCTCAGTTCAGATACACAGGGACACAATGAGCAGCAGGTAGCCTGGGAAAGGGGGTGGGTTTCTTTCACCCTCACCACAGGCCTGAGGAACATGAGACCCAGCACGATCTCTCCAAATCCCACATTCTTTTGGCTACAATTGCATCTCTGTACATTCACTGATCAAACATCAATAACAAAGCAGATTTGTGAGCAATTCTATCTTGGAAAACCCAAGGGCACTTGGGCCTCTGCCTACAATCAGGAAGGAAAATACTGAGCCCCCAGCTACTGAGCCGTGGACAGAGTGGTTCACTTCTACAGCCAAGGGAGGGACAGATTAAAACATAAATGCGAAGAAGGAAAATGAAGTACTTTCTAATGAACGCGCAAACATAGTCCCATCTGCAGTTAAAATCAATGGGGCAAAACTAGATGACATTTGAGCAAGCCAGATTGAAGGGCCCAGAAGCCCTCCTCTCTTTCAGTTTCCTGAGGACACCTGCCACCCCTCACACCTGCAGATCTCTGTGGTTGTTCCAAAAGCCACTGGGGGGTGTGGCTGCAGCCACGTGGGATGTATAATGTAGATGATGCCCTCCCTGTCTTCATCCTCTCTGTGTCTAGTGAGGGCGTGGGCAGGATGGGGTTCCAGGTTGGTTAAGGTGTAAAACAGAACCTAAAAGGGCTACATTTGGGAATTACATCAAGTCATCTGGGAACAATTAAAAGCAGGTAGGATACGGCAAGGCAGGAAGAAGCCATGTCTCAGTAAAACAATAGGAAGTGAGATGGAAGACTGTTGCATGAGAGGCCGACTCTGGCAAGGGTGGAGAAAGCCCCAATACTGGTCATCTATTTGGGTGGGCATCTATTTTCTTATTTTCAGTGCCCATAGGGGTCTTTTGCCTTACTCCTCTTCCACAAGCCTCCCATACACTCAACTCAACTGGCCATTGGACCCTGCTATGGGCAGCATCTGAGACCACTGAGATCATTTCCTTTCCTGAGATCTACCCACTTTATTTGCATCTCTTTCCTCTGCCTTATGGTGACTCTACTCTCAGGACACCAGATCTGCCTAAAAAAGACAAAAGGGGAAAAATCCAACTAGCCAACAACCCATAGGGGTGACTGCAGCTAAGCGACTAGTTTATCTGATTTGCTTGATGCTCAACTGTGGATGCCAAAGTCATTTAACTGCAGTTCAAAAGGGGTTGTGCTGTGCGGCCTCTCCATGGCCACTCATGAGCCAGGTGTTTGCCTCCACTATCAGCTGTTGCCCCAGTCTAGATGTGCTGGCTTCCTGTGGCTCCAGCCCCTGTGTGTGGGCATGAGGTTCACATCGCTTCATTTACACACCCACTTAGCAAATATTTACTCCATGCCTGCTCTGTGCTTGGCCGCCCTCTAGGCACTGGAGGTCACAGTTGTGGGTGTGACAAGGACGTCTTTGCTCTCATGGAGTTGATGTTCTAGTGAAGAGAGACAAGTGGTAAACAAATAAACAAACAAATCAGATGGCGATGAAAGTTGGGGTGAAATAAAGAAATGCAAAGTGACCCAGTGTGTCCAAGGGCTTAGTTTAGAGTGGGAGAGATCTTCAAGAACCATGCAAATCTTCCCTAATTGCACCCTTTTCCACAGCAACCGCATGGGGTCCTACAGGAGAAGACCAAGAGACAGAGACAGGGACCAGGGAAAATGACCGATACCATTCCTTCTCAGGGATGCTACACATCCATGGGGCAGAGGATAAAAGGTTCCTGAAGGCATCACCCCTCTGGCCATGACTGGTGTGCAGAGGAAACTGGAGATTTGGAGTAGCCTGTTATCCTACTGACTTTTAGACTGTCCCAGCTAAGAAGAACCAACTCCTCCTATTACAGATAAAATAAACAAAGCTGCACAGGCTCTCTAGTGTCGCCCTGACAGTCATCATGCATCCGCTTCACATTTCCCTCCTGTCCCCCTGATTTTCTGGAAAAGGGAGAAAGTGTGTGTGTGGGGGGGAAAAAAGCACAATAACTTCTGTTAACTTTATAGATGTCTGGTTCCTCCATATGAGGGTGTGCTTGAATCGATTTGGGAGGGAGGGTTTCTAAAGTCTCTCTAGACTCAATTAATTTTGCTAGAGACAATAAAAGGCAGCAGGACCAATGCTATGTGGTGGGAGATCTAGCAACCATTGTAGTCACAATAGCCACCACTTACCGAACACCCACCATGTGACAAAGAACTGTGCGTGAATTACCTCACATTTTTCACAAGCACCCCGTGATTTGGGAGTTCATTCATGAGGCAACTGAGGTTCAGGGAGATGAAGTAACTCGCCCAAGGCGGCACCCTGTAGGTAGTAGGGCTGAGATCTGGACACAGATCTTGCCTCCAAAGCTTTGCCTTTTTTCTTTTTCCTACTACAGCACACCAAAGAGAGTTCTAGAAAAAACAAGAAAAAGGAATTTACCTGTAATCCTGGCTCAAGAAACCGAAGCTCTGAGGCTGCATTGTCCCAGCCTTTTGCAGCTCCTGCACGTGGATACCAGCACCAGCAGCTCCCCAGTCAGGGGCCCCAGCTAAGCTCTCCCAGAGGATGATCTTGGCTTTGTACCTGGGGTGCCAATATCCTGTGAGTCCAACATAGGGAAGACATAAGAGTATGGTCACCCAGGTAAGTGGTGGACAGCTGAGTGACTATATTCTTGCTCACCACCACCCCCATCAGAGGTGGGTGTCTGTGTTTCTAGTTGGGGGAAGCTTTGGTAGACTGTCAGTAATTCCTTCCTGTATCCCCCATCCTGTGTCCGGTAACAGACATTTGTCTTAATGTATTCACTGTGTCATCAGAAGCCAATTTTTATCCATCTTCGTGAATACTTGATGAATGAGGGGTCAATGACTAAATGAAGGAAAGAAAAGAGACTGAAAAGGAGGTATGAGAATAGGAAAGACGAGTGGAAAGATGAGATAGATATTGCCCTAAAGACACAGTAAGCCATCAGATATCTGTTTTCTAGTCCCCTTCTGGGCCCTCTTGGGTTTTGAAAAAGGGAGGAAGAAAATGGAAAAATTGCCAATAACTTCTATTGACTTTCTGGATTCCTAGTTTCCCCACATGCAGCTATGCTTGAATCAACTTGTAAAAGTCTCTTTACAGTCTATTAATGTTGATGCAGGCACTAAAAGGCCATGGTCAGCCTAGTTAGATGATCCACTCCACCCTGGGCTCTGGAAGATGTTCAGGGCATTTGTCTTTACTTGACCCTATGCTGTGGAGCTACCAATATTTTTCTTTCCACAAATTGGTTTTATTTGTACCCTCTATATATTAAATATTAGAGTATTGGCCAAGTTGAAGGAGTCTTCTTCTATGGCTAGTTTCAATAAACATGGTGGAATAAATATATATATAATATATGTATATGTATATATTATATATGTATATATTATATATGTGTATGTATATATTATATATGTGTATATTATATATGCATATATTATATGTGTGTATTATATATGCATATGTGTATGCATATATTATATGTGTGTGTATTATATATGCATATGTATATATAATATATGTATATGTATATATATGTATATATTTCTTAGTAATTTAAAGGTGCAAGAGACCTTTCGGATCATGAATCATTTTGCAGTTGTGGAACTGAAAGCCCACAAAATTAAATGACTCGCCCAAGAATACTAGCAAGTTAGTAGCAAGACCAGGACCTAGCTTGTCTTAAAAGGATTAAGAGGTAGTCCGTCAATTAATTAATCAAGTATTTATTGATAACTACAATCCATCCCCATCCCTCATGAAGAACAGAAACTAAATTGCCAACTTACTTTTGCCAGGAAGGCTATGATACAATGTAGAAAGTACTGGCATTATTGTGGTGCTCATATTGAGGCTTGTGGCAACTCTTAATTCATGCATTATAGTGACTTTAATAGACAACATAAAATAGTGAACTGAAGGATGACTTTATATCTGCAGGTCAAGCAAAGGGATATAGACCGTATGGAAATATGGCACATCAGGGGTGCCTGGTGTAATAAGAAACAACTAAAAAAAACAAAGGAGGGGATGTGGCTCTAAAAGTTATCAACTGTCAATCAGCCTTGACTATAAAAAGTTACCCAAAGAAAGACTTGGGCCCACAGGTTTTGTACAGAGGAAATCCAGGCTCCTAACAATGGTGAAAGATGAGAATAGAAGGATCAGAACACTGAGCTGGATCTTTGGTTCATTTCAGGTATGGAGAAGGGTAAATGGTCTGTAAAGATGGCCGACCCCAATGAAATTGCCTTCCAAGGCCTTGTCCACTCAAGGACATGTTGCATGCCTGAAACTCAGTATACAGGAAAAGGATAAAAATGGAATAAGATGGAAATCCATAAATCACAGGACCCTGCCGTGCAGTTTCAAACCACTGACGTGATGAAATGTTGATCCACTTTGCCATGGATGCCCCACTTTTTAACTTCTTCAGAGTCCCAGGAGGTAAGGCTCTTCTGTTTAACTGATTTGCAGAATTTTTGCTTCTGCTATTATAATGGCTTCCATAGTTGAGTATCAAAGACACATTACTATGGTGCCACAGAGATATCACAACTTGCGTTTTGCAGATGAGGAAACAGACTGTTCTACCACCAAGGCTTTGGTTTTTCTACTCAATCTTGCACAATCTCTCACTCTCAGCCCAGATCATTGCTGCATTTGTGTGAGCCATCAGCATCCAAAGTGAACACAGGGTCTAAACAACTGAAGATGGCATGAGGGAACACACAACCATGTCTTTAAAAAAAGAAGAAAGCAAATAGGCAAACTGAACAGGACATCTAGGACTGAAAAGCCTCTGTGAACAACTGGACTCATATGAAATTGACGTGAGCTCACAGAAGACCAGTTGAGTTCCAGATGTGGTTGAGTAGCTTGGGTTATGGGCCGGTATAAAGAAAATGGTCTCTTCTTATACACGGAGTTCAAAAAAAGACTAGAAGTCACCCCAAAGAGTCACTGTCTTTGTCTTTTGGTCATTAGTAGGTCAGCAAAAATCTCTAGAGAAGACTGGATTTTGTGGCTGATTATCAATTAATTGATCATCACTGGGTATCTTTGGGAGTGTTGCCTTCTCAGGGAGAAGCTGAAAATTATTCTGTGAAAGGTACTTCCACTGAGAATTGTTAAACTCTTTGGAGGTAAGAAATCAGGTATCTGGGAGAACTCAGAGATAACATAGGAGCGACAGGCTGAAGCCATGAGACAGACGGGCAGATGGCTTGAGAATGACCATGGGCAGAGGAAAGCAGTGGCAGGGAGAGCCCACAGGCCTCCACCCAGAGTCAGCCTGTCAGCAGGATGAGCTATAAGATCACCCTAGAGGGAAACTGCAGGCCAGGTCGGGGGCACTGTAAGCTTGAGGTGTGCACAGGCAGGAGGGCAGGTGGCCTGCGATGAGGGGCCATGACTGTGTGGTGGGCTTTCCCACAGTAGGAGCAACTAGACTGAAAGTTCTTTTAAGTGAGGAAGCCATCATCTGTCCAGGGAAAAGTGGTTCGGGATACAGGAGGAGCCCTGCACCCTGCACCACAGAATCGGTCTAGTCTTGGGCAGTCTGTTCCACAGATGCCTCCAGCCCAGTGATGGTTGTAGCTATTCGCAACCAATCACGGCACAAAGTGAGGCCTCCCAATCCACAGCCATCCCTGAATACAGACACTTCACTTGACGTCTGAGTATAGCTGTGTGTGCCTGGAAAGCCTAGAAATAGAAACGCTGCTGTTTTCCCCAAGACAATCATCTCTACATCCTGACCTGGATCAACAATGATCCATTCTGGAAATCCTGGACACTCCTGCTCCTGGAGAGAAGGGATAGATAACTTTTCCACCTGCCTGCCTGTCCTGTCCACCTGGAGGTGGTCTTGTGGCATCTTGGGCCTCACATGTCCCACAGTCTGTTCTCATCCCTCCAATTTGCTCCTTCTCCAGCCTTCTCTCTCTTGGTTAAGTGGTTCCACCATTTGCCCAAGTTGCTTGGACCCAACCCTTGAGTTACAGCCAACTCCTCTCTTTCTCTCACAACCCAAATCTAATTCGTCAGTAAGTCCTGGTGACTCCACTTTCGGAATGTTCCTGGGATGTCACCACTTTTTTGTCATCTCTGTTGCTGCTACCCTGCCGCTTGCTACTGTCAGCTCCAGCCTGGAGAACTGAAATAACCTCCTCACTGTCTCCAGTTGTTCTTCCCACCCGTGGTCTCTTCTCCAGACACCGCCAGAAGGATGCTTTGAAGTCCAGATGGCATCATGTTTTCCATCACATTTAGAATGAAACCTGAGGTCCCAAGTGTGGCCCGAGGGCCAGTCAGGTTGCCCCCAGGGCTCCGTTTCCTGCCACTCTTCCTCTCTCACTCTGCTGGAGCCACATGATTACTATTCCTGAACACGGGAGGCTCCCTCTTGCTTCAGGGCTCGTGCAGATTTGTTCCCATAGCCTGGGGACAGATTTTACCCCAGAAGTCCCCAGGGCTTGATTCCTCCCTTTATTTAGGTCTCAGCTGAAACGTCCCCTCTTCTGAGCAGCCTTCTCTCGCCACCCAATGGAAGCAGCCATCCCTGTACGCTCTATCACTTCACTCAGCTCTATTTTTCTTCCTAACACTTTCACAACTTGATATTCTTGCATAGTTTTTCATTTTATTTATTGAGTGCTGTCTCTTCCACTAGAAACCCCTGAAAGCAGGGATTTTTATAATCTGTTGGCCACCACTAGATTCATAAGGATGCACAGAACCTGGTAGGCTGCAGGCTGTCCATAACTGCTTGTTGAATGAATCGATGGATGAATGAGCAGAAGCAGCTCATTTCTCTCCATGAAATACAATGGGTTCCAAAGAAATCGAAGCCTTTTTGAAAGGCCTAGCCATACTTCGCCCATACAGCTACAGTGGCAGATCCATGCTCATGACCTCATTTCTCTCCTCAGAACCGCCTTAAAAGTAGACCTTTCAGAGCTACCCGAGAATCCTGGTCCCTGCAGCTGATCTTCCCACCTCCACCCAGCTCTCGTTCTCCTCTCCCTCCCCATCCACTATCGAGTGACCTGGCTTCCCCTGCTCAACAGCTCTATGCATTTGCACTTCTGGTCAAGGTCAGGTCAAGACCAGTTCCCCCAAATATGCCTCTGTACTCTCAGCCTTGTTCTAAATAGAAACTGCTGATGACACAGAGGAAGAGGCTTGAATGGAAAGGTGGGGCAGGGAAGGAAGGAACAGGGAGAAGTCATCTCTAGGTTGGCAGTCCCTGTCAGCCTCTTAGGACTTCTCGCCTCTGCAGCAATGATGGTAGAGTCACGTCTTACTCCCTGGGGGGAGGTGGGTGGTGTCTGACACCTTCCCCTGCTTCTCCAGGTTCTCCTTTTTAGAAAAGGATGAAGGACAGTCTATGATGCCGGCAAGGTCATCACAGATTCTATTCCCTCCTTCAAGTGATGTCAAATGTGACACTGAATGAATGTAACAAAGAAGTTCTTTATGAAGCTTTTGATTCTGAAATAGAATCATTCATAAAATATGAAGTAACTCTACAGACCAGATCACCTATCTTCTCATTTAATTGAAGAGGAAACAGAGAGATGATAAGTAACTTGCCCAGGGTCACAGAACTGGTAAGGCACTAAACTAGGACTTGAAGCCTCCTGAGCCTCTCTCCTGGACCACCAAGATGGTGCAGAGACCAGCTCTCTCCAGCAGGAAGTCCAGTTCCCAAAACGCTCATGGACTCCTCCAACCTTGCCAATAATTCCCCCAAATGGTGGAACCTGCAAACATACCCCACTGGCCTAAAATTGTTGCTTAAGGGCCCGCCTCATTTACCCCAAATTATCGTCCTCTTCCTCTCTCCTTCCTGCCTCCACCCTACTCTTCGAATCTCAAATCCCTCAAGCTATCCAATAACTATTGAGAGTTTAGGCATCCAGGTCCTCAACCGTACCAATCCAAGCCTGGGGAAAGATCTCCTTTCCTTTTTCTATCTTCATTGGAAGATATTTCATGAAAAAAAGTCACAGTGAGTTCCTCAATAGGGAAGCAAACATTGCTTCAAAACTCAGCTCTAAACTGCAGAGAAGGCCAGGCACGGTAGCTCACGCCTATAATCCAGCACTTTGGGAGGCCGAGGCAGGTGGACCACTTGAGGTCAGGAGTTTGAGACCAGCCTGGCCAACTTGGCAAAACCCTGTCTCTACTAAAAATACAAAAATTAGCCGGGCGTGGTGGCAAACACCTGTAATGCCAGCTACTCAGGAGACTGAGGCATGAGAATCACTTGAACCCGAGAGGCAGAGGGTGCAGTGAGCCGAGATCACACCACTGCACTCCAGCCTGGGCAAAAGAGGGAGACTCTGTCTCCAAAAAAAAATAGAAAATAAAATAAACTGCAGAGAAAATAGCATGGGCCAAGCCAGCCAGAGGGTCCTGTGCCACATGCCATCAGTGCTATGGTGGGAGCTTAATTCCACTCCCAGGTCAGCACTTCCTCCCTCATCTGTGCCCCCTAGGTCAGTGACCCCTGGGACCCATGAATGGCTAACCAGGCCTGCAGCTGAAAGCTCTGGCTCGTAATTTGTGAAATCCTCTCCTCCTGGCAGCTTGTAAAGTGGCCACTTAACAGATGGCCAGTAATACTTTGCATTCCTGGAAAATCTGTATTTCAGTAGTCACGTTATTTACATTTTTCATTTATTAATCCTATTAGGAATATTCCCTCCAGGAGACAAATAAAGGTGGAACCAAAAAGCAAGACAAATAGGCAACTGTGAAAAAAACCCACCTTATTCAAAGGCCTGCTGTTTCCCCTGGGCATAGCTTATATATCACCTGTATGCAAATAGGACGTCTGACTTGGTGCAGATAGGAGAACATCTGCTGCTCAAATGTCTTTTGAATTTTCCCAAAGACCCCATGAGATACCAGCCAGAGGAGTCTCTTGCTGCAAGGAAAGCTGTAGCCAAGTATATAATTTTTAATCCAGTAATATCGAGTACAACAAAAAGTGTCGAGAGCACAAAACATGATTAGAAAATAGACCAATGGAAGAGCCAGCAGGCATGGGCTGTTTGGTTGGCTGACTGGTGTTAATGAGTGTGCAACAGGCTAAACATTGACCTGGATGCATCAGCAACATGGTGAATGCGATCGCCTTCATTTCAGCCCAATGCCTGGCACGCACAAAGCTCAGGATTAATGCTAGGCCATGAGGTCGTCATTGCTGTTTCACCATCTGCTAGAGGAAATGCTCCTCATCCTTCAGGGACCAGCTGTCATGCTGCCTCTTCTGTTAAAGCGTCCTTGCATTCGTGCCTTCTCTAAACTCCTGTGAAATCGACCTTACTTTTTTTCCTCCATGTTTTTTAGTCCTTTGCCCATCTGATGTCCCTCACTCAATTGTTAGCTCCATAAAAACTATGATTTCTATTTACCTTTGGTTCTACCCCCACAGCATGGCCCCTGCAGTGACCTGCATCTAGTAAAGGTTACTATAATTAAGTGACATGATCTCCGAAGTTGACAGTTTCCATATGTTTTTGGTTTGGGTGGTGTATTAGTCCATTTTCACACGCTATAAAGAACTATCTGAGACTGGGTAATTTTAAAAGAAAAGAGGTTTAATTGACTCACAGTTCCTCATGGCTGGGGAGCACTCAGAAAACTTATGATCGTGGCATAAAGAGAAGCAAGCATGTCTTTACCATGGTGGAGCAGGAGAGGTGGCGGGGCAGCGGTGTGGGGGTGTGCCACACACTTTTAAACCATCAGATCTCGTAAGAACTCACTCACTATCACAAGAACACCATGGGGGAGATCCACCCCCATGATCCAGTCACCTCCCACCAGGCCCCACCTTCAACACATGCAGATTACAATTTATTTTATTTTATTTTATTTTATTTTATTTTTATACGGAGTCTTGCTCTGTCTCCCAGGCTGGAGTGCAGTGGTGTGATCTCCGCTCACTGCAACCTCTGTCTCCCAGGTTCAAGAGATTCTCCTGTCTCAGCCTCCCAAGTAGCTGGGACTACAGGCGCACACCCACCACGCCTGGCTAATTTTTGTATTTTTTAGTAGAGACGGGGTTTCACAATGTTGGTCAGGCTGGTCTCAAACTCCTGGCCTTAGGTGATCCACCCACCTTGGCCTCCCAAGAGGATTACAACTTCACATGAGATTTGGATGGGGACATAGAGCCAAACTATATCAGGTGGTTTCATTCCTGTGTCCTAACTCTTGTAGTGTAACTTCAGAGACGGGAGAAGAATGTCATAAACCAGATAGGCATCAGGGAAGGGGGATTCTTTTCCTCACTTGCCTTCATGCTTTAGTTTTCTTGAATTCCAAGACAATGGAAAGGATCTTGACCGATTTTAAAGAATCAAGAAATGAAAAAAGGTGGAGGCATCAGTTTCTAAAGTTAAAATTTGTTCATACCTAAGATGAATACTAATTCCTATTCTGACTACCTCACAGGACTCTCCTGAGGCTCAAATAAGATAATGTGTGGACAGAAGCTCTTTGCTGGTAGGAAAGATGATATGGGTGTAAAGTATTATTAGCCCTTTAATCTTTCTCGTCTCATAATGGAGAAAATTTTCCAAAGACAAATTGGGAGCTCATTTCAGTCTCTCAGCGGCCTCTTGCTACATGATGTCCATGTCAATTAAATGCTGCAGAAGAGTGTGGCCGAATCCAAATAAACAGCAGCATGAAATACATTTGTCAGTGCTCTAGCCCTGCTAAAGACAGGTGGAATTCTCCTCCAGGCCCCAGGACTCATCCACTGGCTGAGATGCAGTGGATGAACGGCATAACAACACTGTAAATGCGGCTCTGGGTCAGACCTTGCTTTCATGGATCCGAGTTTTCTGCTCTTACCGCTCCACCAAGGGCCATTCTGTAGGAGGGTGTGGCTGCTCCCTGTGAC
The DNA here is from genome assembly GCF_047675955.1 of Chlorocebus sabaeus. Taxonomy (NCBI): domain Eukaryota; kingdom Metazoa; phylum Chordata; class Mammalia; order Primates; family Cercopithecidae; genus Chlorocebus; species Chlorocebus sabaeus. The sequence goes on along the minus strand of NC_132924.1, from coordinate 107,396,408 downwards.
GGTGGAACACAAAGCCTCCAGAAGCCCCTTTGGGACTGAGGGACTCATTCCTCCTGCCCCTGGGAATGATGGCAGCTGATGGTTCTCCTAATCAGGGCGCTAACCTCAGCCTCAGAGTCCCTCACTCAAAGCCACACTCCGTCCTATATCCAATGACTGTGGTGTGTCAGTGGTGGGAAAGGAGGCAACAAGACCTGGCTTGCTTGTCTAGGGTAGGACAAGTCTGCAGGGCTGATTTCCCATAGGGTCAGCTGAGTTCTCTGATGCCATTTTATTGCTGCTCAACTTCTCTGTTTGCCCAGTTTCACGTCCCTTGCCCTTCACAAATATTGTCCCTGCAAACTGTGTTTAATAAAACTGCATACCGATCTCTGAGGGACTTCACCTATGACACTTCCCAAACAGTGCGGCTCTGGATAGGTTACTGGTCTGTAGGGATATTGATCCTCTAAGCCCTTGGAGAAAATAAGTGGATGGGCCGGGCGCGGTGGCTCAAGCCTGTAATCCCAGCACTTTGGGAGGCCGAGACGGGTGGATCACGAGGACAGGAGATCAAGACCATCCTGGCTAACACGGTGAAACCCCGTCTCTACTAAAAAAGAGACGCCTGTAGTCCCAGCTACTCGGGAGGCTGAGGCAGGAGAATGGCGGGAACCCGGGAGGCGGAGCTTGCAGTGAGCTGAGATCCGGCCACTGCACTCCAGCCTGGGCGACAGAGCGAGACTCCGCCTCAAAAAAAAAAAAAAAGAAAAAAGAAAAAAGAAAATAAGTGGATCCCGCATCAGTCCGTGTCCCCAAGCCAGTTACCTTAGTTGTAAGCATCACTCGCCCTCTACCCCAGCATGCTACACAAGCATTATTTTCTATGTGCCATGATGAGAAAAGGGATCTGTGTAATGTCAGTAATGTGTGGCACACTCAGAAATCAATCTGTTTTAACACAGTATAGTCATCTTTCCAATATCCATTCCCTCTTCTTTCTTACTAATGGATCCCTGATTTTTTTTTCTTCCAGGCAGTAATTTTCCCAGCAAAACAAACAAACAAACAAAACCATTTCCCAGCCTTCTCTGCAGCCAGGGAGAGCCACGTGGACAGTGAATTCTTGAATTCCAAGACAATGGAAAGGATCTTGACCAATTTTAAAGAATCAAGAAATGAAAAAAGGTGGAGGCATCAGTTTCCAAAGTTAAAATTTGTTCATACCTAAGATGAATACTAATTCCTATTCTGACTACCTCACAGGACTCTCCTGAGGCTCAAATAAGATAATGTGTGGACAGAAGCTCAAGAATTTAGTCTTGCTCAGTGGACAGAAGCAGAAATGTACTGCTCTTCTAAGAAAGGCATCTCCACATTTTCATGTTGTTCCTTTCTGTATCTTCCTGCCTGGAACAGGGATGGGAGGCTAATGACTAAGAAGATACCCATGTCCTGTGTGGATGCATCTTCTATTGCAGCATCTAAAAACTACACCAAACTTTGGAGGCTTTAAACAAACACTTGTTATCTTGGTTTCTGTGAGTCAGGAATAATGGTGGGGACTCCGGTGTGGTCCCCTGCTTACACAGCACTAATTTGGTATAACGTGAGAGGAAACTACACAAGGGTATACATCCCAGGAGGCAAGGCTCTTTCGAGGGCTTCTCAGAGGCTGCCTCCCCCAGCCCAGCCTCTGGCCCTGAGGAGTCACATCCATCTCACATACAAAATATCGTCATTCTCTCCCAAGGTCTCCAAAGGTCTCATCCCATTACAGCATGAATGTGCAATTAAAGAACCTAATCATCTAAGGCAGGTCCGAGCGTGGAGGAGACATCTCAGGCATGGCTCCTGAAGCACAGCCCTCAGGTACAGTTCTCCTGCAAACCATGCTTCTCCAAAGCCCTATATTTTGGTTTCATGACTTAGCCATGGATGTATCCAAAAGAAGAGAAAAGAACAATCTGACCATCTGCTATTTCAATTATCTCCCTACCTACCTCCGTATCCACTTGGCCCTAAAACTAGAGTGCATATATGAGGCTGTGCAAACACACACACACACACACATTCATACATGGTATGAAGTGGCACTCTAGCCAAATAAGCAAGACAAAGAGGATGACAGCCAAGCAGGAATGCCAAAACTGATATTTTCCTAATGAGAACAACAATGCAATGAGTAACAGAGCTCACGAGTGGCTGACCCAGCAGATGTCCCCTGGGGATCCGAACTATTCTTTAATTCTCCCTGAGGACCCCAAAAGAAGCAGCAATGGAGAAGAGTGGAGTGGGGAGAGGGATGGTTGGCCAGTTAGGGACTGGGACAGTAAGGGCTGGAACCAGGAAAGGAACCACGGAGAGTCCTCCAGGGCAGCAGTGTGTCTGTCTTGCTTTAACATTCTAAGCAGGCATCTCTCTGATTTCTTGCAATACTGTTTGAAACACTCTCTATGTTCTGCAAAACAAGGGGCATAGAAACACTCCTCAGCATGTCTTCAGCTGCTGAATTGCCCGAGTGTGATCTGAGGCCCTCCGTTCCTATTTAGTTGATGGCACGTCTTTGGCATTTTCGTTCATTTCTGATAACTCCCTCGGGAATGGCCAGCTAAGCACTTTCTCCGTTATGCTATCTCTGTGAAAAGTCACACTTAAGGGTTCTCAGAGGACGATTTCAGATACAGATATAAAAGCCATCCCTGAATGCCACTCTGCTGGCTTTGCTGTCTGTGCAGATGTTCTCAGAGATTCTATCATTCTTTCCGTATTTTTAAAGTTCATTCTAGAAAATTAACCTTAATAACCAATTGAAACCTTCACGGTTTTTTTTCCCCTGCTGAGGCCTCTCGACCAGAATTTTAAATCCAACCCTTTCCATCCTGTACTCAGCAGGCAGGAGAAATTTAAGAGCCTATAGTCAGTAGCTAATATCAATCCCCCTTGGCTAAGAGACCCTGTCTGATCTTGGCTCCTTGGTTCCAATCATTTTGCCCTGCCTTATTCCATTTGGCCAAGTCTTTGCCATGAGCCCCAGTTCAGCTGGATCCCAGCCTTGGTTCCAAGGACTTCAGCACATCCAAGAATTGGAGAACATTCTATCCTACCTGCTCTGAGGATGGATGTCGCATTTTTTGAACTAAAATTTCTGAAGATAGACGGTGGCTCCGCCTGGTGAGATAGTCCCCTGATGCCTACTTGTTTCTAACTTGGCCCTTCTCCTTGCCACGGATCTTCTGGAATCCTAACTGCTCCCAGGTCAAGATAGGTGGGTTTTTGGCCACATCCCTCACTTGTCAGACCACCTATAAGAAAGATGGGATTCATGGCTGGAAGGGACTTCAAACGCTGTCTAGTCCAACCATTCAAGCATGCCTTGCCTGACAATAAATGCAAATCAATCAAACAATGCCTCTGATTCAGAGCCCTCTTTTTCTCATGTTAAATAAGAACAGCTTAAAGTTAAACATTTCAACGAATTCTTCCTAATGCTAAGGTCCGGGACTGCCTTACAGGTCTCAGGAATGCTATTTTTGAGATGGTTTTAGTAAGTCTGAAGCCTGGCTATTATTGTCAGACACACAGAGCCCTGTTGCCCCGTTTCAGACAGCGAAGAGGTGGCAGAGGACGAGGGGGAACCTCACATACCCCTGATCTCCACAGCAATGACCTCCCTGGAGGTGGGTGTGGACTCCAGCTGCCTCCTGCTTCCTGATTCAGTCCTTTGGTGAGGTTGTCCCTCAGATACTGTACATAAAGCTCGTGGCTAAGCAAAGAGGACTACCTTTATGGGTTTCAGTTTTTCAAGTTCTGGAGTGATCTGATAGTTGGTGAATTTGAACCATTCTAGCTGACCCTTTAAGACAAAGCATGTCCTTCCTGGGCTCATGGTGTGTTAGTCCATTCTCACGCTGCTGATAAAGACACACCTGAGACTGGGTAATTTATAAAGAAAAAGAGGTTTAATGGACTCACAGTGCCACATGGCTGGGGAGGCCTCACAATCATGGCAGAAGGCTAAAGGCACGTCTTACATGGTGGCAGTCAAGAAAGAATTGAGAGCCAAGCAAAAGGGGAAACCATCAGATCTCATGAGACTTATTCACTACCATGAGAACAGTATGAGGGAAACTGCCCCCATGATTCAATTATCTCCCACCAGGTCCTTCTCATAACACATGAGAATTATGGGAGCTATAATTCAAGATGAGATTTGGGTGGGGACACAGCCAAACCATATCACAGGGTCAGCTAAGGAGTTTTGGGCAAGCCTTAGAAATAGGCTCCCACCTCCACCCAAAGCTGTGGAGTTTCTTTGCAAAGCATCCCCTCTCCTAGAGCACTTCTTGTGGGTCCACCCTAGCCAGTCGCACTGCTGACCTTGGGTCCTTGCCCCAGCCTGGTCAGTATTTTTCTGAAATTGCACCCTTTCATATAAGCTAGCCCATAGGACACCCTGCCAGGCTGGGTGCCCAAACACCTTAGGGAAAGCTGAGGACATGAACTTACTGCTTTCTGTAGATGTAGAGAAGTCCTGACCAAGAAATTCTGGGAGGCCCATGAAGTGTGGCAGATTTGGGGCAAAATGGAATCATCAGGGACACAACTAATTCCAGAGGTGCCCTGCTGGGGGTTCCAAAGCCTTGATGGGATGTTCTTTGCACCAAGGCACCTGCAAGTTCATGGCATACACAGTAACAGTGACAGCCATGCCCAGGCAGAGGAAGAAAGGAAGCAGAATGTGGTTGAGCCACTTGTGGAATATTTATTGAAGCAGGTAGTTTGAAGATAGCTAGCCAAATAGCATCAAATTTCATGTGTTCTACCTAGCCGTTAAGCTAAATGTAACTAAATCACAGGGAAGGGATAAGGCTTACCCAAGACTTCTCGGAGGGCTTGGAGAGGAGGAGGGTAAAACTGTACTACTCTCAGCTAATGCATCAACTGTCAGCACAAGGAGCCCCATTATCTGGGGACCAGAAAATACCAGTGGGACCCCAAGTACAGAGAAGGCTCTAAAGGGGGTCCTGGGAACCACAAGTGAAGCACGTCCCTTCCCATACTGGCCGGCAGGCACGTGGAATCAATAGGAGGCATTCAGTCTCACAGAATTTACCAGGGAAAAGGCAATTTCAGAGGGAGAAAGCAGCCCTGATTAATGCACTGCAACCTTTGAGAAGATTAATGCGTGGACAAGGAGGAACCAATGAGTGTAATTTATTTAGACTTTCAAAAAGGCTCCATACCAAAGGCTGTTTTTAAAAGTCACTGTAGCATCTGGGTTTTAAAGGACTAGCTTTTTGAGGTTAATGCCAATGAAGACACCTACATTTTCTTGGTGCCAGTGCCACACGCTGTAGAGGACTGGTGACTTGTACCCTGCGTGGCCATTTCTAAGCAGATTCTCACCTCCTCTTGCCCCCCAAGAGTGACCTCTCTCTTCCTTCTTAATTTCCAACTTGTTCCACTTTCTACACAATGTGTAATTATCTATGTGTGTCTTATCTCTGGAGTAGCCTGGAACCTACCTCTGGGCAATGTCATATCCACTTTTGTGCCCTACACGATACCTATGACTAGGATTCTATGACTCTAAATTGGAGAAGACCCAGTAATTTTTTTTTTATTTTTTTGAGACAAGGTCTCATTGTTTCGCACAGGCTGGAATGTAGTGGCATAATCATAGCCCACTGCAGTCTCGACCTCCTGGGCACAAGCGATCCTCCTCCCTCCTCAGTCTCATGAGTAGCTGGCACTGCAGGTATGTGCCACCATGTCTGGATAATTTATTTGTTACTTGTAGAGATAGGGATAATTCTTTCTTTCTTTCTTTCTTTCTTTCTTTCTTTCTTTCTTTCTTTCTTTCTTTCTTTCTTTCTTTCTTTCTTTCCTTCCTTCCTTCCTTCCTTCCTTCTTTCTTTCTTTCTTTCTTTCTTTCTTTCTTTCTTTCTTTCTTTCTTTCTTTCTTTCTTTCTTTCTTTCTTTCTTTCTTTCTTTCTTTCTTTCTTTCTTTCCTTCCTTCCTTCCTTCCTTCCTTCCTTCCTTCCTTCCTTCTTTCTTTCTTTCTTTCTTTCTTTCTTTCTTTCTTTCTTTCTTTCTTTCTTTCTTTCTTTCTTTCTTTCTTTCTTTTTTTGTTTGTCTGAGACAGAATTTCACTCTGTCACCTAGGCTGGAGTGTAGTGGCATGATCTCAGCTCACTGCAGCCTCTGCTTCCTGAGTTCAAGTGATTCTCCTGCCTCAGCCTCCCAAGTTGCTGGGACTACAGGTGCACACCACCATGCCCAGCTAATTTTTGTATTTTTAGTAGAGACAAGATCTCAACATGTTGATCAGGCTGGTCTTGAACTCCTGACCTTAGGTGATCTCCTTGCCTTGGCCTCCCAAAGTGCTGGGATTACAGGTGTGAGCCACTGCGGTTGGCCAAGAATTCTCAAGTATTATGTTTTAGTGCTGTGAATACTGCAGACACCTCAATCTCCACACAGCCAGCACGGAGGCCATTGTCCCCACCCTTGTCACACACAGCTACCCCTGAGCGGTCCCACCAAGCACTCGCCTGGCAGCGGACTTTGCTGCCTCCTGCTGGCTCATTTCTCACGGTCAGTCCAGTTGGTCAAGTTCTGTGCATTCCTCACCCCAGATGTTCCCATGTTTCTTCATGTCCATGGCAGCTGCCTTATCCCGAGCCTCACTGCTGCTCCTGTATGACATCTTCAGATCCTGATCAAATCCTTCAAAGGTCATGGCCAGTGTGTGTAGGGTTTCCCATGCCCTGGCATCTTTCTGAAAAATATTTTTTTGTGGCAGGATCTTGCTCTGTTGCCCAGGCTAGAGGGCAGTGGTGCAATCACGGCTTACTGCAGCCTCAGCCTCTGGGCTCAAGTGAGCCTCTCACCTTAACCTCCCTACCCTCCAGTAGCTGGGACTACAGGTGCATTCCACCATGCCCAGCTACTTTTATTTATTTATTTATTTATTTATTTATTTATTTATTTAATAGAGATGAGATCTCACTCTGTTGCCCAGGCTGGTCTCCAACCTCCCTACCCTCCAGTAGCTGGGACTACAGGTGCATTCCACCATGCCCAGCTACTTTTATTTATTTATTTATTTATTTATTTAGTAAGTAGAGATGAGATCTCACTCTGTTGCCCAGGCTGGTCTCCAACTCCTGAGCTCAAGTGGTCTTCCTGCCTCTGCCTCCCAAAGTACTGAAATTACATGCATGAGCCACCATGCCCAGCCACACCCAGGTATCTGGATAGCTGTTGTTATCACTCCTATTGCCTTCCACACCTTCTTTCTCTCCCTTCTTCCAGCTTCATCCTGTAGTGAAATCCTACTTGTTAAAATAAATGCCCCCTTCCACCACAGGGCCTTTGCATCTGCTGCGTCCTTCCTTCTGAAACTCTCTCTCTTTTTCCTAGTACTCCTTCACATTTAAACTCAGTGAGTTCCCCAGGCTAGATCAAATCCCCCTCCCTTATACTTTTGTCACATTCTGTACTTCTACATCAAAGCAAAATTATAACACAGTTATAATTTTGTATTTATTTGTATCATTATTTGGTTAATGCCTTCTAACTCCTCTAGATTGGCCACGTCCAGTTGGCTCACCTGGATAGGGCTGGCATCATAGAAACCCTGCAGGTATTTTCTCTATGAAATAGTGGCAGGGAAGTGAACAGCAGCAAGTCCCCAGCCTGGTCTAGGGGAGTTAGAGAGAGCTGCCCAGGGAAAGTGGTAAATCAGGGACCCTGAAACAAAAGTGGGCAGCAAAAGTGTTCCAGGCAGCAGGTACAGGGTTGGGAAGACTCTGGAGCTAGAAGACCCAGAGTTTTCAAGCAGAGGTCTCTAAATTAGGACACATGTTTCCCAGTGGGTATACAAGATGGTCCATTAGGAAGCAGGAAGAAAAAAATAGATATGTTTATGCTAAATGTTTAGTTTAACTGAATAAGAAAGCAAGTAAGCTCTGCTATTGTATAAGAAACAGGCTAAAACCAGAGGCTCCCTTAGAGCAGGTGTCCAAGAGCCATGTGCCATGCAAGGTACATGATGTCTCCCGAAAGAGAAGTGACTGTGTCCCAGTGTGCAACCAGGGTGTGTCTGTCACCCAAACTCACAGATGATATTACCTACTCTGAACCAGCCCTCACTAAATGCCACACGACTTAAAGAGTCTCCTGCAAAGAATTGACAGATTGATGGTAATACTACTAATGGAAGTATAAGTGAACACACATTTTTTTTCTGAGCTCACACTGCTCCTGCCTCAGACAAGTTCTTTGTCAGCCCATGAGATTAAAAATGATTTAATCAGAACTGACAAGAAGTTTTCCAAAAGAATACAAAATTATCACCAATTCTTTTGAAGTATGGGTTTGCATCCTCTGTTGTTAACATTGAACCTTGCCTTAACCATAGCTTTCCTCATCTGAATATATTAGTTAATGGTGATAATACATGTAGACAGCTTTTTTTATTATTTATGTGTTTATTTTGAGACAGGGTCTTGCTCTGTTGCCCAGACTGGAGTCTGGTGGCACCATCATAGCTCATTGTAGCCTCAACCTCCCAGGCTCAAGCCATCCTCAAGCCATCCATCCTCCATCCTACTCAAGCCATCCTCCTGAGTAGCTGGGACTTACAGGTGCATGCCGCTACACCTGACTAATTTTAAACAATTCTTTTTGTAGAAACGGGGTCTCACCATGTTGCCCAGGCTGGTCTTGAACTCCTGAGGTCAAGCAGTCCTCCTTCCTGGGCCTCCCAAAGTGTTAGGATTACAGGCATGAGCAACTGCACCCAGCAGATAGCTTTTAAGTAAATATACATACCTTGGAGTTTGTATGTAAGTATACATACTTGGGAGCCTACAAGTTTTCAGCTTGTTTATTTGCTGTTGTTTTCTCATTGAGGTGTGCAACCAAAACTATGGAAACCATTGCATTAGGAACTGAAAGAAGTTCAACATGGAAGAACTGGGGAGTGGGAGAGGGCAATGTTGAGAAATTGGACTGGAGAGAGAAGCAGGGTGCATATCTCTATTATAGTATTTATCAGACTATCTATCATTTTTCACTTTAAAGGTTCTTACTTGATATCTAGGGTTAACTTATACTCAATAATTTACATGTCTGAATATTTTGTGGAGATGATTAATAACCTTCATACAATTCTCTAAAGTTCTATGTCTTAGTAAACATTATTGATCTAGTTAGTGGTCTGGCTCTCCCAACTAAGCTGCATTCCTTGTTGTGAAAGAATCTCTTTTTTTTTTTTTTGAGATACAGTCTCACACTGTTGCCCAGGCTGGAGTGCAGTGGCGCGATCTTGGCTCACTGCAACATCTGCCTCCCAAGTTCAGGCGATTCTCCTCACCTCAGCCTCCCAAGTAGATGGGATTACAAGCACCAGGCACCACACCTAATTTTTTTGTATTTTTAGTAGAGACAGGGTTTCATTATGTTGACCAGGCTGGTCTCGAACTCCTGATCTCGCGATCCACCCTCCTTGGCCTCCCAAAGTGCTGAGATTACAAGCGTGAGCCACCACACCCTGCCAGAATCTCATTTTTATGATTATCATCATAGTAAGTGTGAAATAGGTATAAATTATTGAACGAATGAATGAATGAACGAATGATTTATCTATTGTTTTCTCTTTTGGGCATTGGAAGACAAAAGAGCCCCAAAAACCCACATACAGCTAAAAGTTGATTCTCTTTTTAGTAATAAGAGTTTCAGGGGCTTCATTTAATATAAACTTACATAGTACCTTCTGTATGCCAGAGACTAGTCATTCTGTTCTCATAAAAACCCTAGGAGTAGGTACTATCATTGTCCTATTTCCAGACAGTGAAGCTGAGGTGTGGCTTGATAAGGCCATTTGGCTGTAAGTGGCTAAGGCAAGAGTCAAACACAGGCAGCCTGGCTGCAGAGTCTATGCTTGTAACCAGCACGCCATGGCAAGACCCGCATGTCAGCTCACACGGTTACAGGGTCGGTGTCATCAGAAGGTGCTCAGCATAACCCGACGGCAAAATGCCCGCCATAACCTTTCTCACCCTTCAGCAAAGGCTGCCCTTCAAAAGCAAAGTAGGGAGAAGTCGACCGAGATTCAGATAGCTTGGTTTCACGTGGCTACAAACGACAGGGCTGAAGTGGAGAGCTCAACTTGACAAAGTAGCAAACTATTCACAGAGCCATGACATTATATTTAACATTTTATTATGGAAATTCTCACATTCCAAAGTGTAGAGAAAAATATAATGAACCTCCAACAATTATCAACACATGGCAAATCATTTTCATCCACATGCTTACTCCTCCATTTTGTCTTTGTTTGTTTTTGTTGTTGTTGTTGTTGTTGTGTTTTGGCTTCTTCGAGACAGAGTCTCACTCTGTCACCGAGACTGGAGTGCAGTGGCACAATCTCAGCTCACTGCAACCTCTGCCTCCCAGGTTTAAGTGATTCTTGTGCTTCAGTCTCCCAAGTAGCTGGGATTACAGGCATGCACCACAATGCTGGGCTAATTTTTGTATTTTTAGTAGAGATGAGGGTTTCACCATGTTGACCAGGCTGGTCTCAAACTCCTGACCTCAAGTAATCCTCACACTTTGGCCTCCCAAAGTGCTGGAATTACAGGCATGAGCCACTGTGCCCAGCCCCATTGTTATTTTTAAGTAACCTGATTCCACATGATTTCCTAATGAGACTTAAAAATATTGTATTATCCACTTAGAAACTCTCTAGAATTGACGTCAGAAGACTTGAATTTGAGTCTTGCCTCTACACTTTTTCAGCTCTGTGTCCTTAAGCAAGTATTTCTCTGAGCTTCAGTTGCAACATCTATAAATTATGGATGGTAATACTTGTTTCACCATATGGTTTTGAGGATTAGATAAGTCAACACGAGTGAGAGTGACGTTTAAACTGTAAAGACCTGATTGAATCTCAGCACAGCCCTGCTTCCATCTCACTCCACCACAAGGACTATCATGGTTCATTTTATGTGCCAGCTTGGCTAGACTATGGTGATCACTTGTTTGGTCAAAGACCAGTCTAGATGTTGCTGTAAAGTTATTTTCTAGATGTGATTAATATTTACAATCGGTTTAAGTAAAGCAGATTACCCTCCATAACATAAGTGGGCTTCATCCAATCAGTTGAAGGTCTTCAGAACGAAGACAGATTTTCCAAAGAAGAAAGAATTCTGCCTCCAGGCTGTAACATAGAAATTCTGCCTGAGTTTCCAGCCTGAGGACTCAAGGCTGCAACATCTACTCTTCCTCGCATCTTCCAGACCTGCCGTTTGCCTTACAGATTTTAGACTTACCAGCCCCTACTATTGTAAGGCTTCAGGTTGAGATAGGTCAGCAGGAGTCAGCAGGTGATTGGAGGGTGGAGGGAGAGAAAGGTTGGGATATTTCTTCCCATGGCTCTTTTCTGGTAGGTTGGCTCAGGCTTCTGGGCCGGTCTACCAAAGTGGTCCTCTCACTCCCCAGGCCCATACTGCTTCCTCCCCTCCCCTCCAGGTGATGGGGAGATGACGCTCTCCCTACATTATTTGCCAGCCCTCTGCACATCCCTTGTGTTTTTCTTACATTACATGGTAACCACACCTTTGCAAATAGTTCCTTTATTGAACTCTCCTCAATTACCCAGCTCAAGAGTACCATCTGTTTCCTGTTGGGACCCCAAGTGATACAGATGCTAGAGAAAGCAATTTAACAGAGAACCCATGCTAGGTGGATGAAACGGAGTCACTAAGAATTCCATTAGGAATACTTTAGGTGCTCATCAGTATCAGTTTTGCTGAGTCCCCAAACTGTCATGTTCCCAGCTCTCCAGCTCTCTGGGAAACTCAGCTAATGCCTCCTCCACGCCCTCCACCTCGCCTTCTAAGGCATCCCCAGCTGGGTGCTGAACTCACTCAGGGCCCTCAAGTTTGCCCTTGACCATGACCCTGAGTTTACAACCATCTTGGTGGCTGGGGGGTGGGGGGAGCACTTCCCCTTGCTCACAGCATCACTCATTTCCTTCTTTCTGTGCCAAACCCGAGCAACCTTTCCCAGTCCACAGAGCCTCGCTGTTTCTGGGGACTGGCCAGCCCACCGCCTTGGAAGCCAGCTCAGACCCAGTTGTCAGTTCCCAGATCGCACCTCCCCTGCCCGTCCGCCCTCACACACACATACAAAAATACTTTGGTTATTTAGGTTGCCATGACCGCTTTTATTTTAGATGTAGTGATTCACCAGTATGGCCCTTTCTGCAGCACTACACAGTTAATTTCCACCCAGAGCTAATTGGATATCCTTTCATTTTCCCCACTACTTCCCCACAGTGGTTCCCACCAACACTTGCTCCCATAAATATGTATAACTCCACTCCAGATATTAGCAGTGTGTTTTGAAAAACACATCCAATTTTACCAGGAATCTGATAGCATATTCAAAACCAGTCCCAGTCTTTGCTTCTTCGGCAGCTTACTTTGGAAGCTGCTAAAAATTCCCTTCTTGTTTATAAAAAGTAAAAAAAAAAAAAAAAAAAAAAAAAAAAACCTTGACCTTGATTTACTAACACATCAGTGTGCAGAAAGTTTGCTTTAAATAATTAAAAATATTAATAAGCCACAAAGCAGCCCTTCTACTCTGCTATGGCGAGAGATGTTCATTTTAACGAGAGTGATACAGTATAGTGATTTTGATGTTCCCATGATTTCATTAAAATGGGATTATGTGTAGGTGGGTGTGTGTAGCCATAAGTACAAACTCAAAGACCAAAAAGTACAAAAGCTGTTTGAAAGTTAATTAAAATGACCTTCAGGATTTGGGGACAGCAAGAAAGTAAACACCATCTCCTAGCTGGCCACCCTCTGCCTGTCACGAGCTTGCAGTTTGGAGTCAACCAGTTTTGTTGCTTTTGGAGTTTATAACTCAACTGGTTAATGATCTGGTCTATGGACATGAATACTACCAGCCCCAGAATCATCAGTCAGCAGGAGCCCCTTTGATATCTTCCCCAATCTCCCTGAGGCTATGGCACCTTGAAATAGGGGCCCCTCCCTGAGTAAATCCATTCAGCTTATGTGACCAAAGGATTTTCTACTCAGTCATGGTGAGAAGTAGCCTGGGACAAGGCTGAGAGTCGCTGGGGACCAGGACTGCTAGGGACCGCAACTGCTAGGGACGACAGCAGGGACTTGAGCATCCAGGCCAGCCTGACCTCCTTCCACGATGAGTCCTGAAGCCCCACACCACGCCTGACACCTCCAACAGGCCTGACCTCCACCAGGCCTGACCTCCACCTGGCCTGACCTCCCACCTGGCCTGACCTCCACCAGGCCTGACCTCCACCTGGACTGACCTCCACCTAGACTGACCTCCACTGGCCTGACCTCCACCTGGACTGACCTCTACCAGGCCTGACCTCCACCAGGCCTGACCTCCACCTGGCCTGACCTCCACCTGGACTGACCTCCACCTAGACTGACCTCCACCTGGCCTGACCTCCACCTGGCCTGACCTCCACCAGGCCTGACCTCCACCTGGACTGACCTCTACCAGGCCTGGCCTCCCACCTGGCCTGACCTCCACCTGGACTGACCTCCACCAGGCCTGACCTCCACCAGGCCTGACCTCCACCTGTCCTGACCTCCACCTGTTTGACCTCTACCTGGACTGACCTCCACCTGGACTGACCTCTACCTGGTCTAATACCCACCTGGCTTCACTTCTTCCCTGGCTTCACCTCCCATCTAGAAGAAAGGTGCATTCCATCCCCAAAGCTTTTAAGAGAAACATAACTTCTCTTTTTCTTCATTAGCCATCAGCACCTCCACTTGGGAACCACTTAGAAAGAATAGGTGAAAAGTAAAGAAGTTCACCTTGGCTGGGCACGGTGGCTCATGCCTGTATTCCCAGCACTTTGGGAGGCCCAGGCAGGTGGACCACTTAAGGTCAGGAGTTCAAGACCATCCTGGCCAAAATGGTGAAACCCGTCTCTACTAAAAATACAAAAACGTTTGCTGGGCATAGTGGCGCACGCCTATAGTTTCAGCTACTCGGGAGGCTGAGGCAGGAGAATCATTTGAACCCGAGACGCAGAGGTTGCAGTGAGCCAAGATCGTGCCACTGCACTCCAGCCTGGGCAACAAGAACGAAACTCTGTCTCAAAACAAAACAAACAACAAAAAGAGGAGGAGGAGGAGAAGAAGGAAGAGGAGAAGAAGAAGACGGAGGAGGAGGAGGAGAAGGAGGAGAAGGAGAAGGAGAAGAAGGAGAAGAAGAAGAGGAAGGAAGAAGAAGAAGAAGAAGAAGAAGAAGAAGAAGAAGAAGAAGAAGAAGAAGAAGAAGAAGAAGAAGAAGGAGGAGGAGGAGGAGGAGGAGGAGGAGGAGGAGGAGGAGGAGGAGGAGGAGGAGGAGGAGGAGGAGGAGGAGGAGGAGGAGGAGAAGGAGAAGGAGAAGAAAAGAAGATGTCGTCTCCTAGGCATCTCTCACAGTCAGGCTCTTTAAATCCTCCCGGCTAACCATCCTCCACCCGTCATTTACCCTACCATTCCTTCAGACCTACTTAGAGAGAGGGTATCACATGGTCAAAGGAAATAAAGACGTTTGCCATAAACATCTTTGCCTCCCACAGTTTCTCTCTGGACTTGAGCAGCACGGCTGTGTGGTGAGTGGGTCCGTGGAGAGATTCAGGTTTCTCTTGCTAGTCTGTCTTCAGTGCGCCTCAGGGAGATCCCAGGGTTCAGGGGCAAGCAGCCCTGGACGACTTCATTACCCAGTGACCCTGAGACATTATGTAACCTTGCTGGGTCTCTAGCTCCTCATTTGTCAAGTAGGGACAACAATAGGGTCTAAGAATGGGATAATTCTGAGGATTAAAAGTAATTGTGGTCTCTGTCTCCAATTCTATTGACATGGAGTGTCAGTGCAGGGAGTGGCATGGAATGGCACAGAATGGAATGGAATGGAAGAGAACACTAGGACGGAAGTGGAGTTCCCATTGGAAACTACACAGATTTGGTTACCAGCAGCTGGCCGTGTCCTGAGGTTTTTCCGGTCCTGGAGAGGCCACTCTTTAAAGAGGGAAGGAATGATATTGCAGAGGTCAGAGGAAGTGGGAGTTGAGGTCAGTTGTGCTTCCATTCCCAGGAGCTCCTGAATTTAAAATTCTGAGGCAGGTCTTCAATAACACAACAACATAATGTTATCAACCTCAATCACGACAAGGGCACAGATTTGACATTTTCTTTGGAAACTCATAGTTATGTGCTGATTATGGCTATGGAAGTCACAAGACTTGGCAAGTGGGAAACCCTTGCCTGGAAACGAAAAAGTAGTCAAAGTAGCTTCACTGAAATACTCCCTGCCTCCCAGCACCTCTCACAAGTGCAGTGTGCTCCCTAGAGTTTCAGTTCCCCCAGCTGCATGGGGAGCCAATCTCTTCTTTCAAATGGATGAGAATGTTAAGTGAGACATGATCTTGATTCTGGGCTCGGAATCAAGCCCAGAAGGCTTGATTATGTGAAGGCTTTCCCCACCAAGTCCAGAGGACTTGGATCAGGTCTCCTAGTTCCACTCTTAATCCCACTACAGCCTGTTCTTCTCACAGTGGTGAGATGAATCTTTTAAACAGTAACTCAGATGGTGTAACTCCTCTCCTGTGATCTCCCAGGGGCTCTCTATGTCACTAGGGGAAAATTTCAAGTCTTCCTGGTGACCTACAAGGTGCTCCACGACTTACCCTCCCGCCCCCCGCCACTCACTGTCTCTTTAAACACATGCCAAACACAGGACGCTTGCACTTGCCTTTCTTGGCCTGGGAATTTTTTTCACCACATGTTCATTGGACTTGCTCTGTCACTTCTTTTAAAATTCTTCTCAAATATCAGCTCATCAGTAAGATCTCCCTAAATCTCCTAAAGAGTAAAATGTTCAATGTGCGTTCATGCACACACACACCACACCATTACTTTCCATAGTGTTATGCTGCTTTATTTTTCTTCACAGCACACATTACCACCTGACATACTACACATTTTTTAAAGCAATAGACTTTATTTTTTAGAACAACTTTAGGTTTACAGAAGAATTGGCAGAAAGTACAGAGTTCCCATATAGCCCATGGTCCAACACACATACAGTTTCCCTATTATTAACATCTTGCATTTATGTGGTACATTGTTGGAATTGATGAACCAATATTGATACATTTTTATTTTTTTGAGATTGAGTCTTGCTCTGTTGCCCAGGCTGGAGTGCAGTGGCGTGATGTCAGCTCACTGCAACCTCCACCTTCTGGGTTCAAGCAATTCTCTTGCCTCGGCCTCCCAAGTAGCTGGGATTATAGGCACCCGCCACCATGCCCAGCCGATTTTTGTATTTTTAGTAGAGATGAGGTTTCACCATATTGGTCAGTCTGGTCTTGAACTCCTAACCTCAGGTGATCCATCCACCTGGGCCTCCCAAAGTGCTGGGATTACAGGCATGAGCCACCACGCCCAGCCTGATACATTATTATTAACTAAAGTCCATAGTTTACATTCCAGTTCACTCTTTGTATTGTATAGTTCTATGGGTTTTTGACAGATGCATAATGTCATATATCTGCCATTACAATATTATTCACTGCCCTAATAATCCTTGGGCTCTCTGCCCTTCCATCCTTCCTTCCTCCTCCTCAATCCTTTGCAACCACTGACCTTTTTATTATTGCTATAGTTTCGCCTTTTCCAGAATGTCACATAGTTGGAATCATACATGTAGCCTTTTCAAATTGGCATTTTTCATTTAGCAGTAAGCATTTAAGGTTCCTCCGTGTCTTTTTGTGGCTTCATAGCTCAATTGTTTTATTGCTAAATAATATTCCATTGTATAGATGCACCACGGTTTCTTTATCCATTCATTTATTGAAGGATATCACGGTTTCTTCTAATTTTTGGTAGTTATAAACATTCATTTATAGGTTTTTGTGTAGACATGAGTTTTAAACTCATTTAGGTAAATACCAGGGAGCATGTTTGGTAGATTATATGGTAAGAATATGGACAGTTTTGTAAGAAACTGTCAAACTGCCTTCCAAAGTGGCTGTACCATCTTGCATTCCCACCAGCAATGCATGAGAGTTCCTGATGTCTCATATATTTGCCAGCATTTGGTGGTGTCAGTATTCTGGATTTTACCCATTCTAATAGGTGTGTGGTGGTATCTCACTGTTGTTTTAATTTACAGTTCCCTTGGAACTCAGTCTACCAGCAGCCCAGAGAAATTAACATTCTTTTGCCATTAACTGTGTGCTGTTGATCTCTGCACGCTCGGGGCCAGGCAAAGTATCTTAGGGACGGAGTAGGTGCCCAGTGATTGCATGTGGAATGAATTGCAGTGGCGTGGAATGTGATAGAATGCAGTGGCAGGGAAGGGAGTAGAATGGAACGGCACAGAATGGAATGAAATGGAAGAGAACGCTGGGACAGAAGTGGAGTTCCCGCTGGAAACTAAACAGGTTTGGTTACTGGCAGCTGGCCACATGCCGAGGTTCTTCCAATCCTGGAGAGGCCCCTCTTTAAAGAGGAAAGGACTGATATTTCAAATGTCAGAGGAAATGGTGGTTGGGGTCAGTTTTGCTTCCATTCCTAGGAATTGCTGAACAATTCTGTACTTCCTAAGCAGCATCCACCACGGGCTGCAGACTTGTCTGAGCTCATCCTGCGTCCTGATGGGGCACATCCCCTTGGCACCAGTTTGCATAAGTGAGGACCCAGTAGGCTGCACAGGTCTGATTCAAAGACAAGAGACTTAGTCCCAAGGTACTGATGGCAATTAGGCTTTCTGTCTTCTCTTCTTTATCTATGTCTGTGGCCTCTGTTTTGCCCATAGTCAGCTTCTACACAAATTCAACCCCATTCAATGGTTTCCAAAAGAAATCAAATCAAACCAAGAATGGTTTTTAATGATATTAGTGAAGATGAATCTCACTGGGCAACACATGAGCTCCCACTACCTTGTTAGCTTATTGTTCCCTTCTACTCTCCCTTTTCCTTCCCCAGGATAAAATAAAAACATAAATAAATAAAGTTCATTCTCTTTTCTTCTCATACAGAATAGCTTTGACTATGTCTTAGAAACCTTGGCACCAGAGAACAGCTATGCTTCAAAGGAATTGACTACACAAGTGAGCTTATCAAGGCATGTTCCTCCAAAAGGCAAGTTTCTTCCTAAGATAAATTTTTATACCAGCTACTAAGGGGATAGCAATTTTTTTTTTCCCATCTCATTGTGCCTGGAAATTGCAGCTGAGTAGAATAAGGCATCTGTCACACAGACCATCTCCTGGTCCAGACCCCAGGTGCTCATGGCTGAGTTCTGCAATAAAAGAGCAAGTCAAATCTCAGAGAGCTTTTTCGTTGCTATCTCCGCAAGGCTCTGAGAACACAGGCACCCATCACATTGGTCCCAGCAGCTTTGCAATGGTGGGTGATAGTGCCAGAGGCTTCAGAAGTGCACATAATGACTCCTGGCTCAGATATCTAGGCCTTCAAATCAGACATCAGCTGGTGACCTAGGTGAAGGGTCCATGCCTAGATGATGCTTTTGGAGTTGGCTTAATCTGGCATCAACCAATGAACAGGAAAAGGAAGACTACAGATGCCACTGCATAGCCAAGAGAACTAATGCATAGAATTCATATGAGACACCCTCACCTCTGGGGCACCTTGAATGCTCTGAAAGGAATTTGAGTATGAAAAAGATTAACTACCCTACATTCTGAGTAGGTGATAGCTGGGTGACCTAACAGGGGGCTGTGCATCAGATTTCTATGCCAACTGGGAAAGAAATTTTCATTGTATGGAAAACCTTTCCATACAATGAAAGATGCACTGTCAGTTTGTCTTCCATAGCACATGGCAGTGTGACTTGTCTTGCTCAAGAGTATTTAATAATAACTTCAAAGTGTGCAGGAAAGGCAGCTTGGCTAACCTGGCCCTCCCTTTTCTTTTCTAGTGCTCTCCTGTCTTCCCTTCCATATCCTCTCTGGGGGACACAGATATGGGGACAATGTTACACAGGTGTGTTTTGCTGATCCAAGAAAGGGCAGAGACTGCTCCGTCTCTGGTAAAGATACTCCCACCTTTCCATAATAGCCTCTTTAACCCCCGGGCCTTTCCAGATATTCCGGGCCTCCCAGGCAACTCAGTGAATACACATAGGCTAAGATCTCAGTGCCTTCGGATAACTCATGCTAGAATACAAATTTGTAAAGTTAAAAGACCTGTTCCTATAAATCTCAGAGCGAGCCAGTGGCTTTATAGCTTGCTACATAGTTTAATCATTTTTACGATGTGTGAGCTAGAGCCCATTCTCCCATCTACTCCACACTCATTGTATTGTCATCAATATCCTTCCAATCTCCTTCAGCTGTAAATAGATGAGCCACAAATTGGGGGCAGTTAAGAGGTATACTGAAAGAGAGTGAGATTCAGCACTGTTGAAAGTTTTACTTGATGTCAATACTTATTTGTTGTACCTAGTGATCTGCATGGGAATAAGCATAAAGAGAAAAGGGAAGTTTGTGCTAATGGTGATAATTCTTATACCTGAGTTCATGGGGACCAGCAGCTTCCATAGAGACGCTTTTGTCTATAATGGGACTCTAGGTTGCTTTTTCTCTCCCAGGACTCCAGGTTGTTTAAGCATTACCTCCAGTCAGAGGCAGCCAGATGCAGAAGGTCCTCTGACCTCACGCCCTCTGCCCCCTCAGCCCCATAACTGCTGCTTCCTCCCTAGCACACAGAAATGAGCTTCTCATCAGCTTCTCAAAGGCTGCATGTTTTGACCTCAGCATCTTTTCTTTCTCTCAAAGCGGAATGTCTTTTTCTGGACCATCCACTCCACCTGCCGTCTCTTCTCCACACCAAACTTCTGTGGATTCTCTCGTCTGTGGGTTCCTCAGTACTTTAAACCAGTACCAATGTCTGTAGCTTTCCCTCATGCTATGTGGTAGTTTGGATCTGTGGTCCCCACCCAATCTCATGTTGAATTGTAACCCCCAATGTTGGAGGTGGGGCCTGTGGGAAGTGATTGGATCATGGGGGTAGATTTCTAATGAATGGTTTAGCACCATTCCCCTTGGTGCTGTTCTCGTGATAGTGAGGAGTTCTCACGAGATTTGGTTGTTTCAAAGTGTGGCACTTCCTCCCCACCTTGCTCTGGCTTGCACCTGTGACATGCAGCTCCCCTTTCACCTTCTGCTCTGATTGTATACTTCCTGAGGCGCCTGCCAGAAGCCGAGCAGATGCCAACATCATGCTCCCTGTACAACCTGCAGAACTGTAAGCCAGTTAAACCTCTTTTCTCTTAAATTACCCAGTCTCAGGCATTTCTTTATAACAATGGGAGACTATAAATTACCCAGTCTCAGGTATTTATTTATAGCAATAAGAGAACAGCCTAATGCACTGTGTATCCTGTAATTTTATATCATTTTATTCGTATATTATTTCTCTTTTTCTCACACATGGTAAAAACATCTCTACCCAAATACTTCAATTGTTAGTATTCATTTTTACCTACACAGTTACCCACTTCCTATTTCATTTTCTACTACCTTGTGATGAAAACCTTGGATTTACAGTGACAACACTCTCTTATACCAAATAATACTGGCCGCCATTTGTTTAGGTCTTTGTAATCTCTAATATTGAAATGAGAAAATTGGGAAATGGAGTGTTTAAGAAACTTGCCTAGCATTATCCTGCTGGTAAGTGGTGGGGGGTGAGACTTAGTTCATGATCTTGTTGAAGAGTCAGCTTGTTGAGGTCTTGCTGAGAAGTCAGCTCATTCTCTTCATCCAAGACGTGGTTATGGGACTGAGTATTTGGAATCAGTACTAACACCAATATTTGATTCCTGTACTACTCCTCTTATAATATTAGACTGCCCATCCTTCTACGTAATAATTTGTTTCGGTGGAGGGACAGCGCTTATGCACTCTGTTCCATCTTTACCCTGCTAGTCTCAGGTGTCCTGGCTCTAATCAGCCCCAGTCAGCAATTTCCCCATCATCAAAACTCCCATTCCTTTCTTCAGAATTCAGATAGAGGAACTAGATTTATTTTAGTTCCTCTAAATATTCTAGCAGTTACTTTAGAAAGTTGTTTGCAAATGATAGTGGTATTTGTCCTTGACCAACAAAGATAAAATTTGAACATGACCTTCCCAAACTTCCAAAACCAAAACTTAGAAAAACCTATGGATTGAAATAATAAAAAGGATTTGTAATGGTTAATGCATGCCAAATTTCTTTTATGATTAAAAGAGATATTTTTGAAATAAATATCAAAACTCAATAAATACAATGTTATTAATACTTACATAATATTCAAAGATATTTTTGTTTTCGTTGGTTTTCTGGGCTCATATTGGAGTCCACAGAAGGAATTTATTCTCAACCTGTACTTCTATTATTTGATTTAAAGGTCTGTGCACCAAAGAGGCAAAAACGTTTAGAGCTGGGGAGGGGCAGGTGTGAATTCCAGACTGATGGCAATCAGTATTTCAATAGGTGTCAGGTCAACTACGGTTCTTTTTATTTTGATGTCAGTTTGCTCTCAAAATAACTTTTCTTCTGAATCTAGACTATTCAGATGAATTTAATATGATGAGAATGTTTTCAACATCTTCTTAGCTATTCTCACCTATTCTCCAGATAAACCTTATAATCATATTGCCAGGTTCCAAAAACAAAACAAAACAAAAAAAAGCCCAGTCTCATCAGAATATTGATTGCATTTTGAAAACTGAATAAACTAAATTGAGAAGAACTGACATTTTTGCAGCATTCAGTTTTGTTATACACAGCCTATGCCTCCACATTTTTAAAACTTAAATTTATAAGTAGTGAGTCTATTTTACTGTTTTACCTCCCAAATTATGCGATTTTTCTGCTTGCTTTAATTTTAAGCGATTTCTGCTTTTACTCCTGCCATTTTGTTTCTTCTTCTTCTTCTTTTTTTTTTTAAGATCTGTTTTATTCTTACTATTTTCCTCTTCCAAAATAAGAAAACTGTTGAAGTCTGTGAGTTTGCCCATTAACAGAGCTTTGGCTGCCTTCCGTTAGACTTCATATGTAGTGATTTGTTTTACTTCCTCCTTGTTTTATAATTATAGTTGTTATATTCTGTTGAATTTAATGGTAGTTTGAGAACTTTTATAATTTTTTTGTTTTGTTTTTTAGACAGAGTCTCACTCTGTCACCCAGGCTGGAGTGCAGTGGCGCGATGTCGGCTCACTGTAACCTCTGCTTCCCAGATTCAAGCGATTCTTGTGCCTCAGCCTCTCAAGTAGCTGAGACTCGGTACTCACCACTATGCCCAGCTAATTTTTGTATTTTTAGTAGACACGCGGTTTTACCATATTGGCCAGCCTGGCCTCGAACTCCTGATGTCAGGTGATCCACCTGCCTCGGCCTCCCAAAGTGCTGGGATTGCAGGCATGAGCCACTGTGCCCAGCCTGAAGTTTATCTTAATCAATTGGAAGTTTTATTATTTGAGAGAGTTTTATTGTTTTTGAACTTCTATTATTTGAAGGATAGAGAACATGACCAAAAAATAATACTGACAATAATAATACCAGTAGCTAAAACGTATGGACTGCTTACTATGTGCCAATCACTATGATAAGCTCTGTAAATACTCATTTACTTCTGACAGCCCCCATAGACAGCAGCTATTAGTAAATATTCACCTTTTACAGATTAAGAAACTAAGTTTCAGTTGGTAAACAGATGTGCCTTTAAACTTCTGCATTGGTTTTTTTTTTTTCAGTTCTCAGAATAATTTCCTCTCATTTAAATGGATGAAGGTTATCACTGGGCCAGTATTTATGATCAGCTTTGGTGATGCTCCGTACCTGCTTGCTCAGAACTCTGTTTACAGTGGTCAACTTCGAAGTAGGTCTATTCATTAACATTCTCTTTGCCCTTATTTCTGTTGCCAGCTTCATCACTGAGAGTCTCAATGATTGTGTTTCTATCAGTTTCTCTGGATTGTGTCTGAAACGAATAAGCCTTTCATATTTAGTAAAGATGTGTCACATCACTGAGCCTATTTTTCACAGCTTCCTTATCCTTTACTGCCTCCAAAATACTTTTTTTGTTGTTTTTAGACAAAATCTCACTCTGTCAGCCAAGCTGGAATGCAAATGTGTGATCAAGGCTCACTGCAGCCTCAACATCCTGGGCTCAAGAGATCCTTCCACCACAGTCTTTAGAAAATCTCTTTGTCTTTTAATTTCCACGCAAGCCCTCCTTATCTCCACTATCTCCATTCTCATCTCATCTGTTGCCTTTACATCTCAGTTTCTTCTCTCATTATTTTACCCTGTTTCGTAATAGAGGCCTTGTCTTCTTACATTCTATCAACAATGTCAAATTACCCTCCAAAATTTTCCTCTGACTTCAGAGAGCTGCTCTCCCACCAAGTCATGGACATTATGTCCCTCTTTCTCCTCCTGTTATCTCTCTTTCTTTCTATTTATTATTGGTGCCTGCTAAAAGACAGGGCATGACAGTATCCTTGGCCTCAGCCTTTTAACCAATTGGGTGCTGGTCAAAGATTTCCTTTTCAGCTCTGTGTTGTGCTTGTGAGTTAATGTGCCTAACTCCTACCCTAATTCCTAGCTTTTTCAGGAATTTTGTATTTAATGTTGCTGAACAGAGATGGGAGCTTTGGTTTCACCACTGCTTGACACTCTGATTCTCTGACTAGTGTGAACAGTAAAAGACGATCCACACGTGCATGATGAGCAGAGCTCCTCCTGTCTCGACCTTGGTTTCCAACAATTTGTCTCAAATGTGAATTCAGGAATCCATAAGTTCTATAAGAATTTTTAAATTCTGTACTTCTATTTTTATGGATAATCTAAAAAAGTTTATTGCTACAGGCATACGTTGGAGATTTTGCAGGTTCAGTTCCAGACTATGATAAGAAAGCAAATATCACAATAAAGCAAGTCACACAAATTGTTTGGCTTCCCTGTGTGTGCATATAAATGTTATGTTTGCACTATACTGTAGTCCATTAAGTGCACGATAACATTATATCTAAAAACTGTACATAAGATAATTAAAATATTTTATTGCCAAAACATGTCAAGAATCATCTGAGCCTTCTGTGAGTCATAATCGTTTTACTCTGGAAGGTCCTACCTAGATGTCGATGGCTGCTGACTGAAAAAGGTGGTGGTTGCTGAAAATTGGGATGTTTGTGGCAATTTCTTAAAACAAGCCAGCGATGAAGTTTGCTGCATTGATTGGCTCTTTCTGTCATGAAAGATTTCTCTCTAGCATTTTACCAATAGTAGAACTTTCAGAATTGAAGTCAGTCTTCTCAAACCCTGCCATTGTTTGATCAATTACGCTTATGAATATTCTAAATCCTTTGCTGTCATTTCAACAGTGCTCACAATGTCTCCATTAGGTTGGTGCAAAAGTAATTGCGGTTTTTGCCATAAAAGTAATGGCAAAAACCGCAATTACTTTTGGACCAACCTAATACTTCACCAGGAGTAGATTCCATCTCAAGAAATTACTTTCATTGCTCATTCATAAGAAGCAACTCCTCGTCTATTCAAATTTTATTATGGGAGTGCGGCATTTCAATCACGTTTTTAGGCTCCACTTCTAATTCTAGTTCATTTGTTATTTCCACTACATCTGCAGTGACTTCATTGAAGTCTTGAATCTCTCGAAGTTGGAATCAAATTCTTGCAAAGTCTTGTTTATGTTGATATTTTTGACCTCCTCCTGTGAATTACAAGTCCTCTTAATGGTAGCTAGAATGGTGAACCCTTTCCAGAAGGTTTTTAATTTACTTTGCCCAGATCCATTAGAAAAATACTATCTATGCCAACTATAGCCTTATGAAATGTGTTTCTTAAGGAATAAAATTTGAACGTCAAAATGACTTCTCAATCCACAGGCTGCAGAATGCCTGTTGTGTTAGCAGGCATGAAAACAACATTAATCTCCTGCATTTTCATCAGAGCTCTCGGGTGACTGGCTGCATTGTCAATGAGCAGTGATATCTGAAAAGAGTCTTTTTTTTTTCTTTCTGAGCAGTAAGTCTCAACAGTGGGCTTAAAATATTCAGTAAACCATGCTATAAACATACATGATGTCATCCAGGCCTTGTTGCTTCACTTACAGAGCACAGGCAGAGTAGATTTAGCATAATTCTTAAGGGCCCTAGGATTTTCAGAATGGTCAATGAGCACTGGCTTCAACTTCAACTGAAGTCAGCACCTGAATTAGTGCTCGACAAAAGAGTCAGCCTGTTTTTTTCGTAAGTCTGAAGGTAGGGATTGACTCCTTCTGTCTAGCCATGAAAGTCCTAGATGATGTATTCTTCCAAAAGAAGGCTGTTTCACCTGCACTGAAACTCTGTTGTTTAGTGTAGTCACCTCCATTAATGATCTTAGCTAGATCTCCTGGATCACTTGCTGTAGCTTCTAGGTCAGCACTTGCTGTTTCACCTTGCACTTTTATGTTATGGAGACGGCTTCTTTTCTCAAACCTCATGAACCAACCTCTGCTATCCTGAAAATTTTCTCCTGCAGCTTCCTCACCTCTATCAGCCTTCATAGAATTGAAAAGAGTTAGGGCCTTGCTCTGGATTCGGTTTTGGCTTAAAGGAATGTTGTGGCTGGTTTGATTGTCTATACAGACCACTCAAACTTTCTCCATCTCAACAATAAGGCTGTTTCACTTTCTTACCATTTGTGTGTTTACTGGAGTAGCACTTATAATTTCCTCAATAATTTTTCCTTTGCATTCATAATATGGCTAGCTATTTGGCATAAGAGGCCTAGCTGTTTTTTTTGTTTTTTTTGTTTTTTTTGTTTTTTTTTTGTGAGATGGAGTCTTGCTCTATCACCTGGCTGGAGTGCAGTGGCACAATCTCAGCTCACTGCAACCTCCGACTCCCTGGTTCAAGTGATTCTCCTGCCTCAGCCTCCTGAGTAGCTAGGATTACAGGTGCCCACCACCACACCCAGCTAATTTTTGTATTTTTAGTGGAGACAGGGTTTCGCCATATTGACCAGGATGGTCTTGATCTCCTGACCTCCTGATCCACCCACCTCGGCCTCCCAAAGTGCTGGGATTACAGGTGTGAGCCACGTCACCTGGCCAAGAGGCCTAGCTTTTAGCCTGTCTTGGCTTTCGACATGCCTTCCTCACTAAGCTTAATAATTCCTCACCTTCGACTTAAAGTGAGAGATGTGCGATCTTCCTTTCACTTGAACACTTAGAAACTATTGTTGGGTTATTAAATGGCCTCCTTTCAATATTGTTGTGTCTCAGGGAATAGGAAGGCCTGAGGAGAGAGAGAGAGAGTCAGGGAACAGTCAGTCAGTTGGAGCAGTCAGAACACACACATTTATCAGTTAAGTTTGTTGCACTTATGTGTGCACAGTTCATGGCACCCTAAAACAATTACCATAGGGACACCAAAGATCACGCATCACAAATCACCCTCATAGATCTAATAATAATGGGAAAAGTTTGCAATATTTTGAGAATTATTAAAATGTTATACAGAGACCCAAAGTGAGCACATGTTGCTGGGAAACTGGAGCTGACGGATTTGCCTGACACAGCATAAGCAGAAACCTTCAATGTATAAACAATGCAGTATCTGTGGAACCCAATAAAACGAGGCACAAGGAAATGAGGTGTGCCTGTGTAAAGATTAATTTCTGCTGCAATGATGATTTGTAGTTGAAAGCTTTGTGCATAGAATCAGATATGATTCTTAGGTCAGTTTTTTAAAATATCATTATTAATTATTAGCATAATTAGCAAAATTGGGTTAAATTATAGTATTGGATACATTATTACATTTCCTGATTTTGATGTTTATTGCTGTTATAGAGGAGAAAGTTCTTGTTTTTAGGAAATAGACATGGGAATATTTGTGAATAGGAATAAAGGCATGATGTCTGCAAACTACTATCAGATGGTTCAATGAATAAGTGTGTGTGTACACAGATGATTGATAGATGAGTAAATGAGACAAAATATCAACAATTATGTTAACAATTGGTGAATCTCAGAAAAGGTTATATAGATGTTGTTTGTATATCTTGTAACTTTTTTGTAAATGTGAAATCACAACAAAATAAAAATTTTAATGACATGACTTTCAGGACCTCAGCCTACAAAGTATTCTTAGAGTGTGGAAAAAGTGGATTTTAAAATTTATTTAAAAGTGATTCAAGTGAGACACACACCAGTAAGTCCTTCACTGTGCCACCAGACCGATCATCAGATGGACTGAGTTTTAAAACTCTAATCATTTCACCTTTCTGCTTAG
Organism: Chlorocebus sabaeus; assembly: GCF_047675955.1. Taxonomy (NCBI): domain Eukaryota; kingdom Metazoa; phylum Chordata; class Mammalia; order Primates; family Cercopithecidae; genus Chlorocebus; species Chlorocebus sabaeus. The sequence goes on along the minus strand of NC_132924.1, from coordinate 107,369,048 downwards.
AAATTTTCTACCGGCTTGTGAGCTCCAAGAAGGCAGAGTGGTCTTCCCTTTCGCTGTGTCCTCCACACCTAGCACAGTGACCAGGAACAGAGAGGACATCTGTTGACCTGAGGAACAGGGAAAACTATCAGATGGTGGGGTGGGCGGCGGGGTACCGGGGTGAGTCCTGCCATGTTCACGGAGACTGTGACTGCTTTGTGAGGGGCGAGTTGAAGAGCTCCAAGAGAATCTGCCTCCCTCAAATGTTTCCCACACTTTTTTGCCGCCATGTTTGAAATTTCTACATTAGCGCCTGTCTTAGTCTGTTTGTGTTGTTATAAAGGAAGGCCTGAGTGATTTATAAAGAAAAGAGGATTATTTGGCTCCTGGTTCTGCAGACTGTATCAGAAGCAGGTACCAGCATCTGCTCCTAGTAAGGGCTTCAGGAAGCTTCCATTCATGGTGGGAGGGCAAGGGGAGCAGGCATCACATGGTAAGGAAGGAAGGAAGAGAGAGGGGAGGGGATGCAGGCAGATCTCCTGAGAACTAACAGAACAAGAACTCATCCATTACAGCCAGCACAGTGCCAAACCATTTACAAGTGATCCACCCCCACGACCCAAATACCTCCCATTAGGTCCCACCTCCAACACTGTGGATCCAATTTCAACATGCAGTTTGGAGGTACAAACACACAACTTGTGTCACAGTCCCTTGTACTCTTTCTAGAAAGATAAAGCTTAACTGCACCTGTGTTTTCCAGTATGGGTAACCTATTAACATGCATTACTATAACAGCATAGATTATTGTCATTAATGAGTATCCTATATGATGTAAGTTCCTTGAGGGTCTCAACCGCACATATATTTTTGTTTTTTCTAGCTCAGCAAAGTTCCTGAACATAGTAAGTGCTCAATAAAAGTGTGTTGAACCAATAAATGAATGAACAACTTTCACACCTGTTAGCACATTAAATGCTCACATAAAAAGTCCCAAACCAGGAGATACCCTAACTGTAAACCTTCTGACACCATTTGCCCGGGAGGTAGGCTGTATGGAGTCAGAGAGGAGACAGTTCTAGATGACACACTTGTCTCATGGGTATTCATGTTCACTCATGATTTGGTGCTAGTGAGAATAAACTTGTTGAAGAAGGACAATGGTGGATTTACCTGAGCTCAAAATAGATGCTGAGATACCTCTTCTGAATCCTGCCAATTCAGCAAGGGGTTAATAGAAGCTTTCAAGCAGGCTACATAATTAACAGGATTAAATCTCTACCTGTCAATTAAGCCAATATATTTGAGTATAATGCTATTTAATTCCCTACCAGAAACAGTGCAATAAATCAGAGTTTACAGATGTCTTCAGCAAGCCCTTGATGGATGAAACACTGTAACTCAGAGGTGCATAGAAAATCTCAAATAAGATAACCTCCCATGTGATTAATATAGCTGTCTGCATTGGCATTGGCTCCAGAAGGTTCTAATCCAAACATGTTTAACATCACATACTTTATTGTGACAGATTTAGACACCTGAACTAACTAACCAGGCGAATGGTGCTTAATTATACTGGCTCATTATGGACCTCAGCAATAAAGCTGGGACACAGAATTATGTGTTAATTCCCATCACATGGTCATGCACAACAGAAGCAGTCCAATATCCAAGGGTCCTATAGTGGTTCATGCACAAAGCACAGGATAGCAATCTGATTCCTCTAGGGGCTACCTTCCTTCTCTCCAAGCAATGGTGCTTCTAGTTCAGACTGGCTAGCCAGCAAATGCATATGACCGAACACAAGGGAAACAGACATGTGGACATGAATGTCTCGACGAACATTTGCCCATTTAAAAAACAAAAACAATTGAGGGTCAAGTCTTTCTTCTACACAAAGGACAGTACCTTCATAAGAACATATGCGTGACTGGAACTCTGTTGTTTAAGAGGCTCAACAAAATGCTTATCAACCATCTGCATTTATTTTAGAGTGAAATCCCCAAAGCATGGCCTTCTAAACAGGTGTACAGATCTGAGTTATTAGAAATGGGATAGGAACATTCAGATACCAAATTCAACTCTGAGTCCTGTTTCTGAGCTGAACTTACCCATAGGGAACTTTTCTCTGTCTCTTATGAGTATCAAAATGTGCACAACTAATACAAGTTTTTTTGTTAATATGATCAGCATTTGATTCCATCTGTTTGACTTCATCTGTGCTGAAGTCACAGCGAGAACAGGAGGCATGGGACTCGGTCATTGTTTGCTGATTGGTCAATCATTAGGGTATGCCAAATATTGTGTAAGAATGGTATGGAGAAAAAGACTGGTATGGGATGGAAATGAAGCATAATTCATACTCTCCGCTATCAAGACATATCCCATTTATTTGGGGAGAGCAGCTTGACACTGATAAGGTTCAGTGATGGTATTGGCTAGACAGGAAATAAGAATTCAGTGAGGAGAGAGATAAGTGTTGGCTGGAAATAGAAAGCCTTAATGAAGAAAGTATGGCCATATGTGGTGGTTCACACCTGTAATCCCAGTACTTTGGGAGGCCAAGGCAGGAGGATCACTTGAATCCAGGAGTTCGAGACCAAATAGGAGACACCATCTCTACAAAAAGTGAAAGTTAGCTGGGCGTGGTAGTGTGTGCCTGTAGTCCCAGCTACTTGGGAGGCTGAGGTGGGAGGATGGCTTGAGCCTGGGAGGTTGAGGCTGCAGTGAGCTGAGATCATGCCACTCCACTCCAGCCTGGGCAACAGAGTGAGACCCTGTCTCAAAAAGAAGGAAGAAGAAGAAGGAGGAGAAGGAGGAGGAGGAGGGGAAAGTGAGTTTTAGGTGAATGTCTAATAAATGGAAGGGTTTGACCTGCAGAGAAGATGGAGTAAGAGACACAAGATGAGACAAACAACAGGAATTAATGTGTTGAGTGAGGGAGGCAGTAAGGCGAACCATCTATAGAGTGTGGGTTGCATATCGGTGAAAGATCAGGTCAATGTGAAAAAACTGCATCTAGAAAAACACGCAGAACCTAAAGTCAAAGTTAAGAGGGACATATTTAAGTTCAGGCACAGTGGCTCATGTCTGTAATCCCAGCACTTTGGGAGGCCGAGTTTGGGGGATCACTTGAGGCCAGGAGTTTGAGACCAGCCTGGCCAACATGGCAAAACCCTGTCTCTACTAAAAATACAAAAATTAGCTGGGCATGGTGGCAGGCACCTGTAATCCCAGCTACTTGGGAGGCTGGCACAAGAATCACTTGAACCCAGGAGGTGGAGGTTGTAATGAACAGAGATAATGCCACTGCACTCCAGTCTGGGCGACGAAGTGAGACTCCATCTCAAAAAGAGAAAAAAAGGGATATATTTAAGATAATTGAATAGGGATGTGACAACATGAGAAGAGGGTTTTAAGAACCTTTGTCTAGAAAGGTTTACACAGTAGACTGGAGAAAGACAGCAAGAACCAGAGCAGGCAGATGAGTTTTTACAAAATCTAGGAATAAAGGTGTGAGGAGCTTGACTATGGACAATGGAAATAGGAATAAAGTCCAGGATAGACTCCCCAGCATCCATGCCACCCAAATGCTCATCATCTTACACCTGTACTAATGGTTCTGAACCAATCACAACCATTTAATCTTTCTCATCACAGATCACTTTGAGATTGGGCCGGTGACCCTTTCTGGCCATGACAAGTACTTCTGAGAAAGACTTCTTTCCTTAAGTGAGAAACCGAAGATAAGACAGCCTGTCTTCTTCTCCTGGACATTATTCCATCTGGATGTGACATGTGGAACTGCTGCACCATGTCACTATCAACCTGGAAGATAATCCAAGATGAGCCAACCTTGAGCCTCACAGGCCCTCCAGACTTTAAGTAATGTGAGATAATTGCGTTTTATTTTTCAAACTACTTTGGGTTGTGGAGTTTTTCTACTTGCAGCCAATACACCCCGACTGATTTGCAGTCCCACCTTCTTGACTTGGGGATAGAAGACCCTTGTAACACACTATACACTGAGAAGGTGGAAGAAACAAAAGGGGGTGGAATGATTCAAAAGTTACCGCATGCTTTCACTTAAGACTTACAGTCTTTTAAAATCTTATTTCATTAGTCTATTGCTAAACAAAACAAAATGGTTTTTTTTTTTTTCATTTGTTTTATTCTTTTCTTTCTTTTTTGAGATAGAATTGTGTTCTGTCACCCAGGCTGCAGTGCAGTGGTGCCTCCTGGGTACAGGTGTGCGCCACCACCCCCACTAATTTTTGTAATTTTAGTAGAGACGGGGTTTCACCATGTTGGCCAGGCTGGTCTCAAACTTCTGACCTCAAGTGATCTGCCTGCCTCGGCCTCCCAAAGCGCTGGGATTACAGGTGTGAGCCACTCCATGCCTGGCCACAAAATGTTTAATTTATGGCACAATGAAATGAGGTTGTTTATTCCTCAGATTTGCTAAAATCAGTATTTTCTTTTATTTCCATCAACAGAGATGCCACTAAGTCAAATGGGAATTCATGTCTTCCCCTGTACCTTGTCTGAATAGTTATAAATGATGGCAATAGATATTTTGGTTATTCCTTCAGAATGCTATGAGACGACGGCTGAGCTTTCAACATCTGTGATTTAGTGTGATTCTAGATCATTGTTAGAATTGACAGTAGATATAGCCAACTAAAAGCACACACTGGACCAGTTAGGATAAGCTGGAAGATGCTGCAGTAACAGCATAAGTGACTCAGGGGCTTAACAGCAAACGTTTACCTCTCACTCATATGAAGTCCACCCCGAATGCTCCAGGTAGCTCTCCTCCATATGGTGACTCAGTGGTCCCAGATACTTTGCTCTGTGGCTCTCTCAACACAGGCTTCCATGATCACCATGACAAGAGAAGAGAGGGTTGGAGCTTCTCACCCCAGTGACATATCAGGAGTGTCATTCCTGATATGACACTCTGTTCACAGCACATTGGCCAGCACTAATCGCATGATCTGCCTAACTGCAAAGTGAGCAGGGGTGTGTCATTGAGGCAGGAGAATAGGGTCTGGAGGCAGGGAACCTAAGGCCATCTCACACTGACTCCATAGAACTAAATTGAAAGGAAAATCCTAACTTTCCATGTCTAAGTAACAAAAGTATCAGAGGCTACTCCCTTTGCAAACCTTGGGAAATTGAAAGTACCTCTGATTGGTTGCTTTTTTTTGCAACCAATCAGACGTTTGGATAGGAGAGTACCTTTGTAACTTCACTTCACCCTCTCATTGGTTGCTGCCCACAACCAGTCAGACTGATTCAGAGCCAGGTCTTTCTTTGCATGGAAGTACGACTTTAAAGCTTCACTTTAGCGTCTGATTGATTGCTTCCCACAACCAATCAGATGTTTGCATAGGAGTGTGACCTTTGTAACTTCACTTCAGCCTCTGATTGGCTCTGCAACCAATCAGACTGATTGCGGGCCACCACTTCATTTACGTGGGGTGAACACCAAGTGGCCAATGGTAAACCTCTAGGGGGCATTTGGACCGTGAAGATCCTGTATGGCGGCCCTTGAGCCCCTACGCTCGGCCAGCTCCCACACTGTGGAGTGCACTTTCATTTTTCAATAAATCTCTGCTTTTGTTGCTTAATTCTTTAGTTGCCTTGTTGGTGCGTTTTGTCCAATTCTTTGTTCCACATGCCAAGAACCTGGACACCCTCCGCTGGTAACGTCATCACCCATGTGTCCTAACAGAGAGGAGGAAGGGGTATGGGTGAGCACCAGATTCTCTGCTGCACATTCTGACATATGAGGCACCCAACTTGCTCTTTAACTGGCAAAGTTTTGAAGGGCATTACCTGCCCTGCTGGGAAGAGTGTGGAGAGAACTATAAGGCCTTTCATAACATGAATAGGAATTGGGAATTAGAATTACTGAATTATGGCTCTTGTCTCGGTGGATTTGAAATGAGCTACCTTTCACTTATTGTTGAGTCTCCCAGCTTGGACAAATGTCCATCTTGACCATTGTCTTCCCTGTGACTCTTTTTTTTTTTTTTTGAAACAGAGTCTAGCTCTGTTGCCCAGGCTGGAGTGCAATGGCGCGATCTCGGCTCACTACAACCTCTGCCTCCTGGGTTCAAGTGATTCTCCTGCCTCAGCCTTCCGAGTCGCTGGGATTACAGGTGCACACCACCACTCCCAGCTAATTTTTGTATTTTTAGTAGAGACGTGGTTTTCACCATGTTGGTCAGGTTGGTCTCAAACTCCTGACCTCGTGATCAGCCTGCCTCAGCCTCCCAAAGTGCTGGGATTACAGGCATGAGCCACCACGTCCAGCCTTCCCTGTCACTCTTAATTCTCTGAGCTCAGTACCTTACAAGGAAAATAAAATTAGGGAAACGTTCAGATCGGATGGAATTGGATCTAGCGTGAGTGAGAGGGATGTTGGGAATAACATACCCAAGGAAATCTGGTTTTTCAAACCTGAAAAAGCTGCACTATATGGGAAGTTTCTCAGACAAGTCCTAGATAGACAGGCACTGCTCTGGGCCCTCATACTGACAAACTCTAGAGTGCTGTAAGTTGCTTTGTGAATGGATGCCATGTGATGTGGTGTATTTTCCAAATTTCTCACTGTTTCTTTTCCTTTTTGGAACACAAAGGCAATCAGGAAAAGTCACCCTCTGGTCCTGTGGGTTTCACACAAGTGAAAGAGCTTCTATAACCATTTTTTTCAGGCACAGCCTAAGAAAGATCCCTGAAAAGTATCATTTAGGTTCAATACTTATCAGCATCACATTTTACCAAAAGATTTCAGTTACCCTGGAAATCTTGCTTTTAGGTTATTAACACAAATATAAAATTATGCCTATTATCTCACTGAGATTTGGGGAATTTCATTAGTTATACTTCTGTGACAGTCCAAGGGAAACATGGCTCAGATATGAGTGTGTAAATGGGAAAGACGGGAGGATCACAGGGGGATTCCTCTACCCCCTCAACCACCACATTTCTACCTCTGCCCTCTTTTTGCTACCTTTATTAGGTCCTCCTCCCCAAAGATTGATTGGTCAGACTACAGGGCATTCATTAAGTCACAAAGTAGCAGAATTTAGGATACCTGCACCTGAGCCAGTAACCTGGGCTCTACTCTCTCTCCTCATTCTTGGAAGGCTTAAACAACCATCAATAGAGAGAAAATCTGGAATAAAAAGGGTCAACCTTGATCACCTCTCACACTGCAAGTGGCTAGTCTTACTTTAAGGAGCAGGAAATAGATAGAGAACCCCAGAAACACACTACAGAAGGCATCAATTCTATCTTTAAGGAAAGTCAATCTGCTAGATATATAGCAAGGTTCTCATGTAGGGCCTGCCACTTAGATGCTTATTGAACAGTTTTTGAACAAATAGCTGAATAGGATAATTTGGATTTACATCTGATTATTTTTTTCTCTCATAATCAAAATAAGCCTGATCTTTAAATCCCGGAAGCACTGCCAACTTTCTTTGTAGCCTCAGGCAAGTTTTCTAACCTCTCTGAGATTAGTTTTCTCATCTGTAAAAAAGAGGCGATGATGGTAATAATAATATCCCACAGGGTTGTTGGGGAGATCAAATGAGAAAAGCATGCAAAAGTTCCAGATAAATAATCATGGTAATAATGTTATAAAACCTTCATATCTCTCCCCACCCTCTTTGCATAGTTAGTGAACTTGACGGGAGCATTTTTTGATTCCTTGTTTCAAAGTTCCTAATAACAGCAGAGCACTAGAGTCATTAGAGCATATAGACACCTGGCAATTGTGAATTTCCCCAAACCCTTTGTTACTAGAATTTTAGTTCTGCCACCAGCCATCTGGTAAACCAAGTCTGCTTCTCTCTCCCAGCTATGATTTCCTGTTTTCATTTGGTGAAAGAATCCCAGGAACTGGACAATTCTTTTTTTTTTTTTTTTTTTTTTTTCTGTTATTGAGTAGGCAATACATTGGCTCAAATATCAAAATGAATAAAAAGTCATGCATTGAACAGGCACACTCTCATCTCTGTCATTGCTCGCCCCGCTTCTCAGCTTTCAACTCTTACTGGCAATCATTTTTATTATTTTCTCATATATTCAGTTTTTCTCCTTACTATATACAAAAGGTAGCATACAGCTTATAGTGGTCTGCATCTTATTTTTATCATCTAGCAATATAACCTAGAGCTCTTTCTGTATTAGAACATACAGGCATTTGGGATGTGTTTTTTGTAACAACCGCATAGGATTCCGCTGTGTGGATGTACCATGGTTTATTTAACAGATACCCTATTGTAAACACTCAGGCTCTTTCCAGTCTCCCACTATTACAAACAATACTGCAATAAATAATTTTGTACTTAAGTATCTCATGTGTATGCAAATAATCAGGAAAATATATTGTCAGAAGTGGTTTTGCTGGCCCACAGGATAAATGTACTTATCATGTTGATAGATATTGCCAACTTGGTCTTCATATGAATTCTACCATATTCTACTCCCAGCAGCCTAGTCTAAGAGCTTGAAACAAGCATGTTTAAAGCAATTTAACAGAAGACAAATGAGAAAAAATAATGAAAGTTAGCAGAACCAGGTGCAAGGAGCATTGATACACTGTAGGTTAAAATTGCATCACGTATTAGAAATGGAAAAGTTCTGTATTGGTTGTACTGAAGGAAAGGATATGAAATTTTTAAAGCCCAAGCAGCCCTTACACTACAGCCTCTAACAACAACAGCAGCTCACCTGTGTGTGGCGGGTCACACTACAAAGCCCTTTGTGTACATTAGCTCAGTTGGTCCTCACAACATCACGTGACGTATGTGAGAGAAACAGAACCAGTCGTCCTAGGTAAAACAGATGGATCCCCGCAGTGCTGGGACATAAGCCAATCTTCTGACTCAAGATTCTGGGCTTTTTCTGGAAGAAAACCTAGGTGGAGGCAAAAGATTCCTACCACTTGTCACAGTCTATCCTCCCCAGTCACCCTCATGCATTTCTCATACATCCACTTGGTCACTGTCATTTCTACTTTCCATGTCATTTTTGGCCCCTCCTCCCAACTGTCTTAAGGGTGGTGAAGCGGTTCCCTTGCCCTTCCCTCTGCCCACCTCTGATTTCAGTGCAGCTGTGCTGGGCCAGTCTGATACACACTGACTGGACACTCACCCCATCGCTTCACTTTCTTGCCTCTGGGCAACTTCTGAAGCTCCTGGATCTCACTCAGTGTGGCAGTGTGAGAGGGGCAGTATTGAAGCTTATGTGGGCGATCTTCAACCAGTGGGGAACAGGAGTTAGAGGATAAATGCCCAGTTGGCGAGGAAATCTAAGAAGCATCCTACAGGGTTCCTCAGAGAGGAGCCCAGTGAGACCGAGCACTGGCTACTGTAATGAGCTCCATGACACCCCATTGCTTTTCCTCCCTCTGCTTCTCACTCTCTCTTCACTCCCTCACTCCTGCTTCCTGGGATCTCCTCCCAAAAGGCCATCCACACTGAAGCCCTGGTCCAGGCTCTGCTTCCAGGGCAATTCCAACCAAGGAAGGTGGGTTTATGTTTCAGGACATGTCAGTATGTATGGGTAAATAATCAGGTAAGTTTCTGGGGTGGGAGATTCGAGAAAGGGATGCAGACGCTGTATGCCATCTTGAGGCAGTGGAGAAGCGTGAATGGGAGGGAGTCAGGTAGGTTGAACTATTCTTGGCTTTGCCTCTAAGTTATCATGTGATCCTGGGCAAATCATTCACCCTCTCTGGACTTTAGTTCCTCATATGTAGAATGGAGATAATAAACAGTCCCTGCCGCCTCATAGTGCTGTTAAGAGTGTGTCCCATTCGATCTCTATTGGGTGCTCAAGGTTTTTTCTTTCCAACACCTACCTCACCCACTGTTTGGGGAGAATAACTGGTTGGGCCAAAAGCTGGAGCCTGACTTACAGGAAGAAGTTCTTAGGAGGAGGATTAAAAATATTTAAATTACTATTTTCTAAGTGGAGTAACTTCTCCTTGGTGTGGTCTTGTTGTCTTAGAGCTATTCCTACCTTGGATTTTGGGGGTTTTTCTTTTTTAAGATGGCCTTGTTCTCTTCTCCTCTTCATATGCCTGGTGCCATAAGATCTGGGGTTAACCTCCTGGAAGGACCCTGCCTTTGGGAGCCTTCAAGGACCAGGCCAGTGCCCCGTGGAGGAGATGCATCAAGTGTGTAGCTGGGACCAGATCTGCTTCAGTCCCTCAGAAGAAAGGCTCTGAGTGCTACTACTCAGATGGCCAAGACCATGGTGTGTGCCTTAGGGAAAGGGGACAGTGACACCCTTCACCTGGCTCCAAACAAGGCCTATAGCTTGTGAAAGGAAAATAAATATTGGGGCACCAAAATCACTAAGCTAAAGGGAAAAGTGAAGCTTGGAACTGCTTAGAGCCAACCTGCCTCCCATTCTATTCAAAGTCACCCCTCTGCTCACTGAGATAAATGCATATGTGTTTGCCTCCTTTGGAGAGGCTAATCAGAAATGCAAACAAATGCAGCCATTTGTCTCTTATCTACCTATGACCTGAAAGCCCCTTCCCCGCTTAGAGTTATCCCGCCTTTGCTTCGAATTGTCTTGCCTTTTTCAGAAGGAACCAGTGTTCAGCTTATATGTATTGATGGATGTCTCATGTCTCCCTAAAACGTATAAAATCAAACTGTGCTCTGAGCACCTTCGGCACATGTCAGGACCTCCTGAGGCTGTGTCATGGGCACACATCCTCAACCTTGACAAAATAAACTTTCTAAATTAAACGAGACTTGTCTCAGATTTTCAGGGTTTACAAGCTCAGGGTACAAATGAAATAATTGACAGGTGTCCTGGCCCAGCCAGTTTACCAGGGATAAAGACCACATAGGGGTGGGGTCGGGGAGTAAAGCAGCCAAGTGCCTGTATCACACGCAGACACCCCTGCAAGGGAGCCCCCAAGAATGGTGGTGCCCTTGGGGACCTGGGAACCAATTCCTTCTCCTTCTCTAAGAAACACAACCACCAGTGAGAATCAATGACATAAAGTGTAACGGGGTCTGGAAAGTGGTGTAAATATTACTATGGTACAAAAATGGGGCGTCAAGAAGAAGCAGTGCCTCGGGCTCTTTCTCCTTTCTCTGCTAGGACTCTGCTCATGTCCCTGCACCAGTGCAACCTGCCAAGGAAAAGTGCTCACCATGGCTCTGTCTTGACCTGCCAAAACTTGTGAGTGATTCACACATTTTAATACCTGAATGTGCAGTTCACTGTCTCTTGCCATCACTGTGACTTCTAGAGTGGGAAAGAACTGGGGGTGTTTCAGCCTGAGGGCCAGGAACTGTGCGTAACCCCAGCCCGGCTTCCCCAGCCTCCATTTACACTGAGAAGCCTGGCAAGGGACTTTCAGACTTTTGGGCATCCAGGGCTAGCCTGGGGCTTCACTTGACCAAAATATTTGGGGCTGTTTCTTCAGAATTTGAGTGTGCCCCTGAGACTGTTGAATATGTAAATGTCACTCATCGTGTCTATTATGGCGGGAGAAAAAAGACATTGAGAATGACTGATTTGGGAATGGCTCTTTGACATGGAGTCCCTCCTATTTGGCTGGGCTGAGCACCAGTGGCTGCAGCACTCTGTTTGGGTACAACAGAGGCTACTACAACAAGAAACCGAATGTGCAGCTGACTTCAGTTGGAGAGTTTGTGTCTCTCTCAGTACCAGGTCCCAGGTGGGCTGTCCAGGTGGGAGGGGCAGCTCTGTTCCTTCCACCTTCTTGCTCCATGATTTCTTAGGGCATTGGGTGTGGATGGCTGAAGTTGAGTTGCTGCCATGCCTATATTCCAGCTTGCAGAAATTTAGGAATTTAGTAACTGTCATGAATTTGGGGAGACAACTTGCAGTCTGCAATTCCACCCCAGCCAATTATTCCCCACTCCCTTCTATTTAGTAATTTCACATAGGACCAATGCTACTGATTCAGGAATACCAGAAAGCCTGAGTACCCAGAGTAGATATATTACTGAGAATGCAGAGTGTAGCATGCATGGTACCTGGCTGTGCTCAGTGTGTCAGTGAGAACGGAATATAAAGCACAGACTTAAAATTCAGGACAGAGATACACAATTGATGTAAGAAGGGACTGTCCTATTGGAGGGTTAAAAACATGCAAGCTGGGATATTGAAAAAGACTGGAACCATCCTTCCCGCAGGCTCTTTCAGACCATCATTGCTACTGATCGCTTCTCCCTGAAAACCAGAAGCTGAGCAAGGTGACCCCTTGAGCTCCTTCCAGATTTATGATTTTTATTATTCCAGTCCCTAACAGGCTTGTCATCCCCCCAGACCAAAGCAAAAAAAAAAAAAATCACTTAAAAGTAATCTATGTAAAAAGAAATGCTATCTGAGGAGGAAAAATCAATTCCCACATAATTCTACTTTTGTGTTAAGAGATTTTCTTCCTTTTATTTTTCTGACTTAGACTATTTGCATAGAGACAGAATCACAGTTCATCTGCTCATGCCACTTCTCTTTGTGTTTGTATTCTTGTCTGCTCTGGACCATGACAATCAGTTGCCGTGGTGATAACTACATGCATCAAGAATAGAGAATTTCATAATTTCAGGTGTAGGATGACTTACTCCATCCTTGTTTGATGGTTTCTGTGATAGTTTGGGCTCTCTTGCTGCTCTTGTAAGAGCAAGAAAGATCTCCTGTTGAAATGAATTCTTCCAATTAATATTTTTAAAGCTTCTTTATTCTTTTCTTATCCTCAATTTATAGAGGTGATACCCATCTAAAGTCACCGTCGTTTAACAGTTGTGGCAATTCTGAATGTCGACAGGAGAATGTCTCCTGGATTTCAGTCTTTTAGAAGATAAAATGGTCCTATGTGTTCATGAACAAAACCCTGCAGTTTCCCCAGGGCAGTGAGTTACCTGACATCTGGCAGAATCCTGGAAAGTAACCGTGATTCCAAACTTCTGGGTTTGTCTCTGTCTCCCCCAAAACCTATTTTGCAATCAGCTGAAATTCCATAATAAACATCCCTTGCTTGGTCACCTGCTATACAGCAAAAGCTTCCTTTGAGCCCTCACCCCAACCCAATTACCTGGAAAGATACAGGGATCGGGGTTCTGGTGGGTGGGATGGGAAGGGAGACACATGAGCACAGAAGCAGGGAGAAAGGGGCCACTGGGGATACAAAAACCAGTGTCTTCTTCTTAGACATTTGCTTGGATGCAGGAAGAACGCATGGTGGAAGCTTGATGGTGGCCCACCCATATCTCCTCTGCCCACCTGGAGGTCACCTGCAGCTTGGCCGACAGTTCCCACAGAGGGTGATGGTAATCACCTCCAGCACCTGTTTCCCTCTGCTTGAAGGTTTCCTCTAGCCCCATACCATGTCCCATTCTGGGACAACTAGAAGTGCCAGGGAGTAAAGCCCCAAGAGCAACCTTCAAACCAATAAGAGATGGAGTTGGAATGAAAACCTCAGCTTCCTCATACCTCACTGGGACAATCCTGAGATGTGTTCCTCAAGTCTCTCCGAGGACCTGGTGTAACTGAGTCCTGGTGACTCTTGGTAATAATCCTCGTATCCACCCACCCTTCCTTGGCTTTCCCACTCTCCCACTTGCCTCTCACGCTTCCTGGACTCACCTCTCCCGCCTCCTACCCATCCCAATAAACTACTTGGACCTAATTCCTCACTCAAGGTTTGCTTTTGAGGGAGCTCAATCCAAGACTGCATGTTTTCTCAAAACAATAACAACTCGTTGGTATCCCACTATGTCATCCACCACCCTAAATCAATTTCCCCCAAGTCCCTACAGAGAAACCTCTGCTTGAGTCACACTATTTCCCTAACTGTTTCCTGATGCACAACTCCACGTCTTTCATAACAGTCCCTGGAAAATTTCCTAGTCTCTTTTCCTGCCTAAATCCTTCAAGACCCATGACGCCAGTCCTTGACATTTCTGACAAAGTGATCTGCCAACATCGTAGACTCCTGATGGAGGTGTATCATCTACTTTTCCTCATGGCCATTTTCTCTGTTTAATTGCCTCATTAAATACAAATGAGAGCCAATGTTCTTATCAGAAGACGCAAAAATAAAATTCACCCTTGAGTTAACCTGATGACCAACAGCTTCTCATATACCTCAAATGACAAATGTTAGTAACAAAAACACCTGCACAGTTACAGCATGATTGAAACAAGGAGGACCATGGGGCGGGGAGGGTGCATGATTCTCTTGGATGAAGCAGTAGTGCGTTCTTATTTTCTATCTTAATGAAAAATCGTAAATTCTACACTCTTGTTGAACAAATAGCATTGTGACTTATGCTTCACAATTTATGTAATTGATTTCTCGGGTTTTTGACAGTTCTATTATATTTCCAATAAATATCTTTTCCCTCCCTAGGAAGTTGGTCATACAATGTTGGGAGCGGGTGGTTGGGGGAGCCCTAAATATTTTCATTTTTTTCAATTCCAAGGCAATTACTCCCTAAATCATTTGTTTGGCACTTATCAGAAGCCAACTTGCATTTTTAATTCCTTTTTCTTCCTACAAAAGCCCAGCTTCCCCAGCCAGTCATCTTGCCTTGTCCTTCTACCAGGATCTGATAATTGCCAGTCATCTAAAAATAGAAAAATAATTTTTCCTTGATATTGATGAGAATGTTGACACCTTTCTGAAACACATTATAAAATTCTCTGCTTTTTTCCAGAGAGAACCAGCAGGACTGAATGTCAGTGATTGCACCATGCAGAATTACAGATTGTACTGAATTTAGATTTTCTGCCTTCCTCCTCAGTTGTCAGGCTGCTAGCCAACTCTTCCACTCCCATGACACCTGCCTCGAATGCCTGTCCCTTCCATACTACAAGACCCTTTCCAATTCCCAGATTAGAATCTGCTGCAGGCTAGGAATCCCACATCCCAGAAGTGATTTGGCTCTAAGTGCAAAGGCACCAAGTGTCTGCCTTTTGTTAAGCAGCTTCATGATGGACATATCCAGGACTCAGAGACCCCTTTCCCTCAGCTCTCTGAGTTGGAAGCTGTCAGGTGCAGAAGGGCAACATCTTACATACACAGGGTTTGGGCAGGTCTGGACACTGCCTGGTTAATGTTAAATGATGCAGATAAAGGAATTGCTGACATCTGAAAGTCAACATGAAAATTGTATGCCTGCTGTGACTCATGCAACTTCACCCCCAGCCCTGGTTTTCCATGACTCCAGAAGTGGAAAAAATAAGGCAACTCTTTTCCTCAGAATTCAGAAAAATACCTATTGACCAACATCAACT